>NW_023601653.1:1200000-2400000 GCF_014898055.3 Talpa occidentalis | reverse complement strand
TGAGCCCAGAAAGAGGCTGGAGCCTGGGGGTGGCGGGCAGAGGCGGCTGCCTTCCCCGGCCCAGACCTGGCAAGCGTCTGAGCCACAGGGAAAAACAAACACGGGCCCCCCGGGGGGGGGGGGGCTGGAGAGAATTGCAGGGGCACTGGTGGGGGGTGACCCAGTTGCACACACCAGCCTTGGGCAACCTCCGATTCCCGGACACCCCAGGCCTGGCCCAGACCAGGCCCCCGAGGCACAGCGGGGCCAAACCTGGTTGGAGTGGGGCTGGCCCAGGGGCCCAGGGGAAGCCACAGAGCTGCAGGGCAGCTTGAGGACGCACCACCCGAATCCAAACCTCCGGCTGCCAAGCACTCACACAACTGCTTCCTCTCTGCTCCCCGCCACCTCCAAACAGATGCCGATACCCCCACCTTGCAGGGGGCAGAGAGGAGGAGGAAAGGCCTGGTGATGGTGACAGGCCAAGGGACAGGGAGCCCCTGCTTTGACTTCCATGCGAGCAAACACCCAGGAGGCTGAAAGCCAAGCACAGTGGCTTCTGATGGCCAGCACCCCTGGCTCCCCACGCCCTGGCCCCGGGTCCTTATGCCCAGCGCCCCCAACCCCCAATCTTCCCAACTCCCATTCACCAGTCTGCTCCATGCCCCCATCTCAACCCCTTGAAGTGTGTCACCTTGGAACTTGCTCAGCTCCCCCTGTGAAGTGGGGAGACAAACTCTTCTGTAAGACGGTTAAAGCGCAGTAGGGAGGGCCTCCCCGGGGGCGCAGCAGTTGAGCTCTGGGTTGCGAAGCTGCCAGCGGCCTCTGCGGCGCCGGTTCGATCCCCGGCTGCTCCCCGGCCACCGGAGGAGGGTCCCACATGGCGCGCAGACCCCTCCTGCCGCCCGCTGCTCCCCTCAGCAGTGTGCTTCGGTCCTTCTGCCTGCTCTGCTCCCCGCTCCGGCTCTGGTGAATTCTCTCACCCTCCCGCACTTCTGACTGTGCCCAGTGCTTGTATAAATAAATAAATCTTTAAAAAAAAAACAAACGCAGTAAGGAGGTGATGGGCTTCAGCTCAGGGTCCCCAAGTGCCCCCTCAAAATGCGGAGGAGCACAACTCTGCCGCCCCCAGCCCCTCGAGGGCCAAGCCTCCCCACTGAAGTTCCCAGGCTGGTCACTAGGCGTCACCACCAGCTCGTCCAAGCCAGGCAGCCGGCCCTCAGGGGCCATCCCGGCACAAGCATGCCCCGGCGGGCAGGGCAGATGTGCGCGGGAGAGGTATTCCTTGACTATCTGACACCCACGTTTGACAGGAGCCCTGTGGCTCACGGGCAGACCCGTCCTCCCCCGCAGGAATCCCAAAGGAAGCGCAGGCAGCAGCCCGGGCAGGCCCAAGCCCTGGCCTGGACCACCTCTCGCCGGGTGCCAGCCGGAGGGAGCCCAGGTGTGGGAGGGTCCACTTGGTGGCATCGTGGGTGTTTCCCTGGCGAGCTAGTGGGGACACGGGGGAGCACTAGCAGGGGAGACCCCGAGGATGAGAAGGGTCCCCAGCACCAGCTGGCACCCCAACCACAGCTGAGCCTGTGCTCCCACCAGCCCTGCTCCTGAGCCGGGGGCCCACCCCAGGCCCACATCCTCACCAGCCCGGCGGGGCAGCAGCTGTTACTTCCCCGAGTCCCTCGAGGGTTAAAGGGCATCAGGGAGTGGTATATAGTAGGCGCTCAATAAATGCTGAGCGCCTCTCCCTTTCCTGAGAGCTCGTGTGCAGGAGAGATGAGCCGACTGCAGTTTATTCTGACTTGACCAGGCTGCCGGGTTTTGCCACTTTACTCAGTAAATGTGTGGGTGCACAGTAGGTGAGCCACTGTGGGTGTGCCCTGGGGAACCAGGGGTTGGGATTTGGGGGCAGCAGGGAGGGTCACAGTGGCAGAAGCCGAGGAGGCTGACAGACTTGGGCCCTCCGGTCGGACAGGCCCCACCAGAGCTGCAGGCTGGACGCGGCTGCAGGACACACCCGGCCAGCCTGGCATGGGGGCACCCACGGAACGCGCCAAACTGCAGCCCCGGAGAGTCTTCCCGGCAGCTGCAGGCTGCTTGGCAGGGGGCACGACACCCGGGGGTGGGGGGTCACCGCCACAACTCAGGCCATCCCCCCTCACCCGCACCGCAGCCTCCCTGTGTGGTCGTCGGCACCTCTCAGTGCGGGCACAGCGGAGGCTCTGGGGGCACGCGGAGAGTCAGGGCAGCTCCGCCAGGAGGAGGGGAGGGAGGGGACAGGGACTGGCCTCAGGCAGAGGAAGCAGCACAGGTCATAGGTCAAGGGCACCAAACGGGCTCCCTGGCGATGGAGAACAGGCAGGTGGAGGGGAGGGCGGGACGGGCCCCACCTGAGGGCCGGGAGGCCAAGAGGGTGAGGTCTGGAGCTGGAGGGACGGCAGGCTTGGGCCGGGAGAGGACACGCAGGCTGCAGGAGGGGGAGGCAGGGGCATGTGGGGGTCGTGACGGGAAGTGGGGAGCCAGGAGGGGTTCAGGTCCAGGGCAGCGCCAAGTGCTGCACCCCTTGCTGATGGGGTCCCCTGGGAAGAAAGGGTTTGGGGGAGACAAGATGATGCATTTGGATGGAGCAGGGGGAGGACTCTTCCTGGGGAGGCTGTCCCGAGCCAGGGGGCTCTGGGAGCTGAAGACGAGGGCCCAGCTCAGGGGCCGAGGCCGAGGAGGGGGTCCTGTGAAGCTTCAGGTGGCCGTAGGCTGGCCAGGGCGAGGCCCAGAAATGCTGTGGCTCGGGGCGGTAGGGTGGGAGATCGGGCCTGAGGCCGGTGGCAGCAGGACAGCGCGCCCAGAGGCTGGGGAGGGCCTCAGGCTCCAGATCAGCCACGTCGCCCATGCTAACCAGGCCTCCTGCTAACCAGGCCTCTGCCTAGTGGCCTCTGAGCCAAGGCCTGTGTCTGCACAGCCGGTGCTGTGCTGGGTCCTGAGCTCACAGACCGGGGTGGGAGCTCGCTGCGGCTGCAGTGTCCGGGACAGGCTCTGGCCAGGAGGCAAGTCCCAGCTCTGCCACCAACACGGTAGGTGACCTCAGACGCATCACAAGGCCTTTCCTGGGCTTCTGCTAAAACAGCGGTCAGTTGTAGGCACCTGTGCCCGCAGACTGGCCCTGCGGCTCCCCTACCGGACCCCACGCCGACACCAGGATGCAGAGGCCCTTGCTCCTCACTTGGGGCTGAGCAGACCCTGGGGACAGTGCAGGGAGGGAGGGGAGGGAACAAGCCAGGCCGACCCAGTGGGGCGGCCCATCAGCTCTGCCTTGGGGGGCTGGAGGTCCCCTGCAGGGGAAGCAGCTGCTGCACTAACTCAGCCAGAGGGGACAGCCCCGGCCCTGTGCCACAGGGGCTCCAGGTCTGCCCCCCAACCCCTGCTCCCACTCCTCCATCCACATGTCACTGGTTCTCTTTGGCCCGAGGGGTCAGTCGGACCTGGGTTCAAGTCCTGGTCCTGCTACCTACTCACCAGGGATTGCTCAGCCTCTGTCCTCTCGCCCCCTTGTTGCTGCCCCCAGACTGTCCTCAGGACCCAGTCACTCTTGTCAAGTGCTTGGCCCTGGCTCCCCTCAGGGCATGTGAGCCCATTCGGATCCGCAGAGACGTCCCATAAAGGGGCCCATTTCACAGGTGAGAGGCCGAGGCCCCAGGACTCGGGGCCAAGAGGGCCACCAGGGCCAGGGCCACCTACTCCATGGTCTGGAGCTCGCCCTCTGCCCTGCACTGTCCACTCTGGGAGGCCGGAGGGTTCTGCAGCCTGGGGGAGACTTGAAGTAAGTCGTGGGGTCCCCAGTAGGGCTTTCTGGCTGGGCCTGGCTGGAGGCCAGGCCAGGAGTAGGGCGTGAAGCTGGGCTCAGCCGCCAGAAGAGCTGTTTATGGGGCGGGAGGCTCATAAAAAATAATGGGCTGGATTTATCGTCCCCACCTCGAGGGCCGTTCCGGACTGCTCGGGGTCCGGACAGGCCTTCTCCTGCAGCCCCATAAATCTCCCCCCACCTGGTCTGTAGCAGGCAGGGCTGGGAGAGCCGGCCCACCTCACATCCTGCCCCAGCGCCCCAGCCTGGCCGGTCCAGCTGAGGAGTGACCGGAGCAGGCAGCTCTGCGGCTGGGGCGGCTCTCGGGCGCTGCCACGCTGTTTCCCTCCAGTTGAATGGAAGCTTCCCGGCCAGGCTGCAGCAGCACCGCAGCGGCCATGGACATGCCCAGAGGCCTCCAGCTCCGTCCACTCTGTCCCAATGCCTGATTTCTTTCCTCGCTGGCCTCCACTGGTCACCTGGGCTGGAGTCTTGGCTCTGCCACTTCCCTGTGGTGTGACCTCAGGGCCCCTGGCTTGGCTGGGTCTCGGCGTCCTCACCGGTCACTAGGTCCTAACACACTGACCTGGCCAGGTTGCTCTGAGGGACCGTGTGTGGCTCGGAGTGAACAGGTGACCCCAGTGCTCCGCCGCTGCTCCCCACATGACCTCCCAGCCTGCTCCTCTGCCGGCGGGGCTTGCTCTGCAGTGCCTTAGCTGGACAAACTAAGAGGGCTTGTTCAAGTGGACCCCGCTGCCATCCCGGGGGCGCTGGCTCCCCATCCTGCACACCCTCCTTCCAACCAGGGCCTCACAACTGCCCCGGAGTCCTGCTGTGGGAACTGCACCCATGCCCTGGCCGAGAGGCGCAGCCACCCCGGCCTTCAGGGCTCCCCGCTGGCTCTCCGGCACCCCCTCTCCCAGGGAAGGCAGGGCTCCTTCCCACAGCTGCTTAGGAAACTCGACGTGGGCGCCCATCCTGGGCAGCCTGGCCCCACAGCCCCGCGGCTGGGGTCATCCAAGGGGGCCCCGGTGGGGGCGTTTGGGTAAGTCCGGCCGAGGCCTCTGGGGCCGGCGCCAGGGAGCCCCGGGGCGTGTCCTCGCTGTCCTTCCCGGGGCACCCGGGTGCGCGTGTTCCAGCGCTCTTGGGAGCCCACGACAGAGGCTCTGCTGACACTGCGGGCTTTGTACTTTCTAAGCCTTTTTCCTCTTCTCATTCCCAGGACTTGCTTCCAAAGAGCAACCGTGACTCAAGTGCCGCCTCACAGCCCCCGAGAGCTCTGGGGGACTCTGGCTGTCTACACCCAGGATCTCTTTCTTGCCCCACAGACCCTGCCGGCTCACCCCATGCTGTGGATGAGGAAAGGCTCCCGGCTGGTGTGAGGCAGAGCGGGGCCACCTCGGAGTGCTGACCCAACACCCAGCGCCGGCCCGTCGGAGCCAGCCACCTCGGCCTCTGGCTGGTGCCATAGACGGGGCTCCTCCTTGGTACCCCTCATCAAATGTCGGCGGTGGGGAGGGGCTCAGGCCGGGGCCGCGGGACTGCCCAGTCCTCCTCGCTCTCCATCTGCTCTCTCGACAGTGTGGACGGCAGCCGCCTGGACCTCCCGTGTCCATGCAGGAAGCCTGCCCCGAGGCCTTTAGAAATGCTGTTCCCTCTGCCTGGAAGCCAAGTGTGTCCCGGTCTCCTGACAACTCTGTTCTGCCTCACCGGCCTGGTGCTTTTGGCCCACACTCTGGCCCCCTGCCCTGGCACCAAGGACCTGCACCTGCTGGGCTCAGCAGGCGGCCAGGTGTGTCCCAGCCTGAGGCTGTCTCCAGCCGGCCTGCTGGAGCGGGGGCAGCCCCTAGGTCGCCCAGGCTGCGGCCATCCCACCTGGCCTCCAGGGGGCAGCACAGGCTCCTGGGCTGGCTGGTGATCCCGAACATGCCAGGGGTACAACCAGGCTCACGGGACCGAGAAGCTGGCACTCGGGCCTCCAACCTCTTGGAGAAGGGCCACAGAGACCGGTGCACCACTCCTTCTGGCCCAGCCAGCCCCAGCCCAGAAGGGCAGCATTCTGGCCCCACGCCCATCTGTGGCCCTGCTCTCTGCTGCGTAGAAGCACCAGGAGCACCAGCGCCCTGGAGTGGCAGCAGTGGGGAGGCAGGAGAGGCCCCATGCACAGCCCACACCAGGAACACAAAGCAGTGCTGAGCCCCAGAATCAAGACGGAGAAGGGGGTCCGGGCGGGGGGAGCCGGGCCACGCAGCCACACTCACCGTTGGAGCGGTGGATGCAGGTGTGTTGGTTGTCGCTGAGGAAAAAGCCACTGTGGCACTGACACTCGTAGCTGCCCATGGCATTGACGCAGATCTGCTGGCAGCCGCCGTTGTTGTCCTGGCACTCGTCAACATCTGCCAGAGGGGGGAAGGAGAGAAGTCACTCCCTGCGAGCGAGGCGCCATGGGCCGGCGGGACAGCAGCCTGCACGGAAAGGGCTTCACGGAGCAGGCCTGGGGCGACGGCCTGCAAGGTGCTCCCCAGGGCTGGGCTCCAGCAGCTGCCTGCAGAGATGCTCCCCGGCAGTGCTCCCCAGACACCACGTGGTGCTCCAAAGCAGTCCTCCACTGACAGCTCCAAAGGCTGCACCGCTGACCTCCTGTGCCCGGCCCTGCTCTAAGCATCTCTCACCTGTGTCCACTACTGTGACCCCCACAGCAACTCTGGAAGTCAGACCCAGGAATTTGCCCATTTGATGGATGAGAGACTGAGGCACGCCAGGCAGTCACCTGTCCAGGCTCCCACCGAGGCAGGGTTTGAACCTGGAGGCCTGACTCCTGACCTGGACTGTCTCTCAGTGGCTACTCTTCCCCCAATCTGGCCAGAGCCCCCTGCAGAGCCGCGCCAGCCGAACTCCAGCACGCCCTCTCCCATCACCCACACCGGGACTCACACCCAGCAGCACAGGCCCTGCAGTTTGGAGGCCAGGACGGGGGGCCTGGCACCCGCACCCCTCCTCTGGACTTGCTGCTTTGCAAATAGGTTTCAAAAGCCCAGGGAGCTGGCAGGTTTTGTAGGGCCCTGACCTCTGACTGACCCAGCGGCCACGCGGTCTCTCCAGCTTGTCTCCGGAGAAGAGGCCCCGGGGCCCGCACTCACTTTGGCCAGAGGCTGCTGGCACAGAGGGCGCCGCTGGCTGGAGAGAGGCTCTGGGTCCGCACGGGGCAGCGTGTTTCGATGACCAAGTCACCACCCCGCACTGCCAGCTCCTTTAATGGAGGAAGGGCTCCGTCCCCTCATGCCATGACTGCTCTGTCACTTAATAGGCAAATACATGAAACCACACAGGCAACCCGAGCTACTGGGGGCTTCTAGCCAATCCCCAACACGTGCGCACAGACACACACACACACACACACACACACACACACACACGTGCACACGCGCACGCGCACACACTCGCTCTGGCATTGAGTTTTTTTGATTATTCCTTCTCACCCGGTCATCTTCGCTGCTGGAGCGAGGGCGCGGGAAGGTAAAGGATCAGTGGAGTTGGCTGCATGCACCGGAGGACGCTGCTCCGGCCCCGTGTCACCTGGGCCCTGCCCGGGCCGGGGGGCACAGACCACTTCGCCACTGGAGGGGCCCCCGGCTGGCTGCTTTGAGCCGCAGCGAGCAGGTCATTATTCTCTGACGAGCTCAAATGTCAGCTCTGCGGTCGCCAGGAGGGAGGCAGAGGAGGCAGAGGAGCCCGGCAGCGCTGACAGCTAAAGGTGTCCCTTGCTGAGAGAAGCCTGCTGGGGGGCCTGGGGGGCGGAGGGAGCTGGGCAGGCTGGAGAGGAATCACTCGCAAGGCCTTTCTCCCGCCACATCCCCGCGGGTCCGCCTCGCCTCGGGGTCTATCTCCTGGCTGCACTGGACCACGAGCCAAGCCACAGGGTCCGCCGACCCGTCACAGCCCAAGCTCTCCTCCCTCCAGGGTCTGCAAGCCTCACGAATGTCGATTCGCGCGATCCTCGCAGCGACCCTGGGCCACAGGGCAGGCCTGTGCCTCCATTAACACAGGGGACACCGAAGCACAGAGGTGAACTCACTTGCCCAAAGTCACGCCGCAGCTCAGGCCAAGGCAGGCCCCAGCCCGGCGCCCAGCTCCTAGGCCCGTGCCTCGGGCCCCTTGCTGTGGGCCACGCCAGTGCACTGGGATGAGTGCCAGGAAGAAGTGGCCACTTTGAACAGGAGTTCGAGCGGGCGTGCCCCTGCGTGTAAGCTCGTGAGCCCTGATGCCCACGCAGAGCCGGAGCCTGCCTGCCACGCAGAGTGAGGAAGGCCCTGCAGGCCCGGCCTGCCCCGGAGGCCCCTGGGCCCAGAGCTGGTGCACACTGGTAGGACCTCGAGCGCCCCTGGCTGCCCAGGCCCCTGCCAGGCGCGTTCTTCCGTGGACCCCGGGTCTCTGCCTGCGCCTGGCACGCAGCTCCCCAGCCCCGGGAGAGGTTCCCGCTCCAGGCCCTCGAATGCTGAATCCCGGTGTGGAAACGTGGCCCCAATACAGACGAGCTCCTCAGCCGTGGCCTGGCCAGTCTCCTCACCTCACTAGGAGTGGGGACCGAGGGGTGCTTGACGGAAGGCGTCTCCAGCCCTCAGCGCGCTGGCGGGGCGCTGCCGGGACAGAGCTGTTTACAGAGAGGAGCAGGACTCGCCAACACTGATGAATAATTCGAAACAAACGCCAGGTCATGTAAACATTTCTTGTCCCAGTTCCCAAATGATAAAGCCTGGAGATGAAGCCGGAGGGAGGGGGGCTGCCCCCTCCGTACCCTTTCTCCCCTCTGGTCCAAATAGCCTCCCCCAGGCAGGGAATCACCGTCACGGTGGCCTGTGGCCTTCACCAACTTCTCCAGCGGTTGCATGAAAGCCTGAGACCCCACGCGAGCCCTCACCGCATGATGCTGCCCTCCAACAGGATCCACTGGGGCCTGTGCGGTGCTGCCTACTGGCCGGGGTCAGGCTGGGCTCCCCGGAGGCCCTGGCCAGGCCCAGCACAGCACACGGGCAGCAGCTCCATGGCCCCCCGCGGCCTGAGGGTCACCGAGGCCAGGGCGCGGGCTGAGCCGCGTGCAAGGGCTGGAAAGCTGTTTCCAATCCATGAGCCGCCGTCTCGCGCGGGCCCCGGGGTGGGGAGTGCTCTGCCTCTGAACCCTGCTGGCAGCTCCTGGTCCCTCATCTTTATTTATGGCCACTGCTGAATGTTCCCAGAAGGCAGGGAACTCCTCAACACAAGGACTTAGTTACAAAGCCCAGCGGAGGCCCCGCGCCTCGGGGGCAGGCTCCAGGAGGCTCCTCTCGGCCGGGATGCCCTTCTAATTGGCAACAGGAGAGCGGAGGATGCAGTGTGGAGGGAGGACCCAGCCCAAGGTCCCGCCTGCCCCAGCCATGGGTGGCCGGGCCCTCTGGGAGGCACCGGCCTGCAGCCTCCTCGGCGAGGGCTTTCCCCCTCCACACACAGATGCTCTTCGTGCCAGTGACTGATGGAGCCCCTCATTCTTCTGGCCAGGGGTGGGGTGCGGGCAGGGGTGCTGGGGAGGGCAAGGAAGCTGAGCTGTGGGAAGTCCTGGCCTCAGGGAGCCCTTGGCTGGGGGGCTGGGAGACTCCCTTCAAAACAGATCACTCCAGCGTGGTCTGGGCTTGCGGACACGTAGCCGATGGTCCCCAAAGGCTGCTCCCTGGGCTGAGGCTCCCCCCAGCTGGGTGTCTGCCCTCCCTTGCCCCAGCCCCCAGGACTGAGAAGTGCTTGTCCTTGAAGCCCCCACCTCACCTGTCCCTCCAACTCCCATGTGCAAGTGGTTGCCAGTCGACTGTCCCCACCGTGGGCCACCTCCTGCCGGGCACAGCCTCTCCCTGCCCGCAGGTTTCCCTGCTGCTCTGGGCCTCTGGCGCCTGCCTCTCCCTCCCGTTCCCTGTGGCCACTGTGACGATGGCTGGCAGGATCGGGGCACAGCGGTTTGGCATCAAAGGTGGTGTCCGGGCCCACGAGGGAGCCAGCCAGGAGCCTCGGGAGCCCACAGCAACAGGCGGGCGGACCGGCTTCCGAGAGCCCCGGCAGGACTGCGGTCTGGCCGCGAGGCCTACTTTTGGCCCAAGGTGTTGCTGTTTGTTTTCATTAAAAGCTGGCTGTTTGTCCTCCTCCGGACCAGGATCCAGGTTCTGGGTTATTTATAATAACTGAAAATTACCTCTGGACCCGGCTTTGGTGGCGTTGTGTTTCCCACGAACGTTTCACGATTTGAAACAGAGACTCTATGTTCTGCCCGGACCCACCCAGGCTTCCTGGCAGCCAAGAGCCTACTGTGTGTCAGGCCGCCCGTGCTCTCTAGGCAGCCCAGCCCCCAGCCGGGGGTCCAGAAGCCCAGGCAGAGGCCCCGCCCAGCCTGGGGACCGAACTTGACCTCCAGCCCTGAGAGCTCCGTCCTGGTCCCCGAGGGCGGGGGCCGCCCTCCCCCAGCTCCTCAGGAGGCAGGCTTAGCAAAAAGCCTCTTGGCTATCCAGCGGCTGTTGCAAAATCGCATTTGATGAGTTAAGTGTAAATAAATGAGAACCAGATGGATTAGATTTGGGGTAAAGCACAGACGGGTTTTCGAGCTCTGGGGCCTGGGTTCCCCCAGACCCAGGACACTGCCTGGGCTGCTGGAGGTGCAGGCGCGGGCACGGTGGGTCACGGGCCTGCAGGCTCCTCTTGAAGGCCCCCTGGGCTGGCTCTGGGGGTGCCGGCTCCCCAGCAGGTGGCCTTTGTGCAGGAGGCACAGCTCTCCCTCCACAGCCTTGCTGACGCCGAGCCTTGCCGAGGCACAGGAGCGGGGTCTCTGGCCTTGCACAAGGCCAGCCCGAGGGGCCCGCCCAGCGGAAGGCTTGCTCTGCTAGGTGTGAGGCCTTCAGGGGGTCACTGCAGCCATCACCTGGGCCCCGCCTCGAGGCCAGCTGCTGCCCAGGTCCCCTAGCCCTGGCCAGGCAGCTCCGGGTGTCCCAAAGACCCCAGGTTTGCTGCCTGGTTCGGCTGCTGCAAGCTCGTTCTGATCATCAGTCACATGATGTGTCTCTGTGACCATCAGCGGGTTCTGGTTCTGGTTCCTATTCTGCCGGCCATACCAACCAGGGCACAAAAGGCAGTGAGCAACCTGCTGTGACCTTGGGTGGGCCGCGCAACTGTTTCGGGTCTTGTTTCCTTCTCTAGAAAACAGGGACAATGACAGGAGCTGAAGTTGTTTGGGGAATCAAGGAAAATTAGAGGAAAAGCACTTGGTACAGCGGCTGGCACCTGCAGGACGAAGCCACGGTGCCCAGTGTGAGCACCGGCATGAGCTCAGGGACGTCACGGAGCCTCCACGTCGGGAGCAGGGAGCACACAGTCTCGCCTCGCACTTCCTGTCTCCAAGCAGCTTCAGCTTCTGGAATTGTCCCTCCTGTCAGAGGTCCTGGGGCCATCCCAGAGGACTCTGCCCACCTCCCGAGCCTCCCCGCAACTGTGTAACGTGAAGTGAGACAACTGTAAGGAGAGCAGGCCCTTGAATGAGGCCGGGTCACCTGCTCTCAGGGACCCAGACCTGCTTGGGGCGGGGACAGGCCCTGTCCTCTCATGCTCGGTGCCCGCCAGCTCTCATTATTCCCAGGGTCTGGTCTGGTTGAGATACCACTCACAGCCCATAGAATCACCACCTGAGAGGACACACACACTTTGTTGAGTAGTTGGTCACAAGGTCAAAAAGACATCACCTCCATCTAATTCCAGAACAATTCCCTCACCCCCAAAAGAAGCCTTGTACCCACGATCAACCAGTCCCAATTGTTCCTGTCCCTCCCCCAACCCCTGGCATGTGCTAAGTGACCTTCTGTCCACAGATTTGCCTCCTCTGGGCATTTCCTGTAAGTGGCATCATCCAGTGTGTGGGCTTTTGTGCCTGGCTTCACGCATCGAGTGGTCAATGACATTCCTGTGGGAACAGGTGTGAGTACGTTGCCTTTTCATGGCAGTATAATATTCCACCGCACATCTAATCCATGTCCTGTGTATTCACCAGCCAATGAACACTTGGGTTGTCGCCACTCTTCTGCTGTTGTGGATAATACTGCTGGTGAACACGGGTGCACCTGATTTTGAGCGAACACTTTGGACTCTTGGGTATACACCTAATTGTGGTATTTTGGGTCATGTGGTTACTTGATGTTTGTTTGACTTTCGAAGGAGCTGCCAGATTGTTTTCTACCCTGGCTACACACTGCTTTACACTCCTATCAGCAAAATGCAAGGTCTCCAGTTTCTCTAGTGCTTTGTTATTTTCCATTGTTTTTTTTTTTTTTTGTTTTGTTTTTAATTATAACCATCTTCGTGGGTGTGAAGTGGTATCTCATTATGGTTTTGATTTGCATTTCCCTAACTAACGACATTGAGCATCTTTTCATGTGCTTGTTTGTTCACGTCCTTTGCACACTGATGGATCCATGTCTCTTTACTGGATGTTTTGGTGCTTTGTGACCCTCCTACCTGAGCCCAGCCACGTGCCTGGCGAACATGTCCTCCGGTTTGGAGGGAGCTCGGAGCACCTGTGAGACAGGCCAGGGAGGCCAGGACTCCCCTCGGGCTCTCTTCCCTCTCCAAGCCTTTCCCGGCTACCATTCGCCAGTGCTGCCCACCCCACCGCTCAGCCTGTCCGCCCTTCTGGCTGCCAGGCGCCTGCACCTGGACTCCCCATGGCAGGATGACCCTAACCTGGCCCACCAGGAATTCCTAACTCCTCTGCCCATGACAGCAGAACACACAGAACAACGCTGAGCGCCATCTCACCCCATCTCAGCGCCCCGGAGGGGTCCGGCCCCTGCCCGGGGGCCTCCAAAGGCTTCCTTGCAACGTCAATAAAACTACCCAAGAGCGCGGCTCTGCCAGGCTCCTCCCCGCTCACTGACCATGTCACCTGGGGGCCACGGCCACCTTGCTGTTTCGCTGCCCGGTCTCTGCCCACCAGCTCCCCTTTCAGACCTCAGTCCCTGACCACTGGCTCCACCTCCTGGCCCTGCCTCTCCGTCTCCCCAGGGAGCAGAGTCCCCGAGACCAGGGCTGGGTCGGTCTTGAGTGTGGCCCCGGGCACACGGCCCGAGGTTGTGTGGTGGTGCCGGTAGCTGCGCCACGTGCCTGGGGAGGGCGCTCCACTCCCGGCCGGTCCTCGGGGCAGAGGTCACCGCCCGTCAGGGGTGATGGGCAGCTGGTCAGAGAAGGGCTGGGGTCAGGGCCTGCCGACCTGGCCAGGAGGGAGCACAGTGGGGCTGTGGAGAGACTGGCGTGGAGCAGGAGCAGATGTCCTCATGCTCCCCGGGAGGCGGGCTCCCGCACCCCGACACAGGTCCTGGGGCCGACCCAGAGGACTCTGACCCCCTCCTGAGCCTCCCCCAACCGTGTAACATGAAGTGAGACAACTGTAAGGAGAGCAGGCCCTTGAATGAGGCCGTTTTGCTCGACGTCCGGGCTGAGGCCTTGATTCTCATCACTGAGACGGGTGCGGTGAGATGCCGCCGGATGAAACCACAGCAATCAAGGATCTGCTGTATTTCTTCCAGATGATGCCAGGGGTGGGTTCCCTCAGTGGGGCGAGGTTTTATTTCTCCTCACACCCTGCTGGATCTGCACACAACCGGCTGGCCGTCCCCCTGGCGTGGGCTGGCAGGAGCCGCTGTCTCATCAGGGGTCACCTCTTGCCCCCGGCCTCATCCCGACGAGCCTGTCCTGGGGCGTTCCGCGATCACGCAGTTCGGGGACCAAGGTCAGCGCCTGCCTCATGAGCTGCCCGTTCAGGGGAGAGTGGATGGACGCCAATTAGATTAACCACTGACTGGGGTCAGCTCTGCAGGAAAGAAGCGTGTGTGACGGGGAGGAGACCAGGCAGGTGGGGAGGACCGGGCAGGGCCCTCTTTGAGAACCGCAAGCCTGGTGCAGGGAAAGGTGCATGGTTGGTGGGGTGCGGGGGCGTGTGTGCCCACCTATACATGTGCCTGCACAGGTATGTATAGGGTATGTGCAGGGTGAGGCTACTACACATGTGTAGTATGTATGTGTATATGTAGGGTGAGGCTGCAGCAGCAGGGGGGCCGGACAGCTGTGGAAGGAGGCTGGGGGCTGTGCTTGAGCCTGTGATGTGCCTGCTATGCA
The DNA here is from genome assembly GCF_014898055.3 of Talpa occidentalis. Lineage (NCBI taxonomy): Eukaryota > Metazoa > Chordata > Mammalia > Eulipotyphla > Talpidae > Talpa > Talpa occidentalis. The sequence goes on along the minus strand of NW_023601653.1, from coordinate 2,386,019 downwards.
GCCGCAGGCGACCTTGGCATCCCTACACGTGAGGATACAGCTCAGGTGTCAGGTGGGGAGGTGGGCAGCACTGGCAGCTTGGCTCTGAGGACAGAGACACCTTGTCACACACCCCGGTCTGCTCCTGAGCCTCCCTCCTACCTGGCCCTGCCTGTCCTGCCTCTAGGCTTTGCACATGCTACTGTTCCTTCCTCCTGCCACCCCACCGCACCCCTTCCTGGCGACCTTTCACTCATCACCCTGCCCCAGTGCCTGGTTGTTGGCAGTGTCTTGCCCCTAGCTCCCTGGGGCGGGACTCACGCCTGCCACATCAGGGCTCCTGGCTGGGAAGACATGCGCTCAGGCAGCTGCTAGACAGAGGTTAGGGTCTCTCCTCCTGGCCATTCCTGCTGTTTCAACTAGAGAGCTGCAGCAGCGGCCCCGACTCCACGCAGCATCACCGGCTGCCCGGCGCCCCAGGCGAGGGCCTCGACCACAACCCCACGTCCACCTTCATGCTCACGTGTCAACGGTGGGGAAATTGTGTGCAGGGGAGGCATCAACGCCACCTCACAGCCACAGAAAGTGGCTGGGCAGACCATGCCTCAGAGAACCCGGGACACCAGGGCACGGCCCGCCCGGTGGCGCGCTGGCCAGAGTGGTCTGCCCACTCCTAGGAGTGCTTCTGTGCAATGACCCCTCAGGTGGAAGGCGGATAAGTAAACAGACTCTGCATGATGAGCTTCTTCTTCTGCGGGCCCAAGTGCAGGGTGGGGAGCTGGTCACTCCACCGGGAGGACCAGGCAGGGGCGCGGCGGGACGGATGGACCAGGCCCTCAGGACAGCACGGGGGCGGGCGGCTCTCCAGGCGGGGGAAGCACAGAGCTCAAGGTGCCGCGGACAGGCTCACTATTTAGACGGAGACAGGCGAGAGTGGTGGGCAGAGCCCAAACCACGAGGGCAGCTGCCAGCTGAGGACGCCAGGCCCCCCCCGACCCCCCGCGGAGGCGCTCCACCAGGGCTTGTCCCGAATAACCCCTCTGGCGTCTGACTCCGTGGTGGTGGCGGCGGGCGGCCGCGGGCCCCTGTCACCCTGACGGCGGCGGCGGAGATGAGCCCCAGCCAAGCAGCTGGGCCGCTGCCTGCTCGGCTCCCACCGCCGCGGAGGGCCAGCGGGGCCCGGCGGCGCTGCCAGCTCGGCTATTTCCAGCTGCATGTGGTCGGGCCGCGGTGGGTGACAGGGAGGGGCGCCGGGGCAGGAGGATGGCTAATGGCCACTATAAACAGTCGGGGTCTGTCCGGCTGTGCTGAGGGGGAGGCTCGCTGCGGCGTCTGCCCAGATGCAGTGGCTGAGCACACGCCTGGGTGACCCCGAGCGCCATCCGGGCCGCGGGCAACGTGCCCCACGGGGACTCGGGACGCCGGGGTCTGCGGTGCCGCCTGGGGCACACGGCCCCGCTCAGGTCTGGGGCATCTGTTTTGGCAGCGGAGTATTTGTATTTTATTCTTTTTTGTTTGGTTGGGTATTTTTAAAGAGGCTTCACAAGACACCTATTTTCTGTTTTGTCTTGGAGATCTGACTGGGCCCTTGGCTCGTGGACAACAAGCAGGAAGGATGTGTTTGCTCCGGGCCTGGCCTCCCAGCCCGGCGCTTTCTCTGCTGTTTATGGACTTGGCACTCCTGCCCGGGACAGAGCGCGACATCTTCCCCAGCCACCCCACGGGGACCGAGACAGAGGTGGGGCGGGCACGGGGTGGCGAGAGTTCAGCCTGGTCCCGCCAACGGGAAGGGCGCCTCACGGGGGCTGCGTCCCCGACCCAAAGGGACAGCCACAGGGCCGCGGGAGGGGTGGGCGTGGAGGCTGCGGCCCTGCATGCTGCCGGGACGGCTGTGGACCGTCCAGGCCTGGAGTGCGGGCGCGGCCCAGGGACTGGCTGTGACTTTGCTGTCAGCTGCGTAAGGACGGTCAGGGTCAGCCCCTCTCCCCTCACACAACGAGGCTGTGCTGGCCGGGGAGAGGGAGGAAACCAGCCTGCCGCTCAGCGCTCCTGGAGCTCTGAGGCAGTGGGGGGCTCCCCTCGTCCCCACAGTCTAGCAGCCACCCTGGGCTCAGCGCTGGGTCGGAGAGTCCGGGGCTGCGCGTGCCCACGGCACAGGGTGCAACACAGGAAGGCTTTCTGGAGGGGCCTGAGCTGAGTCCCGGGGAACAAGTTGGGGTCGGCCAGACAGAGTGCTAGGGGCGGGCCCGGAGAAGAGGCGTTCAGGCAGAATAGCAGGGGGGACGGTCGGGACAAGGGAGCGAGGGTGGCTGCGACAGACCTGAGCCCCTTGCCCGCATCATAAGGTGTCGAAGGGAGGAGGCTCGGACCAGGGCCCGACCAGGGGATCCAACCGGTACTCCCAGCACCCCAGGAACCTTGCAGGGGTGAGGCCAGACTCCACAGCGAGTGAGCAGGGCACGCATTCCTGCCAGCCTTGCCTCCTGCTGCAGCCAGGGTGCCAGGGTCACCGCAAGGGTGTGTTTGGAATACAGGGTTCTGCTGCTGTTGAGAACCCCTAGTTGAATCCCCTCCTTTACGTCGCACACGATGGGGAAACTGAGGCACAGAGAGGCAGGGAGTTCCCTAAGGCCGCAGCAGATCGTGGCTCAAGGAGCAGGGCTCCTGGCCCAGTGCCTTTCACCGCAGGCCCACCTTCGGCAGGCTGCTTCTGCAAGAAGCTTCTGGAAGGAGCTCCGCTGCTACGGCTTTTCCTGCCCCCATCCTGAGCCAGCAGGCTCGAGGCTGTAGGAGGTGGCTCCGCTCCCGAAACACATGGGTCTCGTCAACCGCCCTCTGCACCCCACAGAAGGACCTGCGGGTTCTGTGCCCACTTAGGGAAGATGGTGGCCCCTTTTAAAAGACACACCACATCCAGCTAAACCCCAGGGAGGTGGGGGGCCGAGTCCCACGTGCTCCTGCCCTGGAGCAGCGGGCCCCCTCCCAGGCGTGTTTAGCACCTGAATGTGGGCCAAGAATGAGGAGTAAATAAAGAGAACAGGAAGGAACCTCTCGAGTTTACCTTAAAAAATATTGGTGTTTACGGAGTGAGTGTGCGGCTGTCCGAAGCTGTTTAGTTTTACATTAAAGTGATCAGCAGTTTTTTTCCCAGCGAGAAATGCATTTGCGCTGTTGAAGTACGAAGACAAATAAACAGGCGACTCGCGCCTCATTGGGGGTTCAGGGCGCCGCACGTTGTCTGCAGCTGTGCGCCCTGTCTCCAGCTGCCAGCCTGGCTGCCTGGGGGGGAGAGGTTGCCGCTGGGCCGCATGGGCATCTGGGTGCCCCCTGCCCTCCCCCGAGTGTGCGACTGTGCCAGGGCCCCTGTTGGTGTCTCCCTAGATCCTCTCCTACGGCTTGGAGCCTCCTGTGTCACCTGCAACCCCCCCCCCAAACGTCCTAACCGCCAGGGGTCACGCCCATGTTGTGGAGAAGGAAACTGAGGCTGTGAAAGGTGATGTGTGCCCCAGTGCCGGAGCAGGGAGCAGTGGTGCTAATGCCCGTGACCCCGGGCCCCAGGCTGCCCAGAACCAGCGCAGGCGGCTCGGAGCCCCTCTAAACTCCGGGGGGCGGGGGCATCAGCGCGCGAGGCAGGAGTGCCTGGGTGGGGAGCAGCCCCCCTGGCCCCGGCTGGCGCCTGCCTCGCCACCACTCAGGATGGCGCCTCTGCGCTCACTGCGGGCTCTTGACTTGGGACTGCGATGATTAGGTCACTCACATCTGCCAAGTCCATGCCATGTTTCAGGGCCCTGGGCGTGACTCTTAAGGCTTATCTGACCCGTCGCGGCATCGGCCCCACCGACAGAGGAGGCCGCAGAGGCCCGGAGAAGCAAAGGCATGCACTTGAGTCACGCGGGAAGTGACGGATCTAGATTCCGAGCTCTCAACCTCCACCCCGCGGCCGGCGGCCTCTACCCTGTGGGCTCCCGGCCTGAGGTGGCGCAGGCAGGTGCTCCTGAAATCTTGGCTGGATGGAAAGGCTGAGATCTGCAGCTTTCGACCAGTGCGGGGCTCCAGACTCTGTCCCGGCCTCTCAGGCTGGAGGCCACCCAGACGTCCCCACACAGGCGGCTGGTGGGACTTGGTGGCACTTGGCCTGCCTCCCCCACTCTGGTCCCTCCGGTCTCCCCAGCCCAGGCACAGCCGCTGAGCTGCTCAGAAACTCCAGGCAGACGCGAGCCGTGAGCCCCAACTCCGCTTTTCCCTCGCCCCGGACACCGAATCCACCAGCCGTTTTCAGAGTAGATGCTAAGTCCTCGCCCGGAGCCCTGGGCCTGCTCACCCAGCCCGTCTGCTCGGGCCTGGCGTGAGTCCTGCCCCCCAGCCCCACCCCTGGTTTTCAAAGGGTGGCGTCGTGGGTGAACGCTGCAGCTGCCTTGACCTGCAGAGTCCGCAGGCAGTGACCCGAGCTCGGGCTGCTCCAGCCCCCTCTACCAGGCCGCCCGCCTTCCTGTCTTCCCAGTGTGGAGCCGGGCCTGGCAGAACCCACAGCAGGCCCAGATGGGGGGTCTTACGTAACTGGATGCACCCCAGCCATGCTGCCCTGCCCCCTCACATTCTACATTGCTATTGGTTTCATTGTTTTCACTGGAGTGGACCTGACTCCACTCACCTGAGGTCTCTTTACCTGTTCACTGCCCCCCACCCCCGTCCGTCCATGTGAGCTCACAGGTTGGGCGCCTGTGGCCTGGCCCGCCACTGGCCGCAGCGTGGGCACTCAGCCGGCCTGGCGCAGGGCAGGGCTCAGCGTGGCTTTGGGGAAAAACATAGGGAGCCCGTGGAGGAGGCAGCGGCGGCCCTGCTGTCAGGACTTTGCACCGGCCGCCGAGGCCGTGGAGACGGCGTTGTCCTTTCACGAGCCTGGCAGGCCCGTGAGGGTCGCCTGTCCCACTCACCAAGACTGTTGCATGAAAGCGGCATGGTGCGCCCAGGTCACCGGGCACCTTCACAGACGTGTGCATCACTTGTGCTGTGAATATTACGTGCCCGCGATACGCCAGCACAGTGCCGGCCCCTGGGGCAAGACGGGCTGACCGGCGACTTCTGTGGTCAGAGGAGAGGAGTGGCAGGCGCTGGGCGGCGGGCGAGTGCCATAGGAGCCACGAAGGAGGGTTCTGGAAGGTCAGGGCTCTGTGCAGCCACACGGGGCAAGGCCTGCCCCAGGGGAGACTGAGGTGACACGGGCGCCTACATGGCTCCAGCCCCTGTGGCCCAGGGGTCCTGGGAGGAGGGGCCCTTGAGGTGAGCTCTTTGCAGAGCCCGCCAGCACCCCACTCCCCAGCCTGGCGTGGCAGAGGCCAGGGGTCCCCAGCGACTCCCAGACTCTCGGGGGCCCAGGCCTGATAGGGCGCTCAAGGGGCTCACAGCTTAAGTTTGTGACCTGCTTTTCTGCATTCTTTACCCTGATGAAGGGAAGGGGGGAGGGAGCCCACTGAGGAAGCTGCCCAGAGCTGGCAGTGCTCTGGGCACTGGGGGTGGCTGCGGGCAGCGGCTTACAGATGTGAACTGGTGGAAGCGCAGACCCGGCTCTGGCCCCGGCTCTTGCCACGGCTCTGCCACTCGGGGCGTGTGACCTTACACAGGCCGCTTCCCCCGAGCCTCGGCCTCCAGGTCCGTAAGGGACACCAAGGGCTTCTGCCCACGGATGCTACGAGGACTAAATGAGGGGTGAGCAGGACGTCCCGGACAGCTCTGGGGACACCACAGATGCTGCCCGCTCGTGCCAGCAGGCCGCGATGCTCGGCAGTGCGACGGGGTGCAGAGAGCTGGCTGAGGAGCGGCTCTGACTGCAGGTGACGCTTCTTCTTAGGGAAAAGCGCCGAGAAGCAAGCCCCAGACTGCCCGTGAGCAGCTTGAGAGGCCTACTTTCCAGCGAGTCAAGGTAAAGGCTGGGGTCGAAGAAAACATCTGGCTGAGTGAACTAATGGCTTTAGGGAAAAAGGAGCCTGGCTCTGTGGCGATGGGGAAAATGATCCACTGCTGGTTTTAATTTAAGATGAAAAAAATCTGATTCTATTAGCCTAAATATTGCTCTTCTGTCCAACTGCATGGAGTTTGGAATAATATTTTTCGAGCAGAACTACTGCTATTTCAAGTAATTACAATGCGAAAAGCAGTCATTTGGGGCCGAGCAAGGATCTCATCCTGGTTTCAATTCCCTCTGGTGTCATTTTCTGTTATATTTGAGAAATTCCTCAATAAAGATGTCAAATAGAGAAAGGGTTTTGCTCCCGGAGGACAGACTTGGCCCCCTTCCAGGACGCAGTCCGAGGCAGGCCATTCCCACAAGAGAATGACCTCCCTTGCTCCAAAGAAAAGAAAAGGTTCAACTGTGAAAACGCGGGCAAGAAAATAACCCTCAGCCATCAGCCTCGCTCCTCCTGATGAACTCAGAACGCTCTTCAAGCCGGGCCGCTCGGGTCTGGATCCAGCCCCCGGCCCTGTGGCCGCCGGAGCGCTACGACCCAGCGAGACGCGTGACCAGTCTCGGGGAGACAAAGCAAAGGGAGCTGCGAACGGGCCTCATAGTTCCCAGCAGGTCAACTGACCAGACAGGATGGCCCAGAGAAGCGAGAGCAGAGAACCTTCTGGCAACTCACTCCCTCGCAGCCACAGGACACCCGCGGTGGGGAGGGGCGCAGGCAGCTTCCCCAGGGAGCATCACCCTGGTTCCTACTGAGACTGAGCAGTAGGTGAACAGCCACGGCGGATGGCTGCTGAGCAATGGGGAGCAGTGGGGAGTGCAGCAAACAGGTGAGGAGACAGATCTCCAGGGGCAGCTGCTTTCTTTGTGGCCTGTACCAGTACCTCACGAGGCATGGGCACCCCTGTGTTTTAGGGGTCCCCACTCCTCATTCTCTCTGGCTGCATGGAGAAACAGCGGAACCTGGAACACAGGCCCCTCTTGTAGACCACATTCTGGGTATTTGAGATCCTAAAACTTCCTGTCCAGATGGCCAAGCCTGTCTGTCCACGGATGGCAGAAGATACTTAGAAGCCCGCAGTAGCAGAAAGGAAGGTGGGGGAGGGTAGGTAGCCAGAGCGTGGATGTCTGAGTTGGGGTGTCCTCAGGCTCCCTATGGCGCAGGATGGGGCAGAGGTGGAAGAAGGGGGTGGGGAGCAGCCAGCACCCAAGCTACCGCTTCCAGGCCCAGGACTCAAGGAACCTACACCCCGAATTCCTGGTCAGTCTTCCAGGTCACGAGGACGGGCTGCTGGCAACGGACTGGGCCTGCCCTGGTTCTGAAGCTTCTTAGAGATGGTTCGATATTTAGCTCTTGGGACACAGGCCTCCCTGTGCGCCGCTGCCCGCAAGTGAGCCGCCAGGGTCAGGGCGGGGCTGGCCCAGCAGGAAAGAGGCTGGACACATCGACTTTTATGTGCCATCCCCTGATTTTAAAAGGTTGACAAACAACTCAGTAATAACCATGAACAGCACTGGAGTAAACGAGCGACTCTGTGGGGGTGGGGCCTGTGGGCTGCGGCTCTGAGCCTACACCCCGATGTGGGGCCCACCTGGGGCACCTGCATCCGCTGCCCACCATGGGGGCACTTCACCATGACTCCCAGACACTCCGAGACAGGTCTTTGGGGTGCCACCGCAGTGGGGCGGGGTGGGGTTGCTGCCGCTTGAAGGCGTCCAGTAATTGGCTCCAAAGCATAAACCCATTAGCAGCCAGGACTCAGGCCAGCTCAGCGGTCTCGCGTCAGCACCGCTTCCCAGGCCTGTGCCCCACGCGGGATGACGGGGCACTGACCGTCCTCCTGAGGCCCGGGAGCCCACGTGTGTGGTGCGGGAGGAGTTGCTTGGAACCAAGGTTCCAGCTTCTCTTGAGCCAGAATTTTGTCTTGAGCAGGAAAAAGACCAAACAGAAAGGGGCCTGTTGGGAAGGGTCCGCTGTCAGCTGAGCGGCCGGCGGCACAGAGAGCCTTTTCTCAGCGGCCACATGCGCGGTGGAGCTGCAGGAAGCTGCCGTCCGTGCTGGGAGGGGCGGTGGGCGTCCCGCCCAGGCCTTTAAAGCAATCCATGTAAAAGACCCTGTTGTGAGAATGACGTCGTGACAGGAAGACCTGCACACACCTCAGCGTCAGTCTGGGCAGCGGGCAGCTCTGCTCGTGAGCATGCGGGGACAGCAGCGGCCAGGGGCAGACACAGCCAGAGTGCAGGCAGAGGCTGGGCCCCGGGCCCTGGGCCCTGGAGGGCCAGATGCCCACCACCACACACCTGGACAGAGAGCCGGGACTAGACCCACGCCTGGCCGTCATGGGGCTCGGCGCCGGCACCCCTCGGACCCCACCTCAAGACCTGGCTCAGTCCCCACTGGACTCCAGGGATGGGGAATCCCATTTGCAGGGTGAGAAAGCTGAGGCCGAGGGGACGTGAGCAGCCCCAGATCACACAACAACAGCCAGGAGAGCGGGCTGAGTCCAGGACGGCGGTGTCCAGGGTCCGGCCTCTGCCCTCACGGCCTCATCAGTGACCGAAATGCACAATGTCAGCTGAAAACGGAGCAGCGACACGACCAGGGCTGTCCCCAGCTCAGTGTCTGGCACGAGAAATGGTCCCAGCCCAGAGCACGCTATCGAGTGCCAGGCTCTGCCCACCCTGTGGGCCCACCCCGAGCTCCGTGTCCCCGAGCCCTGCGCCACCGAGCCCCCGCCGCTCCACACAGCTGAGCCTCCCCCCAGGCAGCCGCCCCAGCCTTCGGAGAGCCTGCTCCACGCCAGCTCCTCCGAGGAGCCCCCGAGCCTGGGCTCCCTCCGTGTGCCCTCACCCGCGCAACGCTTCACAGAACGCCAGGCTCCGCAGCCTGCCTGCCTGCCCCCCAGACCCGCTTTGGCACTTATTGTGGGTGGAATTACATGTTCACAGATCTGTTTCCCATAACAAGCGTGTCTGAGGTCCAGCGCTCACTAAACAAAAGCAGGCAGGGGAGGGGAGAGCAGACCGGTAACACCAGGGAGAGCTGGGGCGCCAGGCCCCCTGCTCCACACCGCCCACCAGCGCACCAGGGAGGCCTGTGTGGGGGTCCCTGTGCCGACCCCGACGCCCCTTTGACCCCACACTTCCACTTCTGGGAACTGCCAAGGAAACAACTGGAAAAAGAGGGGAAAGTTTTATACCCAGAACCACCTCTGGCCAAGCAAAATACAGCAACACTAAATGGACGACCTCCGCAGGCGGCCGAGGCCGGGGGCCCCGCCAGGCCGTGGTGGACTCCTCGCGCACACGCTGGTGGAGGAGGTGGCGTGACGGTCCCCATCTGATGGCGGGGGAGACAGAGGTCACGCTGGCACTGGTGCCCACCGGCCCCGAGGGCCTGTGCCAGCCCCACCTCGCTCGCCAGGGCCGCTGGGGCAGCTGTGAGGCTGAGGACGTGTCCATGCTGTGGGGCCCCGGACGCCCTACTCCGGCCGCCCAGCAGCCAGGGGCAGAAGACCAGCTCCCGGAGCCACGCGCTTTCACCCCCCTGTACAGACTGCACTCCCTCTGGTCTCGCTGAGTTGTGCCCCCAAAGATAGTAAGTCCTGAGCCCCAGCACCTAGGAATGGAGCCTTTTTGTAGAGACCAGGGTCTTTGTAGAGGATCAAGTCGGGGTGCGGTCTGGGGGCCCTACTCCAGTATGGATGGCTGAGTCCTTATAAAGAATACCTGGTGGGCGGGCCCCATGATGCTGAAGGGACATCAAGGGGCCAGACCACGCGGACACCTATGGGCGCCCGGCTGGGAGGGCAGCCGGCGGGCACTGCAAAGGGATCCCTGCTCTTCTCTGCTTCCCGACTTAGCCCAGCGAGCTGGCGTCACGCCGACAAACCTGACGACAGACGTAAACGCGGCTATCAGGAGCACGGATGTTGGGGGCACACAAGGACCCTAGTTACGGGCTGGGGCGTGTCCCCAAACCACACGCTGATGCCCCAACCCCCCGCACCTCCGAGCAGGGCTGTGTTTGAGAGGCACCAAGGGAACAGGGGGTCATTAGGGTGGCCCTGCTGCAACGCGGCCGGGGTCCTTTCAAGAGGAGGTGATGGGGGGGTGGGGAGGGGTGCGGGGCTGGAGCCCGGCCCTGCCAGGACCTCGCCTGGGGCCTCCAGCCTCCACATGGCGAGGAAGCACGTCCCTGCTGTCTGAGCCCCGGCCTCAGCCCTGCGCGCAGCCGAGCCCGGAGCCGCAGGCGGGTGCAGGCCCCACTCACCCAGGCAGTTGTGTCCGTCGTGGGCCAGCATGAAGCCGTCGAAGCAGGTGCACCTGTAGTTGCCCGGGATGTTGACGCACTCGTGCACGCAGCCCCCGTTGTAGAGGTCGCTCTCACACTCGTCAATGTCTGCAAAGGAGGGCGCGGGAGGCGTCAGGCCTGGTGGCGAGGAGGGGGGCTGGGGCCCAAGGGTCGCGGGAGGAGGGACTGGCTGCCGCAGGCCGGCCACCACGCAGGACACGGGCCTTGGAGCCTCAGGGGGGAGCCCCCAGCTCTGCTCCCTCGGAAGCCCCTCGACACGGCCAGCATGGGGGCCCCATTGAAAGCCCCCCAAATTGGCTTTTTGGCAGATCTTAAAGCCTCCCAGAGCTGAAGCAGGGGTGTCAAGGAAAGTGCCATTTGCACACCACCAGAAAGGGCAACCTTGGAACGAGAGAAAAGTTCATTCCCCACCCCCCGTCAGGATTTAAGCCTGGATTTCCATGCTCCGGCTTCCTTGTCGTAACAAAGGCTTCTGTCTCATAAAGAATGACCAACAGCCTTTGTAAAGGTCATCCCTTTTTTTGCCGTTTTAAGTCTTTTTCACCATTTCCCATCAGGGGTCAAAGGGCTATCAGTTCTGGAGTTCCAGAGTGACCTCAGAGGCCAGAACACTCGAGTTAACACTCAACGAGCTGCTTCTAGGCCCCAGCCCCGCTTGCCATCCCTGTCCCTTGCCCCCGGCCCCCACCCTAGCTCGGGGACACTGAGCTAGGGGCTGCAGGCACTGCCAGGCTAGTCCAATGGACAAGGGCACCGGAGAGGCCATGGCACGGGAAGCTAACCCTTGCCCAAGCTCACACACCTAGAGGAGGTAGGAGCGGGGCTGGAGCCAGCGGGCCTGACGCAGGAGTCCACGGGGGCCTAACCTGGCCACCCAGGAGGGACGAGGAGGAGGGCGCCCGGGGCAGGGAGAACTGACACCACCCCCTCCACCCCCACCCACTGCATCTCTGGGCCTGGAAGAACCTAAAGCCCCTGGCCAGGCGGACCCGGAAGTGTCTCGCTGGAGGCCCTGGTGGGTGGAAGGTTCCCCCTACCCGGGTGAAGGGGCAGCTCGCAGCTCTGAAAGGCAGGGTGAGTCCAGCCTGCAGCAGAGAGGCTGAGGCAAGTGAGGCCTTTCGCCCGGATGGCTGGGAGCCGGCCGGGGGCCAGCACGGGGGCCGCCAGCTCCTTGCCCGCCTCACGCGGGTCCCCGGGCAGAGCCACGCCGTGGGGGATGACCATGTAGGAATCCGCCTGGAAGACGGCCGGCCAGGAGGTGGCGAGCTCCGCGACTCTGGAGGTGACGGAGCTCTGCCTGAACCCCTGCCTGCCAGGGACGCTGTCCCGTGGAGGGTAACTTCAGAGAAAACAGCAGCCCCGAAAGTGCCAGAACACAGGGCGTGGGCCTGGGGCTGTCAACCAGCCAGCATGACGGAAGGCCAGAGTGAGTCGCGCCTCCCACGGCGCAGGAGACAGCGGCTCCGGCCAAGCTGCCCGCAGTGGCCATCAGCACCCGCTGGGCAGCACTCAGTTCAGTGGGCCATATGGATTGTTGTTAATCATTATATTTGATGCACTTAGAAATTAAGTGACACTAAAAAAGCATGTAAGATTTCATGTTTGAAAGGGTTCATGGGCTTATAAAGACCGAGATATTGATGACTTCCCAATCACCGCAACCTTGACCACAGCCCCAGATAAACCAGTCCAGCCCCATCCCTGGTGCCTCCAGACATCCCCAGGGCAGTGATAACACATCAACCTGCACGTCCCTGGAGCTCCCGGTCCTGGTGAAACTGTTACCATCCACCTTCCCGCCACATCCGGTCAGCTGCCGGAGCAGGGTTCGCCAGACCCGCATCACGGCTACAGTGCGCCCACCGGTCAGACATGTCCTCCACCTGCCAGCACGGTCACCATCTCTCATCTGATCTGAACCAGCACCCCCAAGCTGAGGACCTGGTCCTGAAGACCACTTGGTCTTTATCCATGTATACTAGTGGGTGCCAATCCACCTGCCCACATAGCTAGCCAGCCTGCCACCGTCCACTCACCCACACCCCCCGCCCCCGTCACCCATCTGCCTAGTCACTCTATAAGCTAGCCATTCAAGGCCACCCAAGTGCCTCCTGCCCTTCCTTCTGTCTCTTCTGACTAAAAATCTAACTATCCAGCCAACTGGTCATCCTTCCACTCGCTCAGTCATCTATTCATCCACCTGCTTATCCAGACAAATGTCCACTCATCCACCTAAACATGCAGTCAGACGCCCAACCTGCCATTCATCTCCCGTCCATGAGCCTCCACACTCCCCACAACTCCACTTGCCCCCCCCAAATACCTAAACATTCTCCCATCTGTTCATTCACCCAAATACCTGCCCATCTATTCAAACACACACATTGATATATAAAAGCACTTACTATCCATTCATCTACCCAAACATCTATTCATTCACCATGAACTCCTTCAAACATCATCCATCCAAACAGTTTACAAAATACATACAAAAAGATTTTCAAAACGAAGAAGAAGTTAGAATGAAGGAAAAAAAAAGAGAGATGAAGAATAAGAGAAATCTGGTGGAAGTATACAGAAATACACGCGGTGATGCCAGCACAATTTCAACAGGCGGCCACAAGCACGACTCTGGGCTTCCTAGAAGCCCTCGCCGGAAAGTAAATACAATCAGTTACAGTCACCACATCCATAAAATGCAATTAAACCCACTTTTTTTAATGGCGGCAAGATCTGACAAATGCCTTTCCCTGGTTAGGATAATCACATGCCCCCAGTTTGCCTGGCATCGTTCCAGCTTCTACCTGTTGTCCACGTGTAGTTGTGAACAGCAAACTTTTCACTATCAAATGATGGACTGATGACCGCAGCCGTCAGGCATTATGAAGAGACGGCTGAGCGAGCCATGAAGCGACTCTAGCCTTTCCCCTCGACGCCCTGTCCTGTGGGCCCCACCGGGTGCCCTGCAGGAGGGTCCAGCGCTCACATCTCTTCCCTCGGTGCACTCCTAAAGGGGTCCCAGATCTGAGCACCTCAGAACGATTGGTTCCTTTCCACGTCCCAGGCCCCAATGCCCCCCTAGCTGGCGAGGCCACCGCCAGCCTCCTGGGTGGAGGACATCTGTTCACAAGCCAACCCCACCCCGATTTCTGGTGTCTGTGCCTTGATTTTTGTTTTTTAAAACCACGTGAAGCTCCTCCTTTAATACACAGGAGAGAGACACACAAGCCAATCCGCTACGAAACCCTGCCCCAACAAGCAGGGTTGCCGTAAAGACCATACCCAGCCCCGGAGGAGGGCCCGGGCCTCCAAGGTGCCCGTCCAGCTCAGGCCACTTTGTAAGAGCCGTTAAAGCTGGAGAATGAGGAGCAGGCAGATGGGGTGGGGAGAGGGTGGATCAATGGGCGGGGGGCAGAGTCAAGCCCTCTGGATGTTTATTCTTAACGAACTATTGTGGGTAGAGTGTTCCCCATAAAGATGTGCTGAGGTCTTAATCCCTAGTCCATGTGAATGTGACTTGATTTGGAAATAGGATCTTTGCAGATGTAATCAAGTCAGGATGAGGTCATACTGGAGTGGGCCCTGATCCAACGACTGATGTCCTTATAAGAGGGAAATATGGATACAGACCCAGGGAGGATGGCAGGACAGACAGAACACCATGGGAGACATACAGACACGCAGAGGGAAGGCAGCCAGGTGGTGACAGAGGCAGAGACCGGGGTGAGGACGCCGTGGGTGAGGCAGGGTGCCACCAGTGCTCCCGTGTCACCGCTGGGGGCTCAGCCGGCCTCCAGGCTCCCAGGCAGCGGCTTGTCCAACGTTAGCCTTGATTCCTGCTGGGGTGGCGTCCTGGGGTGGGTGAAGTGAGTACTTAAAAAAAAAAAAAAATGCTCCCTGCTTCAAAAAGTTCTCAAGAAGGAAAGTGGGAGGAGATAACCCTGGTGTCACTATTTTATTTTCCAAGGTCTGTCCCTGCCCTTGAGTGGCAGGGTCGTGAGGCACGGTCAGAGCCGAGAGGACGGTGGGCAGGACCCACCTCCCGGATCTGCCTCAGCGCTGAGGATGAGAAGTTCAACAGCTCGCTCCGGACTTCCCTGCTCCCCCTCCAGCTTGGCTATTATTTATTTTTTAAAACGAAAACTCAATTCCCAAGAGAAAACAGCTCCCAAGCTCCAACAGAGCAGAGAAGAACAGCATGAGGCGCTGCTCATTATGGGATTTTTAAAAGGTCGCCCATTCCACTCTTCTTATATTAAAATGGCAGCGAACTCCGCTGTGGCCACGCGCCAGAGACGCTGGTTTGGAACTCGAGTGGGATGAGTTTTGTAGCTTTCATTTAATTCAAAATTGATTCTTGCTGCCCTGTAAAATATATGTTTATTCTGTGGTGCCTATGTTCTCAGAGATTCTATTGCAGTGAGTCAGAGCTCCTTCTCATTTTATTTTAATACAATTTTAGGGCATTTTCCTAAAAATCAGGACTGACTGGAAAGGTTCTCAAAAGGAGGAATTTGAAAGCACCCCGCTCCCCGCGATCATTACTGAAAGCATCTTCTGGTTTCCCCTTGAAATTGGCATTTTTCTCGACATTCCTGGCCGACAGCGGAGACCAAAGGCTGCAACAAAGACTCCTTTCCTGGCTGGGCGCTAGCGCGTCTCCGCCTTTGTCTGGGGCTTTAGGAAAAACCGTGCACTCTTTAGATCAGGCAACCATTCGTGGCGAGATGTATGGCTTAGGAAGTTGAGTCCTTATTGGTGAATAAATCTTAATCCGGTTTGTTGGCTAATTACACTCCCGGGAAGGCGCTTTCACAGGGCCGCGAGCAGCAAGGATTAAGCCCCCTGTCTCCGGTGGCACAGGGTTAAGCTCCGGGTTTGTAATGACTGAGTAATGAGACCCACTCTCTGCGGACCCCTGGCATCCATCGATCAGGTTTCCCTTCTGCCGAGACAAAGCCGAAGTGGGCCCAGCAGTTAATTATGGGAAAGGTCAAAGGTCACGCAAAACCAACACAAATCTATATACTTTTTTCATTCCTAACCGCACACAATGACCATGGCTCAGCTAGAGGGTGGGAAGGCCCTCCTCTCCCTTCCCCCCAAACCTACGAGCCAAAACCACGGCATTCGGCTGCTCCCTGACCATCCCCAGTGGCTTCGGGCCTCCACAGTTGTGCCGATGCTGTTCTCTCTGCCTGGTGCTCCCGCCCTTCACGAACACCTACGCCGTCTGCACTAAGCCCCAGCACCCCAGGACAGGCCCTCCCCAGCACACCCGACTCCTCCCCACCCTCTGGGCCCACAGTCCCCTGAACTGAGGCCGTGGGTACACAGCCGCCTGCTGCGTTACAGGTCCTCTGAGGCTGCGAGACCCGTGGGTGAGAACTCTGTCCTGTTCAGCTCAAGTCTCCAAGTAGCAGAGGGTGTTCAACGCTGAATGGATGGAGCCTCCCTGGACTGATCGCGTGATGGGTGAGGTAGCAGGCCCCTCTCTTAGCAACACCCCAGGGAGTGGGCACCCGCAGAGCAAGGAGACCGAGGCTCAGAGGCCTTGGCTGTCCTGCCCGTCCAGGTGGAGCCAGGACGTGGGCCAAGCCACCGACTTCATGTGACTCCGTCTCAGTCACCCAGGACAACAAAGCCTCCAGAGAAGGCAAATCTATTGAGACAAAAATTTCCTGGGCCTGGGGGCCTGGGGGACCTGGGGGGTGATGGCTACGGGGTACAGAACTGATTCGGGGCTAAAGAAAAGGTCCTAAACTCGTAACGCAGGCTGCCCAACTCTGCACGTACACTAAGCAGCACTGAATTGTGTGCTTCAAATGGGTGGATTGTCTGACTCATCAGTTAGGGCTCAATAAAGCTGTTTAAAAATGTGAAACAGTTCATGCTGTGGGCGTCCCCTCCACGGGGCTGGCCAGGGCTCTAGTTGATGATGGGCTCCTCACGCTGAGCTGACCCCAAATGCCACCTGCCCAGCCCCGGTGGGCGCCTGAGAACCAGATGAGACTTCCCTGCCAAACCTTTAGGATAGGGCTGGTCCACGGCTCTTTCTCCCTCAGAATCACCCCCAAACCCTTCCCTGGAGACCGTCTCCAGGCCCAACACCAAACCCAGCAGACACTGAAGCAGCCTGGTGAACAGAAAGCTGACCCTTCCGTGTCCCCCCCCCGGCGCCCTGCCTAGCAGGGCTGAGGCTCCGGGGCTCCCCGGCCAGTCGCAGGCATGGTCAGAGAGGCAGGGGAGGGCCCTAAGTCCCTTTTCCGCCCCAGCTGCGGGCACAGAGGGGCTGCTTTTCAGGCCCAAACACCTGTGAACGCAGCAGCAGGACCACGAGACTGTGCGGTGGCCGGGAAGCCTGAGCCCCACTGGAAATGGGGAAGCTGGGGTGCTTGAGCTCCCCTGATGAACCCCCAGGACCTTACAAAAGGGTAACCCACCCAGAGAGGGAAACTGAGGCTTTATCTCATCAACAAGTCAGGGGCTCAGCCTTCCTCCCAAACCTCACGGGCCACCCCTCAGGGTCCAGCAGTGACAGGGCCCGCGCAGACATGCTGAGGTTTGACTTCATTCCCTTTCTGCCCAGATCCCGAGGGGCCTTTCTCTGCAGCAGGAATAGAAACCACAGCAGCAGTTTCCCACCGGCACGGTCTGTGGGCAAGTGGGTTAACCCTCCCCACGCCCAGGTCGGGAGGACTTAACTTCCCTCAGTGCAGAAAGAGAAACGAGGCTCAGAGCATTTACGAGACGTGCCCAGCTAGGAAGTGAAAGGCCAAAGTGGGGACTCAGGCAGGCTGGCCCGGACCCACCCTCTAACCTGGACACAGTCACCCCAAGAATTCCCCACATCCCAGCCACGGAGGGGCCAGGGCCCAGGATCCGTGCTGAGGACGAGCCCTCCTTTCTCCAGCACCCACAGCTTCCTCGGCCTGCCTCTTACCCTCGGCCCGGGCTCTGCCCACAGGGGCCGCTCACCTGGAGGGGACAGCGATCCAGTCGCCCCAGAGCACAGCCTTGTCCGCCTGTGCACAGGCCAGGGACAGGCCCCCAAGGGGATGGGATGGGGGGCTAACAGTCCAGCCAGAGCCCACCTGCCCCCCTCCCAGGAGCTCCCAGAAGGAGACGCGGAGGGAGCAGTGACCGGGAGAACTCGGGGCAGCCATCACAGCCAGGCCGGGTCCACCTCTGTCCTCGCGGGGGCTGCGGCCCTGCCCATCTGGAGTACCCCCTTAGAGCCCCCTCCGAGACCCCTGACCTTGTCCTCTTTGTTTCAAGGCCTTTGGGGAAGGCCATCATGCATTTCAGTAGCATTCAAAGGCCAACAGGCCCGCAGTTTATTTTCTTAGAAATAATGGTTTTTTCTGGCTAGCATTCCTCTGATGGAAAAACAAATAGAGCCGCTGAGGTAAAAAGCTGCCAAGAGGAGGCGAGCGGCCCGAGGAAGGGCCGAGAGGGGCCGCGCCCGGGGCCGAGACCCTCCAGCCCTGGGGAAACGGGAAAGCTTCAGCTGGTCCTGCCGTCAAGACCCCGGCATCCAGACAGGCGCTTGCCTGCCCTAACTCCCCCAAACGCAGGTTAGGGAGGCAGGTGCCATGGCTCGTTTTGAGGGACATTTAAGGGGTGAGGAATCAGGGATCAAGGTTAAGCACTTGTAAGAATTACTTAGTCGGTGGAGAGCAAAACAGGCACAGCCTCCTGGCTACGGAGCCCAGCGCCTGCAGGAGAGAGGGAGACCGGCCACCGCTCGTCCCCTAAGGCCGCTGGGTGAGGAGCCCCCCTCCTCAGGCAGAGATAAGTGTGTCCCCCTCACCACACTGAGTCTGGCCTGGAGTTCAAAGGCCGCACTTTCCAAACCCTGCTACGAGCACGCCTCCCCAGTGCCTCCCACTAACCT
The DNA here is from genome assembly GCF_014898055.3 of Talpa occidentalis. Classification (NCBI taxonomy): domain Eukaryota; kingdom Metazoa; phylum Chordata; class Mammalia; order Eulipotyphla; family Talpidae; genus Talpa; species Talpa occidentalis. The sequence continues at coordinate 2,367,866 of NW_023601653.1, read as the reverse complement.
GTGAGGCTGAGGACAAGCACGTCTCAGCCCCAGCCAGGGGCCGGGGGAATCTGACTGTGCAAAGGCCCTGGGGTAGGAAGGTCTGGCAAGGTTGAGGGGCTCAAAAAAGAAGACAAGTAACTGAGGTCTGGGAGGCAGGGAGGGGTGAGAACGAGAGCAGCTTGCAGTGGTGAGCTGAGAGCTGGGCTGAGCCTGTGGGGTGTCGTCTCCCTAGTACGGGCATGGGTGATCTGCTTCCAAGCCCAGAGCACTGTCAGTACTGAACCTAACTGGTCCAGGATTTTACAGATGGTTCAACCGAGGCCAGGGGAGGAGAGCTGTCCAATGCTTAAGTGCTAATAGCGCGAGCCTTTTCTTTCTCCTTCCAAAAATGGGCATGGACGCCCCAAAACTGACACTCTGCAGGCAGAGCTGGACCCGTGGCGAAAAGCACTGCCTAATTGCTGGCCGACAGCAACTTGGAATTTTAAGCCACTTCCTATTTCTTGCTGCCTGCTGGTCTGCCGGCCCTGGGTGCTTTCATCTCCAGCAGGGCACACACGTTAGCAGGCATAATTGCACGCTTTAAGACTTAAAGAATTTCCCCTCCGCCCCCCTCCCGGCCCACCTCCTACGGCCTTTCCTGGCCTCCCAAAAAGCAGAACTTTATCTGGACTTTCAATAAAGTGTGTAATACTGCCGATGAAAATTATTTAATAAGGTCATAGATATTATTCCCTAAGAAGGCCAATTGGTTTTAAGATTTTTTTTCTCCTGATGTTAAGCTAAGTGGATCACTGGGTGTGTTATGAGGAGTTTTGTTAAAACACTTAATAGCAGGCCCTGTAATCTACCTAACTTGCAGTGACTGACAAGTAGACCCCGGGGATATAAAATTCAGGAAGTGACTATTTACATTCATTACATACATGCTAATTTTGTGATCTCTGCTGCCCACAAGGCTGTCATTTTTTTCCTTTTTACAAAAAGAGGAAAATAGTAATATATGTGATAGACTGTGGCCGAAACAACAAAATCATCCCCCCCAAGAGTTTTAATTACAGCGTTTTGGAAAAGGCCTGCGTTGGAACTTGCAAGTAGAATAAACCACTTGAATAAGTGGTCTAAAAATTAAGTAGACATAGAAGGGACGATGTGCTGCTGGTTCAGACTAAACAGTGATTATCAAGAGGGTCTCAGTTATTTAAACAAGCCATTTGAGGGCGGTTTGCTCCTTGTTTGGGGCCTGGTCCTCATTATAAACGAGAGCTTTTAATTAAGATTAGTAAGACCCAATTCAAGCTATAATTTGGTCCTTTTCCTTTGCAAATGTCTATGAAAACAAAGCAATTAAGGTTAAATGAGTTGAAGCATTTAAAGGGGATGAAATGTCCCCTCTTCGCCCCCAGCTGCCCCCTCAGCAGAAGGAGTATAAACAGGCCACACTAATTCAGACCAGAAGGCCAGCACCAGGCTGGCCCTGAGCTTCCTAAAGGCCATGCACAAGGGGCCTGGTGAGCTGGGGCTGCATAGGCTTCGCTGCAGGAAGTGGGCCAGGGGGATCTGAACGTGCAAAGGCCCTGGGGTAGGAAGGCACTGGAAGTCTGAGGGACCCAACAAAGAAGACAAGTAGCTGAGGACTGGGTAGGGAGGGAAGGCGCGAGAACAAGAGCAGCTCGCGGTGGGAGCGGAGAGCTGGGCTGCGCCTGTGGGGTGTCATCTCCCATCATCTCCCCACTGTGCGGATGGGGGATCGACTCCCAAGCCCATTCAGATGAGCTGGTGGTAGTGAGGGTGGGGCGGGGTGGGGGAGGGTGAGAACAAAGGAGAGAGGCTCCTCCTGCTGTGCCCACACAGGCTGGGGGTGGGGTGGGGAGGGGGGAGCCTGCTCTTGGATCTCCAGCTGATGGGGCTGCCATGCAGGTCCTGCCCCCTCTCAGCCGGGTGACCGGATAGAGACGCCCTCCCTTGGTTGGATTTCCCCAGCCTGACTCTGCCCTCAGACCACAGCACAGAGCCTCATGCTAGTCCCTTTTCCTTCCTCACGGGTAAAACCTTCAGACTCTGGGAGACCTTTCTGCATATCCAGGATTGATCATGGTCACTCTCTGTCCACTGACATCAGTGGGCGCCCAGTCGAGGGAAGTCACCTGTCATAGCCACCGGCGTGACAGTAGCTCTGGAGGGAGGGAAGCTCACAGGTGGCAGATCACCTGTCTGGGGTGGCAGGGGAGGCTTCCTGGAGGAGGTGGTGACCTCTGAGACCCATCCATTCAACAGATGCCTTTCCAGACCTACGTTCCAGGGGACAGAGTTGAACAGGTCACAGGTCCTGCTCTTGGACCCACATCCCAGGAAGACACATAGGGAGACATAAACGCAGCATGACCTTGGCCAAAGGGAGGTGGGTATGGGCCTGGAGAGGATGACACAAAGGGACCGTCACTGCACAGCCTGGGGTGCCTGGACTCCCTCTAGAACTCCTTCCAACTCTGCACATCCACGAGTTTACCTCTCCTTGTTTCAGATTCCGCCAACATGTGAATTATCAAGAAAACACTGATTTATCCTCGGCCTGGCTCAGAACCTTTCCCATCTGTCCAAACCACCTCAGTCTGGCTTCAGCAAGCCCCGCCAGTAGTGAGCTGACCACACGGGCCCCAGGTGCTCCTGGACACAGCGGCACTGTCGCCTCACATGTGGGAGCCCAGTCATCCTCACAAATGCACCCCCACGGCCGCACAGCCTTGAAGGTGTGTTAAGAAGCCATGCCTGGAACGGGGGCAGGGGGAGGAGCGGGGTGAAGGGGTTGCCTCAGGTGCTGGGCTTGCTAAATGGGCTGTTACAACCAGCAGAAGTTCCAAGGTGATGAGGCTAGGGGTGTCAGAGGCTGGTCAGTCCACCTAAGGCTGTCCACAGCCTGGATCTGCTTCCTGGGAAGAACCGGGGAGGCTGGAGCCACCTTTGCCACCTGTCTCTGTGCAATCACAGTGAACAGCAAAGGCGATGCCATCCGTAGGACCGGGAACTCATTTCTCCTCACATTCTAACCCCTGACTCTGCAAAACCCGATACACGCTCAGATCTGCAGATAAAAACAGGATTGTGGGGGAAGAGTTTCATCTAAAGTGGAGGTGGGGACTCCCTGGTGGCGCAAGGGGTTAAGCATCGCACTGTGAAGCAATCTGCAGCCACTGCAGCACGAGTTCGATCCCCGACCGGCCAGGGAGCAACCCACATGGCGCAGCAGACCTCTCCTGCCTCGCCCGCTGCTCCCCTCAGCAGTGTACTTCGGTCAGTCTGCCTGTTCTGCTCCCCGCTCTGTCTCTGGTGAATCCTCTCACCCAACGCATCTCTGGCCTGTACCCCAGCTCTTGTATGCATAAATAAATAAATAAATAAATAAAAAATAAAGTGGAGGTGATGGTGCAGAGGGTGCGTTGATTGATTGCTGCTGTCTGCTGTGGGAGAGGGTGGCGGCACATTTGCCATCCCTAGAGCAATGTTCGTGGAACAAGGGAAGACCTTCCGCACATGTCTTTTCTATTGTGCATTCTCGGTAAACGGCGGCCTGTGGATGGCACGCGTGTCTGTACCTCTGCGGGGCTACAGAGAGGGGCACGTGATTTATCTGTGTAGTCAACGAACCAGAATGTCCCATCTCCCAGCCATTTCGGATTCTGAGAATTGTCAGAAAAAGACAAAGTGTCACCCGTTTTCCTATATCGGATGACATAGTGTCATCCATAGAGTCCTGACCTTCATCACCATGACTGCCGGCGTCAGCATCTCCACCCTCACCCCCGACAGACTATCATCATCATTCACATCACTGTCGCTGTCATCACCGCGCAGCCACGATGCTTGTTAGTATGTCCCACGTGCCAGGCTACGTGCTCATGCTTTACAGACACAAACCCATCTAATCTCACACTGTCTCTGTGAAGTGGGTACTATTATTATCTCTATTTTACCCACAAACAGAGATCAAGGAACTTGTCCAGGCTGCGCAGGCAGGATTTGCACCCAAGCCGTCTGGCTCCAAAGCCCCTGATTCAATCACTGTGCTCCCCTGAATACAGACTGTCCTCCCCTCTTCTCAGAACGGAGCTGGGACCACAACACCCACTTGCAGAGAGGCTGTGTGGAGAAAGGGCCCAGGAAAACCCAGGTCCCTGACTCCAGCTCCCCCTCTGGAACCCAACAGAGCTCTCTGGGTGGGCTCCCAGCTCCTGCAGACCACTCCAGATTCCAGAGTGCCTGAGAGTCTCTGAAGGTCCTCCTGGGGGCCTCTGGGGGAGTCAGATGGCCCTGGTTCAGATGCCCCACAGTCTCCTTCCATCCAGACCAGTGACGGGAGGTGGGTCCCTAGGGATGAGCAAACCCCAATGCAGATGGGACAGTGTCCACTCAGGCGCCCAGGACCCCGCCAGCCCTCACTCCGAGGGTCCTGACATTGCTCTCCGTGTTGTTTACAGGACAATTCTCCCCCACACCATCTTCGCTTATTGGAGGAGAATGTCCACTGCCTGGTAACTCCAGCTCAGGCAGCAAAACCAGCCAGCCAGCGACTCGGGGGAGGGGCCGGGGTGTCCCATAACTGTCCCCTCTGACACAGGAGAAAGAGCCATTTTCAAAGGTCCCCACCATTCACAATGTCGCATGAGCCTGACGCCACCGGGAAGGCGGTGAGAGCTGGGACGACAGCGACCATGAGGGCCCGGCCACCTGCACGCCAAGTGCAGACAACACCGGCCGCCCGCTCTCAGCCTGGCCCCGAGGAGGCAATAACCAAAGGAGGAGGAGGCTTAGGAGGGCAACTGACACCCACATTGCACATTGGGGGGGGTGCACCCCTCTGCTAGGCCCGTCGCCACTTTCCTCCAATCAGGCAGGTGAAAACACAGGCTGGAAGAGGGAGCTGCCCGCACTGGGAGGAACCCCACGCCACCCTCACGTCCACAGGCCTTCAGCTGACGTGCACTCCAGCCTGGGCAAGAGAGAGCCGACTCAGACCGCACAGTCCCTGCACGCCCGGGCCGCTGCAGGCCTGGCCCAGGGGTGGGGGTCTGAGGGACAGACATGGCAGGCTCTCTGCAATGGAGGGTGTTGCCGTGGGCTCCCTGGGGACACAGCCCCAGTGTGACAGCTTCAGTGCGGTGGCCCCAGGGCTGAGTCCATGGAAGATCTCAATAAGTGAGCTCACCATTCAGGAGGGTGAGCAAGGTGTGAAATTAGAATCCAGAGTCAGAAGAGCTATGATGGAGGGAACCCAGGGGCTTCTGGGAGCAGAGTAGGGACTTCGCGTAGCGAGATTGCGTGTGCACGCGAGATTGTGTGGAAAGAGGTGTCAGGGAAGGCTTCCTGGAGGAGGCAAATCTAAAGACTGACTAGGAACTAGTCAGGACGCAGAGGGAGGGAAGGAACTCCAGGCAGAGGGGACACCTGAGCGGGGCCGAGGCCAGGCATCGGCCAATGTCCGCGCTAAGGCGCTGTGCAGTGTTCCAGGTGAGGCCACAGCCTGGAGAGGCAGGGAGGCCCTGGCAGCTCCTAAAGCACATTCACAAACACCCTCCTCGCTCATCCTCACTGCAGGGCCGCCATGCCCTCTCTTCCGAGCCAGCAAGTGTGGCTCCAGAGCCGGCTCGAGCAGAACTGACAGTTAAAGCTGGACTCGGAGTGACTTCAGAGAAACAGGAGAGAGAGTGTGGGCCTCCTGGGCGGGGCCAGCTGGAGGGGACCCGAGGACCTGGGCCAGGGGCTGGGGGAAGATGGGCTGGGTCCGTGGCGTCAATCGGCAAATGGGGCTGAGTCACCCTTGCCAGAGCCCTGGGCCTGGAGGAGGGGGCAGAACGGCCCCACAGAGCCTCCCGCTTGCCACCCTTGCCCCAGGCCCTACAGCCGCCAGGCCGGCCAGGGCCACGGGCGTCTTGCTCGAGACCCGTCTGGCCAGGCCCCGTTCCAGGGGTGTGTGGGCAGGCACCCACTCCCCACTCAGACTTCTAGGTTCCAAGTGAGGCCAGGGACGTGCCAGGAAGGCGGAGGGCGGTGTCACCTCCCAGCGCTCGGCCTCCTCCCACGCCCAACAAACCAGCAGGACAGACGCCACCAGCCCGAGAGAGGCAAGGGGTGTCCCCTTGAGACCCACTCCTGCAAAGCCCGAGGTGACGGCCTGGCTTTGCCGCTCCCCTCACAGAGCTCGTGTGCTGGAAAAGCCAGCTGGCCAGGCTTGCGGGGGACAGTGAGATGCTCAGTGCCTCAGGGAGGAATATGGGGCTCCACACCCCCAAGACAGTGGGACCCCGTGGAAGACGCGCCACTCTGAGCCTTACTCTCCTCCTCTAGAAAGTGGGGGTAGATGGGGGTGATTTGGACAGTGATTCTCACCCGGGGGTGCACTTTGGCCATGGATGGCAGTTTCCCTGGTGCTGGGTCCTGCCTCGGACCCATGGAGTGAGAGTGACCGCACAGACCCCGCCTGGCCAACGCTCTGGAAGGTTCTCTCCAGCTCCCTCCGGCTTGGAGAGTGATGGCTCCACAGCCGCCAAGCTGTTCCCCTGTCTGACTTCCAGCCTCCCGGGGGGCAGCTGCTAGTGCCAGACGGTGAGACCAGCACCCCGGGACAGGGCCGGAAGGCTGGCCAGACGGACGGCTTGCGTGGACCAGCCTCTGCGTTGCCCCCGCCCTGGACGCAGGGGCCTGCGCTGACACCCACGCCAGGGAGGGTACTGGGTAGGTCCTTTTGGGAATCTGGGGGCCACTTGGGGAGGTTTGGGAGTTGAAGCTGGGGGCCTCGGAGGGGAACTGTCACCTGCACACGCATCTAGTCGGCATTCTCTGCATCATCCTAAATTCTTAACAGAACGTTTCAAACCCGGGGAGAGTTAACACCCTCTTCCCCCAAACTCCAACCCCGCCACCTCCCAGGGAAGCGCCCCATGTTTCCAGGCAGCCCGAGCTCCCTCCCGAGGCCCAGCGGGGTGGGCAGAGGGAAGGGGTGGTGGCGGGCTCGCAGGCAGGCCTCGCAGCAGCGGGCGGCCGGGCTCACCTTCGCACTGCCGGCCTTCCCCCTTGTAGCCCGGCTTGCAGAGGCATTTGTAGGACTTGGGCGTGTTCTGGCAGATGGCGTCGATGTGGCATTCGTCGGTGCCCTCCGAGCACTCGTCCACGTCGGCCGCTCCTGTGGGGGACAAGGGGTGAGGTGTGGCCTGGTGGCGGTCAGCAACGGAATGGGGTGCCCCCCCCATTCTGCACCCCCCCTCCACAGACCAACCAATCTGGCGTGACAGGAGGCAACTAGTAACCTTTGAGGCGGCTCCTCTGTGCCAGGCCCCAAAGTGCCATTTCAGTCAGTTCCCAAGAGTCTCATGACACAGAGCTGGTGTCCCCAATAAAGAGGTGAGAAAACAGCACCGGGGACGCACGAGGCCCTCCCCCGCTCCCCTGCCACGTGCCTCCATCCCTCGCTCTCTTTATTCTAGATTTCAGAGCCTGGGAGGGATTCAAGCCCATGTCCTTTGGGTTCCGGATAGAGGGGTGCGCACAGGCTGCAACAGGCAGTCCCGAGGCGGTGGGAACGTGGGCCCCCTCCCAGCCCTCGGCTGTGATGAGGGGGATTCCATGTGCCCAGGTTGGTGGGCTGGGACCCCATCTGGCCGTGGGACCAGACCCTCGATGGGTCCCCTGCTCACGGCTGGCTCTGCTCTCCCTGTGGCCTCTCCTCCCACCTGGGAAAGCTCCTAAACCTGCCTCTCAGCCCCCTCCTGCCCCCAAACACTTATGCAGCCCCTGGAACAGCTGTTGGGGGATAATGCCAAGAAGATTCTGTGGATGCACCCTAAATCTCTCTCTCTTACTCATCTGTGCACACACACACATGCACACGCATGCACACTCACGGCTCAGAAAGGGACTGGCCCAGGCACAGCACAGCAGGACAACCTGAGCCTTGTCCAGGCTGAGCCCTCAGGCTCCGGGTGTGGCAACAAGCCCAGGTCGTGGGGCGTGGGGAGCTCATTAGGGACAGACTGGACCCCGCACCAGAGGCAGGGCCAGAGCTTTCCTACGGCCACATCCCCCGCAGCCGGCCAGAATGAGAGGCAGATGGATGACAGACAGACAGCAGGATGCAGGGGGTACAGGACCCTCGGCGGCCCCGGAGGGCTGTCACCAGGGCGCGGCCCCGAAGTCCTGGAGTGTCCTCCCCTCTTCACGCCTGCAGCCTCGCCCTGGGCTGCCTGCTCCTTAAGACCTGGACTGTCCACTCTGAATCATCCCCCCCACCCTGGTCTGGCATCGGGGTGCTAAATCTGTGAATCACCACAGCCTCCAGAACCTTCTCTTTTGCCCTAGTCCCTGACCTGCCCCCAAAGAAAGAGGCATCACCAAGAAACGACTCACCTCCCTGCACACGCGCACACATGCACTCTCACACACGGGCGCACGCACGTACACTCACGCACAGCAGGTGGCCCCACTTTTCGGGGCGTCTGGACCTGCTCGCGTCAGCAGCCCACCCTCTACCACTGCCCACAGGAAGGGGGAGAGGGGCCAGGTGGCCGCCCGGGTGGAGAGCCGGGGCCGGTGTCGGGGGTCAGGGGCCGGCAGGAGCACCGTGTCCTGTGGAGTGACAAGAGGGCGCAGGTGGCCCAGCCTCGGGCGGGAGGCCAGAGAGGGCCCGTCTGTTTCCATCCAGGGGAAGAACAGCCGCTTCTGAGACGGCACCAGCAGGGGTCACGGGCACCCCACTCCCAAGGGTCAGTGCGAAGGAAGGAGGGAGGGAGACCACCTCCCCCGACCCCTACCTCCCCCCCAGGCGGCTGACCCGTGGGGAGGAGGCGGGTGGCTTGGCCCAGGGTGGTGGGCTCCCCCTCACGCCTCTAAACACGTCTCCGGGCAGGGCTGGGGACAGAGCAGAGGCGCTTCTGGCCACTGCCCCGGCCCTCGGGCCACGCGCCCTGGCCCAGCCGGGGCCGGCTCTGGGGGCAGCAGGCCCTCGGGTGAGGCGTGCGGTGGGGACACACACAGGCCCGGAGGGGAGCCAGAGAGCTGGGAGGGGCACACCCCGAACAGCCCAAGGGGGTGAAGAGCCCCGAAGCCTGAGGGACACCCACAGGCACGCAGGGGCGTGGGCAGCAGGGCCATGTTTAATGACCGGGTAGCCATTCGGGGGGCGGCTCCCAGGTGCGGATGCCTGGCCCGGGCGCCCAGGGCAGGCCAGGACACCGCAGGGCGGACGGGCCCTCCCTCCACCCCCAGGAGAGCCGGCGCAGGCCCGGGCCTGGGAGGGGACGTGCGGCCGCAGCTCGGGACTGACCCTCCGGAGACCGGGGCGCGCAGAGGTGGCAGGAGGGCCGGGCCTGGAGCCCCGGGCGCCCCACCTCGCCCCTGCTGCCCGGGGGCTCCTCCGGCTCCCTCCTCCCACCCCGGTCGCCCTCAGGCGGGTCTGCTGTCCTCGCCCCGGCCTCCCTCCCTTCCTCCCTGTCCGTCTGTCCGCCCGCCCGTCGCTATCCCCTCCCGCCGCCTGTCCCCGTCCCGCGCCCCATCCCTCCGCGCCCTCCCCGGCGTCCTCACCCCAGCCCCGGGCGGGGGCACCCGCGTCCACCCCGCCCGCCGCCCGCCGTCCGCCGTCCCGGGGCCTCTCCGGGTCCCCCTCGCCGCGCGCCCCCCCCCCCGCCCCCCGGTTCTGGGGCCCCCGCCCGCCTGTCATCCCCGCGCCTCCGCGGTCCTTTTGTGTGCCGGGCGGCCCCGCTCCCGCCCCCGCGCCGCTCCCGGCCCTCCCCGCCGCGCTCCGCACCCCGCACCCCGGCCCTGCCCGTGCGCCCCGCGCCGCGCGCCCCCGCCGCGGAGCCCCGACCCGGGCGCCGCCCCCCGGCCCGCGCGGGACCCCGCGCCCCGCTGCCTGCCGGCCGGGCGAGCGGCGGCCTCGCGGGCGGGCGCGGGCCCCACGGCTGCGGGCGCCCGCGCGGGCCCCGAAGTTACTTCGCGGGGCGCGGGGGGCGGCGCGGGGCGCGGGGCGCGGGGGCGGCGCGGGTCCCCGCTTACCTGCGAGCTCGCCGCCCCCCGCCAGCCGCCCGCGCGCGCCCAGGGCGAGCAGCACGCACAGGTGCCAGCGCACGGCCGCCGCGCCCATCTCGCCGAGGCGGCGCCGGCCGGGTGCGGGTGCGGGGCGCGGACCCCACGACCGGCCGCTCCGCGAGCGCTCCCGGCTGCCGCCGCGCCCCGCCCGCCGGCCGACTGACGAGCTGACAGGCGCGCGCCCATTGGCCCGCGGGCGCCGGGGGCGGGGCTCCGCGCGCGGCCGGCCAATGGGCGCGCGCGGCCGGCCCGCGGGGGGCGGGCGCGGGGCGGGGCCCCGGCGGGCGGCAGGTGGGGGGCGGGGCGGGGCGGGGCGGGCCCGGCGGGGCGGCCCGGGGCGCGCGGTCTCGGCGGCGGGGCTCGGGGGCGCCCGCCCGCGGCCCCGCCTCGCCGGACCCCGCGGTCGGGAGGCCGCGCCGGGCAGCGCCCGCCTCCCCCGGCGCCCGCGCCCGCCCGCGGCGTCCACCCGCCGGAGGGACCCCGACGTGCGCGGGGTGGGGCGCCCGGGCCTCAGCGCGGGGTCCCCAGCAGCTACTGTGCGCCCCGCGCTGCGCGAACGCGCCGTGGGGAGCCGGGAGGGGCTCCAGGGTCTGTGTCCAGGGCGCAGTGACCTTCTCGCCGCCGCCCGCGGACAATGGCCCCCAAGTGCGGGCGCAGGACAGCCCGGCCCGGCCCGGCCTCGGCGGTACCGGCACCGCTGGAGACCCCGCGCGTGAGGCCAAGGCTCCGGGGCGCGGGTGGGGCGGGGCGCCAAGGGGCGCTGGGGTCATTCCCCCCAAGAGCTGCTCCCGCCCGGCCGGGGTCCACACCTGATGCCTTTGGCCTTTGGGGCCAGGGCGGGCAGGAGGCGCAGCTGGAGACAAATGGCCCCTCTCAGGCCGAGGCCGGAGGCTTCAAGGGAAGAAAGTCCAGCAAACCCCAAAGCCCATCTCCTTGACAACCACCAATAAGAGGCCTGTTTTCTTCTCCGGCTCTCCAGGCCCCTCGCACAGTCCAGGCTTCCCTCTTTTTGTCCACTCTGCGGCGCGGGTGTCCCCCAACCTCCCGTCCACCAGCGGCTCCCCTGCCCCCGACAGTCACCCTCGCGCTCACGCACCCTCCACACCAACCTTCAGGCGTGTGGACACACACGCTCACACCCGTTCCGACGGACACACATTCACACATTTCACACACCCCCCAACACAAAAGCACACACACACACACACACACACACTCACCCTTCTGTACTGACTTCCTCTGCCCTGAGGAATTAAATCTGTGTCCAGCCACCCTCCCGACAGGCTCCTGTACCACAAACAGTGGCCGCACTGGCCTGGTGGGGAGGCAGGGCCCCGTGGGGTCAGCCTCCGCTGTCCGGGCATCGCGAAGGGGCCGCAGCTCTGGGCCTCCGCAGCCTCCCCCGCTTCCCGTCCCTGCGGACATTTGCCCTGCTCCGGGGCTCCTGGCTGGCGGCTCCATGTGGGGAGCTCAGTGAACAGGTTTTATTTCGTGCTGTCCCAATTGTGTGACTGCAGGTTCTGGGGGCAACGGCTCCCCGAGACTCACACGTTGTCATGTGCGTTAGGGAACAGGGCAAAAATGTGCGTTTGAGGGAAAAGTCCTTTTAGGGGCCCTAAGCGCCTTGAAACAATGTCCCATTTATCAAGAGTCCACACCCTGGTCAGTGCACCCCCAAGTTTGAAGGCAGCAGGGAAATCTCTTTCAGGCTTTGTCCCACCAAGCCGAGGAGGGAATGGTGGTAGGCGGGCGGCCCTTAGGACTGGCTCCTTCCAGAGAAAGTGTGGCCTGGGCAGAGGCATGTGGAGCTGGGCAGGGGAGGCAGAGAAGGACACAGCTGCCAGCTTCCCAAAGATGCCCCAGAGCAGGCAGCTTGCAGGGCAGAGAGAGGCGGTCACTTCCGCCCCAGGGACAGTCAGGGGGCGCGCTCAGAGCACGTGACCTCTGTCACCTGTGCCCTCGCAGGACCTACGGTTGGGTGCAAAGTGTGAATAGGTTTCCTACAGGACAAGAAAATTTCCAAGGTCCACAGGGCCACGGGATGAGTGTTCCCAGAGTGTAAAGTGTGTGGCAGTGATGTGAAAGAGGGGGCTCACAGGGGCTGCGGTGTCTGCGCCAGGGGCTCAGGCTGTCGGGGCATAACCCAAAAGCCAGGACTCCCTGGAGGGATGACTTGCAGCTTCTGGGCGAGCAGAGGCTCAGGGGCCGGGGGCTTTGGGAAAGAACAGCACCCCCTTCAGCCTGCCTTAGGCAGGTAACCAGGCACCCCACGCCCTCCCCATCTGTGCCAGCCTTGCCAAGCAACTAGCAGAGGGCCTCCTGTAGGGTAGAGAAAATATCAGGCTTTTCTGCCCTTCCGCCATCAGGATAGATGATGGATTCTTGTCCTGAACGCATGCCTGATGGCAGGCACCTGAAGTAGGGTGTGGGCATAGGTAGATGGGATTCAGCTGAGCTGAGACTGTGCTTTTAAGGGCGGTGTCACGGGGACGCCAGCAGCAGCAGCAGTAGAAGCCGAAGCCGAAAGAGAAGCCGAGAAGCAGCAGAATGAACTCCAGAGAGCTCAGATAGAGTGAAGACTTGCTGGGGGCTGGGAGACCTGCCAGCCTCCCAGCCCCCAGCCAGCACCCCTACCTTGCACGTACCTGCTGAACCCCAATAAAAGACCTGCAAAACCACTGAGGACTCTGAGTCCTCCTTTACCCGGTCTGCATGGGATCAGAAAACCTGCATCATGTCTATTCCTGCCCTTTACACCTCCCCAAAGCCCTTGCCTGCTGCCCCTACCACCAGCTCCCTACACTGCCCTCTTCACAAGACTCCTCTCTTCTGCCCACAAACCCCAGGGTACAGCTCACCCCAGGTTTCAGGTCTGTCTCCTCCCAGGACTCCCTGAGGCCGGCTCACAGCTGCCCTTCCCGGGCCAGGGCTTCCAGCTGGGAGCTAAGCCGTGATGGCTGAATGAGCGAGTCAGCGGGGAAGCGACATCACTTAGCTGAGAATTCCTATTTCCCCAAGGAGTGGGTGAAGATCTTTGGCTGTTTGATGGGGCCCTGGGGAGAAAATCCAGCTGCCTGCCTCTCCAGGCCACCGGGTCCCTGCCTGGAAGCCGCCCTGCCAGCCGTCCCGGTGCCCTTTGGCTCCCCCTGGGGATGCTGTGCTGGGGCTGCAGAGGCGAGGCCCCGGAGGCAGGCGGAGGGGTGCTCCGCAGCCCCCCCACCCCGCCAGGCGCTGAGCACGGCTGCAGCTGGCTCGCCAGGGCCTCGGGCGAGAACACCTTCCTTTTTTGTTTTCTTAATTTTCTCAGGAAGAATTCTCTTGATTAATAACAGTTGTGAAAGTTCTCTGAGAAAGTCAAGTTCTCTGCAAGCACGCCCGTCTGTGCCCGGCCGCCGAGTCTCAAGCTTGGCTCCGGGGCTTTGTCTACCTTCTTAAAAACGAACATTCACAATAACAGCCCTTGGGGGCCCCGCAGTTCTTCAGATCTTCCCTGCCATCCGCGGGGGCCCTGGGCCCCACATGTAGCACAAGGAAGGGTCCCGGGGGGCACCTCCCGCTCCCGAAGAGACTCTCCTGCAAGACCCGCCCCCTAGACCCAGCAACACTCCCCCATCCGTTGCCGCCTTCCCCAGGGCTGACCGTGGCTCTCACAACCGAGGTTCTGGCACTGGCTGATGTCCTGAGCTCTGTGACTCCTGGGCCCCCAAGACCTCCCGTCCCCACTGTGCACTTGAGAAAATGGAGTCAAGGCCCTTGCCCGGGTCATGGAGCTCGCAGACCGCTGAGGGGGGATTCGAACCAGGTCTGTGCGATCCAGAGGACGCCTCGAAGCCATGACCGGCTCGGCGCAGGACGGCGCTCCCCCGCCGAGACGCGTGCTTTTTACACAGCGGCCAAGCCGTGAGCACTCACGCTTTCATAGGGTCGATTTTACGCTCGCTCCTCTTTCTAACAGGTTCATAAAATGCCCCCCCACCTGGAGTGGAAATGTTTCTCTTTAGGGTTTTGGGAGAGACTGTGTACAAGTGCAAAGTGGGGGGCGATACCACACACACACAGACTCACACACACCACACACTATACACACCGCAGACACCACACATACACCAGATACACGGCACACCATACACACAGCACACACGCATCCCACACCCCACCCACATACCCCACTGCATACACCACACACATGACACACGACCCCCCCCAGCAGGGGGGCGGCTGGAGCTGGCACTCAGAGCTGACCTGACCTCTGCACTCTGCTGCCTATGGGGCAGGCCCACTCAGGAACCCCGGGCACGGGCCCTGAGCCCCTTTCCTTCCTCAGCCGGCGCCTCCCCGCTAGCTGGTGCTCCCTCGGAGCGACCACTTACTGGGCCCCAGCTCAGTGCCGCCCCCTCCCGTCCTGTGTCAGACAGACCCAGACGGGCCTCCCCCCTCAGGTGACCTGTTCTCAGAGCCCCCCTCGGAGAGTGACTCCAGCTGCCCACTTCCTCCCAGCCACCTCCATGCCCTGTGCCCAGGGAGAAACGGGGCTGGCCAGCAGGGCCCCATCCTCAGGCGCCCAGGATGGGTGACGTGGGCCTATGTGAGCCACCCGGTTGGGCACTGGATCGGCTTTGCAACCTGGAGCTTATTGGTTAGTAAATCTGTCTCCCTCTTAGGTCAAGATAAATCAGGGGGTGCAGGTTAACTAGACTCCCTGGCTACTTAGATTCCTCTCCAGACTTCGGCTGAGCCCGGGTGTGTGTGGGGGCGAACAGGAGACTCTGGCAGGGCCGGTCATTGTATCCCAGGCTCCTGGCCATATCATTGGCCCAGGCAAGGGCCTGCGACTAAGCCGAGCCAATCGGGCGCCTTCCCTTGGGTTCTCTGTGGGCTGGTGGGTGTGCCTACCTCCCGAGTGCATGTGAGGTGGTGAGCATGGTGCCCGGAGGTGCCCACGCTGTCCTTCTGCCATGTGGGCAGCTGGCCTGAGAGACTGGACCCGGTGGTCTGAGGGAAGCCGAGGGGAGAGATGGGGAGGGAAAGAGGAGAGAGAAGAGGAGAGGAAAGGAAGACCCGGACTCTGTCTGGGGCCCCGGTCGATTCACCCTTTCTGTCTTAAGACAGTTGTTTCCTGGTTAATCAGTGCAGGAGGTTTGGGGGTGTCTCCATGAAACGAGCCTCCCCTAGCATGTGCTGGGTCTGGTTCTGAATACGTTGCATGTATTGGCTCGTCGTCCACAGCCACCCTCTGAAGCGGGTTCTGTTATTCTCATCTACAGGTAGAAAAGGGGGCACAGCGAGGTGAAGTGGTTTGCTCAAGGCCACACAGCAGAGCTCGGATTGAATGAGCGAATGAACCAATGGATGGGGAGTGGTGCCCCCGACCCCCCGCCAATCAGAGGCAGAATGAAAAGCTGCCGTGGGCCCCTGAGTCCCTGGCAGGGTTCCTTGGTCCTCCCCCGTCCTGCAGTCTCAGGCGTGCGACCACGGCAGGGAGGGAAAGAGGGGACTTGGGAGATCAGGAAAATGGACGCTTGATGTGCATAACACTGCGTTGAACTGCTTTATTAGTAAAATATACATAACGTGCAATTCACCATTTCCATCATTTTTTAAGTGTGCGGGGCCGGGCGTTAAGAGCATTCACGTCGTCGTGTTGATCCTGGGTTTAATTTTTAAGAAGCTACCACACCGTCTCCCGCATTGTGGCTGCACCCGCCTGTGTAATTCCCACCACTGTCAAGACAGAAGACCCCAAGTGTCCACTTCCCTTCCGGAGGTGGCCCCAACCCTAGCTTGGGCAGCTATGAGTCTCGTGTCTTTTTTTTTTTTTTAAGATTTATTTATACAAGCACTGGGTACAGTCAGAAGCGCGGGAGGGTGAGAGGATTCACCAGAGACAGAGCGGGGAACAGAACAGGCAGACTGACGAAATACACTGCTTAGGGGAGCAGCGGGCGCGGCAGGAGAGGTCTATCACGCTATCGTCACCGGTGGCCGGGGATTGTACCGGCGCTGCAGAGGCTGCAGGCAGCTTCGCAGCCCAGCGCTCAACCGCTGCGCCACCGGGGAGACCCTCTTGTGTCTTTGACTAACGCGCCAAGTGGGACGGTGGTGCCTGTGTCCTTGCACTGAGATGAATCCATGTGTCTATGGATTAGTCTAACATGTTCGAGAATTTGGTGTGCTTGGAATCACGCATGGCCATGCACACTTCTGTCTGGCTTTTAGCTCAGCCTGCTTTTCCAGTTTCATTCAACACAGATGATCTGCAGCCTGTTTTCTCTCATTTCATTCAGAATCATGAGCATTAAATCTTCTTTGAGACTGTGATTCTAAAAATCGGTTTTATGTTTTATCCATTGCAGGGATGCACCATAATTACTTCACCACTCGAGACTGATTCTAAATTCTTGCTCTTATAAACAACACTGGGTGGAGCGCCCTTGTACTTAGTCTTTTTCTGCATCTCTGATCATTTCTTTGAACTAAATCTGTAACGGGGGGGTGGGGGACCGGCATGGATGGAAATCAGTGGTTTTCACCTACTTAGATCAATTGTCAAGTGGCTTTTCAGAAAGCTGTCACCACGGCCTATCAGTTTCTCCTCCTAAATAACTCTCCAGGCCCAGCCGCTCCATCTCCTGTGGCCTTAGGGGCCACTCTCCCTGGTGCCCTTGGCCAAGGGGGCTCCTTGCCTGAGCTGGAAGCTTCACGAAGTCAGGCCAGGGCTTCACGGATGCAGACAGCAGGACCTGGATAAAGAGTGGGGGCCCCATGAATGGGTTAGGGGGTCACCATCCCCTTACCTCCCTTTCTCTTCCACAGCCCAGCCGGCAGCCCGGCCGAGCAGGCACTGAACACAGGCCTGGCAAGGGGGACGTCTGCTGAACAGGGACGTCTCCTCGCAGGCTAGTGGGCGGCAGTGACAGCGGATGATCAGGAGGCCATGATGTTGGTTGGTGACTTCCAGGGCGGCCTCCCGTGTCCCAGAAAGAAGTGAAGGGCTCCTACCCAGGGACACAGCTCTCCCGCCCCGGGCCTTGCCCTGCTTTACATCTGAACAGAAGAGGCCAGCCGTTCCCTGGCCCTGGATCTAGCGTGGTTCAAACCTGAGACGGCCCCCAACACAGGAGGAGGGTCTCCCCGCAGCTGCCCACGCTGGCTTGCAGACGGATGCAGCTTCCATGCACAATGGGCCATTGTGGCCTCTGGCCTGCCATCCTTACCCCCCAGGAATGTTGGGGGAGTGCAGGCCGGCCTGAGAGCTGGCCAAGGGCTTGGTTCTCCGGGTCTGCCCCCACAGCCAGCTCTGTCCTTTGATAAGCACCCTGGCGGGACAGGTCATGGTGACAGTGACAATGGGTGTTTGCGCTGGACTTTACCTGAGTCAGTCACATCACCGCCTTCCTTGATCTTCATAACCAAAGGCTGAGACAGAGAGTCTCATAACCTGGTTTTGGCAAGATGGAGAGGAAAGGTTCAGTATGCACGCCCCACCTAAGCTGTAGACAAAGAAAAAGAGTTATTGTGCAGAGGCCCAGCAGAGATGGGGGAGGATTCGTTGGACTTAGAAAGAAGTTTACTAAACAATGGCTGCATGCCAGAGCCTGGGCCAGACACTAGGAAGAGACCTGGCCCCTGCCCACCAAAGGTCAAGGCTGGCGAGAGACTCTGGCACAGGAATTCCACAGAAATCAGCCAAGAATCCAGCCAGGCCTGCCTCCCAATTCTGCCCGTTTCTCAGTGCTGCACTGCAGGGCTCCTGCTAAGGACCACATGAACTGGCTTTGGGCCCGAGTGGACACCACTTCTTTGCTAGCTGTGTGTCCTCAGGGAAGTAGCTTGGCTTCTCTGAGCTTCGGTTTCCCCACATGTGAGATGAAAATAAAAACCTCTCATCACAGAGCTCAGTGAGGGAAAAACTGAGATGATCCATGTGAAGGGCCTGGCCTGGTGGCGGCAGACAGCTGGTGCTCCGTAAATACTGCTATAACTCTCACACAGGATAGTCTGTGCTAAGAAACCTAAGCAAACAAAAGTGCAAGGCGAGTGGGCCTGGGTGGGGTTTGGAGCGTGGCTTGGAGGTGGCTGGCTGCAGGGCCAGAGTGTGGTACAGGATAGTGACATGACAGAGATCTGTAGGAGGGAGGTGGGTGCCAGCTGAAGCAGAACAGAGAACACTCAAGAGCCACATAGCAGGTGCTAAGGCCACACTCTCCAGGGCCAGGGACAATCAGCTCTCACGAGTCTTGTCCTTGTGTCAAGATTCAGGTCTCCAGGAGCGAGTCAGCGGGTCAAGTCGGGGTCGTGTGCCCAGCTGGGCCCGCCTTGGCCAGGGCTTGCTGTGGATGCCTAGATGCTGAGCCTAGCAGACTGCAGGCTGTCACAGTTGGGAGTTCGCAAAGGAGGTGCCATAGCCAGAGGGGCGTGGAGGCCAGGCTGCGGGCACAGCGATGTCTGCTCTGGGAGAAGAGGAAGAAGGAAACCCTGCAGAGACCTGCTGTGTGCTTCCAGGAGGGCTTCCTGGGGCAGGTGGCATTGACACCATACTGTACCTAGGAGTGACTTGCTGAAGGATGCCGCCCCACTTGAGCCTAAGGAACAGTGGCATTTTGGGCAGTGCCTTCCCTGCCAAACTTCAGCTTTCAGTTCTGTGACTCCACAGAACTCATCACATAACTACCATCAAATCATGGTGCTTTTGTTTGGGTGACAAGTGTTAGAGTGCCATTCATTCAGTCATTCAACAAACAATCGCCCTCCTCTCTCTCCCTATATGCTGGGCACTGTTCTGGGCACAGCTTCTTCACTGCAGGAGCGCTGCAGAGGCTTGTGGGGTAAACATGAGTAGACGGTTAGCTCTGGGAGACATTTGAGGGACGTACAATGTGCAGTTTTGAGATTGGAAAAAAAGGAGGCCTTAACTCAGTGGGCCTGGAGCAGTGGGAAGGGGGCATGTGCGAAAGTAAAACTTCATGGAAGAGGTAAGTTGGGTTTTACAGGATGAGTAGGAGTTCAATAGGCTGCCGGTAAATAAAGACAATCCAAGTGGAGGAAAGTGCAAAATATCCTGGGGAGTCAAAGAAACCGTGAATAGTTTTGTGGCCTGGAGGCTAAGGTGTGGAGCACCTTTGGGTGCTGGTTGCCAGTCTGGTTGGAATTATCCAGTGCTCAGCATGTTAGGGGCTCATTATAAATGAAATCACCCAGTAGAGGTGCCTGGCACATAGTAGGTGCTCATTAAATATCTGTTGATGGTCGGGATTCAACTATCCTTGGCTGCTATGCCTCAGTGCTCAGACTGGGCACTCCAGGCCCAGAGATCCTATGTGGGTCCACGATGCGTCCCCTGGGGCTCTCGGGCTTCGAAAGTGGCTGGAAGGGATGTTAAAAGAAGGTGGAAACTGGTGGCCACATTTCTGGGGGGCAGGGGGAGCTCTAAGACCAGTGCTGTTCAGTTGGCCCCAATTTTTTATTTGTGTGATTAAGAAAAATGGAATAAAACATTTAAGGCCAGTCAGCCCTCCTTTGCGTCTGCTGTGGGTGAATGTTGGGCCTCCTGGCCCGGCCCGGCACCTGCAGGCTTGGGACCCACAAAACAAACACGCAGGTGGGGGACAGCGGCGCTGGGGGCCGCGCCCTCCTGGGCCTCCTGTCTAGCCAGGCTCACCCCACAGAGCCTCCTGGGCCCAGGCCTGCGCCCCCCGCGCCCCTTCCCCCCCTCCCCCTGGGGACCTTCTGAAGCTGGGCTGGGAGAGCTGTTTCTCCGGCCAGGCCTTCGTTAGCCCCACATCATGAAAGAATGGGCCGATTTAAGGGGGGCTCGGGACAGAAAAGAGGGAAAATTAGAGTCTGCACACTTAAAACAAAAAGCGGAGGGGGTGGGTAGGAACTGTGGATTCGCTCACCCCAGCCGGCGCCCCCAGCGCGGCCCGCAAGCCTCTTAGCCGGACAATGCACCGGAGGCGGCCGCATTCCTCGCAGGATGCAGGGGCCGTGGCTGTTTAAATTGCTACTTAGGTTTCCAGCTGTTTTACCAGTGATTTGCCCAACTTAATAGCTCTTTAAGGCTTTAAACAAGAAAATAGCTCTTCTCACGACTCAAAGGAGTGGCCGGGTCAGTGCAGACGGCGCCCATTGTGCGGCCCGCACGCCCCGGCCTCCCACCGCCCCCCCGCGGGCCAGACTTTGTCCAGCCCTGGGGACGGGGGATCCTCTCACCGTCCTGGTCCCCTGGGCCCGTCCAGAGGGCGCCCCAGCAAGCGCTCACCTGGCGGCCCGCCTGTCTGCTGTGTTGAGCGCCCTGCGCCCACTGGAGGCCCCGGGGAGAAGCGGTCACTGCTGCGCAGCTGGCGCCTGCTTGTTGAGCCTCTACTAGGTGCCCAGCTGGGGGGTCAGGCTTGTCTTAAGTTGTCCCCCTCCACCCTCACATTTGTCTACAGAGGACTGGCGAGCGACTCTGGTGGCTATTTTACTCACGGGGAGACTGAGGCATGGGAGGGGGGCCACTTGGCCAAGTTCACAGAGGCGGGCAGCAGCGGACCCCTGGGAGGTGGGTGCGGCTGGAGCCTCTGACCTGGGCACTCAGAGGCAGCTGCTGGGCCGAGGCAGGGGTGGGAGGAGAGGGTAGGTGAGGAGGGGGTAGGGGGTGTTTTTCTCATAGCAGCAGTGAGTCTAGAACCTGTCTTTAATTATGTGAAAAGTTATTTATCACAATTTAGTTCTAAGATGCTAAAAAGCAGCAGGTGCTTTTCTGACCATCAAAGGCAGACAGACATGCACATGTCAGGGAACGTGAAGTACAGACCAGGAGTCGAGAGGCCCTGGCATGGAGGTGCATTCAGCCCCCCTGGCCTCGCGGAGGCGTTGGAAGGCTTCGTGGAGCGCGGGCTCCGGACCAGTCCTTTTCCCAAAGAAAACACACCCAGCCCAATCGTGACCACACTCCACACCATCTTGTTCTCTCCCTGAGACTCGCCGAGCCAGAAAGCTTTGGCCAAGGCTGGCGGGTTTTCCTTGTTGACCCTCTGCCCTTGGAGTCTTACGCCAGGCTGCAGGCTGTAGGGCGGCACAGGAGCCCAGACAGCTGTGGGGAAGGCAGGCAGCAGGCGGAGGCAGACTCTGCAGGTGGGCAAAGTTGGTGGGGAGGAAGTGGCAGGTGAGGAGCCCGCTCAGGGCTCAGTTCGTGGAAGAGGAAGTGACCACCTCTCGCCAGAGTAGGAATTGTGAGGGGACCGTCCTTCCTCATGTCCGGGGGTGGGCCGTGCGGGGCCCGTGTGGCTGCATCTCCCTTCCGTGGTGGCGGGTAAGAGCGGGCCGGGTTACCCCTCTGGACACAGTCATTCTTCTTTGTCATTTGGCGAGTAGGTCTGAGCCTCTGGTTTTACAGACGGGGGACTGAGGTCCAGAGTGGGGGCGGGGGGAATGGCAAAGGCAAGAACTAAGAAAAATTTCTTGTATTTGCAACACAATTTGTAATGGTCGCCCATCCTCGCCTGTTCTTTATCTTTCCAATGGCAACAACAGACCAAACAATATTAACATTCTGCTTCTGGAGAAGTTACAGGCACCCGGAGATTCTCACACCCAGCTGGGCAGAGCGTACGGTGCCACGACCCTGGGCAGAGGCATGGTGATAGCTAGAAAAACTTTTAATGTAAAAGTCCATTCACTGAGCAATTCCATGGCCAAGAATTGGTCCCACAAATATATACAATTTTGCATGCAAAGTAGATGGACGGAGATGTTCATTTTGCATTGCTTTTTATACCTAAAAGTGGAAAAGACCCTGAACGACCCCAAGTGTCTATAAACAGGGACTAGTTAAATACGTTTTGCCACATCTTTGCTTGGAATATTATACAGGCAGGAAAAAGGCTGGAACAGACCAATCTCTACCCCCATCCAGCAGTGTCTGAGAACGACTGTTCCTCCAACACCACGGGTATTTTCACATTTTAAAATCTTGGCCAATTTGCTAAATAGGAAAGGGCATCTGATCATTTTGACTTATGTTTCTTAATTACGAGTGAGGAGGAATATTTTTCATATAGTTATTGTTCATCCTTTTCACAGACCGCCTTTGATCATTTTTATTTTATGTTTGGCTTTAAAATCTCCTGCTCTGGTTTTCTAAGTGCAAGACATTTTTCAGTCATGCTTTTTTTCACTTTGATTTTCTGGTACAGAAGTTTTTTTGTTTTTTCATAATAGTTGTGAATCAGCTCTTTGCCTTTTTGATTTCCTCAATCATCTCAAAGCTTAGAAGGCTTCAGCCTCCATCCCAACACCCAGGAAGTTGGTCAACATTCACTTCAATCTCGGGCCTGTTTTACTCAGAGTTCACTTGCTTTATAAATACGTTCTTCTGTATACGTGAAAATGGGTTTAAATGTTGGCTTTTCCTTGCCCCGTCTCCCAGCTCCACTCAGCCAGAGCTCCTCCTGTAGCTCACTGGCTGGAGAAGACACGTCTTCACGCCGTGAGCTTCTTCAGTAGGAAAATTTGTTTCTCTGTTGTCCCTGAGTCGTGTATCTTAATATCAGTGAAAGCTTATTCCTAATCTTTTCAAAAATAATCTTTGGGTTTCTCCCTCATTTATTTCCTCAAGTGAGTTTTATTATGGCTCCTGGGTATCTTGCTTAGAAAGAACCTTCCTTTCCAAGATTATAAATAACCTCACCTTTGTTTCCTTTGAGAATTTTTATGGTTCACTTTTTTGGGTTGTTGTTTCAATCTTGGATCCATCTGGAACTGATTTGGGTGTAAGGGGTGAGGTAGGGATTCTACTTGATTTTTTCCAGGTGACTGGCTCCTGGGTTATCTGGGTGCTGAGTTCTGCACACAGCCCTCTCCCTGAGATGTGAGAGCCTTCTCTTTTTCACATGTTGAATTCTGCCTGTTTCCACAGGTTTCTCTACCCTGTCTGGTCTGGATGGAGTGTCCTTTTTTTTTCCAGTACTAAACTCTAAACCTGACCTTTCATAACAGGCTTCAACATCTGGTGAAGCCAAGCCTCCTTGACTGCTTTTGTTTTTCCTTAGAATTTCCCTGGTGAGTCGCACACGTTTATTTTTCCAGATGAAATTTGGTATCATTTTTTCAAGTTCCAAAAGAATAAAAGAAAATGAAAACACTGTTGGTTTAAATCTTTTCTCCCCAATGAGTTTCTCCAGAGACTATTGATATTAACCCTTTGCCAGTCTACTTTTTGTGTGATATAGAAGATTAAAAAAATATGTATATATATAATCAAATCCAGTCTCCTTTCCCTTGGAAAAAAAAAAAAAAAACAAAACACACCAACTCAATGCTTTTAAAGTTCTAAAACTTGGAACTATCCCATTACTCCAAAGACCTGGTCAATATTCGCTTATATTTTTGGCCAGTCTTCCTAAGAGTTGATTTGCTTGTAAACCATTTCTATTTTCTGTATGTGTGCAAGATGAGAAGAGAGCTCTGAGCAGGTTCTTAATTGCTCCTCCTTCCGTAGCTCTTTGCCTGCAGAGGACTTCCTGATCGGCCCTTCGGTCTTCCGTGAGCTGCTTCTCTCCATTCTGCACCGCCCCTGCCTGTGCTCTCATTTAATCTGGGGCTTAATCGCCTATTTTAACATCTGAGAGCACTGATTCTTGGTGTTTCTCAAAATATTCTTCGGATTTCTCACCCTTCTGTTTCCCAAAATACCCCAGCCCGCGTGCTTCCTTCCTGTGGCCCTTGCCAGCTCCCTGACAAAGGAGCCCCCCACCCCAGGGCCTGTGGGGCTCAGAGGCGCCCAGGAACGGACTAGAGGACACACAGCAATCTCAGCTCTAAGGGAACAAGAGTCTGCCCCTTGGATCCGAACTGCCCCTAGGAGGGGTTGTCTGGGCGACGCTGCTGTGGCTGTTAGTTTGACACGCGAGGCAGAGAGGGGTGTCGGGCGTGCGGCAAGTGCCGAGTGCTCAGATGGTCGACACTAGGGTGCCCCCCACCCCGGAGTCTTTGGAAAACTTGCTCCCCATGACTGTGTCAGCCTCGGAAGAACAGGCCAGGGAGTCTATCTGGGCTGGGATGAGGGCATGAGGTGAGAAGAGGCCCACCCCAGATTACCCAAAGTAGTCCCCCCAAGGATTCAACATTGTTGCTGTGACCCCAGGGGCGTGTCCCTTGGGGGTCCCAGTGTCAGCGGTGCCCATGTCATCAGCTGTGTGGTGACAGCCTCTGGCAGCCCTGGAACTGATTTCCAGACCAGGGGCTTTGCAGTTGACATGGAAATGTCAATACCCGAAGCCCCTGAAAAGCCCTGAGGTCACTGCAGATGGGGTCGGTGATTCCCTGCTGGCCTCTTCCACCAATCCAGGGCTCTAAGCCACTGTGGCGGGGGAGGGGGCTGCCCACGCTGCAGGGCTAGAGGGGCCTCTGCCAGGTCAAAGGCAGAGACACAGGGAAAACAAAAAATTAGGGGCCACTCCCCGCCCCAGGCCCCACCCTGGAAGCCCCACTCACTGGCTCTGTTTAGCATCAGGGCGACGTTGTTTATTTCTTTTCATTATTTTTAGCTTTTATTTTGATCAAATTTATGCAGGCGAAGAGCGCTCCAAGATTTAAGAAAAGCTTTCCTTCCGCCTTCCTTCCGGCCCTTGCTCTCCAACATGCCCTCCCCAGAGGCTACTCACCCTCCTTGAACGAGGTTTCTCACCCTCACCGCACACCTCCCCACTGTCTTAGAATGCAGCTCATCTTGGCTTTCCGTTACCAAAGGCCTGGCGTGCCCGCCCGGATTCCAGGGCTCCTGTCTCTTCCCGCGTGTCATCCTGGACCAGCCTCCATGTTTTGATTGGTGACCAGCTGCCCCTGCCGGCCGGGCTGCTGCTACAGAGTCACTTCCCATCGCTTCAAACGACGCCTGGTAGTGTGAGCCCTTGGCAAGTGCTAAGATGAAGAAAAGGCTGGATCTGTGATGGCTGCACTTGAGCAGAGGGGCCTGCGCCCAGCCAGGGACTGTCCTGTTTCTCCTTTGCTTGGTTCTCTATGCAGCTGTCACCAGTTTATGCCTGAGCTTTGCTCACCGGACTTCTGGCTGCACCAGGTCTCATCTGCTCCTGGGGGAGCTTGCACAGGTGGGCTGAGCCCTCACCTGATCCCTAGACCTGGGGCACATCCTCGGCCCTGGAAAGCCCCCTGCCTGTCTGCTTGCTTCTGTACCCCTTCTTTTTTGATATACTCCCTCATTCTGGGGCAGCACATTCAAGGATGTCATCAATAGGCAAAAACAGAAGGGAGTTAAGTCAATTCCCATTACTCACGGCAGGTGTGTTCTGTAAAGTCAGTGAACAGTCACTGTTCCTCAGGCAAATACAGGCTCAGCTTCCTCAGGTCTGTGGTCACCGCGTTTTCATCAAGAATCAGCACCTAACTTGGTTTTATGTGTGTTTCCTGATTAAAGACACTGATTTGATGTACAGTATTGACTCCGTGACACCAGCTTCCGGCCACCAGCTCCATAACGTGGGTCTGAAGGGAGCTTACTTGACCCATGTCCTTTCTCTGTAAGCGCAGCACAGACAGCCCTGCAGCACTGTGCTTGGGGCCATTTTAAACAACAGTCATTGATGAAAAGCACAAAAATGCACGCCCCAAATGCCACAAGGAGGGCACTTGTTCAGCAGGAGAGCTGAGACCACAGGGCGGATGGGGATCAAATATTTTGCCTCTCCACGCATCTCTGCAAATGACTGTGTATGCACCGTGAGTATTGATTTTGAGGTTATAAATAAATTTCATCCAGTAAGTGAATTTGCAGGTAATCTATGAGTAATGAGGATTATAATTAATAATGTAAATGTTCAAGATCTGGCTGGTCTAAATATATCCTCATTTTTGATTGATAGCTTGGCTAGGTAAAGAAATCTAACTTGGCAATACTTTTCCTTCATCATCTTGTAGGCACTGACCTTGTAGCTGCTGCCTGCCAACACTGTCGAGATGTCCCGTGCTCCTGGGTCCTCGGGTGTGACCTTGTCCTCTCCCTGGAAGCTGATAGAATCTTTTCTTTGTCCCAGTGTCTCATGTTTTTCTGAAGGACATGTACCAATCTAGGTTTCTTTTATGCCCTGCCCCAGAGGGATATTTCGTGAGTATTTGCAATCTATAAATTGAGGTTCTTATGTTTTGAATAATTCCTTGAATTGTTGCTGAATTTCTTCCCTTTGTTTTCTCTGGTCTGTCTTTCTGGAATGTCTATGAACTGGTTGACATAATTCTTGGGCTGCTTCATTTTTTGCCTCCTGTAAGGTGAAGGTTATCCAAAATAGGCCCAGTATAACCCATGCATCCATCCATCCATCCATCCATCCATCCATCCATCCATCCTCCCACAATTATGGAGGCTGAGAAGGCCTGTGACCTTCCATGTGCTAATTGGAGACCCAGGAAAACTGATGATGTGGTTCCAGCAGGCTGAGGATGTAATTCTAGCCCAAGGACAGGAGAAGACTGATGTCTCAGCTCAAGCAATCTGATAGAGAAAGCAAATTCTCCCTTCCCCTGTCTTATTCAAATCCTCAATGGACTGGATGAGACCCATTTACATGGGGAGAACTATGCTTTACTTACCTACCCATTCAAATGCTAATCTTATCTGGAAACACACCCAGAGAGGATATCTCTGTGACCTGCCCCAGTGGACACACACAATGGACCATCTGTCTCCTGCTCCATCGCTGTCCTTTGTTCTACTATCTAGAACATTCCTTCAAATGTGTAATCCAACTTTTCTACTAAGTGTTTACATTTCTGCTGTTTTAAAAATATTTCACAATAAGACCTGAAACCATAAAATACATAGAAGGAAATATAGGCGAAACACTACGGGATTTGCACATCAAAGACATCTTTACAGACACATCACCCAAAGCAGTGATAGTGAAGAGAAAGATAAAAGCTGCGACTACATCAAATTAAAGAGCTTCTGCACAGCAAAAGAGACAATAACAAAAACAAAGAGAAACCCCACCAACTGGGAGAACATTTTTGCACCCAACACTAATGATAAAGGACTGATCACAAAAATCTGCAAAGAGCTG
Source organism: Talpa occidentalis (assembly GCF_014898055.3). Lineage (NCBI taxonomy): Eukaryota > Metazoa > Chordata > Mammalia > Eulipotyphla > Talpidae > Talpa > Talpa occidentalis. Next base: position 2,340,756 of record NW_023601653.1, on the reverse strand, counting down.
ATGAGACTCAGCAACAACAAAGAAAATAATCCAGTCAAAAAATGGGCAGAAGAGCTAAAAAGAAACTTCTCTGAAGAGGAAATGCAAATGGCCAACAGACATATGAAAAAATGTTCAACATCACTTGTCATCAGGGAAATGCAAATCAAAACTACCATGAGATACCATCTCACACCAGTGAGAATGGCACATATTAAAAAAACTAGCAACAACAAATGTTGGCGAGGGTGTGGAGAAAAAGGAACTCTTCTGCACTGTTGGTGGGAGTGCAAACTGGTCCAACCACTATGGAGAGCTGTGTGGAGATTTCTGGACCTACTAAACATAGAGCTTCCATATGATCCAGCAATTCCACTCCTAGGTATTTACCCAAAGGACACAGAAACATCAATTCCAAAGAGCACCTGCACTCCTATGTTTATAGCAGCACTGTTTACAATAGCTAAGCTTTGGAAACAACCCAAATGCCCAAAAATAGATGACTGGATCAAGAAGATGTGGTACATATATACCATGGAATATTACTCAGCATTCAAAAAAGATAAACACATGCAATTTGCAGCAACATGGATGGCACTGGAAGGGATCATGCTCAGCGAAATAAGCCAAAAAGAAAAAGAAAAATACCGGATGGTCTCACTCATAGCAGGAATCTAGAAAACTTAAATAAGGGACCAGGAAAATGAATATAAGAAAGTGAAAATCAAAATCAACAAAAAACTATGAACCAGAGACACTTTTTGGGGGGTGGGGGGCGTTAGGGGAAGGATTGGGGTCAGAATGGGGCGTTTGCAATTGTATGGGGGAATATAAAAATAAAATTTAATATTAAAAAAAAAAAAAAAAAAAAAAAAAAATATTTCACAGAGTTAGTTTTAAATTCTTGGAATGTTTCTTGACTGTCCTGTTCTTGTTTCATGGATATAGTATCTTTTCTTTTTTCTCCAAGAATGTCACTAGGAGTTGTGTGTTTTTTTTTTTTTGGTTGTTTTTTAAATGGAGACTCCTTCCCCTCCCCCACCCCCCCAACAGTCTCCATTTGCTTTCCCGATTGCTTTTTGGTCTTGACCTTTCACGTGCCCAATTGCTCCCATGTCTGATAACCTTTGCTTGTCTGTTCTTGGGGACTAAGAGCTGATTGGTCTTCCTGAGTGTGTGGTGGGACCTGGTGATGAGAGCTTCTTTGAGAGTCATTTGTCTGGGGTGTTTGCTTGGAAAATATTAATATATGTTCCTAAAGATCTTTCCCCTGGGGCTGGCCAAAGTCCCTGGAAGTGGCTGTTCTGATCTCTCATCTGGAGGAGGAAGGCCAGGCTGCTGGTGTCCCAGGGTAAGAACAGGAAAATCCCAGCACTTTAAATACGCTGCGTGGACCTGTCCAGAAGCCTTGCCTTGTCCTCCCAGGGGCTCAGGTCCAGTCTTCAGCCAGGCAGTGACTGTGGGGGTTGCCGCTTGGCTGCCTGGACCTGGGAGAAGACTGAGTTCTAACCTTTTCCCTGAGCAGACACCAGGATCCTCCTCCTCATTCTCACCCAGCCCCACTCACTTGCTGGTGCTGCCCATCTCCCAGGCCTTTTGGGGATTCATGATCATCTCTAGTTGGATCTTAACTTTCCTCAACACCAGTGTAAGGTAAAGCTTCCTCACCTGCAAAATCAGCCTGTCTACTCCTCAGTTTCCTCAAGGTGGTTACTGCTGTCTCCTCCCCGAAACTCTCCAGACTTCTGAGTTTCTGACTTTAGAAGTTTCTTTATTGTCCTTTTTTTTTTTTTTAAAGATTTTTTATTTATTTATACCAGAACCAGGGTACAGGCCAGATGTGTGGGAGGGTGAGAGGACTCACCAGAAACAGAGTGGGGAGCAGAACAGGCAGACTGACTGAAACACACTGCTGAGGGGAGCAGTGGGTGCGACAGGAGAGGTCTGCTGCGCCATGTGGGTTGCTCTGTGGCTGGTGGGGATTGAACTGGCACTGCTAAGGCTGCGGACAGCTTCACAGCGCTGCACTCAACCGCCTGCGCCACCGGAGAGGCCATTTATTGTCCTTTTAATAGGGTTTGGGAAGAAAAAAAAAAAAAGCAGAGGCAGGCGCTATGGGAAACCTATTTCTATTGTTAAATCTCTACTGGGAGCCTCTGCTTATTTCTTTAACTGTCTGGCCCATTAGCCTGTGAGCTTCCTCAAGATGAGAAGTGGGTCTGATCTGCTCCCGCGTCCCCGAGGGAACACAGGGGCTGACCTCAGGCAATGTTGCTTTGATGATTTAGAAGAGGAAAGCTGGGGTGACCTTCCTACTGGGGGCCAGGGTCTCTAGCCAGGAGATTGGAGTAAAACTTCAGTTCTGCTCCTGACTTGCAAGGACAAGTCGTGTTATTTGTGCCTGTTTCTCTATCAGCAGTGTGGGGGCCCCTAGATTATTTCCCCAAGTCGATCTAGAACAGAAGCAAGAAGATGTGCATGGTGAGCCGAGCGAGCATGGAACCTCTTAGAGATTCAGCCAATGGCACTGCAAGTGTGGCCTCAGATGGGGACAGTGGGGAGAGCACAGCCGGGGAGTCGGGCCCACGACTGCTTTTTAAAATGACTTTGATCTTGTCTCAGGTTCAATTTCATCAGCCTCTTCATCCTCTTCAGCTCATAAGGTGACGCTGATTTAGTACATGTTGGGAGTTTGCTGTTATTTGTAATCAACAATTACACATATGATTGTCTCTGCTTGTTACGATAACTTATAAGGTAGATTTGTTCACATCACCCCTGTTTTATGTTCAGAGAAGTGGAGACTCGGGCTCCGTGACTGGCCCGGGGTCCCCCATCCGAGCGGGCGGGCGTCCTCCGATCCCGCCTTGTGGGACGCGTGAGCTTTCCTTCCACCTCAGGGCTCTGATCAGCAGGGGCCGGGGGGCACTTGGCTCCGGGGCTTGTGCTTTGGCCTCCGCCCCGCGTGTCCAGGGCCCGAGGCTCCCTCCCGGCAGCACACGGGAGTTTCCTTTCTGACTCTCGTTTGCACCGGTTTTACGTTGGGGGAGCTCCAGCGTGGTTTTTGTAACGCTAAGCACACTGTTGCGAGGTTGGCAGATCTGAGGTAGGCCTTGAGACACTGTTTGGTTTGGCCCGGCTTCCAAATGCCTCCCAGCCACTGTTGCTCTCCATTTCTTCTCGCCAGGCCCAAGATCAGAAAGAACTCAGCTGTGAAAACAATACGCAGGCTCGCCGGCGGCCTTGAAGAAGATGAATTGCTGGTGGGTTATTCCTGCCCCCGGCGTCAGAAGTGTGAATGTAGGTGGGAGAAGGAGCAAGGTTTTGAAAGCCCGGTGTGTGTTTAGGTACCGGGATTAGTTGCATGTTAAGAGACGAGGGCTGGGGCCCCTCAGACAGTCGGGCTCGCCCCCCGCCAGGCGCTGGGCGCCCGCTGGCTGGGCCTGCTGGTTGGCGCTGCTGAAATCCACAGGCTTCAGATCTGGCTGGTGTGCTTCCAGCTGGCAGGGAGTGTTTTCATTTTGTGGCATTAAAACTTGTGTTTTCCTGGTCGGTTTTGAGGGTCTCTGTGACCGTTTCCGGGGTGAAGCGTGTCCCCCAGCCAGGTCGGGCTGGGACCTGAGTGTTGGGCAAACACCTGTCAGACGTCGCCCTCCGCCCGCACGCGGCGAGGCCACGGGCGCGGCCTGCTTGGCCGTCACAGAGGGTGCAGGGGGGCGCCGGCCTCCGTCCATCCAGCCATTTACTCAGCTTCCACGGCACATTTCTCCGGGCCTACGCCAGGATGACAACACCGGCCTGTCCTTCTTCTGACCCTGGGGGGCCCAGGGTCTCAAATGGGAAACCCCAGCAACAGTCGGGGGGCAGGGGAGTGTCTACCAGGGAACAGACGAAAGGCGAAAGCAAGTTCCAGGCAGGTCTCAAGAGAAGTTCTGTTTCTGGAGCTCTGTCAGATCTGAAGCCTTTAGTCACTCCCCTGATTGTAATTATCAGGTCGGGGGAAATGGTTATGAGCGCGTTTTGTAAAAACACATCGCCGCGTTGCTGTGAAAGTCAGGCAACGACAGGGCGATGCGGTGGTCCCTGGCTGGCAGCCCCAGGATCGCTGGCAGAAGCCGCCCCTGCCTCTCCTCCCCCAGAAGTCAGCGGCCAGTGGCCCCGCACGCGCGCAGGTGAAGCTTCCGAGGGGAAGCGCAGCCTGCAGAGGACAGGTCAGGTCGCCTCCACCAGGCGGAGGGTGGTCGGCAGGGGGCGGCGGGGGCGGGGAGGCCTTTGGGCTCGGAAAGATCAAGTCAGACTAGAGACAAACTTAAAAGAACCGTTTTTGCAATTTTATTATTTTTTAAAGATTTATTTATTTATTTAGACAAGCACTGGGCACAGTCAGAAGCGCGGGAGGGTGAGAGAATTCACCAGAGCCAGAGCGGGGAGCAGAGCAGGCAGAAGGACCGAAGGACACTGCTGAGGGGAGCAGCGGGCGGCAGGAGAGGTCTGCGCGCCATGTGGGACCGTCCTCCGGTGGCCGGGGAGCAGCCGGGGATCGAACTGGCGCTGCAGAGGCTGCGGGCAGCTTCGCAACCCAGCGCGCAACCATTTTTGCAATTTTAAAGAATGAAATGAGGTTTAAAAATATGAGCAGAGACTCCTGAGAGACGGTGAAGAGCCAGATTTGACAAAGAACCAAATAAAATTTACAGAGAGGAGAAACGTAATACTTGCTCCTGGGCTAGAACGTGATCTAATACTTGACCCGGGGCATTTGCCGCCACGGGCAGACCGGACAGCAGCCCAGGCGCAGCCAAGCAGGGTGGGGGAGACGCCTCCAGGCAGAGGAGCTCCCAGAAGAGGGGGGTGAGGGGCCGGGGGCTCCTCGCAGGCTCCAGGGGGGACGGCGGAGGGGGAGACAGTGGCTGGGCGTGCAGGATGGCTGTGAGCTCAGGCCCAGGAGCCCCAAACAAGGTAAATTAAGAGAAATTCGCATCTAGACGCATGACAGTGAGGTTGTGGGGCGTGAGAGAGAAAGGGAGTTAACAGCATCAGCGGGAAGGAGACAGTCCCCAAAGGATCAGCAGTCAGATCTCCAGACGACTTTCTGCTGTCATCCCAAGCCCGGACGCGTGTCTTGGGGGCACTGAGAGCAAACAACATCCGCTCAGAACGCCGCGCTGCCCTTCGGGGCTGATGGCGAAGCAGACGTGGGCAGACAAATAAAACGGTGAGCTCTTACCCTCAGCAGACCCGCACTAAAGAAAATTCTCAATGCCATGCGCTTCAGGTGAAACAAAAATTATTCCAGAGAAAAGACCAGACCTGTAAGAAGGAAAAATGGGCTGAGACTGACAACTATTTGGAGGGAAACTAGGAAAAAAAAAAAGCACACACGGGTTCATGACCCCTCCATAATAACGCCTGATTGACGGTGGGGAAAACCATCGCTGGCGCTAAAATACCGGACGACTCCATGTGATTAATGAGCTAAGATGCAACTTATAAAGTTAGAATAAGAGAAGCAGAAGAAACCCAAAGACAGCAGAAGAATCAAATTATTAGGACAAGAACAGAAATGAGTGAAATGAAAAACAGAGACGCGCAAGACGGAAGACAGGAGATTCTTTGAAAAGTCTAAAAAACAGGACACATCCCTTCCAAGACTTAAATGAAATTGTGAAATTCCAAGAAAAAGACAACTTATCAAACTGTCCTCAATAAATAATGGACAAGCTGAATGCTCTTGTTATTATTAAATACATTGCATTTGTAGTTTAAACTCTTAATATAAAGATTCCCTTCCAGATGACTTTACAGGTGAACGCTGCTAAACATCCAAAGAACTAGTTCAAGCTCACCCGAACGTCTACTACAGAGTAAGAACACAGTCAGCACCCTTGGGTGCACCTTACCAGGTGAGCTAAGCTTGATAAAAAGATCAAGACAGTGCGACAAGGAAATTTCAAGTGAATTTCACTCACGAAGCTAGATCTCTTTAAAAATATTAGCACAGGGCCTCCCTGGTGGTGCAGCAGTTGAGCGCTGGGTTGCGAAGCTGCCCGTGGCCTCTGCGGCGCCGGTTCGATCCCCGGCTGCTCCCCGGCCACCGGAGGAGGGTCCCACTTGGCGCGCAGACCTCTCCTGCCGCCCGCTGCTCCCCTCAGCAGTGTCTTGGGTCCGCCTGCCTGCTCTGCTCCCCGCTCTGGCTCTGGTGAATTCTCTCACCCTCCCGCGCTTCTGACTGTGCCCAGTGCTTGTATAAATAAGTAAATAAATCTTTAAAAAAAATATTAGCACAGCCAATTCAGTAGTAATAATTGAAAACTCAGCGCATCGCACTTAAGTGGCTTGTGCCATGAATGCAAGGTTGGCTTGTTATTAGGAAATTAAGTAGCACAGGTCATCACATTAGCAGTTTAAGGGAAAGAACAGGAGATGGTCTCATTAGGAACAGTCAATAAAATTTAACATTCACTCATAAGGAGTCTTTATCCATCACGAAATTAATGGAACGTTCATCATGTGAGATGGGAAGTGCGTGTAGGCACAGATGACATCATGAATTAGAGTGACAGGGGCAAGTCTTGCCTTTAAGACCAGGAAAATATCACGGTGCCAGGTTGTCATACAAGGAAAGTAGACGAATGGCATAAAGAGGGAAAGGGAGAAATAAAACAAGTACCACAGAGGACATTTTATCCACACAGAAAATCCCAAAGAATCTATCTATAGGGCCTCCCTGGTGGCGCAAGGGATTAAGACGCAGCCTTTGAAGCTGTTTGCAGCCTCTGCAGCATGAGTTCCATCCCCGGCCAGCCAGGGAGCAACCCACATGGCGCGCAGACCTCTCCTGCCTCGCCCGCTGCTCCCCTCAGCAGTGTCCTCTGTCTGCCTGTTCTGCTCCCCACTCTGTCTCTGGTGAATCCTCCCACCCTCCACACCTCTGGCCTGTACCCCAGTTTTTGTATGCATAAATAAATAAATCTTTTTTTTAAAAAGAATCTACCTATAAATTAATAGAATTTAAATGTTTACCAATTTTGTTAAGTATATAAAACACAAAATAGTCAATTGTGTCTTTATGTCATTAACAATCAACTGGAAAACATTTATAAAGATCTTATTTAGCAATAGTAACAAAACTATAAAGTACCTAGGAATTAATTTAGCAAAGCAGGTGATTACCCCATATATGGAAAATTATAAGTGATATGATTTTAAAGAAAAATAGATAAATAGATAAATAAAAAATAGATAAATACAGAAGTTTACCATGTTCTTGGATAACAGGACTCAGTATTTCAAAGACTAAATTCTCCCCAAATTATTAACGCAGGTTCATTGTCAGTCAAGATCTCAGGGGTTTTCACAGTGCTGGAGGGCTGGCTTTTCAATGTGGACACAAGCAGGAAGGACTGGGAGAACCAGGCCTTTCTCCCAGCTGGGATGGGAGGGGGCCGCAGGGTGGAGTCACAGCAGGGGTGGGAGTGGGTAGCTGCCGTCCCGCTGCTGAATCCTGAGCCCGGAACAAGGCGAGGACTCGGGGCTCCTGATCACGGCAGAGCTGGGCTGCTGCTTGTGAGAGGAACGAGCCCAGAATAAATCGAGAGTTGCCGAGAACCAGTACAAGCCCGCAGACACCCAGCTGGAAAATGGGCCGGGATCCCGGAGGAGCCGTCACGGACGGCAGTGGGGCCCACCTGAGTGCTGGCACCGCTTGCTCGTTGCTGTGTGTCCTCAGCCACCCTGCTTGGCTTCTCCGAGCCTCTGTGATCTCGTCTCAGCCCCGGAGCTGAGTGGCCTCCCCTCCACGCAGCAAAGGGGCTCAGCATCCATCCATCCCCTACTGGACACCTGGGCCCTGGTCTGGACGCCTGCGGGGCTCGGCCATGACCCCCAGGCCGCTGCCTGGGGATTTCCGCAACTGTGAGCTGGGAGGGCTCCACCCCCCCCCTTTAACTAGGGGGTGCAGCGTCTGGGGCCTGGAGACCCTTGTGCGCCTGGAAGCCGGCTGTAGGGCCCATGGGGTGGGATTTGGGGGCCGGTGGGTGGTGGTTGCTGCGGGACCCAACCCCTCGCCTCTGCCCTTGGTGCCAGGACCACAGGGCAGGGTGCTGGGCTCCACTGGACAGAGTCCCTTAGAGGGGACAGATCCCGGCTGGCCTGGAGCTTAGGGCGCACGAGGGGTTTGGTGCCGGGACTGCAGGCCCCTGAGTTGGTGACAGCAGGGGTGACCGGCAGGGAAGGTTCTAGGCGGGAGCCTGCCCCCCGGGATTTCCAGGGCGGCCAGTCCCTGGGTGTCCCAAGCAAGGCGGAACTATGGGGCGCCCCAGCCAGGGCTCTCCGGAGCCGTCTGCCTGGGCCTTGGACCAACAGCCCCTGAGGCCCCTTGCCCAGGTCTGGGGTCTGCTCGGTGCCCCCCAGTGCAGCAGCCCTCGGCCCCTCAGCACACTCTCCTGCCGGCCACCCAGCCTTCCCCAGCAGCTGGGGCTCCCGGAGCCGGCTCCGGAGGGCGCCCCGAGGCCACGCTGCTGGTGCTGGGTCCTGCGGGGAGCCCCGGGGGGCCGGCAGTGCCTAGAGACTTTCTTGGTGGCCCAAACTCGGGGTGCAGCCCACACCTCAGTGGGTAGGGCGCTCCCCGCCCACAAAGAGTTATGCCGGCGTCGGCAGAGCCGAGGCTGCGGACCCTGCTCCCAGGGCCTCGGGGGAGCCCGGACCCCGCTGCGTCGCGGGGGGCCCCGGGGCGGGGGGCCGGCTCCCGGCGGAGCAGCGGCTGCGAGTCCGGCTTACCCGCTTCTTCACGGAACCCGCGCTGGGCGTGGGGTCTGATTTTCAAGCGCGGACAGTGTTTGAAAACCGCGGGCTGAACCCCACCGCGGCCCCTCCGCGCGCCCCGCGCCGCCCGCTGCCCCCCAACCCCCCGCGAGCGCCCCGCAGGCGCCGGGCCCGGAAGGCCGGGGCGCTGCTGCCCCCGCGCGGCCACTGCGGGAAGTGCAGCCGCGACCCGGCGCGGGGGGGGGGGCGGGCCCGGCGGGAGGGGGCGGGCCGGGGGGGGCGGGCCGGGGGGGCGGGCCTGGGGGGGGGCGGGCCTGCCGAGGGGGGCGGCCCGGCGGGGGGGCGGGCCTGGGAGGGGGAGTGGGCCTGGGAGTGGGGACGGGCCCGGCGGGGGCGGGGGGGGGGCGGTCTGCGCCTCCCCCCAGACCCCGGCCCGGGCGCCGCCGGGCTGTCCCGGCTGGAGGCAGCGCTGTCGGCGCGGGCCCGGCCTCAGTTTCCCCACGGATGGCCGCGGGGCTTTGTTGGGGTACGGGGAGGCGGGTGCCCGCGGCCTCCGCCCCACGCCCGGGGCGCCCCCATCAGGCGCCCCCATCAGGCGCCCCGAGGCAGGCGCTGTCGACCTGGGGGCCCAGGACCCCAAGGGCAGCAGCGGGCTGCGGACCAGGGAAGGGGAGCCGGCCAGCCTGCGCCCCCCGCCCCCCGCCTGTGACCAGGGGACCCAGGACGAGCGGGGACGTCAGGGGGCAGCTCCGGGGCGCGGTCGGGAGGGGGAGGCCTGGGGGTCTGCGAGGGGTCCGGCTGCCCCCCCCTTCGCCGTCCTGCTGTGCGGTGCTGGGGCCGCCCCCCTGGGGCGCACCCGGCCCCTCGGCGCCCCCCTGCACCCCAGGCCTGGGCCGCTTCCCTGGGGCTCCGCCGCCGACTCCAGCGCCCGGCCGGCCCCGAAGGCGCGCCCCCCACGCGTGCGGGGATCCCGGGGATCGGGGGCCCCGCGGGAGCGACACGGAGACTCGGGGGGCGCAGGTCACCCCGCCCGGCCGCTGCTGGGCCTCCGCCCACGAGCCCCGCGGGGACGCCCCCTCGCCGGCAGGTGGCGCCCGCGGCCGGCTGTGGGGCCCCCGGTGCCTGCGGGGCCTGGACGGTCCTGCTCCTCGGCCAGGGCGGCGGGGGTGCGGGTCAGAGGGCAGGGGCCGGGGTCACGGGTCTGTCTGCTGACTGCCAAGGGGTGCGGGGGGGGCAGGGAAGGAGACACCCCGCTACCCAGGGGGCGCAGAGAAAACCGGTTCTCCGTCCCTCTCCCCACCTGCTGCGCCCCTGGAGCCCCCCTTGGCGTCGTGAATGTCCCTCCAGACTGAGCCCAGCTCTGCCGTGGGGTGGGGGGCGCTCGGGGCCTTCAGCCACAGCCGCGGCCGGGAAGAGGCCCCAGCACCCCCAGCCCGGACGGCCGGCCGGGGAGGCAGGTGGGCCGAGGGGGCTGGGGGCGGTGACCCCGGCCCAGCAGCCCGACAGGGCCTCCCGCCACCCCGGGGACAGCGCGGGGTCAGAGCGTGGGGACAGCTCGTCTCCCGGCCGGCGCGGGCTCTGGGCGTCGGGGAGAGGCGGGGCCCTGCGAGCTGCGGCGGGGGACAGCGCGGCCCGGTCCCCGGGCACCCCCAGCCAGGCCTTGGGCAGCCAGCGGGGCCAGCCCCGGACTCTCCTGGGGCCTCCCCCCTCCGCCTCCTGCGCCCCTGTCAGGAATCTGCGGAGAGGGGAGAGCGGATGATAACTGCCCCCCGCGGAGCTCACCTGCCATGAAGGGGTGCTAAGTAACACGCAACGTACCTGTCTTCCCGGCAGGAAATGACAGAATCAGAGCTTTCAAATTAGCAGTAGATTCTCCTAATTGAATCTCTGTCCCGGACGCGGGTGAAGGGAGGAGTGGCCGGAGCTGGCGCCTCTGCAGACAACGGCAGGAATGCAATGCTTCTTGAAAGTGCGGGGACGCGGGTGCTGTGTCCGGGGGGCGAGTCTGCACCCCGGGGCGGCACCCGCGTCTGTCCGGTGCGGGCCTTGGACGGCGTCTGCCGCCAGGACCAGCGGGCGGGCAGGGCGGGGCGGGCGGGCAGGGGGCTGAGGCTGCCCTGGCCGCCCCCCCTCCCTCGGGCCCCCTTCAGGGCACAGCCGGGGGCGGGGGAGGGGGGGGTGGCAAGTCCATTCCAGCCAAGGCGGTCCAGGAAGCCGGACAGCACATCGGAGTCGCCGGCGAGAAGCAGGGCGCCAGCGCCCCAGGAACCGTGTCAATGAGCCGCCGACTCGGGGGGCTGCGGGCGGGAAACGCCCGCGCGAGAGCGATGCGGTGCTGACAGGCCAGGGATGGGAGAGCGGGGCCTCCAGGGACCCCGAGTGTCCTGACCTAAGGATGGAGGCCCCTTCCCAGAGGCAGGGACCTGATGGCCAGGAGAGCGGGTCCCCTCTCGGCACCCTCGGTGGGAAGGTGGGGGCCGAGGGCAGAGGGTGGGGAGGCTTGCCCACGACGGGGGAGGACCGCCCAGCCCACGGGGCCAGAGCGCCCTCGGAGCAGGGCAGAGCTCTGTGGGTGCCCAGGCCCAAGCTCTGGGCTCCTGGGGTCGGTTCGGGGGGGCAGTGGCCCTGAGCCTGGGGATGGGAGGCTAAGGACTGATGTCAGGAAAGGGGGGATGGCTCTTCGTTCAGCACCTACTGTGTGCTCGGGGGATGACTTCACTCAGCACCTACTGTGTGCTCAGGGGATGATTGTTCATTCAGCACCTACTGTGTGCTCGGGGGATGACTTCACTCAGCACCTACTGTGTGCTCGGGGGATGATTGTTCATTCACACCTACTGTGTGCTTGGCGCCGGCCTCTGCTCCCAGGGGCCCGCTGGGTTCCCGGGGAGGGCGCTGTCGTCCTCTGTCCACGTGAGTGGGCGGAGGCCGGGGCACGGGGATGTTCCAGCTCGGGTCCCTGTGTCTGTCTCCGTGGCCTCCGGTCCCAGTCTCCCCTGGGGTCCTTTCTTGGGGATTAACCCCCCCCCCAATTATTCCTCCACTGAAAAGCGCCCTTGTCTCGCCCTGGGAACCTCCCTCCGGGGCAGGGCTTCCTCCCGCTCCCCCTGGCCCTTTGTCCGCCACAGCCTCCAGGCTTTTCCCAACCTGGGCCTGCCGCCCCCCACCCCCTTCCTCTCCCTGGGCCCCAATGCGAGACCCTGGTGAGGTCATCCCCGTGTCAACGGGAGCTGCACAATAGGGCTGAGGAGGGAGGTGGGGGCAGGGGAAGAGGCAGGAGACGCAATTACAGGTTCCACAATGGGGGGCCGCCCCAATTAGAGGTGCAGCGGGGAGGGGGCGAGGAGGGGCCGGGGGCCAGTCAGGGGCTGGGAGGATCAGGCCAGGTAGGGCGGACGGGATTGCTCACTGGTGGCTCGTCCGTCCGTTCCTTCCCGCGGCCGACCCCTGCCGAGCGCCGGGGCTGTGCTGGCCGGCAGGGACACGCCGACCACGGGACCCGGCCTCCTGGCAGCAAACCCCGGGGTGGGGGAAGACAGGCCTGAACCCAAACCCACAGACAGGCGACAGTTCACGCTTCAGAGCCGGGAGGGTCTCTGCGGAAGGACAAGCGGCTTTGGGGGCTCTCCCGCACCCCCCACCCGGCCCGCTCTGTGTGCGGCGAGGGCGACCCTGGCGGGGACCGGATTTCACCAGCAGGGACCCCTGAGGCTCCCCTGGAAGCTTGGTGCACGCCAGGAGGGGGGCGTGGCACTGACCCTCGGTGAGACAACAGCCCCGCGGGGTGACCCGAGATCCCCCTCTGACCAAGCGCCCGGTCCCCTCCTCTTCCCACCCCGGGCTCCGCAGGTCTGGTCCGGGCGCACACACAGCAGAGGGCTCCGGCGGGGCCTGTCCCCCCCTCTGCCACGACAGGGCTCGCTCAGCGGGGCGTGGCGAGGACGCGGGTAACGAGGGAGGCGCCCCAGCTCCTTACTCTGAGCCCGCAGCCCAGCGCCCTGATGATGGCGGTGGTGCCATCCCCCACAGCCCCACGTGCCCACCGCTGCCCTCCGCTGTCCACCGCTGCCCACTCTCCTGGGGCTCGTCTCGAGGGCCCTGAGCGGAGGTCGTGGCCGCAGTACTTTAAACCCCGGGAGAGTGCCAGCTCGCCTGCGGGCCCTCGCCTGCCGCCTGGAGCCCGGGGCGCTCGGGCCCCTCCTCACAGGTCCGCGTCTGCCCCTGGACGGGCGGTGGTGGGAGCCCTGGCCAGCCCGTTCAAGGCGCGAGGGGTGGGTAGCGTTTGGGTGCTGTGCTGGGTTACAGGGTGAGGCTGCAGCAGGGGCGCACGGGCAGAGGGAGGGTGTGGGGTGGCCGAGGCGGGGGCAGTCTGTTCAGGGGGCTGGGCTGCTCTGCCAGCTCCCCCAGGACCACGCAGCCCGCTTCTCCCCAGCAACGTGGCCGTCGAGCGCGTCCGCACCACACACGGGGGGCAAGAGCCGAGTCCATCAAGATGGGGCGGCAGGGGTGGGCGGGAGCCCCGGGGACTGGCAGTGGCACAGCTGGCACCTGGCGGCGGCTCCTCCCTGGCGCCCACCGCAGGCGTCTCCCCAGCCTCTGTTTGCACTACAAACACCCGCTTCCTGCCCACGCCCGGTCCTGCCCGTCCTGCCTGCAGGCCCTGCACAGCGTGGGGGTCCCCCGACTTCCTCGGCGCTCCTGGCTCCTGGGCGCTGACTGTTCTGGGTGTCGTCAGAGGGGACAGCGGGCGATGTGCCCGGCTCCTGGGGGGCGTGTCTGCGCAGAGGGACGGGCCTGGGCCTGGAGGCCGCCGTGAGGGCGAGGGGCGGGCAGCGCTACATCGGTTTCTAGGCGCACCCGCCGGACGGGGGCCCCAGCGCTGCCCTCTCCGCTGGGCGTCCCGCCTGCTCTCTGTGGGGTGAGGCTCCGGATCCGTCTTCTCCCCCCAGCTGGTCTCAGGTTAACGCCGCAGGCAGGTCCCCTCTCTGCAGCCGCTGGAGGGCAGCTCACCTAGTCCTTACGGGCGCCCCGAGAGACAGACGTGTGAACTCCATTCTACAGGCCAGGAAACTGAGGCTCTGACGGGGTCCAGGGAGCACATGGACGGTCAGGATTCGACCCCCTCGAGCTCCGTGCTGGCTGCAGGAAACCTGTGACCCTGGCAGGCGGTCCTGCTGGGTGCTGTGGGGCTGTGAGGGACTCCACCTGGTGAAGGCGGGTCCCTCCTGACACGGAGCCACATGAGGGCGTGAGTGGGGGCTGGCAGAGGGCACTGCCCTCCGTGGACGCCTGGCTGTCCCCCGGGGGTTATTTGCCAAGTCTAGACAATTTCAAAGGAGGCCTGGCCGGGCGCAGGGTTTCCCCTCCAGCCTGATCTGGTGCCGGCCCCGCCCGCATCTATGCCCAGAGCTGTGCGTCTGTCCTGCTGGCCTGGGTCTGTGCCTGAGAACGCGGAGGCCACGAGGCGCGCGTGTGCCAAGGCTGCTGCCTGCGGTGCCTCTGGCTGCCTTGGGGTGACAGAGCTGAAAGCTTGGCAGCAGCTCCCAGGGAGGCACAGCCAGGCTGGCGGCTCAGTGGTACGGATGGGGGGCGCCCTTGGGGGGAACAGCAGAGCGTGGTGGGCGCTGGACTCCAGGGTAGGGAGGTGCGGTGGGGGTGGAGGCTGGGAGCTGACCAGGGTGGCCAGGGCTGTGGGACCTACTTGGAAAGGGTGACCCAGAGGGAGGCCATGGCAGGCGGAGTTGTGGGTGTGGGGTGCAGGGTCCCCCTCATGGTTGTGTGAGCTCAGGCAGGCCACGTAGCCTCCCTGAGCCTCAGCTTCCACACCTGGACGCTGGAGAACAGCACCTACGTCACAGTCCACTGCTGCGCCTCGTGCCCACCTGGGTGCTCCACAGATGGCCTTGGGGTCACCGGTGACTGCGGCTGGGGTGGGCGGCCGCCGGCTGGCACGGCCTGTGCAGGGCCTCCTGACACGCGGCGGTTTGGCGGTTGCTGCTGTGGCCACTTCCCAGGGGGTGGAGGGAGAAAGGGGTGGGGTGGGCGCTGGACAAGACAGGAGCTGCCCGGGGCCCAGTGTGGGTCAGCAGGGAGACTTGGCCCTGTCTGGAGAGTGGGGGAGCGGCCGGGGCTGGGACGGGAAGGCCCGAGGGGACACAGGAGGGACGCAGGAGGCCTGCGCGGGTGCAAGGGCAGGTGGAGAGGAGATCGGCCCCTGTGGGTGCCCGCAGATGGGGAGGGGAGGGGCCCGAGGGAGACGGTGGGAGGCCCGGGGAGAGGGGCTTCTGCCAGGCTGCAGCCGTGGGCTTGGGACAGCAGGGGTTTCTGTGGCCGGTGGGTGGGACACTGCTCACCCTCCAGGCGGGAAGTGGAGGCCCCAGGGAGCTGAAGTCAGGTCCCTGCGGGAGCAGGCAGTGTGGGGGCGGGACCTGGTCCACTCCAGGCCCGGCCCTACGGGCAAGTGATCATCTCTGTGGGCAGCAGTGCCAGCGGCACCCTAAATTCTTTGTCTTGCCCTATTTGTCTCCAATTCGGGGGGCAGCCCCCCACTGTCCTCAGGTTCCCAGCTCTTCTTTAAACCTGGTGAGTTTAATGTGAGTTCCTCCCACCAGCTCTTGCCTGTTGGGGGCTGGTGTTCGAGGGGGGAGCATCTGGGCCAGGTTCAGTGGGCCCAGCGGGGCTTCCTGGGGCCCCAAGCAAGGATTCCGAGGTGCACCCAGCCAGCAGGTGTGTGCGCTGTGAGCGATTAGTGATGTCTGCCCAGGCACATGCCGGCGGCTGTGACATGGGAGCTGTGTCCGTGCTGCCCCTGCTGCTCTTCCCTCTGACCCGGAGCATGGACAGCCGGAGGCCAGGATGGAATGGCGCCAAAACTGGGGGTCACGCCTGTCCTTCCACGGACTTGGGGTGGGACCTTGAGGGCAGGCCCATTCTCTGAGCCCAGCACGTCACCTGGGCGCGGGAAGCGGAACGCCTCTCCAGCGGCTCTGAGGATTAGAGGCTTCCTGTGTGTGGCAGGCAGCTGGGGTGGCATTTTGTCCTCTCTGTGGGTGGGCTGCAGCAGCAGAGGGCGCGGGGCTTGGGGGTGGGAGCCAGGAGGAACCGATGGGGGCTGCCCTGCGGGGAGGGGCCTGGGCTGCGTGTGCACACATGTTGCCTCTTAGCATTGTCAGAGGCGGCGGTGTGGGGAGACGGCCGTGACGATCTGGGCGAAGCTCCTCTTGGCAGCTGACTCAGGCCCCGCGGTGCCTCTGGCCTCCCTTCCTCAGCTGTGAAGTGGGTGACGGTGCTGATGGGGGACAGCAGCAGCGAGGGGTGCCAGAGCCCCCTGGGAATGAGGACTAGCAGTCCCGGGTGGGGAATCTCCAGGGTCTGTTTTCAACCCCTCCCCCTTGACCCTTGACCTCCTTTTCAGGGCCATTTCATCTTTCCCTCGAATCTGGGGATGGGATCCCCTCTCCTCTCTTTCTCAGTCTGGGCCTCAGTTTCCTAGTTGCACGACAGGGGACTAGGGAGACGCTGGAATAGAAGGCTACTGAGCTCTCTCCCGAGCTAACTTTAAAGAATCTGTTGTTAGAAGAGGGATAGAAACATTCAGACTAGAGTGTGAGTGACTGCCGCAGACACGGCACAACACCGCTTAGCTGATTGCCCAGGGCCCCCCCCACCAGCTTAGAGCTGCGCTTGGTCTCAGTGCTGGTCTGGCTGCCCCCCCTCGAGGGGCTCCTCTGGAGAAGAGAGCCAAGGTGGGCAGGGGGAGCTGCCCCGCTAGCCCAGGGGCTGTTGCAGGATGGGGCTGTGCCCCTGGGAGGAACAGACGTGGAGATTTCTGCTGATGGTTGGGGTCTCCTCAGCGCCACCCTGGAGGGAGCTGTTGGACTAGGGTCACCCAGCTACTCTTCCCTGGGGGTCTGCTCTGGGGTCCCACATGGTGCTGGGAGGAGGTGCCTGTTTCCGCCAGCCCCCTCCCTGCCCCTCCTTCCTCCCCTCTGGCCCCTGCCTCCAGGCCTTGGCGTTAATGCCCTCCCCTCTCTGACCACCTCTCTCAGCTTTGTCTCCAAGCACCCCCTCCCACAGAGGGGTGTGAGGCCCCTGTGCTCCCCCAGCCCGTGTCCCCCTCGGCTAAGCTTGTGTGGTCATGGTGAATATCGGGGCCCACACTCTCTGGACCCCTCACTTGAGGGCTGGCTTGGGTCTGAGTCCCCCTGGCTGTCCGGCTTTGCCGGCCCTGAGGAGGTGACTGTGATGTCCATGGAAGGCCTTTGCATACGAGCCACCTCCTGGCCTGTCCACGCTGGGAAGCCCAGGCCCTGAGAATTGAGGCATGGTTTCGGGGGCTCCCGGGGAGTGCAGACAGCACGGGACAGGGCACCTGGGCATGCCCTACCTGGAAGGTGCCCACTTGCTTGAGATCCAGGAAGTGGGGGGAGGGGAAGGATCAGGGAAGGCTGCAGGGCAGAGCTGGGCCTGGCCAGGACCTTGGACAGCTCACAGGAGCCGCAGTCCCCTGCAGCTCTGGCTGGAGCCTGGGGTGTGCCAGGGCTGAGGCTGGAGGGAGCTCCCTGGGGCCTTGGGATGGGTGGGACTGGGTGGGGGGCGGGGGGTGCCCTGGGGGCCGAAGACTGGCCTGCACTCCCAACTTGACCTTGTGCTGGCTGGATGGGCGCAAAACCTCTGGGACCCTCGTTTCTTCCTTTCCAGGGAAGGTTGTCTGTAGCTGGGGTCCCCAGGACACTGCGAGACGTTTCCAGCCGTACGGAGTCCAGAAATGTTCTCTAAGATCAGTGAAAGGCTCACAGGCGCCTCGGGGTCCAGGCCACACACAGGGGCAGCTCAGGAGTGGGGGCCCCTCACCTCCAGGAGTGCTGTGGGCCGCAGCATCCTTCTGGCTCCCGCAGCCTGGAGGGGCTGCCCCCCGGCTGGCACGGCAGCGTGGATTGTGTGGTGTTCCTATTAGTCTCCATGAACAAGTGCCACTGTGTTAATACATTTTTCCAAAAGCAGAATGTCTGCTGTCGTGCCAGACTCGTTGCTCTTTTTAGGGGTGGGTCTGGCCCATCACACTCCACATTCCCTGTCTTCAGAGCCCATTCTCGGCTCCCACTGCACTCCGGGCCCTGGGGGTGCAGCCTTGGGGCTCAGGGGAAGCCCCGCCTCCAGAAAACAGCCTGGCCAGGGTGGGTGTGGGTCAAGCTCAGAGCCCAGGGCCTGGGACGGGTGTGCAGGTACACAAGCCCCGTGCTGAGTGCCAGGCCTGCTGCAGGTGCCCAGTAAGGTCCCAGGAAATAAGAAATGGTGCTCAGGGACTGGGGGCTGGCGGGAGCCAGGTGGTGGGGCTGCTGGCTCTGGAAGGAGAGGGCCACCCCAGCATCTGTGCTCTCCCCAGGGACCACAACGGCAGAGTCTCCAGAGTCCAAACCACTTGTCCCCTGGGGTTCCCCGCAGTCATGATCAAGCCGTGGCTCTGTCCCTGCCGGGTGAGCTGCTGGGTCCCGGAGCCCAAGTCCTGGGCTGCAGGCGGGCATGACGCCTCTGTCCCCTCCCACGGAGACAGTGCGCTTGGGAAGCCTGAGGCCCCGGGGGAGCATGGTGCTCCCTGGCTGAGCTTGGGGCGCCTGTTTATGCTCCATAGTCGGGCAGCCCAGCAGGAGGAGCTGGGAGGCGCTGTGTGCTCAGGGGAGTTGTCAGCAGAGCCATCCTACATCCTCACTCACTCACTCGCTCACTCGCTTCCTCCACACAGGTCCTGGGCCGCGCAGGGACTGGTGACACCACAGGGGTCTTGCTCAAACGTTGCTCCAAGGTGGCCTGCTGGGGGTGGCACGTGCCCCGGTGCTGGGGTCCACGCCTCCCGTCCTCCCACACAACTCCTGGCCTGGCCGGTCCTGCCGCCGGGTGCCTGTCCCCCCCACTCCACATTCCACCCTTTCTTCCAGGCGCAGCCCTCACGGCCTCTTCCTGCAAGCCCTGCTCCCCTCCACCCCACACCAGGTCCCGCTGGTCTCCGGGCTTGGCTGCTCTTTGGCCTCCCACTGGCCGTGGCTGGACGGCAGGGGCTGCATCTGTACCCTGTCTCCCCAGCCACCCAGCACAGGCCCGGCACAGCCCGGCTCCCGGCCCACGTGGGTGCCAAGGCGGCGGCGGCCAGCACAGCCTGGGCTGCAAGGGAGTGTGGGCTGCCGACCAAGGCTTCTCCTGGGGACAACCGGTGGCTGTATTGGGGCCTCTTTCCCAAAGTCCTGAGATTGCTCCCCCCTGCCTGCCTGGCAGCTCTGACCCCGGGGCCTCGGGTGTCTGCCTGACGGGGTGAGAGCCCTGGGGACACACTTTCCAGAACCGACCCCGAGGGGCAGCTCCTTCTCCAGAGGAGAGGTGTGTGCCTGCAAGGGAGTGCCCAGGGGCGCCCCTGCTCTCCCCCCTAGCCTGGCTGAGGCTGTATTTCTAGCCGGCCTCTGGGCTCTGCCCCAGAACTGCCCCAGCACAAGGAGCGGGAAGTGAGGTCCAGAGACTGGGGGGCAGGAAGGGGCCGAGCACCTGAGGTCCCCTCCCCCAGCTCCCTTCAGCCTTCTCAGGCCTGAGGGTCCCAGCCCAGGCCGCCACCAGCCCCCCCGACAGCTCCCCCCTCCTCGGACGGTCCAGCGAAGTCTAAGAAGATAAACCGGACCAAGCGCTGCCCTTGTGCGTAAACCATGGACGGCTCCCACTGCCCCTGGTGAGGTCCATCCCCTCGGGCAGGCACCTTCCTGGCGGGGTCCTCGTGCCCTCGTTTCCCCTTTCTCCAGCCTCTCTGCAGGCTGCTCCCCCCAACACCCGCCGATCCCCCCGCCTGGGTACTCCCACGCCCTCCCTCACCAGGTGGCTGTCCCCTGCTCTCCTTACCTGGGAGGGGAATTTTCCTGTGTCCCCGCCAGGGCAGACGAGCCTTGGGCACCACAGGGCGTCCGTCTGTCCGTCCGCCCGTCCGTCCGTGGGGCCTGGCTGAGGGGCAGGAGGCACAGGATCGTGAGTGTGCCTGGGGACCCTGAATGTCTGTCGAGGCGCTTCAGGGGGGCTCTGCAGGTCACCCCCCCACCCCCCTCTCTCTGGGTCCTGGAGTCCAAGGCCTGACCTGTGTCCTCACTGCAGGCCCCGTGGTCACCCCTGGCCCCTGCGGGGGTGGGAGGTCCTCAGGCCTCTCAAACTTCTCGGGGCGACCACACAGCCTGGGGTGTCGCTCTCCCGGACAAAGCAGGGGCTTCTTCAAACCAGGAGCCAGAGTCCCTGGGGTCTGACCAGCTTACCTGGGCGGCCCCGCCACACCTGCGCCCACCCCGGGGCTGGCCCCTGGGGACGGACGAGACGGGGCCACGGAGGGCCGGGCGCGGGTCTGTGCGCCCAGGAGCCGCGGTCACAGGTCCAGGATTGGGGGCCAGTTCTCAGGCCCCAGCGGGCGGCGTCAGGAACCGGGTGCCCCGGCCGCCCGGGGCGGGGGTGGGGGCCGCAGCGCCCCGGAAGGAGCCGCGCGCGCCCCAGCACGCGGCGGGGCCTCTGCGGCCGCGGATCCGGAGGTGAGCGCGCCCCGCCCGCCGCGCCCCGCGCGCCCCGCGCGCCCCGCCCGCTCCGCCCCCGGTGGCGGCCGGCGGGGCCGGGGCGGGGGGCGCGCGGCGGGCCGGGCCGGGCCGGGCCGGGCCGGGGGGCCGGGGCCCGGCCGCCCGCCCCTTTCCGCAGCGCGGCCCCGCGCCTCCCCCTCGCCGCCCGGCAGGCCGCCCCTGCCCTCCCCTCCCCTCCCCTGCCCTCCCCGGCTGCGGGCTGCGGGCGCCGGGCCGGGCGGGGGCCGAGGGCCGCGGCCCGGCCGGCCTGGCGGGGACCCCAGCGGGCCGGGGACCCCGGGCGCGAGCGCCCCTCCCGGCGCGGGCGGGCGCGGAGGGAGGAGGCGGGCGGCGGGCGGGGGAGCCGGGGAGGCGCGGGGCCGCGCGGCGGGCGGGCGGGCGGGCGGGCGAGGGAGGGGGCTGCGGGGAGCCCCCCGCCCCCCGAAGGAGGAGTCTGGCTCCCACTTGCTGCCTCGGACTCGCGGCGAGGCGGCCGCGCCGGAGGAGCCCCCGCCCTGCGCGCCTCCTCCCGGGAGCCGGCCCCTCTCTCCGCGGGGCTGCTCGGCGCTCGGCCCCGGGGAGCCGGGCCAGGTAGGGCGCGGGGGCGGGGGGCGCGGGGGGCGCGGGGGGCACGGGGGGCGCGCGGGGGGCGCGGGCGGGGGCGCGGCCGGGACCCTCGGGCGCGGGGGTGCCCGGGGGCGCTGCGCCCGGCGCCCGCAAAGTTACTTTGGCAGCCCGGGCCACGCGCCCCAAGCCCCGCCGCGCGCGGAGCCGCCGGGAGGGGCCTCGGCCGCGCGCTGGACGCCGGCTGGGCCGAAGGGTCAGGAAACTTTTCCCGGCTCGCCGCTCCCGCGGGGCCGGCGAGTCGCGGGCAGGGACGGGGTGCAGCGGGGTGCCGGCAACAATAGCCGCCCCGCGGCGGAGCGCCCGCTGCGCGCAGCCCGAGCCCCCGCCGGCCCGGGCCAGGGGCGGCCGAGGCGGCCCGGGCGGCCACTTTGCTGGACACGGCCGCGAAGTCCCTCCTCACAGCCCGCCGCCTGCCCTCCCGCCGCCTGCCGGCTCCCGCCCACTCGCGCGTCCTCTGCCCGCTCCCCGCGCATGTGTGAGTGTCTGCTCGGGGCCTGGCACGGGATGCGCGGCTCGCGGGGCGGGTCGGGCCTCTCGGGCAACCTTCCTGCGCGCTAAGGAGCCGTCTGTGCCTCGTGTGTTCTCTGGGTGCTAGCGAGAGTGAGTTCAGGCACCGTCTCTGCACCCCGGTGGAGACAGGAGGGTCGGTGTGCCAGCTGGTGTGCCCAGGAGTCTGGGGCAGGCCATACGCGGGGCCCGAGACCGGCCCCTCTCCTCTGACCTGGCCCAGCAAGACACCCCACCCTGCAGCCTGTCCCCACTCCCCCGGGGTCCCTCTGGACGTCTCACCCCCAGCGCTGGGCCAGACTGGCTCCCGGTGCCCCCCCAGCTTGCTTGCCTCCCTCCGCATTTCCAAGGCCCCCGTGAAAGACCCAGAGGAGAGCTTGTTTAGTGGCAAACAATTATGAAATTAAACGGGGAACAAAAGTGGGCCGGCTGCTGAGTGGCTGAGCGGGCTCCGCCAGAGTCGGATGGCCGTGGGAGAATTGTTAGTGGGAGAATTGTTGGTGGGGTGCAGCGGCGCTGGCGGGGCTCAGGTCCATAGCTCACACTCAGTGCCCACGATGGGTCTTTGGGAAAAAAAAAGCTTCATGAATGATTTGTCACATGGGCCAGACCGCTTTGGGGGACGTCGGAGGGCCCCAGCTGACTGCCACATGCAAGTTGGAAGCCAGGCCTCGGCCGCGGGGCCCGGCCACATTGCGGGTGCTGGTGGATTTGTCTGGGCTGAGGCAGTGGGGAGCACACGGGCTTTGGAGCCAGTCAGCGGTGAGAGGGGGGCCTCCGGAGCTGGGCACGGTGCAGGGGGCCCTCGGGGCGGGAGCCTGGCAGAATGATGCCTCCAGTCGCCCGGCTGCCTGCAAACCGTTTTCCGAGCAGCAGCCTGCAGCACTTGGAAAGTCTTTTCTCAAGCTGGGTTTCTGCGAAATGGCTCCATCCGCTGGAGCCCACACTTGGCGCCCACTGCTTGGCTGACGGCTAGTCCGAAGGCCATAATCCAGCCGCAGAGCTTCTGGGTTCGGAAGTGTCCGGCGTGGCACTGCTTTCCTGTTCTTTCAGCCCCCGGGATTTCGGGGGAACTGGGTGGTATCCCCACGGTGTCCAAGCTGGGGGCCCAGGGGCGCCTGCCGGGGCTGCGAGCCCTCTCCGTGACCACACCTAGCGTGGCTCAGGCGCCGCCGTCCGTGTCAGGGGGTTGTGCAGATGGACAGACACCCCAGTTCAAGGTTTGGTAAAAGAATGTGGCTTTGGGGTCTTGCTGCCAGAGCCCAGACTGTGAGCAGGACACGGCCACGTGCAGGCAGCCGTTCGGGACGAGCCTGCTTCCGAGCAGCCACGCAGTCCACCCAGGGCCGGTTAACCTCCATCCCATGAAGGTAGTTTAAGTTCATTTGTTTTTCCCTGGACTTGGTCCGTTCGCTCGCAGGCAGCCACGGCCAGGCCCCTCCTGTCCCCCCTCACACGGCACGTCTCTCTCCATTTGTCTGAGGAATTAAGGACGGGTCAGGATTCGCTGAAGGGTGGCACTCAGGAGGAAATCAGTCTTCTGGGTGCGGGTTCCCGACCGGTGGAGGAAAGAGAGCTCTCCCCAAGTGCCATCCTTTTTCCCCCTTTTTAAAATCTACCCAAAGGATTCCGCTTTTCCAGTGCCAGGCTTGTGAACTGGTCATGAATAGCGGGCAGAAGAAATTAATCGGCCAGGCAAAGACTTTTAACAAGTAAATATTATGCATAGAGAAACGTGCAATTAGTGGAGGTTAGTTAATGCCTTTCAAGTTGCAGTGAGCTGCAGTTAAGGGAGGAATTTCTGCGTTATCCCTGAATTGTCTGTCAAAATCTTTAATGTGACAACGTGACAGGTCTTTCCCATCGCCCCTCCCTCGCCGGGAACAGAAAAAGGGTCTTTTCAAGCAGCCCCCTCGCCATTCTCCTCCTCCCGAGGTCTCGCTGTTCGGCAACCGGGACCTTTGTCTGCCTGCACCTCTGGAGCGCGGGGCCCTGGGGGACGGGCGCCCCGATGCGGGGGTCCAGGAGGGGGTCCGCAGGCCGGCTCTGCGCCCACAGCTCCTAGGGGAGCGAGGTCCTCCCTTCTGGACAGACGCCTCACCCTCTAGGGCCAGAGGTGCCAGACCCGGGGGGGCGGGGAGAGGACAGTGTGAGGGTAAGCCGGAGCCAGAACTGTGTAGACTCTCCCGGGTCACTCCAAAGCAGTGTCCTGCGGCCGCAGTTCTGGGGGTGCTGATGCCCCCCCAGGAATGAAGCTGCAGCAGGCGTCTTCTCCAGGCTGCAGGAAAACGGTCTGATGTGGGTCTGCAGAAGGACAAAATGTAAGGCAGGAAAGCAACCCCGGGGGAGCAGGACAGGGAGAGGCCTCGGGGACGGAAGTGGGGCCGGGAGGTGTAAAGGATTCCTCAGGTGATTTACTCCCCACAGGGCCTCTCGTCGCCAGCCATCCTGCTACCAAAACGAACGCTTTACTTGATTTTCACTTTTTTCCCCTAATGAGGCAAGTCTTCGTGGTGCTGTTTCCATTTAAAATCTCCAAGGCTGCCGAGTCGCATGAAAAACATCTACCAAATTGAGATCCTTTTCTGTGTTTCAATTTTGAGCTCAGATAAGTGACTCGAGATGTGCTTTGGCCTTTTCCTGCCTTCCTGTGAATCGCCCCTCGGGGGTTTTCTTGGATGTGAACTTGGCCATCTCGATGGCACAGCCTGGCCATACTTCATAAATAGAAGCAGCCACAATGAAAAGAAAAGCCCCCCCCACCCCGCCCGCCGTGACTGATGTGCATTGAGTTCAGCACCAAGGCCTGAGGGCCCTCTCTCCACCACCCCAAGCCACACCTGAAGGTCCGCTTCTGTCGCTGTCAAGTCTCCCTCCCCTGCTCCAGGAAGGCTGAGGCTCAGCCGAGGCTCCCAGGGAGACCTGGGCATCGCCCGTGCTAGTTTCACCCCTTGAAGGAGAAGACGGAGCTGCTCCCAGGCTCCAGCACGCCGTCAGTCCCCCTGCGTTGCATTCGTCTGCGTTTTTTAACAGTGCTGCAGCCGCAGCCGACAGGGCTACCTGCGAAGTGTGAGCTTTCCCCTGCACCCTGCCACACCCCTGCATGAGAAAGTGCAGTGTTCAGGGGAGAGGCAGAGGCCCCTCTGCATAGAAAGGGGGCGGGCGGTGGAGAATGGGATTTGGCTTTCTTAAGTTTGTCGTTCAGACCCATCAGTTAATTGATGACACTTTGGAGGCTTAATCTGTAATTGCAGATTCCTGCAGGATCACACACACGCGCGCACACACGCACACACACACACTCACACACACACACACTTAAACGGATCATAAAAATGGCAAAACCCCAATCTCAGACTTAAGTGCAGAATTACCATCGTGCCAATTTGATCATGCTTCAGTGACATCTGTTTAATAGATTTCCGTGAGCACCGTAAATCCACCTTCACTTTCTTTTCAAATTCTATTCGGAGGCTGAGCCGAGACCCTCCTGCTTCCACCTCCCAACCACGTGTGTCCCAAACTCCCATTTATGTTGCCGGTGCCTTTGCCGTACCTGTGGGAAGGGGTGTGGGGTGCCGAATGCCATGCACTCTCCTTGTGGGGGGCATGCCGTGGGCACGCTTGCAGCGGGCCCCGGAGCTTCCATTTCAACCCCGCCGATAAGTGCGTCTCCAAGTGTTTTATCTCCAAAACTAGGACAGAGCACTTTGCCGACGAAAAATCAGTCCATTCACTATTATTTATGTGATTGCTGATCTGCTAGATGGATCTAGAAAGCACCAGGAATGATAATGATTTATGGAGCAGAGCACTGGTTTACAAACTCGTTTCTCAGCCCGGGCCTCGCTCCGAGCTCCGAGTGGAGAGTGTCCCGAAGTCGGGGCCCCGCGGGCGGTGACCGCACGGGTGTCGAAGATGAAAGGAGTAAGGCAACAGCTATTTGTGGCAGACAGGACGTGATCCAGTAAGTCCCGCTCTTCATCACTCGGAAATAAAAGTACGTCATTGGAAAACGAAGCGGCAGCGACTGCTGGGGGGCGGGGGGTGAGGAATTAGACAGTGCAATTTAGAATCATAGAGTCATGATTCAAAGTGGGCTCAGCTAAAAGGTTTTTAAGTGGTAAATGTTTTAAAATCAGACGTGGTTGATCCTTTTTCAAGGAATAGGGTCTGATTTTCATTGCATCTGTGGATTCCTCCCCCGACCGGGCTCACGGCTCCCCGGGCTCGGGGCTGACACCCGCCTTTCCTGCCTTCGGAGCTCAGGGCTCGTGAGGAAGAGGGTCCGAGAGGGGGGCCCGTTATTCTGAGGACATGGGGGCTGGGGGCCGATTTTTCCTCCCACTGGGATCTTTATTCCTTTCCCTTTCCTTCCAGTTCCTCTTTATTGTATTTGTTGATCCTTTGTGACTTTCCAACTACGCTCCCATCAGTCGCATATTTTCAGGCACGAGCCAGAGAAGGAAAAAAAAAAAATCACAATTTTAAAGTGATGTCTGAGTTCCGATGAGAAGCGTGGCTTGTAAAGGTGATTGCTGAGCTCCTCGCCTTGACGCGTCTCTGTTCAGGGTTGTTGTCTTGGGGGGCACTTCCAAGCCGGGGTCCGCGTGGTCCCTCCGCGCGTGTCGCCACCTCCCACTGAGCAACGGCCAGAGCCGCAGTGAGCGTGTTCCGCGGAGCCGGGCGCTCGCCTGCCGGGTGAGGGGCTCTGCTGGCACCTGCCCCACCAGAGAGGAGAGGAGGGGGCAGAGGCTCCCTGGAACCCGGGAAGTGGGGGTGCTGGGCGGTCAGGACCCCAGCTCAGGACCCAGTGGGAAGGTGGCGGCAGGTGTGTCCCTGGGCTGTGCTGGCCGGTGGCCCCTGGGCCCTCACTGTCCCCTCGCATCCGCCTCTGACAGCTGCGCGTTGTGTGAGCTTCACCGATGAAGCGGGGAAAACATCGATGTCTTTGGGGGCCTTGAGAGCCTCAGCTGCCCGATTAGGGGAACTTTGTCCTCTGTGATGTTCCCAGCTGTGCGATGGGGACCCGCTGGGGAGTCAGGATGGGTCATTGGGGCTGACGGGGAGAACTGGGATCGCTGGGGTGCGCTGGCTGAGGGAGGGAAGCTGCCCGCTGCCCAGCAGCACCCCTGGCAGTGCGGACACTTCCCTCCTACCTGCTGGGCCCATTTGGGCGGGACCTGCCCAGGTGTGTCCTCGGCAGAAACCCACTGCTGCTGAAATACTCTGTAAGCTGTGGCCCTCCTGTAGCTTGGGGGTCCTTCTTGGGGTTCCAGAGACCCCTCTGGTTTTGTCAGGTGGCCTGTTCATCTGTTTGGGTGCTCCCACGGGGAGCACAGCTGAGTCTTGAGCCACAGCCTCTTCCCTGCCGCAGGCAGGGCCAGCTCGGGGCTGACCCGAGTCCGTTGGCCCCAGGGAAGGTTGCTGAAGAGCTTGCCTGGAGAAGCTTGTCAGGGCCAGGCTGTGTCCTAGGGGAAGCAAAATAACCCATGACCCCTCCAGTAATGGGGCAGGGGAGGCGGGCGTGTCCTTGAGGATCTGACAGTCTCCACCTGACCCTGGAAACCCCTTGCTGACCTCCTGGGTGTCACTGGGGCTGGGATTTCGGTGGCAGAGATGTTTACGAGCACCTACTGTGTGCTGGGCCTGGGCAGGTGCTTTTGCAGGGACATGCCTTACCCTCCCCCAGGCTGTGGGAGGGGAGTTTAACACTAGCAGGTTTGCAGATGGCAAACCAGACGTCTGGAAGCGGTGGAACAGAGGTGTACAGAGGTGGGTGCTGGCAGAGCCTTCCAGGCTGGTGGAACAGCGTGTGTGGAGGCTCAGAGGCAGGACTCTGGTGTGGTAGGAAAACCAGGGAGGTGGGTTGACTGAGTGGTGAGAGGGAGGCTGGGGGCTGGACCAGTGCGTTTGAGGACATTCGTCCTCAGGGAGGCTGGAGGCCTTGAGGGGGGAGCAGGTCAGACACAGCTGTGGGGAGCAGTCAGTAGGAGGTGGGGGCTGGCCTCAGCCTCACTCCCGGCCTGCACTTTGCTATAACGTCGGTGCCTAATAGCTGCTCCTGCCTGCACCGATGTCCAGGTTCCTCTGGGAGATCCCTTACCTCACTCCACTTAGGGTGCCTGAGAACCAACCAATAAATAACTTTGAGGGGATGACAGGAAGAAGAAACCATCCAAGGAAAGCACAAGATGTTTGAAAAGCAAACCGAAAAAATGGAGGTGGCTTTTCAGCAAGAACCTACCACCTGGGAATTTCAGGAATTTTCATGCCTCCTGATTTGGGCTGAGAGGCCCATGGAGGGGCAGGCGCAGGCCCACGTGTGCGCCGTCACCCTGTGAGGGACCCAGGAGAAAGCAGCGGGGACAAGAGACCTGCTCCTCCCGCAGCTGAGCAGTGCTGGCGTCCGCATTTGAGCTCATGGTCGGGGTCTGCTGCGGAGGGACACCAGCCAGCAGCCAGCGAGGCCGTCATGACTCAGGGGCTGCTTCTGCCTCAGGGCCTTTGCACTTGCTGTCCCCCTCGCCCAGGCCCGGGCTGCTCGCTGCTCCCTCTCGGCGTCAGCCTGGGGGTGACATCGCCTCTTCGTGGGCTTTTCTTAATCACCCAGTTTAAAGTAACAGCCTCTGCCAGCTGCTGGCCCTGCCCCCCTGCTCTGCCTTCGTCCCGGTACATGCTGATATTACCTGAAAAAATCTTTTCTATTGGTGTGTTCAGTGCCCACACCCCATCCCTCGAGGGCGGCGACCTCTTTGCGTGGTGTCTGTTCTTGGTGGCACGCTTGGTGGAACAGCGGGTGCCTGCGGGGCGGTAGTCAGTGTTTGCTGAGTAAATAAATGCATGAATTGATTCCCTCCCCCCCTCCTCTTCCTCCTCGTGGCCCCACTTTCCTCCACCCCCGCACAGAGTCCCCTGTGGCCCAGCCAGCGCGTGGGACGAGGCAGCAGAGGCCTGGCGTCCCCGGGCGGGCGGGCGGGCGGGCGGTGTCCCGGCGGCCTCCTGAGGCCGGGCTGCCCGAGGACCAGGTGGAAACGCTTCCCGGCTAAGAGCCGTTTCCTTGGGAGCCGCAGCCCCTCCCTGGATGCGGGCGTTCTCCGCAAGGTGGCTGGCGCTGCTGCGGCTCCATAAATATTAAATGGGTATTAAAAGAAGGCGCTGCGCTCCCGGTTTCCCTGATTTCCCGAGCAGGGCGTGTTGCGAACCCCCTTTATGTGAAATGCAGCATTTCACGGCGAGGGCCTCCCGGGATGCGGCGCCGCCTGCCTTTTCCGGCCGATTCCCCCGGCGCGGCCCGGTCTCTGTCTGTGGGCCAGCCACGGGGCCTGCTTCTGGGGGTGTGGTTGGGGGGAGTCCTGGAACCCCCTTAGGGGGGCTCTGCGCAGCCTGACCAGCCTCCTGGGGCCGGGGGTTGTGGGGAGGGGGAGGGGCAAGGCCTCTGCTGCCTCTGGCTGGGCCCCCTGCCACCCACCCTCTGCCAGGCCGGTGCCGCCCCGGGGGAGCCTGGCAAGACCCGGCCTCCCCCCTCCCTCCCCATCCACTCATCCCCCATTTGTGAAGTGTCCGCGACAGGCCCTGGTGACGCTGATGCAGCGACAGTCGCTGCCTTTCACTGAGCACACGCTCCGTGTCGGCTCCGTGACCGCCGTGACACGGCCCCGCCTGTGCCTCCTGGCTCCGGGGCAGAGAGTATTTTTCTCTCCGTTTTGTGGACGAGGAAACAGCTCTGGGAGGTGAAACCACTTGTTGGGGGTCACAGAGCTGAGGGGGGACTGGATTTGACATACAGGGCCAGTGGGGGGACCCAAGCCCCGCCCCTGGGGACACCCATGGGACGCTGGGACCGAGGCGCCTGCTTTGGTCAGAGGCCCAGCAGGGGTGGGGGGGCAGCTTGTGAGGGGCTTAGCCCTCATGTGAGAAAGTGGGTCCTTCAGGGCCACTGGAGCAGCCCCCTTTGCTCACACTCGAGCCTCCCGAGCCTCCCACGAGGGGCAGCTGCCCACGCAGGCCTGACGCCCGCTCTCGCGTCTCTGTGAGCGGCGATTCCAGCGGCGCGGTGACTGCAGCTGGACGCTCGGTGTCCTCCAGGGGCTGTGCTGGGTTCCCACTCGCGTAGCCCGCACGGCTGCCCTGGAGGGGGTGTCGCTGTACTCGAGCCCATCTTCCCCTGCAGGAAGCCGAGGCTCAGAGAGGTTAGGAAGTTGGCCCAAGGCCACACGGCAAGCCAGCCCAACGCGGGCCTTGAACCCTGGGCCAGAACTGGGCTGCCAGACCCCGGAGGCCTCTCCAGGGTGACAGGCAGGCCCTCTTCCACAAATGTTCTGTGAACCCCAAGGTCAGGAACCGTGTCTCCCCCACCTCGGAGGCCTGCCGGCTTGGAGGCCGGCCTGCTGGGTGGCTGTGGGGCTGCGGCTGCCGACTCGGAAGCAGCCAGCAGCGCAAGGGAGGAGCGTGGTTCCGGGGAGGCAGCCTTGTCTTCCCGAGTGGAGCAGAGGGACGGGTCTTGCGAATCAGGAGGTTGTGTTTTGGGGGGCTGGGGTGGGAGGAGAAGGATATTGGTATTTATTGCGCTTTGCATAGATGTGATTGTCGAGATTTTTAAAAAAATTAATAATCCATTTCTCCTTGCACATAATTAAAATGTTCTCCAGTCTCTAATTTTTGTCATTTTCCTAATCTAATTTGTTTTCTGACTGTGTCGATTCTTCTTCCAAGCGCAAAGCAACGGGGATTTTTCTCCTGTTGACGTGACTGGGATCTGACCGTCCAGGAGTCGTTTAAATGATGTTATTTTCTCCTTGGTTAAGTGCGGTGCAGATGGGATCGACGAGGGCCTTCAGGACCCAAAGCCGAAACAAAACCCAAACAAAACAAACCTTCGAGGCATTTCCTATTTGCAAAGTTAGAAGGAATCACTAGTTAAAGAAGGGAGAAGTCAGGGGCCTCGGTCGGGAGGCGATGGCCCCCGCCTGTGCCATCCGGCTGCGGGGGGGAGGCCCGGGGGGTGCAGCCTTCCCCGCGGCCCCTGAGACTCAGAGACACCAGTCCAGGAGCTGCGGACGCGAACTGTGCTTCTAATCATGAAAAAAAAAAATAAATAAATAAATAAGGTAGCGTTTGCAGGCTGCGTTCTTCGTGGGTCCAGCCAGGGTTTGACCCGGAGCGGCAGCATCCCGAGAGCCCTCGGAAGGAAGGTTTTTCCCCAGTGGACTCCCTCCCCTGCCCCCAGCCCCCTCGCCACCACCAAGCTGAGCCGGGGTGTGGCCATCTGTCTGGGAAAACCCCTTCTCCAGGCGCTGCTGGGAGAGATCTTCAGGCGAAATGGGTGTTGAGGAAGGAATCTGCGCCAGGGCCTCGGCCTGCTGGGGCTTGCAGGTGTGGGGCTGTGGGTGTGTTTGGGGTCTGTGGGGGGGGCGGGGAATCCTCCCTGGTCCCCGCTTCCACAGGGCGAAACCTGCCTCACTTGTTTCCAGAAGACCGGCCCTCCCCTGCCCGCCTCGCGGCCTCCCCGGGCTCCGAGGCCAAGGCCAGGAAACGTCCAAGTGTCTCGGCACGTCGGGCCGCGTGCGCCGCGTCCTCGCTGGAGGCCCTCGCGCCCCCCACCCCCCTTTTCTTTTTACCAAAGTATATTCATCAAACTGCTGAGTTGGAAAGATTTGTAATGAGTTTTTGAGCTGTACGACGGAGGTTTGCTCCCCCTTCCCCCCGCCTTCTCCCTCTTTCTAAATCTTCATCTGACATTAAATAAAGCAAATCCCAAACAGATTAACTGTCGCACGTTCTGCTCCGTCTCCTCAGCGTGTTCCCAGGCCTGGCGCCGGGCCGGGCAGCGGTGGCGGCGGCGGGAGGCCCATGTGGCGGGCCAGGTGGGACCCCGGCGTCCTGAAGGCCGAGGCGCTGGCCCTGCTGCCCTGCGGCCTGGGCATGGCCTTCTCCCAGTCCCACGTGATGGCGGCGCGCAGGCACCAGCACAGCCGGCTCATCATCGAGGTGGACGAGTACAGCCCCAACCCCACGCAGGCCTTCACCTTCTACAACATCAACCAGGGCCGCTTCCAGCCGCCGCACGTGCAGATGTAAGTGCCGCGTGGGGGGGGAGGGGCGTGCTGGGCGGCGGGCGGCCGGGGTGGGCCGGGTGGGGGCCGTGGAGAAGTCGAGCCCCGCGTCCGTGTCCCGTGGCTGGGAGACGTGCAGATCTCTACGTGCTGTGGCGGCGCGCAGACACGCAGCTGCTGGCTTTGCGTACAAGACCCAAGGGCCTGGCCACCCCAAAGCCGCCTCTTCCTCTCAGCTGCGTCCTGGGGGCTCAGTTCCAGCTGCCCCCTCTTGGCATTGGGGGGTGACCCCTGGTCTAATTCACTTGCTCAGTGTATGGACGGGGAGACTGAGGCCTGGAAGGGGACGGCTGCGGGCCCGTGGGGGGCAGGGCCCGGCATGGGCTCCCCTGGCCAGACCCGCTTCTGTGGTGGAAGCAGAGATGCTTTCTCTGCTGCCACCCCTGGGTGCCGCTGGGGGTCAAGATGACCCAGCCCGGGGCTGGCAGGTGGACCCTGACCCTGTGGGACCCCGCCCCTCCCCTGGGCTTGTCCTGAGGTCTGGGAACGTGGGTCCTTGGCACACACATCTAGTGGACCCTCCGCCTGCCCTTCCCGTCAGCCCTGCACGGGCCCAGAGGGCTGGGTGACCGGGGTGCCCGGCGTCGCCGCCTCCTGCCTGGGCCTTCCTGGCCATTTGCTGTGACCTCTGCAGGTGGCTGCACCCTGCCTGAAAGTTCAGACATGGTTTGCTCAGCTGTTGAATCGTCTCTCAGCCTTTCGGGGTGCCCTGTGCTGGGTCACTGTGCGGCCCCTGAGCAGGGGCCACAACTCCCCAGGGACAGTGCAGGGAGGTCAGAGCTGTTCTGGCCCTTCCAGGGCCCAGGGGCCCAGAGCAAGCCCGCCCAAGCCCCAGGGTGCACTGCCCGCAGGTGGCCCAGTCCTCACCTCCAGGGAGCAGGGAGAGCAGGTCCTGCAGCTGGGCCCTGAGGGACGGGAAGCCCTGTGGGGCCGCTAGTGTGGACAGGACAGCTAGTGTGATGGCTGGGGGTGGGCGCGGCTGCAGCCTCAGGACGTCCTCTGTGGCGCAGGTGGGTGTGGAGAGGGCCTGGAGGGCGGGGCCTCTCGGGAACACCCTCTCCCTGCAGTATGCTCGCCCCCCCCCCCCGCCCCCAGCCAGGCTGTCAGTAGCTTCCTAGGTTGTGTTTTGGGGGGTTTCTATTTGGGAAACTGTGGGTTTCTACTGGACGGTGTTCCTAGGGTGCCACCCTCTCCTCTGTTGGGTTAGAGGCCCCGGTTCTGGCTGAACTCCTGCCCTGGAGGGCTGGCGGGGTGTGTGGGGGTGACAACCCAGAGCAGGTGGGGCGCTGTCTGTACCCACGATGCCTGCCATTTAGAGGGGCAGCACCCCGCCTCGACCCAGCAGGCACCCCCAGGCCCAGACACGGCCAGGGCAGCGGGGGCCGGGCCCTCAGAGAAGATGACTTCTAGGAGGACACTCAGGTGGCAGCGGGGGGCGGGGGACTGGGAGAAGGGGGTGAGTAGGGCTGCCGAGCAGGGAGCGTGCAGGCCTGAGGAAAGGCAGCGAAGGACCAGAAGAGAGAGGGGCGCCCTCGCCCATTTAACCTGCGGGCAGCTGTGGCCCTGGTCACTCTCCACCTAGTGGCCCTTGGGGGCGTTGGTGGGCAGCCGAGTAGCAGACTGGTTAGCCGGGAGCGTGGCTTGGGCTGGCCTGCCCGGCTCTCATCCAGGTTCTGCACTTACCCGTGGGGGGAGAGCCTCGGTGCCTCAGTTTCCCCAGCTAGAAAATGCTGCTCATAGCAATGCAGAGCGGGGCCAGGCCCCAAATGTCCAGTATGGCTAATACTGGCCAGGCTCAGTGCTGGGGGCGGCAGGGGCAAAACTAAGCCCTTGGCTGTGCCGAGCGGCCTCCCAGCGGGGTCGGCACAGGTTGCTGCCGTGGGCAGCAGACGCGAGGCAGGTACAGATCGGCCCCACAGAAAAAGCGCTCGATGTGGTGGCTCAGCCAGAGCAGCCGTCCTGGCTGCTCCCCAGCGGGGGTGCCGGGCTCCCACTGGCGGTGGGTTGGGGGGACCCCGGGAAGAGCATGCACGGAATCCCAGGTCTGGACTCCTCGCCCAGTGCTCCCCGCCGGCCGCCCTGGCATTGACGTGCAACTTCACAGGAAGCTGGGTGAAGCCGGGGCGGTGCAGGGACTCGGGAGGGCGCTGTCCCTCCCACCCCTGCTCCCAGCCGGGCGGGCGTGTGAGCTGCCGAGGGGGCTGCGCGGGTTTCCATGGCGAGGCGGCTGCTGCAGGAGGGAGACAGGAGGATGGATGCCACTTCCTGACACGTGATTTATCGCCGCCCTGGGTTTTGTCGCTGGGGCGAGGGAGCGAGGGGGCCTTATTTAATAAATCCACAATTTATATTTAATAACAACGGTGACAGTGC
This sequence comes from Talpa occidentalis, assembly GCF_014898055.3. Lineage (NCBI taxonomy): Eukaryota > Metazoa > Chordata > Mammalia > Eulipotyphla > Talpidae > Talpa > Talpa occidentalis. The sequence goes on along the minus strand of NW_023601653.1, from coordinate 2,306,825 downwards.
AAACGTGGCCCCCGATTGAGCCTGGTGATTTATGCGGGTGCCCCCAGAGACCCCGGCGGGAATGAGGTTGCCTTTGCCCGTGTGATGAATCTCCGGAAAAGGCTTCTGGGCTGTGGTCCCTGGGACTGAAGACCGAAGACCCCTCTGGCGGGGGAGCTGTGGCCTGGAGGGCCCTCAGGGGTCAGCCCTCCCGTCCTGGGAGCGGCAGGTGTCAGCAGAGGCTTAGCCTGGGGGTTGTCCGGGCAATGCCCTGGCGCGGCCTTTCCAGGGAGCTGTGCGGTGGAGGCCTGAGGCGGCCTGTTCACAGGCCCTGAGTGCGGCTTATGGCCGGTGCCTGGTCAGGTCGGTCCGGGCACGGAGTCTGGGGCTGGCACAGGCGGCGGTCGGGCAGTGCCGCCCAGGGAAGGAGGGAACGACAGTGCAGGGAGGGAAGACGGAGAAGCTCCAGGCCTTCCCGTAGGCCGTGGCTGGCCTCACGCGGGGTGCTCCTTTCTCCCCGGCCGGCCCCAGCCGCGGGGGTTCTGACTAACTTGACGAGCCCCAGAAGGCGCCCGGCGCACCCCTTGGGTTGCACCCGCCGGGGAGCCTCCGACTGCGGCAGATCCAGCCCGCCGTGCTCCCTGCGCATTAGCATGCTGAACCCACATCTCTCGCAAGGTGTTAATTAAATTTCTTCGAAGTATATTGTCTGAAAAAAAAAAGGATAATTAGAAAGATGTCTTTAAAAGTATTTATGTAACTGATACGGCGCCGCTCTTGGTTTGCCGCATAATTAGATGGAAACACCACTCGGCGCGGCAGGCCCGTCTGGAGCGCGGAAATGTCCTCGTCTCGTCTTTAAGAGTTTTCAACCTGGCGAGATCAGCCGAGGAGGCCCACGTCGAGGGGGAGCCCGGACCCGGAGCAGGGGCCCCCCGTGCTGCCTTCCTCTCTGGGGTCCCGGGGCCACTTGCGAGGTCGGCGTCGCGTCTGTGAAGCGAGGGGTGCAGCGCCTCGCAGGCGCCTCTGCTTTGCCGGGGATCCCCGTTCCACGCTCCAGCAGCGAGCAAGCTCCGGCATTCGCTTCAGGTCACCCGGGCAAGGCCGGGGGCGGTGTGGGGTGGCAGGCGGTCTCCTGCTTCCCGGGTGGTTTGTGAACTTTCCACAGTAAGTAGGGACTCCCCCCATTATGTTTATTGACATAAAATTGATTTGCATCATTGTATCTGCTTGGGGGGTGTCAGGTTCAACCCCCCATCACTGTTTTCGCGCCCTGCCCCGCAGCAAGGCCCCGATTGTCCCCTATCATGTCCCGGTGTACCCCCTCCACCCTCCACCCGCCCCTCCCTCCCCTTTGGTTGCCTCAATTCTGCAGCCAGAGACCAAGGGTTTGTACTGACCCCTTGGGGTGTTTCCCGAAGTCGCCACGTAGTGACACCAGCGGTGTCTTCCCTCCCAACTGGCTCTGCTTAGGGTCCTCCCGCCCGGCCCGTCCACCCGTCCAGGCTGCCACCACGGCCGGCGCCATCTTTTTTTTTTAAAAAAAGAAGTACAATTCCACCGCATCCGGATTTCACAGATGCAAGTAGATACCACGTTCCCCCAACCTGCCCGGGCCTCGGCTGTCTCGGGGCTTGGCTTTAGTTCACGTGGGAGCACCCACGGCCCTCGAATTAGTGTTTTTGCATTTTTAGGTAGACCCCGAGGAGGATTGGGGTGGCTGGGTCACGTGGGAGGTCTCTGTCTCCTGTGCTGGAAGCCCCCGGGGGCTGGGCCTGCCTGCACCCCTCCCACGGCATGAGGGTCCCTTCCTCGCCACACCCTCCCCACGTGCATTTGCGTCCTTTTTTTTTTTTTTTTTTTTTTAAGATTTATGTATGCATCCAAGAGCTGGGGTGCAGGCCAGAGGTGTGGGGGGTGAGAGGACTCACCAGAGACAGAGACAGAGTGGGGCGCAGAACAGGTGGATCCACTGAAATCCACTGCTGAGGGGAGCAGTGGGCAAGTCAGGAGAGGTCTGCCGCGCCGTGTGGGTAGCTCCCTGGCTGGGGATCGAACTCGTGCTGCTGAGGCTGCCCGTAGCTTCACAGTGCTGAGCCTTCAGTCCTGCGCCACCGGGGAGGCCTGCGGTCCTCGAGGTGTGAGGTGTACCCCGCTGTGGCTTTGACTCGCGCTCCCGACTGCACGGCAAGCCACAGCCCTGCTCTGCTGCTTGCACCGTCTCAGCGTCTTGGAAACACTCAACGCGAAACCCCCTCCCGCGGCTCTCCTGGGAGGCCCTGGGGGTCGGTGCTTTCTACTGGACCACGGCTGGTAGTCAGTCCACGCTTTCCTGAGGGGGGCTGGTAGCGCCCCAAGGGGCAAAAGCTGGCTTGAGGTGGGTGTTGGTGGAAAAATCTCAGTCTTGTAGAGCACAGACCTGCAGCACGGCACAGACGGTCTCGCTGTGGTGTTAACTTTTCACGGGAGGCTCCTGAGGAGGAAGAAAACATCTAAAAGGGCCCCCCAGGGGCTGATAATGAAAAGAGGGGGGAGGCAGCCTCCAGCCGGGCGGCTGGGCTGTGCACACCAGCCCAAGTCGCCCCAGAGTCGCCCTCCCAGCCTCCCCACCCCCACCTCCGTAACTGGCACCATAACCCTCTCGGAGTCCCACGTTTTGGGGGAAAATGTTTTTGCTCAGCCAGTGAGCCAGAGAGTTGGGGTTCGGGCCTGGGGGTGCCACATGGCGGTTGGATGCGTGTCTGAGCTTGGGGCTGGTGGGCCCCACTGGTGCCGGAGGCGTCCCCCGCAGTGGTGGCCCCGGGACCCTGACCGGTGTCTTCCTTCCCCAAGGGTCGACCCAGTGCCTCATGACGCCCCCAAGCCTCCTGGCTACACCCGCTTTGTCTGTGTGTCTGACACCCACTCGCGGACGGACCCCATCCAGATGCCCTACGGCGACGTGCTGATCCACGCCGGCGACTTCACAGAGCTGGGGCTGCCTAGCGAGGTCAAGAAGTTCAACGAGTGGCTCGGTAGGTGCTGGGTGCCCCGGGCTCCCGCTGGGGCGGCCCCCAGCCCCCCACCCCCGCTCCACCAGGCCCCTTCTCGCCCCTTGCCTGCCTGTCCACCTCCCTGCAGCCTTTCTGGGCCTTCCATCCCCCCCTGGAGTCTCTGATTTCAGCACCGTCTCGGCTGCGACTCCCCATTAGTTTGTGGGAGCTCGGGGCCTGGGACACCCCCTCTCAAAGGGATTTTGCCACCTCTGGTTTTGTCTGCATGGGCATCTGGCCCCCATCGCCCGGGGCAGGTGGGTGTTCAGTGAGTGTCCGCGTGGGCAGCTGCCTCCCTGGGGACGGGGATGCCAAGGTCCCCACAGCCGTCGGGACGGCTTCAGAAGGGGACCTGCCAGGCCTCCGGGGGCTCCGGGACCAGCTGCGTGTCCTCCGTGGCAGCGGTGGGCTCAGGCAGTGCAGTGCTGTCCCCGTGCTGGGTGGTGGTGGGTGATGATTCATGAACCGGTCCCCAGGGTTTGGTCTTTGCTTTCTTCCAAAATAAGAAAGACTTCAGCCCGGGCCCCGGGAGAGGCCGCGCAGCTGGAGGCCAGAGAAACCTGGCGAGGAGTTGCCTTTGCCACGGTCCAGGGGCCAGACGGACGGCCCTGGGCTCCCCGGAGCTCGGGCTGCTGCTGCGAAGACATGGGTGCGGGGACACCCGCTCCAAGCCCAGCCCCGCGCTGCCAGACGGTCCCCCGCTTCCCCAGGGCGTCCCGCTGTGCGGTTGGCTGGGAGCTGCGAGCCCGAGGCCCGGCAGGGAGGCCGGGGGAGGCGGGGAGGCTGCGAGCGAGGGGCCGGGCTCTGCCAGTGGAGACAAATATTTACAAGCAGGGCTTCCCCTCTGCTTGGCGGGCTCCGAGCTTTAAATATTGATTTTTCAAATGGGAAATTCTAATCCAGGACCCGTGGGGGCTGCCGTGTGTGAAGGCTGGGGTGGGGGGAGCCCCGCCGCGGCTGCCCCAGGCTTCTCTCCCCCAGCTGCTTCCAGCTCTGGGGGCCTCCTGCCGGCGTCCAGAAGACGTGGGGCTCCGCTTGTCCCGGCCAGGCCGCCTCTGCGCCAGGGACAGGAGTCTCGGGAGCCAGGCACCTACTGTGCCGGGCACAGCGTGATGGGCTCTTTACTGCTGCTGCTGGTGGCATTTGGGGGGCAGCTCTTGTGGGGGTGCCGTTTTCGTTCCTCTTAGACAGTGAAGGGTGTCAGCTCCCCTCCCCCGGTCAGGGTCTTGAGGGGTGGGCTTTTTCTGACGCACCCCTGGCCCACTGTGTGCACCCAGCAGCAGGGGGAGAGCGAATGGGCAGTGGGGGTGGGCCGGGGAGCGGGCTCTCGGCTCGGCCTGCAGTGGGGCCTGCAGTGGGGGTGGCTTCAGGGCGAGGCTGACTGCTGCCTTTGCCCCAGGAGTGGGCGTTTGCACAGGGCAGGAGCTGCTTGGGCTCAAGGCTGCAGGAGGCGAGTGTCGGCCAAGAGGGGTTGGAGGCTATTGGGGTGATGGGCCTGGAGGGACGGGTGGGGCCTGGTGGTCACTGTGGGGGGGACATCAGGAACCTGGGGGCAGCATGGGGAGACGGGTCTTTGGGAAGCTCTCTCCACTGCCTCTCAGCAGCCTTCGGAACGGCGCCACCCTGGGGCCTTGGGGCTGGCTTCATTTATTTGCCCTGGTTGTTGCTGGTGGGACGTGCAAACGTCAAAGGGGTCTTCCTCTTACACAAGGTGGCCTTGGGGCCTCTCCCTGTGCTTCCTGAAATGTCTGCAGATGTCACTGCTGTCCCTGGCGCGGGGCCGGGGGGCTGCACTGCGGGGTTAATTCTGCGCAGGGAATCTGCTTGGGCGCAAGCGTCGCCAGAGCCCTTTCCAGAAGTCCATTGGAGCAGCTTCTGGGAGCCTGCTCCTGCAAAGCGGGATGCCCCTCCGGGGACGGAGCGGGGCTGCCAGGTGGGCCGTGGGCTCACAGGTGCCTGTTGGCGCACTGGACGGGATGTGTTTTTCAGGGGGGCCATGGGGCCCCATTCGGTGCCCTGTGTGGGTCTCCATGAAGTCTCTGCTCCTGATGACAGAGGAGGTGGGAGCTACGTCACCCCCCACAGCGGAGAAGGCAAAGGCCCAGAGAAGTGAAGGGTCGTGCCCAAGGTCACACAGCGAGCGGGCAGCAGAGCCAGGAGTGGACCCAGGCCTGGCACTCTGGGGCCCGGCTCTCGCCTGGGTCTCTGCGGCCTCGCTCACCTCCCTGCAGTGGCGCTTCTGACGGAAGTGAGGTGCAGGCCGCGTGGGGTGGATGTCCTGGGGCGCTTCCCTCCCGGGGGCACAGTACAGGGAACCTCGTCTTTCAAGTGGGGTGTTCAGGCTCCCCTCACCCTGACAATCTCCAAGGATGTTTTGGGCTCCCCTAGGGTGGGGGAGGACTGGACGATGATGTGATGGCTCACGTGGCCCCCTTTTGCCAGACGGGGACTCCCTGGGTGGGGGAGGTCGGGGTCAGGGTCTGCCCCATCGCTGGGGACTCCTGCCCAGGGCTGTGACCTGGATTAGACAGAGCAGCGGGACGGTGTGTGTGAGTGTGGGGTTCCCGAGGAGGTGTGCCCTCAGCTGTGTCCAGCTCACACACTGGCACGCGCACACGCGTGGACACACACTCACATGTGTTCACCCACCCCTGCTGTGCTTGCTTAGCCCAGGATGTGCTGGTGCCGGGTGCTGGGGGGCAGTGGGCGGTGAGGGCCAGGCCTGTTCACATCCTGGTGACGGGACATCTGCTGGACAGGTAGATGCACATGGATGCCAAGAAGAGGACGTCCCCAGGGACGCTGGCCCCAGGGAGGCCAGTGCCCTTTAGCTGGTGGTCACGGGGGGCCCCCCTGCGGCGCGTGAGGAGTGAAACGAGGCATACCTGGGTAAATGGGAGGTTTATGTCCGGGAGTGACCTTTGCCAAGGCACCCCCAGGCCTGCATTGCAGCCAGAGCAGGAGGATGAGGCCAGTGAGGCAAAGGCTCTGGAATGTTCCGGGACTGGTGTCTGGGCGGTGGGAGCAGGGGGTGTATTTACCCCCACCCCCCATTTTCCCGTGAGAGCGTGCGCTATTCAGTAGCATCAGATCAAGGCGACGCTAGATCTTGGCTTTGAAGAAATGCCGCCTCTCCGCTGCTTCCGTGGGGTGCACCCGGGATGAGGGTGGGCGGCGTGGCCAGGTCAGCCCTGGTCATCTTCATCCAGCCGCTCAGGGCTGCCCCAGGCCCTCTCGGAGGAGCAAGCGGCAGATTTAAATTCGCAGCCTGCTCCTCCCGCTCACTCCTCTCCTGGGAAGTATTTAAAGTCACGTTCCTGGGGCCAGACACGCGGGATCCGAAGCCTTGACAAGGGCCCCGCAGACAAGCCGCGGCTCCTGGGGGGCGGCGTGGGGCCGGTTCCCACCTTGGGGCGCCAGATGCGCGGCGCCGGGTAGGGGCGCGGGGCCCAGCTTCCGCCGGGGTCTGCGTCCCTCGCGGGGGGCCGGGTGGGGACGAGTCTCTCCTTCCCCCTGGCCACTGCTGTCCCGGGGAGAGTCGTGAAGTGGAGGCGCCAGCTCGGTGTGGGAAGCTCCAGGGAGCAGCGGCGCTTCCCCGACGGACAGGCTTTCCGGCCCAAGGAGGGGAAGTTGGGCAGAGTTTGCTGCGCGTGGCGAGGGTGTGCCGGGGTCCCGCCGGCGGGGGAGGGGGGCTGACAGCAGCCTGGAGCCCCACGGGCCGGCTCAGTCAGGGGTCTGCCCCGGAGGAGCCCGCGGGCCGGTGAGAGCTCACGCCTGGAGCCCCGCAGCCCTGCTTCGGCCTCTTCTTGGCTGTGACCGCAGCGTAGCCGCGCGACCTCCCTGTGCCCAGCCTGGCGAATGGGGAGACCTGGTTCCCTACCCCCTGGGGTTGCAGGAGGGTTGCAGCGTAGCGGCGCTCTACGGCGCTGAGCACGCCCCGGGCACACGGGAAGCCCCTTGGGAGGCGGCAGATGTTGCGTGAAAAACTTGCCTCTCCCTGATCTGAGCTCCCACGGGACTAAAAAGGTCCCAATCAGCTCAGCGTGGGCAGAGCCTTTTCGCTCCGGACTCAAACTGTCTGGCTCCAGGAATCCTTCGTAGGACCCGTCGCTCCCTCTGGGCCCCCTCCCGACCCCCTCTGGCTCAAGTTCTCCCCACCCAGCTGAGAGCTTTCGAGGGCTGACCTCTGTGACGCCTCCTGCCCCCGGGCAGCGCTGGTCCCTTCCTCCCTCGTGTGTCCAGAGATCCCTTGGCAGGGGCCTCGCTCGTGGCGGGGACTCACCTGTGTCCTGGAGTCCAGGGTTGAGCTTCGTCCCAGCTCAGCCAGCACCTGGCATAGGGGGGCCTGGACGAGGCTGGGGACCGGAAGCTGGTGCGCTCCTGTGCTCCGAGCCGGCCTGGGGCAGTGGACTGCCCAGGGGTGGGGCAGCAGTAAGGTGGGGCTTCAGGAGGGCGGGGCTGAGATGCCAGGCGAGAGCCCAGACTGCTACTGCAGGTTTGGGAGGTGCTGAGGCTCTCAGGGTGGAGACTGAGCCGTGGTCTCAAGGTTGAGGCTGGGGGCGGAGTCTAGCGGGTGATTTGGACCCTAGGCAGAGATTTCAGGTGGGTGTGCAGGTTCCTCCGGGAGACTGGGTCAACTCATGGCGAGAGGAGAGTGCCCAGCAGCACCCCCTCCCAGGAGCTGACCCGGGGCCTTGACAAGCCCACGTCTTCCTGAGGCAAGGCCACCAGGCCCGAGTCCCACCCCTGCCCTGAATGGCAGCCTGACCCCCAAGAATCATCAGTTCATGAGCTGGAATTTGCAAGATGCTAGGCGGGTGCAGGTGCCACCTCCCCCAGAAGCTGTGGCCTCTGTGGCCCTCACGGCCATCTACCCCCACCACTGTGCGCATCTCCCAGGGCCGACCTTGAGCCTCTCACCTTTCTCAGACCCCTGAGCTCTTGCTCCCACACGCACCTGCAGATGCCTCCATCTGCCTTCCCAGCCCAGCTCTTTGAATCCAGCAGTGTATCATTCAGTCGCCTCAGAGGACACCTCCTCCTGCCTGCTCACCAGGATTTCAGACTTGTTCTATCTCAGACTGAACCCCTGAGACTTGTAGCAATCCCCTTAAGCCACATGGCGAGGCGCAGCCCCCGGGGGCTGTTTGAGACCCTCCTGGCGGCCACAGCTCCCCTGCCCCTTTCCTCCGGCCTGGCCGCAGCTGCTTCAGGGCGCTGTCGTGACCCTCCTGCCTGTGCTGCTGCCCCCCCTTCTGTGCACACCCGAGCCGACCAACCTGCCAGGCTCTCTTCCTTCTGTGGGGTCCTGTGGGCCCCTGGGGCCTGGAGCCGGTGCCCCGGGACCCACAGGTGCAGCATCTAGCCCCCGAGGGTGCGGGGCGGGCGCCTGTGCAGTGAAGCACGGAGGGGCCTGGAAACACGACGTGCAGTTAATTAAGTGGCGCTACCCCGAGCGACTAAGGCAGGAGAGGAAGATGAGGGCCCGGTAATGGAGTATTTAGAAGTTATAATTAACTTTTTACTGGTGCCTTAGCATAAAACGATATATAAGACAATATAAAAGGGGTCCAAGGGTTTAGTTAAATAGAGCTGGGTCTTTTGCAAGTAAACCCTTAATTAAAATCTGCGCGTGAGGAAAGAGAGGAAGGAAATGGAGAAATTACTGCAGGCAGCTTCTTTGGTTCCGGCCTCATTTGCCACCACGTCGAGAGCCTGGGGGCTGCCGGGGGGCTGCTGCAGGCACGGGGTGCACGTGCTCCCTGGCCCTTTGTTGTCCAGGTCACGGGGCAGAGAGTGGGCTTCAGGCCGGAGCCGGAGGCTGCTCATGGGTGCGGGAGGTATTGGGCCCAGGTCCTGCTGCCCCTTCGCGCCGTGTCTCCCACTCCCATTCCGGGCGGGGCGGGCGGCCACAAGGGGAGGGAGGCAACAGCCTGCTCCCCTCGGCTCTGCCTCCGTCCTTCCTGCCTCCCACCGGTGGCTGGTGCTCCCTCTGTGCCCAGGTGCTCCCTCCTCTGAGCTGGGCAGGACCTGAACCTCCGCTGCCCTCACAGTCGTGCTGGAGCCGCTGCATTTGCATGTCGGGCCTGCTCGGCCCCGGGGGCCCACCTGGCTGGTGCCGTCCCTGCGCTGTGTCTGGGGGGCTGCAGGGGAGGGGCATGCCTCAGGCTTGGGCTGGGGCTCTCCGGATCCCCCTGACAGAAGCCTAGAGGGAGGCGGGTGGGCACCCCCGGGGGCAGTGGGAATCCCCAGGGGTAGGAGCAGCTCAGGCTCCTGGGGGGTCTGACAAGACCTGGGGGGGAACCGGGCCTCTGCAGCCTTTCACCAGAGCAGGGCCAGCACGGGGCCGGCGCTCCCGGGGCGTCGCTGGCTCAGCCCTCGCAGCCAGGGTCCCCTCTCCTGGCCCGTGGGGACTGCGGGAGGAGGGGGTGGGGCTGTTACACTCAGGGGGTGTTGGAGAGCTGGGGCTCCATCCAGACGTCCCAGCTCCAGGAGGGCGAACGCAGGGGCCGCGAGATCTTCTATGTTGTAAGGTGATTGGATCAATGAGTCAGATCGAGGAGCCGGGGTGGGGTGGGGAGGGGTCTCTTGACACAGCAGCGCCTGGGAAGGGCCCTGCAGGAGGGACCCCAGCTGAGCGGGACCAGGCCTGAGAGCCAGGTGCGGGGTCAGAGGCCAGAGAGAGCGACCGCGGACAGGGAGGCTCAGGGCAGGCAAGGCCGTCCACTTAATTCTAAGGCCAAAGGGGCAGTTGGATGGGGGGACACGGTCAGACTCGGTGTTCCGAGAGACGCCGCCGGCTGCTGGGTGCGGCCGGCCGGGAGGACGGGCTGCAGGGGAGGCCAGGGGGTGGGGACAGAGGCGGCCGCGGGCGGCGGGGCTGGGCCGGGCTCGCTCCGCGTGAGGGCAGCAGGGCCTGCTGGTGTCGCTGCGGCGTGGAGAGGCGAGGCAGCCCTGGCGCCCACAGAGAGGGCCAAGGGCGCTTGTGCTGCGAGTGTGTGTTAAGCAAATGGGAAAAGAAAAGAAAAATGTCCCGAGGTGGTCACTTCAACCGAATAGCCAAGCGTGTTGTTTTCGGAGAGCTGACAGTCGCTGTCACCGAGGTCGCGGTGGATTCTCTCGCCGGTCGGCCGGACGCAACGGTCTGAGGCAGACATTTTCGGAAATGTGTCCTTGCTCTTGCGAAGACTGACGTTCGGATATTTAAAATGAAATAATGTTTGACCCTGGGGACCCAAGGCATTTCTGGCACTTTCTGCCCCAGGGGCTGGGCCTCTGACGACAGCTCGGAGCCCGAGGGGTGAGGCCTCCGGGAGGCGGGCGAGGCGCCTGGGAAGCTGCATGGAGAGCGCAGCAGAGTTTGATGTTTACTCAGACATTGATTTTCCGTGTTCTGCATGAAAATTCTTCATAACGCCAAGCCAAACTGTTCTAGGGGCTAAAAGGGAGAAAATGAACTTCTAATAAAGAAGGGAAATCTGGAATTCTATGCTGGCCAGCCGTAATTACAGTATTTTCATGGTAATGTACAAACCCCTTGAAAGGTGTGCTTAAGTGCTAATTATCTATTTACAACAGCGAGACTTTGGAAATGAAATGAAACCCACGGGTGTGTGTGCGAGTGTGTGTGTTTGTGTGTGTGTTTCAGACGTATTTGCAGTGTTTTTTTTTTTAAGGCCATCATCCTAAGAATCTCTGCCTTTAATTAAAAAAAATATATGTATATGCTTAAATAACGTGGAGGCGCATCTCTCTGAGTGATCTGGGCTTACTGAAAGTTCTTTCTTGGTTTTATTTTGCCTATTTTGCTTTTGTCTGGGGTTTTTTTTTTTTTGCTTGCTCGTTTATATTCCATCATGTCCTAAAGAATTTGAGAGGGTTTATAAAAACAAGAATAGTAAAATGGTACAGTAGTGATGATAAGTTAAAACCCAGGGTTATAAAAACAGCAATCAGAGCGGCTCAGAGGGCGGGTCTGGATAGCAACGCCCAGGTTTACCTGCACCCTGTGAGCGAGAAATTACAGCCTGAGCTTCCCAGGGGCCAAAGTGAAAAGGGACGTGCCTTTGGAGAGTGGCTCTGCTTCTCGGGGCGGGGGACCAGCCCTCTGCGTGGCTCACCGCCGCAGCAGCCTGGTGTCCTTCTCCCTCCGCCGCGAGCACCTTGAGGACCAGACCTTGCCCGTCCTGTCTGTGGGAGGACTTTGGTACAGATTTTCATATTTGGATACTAGCAGCGCGTATCCGGTGTTTCCCTGGATCCAACCACATGTCTGTTCCTGTCGCTCACTCTGAGTTCTGTCTCTCCCCAGCCCCCTCCTTTTGGATTGATTGAAGTTCCTTTTTTTCCCCTCTACTGGTTTGGAAATTCTACATTCTTTCTGGTTTGCTTAGTGGTTAAGCACAACATTTGAATATGCATTTCCAGCTTAAGTCCGTGCAAAATGAATCAACATCTCCGCTCTTCCCCGCACGTCCCTGCCAGGCGCCCGCTCTGTCCCGCCTGCTGCCATCTTGTAGATCTGACTTATTTTTGACCTGACCCCAAGGGCAGAGGCTTGAATCACTCTCATCATCACCCTCGTTGTTGTTGTTATTTTCCCGTCTGCAGTCGATAATTTCCCCCGTGGCTGTTTGCTGAGAGGCCTCTGCCCCGCTCGAGGCAGCAGCCAGTGGCAGGGAACACAGGGGACAGACTGTGGGTGGTCACAGGGTCAGGAAAGGGGCACATTTGAGCAGAGACCTGAGGGGAGGGACCGGCCGCCCCTGGACTGGGGAGGGCACGTGGGCAGAGGCCGCGTCTCTGAGTCAGGAGCGCTGGGGCATGTGTGAGGACTGGCAAAGGAGCTCATGGCTGGCGGACCCGAGGGGCCTGACGGGGGATGGGGACCAAGTAGGGGAGGTCAGGCGGCTTCCCATAGGAAGTAGCCCTGGCAGGCCATCTTGGCATTTGGGCTGCGATGGGGCAGGTGAAGGGTGGATGAGGCCTTCCAGCTCGAAGGCACAAGGCTAACCGAGGGTCCCGGGCTGGAGCTCCGGCTTGCCCTTGGTTTGCAGTCATTCATTCATTCAACAAACCTACTTGTTCGACTCTGCTGGATGCTAAAGATACAGTGGGCGGCGAGACCAGCAGGACTCCTACTTAAGAAGCACATGCATAAGAAAATGCCGTGATGAGATGGTGACGGGGCGACGGGTAGCCCAAGACAAGCTAGACCCGGCTGGCTGACTCCCAGCTCGCCGGCCTGCTGGCCGAGAACGAGGAGGTGAGGCAGAGGCAGGTCTCCGGCCCCTCACGAATGCAGGGCAGGTGATGCCTTCCCCCCAGGCTGGCGGTTGCGTGGCCGGGACCCCTTCCTCTCCACCCTCCTTGTCTCTGCCAGAGGCGGCGCAGCCCCCGGAGGGAACTGTTGCTTAGTCGAGAGAGAGCCGGCTGGTTATTCACGAGTTGCAGGAAACCAGACTTTCTGGCTGGGACTCTCTTTTTCCCTACAAACGTGGAGAGATGTGCTTGGATGTGAAATAAGCCTGTGAGTTTTGTAAAATGTCATCTCCAAGCTGGACTTCCTTCCAGAACAGGAATAGTCAACAAGCCAGAGGATCCTGGCCAGCACAGCACTGAAATATTCTCTCCCCGTGTGCACACAAACTTCTGAAATGTCTGGAAGATTCCACCATCTCCCAGTCTACACCACCTTCCCCCACCTGCCCGCATTTCGGGGACTTAGCACAGGCTGTGTCTGAGCTCCGTGACTCGGCTTGGAGGGGGTGGGCCCCATGTAGAGAGGCCCCGGTCCTGCCGCCTCGGTGTTATTACAGAGCTACCCTCCTGCTGCGGTGTCTCCCGCTTGGTTGTCGCAGCCAGCCCTTCTCAGACAGCAGGTGCGCGGGCATCCCCTGGGCAGGAGGCTCATTAAAGTGCACATCCCAGCCTGGCAGGTCTGGGCGTGACGGAGGCCTGCACTGTCCAGGGGACCTCCTGAGTGGATGGAAATGCTGCTGACAGCATTGTCCACTGTGGTAGCCACCTGTCCCCCGAGCAGTTGGAATGTGGCTGTCATGACTGAGACACTTTATGTTTGACTTCATTGTCATTACCTTGAAATTACATAGTCACGGGATGGGGGGGCAGTAGTGACTGGGACAGTGCAGCCAGACAGCCCCTCGAGGTGTCAGCTGTTACTGTCTCTACAGATGACGAACTGAGCTCAGAGGTGAAGAGCTTGCCCAAGATTGTACAGCAAAAAAGAGAATTCCAGGGCCTCCCCGGTGGCGCAGCGGTTGAGCGCTGGGTTGCGAGGCTGCCTGCAGCCTCTGCAGCGCCAGTTCCATCCCCGGCTGCTCCCCTGCTCCCCGGCCACCGGAGGAGGGTCCCGCATGGTGCGCAGACCTCTCCTGCCGCCCGCTGCTCCCCTCAGCAGTGTCCTTCGGTCCTTCTGCCTGCTCTGCTCCCCGCTCTGGCTCTGGTGAATTCTCTCACCCTCCCGTGCTTCTGACTGTACCCAGTGCTTCTATAAATAAATAAATAAACAAACAAACAAATAAATAAATAAATAAATAAAGAATCTTAAAAAAAAAAAAAAAGAAAACCTAATACCTAAGGTAGCCACTATTTAACGCGGACACTTCCCCTCACATATCCAGAGAGTCCCAGCTCTCCAGCCCTGACTCCCTCTTTCCATGATGCTTAGATCTTGTGGGCCTGGGGTTGCACTAAGCATTAGGGTCAACTAAGTTGCTGATAAGATCCCAAAACTTCCAACATCCTACATTTCTCAGGGAAAAAGCATGTCTTGCCTCGAGGCCGAGTCACGCAGGAGCTGAGGAGTGACCTCCCCTGGCCGGCACGTGACAGCTTAGGGCGCCTCTGCCGTTGCTCTTGCTCACATTTCCCTTGCGGCAAGCAGGTGGGGTTCTGAGTAATGTCCCCACGTTTCAGGTGAGAAAACTGAGCCCAGTTCCAGGCAGTGTTCTCCCACAGTCACCCAGGTCTGGGGCTCGCAGACATCACCTCCCAGAGAGGCCTGGAGGGGGATCAGATCCCCTATCCCGATGCTCCCTTCTGCACTCGCCTGACCTTATTTTCTCTGTGTGTGTTATCCCTACCTGACCTGGCACTCAAGTGCTTATTCCTTTATTGCCAGGAGCCCATCAGGCCCTCCCCCAAGAGGGAGCCCGGCTGTCCCGCGTGGTCGCATCTTCAGCACCGCGGTCAGCAGCCACGGTGGGGATTTGCTTATTAGACAGTAAATCGAATTCCTGAAATTAGCCAGGGCAGCGGAAAGAACCCAGGCTGTGGGGCAGTCAGGCCCCTTCCCCAGCCCTGCTGGACCTGCCTGCTGGGCGGTCTTGAGAGTCATTACTGCCCTGCACCTCAATATTCGTCTACACAGTAGGGGTAGTGCATTCTTTGTCCGGCTCTTGTCAGGATTGAATGTGACACTTCGGTTGGGATCTTGTTTAACCACCTGGCATGTTATGACCTCTGAACCTCATTTTCTTATCTGCAAAAGGGGACTGACATTGGGAGGGTCCTACAAGGCAGGGGGGGATCTGGACTCGGTGCTAGAGGACCTGGCTTGGGCTAAACACATAATAAACGCAGCTACTGTTTTTGTTGTGATTATTTGTGACTGCACCCCCAGAGGCTGGTGCAAAGTCGATGCTCCGCTGATGGTAGCTTTAATTATTACTATTAATATCGTCCAGGGATGCCTGCCTCTTTTTTTAATCTGATATTTAAAAGTTGGAATTTAGTTTCTTTGAAATTTGTTTCAAAGAAAAGCAGATTTTAAAAAGTGTATAGGTTTGTTTCTTTGATTTCTCTTAAGAAGAAGAAGAATTTCACACCTTTCCGAATGTGCACGATGCAAATGAAGATCTGAGAGCTTGCGGAAGGCCGTTTGGAGCTAATTCTGGCTGGTTTGACAGCCACGACACTGAAGGGGAAGCATTGAGCTGACAAAGCGGGGCTTTCTTTGGTAACATCCCAACCTCTCAAAATAGTCACTTTCCAGACTAACATTTGTCATATTGGTGTTCAAGAGAAGTTGTTTGTTCATTGATCCCGTGTGACTCCTCCCCCCGCCGTCACCCTCCAGCGCTCGCCTGCTGGGCCCAGGTGATGGCCCCTTCCAGAGTGATGTCCGCCCAGACACCCCTGCCCTGGGCTTGTGGGAAGTGACCAGATGCCCAGCAGGTGGGTTTCTCCCCCTCTGTTCCTTCTCTCTTCCCGGGGTGCCCTGTGCAGCCTCACGGCCTGGATTACTCTTCATTTGTGGTACCTATGGCGACGATCACCCCCTCTTTTTAAATTTTGTCTAAAAGATTTATTTATTCATGCAGGAGCTGGGGTACAGACCAGAGGTGTGGGAGGGTGAGAGAATTCACCAGAGAGAGGGGGAGCAGAACAGGCAGACGGACCGAAGACACTGCTGAGGGGAGCAGCGGGCGAGACAGGAGAGGTCTGCCGCGCCATGTGGGCATCTCCCTGGCCGGCCGGGAATCGAACCCCGTGCTGCAGAGGCTGCGGACAGCTTCATAGTGCGGCGCTCAACCCGCTGCGCCACTGGGGAGGCCCTAAAATTTTACTTACTTTTTCCACCACCCCCTCCGATCCCTGCTCCTCTCCCCACCCCCTTGTCTCGGAGCCCTCGCGGTGTTTACTGAGGTGCAGTTGGGGACACTGTCCGTGATCAGGTTGTCCGCTGTGGGATGTCTTGTGGCTGTCATCAGCCTACCTGTGTTGCTACACATCGTCCTCCACACCCCCTCGTGTTGTGGACCTGCCCTCCTTGCATGCTTTCCTCCAGCCACGGTGTGGCCCGACCACATCTTGATCCCGTCACCTGCGCTGGGTCCAGGCTGCTCGCAGGCCTTGGCTGTTGACAACAACGCTGCTGTGAGCACTGGCGCTCGAGGGGTTTGTGTTGATGTCTTCGTAGTCTTTGGAGACGTGCCCAGAGCAAGCTTGCCACATCATATGGTTTTCCTTTTTTTTAAGGTAAATCCAGATGACTTTCCAGAACGGCCGCCCCAGTTGACATCCCACCAACCGCGGAACAGGCTCCCCCTTCGCTGGCTCCTCCCGCACTTGTTGTTGGGATCTTTCTCTTATGTGCCCGGCACAGGGCGAGATGGCAGCTCACTGTGGTTTGAGATCCCCCTTCACCCCCTCTCTGAGCCTGACTTCTGAGCAGGGAAGGGGAAACTCACGCCGTTATGTTGTGTATGACCCGCCGCCGCCCCCCCCCCGCCCCTGCAGGGCGCCAGCTGCCCTGTAGCTCGTGAGTCTTTGCCACACTCGATGGCGCGGGAGTGGACTGTGGGGCCCGCCGGACCCCTCCCCCGACTCAGGCCTGGCACCCACCAGGCCAAGCACTGTGATTGCAGAATAAAGGAATGAATAATCAGGAGAGGCCAGATGATTCTACGCCAGTGGATCTTAACATCCAAATGTTTATTTAGCTTTAAAGTGCTTGATTTTCACTAAGAAATGATTTTAGAAGGAGCCGCTGGTCTAGTTGTCCAACACCTCCGCTGCCGCTGCAAAGAACATTGTCTTTGGCCATTTTCTCCCCTTCTGACGGGGGTGTCTAGGGCCAAAGGCACCCGAGAAACCTTTCAGAAAAATGTTCATTCAGTGACATGAGGGCCAGACGTCTGCGCAGCGTCCTCGAGGCGCCGGTGAAGTCCTTCCTGGAGCTCCCTGCTGGTGCGGCTGCAGAGGCTTGCGGCGTGAGGTTTCTCTCGTAGGACATCGTGGGGGGTGGGGGAGGGCCGGGGGGCTGGGGAGTGGCAGGTGGCCAAGATCTAAACAGCCCCTTGTCCTGGTCCAGCTCTGCGCCTTGATGACGTTTAAAATTCTAGAATGTTTGCTTCCAAGATTAGAATTACTTGCCTCCCAGTGTCTAAGATTCTAAAAATGGCATTTCCAGGACCCTGCGAACCCCAAGAACCCCCCCCCCCCACGGACAGCCCTGGTTGTCTGGGATGCTGTGGTCTCAGCTTTCTTCTTCTAGAGTCTTGCTTTGTTTAAAACGTGGTGAAATATCCGTGACACTTGCATTTTAGCCTTTCAAGCGTGCACAGCTCGGTGACACTCCCCGCGCACAGTGTTACTCATGGTGCCCAGACGCGTCCCGTTTTGTCAATGGAAACTCTGATCCCAGCAGACAATGACTCCCGCCCCGGGCGTCTCCTGTGCCCGTGAGTCCGGCTGCTCCGGGCACCTGGGTGACTAGCACCAGCCAGGATCTGTCCCTCTGTGCCGGCTCATTCCGTGGAGCCCCCGTTCTCAGGGTCCAGCGCTGTCCCTGCGCCCGATCCTTCCTGTTTAGGCCTGAACAGTCTCCACTGCGCGCGGGGACCGCCTGGGCCCGTGTTCATCCACCCGGCGGTGGGCGAGGCCGGGCGAGGCTGCTTCTGCCCGGGGCTGTTTCCAGCGTTGCTGCTGCGAGGCGAGCGCACCTGCCGGGGCGCCTGCTTGCGGGGCTTCTGGCGCGGCCTCGGAAATAGCATCCCTGATCACACGCTAGTTCTATTTTTAGCTTTTTGAGGCGTTGCCCTTCTGCTTTCCACAGTGGCTGCTCCACTTCCCCTTCCCACCGACAGTGCGCACGTGAACGCATTTCCACGTCCCCACCAACATACCAACGTGTTATTTCATTTTCTGCTTTTATGGTCTCATAGTCCGCCCCCCGCCCCCTCCCGCCCAGGGCTGTGAAGCGGGAGCTGCCTGGGCTGGGATCTGTGCTGCTTGAGGACGAGCGCCGGGTTCAAATCCCCTTGGCTGCTGGCTTAGCTTTTCGGGAGAAACGTCCACTCAGATTCTTGGTTTATTTTTTGAATCTTGAGTTGTAGAATTCTTCGTGTCTTCTGGATATGAACGCTTTATCAGAAATGTGGTTTGCAAGCTGTTTTTCCCCTTCCACTGGTTACCTTTCCACTCTGTTGATTGTATCCTTTGATGGGTTACAGTCTTTTTTTTTTTTTTTGTGGGACCCTCGCCGGCAGCTGGGGAACAAACGGCGCTGCAGAGGCTGCGGGCAGCCTCGCAGCCCAGCGCTCAACCGCTGAGCCACCAGGGGAGGCCCTGATGGGTTACATTCTGATACATTTCCCCCCATTTCTGCTGTTGGGGTCCCAGCCAAGAAATCATTGCCAATCCAGTATCACGAAGCCTCGCCCTGTGCTTTAAGAATGTTCTAGTTTCAGCTCTTACATTTAGGCCTGTGCCCTATTATTGCACATTCATTTTTGTGTGTGCTGTTAAGTCAAGGCTCCGGTTCGTTCTTCCCAGTGTGGATGGCATCCAGTCTCAGCATCGTTTGTTGAAAGCACCGTCTTATCTTCATTGAATGGTCTTGGCATCTCTGTTGAAAATCGCCTGACCATATGTGTGAGGGCTTATTTCTGGGCCGTCTAGTCTGTGCCACTGGTCTATGTGTCTGTCTTTGTGCCGGTAGCATACTGTTCTAACTACCGTGGCTTGGTAGTCAGTTTTGAAGTCAGGAAGAGCGTGACCCCCAAGCTTGTTCTTTTTCCAAGATGACTTTGGCTATTCGGGGTCTTGGAGGTGCCTTGGGGGTTTTAGGGTGGATCTTGCTATTTCTCAAGGACTCTTGCTGGGGTTTTGGTAGGGATTGCGTTGAATCTGTAGATCATTTGGGGTAACGCTGACATCGTGATAGCGCGAAATCTTCCAGCCCAGTGAACAGGGGACGGCCACCGCCTTATCGGTGTCTCCTTTCATTGCTTCCAGCAAATGTGTCATTGTTTTCAATGTACAAGTCTTTTGCCTCCTTATTCCCAAGTATTGTTATTATCACTTATTCCTAAGTAGTCTATTCTTTTTGATGCTACTGCAAATAAGATTGTTTTCTTAATCTCCTTTTTCGATTGTCTGATGTCAGTGTATAGAAATGCGGCTGAGTTTTTTGGTGCCATGCTGTTGTATCCTGCACCTTGGCTGCATTCATTTAATTAGTTCTAACATCAGAATTGCTTTTTAAAATGGTCTTTAAAGGCTTGTTTACAGCGGCCACAAGATCTTCTCCAGGGTATTATGTTGTTTAAAATAGTCATTGAGAGCTCCTTGGAACGGGAAATTTGTAAGAACTTAAATACACGGCACCTTTTTTTTTTGAAGAGTGTTTAATGCAACAACTCTGGCGCCAGTAACGTGTCGGTGGTTGCGACAGGGAGGGAGAATAGTCTACAGATGGATCTGGGGTCAAATTCCCACTTCTCTGCTGACCAATTATGGGGTTATTTAACCTTGCAGACCTGGTTTCTCCACCTGCCAGCAATACTGCCGGCTTCGTGGGGCTGTTGAGAAGGTTAGAGGCTGCTTGTGAGGGAGCCTGGCTCACTCTCAGCAGGTGGACCCTGTGATGTCATAAACGGCCTGGTCTGCCCAGGTGAGGAGCACATCACCTGCCTTTGAACTTGGCTGCCAGAGTAAGCCCAGCCCGAGATCCCCGGGCTGTCAGAGGCGTGAACCAGCCGGGCTTAACACCTGCTCCGTCTTTTCACTGACTTTACCCGACACCAGTGCGATTTGGTTGTAGGGTCTGAGCAGTGGGCAGAGCAGTGAGAGTCTGGACCACCCCTGGATAGAGCTGGGAGGTTGGCAAGCGGCCGGCCTCCCAGTGCCTACTTTTTAATTAATTTTAATGAATTAAGATGGCATTTGCATTGGGCAATACATGGACACGACAAGTCACAGGAGCCGCAAGGCTTGTGACGAAGCAGCAGCCGCCCCTCCCCGCTGCAGCCTCTCCTCGGCCCAGCGCGCCTGTCCCCGGCAGCTGCTGCTCTGCCCACCCGGGCGCCTGCCGGCTACAACCTTGCGTTGCTATTATTTGATATTTCAATTTTAGATATTACTTCTATTCTTGATATTTCAAGTCGAGGTGTTGCTTGTTAGTTCCTCACGAGGAGACGTGCAGGCTTCGCGCTCGCCCTCCGCACCCACGCGTCGCCCGGCCTTCGGTGGATCCTCCCCGGGGCACGGCCAGGTGTTCGCCGCACGGCCGAGGGTCTCCCGCAGCGGGCGCTGCTTGGCGGGCCTGCTTTTCTGCGGCCCGTCGCGGTTCATCCCGAGGTGCCCGCAGAGCTCCGCAGGGCCCTCGGCGTGTGGCGAGCGGGGCTGGGCCGCCGCTGCGCGGCCTCTTCTCACACCTCGGACAGCGTCCGGCCCTCGCCCCCGCCTGGCCCGTGAGACCACGGGTCACGTCCTGGGATCCTGGGGTCGCCCTCCACTGTCTTCTGCGCGGTCCCCTGGCGCTGGGATCCCAAGGCTTCCCTTTTCTCGGTTTCCCCCCTCATGTCGGCGGGGCACGCCCTGCGGCGGCCTCCGGAGGAAGAGCGCGCTCGAGAGACGCGTGTGGCAGAGCCGCGGCGTTGATTCCGCCCTCACTGGGAGTGGATGGTTCTGGATGGTTCCCCTGACGAGGAGCTCCCGGGGCAGCTCGTTGCCCTCAGCCTCGGGCGGGCACCGCGCCTCTCCCCTCGGCTTCCGGTGTTGCTGCTGGCGAGGCCGCGTTGTTCGGGGCCGGGTGTTTGTCCGGCTTTTATTCTGGCCACGCGGGGGCCCTTTCTCGGAGCAGATCTCCTGCCTTCGTCCCGGGCACTTGCTCCTGCCTTCGTCCCGAGCTCTGTCAGCGCCCCGCTGCTCTCCCGGGCCTCTCCTGCCGTGCGCGCTCCGGTCTCCACCCGGCCTCCGTGCCGCTCACGGCAGCGCCGCCCTGGTTCAGACTCCGGGAGGCTTCCTCGACTTGGTCCAAAGAGCTTCCTGCACTTTAGACAAATATTAGGTTTTGCTACGTCTGAATTTCCCAGGTCTGGGCAGCCCGCTTGGCTGCCGGGGCCCGTGCTGGTCTGTCAGCTCCCCAGGGGCGCCCCCCCCCCCGCCTGTCCCCGCGCGTCCGCGCCCGGGCTTTCCTCCCGGGGTCTCCTCCCGTGGCCGTTCCTCTGCCTCGAGGTGTGACAGCACCGTGTGTGCGTGTGTGCGCGCGCGTGTGTGTGTAGGGGGAGGTGGACCATGATGGGACCTGCCCTCTTCTTTGGGGGGCCCCTGATATTAATATCTGTGGCCTTTTCCTCCTGGATCTTTCTCCTCAGAGAGAAGCCCCCGTTTCTAAGCTGGCTCCGGACCTTGCGAGCCGCTTGGGGAGCCCTGGGGGGCCAGGGGCGGCCGCGCTGCCTGTGTTCTCCCCTCGCCTCCTGCTGTTCAGTCCCCTGCTGGGCCCGGGGGCCCCGGTGCCTCTTTGGGGCCCTTATTTTCTCTTGAGATGAAGCCCCTTCTCCTGTGGAGGTGGGAGGTGCAGGGCACGGTAGCAGGTACCGTGGCGGGGGTGGGGGTGCCTGGGCCCACCTGCTTCTGTAGCTGCTGGTTTCTGAGCCCCCCCGGGGTGCTGGCGCCAGCTCTGCTGGTGGCTTCCGTGGTTCCCCTCCCCACCACCCTCCCAGGAGGTTCAAGTTTCTCTGCCCCAGCAAGCCAGTCTTTTCATCCACCGCCTTCTTACTCCCGAGCCCCTGACCTTTCAGGGCCACATGGCCGGGTGGCCTGTCCAGCACTGGTGCCGAGATGCCCGGAGAGGACAGACGCTTCCCGGTCACTCCTCCGGGGGACGTCAGCAAGGCAGCCGCCTGCCCCGGCAGGCACCCTGGCTGTCCCGCTGTCTGACCCTAGTAGCACCCACCATGGGAACTCCGCCCAGTACCCTTTGCATGCCCACCTGGAGGGGTTCAGAAAGTGGAAATGTCTCCCAGGAGCCTCCTGGAACTGATGGGGAAACAGGCCCCGGGCGGGAAGGACCCCTTCCCGGGTCCCGGGACATAGGAGCAGTGGGCCTGGTGACAGTGAACATGGCTGGCAGGGAGGGAACCCTGAGCATTGGGGAGCACCGGCCCCCTGCTAGGGCCGAGTGAAGAGAGGGCACTCACGGAGGACTTCTTGGAGGAGGTGCCGTGTGGACAAACTGATGAATTGGTGTTGAGCCGGAAGGAAGGGCAGGAAAGGGGTCCTGCGCCAGCATCAGGAGCCTTATGCAGCCTGGAGGGGAGGCGGCTGGCTGGAGCAGGTGCGTGGCCTGAGCTCTGAGTCTCCTTCCGCCCGGGGCCAGGGGAGGCACCGAGGGCCCTTCAGCGGCATCTCTGGGCCTGCAGGCAGCGACTTCAGGGAGGTTCCCGTGATGCCTGTGTGGCTACAGGCCGCCTCTTGGGGTGGGGAAACGCAGATACCTTTCCACCGAAAGCCACATGTGCTCTGCGGTGGCAATTGAAATGAGCATTTAAGGACGATTAGGACTGAATGTTCCTGTTTTTAAAACATTTCCCAGGAAAAACAAATGTTCGAAAGTTAAACATTTTGGCTATTAGGATGCAGCAGACTTGCCTTTGCCTCGTAAATGTGGGCATCGGCGTTGCCTTGAGGGTCCAGAATCCTCGCTGCAGGATGCGCGGGCTGGGCCTGCAGCTCAGGGCAGGGCCTGCTGTCCCCACGGTCAGCCCCGGCCATCGCCACACCAGCCCTGGGCAGGCCACCTGACCTTCCCATGCCCTCCGCTCCCCTCTGACATTTCTCCCCTGAGGCTGACAGGGACGCCCCTCCAGGGGGTGTTAGCCAGGCCTTTACTGTTCTTCATTCTCATACTTTGGCATTTGGGGCCTGTGCCTGTGGGGGAGGGTCTGCCCTTTCCAGCTGGGCTAATCAACCGAGGGCCAGGGAAGGGCTCACCTAGAGGGCACCTTCGGTGGGCAAAGCTGCCAGCCTGAGCCCCAGCCCCAGCGCCTCCCTCGGGATCTGTGAGCACAAACTCCCTCCTCCTCACAGTGCCCAACCAGTGTGCATGTCTGGGGCGCAGGAGCGACGCAGCGCCTCTCGTGCTGTCCCGGCCTCTGGGGCCGGGGGCCCTTCTCTTGCAGATGAGACACCCAGCGCAGAGAGGTGGGGCTCGCTGCGGCCGCTTTGGGGAGGTGGGGTGGATGCGGGCTTTCCCCTGCCCAGCGTGCCCCAGTCGCCCGGCTGCACCGCTCCCCTCTGTGAGACCTGGCTCCGGGGCGTCTAGCGTACCGAAGGTAAATCGCCCATCACGGCATCGCAGCACCTGGCACGCAGAGGGGCCCGGCAGTGCAGCAAACGCAGAGCCCCCAGAGAGCCTGTCGCCGTGTGCAGGGCTCGGCTCTGGCCCCACCTCAGGCCTCGCCTGCCCGCCTGGGCCACGCGCAGTTCCTTTGTCCAGCCTCCCGGCTGCTGGAGACCCACGCGGCTCGCAGCCGGCGGTGGGCGTGTCTCATTCCAGGGTTTTCTAGCCCTGCGCCATAGCGAGAAGGCTGCTGATGTGAATCTCCCAGGCATCGGCAAGTGTTTAAACACAGAACTGTCAAAGACGTACTAAAAATGCAATCAGAGATCGTTACGCTGTCTCTTTATTCCATCCCCCTCTGCTGCGTTCTGGGAGCTGGAAATGGGCGGAAGAGGCTGTAAGTGGGCATTTTCCTGATTGTCACCGCCGTTAGAGACACTAAAACTCCGCGGGGCCCCGCGCTCCGGGGATGGCGCAGACGATGGCGAAGCCCGCACGTTCAAGGATTCAAATTCTTGTTGAATTTAACAGATGATGCAGTTTGGAGGCAGCACTTTCTGCTAAATGGGATGGATAAGTGCTGGTGATAAAGAACCATAACCTTTGGGAGGGAGATTGATTTTGAAAGCTCAGCCACGGAGGTTTCGCGGGCCCCGCCGTGCCGAGCGCCCCGGGGAGCGCTGCGGAGATGCGGGTCTCCTTGGGTGGAAAAAGCACATGAGACGTTGATAGGGCCATCCCCGCGTGCTTCGCCGGCTACTTCCTGGTGATGTCTTTTAGCCAAGACATCCATGGCTGGCAAGTAAATGCCAGGATCTCGAGGGAGCTCCCCGGGGCGATGGCCTGACAGGAGCAGGCAGAACAGGAACGTAGCACGATGCCCACCGCCCTGATGTGCCGGGAGGCCAGGCTGGTGTCCGCGAGGCCTCGGAGTGGCTTGGAGCCGGAGAGTGGGCTTGGGAGGAGAATGTCCCGTCCACCTCCCAGGCCCGTCTGGTCCAGAATCTAACCTGGGCCTCAAGCCCTGTGCCACTCTCTCTGAAACCCTCAGATCTTCCCAGCCCCCGCTTGCCTGGCGCGACCCCCAGGGGCAGCGTGGCTGTTGGGCATGCCCACGCGGGGGGCCAGGGCTCCGTCCTGCTCCCTGCTCTGGCTGTGTGACCTCAGGCAGGGCCCTCCCCTCTCTGTCCTCTTCTATCCAGTGAGGGGTGGTCCCTGGAACCCCGCATGTCCCCACCGGTACTGGCCCTGTGACAGAGTCCTGCTCATGTGTGTGTCCCCAGGGTGTCTTGCTCTGGGTCTGGAACACAGTGGTGGATGGCTGGCCGGGGTGGGTGGGGTCCATGCCTGGACGCTCCACGGAAGCAAGCATTTTACCCACAGCTAGCTTGGTCATTGCCGAGGGGGACGTGGAGACTAATGCAGCCTTAGGCAATAACAACAGAGGCAGCAGCCTCAGAAGCAAGGAGGGAATTTCACCCCAACTCTGACGGTCAGGCCCCACCAGAGCCTTGTTTCTGGCTCCCCACCCACACCCGTGAGCTAGAGAAGACTCTGAGCTGGACGGTCAGGGTTGGGAGTGAGGGGGTGGGGCGGAACAACATCCCTGGCCGGAATGATGGGAGGAAAGCGGGGCCCGGGGAGAGAGGTCAGGAGGCAGACAGGGTGGGCCGGGGGTGGATGGAGATGGGTGGATTCATCATGTCTCCAGCTGTCCTTCTGTAGCCATTCACCCATCCTTAATCCACCCGCCTCTGTTCCTCCCCACTACCTTGCTGGCAGCGCTGAGCAGAGACCAGGTCTGTCCCGTCTTGTCTCCAGGCACTGTGGGAAAGTCCAGAAACCCAGCACCTTCCAGGAGCTGCCAGTACCTTCCAACGAGTGAAGTGAGCCGGGGGTGGTAGTAGGGCTGGGTGGGGACTGGACAAATGGACACTGCGTCTTACTCAAGGGAGGCGTGGCTCTCCAGCGCTTGGCTGGGCCAAGATCTCAAGATTTTACAATTGACTGATTTATTTTTAGAAAACAGAAAGAATGACATTTTATTGGGAATCTCTCGAATATCTAATGATGGCAACAAATTCAAATTTGAAAAAAAAAACCCCAAAACTTAGGCCAAACAAAATATGTCTGTGGGCAGGGCTGGCCTGCAGGCTTCCCGTTTCCTGAGTCTGTCCCGGGAAGCTGGCATCTTTCGAGCATCAAGTGTCTGGACATTTCCCTGCGTTGTCTTCCGTGTCCCAGAACAGTCTTGCAGGTGAGGAAACTAAGGCCCAGGGAGGCTGAGTCACAGGTCGTAGCAGAGCTGTGAGGCGTGCGGTCCCCAGCCTCCCTGCGCTGAGGAGAGGCAGAGGACACTGTGTCTTCAAGGACCGGGACCAAGTCTGGGGTGGCGAGAGGCTGTGACGAGCAGATGATGGTTTTCTGGAATCTTCTCTCGCGCTGCTGCCCCCCAGCCCCTGGGCCTCTCCCTGTGGCCAGCTGGGAGTCAGGTGGCCCCTGCCCTCTGTGTGCCCGCGGCCACTTGGCCAGACTGCGTGCAGGCCCCGTCGTGGGCGCGTGGACTCAGCCAGTCGCTGGAACGCAGCAGTGGCTGTGGCCGCAGTCCCACGGCTTTGCTGCCGGCTCCGGCATGGAAGTCCCCGGTCCTGGCGCTTCCGTCCGGCCAGTGTCGGGAGCCGAGTCTGCTGGCCCGCCTGTCTCATCTGCTCCAGAGGCGGGCATCCGGCCCCGGCGAGGCAGACAGTCCTGGCAGCTGGGAGCAGAGGCCTCTGTGGCGGTCCCTGGAGCGGAGGCCGTGGCGGGCCGCCAGCGCGGCAGAGGGCCTGGGCGAGGGCGGGTGGAAGGGCCCAGGCTCCTGCCCCAGCAGCGCCGGCTCAGCGCGCGTCTCCCGGACGGTTTCGTGCCGACTCCACTTAGACTCTGCTGGACTTTGGATTCCAAGGCCGCGGGGGGCGGGGGTGCTGGGCTCGTCCCGAGGGCGGCTTCCCCAGCTTTGACCTAGGTCCCCCGAGAACCTGCGCTTCCTGCTGGAAGGTGGAAGCTAAAGAGTCCAACCCCAGGAGTGGAGGGGCCTGGGGCGCTGGGCCTGGGGTGCTGGGACCGGGGCCGGGTGAGGGGCGTCTCCTTGCAGTGGAGGGAACTGAGCGGGGAGGTCCCCAGGACGCGGCCTGGCACTGGCAGCCTGGAGGCCCCAGGACGCTGCCGGCCCTCCCGCAGCTCTCAGGACTCAACGCCGTCACCCACTCAGGGCCGCCACCCCGCCAGGCCCCACCAGGGACCGCGGCTGGGCCGCTGCCTGAGATCCGAGGGCGCCCGCGGGGGAGTGGCCCTCGCCTGGCCCTCGCCCGCCCCTTGCCTGCTCCTCGCGCGCCCCTCGTGCCCACTGGCCTTTTAGGCCAACGGCAGCGCCGTGTGTGTCCGCCCGCAGGCAGCCTGCCCTACGAGTACAAGATCGTGATCGCCGGCAACCACGAGCTGACCTTCGACCAGGAGTTCATGGCCGACCTCATCAAGCAGGATTTCTACTACTTCCCGTCCGTGTCGAAGCTGAAGCCGGAGAACTACGAGAACGTGCAGTCCCTGCTGACCAACTGCATCTACCTGCAGGACTCGGAGGTCACCGTGCGGGGCTTCAGGGTCTACGGCTCCCCGTGGTGAGTGCCTGGCTGCTGGCCGCGGCTGGGGGTCAGGGCGGGGGGACGGGGCTGGGGGCAGTGGGAGCTCTCGGCACCCGAGGCCCCTCCTTGCTGGGTGACCCCGGGCAGGTCCCTGCTGCTCTCCGGGCCCTGATCTCCCCACGTCTCCCTGGCACTGAGCTACACAGCCGTGTCCTCGGTGCTCTGTGGCGCCCACTCAGCTGGGCGCTCTCGGGCCTGTCTTCCAGGTGGGCACCGAGGCACAGAGGGGAGGACTGGCTGAGGTCATGCGGCTAGCAAGGGGTGGAAGGAGATTAGCTCCAGGCAGACGGGCTCCCGACCCGCGGCTTTCAGCTGCTGTGCTCGCGGGGGCTTCCCTGTTGCCGGTCTTCTGGTGCGACGGTGCCTGCGTGGGGTGACGTGGAGCAGCCAGACGGGGCAGGGGATGCCAGAACTTGCCCGGAAGGCGGGCCTGGCTCGTGGTGTTGGGGTGGCGGCTGTTTAAATGATGAGCTCAGATGGAGACATAGAGGGGTCAGGTTTCACCCCTGAGCTCACCTGGCTGGGTGGGGATCAAGGTGGGAGTGGCCAGGACTGTTCTTGTGATGGTCACTGTGTCCACAGGGGCCCCGTGAGGATGGTGACGTGATGCTGACGATGGGGTGGTGATGGTGTAAGTGGCGATGACGGTGGGTGTGGTGACGATGAAGGAGACGCTGATGTACAAGTGGCGATGGTGGTGGTGGTGACGGGAGTGCGATGATGATGGCGATGATGAAGATGACGGTGAAGGTGCTGCTGCTGCTGGTGATGACTAAGACGATAGTGAGGATGTGGGGGCAGCAATTCGTTCCTGAGCCTTTACAGTCAGCTGGGACTGGGGTGAAGTTCCCACGAGTGTTGTCTCATCCTTACTGTCCTGCGAGGACCGACGGACTGATCCCATCCTGCAGGTGGACAGACCCACTGGCAGCAGTCTTGGAGTGCCAGGGGCTGTCAGGGTGGGAAGGTACCACACACAGGAAGGAGAAACATGTGTGCTTGGACGTGTGGATTGATCCTGGAGGGCTTCCTGGAGGAGGTGTACTTGCAAGAAAGTTGAGGGGTGATTTAGGGGTGATTTGGGTCTCCACAGGTGTGGGCACTTCGGGGAAAGCTTTCAGTACTACATCTGGGACTGTCCCGGGCTGCCCTGATGGATGCCACACAGTGTCACCTGGTGCCTGGAGGCTGCAGGAGGCTTGGGGCCTGGTTGCATCCTGCCGGGCCAGGTGCAGAGGCGGGGCTCCCCGAGCCCCAGGAGAGGCCTGCGGTCTGGTCCCAGAGCACACCGTGCACAGGGCCTGGGTGAACCCTCCCCGCAGCCTGTGAGGCCCCAGGACCGTTGGACGTGATGGGCTCAGCCAAGGACGGGGAGAGGAGGTGGGGTCTGCCTGGCAGGCCGAGAGTGGCCAGACCTGGAGGAGGACTCTGCTTTGGGCAGACTCAGCGGGAGGGGTGCTGGGAGGTGGAGGAACTGAGCGAGCAGAAGCCCGACCAGCGAGCTCGATGGAAGGTGTGGAGCAGGGGTGCGGCTGGGAGTGGAGATGGGGTAGGGCGGTGGGTGCCCAGGTACTGACCCCGGCGTCTGGACTGGATCTCTCTGCCCGGTGGTTCTGAAGCTGCTCCCCCTACAGGCCTGCACAAGCAGGGGCGGGTCCCCTTTTCTGTGGCTTCACCCAGACCTAGCGCAGTGTCCTGTGTCACAGTAACTCTTTGTTAAATGAACGAATGGAGGCTGAGCAGGTGGACAGAGGCCAGGCCATGGGGCCTCCCTTCGAATGCAGACCTGACCTGGTCTTGCTGGTCTTCCTGCGGCCTCTCCCCGGCTCACCCCGGCTCCCCCCTGCCCGCTGGTTCCTGCCTCTCCTTAGTGCTGGTCTCTCTGACCCTGCCCCTCCTGGCTGACCCCACTCCCCGTCACCCCAGGCTGGAGGGTGGATGCCCCTTCACCCGGTCCCCGGATCCTGCTCCCGCCCACGCCAGCAGTCCCTGCGTCCCGAGCGGGTGGGAGAAGGGACACCACCTCCCTGTTTGTGTTGCTCCCCCACCTTCCCCTGGCCCCCCACTCCTGCCCCAGGGCTGCGGCTTCCCTGGGCCCAGGGAGGCTTCTGGCCCCTTCGGTGCAGACGCGCACGAGCTCCCCGGGGCGGCGGGAGGAAGGGGCGGGACCCGACTACAGGGAAGAGGAAGAACTCAGCTGTCACAGAAGCCTAAGTGTTAAAAAAAATGCCGTATACATACCGTATTCATTTATGGGTTTGGATGCATTTTTTGTTCTCATTTAACTGAAAACGGCCTTGATTTAAAAAAAAAACGGAGAGAGGGAGGGAGCGAAGCTGGCACGCGGCGAGTCCATCTGGTCTAATTACTTCTGGTATTTTGAAAAAAGGAATCTAAACCTGCTGAGACATTAAACTTTGAGAAGTGACTGCGGCTTCGCTGGCGTCTGGGTGCGGAGCCCGCGTCTCAGCGGAGGGGCCGCCTCTGGGGGGCAGGCCTTGGGCGGCGGGGCTTCCGGGGGCCTCCCAGGGAGCCAGGGGCCTCGGGGCCCAGCTCTCCGCGAAGGGCCAGGACGGAACCAGGCCGGACCCAAGCACGCCGGGCGGGTGCAGCTGTGAGACCCCGGGCCGCCGCGTCTGCTGGCCCCGGGTGAACGCGCGGGCACGGCCGGCCACTCCCCGGCCCCTTCGGTCACTGCCGGGGCCTCCGGAGCAGGGCCTGGGGAGGTTGGGTTATTCCCGCGCAGCCGGGGCTGCCTGACGACCACCCCCGGGGCTGAGTCCCCCCGCCAGGCTGGGAGGGTGCTCGCCTGAGCCTCTGGCGCCCTTCCCGGCTCTGGGCACAAGGGGCGGCCGGGGGGACAGGGACAGGGCAGCCTGGGGCGATCAGATCTGCGCGGCGGTCACTGCGGCTGTCCGCGCGGTGTCCCCGAGCCCCCCCACGCCAGCACTGCGAGCGCAGACCCTTGTCCCCATCATACCTCGAGGAGCACGGCGGCCCCTGGAGTGACCCGCAGCGGGGGCGGGCTGGGGGGGGGCGGGAGGCGGCGCCCCGCTGGGAGCTGCCTGCAGGGAGGCGCTGACGGCGCAGGACACGGTCTCAGCTGCTCATCCTCAGACGCCGTCTCCTCGCGGGTGGACGCGAACGGACCGTGTCCGCGACGCTCTTCCCCGGCCTACGCGTCACGGGCGCGCGGCGGTAGACACGGGGCTCAGGCGGTGGCTCCTCGGAGGCTGTTGTTCGGGGCAGGTGCCGGGGCAGAGCAGGCTCTCGGCGCGGGCGTGTCCCGGCGGCCGGCTGTGGGGCCAGGAGGGCCGCTCCTGTGTGGTCCAGGGCCCGCGTTTATCTGTCCTCGAGGGAACAGGGGCCTGGAATGAGGCGTCTGGACGACGGGATCCCGGTGGGCCCCGAAGGCCTGCTGCCCGGCACCCCTGGCCTCAAGGCCCCCCCTTCCTAGGAAGCCTGGTGTGGGCAGCCCAGCCTGGACAGCCTCCCTCCTCGCCCCCCGCGCCGGTGCTCCCCTCCCGGTGAGGAATGGGGTCTGGACGCAGCCCCAGCCCCCCAGCACCTTTGCTGTCTCTCTTAAGGAAATCTTCCATTTTGCGGGGTCCTGGGCAGCCTGATTCAGGGTGTCGCCTGGTTTGGGGGTGTCCCTCAGAGGCTGTTTGTGTTGGTCTGGGGTGCACAGCCAGGGCGTGCGTATACTCACGTGCTGCTTAGGCCCTCCTGGGCCTTGTGGACTCGCCACCTTGGGGACCCCCACCCTGGACAAGGTCCGCATCCGCCTCTCCCGTGGCCTCCCTGTGGGTGGGTCTCAGGCCCCACGGCCGCCCTGGGGCCTGCTGCTGCCGCTCGCCCTCGGCCTCCTCGGCCCAGGCCAGGAGCTGCTGGCAGAGAGCTGCGAGGCCGGCCTGTCCCCAGCAGCGCTTGAAGGTGGGGCTCAGGTGTGGGGCGTCCCCAGGAGGCCGGGGTGCTGAGGGTGAGGCCCCAGCGGTCTCGGCCTGTCCTGGCTCAGACTGAGCCCACCTGGGGCACCTGGGGCCTCTGGCGGAGGGGGCGGCCGGCTCCCTGGAGGTGGCCTGGGAAGCCGGACCCTTGGGGGCAGGAAGAACAACCTGACCTTGGGTCCAGGGTCAGGGTCAGGCTGAGTGATTGGCCTGGGGCAGGGGGACGGGCTTGGTCTGGTGAGCCTGGTGCGCAGGGGTGCTGGGGGGGATGCACCACCGCTCACCACACAGCCACCGCCGCCCCTGATGCAAGGAGAGGCAGGGGAGCCGCCTGGCTCAGTCTGCTGAGAGCTGCCGCCTCCTCCGGGGGCTGCCCTGGGGCCGGGGCCTCTCCCCAAGGAAGGAGACTCCCCTGGGAGGCAAGGCGGGTGCAGCAGCGGCTGTGAGGGTGAGGGTCTCGCTCTGCTCTGAGGCCTCACCTGTGAAATGGGCACTGAGTGCCTGGGCAGGCTGTGGAGGGGGTGATGGAGGGGGGTGCTGTTCCTGTTGCTGCAGAGCCTGGTGCTGCTGGGGCTGCAGGGTGCCTCCCGCCAGGGGGGTGCAGAGAGGAGAGGGTTAAATCTTTGTGCGTCCCACCTGCCTGCTGCCAGCGCACCTGTCCCTTCACTCCATCTTTCCTTCGTTCACGCACACCCTGAGCAGCCCTCCCCAGGCCCCCCCAGGCCCAGTGTCTCCAGCAGGAGGGATGTGGGCTGACCCCCCTGGGCCAGCGCCGCGGGGTGATCAGGAGAACCTTCCTGGAGGCGGAGGCCTTGGATGCCTGGGCTGCATGGACAACGGCCATGAACTCCGGGGAAAGGCTGGAAGGGCATTTCAGATGACTGGAATAGCACAAGAAAAACCCCTTGGGAGCCACCGTCGAGGACCATGTGCCCCCGGTCCCTGCCCAGCCAGGCTCAGGGGACAGTCAGGAGCTGCCCCTGGATTCAGTTGCCACGAAGGGCGTGCCCGGGCCGCCTGTAAGGGTCCTCTTTGTGTCCCCCACCGCTGGCCAGGATGCAGGCGCAGGGGCCCTGCCCAGGCCCTCCGGCTCCCTGTGTCCACAGACGTCCCCTCTGCCGCCATCACCCTGCCTCTATGGGGGCCTCCCGGCAGCGGTGAGCGGGACTGGGGGGCTCGCCGAGGCCGGCGGGCAGGCTTCCTGCTCTGTGGTCACAGCTCAGGGGACAGGGTGGCGCAGGCTGGCGTCTGCCCCTGGGCTGCGTTGGCCCCGGCACGTGGTCCCAGCTGCTCTGGGCCCTGCACCTTCCCCGCTCTGCTGCTGGGGCATGGCGCGGGGCTGGGGCGTCCTCCCGGGGTGGGCGTGAGGATTGGGGCTGTCTGTGCCTGTGTCCCCGGGGCGCCCCCGGGTGTCCCGTCAGGCCCTTCCACTCGCCCTCGGGGCATTGAGCGCCGGTGCCCCTCTGGGCACAGCCCCACCAGCGCGCCCAGGCCTCCTGGCCGCGCACCCGAGCCCGGGGACGGAGCGGCCGCACCCCGGCCACGTGGGCCGCCCTGGCCACTGCCCCCCGCTCTTACCTGGGGAGAGGGGGAAGCAGAAAGGCGGCTCCGCTTCAGCCATTTTCCGCAGACACGTCCCCTGCCCGCCCGCCGGGGAGCCCGGATTCCTGCTCCAGGGAAACTGCTTAATGATTGGCCACGAGGAGGTCATTTATATTGGCTAAGCGGGCCTAATTAGCCGGCTGCGGAGGTTACCACGAGCGCACAAAAAAGCTGTTAAGGGGTTAACCTCGGAGAGATTACATTGTATTCAGCGCGCTGTTAAAGTTTGAATTAATTTTTCCCATGGGTTTGTTCACATTCTAATTTTCAACTAAATGAGACATCTGTTTCAGAAAAGGAAAATTTGCTCTGGTTGTCATGGCAACTATCATTCTGTAAGAAAATTATTCCAATGGTTACTTTAGAACAGAAAGACAGAAATTCGGGACATAAAGCTGCCTCCCAGCGCCTCGCCGGAATTCTGATTCATCCGCGGGGCCTGGGCTGCGTCCCGGGTGGGGGCAGACGCGGGGGTCCTGGCGTCGGGTGGGAGCCGCCCGGGACCCAGCCCGCTGGAGTCGGGGGCCACGGTGCCTGCGGCCCCGGCTCCTGAGGGTCTCCGACTCAGCCGGGGCTGCCCCCACGCCGGCAGGGGTGAGCGGGGGGCCGGATCCGGGCTGCCCGGGTGACAGGCTCTTTGAGCCCCTGCCTGCAACCCCAGGAGTCCTCACGCGGCGAGGGGGGTCAAGGGACCGGCCCCAGAACGTGGGCGCGCCGGCCGCCTGTCTCCCCGGCCCCGGCAGAGAGCTGGACCGGACGGGAGGGCGCGGGTCGCCCTGGAGAGTCTCTCCCACCGCTCTGGCCCCAGGAGGGTGCCCTGCTCCCCCGGCCATCTGGGGTGTCTCCTCTGGACATTTCCATGGACGATTTGAGCCTCCCGCTGCCTCCCAAGTCTAGCGAAGCGAAGCCGTCACCGCCCCGCGTGGGGCCGCCTCACCCTCTCAGGCCTGCTCTTCCCCTCCCTGCCCTGTGTGGGGCGGGGGCGCCCTCCTGGGCGAGGTCCCGAGCAGTGGGGTGTCTCACTTCCCAGGGGCCGGGAGGTGCAGCACCGGGCGGGGGCTGGGGTCTGAGGCCGACTTCAGTGCCCTTCCAGCCACGAGAGGGGACAGGGCGCCTTCCCCGCCCCCCGGGGCCTCGTGTGCCCCAGGGCCTGTGTCCCCAGAGCCGCCCTGCTCTCCGGCCCCTCCTGCGGGCAGGCTTGGGCGGGACGTGCTTAGAGGTGGGTGGGGCCGGTGAGGGGCTCGGGTGAGGAGGGGGGGACACCAGGGGAGTCCTGGGCCTGCTGCCCCGGGGAGACCCGCCCCGGACCCGCTGTGTGACGCTGGGCCGTGGCTCAGCCTCTCGGGGCGTCCCGGGGGCCGGCGGACCCCAGACCCCGGGATGGGAGGCGCTCTGTTTTGAGAGCCAGATAGGTGCCTCGGCGGGGAGGCACCCACCTGGGGGGCGCGGGGGAGGCGGGCGGGCGGGGGCGCCTGTGGTCCTGGGGCTTTTGGGGTCGCTGGTCGATTTCCGAGTGTTTCCTCCCCGCCTTGCTGTGGCTCCTGGGAACCGAGGCGCTTGCTCTTCGTGTTCACGAAGCCTCAGCCCGTCTTGTAAATATTTGATTAGATTTGTGAAAAGCGGGCGCTGCGGGGGAGGCAGCCTCGCGCTGCTGGCGGGCGGGGCCGGGGCGGCCGCGGCCTGGCGTCCTGAGCAGCTTCCGGGCCGCTGGCCGCGCCTGCCCACCGCCAGCCTCCTGGGGCAGCCGGGGCCCTGGGCTGCCCGGCCCGAGCTCGTGCACGAGGGGGAGCCGCCCCGCGCCCGAGCGCAGCACCCCAGCCCTTTGAGCAGGGGCGCGGGGGGCGTCTGCGGTGGGGACGCCGGGTGGGTGTCCACGTAACAGAGCCACGGCGACGGCAGGGTCCCTGCTGGGCCGGGGGCCGCCGGTTTCTCTTCCCTGTTCAAACATGCTGTCGCGGCCCTTCGAGCTGCAGCGCGGGGCCTGCCCTCGGCCGCGGGATCTCGCGGAGAGCCCGAGTGTTTCCAGGAGGGCTTTGTCATGGCGGCGGCGGGGGGTGATGGTGACTCAGTAAAGGCTCGGGACCGTGGTCCTGGGGATGTGACACTGACTTAGGTCGAGGGGCTGCTCTCGAGGCAGAGGAACACCCGGGGCACGCGGCTCCCGCGGCTCCCACAGCGGAGCGGGGCCGCGGCGGGTGGGCGTCTGGCGTGACTGCTCGGGCTGGCTCCGGGGCCGCGCGCTCGGGCCACCCCTCGGGGACGGGCTCGCGGCCGTGGGCAGCTCTCGAGGCGGGCGCCCGCGGCTCGCGCTGGCCTAGAGCAGCCCCTCATCCCATCGACCGGGCTCTGGGCTCCCTCCGGCGGGAAGGGCCGGGCCACGCGTTCCTCCTGGGCCCCGGGAGGGCAGTGACTTGTGACGGCGGCTCCGAGCCCCGGGTGGGCGCCGGGCGGGCCTCACTCGCGGGCGTAGGTCATGTGGCCCTGCCCCAAGAGCTGGGGTGCGGCAGCCCTGCCGGACGGGGGCTTCGGGTGGAAATGGGGAGAAGAGGGGAGGGCCCTTGTCCACCTGGAGCTGGCTGCCTCGGGGCGGGGCTGCAGCTGCCGTTGTGGGGGAGACGCGGGTCTCCCGCAGCTGGGGCGGGGGGCGGCGGGTGGTCTCTGGATTTCCAAGGGAGCACGTGGAGCAAGAACGGTCCTGGGCAGAAGCTGGTACTTCTTCAGCCTTTCCTGTTTTAACATAACCCTTGTTCATCACGGAGCCCAGAGACCGGGGTGCGAGAGAGCAACGAGGGCACCCCTCGAGCCCAGAGCATGGTCTGAGCCCGGATTTCGCCCGGCGGCCTCGGCAGTGTGGGGGGCCGCCTGTGGTCGCCCCACTCTCCCAGGCGGCTCTCAGCGCCGGGTCTTCTCCCACAGGCAGCCCTGGTTTTACGGCTGGGGCTTCAACCTCCCCCGAGGCCAAGCGCTGCTGGAGAAGTGGAACCTCATCCCCGAGGGTGTGGACATCCTGATCACCCACGGCCCCCCTCTGGGTAAGCCGGCTGGGGGGGGGGCGCGGGGGGCACCAGGGCCGCACCCCGAGTGGGCAGCTAGCTGGGGTGTGATTTTTGGAGCAGCTGCTGTATGCTGGGGCTCCCCTGTGGCCTGAGGGAGGGCGGTCCTGGGGCGAGAATCAGCTGCCCGCCTCGCTCAGGCGGCAGATGTGCTCAGAAGGCAGCAGGGCCCCGACCCCAGACCTGAGCCCTGGGCCGTGAGCACCCGGGGCTGCTCCATCTGGCTCCCCTCACCCCGCCAGACTCCCAGGGACCTCACCCCCACCGTCCTGGCCGTTCCCAGGCCTGGGGGGCTGCTGCTGGCGCTCTCCTCCCGGCTTCGCTCACGCCCCATTCTGTCCCTCAGCGCGTCCCTTCGAGGCCACCCCCAAACCGAGCCCCAGCCCCTCCTCTTCTCTCTACCTCACTGGCCCCGCTTTTTGGCCCCGCTTTCTCTCCCCACGCCCCTGAGGCCGCCACTGCTCCCCAGTCTTGCCCCTCGTCACATCAGGAGGAGGGGTCTCTGGACCCCCAGTGCCGCGGCCTCCCGCTGCGGCCTCTGCGGCTCCCGCGTCCTTAAAGGCCAAACTCTGCTGTGGCCAGACCCGCCTCCCCCTCCCACCCTGCCCTCCCTCCCCCTCCCCTCCCCTCCCGCCTCCGCTCCAAGTCAGTGTCTCTTGCAGCACCCCCGTTCCTGAGTAGACACCCCCTTCCCCCTCCCAGCAGCCGCAGAGCTCGCCCGGCCAGCAGAGGGGCTGAGCGAGCCGGACCCTCCTCTGGGCCTCACCAGCCCTTCCTCCCGGGGCAGCCTGAGGGTGGCGGGTGCCCGCCGCGGAGGGGCGGCTCCGGGAGGCCGTTTCATAATTTTGTGCTGTTTGTTTAGAAAGTGTCGGACGCAGAAGTCTCGCCCGAGCTGCTCCGCGGCCTTGTCTGCGCCGCTGCCGGGGTGGGGCGCACAGGCTGGTCTGGGGTCCGCGGGAGCCCCGCGGCCGCCCCTCTGGACGCTCAGCCCCGTGGGTCCGGTTCCCGCGACGCCGAGGCTGCCGGAGCAGCGCCCGTGGGTGGGCGTGGGGCTGCGCCAGGCCCGTCACCCCGTCTTCTCCCTGCACAGGCTTCCTGGACTGGGTCCCCAAGAAGATGCAGCGGGTGGGCTGCGTGGAGCTGCTCAACACCGTGCAGCGGCGGGTGCAGCCGCGGCTCCATGTCTTTGGACACATCCACGAAGGTCAGCGGGCGGCGGCGGGCAGCGGGCGGTGGCGGGCGGGCCGGGCCCCTCCGGCTCTTGGGCCGGCTCTCGCCGGAACGTCCAGAGCAGGAGGATGAGTGGGAATCAGACTGGGGGCCCTTCTCGCCCCGTGGGGCCCCCGGACGCCGCGGGTGGCAGTGCTTCTGAGGAGGGGGTGCTGGTGGGCACACCCCTGGGGCCTGGCATACAGCGGGTGCTTGGTAAGTTTGCAGAGCTGCCAGAGTGGCATCTGGCTTCTGGCCTGGGGAGCGCCGCGCGCCGTGTCCACGGGCACCCGCTCCATGTCGAGGGACCGCGGGCAGCGTGGCCGTCGAGGCGATGGACGCTGCCGGAGCCCCTCCGGACCCCCCACTCCTTGGCCTGGCACGGGGCGGGGCTCCTCACCAGAGCCGGACTTGACCAGCTGGGCACACCCTGCTGTCACCCCCTTGAGCCCCCCGCCAGGACCTGTCCCTCCCCTCGGAAGCACATGGGCTCCCCAGGCGTCTCCCCGGCACCTCCTGGCGCCCATCCCGCTCCGCCTGACCCTCCCCTAGCCGGGCCCAGCGGGCGCGTGTCCAGCCGGGGAGGGCGCGGCCTCGGGCCTTCCTGGGGCTCGGGGTGTGGTCGGTGCCGCGCCCAGCAGGGCCCCCGTCTCCGCAGGCTACGGCGTGATGGCGGACGGCACGACCACCTACGTGAACGCGTCCGTGTGCACCGTCAACTACCAGCCCGTGAACCCGCCGATCGTCATCGACCTGCCCACGCCCCGGAACTCCTGACTGGCCCTGCGGGCCCCCGCGCGCCCCGTGCCCCGCGCGCCCCCCGCCCCGCACCCCCTTCCGCGCGGCGCCCCGGGAGGCCCGAGCGCAGGGGCTGGGCTGGGGGTGCCGCTGCCCCCCCGGTACCCCGCCCGCCGCGCGCCCCTCGCCCGCGCCGAGGACCTGAAATCCTTGCACAAAACCCCGCCCTAGGAGGGTCCGTGCAGCCCGGGGCGCGCTCCCCTCCCGGCCGGCCCGGCCCGGGCGCCGGGGGCATCTCAGGAATTGGGCGCCCGGCGCCCGCCCCTCCGTCCCCCCGCGCGCATTTCTTGCTGACTGGAGCCGCGGCCTGAGCGCCCCAGGCCCCCCTTGGAGCCTGGACTCCGGGGCCGGGCTCCCCAATGAGCCATCTGAGCACGCAGGCCCGGCTGGCCGGACCGTCGGGGCGACCCTGTCCTGGGGTCCTGCTCCCCGCCCAGCAGCCGCACCCTGCCGCCCGCAGGGCCCTCCCGCCTCTTCATGTGATGAGTGGATCCTGTTTCGCGTTGTGGCCCCTCATGGGGCTCTAATGGGGCTCTGTCCCTGGCCCCCTGGGGCTCCGATTGCGCCCGGAGCTGAGGGCGCGGAGGGGGTGCAGCCCCGGGTGCCTCAGCCCCCTGCCCTGACGGGGAGGGGACACAGACAGTGGCCAGCCCCGCCGGGCTCTCCTGCAGGGTGGGGGGTGGCTGCAGCTCTGAGGCCCCTGGGGAGCAGCCGGGAGGCCGGGCGGGGCACAGGCAGGAGGGGCAGGTTCGGTCTGTGGTCACCATTTTGATGTTCTGTTCACCCCCGACTTCTGCGTCGGTTTTGAGTCCGAACGTCTCGTGAGACGGTGCCCTGTCTCCGTGGCCGCGGGGCTCCTGAGCGCACCCGGGAGGCCCTCGCTGCCTGCCCCTGCGGCACCCCGCGGGCCCTCCCGGTGTGCGCTCATCCCATCCCCAGCCGGTTCTGCAGCCAGAGAGGTGGGTAACGTGCCTGGGGGTGCACAGCACAAAAGGGGCAGAGGCAGGACTGAGCCCCAGCATCCGGCTTCACTGCCCTTGCTTTGCCTCCACCGAAGCCCGAGCTGGCCCTGCTCCCCGAGGCAGCGCGTGGCCCCCGCTGGGGGTCTGGGCAACGGCCCTCTGGTTCTCTTCTCACGGCGCCCGGAGGCTCCTGTCCCCGGAACTTGGCGTCCCAGGAGCCCACGGTTCCTTCGCTGTCGAGCGGGTCTCCCTCGGGGTGAGGCACCGCGATGGCCGGTTTGCTCTGCAGGGGTGCGGGGCTGCGGGGAGCCCGTGTTTGCGGGTCTCCGGGGACGCCTCGGACACAGAGCCCCTGCGGTCGCCTATGGTGAATTTCTATGTGGACCAAGAAGTATAAACTTAAAAAATTTTTCCTAAGGTAATATCTTCAGAATACGGTGTATTTTTATGTGGGAGAGAAGTTGCGAAGGCAGCTGTTACTTTAAGAGAAAATTCATTAAGCGTCCTTGAGGTATGGAAGATGACGGCGCGCTCCTCAATCATTCTGGCATAACTTGATTGTGGCTGTAATTTTTTTTTGTCAAGCATGTCAGACAATAAAGTCTTTGTAAAAAGAAGGAGAAGTCCGTGCCGCGCCTCTTCCCGTGTCCCTGGGCGGGGGGCCGGGCCCACCTGCCACTGCTGGACCCCGGGTCTGGGGAGGGGCTTGGGTCATGCACAGAAGGCCCAGACCTGCCCGGCGCCGGCCTGCGACGCCCCAGTGGCCCCACCTGGAACGTGGGGGTGTCCTGCAGCTCTCCACGACGGGGGTGCAGCCTGCCCCCGGAAGCTCGTGGAGGGCTTTGCAAGTCTCCTCTGACCCCAGAAGAGGCTTGGGTCAGGGGTGTCTGCCGTTGTGCCCACTGTAAAGGCTCCAGGTTTCCATTTCAGGCCTTTTTTGCGTCCAGCGCACCCAGGAGGAGGCCACAGAGCCCCCCTTCCACAGGGAGGAGCCCCATCCGCGGACATATGTTAAAATGATCACATTAATGAATATTTGGGGAAGATATTTCGAGGCTACACAAGTTTCCGATTTCTCCTTAAAGTCTGCTACCTCCAGCACCCTCCGTGGCCTTGCCTGGAGCAAGCACCCCTGGGGTGTCCTCGGGGCACTGTTCGGGGAGGAGCCCTCCTCGGGGCTACTCAGACGGACCCTGCAGCCAGGAGGACGCGCCCTTCCGGGATGGACGGCGGCGGCTGCTGCTGTCACGCCGGGTCATGATGACGTAACGTGATCCCTGGGTATCTCGTCCGTCTCCCTCCCTCCCTCCCTCCCTTCCTCCCAGGGCTCGGAGAATCTCCACGCTCCCCGTTTCACCTGCCCTGCCCTAGGAGCAGTGTTTCTCCAGAGGGTTCTAGCTCCTTCTTTTCAGAAACTCAGATCTCGGGGGCAGATGTGCTGGCCGGGACGTCACGACTCCTGGCCGCAGCAGGCAGACCCGGAGCTGTGTGGTGCGCGAATTATTTACGCAGTTTGTCCACCCGACTATGCCACCCACGCGCGCATCGGCCTCCCACCCAGTCGTCGATTGATCTTAAAATAAACGAGTATTTTTTTCCCCAAGTGACTTACTTTTCCAGACTGCCTTCTCCAGTCACTAACTCCCGGGCCGGTCGTGTCGGGGTTAGCCCTGTGCTAGGCAGCTCAGCCTCCTCTCCCAAGCTCCCCTGAGAATGGTCCCCCCGCAAACAAGTCTGGGAGACAGTGACCCCAGGATCTGCTGCGGCCTGGGGGCCCGGGGCTGGGCAGGGTCCGAGTGGCGGGGGCAGAGGTGGCAGCAGAGGTGCTGGGAAGGCCGGGGCTGGCCTGGGGTGGGGTGAGGAGCCACACAGCCGAGGGGCAGCTCTTCTCCCTGCCCCTCCCAGTTCCTGCTGGAACCTTCCAGAAAGCATCACAACAACAGAAGCAAGGGACCATGTGAGCTCTTAGCAGAAGGGTCGCTCTGGCATGGTCACTGGTGGGTGGTCCCCATCAGGCCAGCTTGGCCAGGCCTCAGGGGGAGGGGGCGCGGCCTGGGGCCTGACTGAGGTGGGACCCCCAGGGGCTTGTGCCCCCAGTGCCAGCACACACAGGGCAGGTGGAGTCAGGCAGACGGAGAGAGTCCCGGAGCCCTCGGTGGCTTCTTCAGGCTTTAATGCTCTCAGGTGCACAGGCGCGGCCCGGGCAGGGGGCCGGGCGACAGGCAGCCGAGCCTCCAGCCCCACGGACCCTGGGCTCTCCGCGTTCTCTCGCGGTCTCGCCTCTGCAGTCTCGCAGCTCGCCCTCCCTTAGCCCTTCGTCTGCGTGACACCGCCCTTTCACCCCGCCCCGGCTCAGGCGCGCACTCACGCGCGCCCACCCGTTCCAGGTGTCCACCCTCCGCCCGGTGCCCACGCTCCGGCACCTCCCGCCTCACACCATCAGGGCCGCAGGTGATGGCCGGAGGCCAGTGGCGCCAAAGGCCCAATTACTTCATTTACCCTCCCTGCCCCCAGGGCAGGGCTCTGGAGCTGACCAGCACAGTGACCTGGGTCGGAGGCCAGGCTCTCCGTGACCCCAGGCCCCCGGCAGGCTCTCAGGAATAAAAACTCCAGAAATTCCGAGTGCTTATGTATTTTACCTTTGTCTCAAGAATCACTGCTTCAGAGACTAACGTCTTTATTTGCTCTAAGTCGTGAGGGAGCCGAGGCCGGCAGGGCAGCTTCGGGGCTCCCGGACAGGCACGAGGACGTGAGGGCTGAGGGTCAGCGCCAGGCCGGCCCGGTCGCACAGGACTCAGGGCTTGGTGCGCGTGGGGGTGTGCTTCTGGAGACACTCTGGAGGGTTCGTGAAAGCCCGAATGGTGTGGCTTTATGAGTCTTGAGACAGGCCCCGAGGCCTCCGTCCGCGCGGCGGGGCTACTGCAGGAAGGCGCGGAGGAAGTCGTTGTAGGAGATGCGGGAGGAGAGCGCCTTGTCGTAGTACTCCAGCACGTGGAAGAACTCCTCCTCCGAGAGGTTGATGCCGTACTGCCTCAGCACCTGGGGGCGGCAGGGGCTGCAGGCCGGCCCCTCCCCCGCCCGCCAGCTCCCGCCCCCTCCCGCCCCCCGAGACAACAGGAGCATCTTTGCTGGGGTCTCCACTGGACCCCAAAGTAAAGACCAGCTGTGGAGAGTCACTGCGGGGTGCAGGGCAGAGCCCCGGAGCCGGCTCCTGCAGGCCCCACTCTTCACCCTGCCCAGCGGGCCGCCAGGCCCCCGCCCCGCCTGCTGCTGAGTCTGCCGGGCTCATCGTGAGCCTCCCCCGACCCAGCTGTAGGGGGAGGTAAAAGGTATCAGGCTTTTCTGCCCTCCCGCCATCAGGATAGATGAGGGAACCCTGTGGTCCTGAATGCGTGCCTGATGGCGGCACCTGGAGTGGGTACACCTGGGCCAAGACTGTACTTTTTAAGGGCGGCGTCACGGGGACGCCAGGAGAAGCCGAAAGACAAGAAGCCCGAAGCAGGAGCAGAGAAGGCCAGAGAGCCCAGATAGAGTGAAGACTTGCTGGGGGCTGGGAGGCCTGCCAGCCTGCACCCCCCAGCACCCCTGCCTGCTGTGTACCTGCTAAATCCTAATAAAAGACCTGCAAAAAGCCACTGAGGACTCTGACTCCTCCTTGACCCGGTCTGCTGGATCAGAAAACCTGCCCTGTGTCCTGTCCTGCCCCTTACACCAGCCTTCCGCGTATCCGGGTCGCGCGCCTGTCTCTGGACGCCACGGCCCAGGTGTCAGCAGCTGGGCTGCTGAGGGGGTGGGCAGGCCCTGTCCGGCAAGGGGCCCGACTGTAGGGTAAGGGATTTAATCCGGCTTTTGCGCCACCGGCCTCTGTGGCCATCACCTGCGGCCTCGATCTTGTTAGCGCAGAAGGCGCGTGGGCGCGGGCACGCGTGCCTGAGTGTGCACACCTGAGCGAGGGTGAGCGCGCGTGTGCAAGTGTGTACACCTGTGCCCGGGGGAGGGCCTGAAAGGGGGGGCATCACCCTGGGCAGGGGCTCGAGTTGCTGTCTCCCCACTGCTTTCCCCATGTGCTATGAAAACCTGGCGCTGACGCCAAGGCTCTGGAGTTCTTTCAGGCTGTGAGAACTGAGGCGAAGCCGCCCGGCCTGGGTGTGCCCGACACTGGCCCCGTTGCCGCAGTGGCAGTTTTAAGCCCCTGAGGTGGCCTGTTTCCTCTGGGAAAGACACCCAAGAGCCCCAGGGGGCGGGAGCTCCCCTCTGGGGGTGGCCCATTAACCCCTCCTGGCTCTGGGGCCTGGGGGCGGGAGCCGTCCAGCGCCTAGGAGGAGGCCGCTGGGCTCCAGGTGGGTGCCCACCAAGGGCACCGTGTGAAAGGGTCTGAGGAGAGGGACACGTGGACGCAGCCCTTGACTGGGGAGGGGTCACGAGAGGGGTGTCGGGGACAGCCAGTCTCGCCCTGGCCTTACCCTCCTGAAATCCGCCACGCTCAGGAGCCCGGTGCCGTCCTGGTCGTAGCTCTTGAAGGAGCGCCGCATGGGCCTCCAGCAGTGCAGGATTCTGGGCTGGATCCGCAGCAAAGCAGAGTAAAAGGAAGACGTCTCCGCACCAGTTTCTTTCTGGGAAAAGCAAAACCGAGAGGGGGTGAGGAAGGACTCCAGGTGCGGAGGGCGGTGTGGGCAGGCCGGGCAGGCTCCCCTCTGGGCCTCGTCCCCATTCTGCTCCTGCGCCCCCCCACCCGCGCCCCTCCAGCGCCGGAACCCCAGGCCGAGCCTGCGGGCAGAGCCTGCGTGAAGAGCACCCTCCCCCCACTGCTCTCCAGCACGAGGGTGTGGGGCCTGGCTCCCTGCTCCCCCCGCCTGGGAAGGAGGTCGGTCACTCTGTCCCCATTTCAGGGTGGGGGACACGGCGGCTCTGGGAGGCCAGTGGCAGGACCAGTGTCCCCTGGACTCCACCACGCCAGGCGACCCCACCCCGGGGAAGCCCCCGATGAACTGGAGAGGGCCACGGAATGTTGGGGCGTTTTCAAAATAGGGGGAAAAAGCCATTTAGGTCCAGGTCTT
Source organism: Talpa occidentalis (assembly GCF_014898055.3). NCBI lineage: Eukaryota > Metazoa > Chordata > Mammalia > Eulipotyphla > Talpidae > Talpa > Talpa occidentalis. The sequence continues at coordinate 2,263,414 of NW_023601653.1, read as the reverse complement.
CCATTTAGGTCTGGGTCTCTGTGTGATAACGCACAGAGCTAAAACAAACCCCGCCAGGCCATGACGTATCCGGCGAGGCCCGGAGGTGCTACTCAATGGGGAGCCTGGGCGTGCTCGTGCCCGCGCGTCTGAGCGCAGAGCTGGGTGCAGGCGAGACTGCGAGAAAGTTGAAAGCTGGCACACCTGAGACAGATCTGCGCCCAGTTAATGCTTTCGATTGCCCATCACTCAGCACCTGGCGGAAGCTCCAAGAACCCGCGGTGCTGCGGCCGGTCACCCACCCAGCCCTCCCCGTGTGGCGGCAGCAAGACGGGTGAAGGAGAGTCCTGGAGCCCTTGGTGGCTTCTGCTGAGCTTTTTACACCACGTGTCGTGTGGCACCCAGGTACACGGCAGGCAGGGGCCCGATGGTCGCAATTTTGCACAAAATGGTCACAATTTTGCACAAAACTACAATTTCAAGGGTGAGGAAACGACATGAACGGGCTGTCTGCCGGGCTCTGCGCCCTGGCGGGGCCTGGCCTGGGGGCCTCTGTCCGCCCCGCCCGCCCTCCGGCTGAGTCACGGGTGGCGGCGGCCGCCACTCGACAGCGCCAGGTGTGCGCATCCGCGGGTCACAACTGAGCGCCGCGCCACAGATGACGGGGTGTGAGCACGAAGAGCCTTTTTTGTGTTTTGTCTTTTGGAAGGAATCGGGAAAGGTGAGCCGGGCGCGGGTGAGGATTGCGAAGTTCACGCACCACGGGGGTGGCTGATGCCAATGGGGAGCGACTCCCTGTTTCCCGGCGTCTGGACCCGCTCACCCAACGCTGCCCTGCGGAGCAGGCCACGGGGCTGCCAAGTGCAGGTGCTCGGAGTGATTCACGCCCATGCACACGTGCACACAGCACACAACGCCACTTGTGGCCCCCACACACGTGGCCCACACCACACACAGGTGACCCACCACACACAGGCACCACACGTGCAGCACACCCCGGTGCCGCACCCACACCACACACAGGGCCACACACGGGACACATGTGGCACACGCGTGTATGTGTGCTTGTCTACACGCCAAGCACACACATCATACAATGGTGGCACAACTTATCACGTGGGTACCAGTTGTGTGACACGCACAGCACAGTCAAGACATACACGTTGTGTGGACACAATCACGCATGACGCATGGACTTGACAAACCCTCACACATCACCTGCTGACACGTAGCCTGCATTGCACACACACAATGAGATGTGCACACACACACATGCGACAGGTGAGTCATGTTGTGACACACACTGTGCATGCATGTGTCACATGCGTGGACACACATGCACGTCACGTAGGCAGGCAGGACCTGAGCAGAGGCCCCGGGAGGTGGCCGTGAGGCTGGGGACCTTTGGCAGGCGGCCCCCCTGGCCAGCAGCCCCTCCAGCATCTCTGCACCAGGGTGACCCCGCCTGCGAGTTGGCAGAGAAGGGAGGTGAGGCCCTCTGCGCCCGCCCGCCCCGCCCCGCCCGTACCATCTTGTGGGCGTTCTGGATCTTCAGCCGCTGCAGCAGCGAGGTCTCCTTTGCTTTCAGCAGGAGGACGCAGCTCTGGATGAAGTCGCAGTAGGCGAACTGCCCGTTGCTCCTCAAGTCGTACTTCACCGCCAGCTGCTGGGCCTCCTCTGTGCTGATGTCCAGGTTGAATTTCTCCACAAGCGCTAGAGACAAAAGGGTGGCAAGTCATTCGCTCGCTCCCACAGCCATTCCTGCATCGCCGGCAGAGCCGTCTTCCCGCTCCGGGCCCTGGCCACGCCCCTGCCCCACAGGCTGACGGGGTGGACACGGGCACCTGGCCGAGTCCCGGAGGCCTCTGTCCTGGGACGCCTGCTGGCCGGGTCTGCCTGCTCTTGTGTCACTGAGACTCAACAGCAGGCGGGGAGCGGCAGAGGCGAGGGGTGTTGGGGTGTCCCCGGTGAAGCAGAGGCTGAGTGGAGCAGAGCCCCGACTGAGGTGGGGGAGGGTGCTGGGCGCAGCCGGGCAGGCTGGACTGTGGGGGGCTAGGCCTGGTGCTCCGGCCAGGTGCTTTCCAACTGGGTTTCAGAGGAGACACCCTCCGAGGAGCCCGCGCGGCCGCACGGATCTCCCAGTTCGAGTTTTCCTTCCCGCGAGGGCCGAGACGCGCACGCCGTGGCACACACCCGCGCAGACAGGGCCGCCGGGCTCGGGGCTCTGGGGACGCCAGGCTGGCGGGTCCCTCCCAAGCCGACACCACGCCCAGCTCAGTCCTTCCACCTGGAACAAACCGGAGCTGCTCCTGGGGTGACGCGGCCCTCTTGAGAGACTCGGGTAGGGTGTGAGCTCGTTTAAGCTGGACAAACTGAGACGCTGACGCCATGAAAGCATCGAGAAGGCGCGGAACGGAATGCGCGGGAATTGCTGCGGTTCTTGAGGGCACCAGAGGCGGCAGACTGACCACACGCGATGCCGTCGGCCCCAGCCGGGCCCACAGACGCTGCCACGCGGGGCCCACGGGCGTCGCTGCCCTCGCCCCCAACAGCCAGCGGGCCCCGGGACCAGGGACCGCCCAGGAAGGGCCGCGGCGCTCCCCTCGCCGCAGGCGGGCAGCAGGGCGCGAAAGCAGGATGATTTTTGAGAATCTATCTGCAAGCCTGGACAGGACTGAATTTCACATGCGCTGCGAAAGTCAGACAACAACCAGAGCGATGAACTGGCCGCTACTGTGACTTCACGGTTACACGGAAAAAGCCAGCAAGGAAGTAACGACCGCCTCGCACGAGGGTCAGACGTGCAGCTCAAAATCTCAAGAATGAACTGAAAAACAAGTGAGCGTCACACGTGCCTTGACAGCTTCGTCAGTGGTTTGCTTCTGGCAAAACACATCACATTAAATCAACGCAACAACATCTGATCGTTGCTGCTTTCATCCTTTTTATATTTAATTTGTAAGTATTTTTCGGGGGGCGCCTGGGCACCTCAGGAGTGGATACCTGGTTATGTCTGGACATTTTTAAGCCGCGGCCATCATCAGGGAATTCATACTCAACTGGAAGAAGTTCCCAGGAAGACCCTTCACGCCGAGGGTCTTCGCTCCCTGGAGCGTGAAACGCCGCGCGGACGAGACGCAACAACTCGAGGAAGGTGACCCCGGCCTTCATTTGTAAACAGTGTCCAAGAGACTCGGGGCGGATGTTGAGGGGAGGGGGCCCCGGAGCTGTGTTGGGGGTGGTCTGCTGCCCCCCCCCGGCCCCCTCTTGCTGTCACTGCCTGTAACATTTACGTTCACAGCCCCGTTCAAAGTCGCGGGCCTGCTCGGGGCGCCAGGCTGGCCCGGCGCGTCAGGGGCCCTTGTCCCCCCACCCCCGGGACACCGTCTTCCAGGGGCGCGGGCCAGCACGAACCCAGGAACTCGGCGGTGGAGATGGCGCCCTGCTTGTTGGTGTCCTTCTCCTTGCACTCCCGCAGGAAGCCCCGCCAGCAGCCCTGGATCCTCTTCCGGAGCTTGTTCTCCAGGGACTCGCAGTTCTGCAGGGGCAGGGCGCCCGGCACGCTCCCCGGGGCCTGCGGGCGAGAAGAGGGAGCTGTCCCGGGGGGTCGGAAGCCGAGGTCCCGGCTAAACCTGCAGCAGCGACTCAGGCTGACTCAGGCGTGGGATGTCAAAGGCGCGATCATCTCAGAGAGAAAATTTGTAAAACAAACAAACATAACTGGCAATTTAGCCACTAATTTCAATTCCCATCGGCGGGTTGTATTTGTGCCAATTCCCACCACGCACCTCCTCATTCCCCCGGGCCCCAGGCCTTCCCCACGCTCCTCCCGCCCTGCAGGGGAAGCGCAGGCCCCCCAGGCTCCCGGGCCCACACTGTCGCCTGCCCCTGTGGGCGCCCCTGTGGCCTGGGCACTTACGCTGGGGCCCTGCGGCTGGGGCCCGGCTCTCTGGGTGCCAGCAGGCGTCGAGGCCGCAGAACCGTCTTCCTCCAAGGCCTCGGGGGCGCTGGTCCCCCTCTGGGCCTGGGCCGGGTCGCCCGTGGCCAGCGGAGACACGACTTTCTCAGACCCGAACCTGCTCAGGAAGTCCTGGTACCTCAGCCTCCCCTTGGCGTTCACGGGCATCTCGCTCCAGAGTCGATCAAACTGGCAGAGGAGCAGAAGCCGGGTTAGGGTGGGGCCGGGCGCCCTCCCTCGGCGCCGGGGCGCCCGTGCTCCCCAAGCCAGCCCGAGCCCCGTCAGTCGGAAAGAAAAAGACAGAAGCCATCCGGCCTCCCTGCAGTGGAAGCTTCCGGAAGGCTGGAGAGGCAGACAGGAGGATTATTCATGGCTTCCACAGAACATTTTTTAATTGAATCGAGCCCTCAGTGAGCAGTTTAAGGCCATTAAATCTTGTGATTAGTCACAGTGACGGAGCCGCAGCACACGAGAACGTTTTCGGAGAAAATGCAAATCCATCGCGGCCAGCGAGTCCCAGGGAGCCCGCCCCGTGCACCCCTCGTGTGGGCCCAGTTGCTGCCAGCAGCTGCCAGGCAGGCTCTCGCCTCCGGATCCGCTGCCACCATTTATCTCACCCTGAGGGCCGACACCCGCTTCTCACAAGAGGAAAACGGGAGGCGGCTGGAAAATCGGAGGGAAGTTTATGGGTTTGTGGGGGGCACCAGGTGTCTGGGGCAGCAGGACCGCCGCCCACACGGCCACTGTGTGTGAAATGGGCCGCCGCGGCCACCCCTGCTGACTCGGGGCCTGGGAGCCACGGAGAATGGACGTCACTTCCAGTTTGGCTTTCATAGCCCCTCGGGAGATGTGCTCCCCCGGTGCAGAAGGAGGCTCAGTCACCCCCTTCCTTCCCTGGCAACACCGGGGTTCCAGAAACAAATCCAAAAACTCGTGTCTCACTGTATTTGGAATTCCAGAAATGGGGTGCTGAGGGGTGAGGAAAAGAGAGAATGTTTCAGGTCCTGTAAAGGAAGAGAGGCCTCGTTAGGGACAAGAGTCTCGAATGATCCATTTTTTGCACAAAGGGTGCCCTTCGCCACATGGAGCAAGAAGCGCTGCAGGGGGCACCCCTGCCTGGCCAGGACGCCCCCTGAAGTGCCAGCCCTCTTGCCCAGGGGCCCCCCACGGCAGGCGCCACAATGTTTGTTCTGCGGCCGAGGGCCCAAGTGAACGGCGTGACGCCGAGCCTGCGTGGAGAGACCCTGGGAACCGGGGAGGGACAGCTGTGCCCAGCCTACCCTGCTCCCTTGCACAGGAAGGACTTTAAGGGAAGGAGGAAGATGCCCCTGCAGAGCGGGCAGGGCAGGCTCCTGGAGGCTCCCTCACCCCTAAACAGGCCGGACTTGGGGGGTATGGGGGAGGAGGTGGCGTGTCTAAGGATCAACCCAGGGTGGGCCAGCAAGCCTAAGGGCAAAGGACAGAGGGGGCTCCCTGCTGGGGGGGCAGCTTCTTCCAGGATCCTGTGATGCAAATGAAGTCAAGCCCCCCAGGCCCCGCCCCCTCCCCAGCCGGTTTTCATCCTGGGCAGGCCTGGGGCAGAAGGAAAAGCAGCAGCACTCCAGGAGGCCAGGGGGAGAGTGGGGGGGGGGGGCAAGGAAACCCCCACTTGGCTCGGTTCTGACACTCCCCAACTCTGTGGGGGCCTGGAGCAGCCGCACAGGAGGGACGCACACTCCCTGCACCCCCGCATTTCTGAGCTGCCGCATCAGCCCTGCTGCCCACCCTAACTTTTAGGCGAGAGAGCGACGACGTGCTCCGTTGTGTTGTGTTTGAGTCTTGTCTCCCTGCCACGGCCTCTGGGCCTTTTATTCCAGTACAAACAACACGTTTCCCCCGTGTGGACAGACAAGCTGGAGCTCAACATCAAACGTATTCACGGGACGTGGTGGTGGTGAGGCGGGAAAGTCGCCCAAAGCCTAGTTCAAGGGGTGAAGGGTGATGGAGACGTTCCTGAGTAAAGTTGGGAAAGATTCTATGACAAGAGTGAAAACCCAGAGGTTAAGCGGCAGCTTCAGACGTGAAAGGTCTTATCACCCCAGTGAAAGGTCTTATCACCCCACCGCTCTGCTGAGACAGCCCCCGCACCCCACCTTGCCCCAGGCCTCCCGGAGGGCCGGCCCCTGAGTGCCCCAGGCTGGACAGGTCCTCCCACGGCCTGGAGCCTGTGGGGCAGGGTCTGAATTCCTGGCTTCACCGAAGATGCAGGAACTGGAGTCACACGAAGCTGAAGCCTCCCCGGCTCTCAGAAGAGGCAAACCTCAGTCGTCGGCGTAGAAAACCACCCTCCGCCACGCGGGGCCCAGGCGTGGATCCTGCCAAACCCCAGGGGGCGCGAGAGGAGAGGGGAGCGCCAGGAGCTCGCGTGGCCGGAGAAGCCGGGGCAGCTCAGACGGCGGAGATGAGCGTTCCAGAACAGGATAGAACACATGGAACATCAGGTGTAAACAGGGGAGGAAGTGGGTTTGGCTGTTAAGAAATGAGCAAATAGATTTGAAACTGACAAATAGATTTGAAAGGAGAGGCGAACAATTCCTCCAAAAGAAACACAGCAGCCAGTGACAGACACGATGAGGTTCACACCACGAGGTTTACACGACAGACCAGGCACAGCTGAGGAGAGACGGTGGGCTGGGGACGGGCGGGGACGGGTGCCCCAGTTTCTGACCCGGCGGCGTGTCCAGCGGAAACCTGGACCAAAGCAGCATCGAGGGCAGGAGAAGACGGTGGGACGATATTTTTCAAGGTTTGTGAGAAAATCAGTATCCGTGCAAGATCTGACTTTTAAGAAAATGACAAAATAAAGATATTTTCAAATAGAAAAAACCTGCGTGTTTACTGTCAATAAACTATGCCCGATGGATTTGCCGCTTAGAAAAGAAAACGACCCAGAAGGCCAAGGTGGGGGAGTGAAGACGGAAACACTAAGGAAAGCCGCGCCGACTACACGAGCGCGCCGGCCTCAGCTCTGCGCCTGTGTGGCGGGGAGACAGACAGAGCAAGAGGCCAAATGGCAGTGACACAGAATCCGAGAGGGAGAGCTGAGCTACAGCGGGATGACCTCGCCGAGAAGTCTAATACCGCCAAGAAGGAGAAGGAAAAAACCTCCTGGCGCGCCCGCCCCAGAGCCTTCCCAGCCACGCCGCCCGCAGGCCCGGGGCCACCGCCCTGGAAGCCGCTCTCCGTTTCTGAGGGGTTCATTGCGCCCAAACCCTAAAGATGTGCCACTTGCCCTGCTGAATGGGCCCCGGAAGCCAGGACAGCTGGCCCGGACACTCCCTGGCTGGGTTTTGTAAGGAGGAGGCGACTTTTTATAACGTAGATAAACCGGGTCTTGACATGTGTACTGGAGCCTCCGGACGCGGTCGGGGCTGCTTGTCACGGGGCCCTCGGGACGACGACGGGGGGCTCGGGCACGGGAAGGGTGCGTGGGGCGCACCAGGAGGCAGGCGACGCCTCCGCACGAGAGCAGCCTGGGCTGGGGCGTCCGCTTGCCCGTCTGCGCCCGGAGCGGCCTTCCCGGCACAGCGCAGCTCTGCGGGCCTCACCGACTCCAGCCCCGGCTCATGCCAGACTCGGCTGCTCTCCACGACGCAGACGGCATCTGAGATGTGTCGCCTATTTTTAGAAAGCGGCATTTAAAAATAAGCGCTTAATTTTGGGGGGCTGGGAGTAGGCTGGATGTGCTGGATGGTGAAGCTCTTAGTGGACAATTAAAATCGAATTCTCTCTTATGAACGCCAGATACGCTGGCATGCCATTAATTTATCTCCGTAATTAGAGTGCGGATTTACTTTTCGATGAAATGAAAAATTTTCATTGGTAAAACCTTTATTAGTTGGCCCCATGGAATAATAGCTGCGACTGTATTAATTTTGAAGCCTCCGGTCCATCCCCGGCGGTGGAGGGAAGCGCCTGCACACGGGGGTTTGACAGCCCCGGGCTGGGCTGGCGGCTGGTGCTTTCTCTGGCAGCAGCGAGGATCACACCAGAGCCCTTGAGAAGGTGTTATTCTGGGCAAGTGAAAGCTGACGTTACAGCACCAGCGTCTTCAGGGAGTTCAGCCTCCACGAGCAGGTTCAGAGCCCGGCGGGGGTGGGGGGTCCTGCTCCTTGAACACTTGCAGCCCCTACTCCAGCTCTGAAGGGGCCTGAGCAGCTCTGGCGGGGAGGGAGGGAGCACATTTGCCCCTGGGACCTGCAGGAAGCTCCTGGCTGCCCCTGAGCAGACCTCCTGGGAGGGGAGGGCCGAGCTGCTTTTGTAAGTATCTTGGATTTCACCCTCACCTGGATTCTTCTCTGGGAAGGGGGGTGGTCACTTGACTGAGACCTGGAGGGGCTCACAGTGGCCTGATTCTGGGCTGAAGGGCAGTCTGTTTCTCCGCTTGGGTGATGCACTGTGTCACCCCTGGTCTGTTGGGGTGCTGGGGTGAGGGACGCGGTGTAGGGTAAGGTAAAAAATCAGGCTTTTCTGCCCTCCCGCCATCGGGATAGATGAGGGAACCCTGTGATCCTGAATGCGTGCCTGATGGTGGGCACCTGGAGTGGGTACACCTGTGCTAAGACTGTGCTTTTAAGGGCGGTGTCACCGGGACGCCAGGAGAAGCCGAAAAAGAAGCCCGAAGGCAGAAGCAGAGAACGCCAGAGAGCCCAGATAGAGTGAAGATTTGCTGGGGGCTGGGAGGCTGGTAGTCCTCCCAGCCCCCCAGCACCCCTGCCTGCCACGTACCCGCTGAACCCCCCCAAAAACCTGCAAAACCACTGAGGACTCTGACTCCTCCTTTACCCGGTCTGCATGGGATCAGAAAACCTGCACTGTGCCCGTTCCTGGCCTTTACACGCGGTCACTTCCGGGCACCAGGACCTGCCGAGCACTGGCTGGGAGCCAGGCTCTGCTCAGGCATATGGGAAGCAGGAGCTGGTGTCCAGTGGGGCCACAGCTGCAGTCAGTCAGCAGTTCGGGCCCTGGGAGTGCCCTGCAGGTGCCCTGCCCCTGGGAGATGCTCTCGCCTTGCAAGGCCATGAAGGCCCCAGTACCGGGGCAGCAACCCCTGCGCAGCCTCTGGGAGGCGCTGCAGAGGCCTCCCCTGGGGTTCTGTGATGGGCAGGAGTCCTCAGGGGAGCCTGTGTCCAGCCTGAGGGCAGAGGAGACACTGCAGGGGTGGGCTTGTCACGAGCAGGCCGGGCAGGGGCCTCAGCATCCAGAAGCACCAGCAGCAGAACAGGGAGCCCGCTGGAGGGGGCTCCACCTTCCCCCACTCAGGTGGAAATCTCAGGCTTGCATTATTAACCTCCTTAATGAATCTACTCCTCAGGGTAGTGAGCTCAGAGGCCTGGGGGTGCTGTGCGGGAGACTGACCACATTTTTGGATACATAAGCCCAGGGATGATCGAGGGAAGCGGGAGGACTGTGGCTGCGTTTCACTTGATTCAGAAAATCAAAGGGACATGATTAAAGGCACATGACTTGCACCCTGGCCGAAGCCTCGCGTCTACACCTGCCGCAGAAGCCAGAGGCGCCCGAGCATCTTCAGAGGGACTGTAACCAGCAACAACCACAAGCCCTGCACACCTTCAAGCACTTTAAAAATAGAGAATGGTCCCAAAGAAGCGAGCGCAAGTGGGAGACAGCGGCGCGCGGCGCTAGTCACTGGTATCCGATCAGGGAAGGCAAAGGACACAGTGATCCACCGGACTCTGCCGCAAGCAGCCTGGCGCTCACGCATGTGTCGGCCCGCACGCGAACACAAGAGGTGGCGTCTCCGGGGATGCTGCGGGAAACGCCTATACGATGCAGGCAAGAAAAATATTCACGCGATTACTGTTTTCCTACTAACTTTCCTGTTTGGGAGCTGAACGTGTAGGGACAAGACACGGAGTCTAGGAACCAAACCGCTTCTTTGTTGGGGGGAAATACCCCAGAAAACGGTCTGAAGCTCTTCCTTTGCTGTGCGGGACTGGCCGGGGGCCTGGGGGGAGGCGCTGACCTGCTCGTCCGTCAGGACCTGGACGTGGCGCGTGCAGATGGCCCGGAACTCGTCCCTGGAGGTGGTGTTGGTCTTCATGGTGTCGAAGCTCTCCAGCTCCTGGGCGATGGCGTGGTAGTGAGCGGCCACGGCTTTGTGGAGCCGAGTCAGCATCTCCTGGGTCGCCGCGTCCTTGGGCGACCTGGGTGGGGGGCCTTTGGGCATTTTCTCCACCCACGTAGCAGCACTCTGGGAAAAACAGAATGGAAAGTGGATCCATTTAACAACGAACGAATCACCCCTGGTTGCTGGGCCTTTACCAGGGCAGGCCGGCGGGGGCCCAGCTAGGAGCCCGGGGCTAAAGCAGGATCCAGCACTGGTCCAGCTTGAGCTGAGGTGGAAGCCAGGCCGACCTGCGGGAAGGAGGAGCCGAGGTCGGGGTCCTGGTGGGGGCAGCCTGCCAAGGCCGGCCTGCGGGCACCGCCTTTCCCTTCACCCACCGCGTGCTGGGTCCCTGGGAAGCACAGGCGTGCGCCGGGAGCCGGAGGGAGTCAGCAGGGATGTGCTGGAGGTCGGTTTTCATCCCGGACACGCCGGCTTACTCGGTTTGTTCTTACAACAGACATGGAAAGGCATAGTTTCATGACTGTTACCACCTCAAGCCACCGCACCACTGTGGCCAGTGTCCCCTGAGCTTGGGACTTTCCCCACCCACAGGGATTTCATCCTGGCGAGTCTGGGCCCCGCCGGTGCTCGGGAGCGGTGCTGGACAGCGGATTATTCAGCCCCCTGGCCTGGCGCGCTTTCTCGGAGGCTTCTTGGGGGCGGATGCCTGGGTGTGACGCTGCCCACAGTGCTGGGGACAGTCTGTCGTGGCGGAGGGACAGCTTGGAGGAGGGGGAAGGACTGGTTGCCAGGAAAGGAGGGCAGCAGCAGGGTCTTCCTACCGTACACTTAGACGATGTGCCGGCAAGAGGGCTTGGGAGCGAGGGGGTGCACCTGACGGGGGGTGGTGAAGGCTGCAGCCCACGTCCAGCACCTGCTGCTGGTGGCTTCGGGGGACAGATGGGCCGACAGGAATAGCAGGCCAGGGGAGGTTACTGTGCAGCCATCAGCAGATGCTGAAAACGATGAGGGCCTGTGCGCCTGTCCTGTGGCTCTGGGGGGACTCTCGGGGGCGAAGCTCACGGGGAGGGGAACAGCTGAATCCTGAGCCTCCCTGACATGCATCTACATGCTGCAATTAGGAAAAAGTCCCCCCCAAAGCTGGCGCTGTGGTTGCTGTGACAACAGGTCAGTTCCTGGAGAGGAAGATGTGGGATGGGAGGGGCCTGGGCTCAGGAGCACCCAGGGGTGACAGTGCCTGACAGCTGCCCTGCACCAGGGCGTTCTGGCAGCCACACTGGGTGTCTCCATCATCATAGCTACCGAACAGCTCTGACGAGGAGCAGCCAGGTAGGACCTTTGCCAGACAAGAGCGCCAAACCCACTGGGTACGGGAGTGTCGTATGAACACTAGGTCACGACGAGCCTCCAGCGGTACCACGGGCGCTCCATGCTCCTGCCCTCCAGGAAAAAGCAGGATCTGTGCCACACAACACTGCACTGAACACGGGCGCTGCCGGGAACACCCCCAAACCCGTGAACACACACGCTTACGCCCGCCACAGCCCGTCCCGCCCTTGGCCAGCAAAGGCCAACAGAAGCTCTGAAGGATGTTCACTTGAGCCAGCTGCAAAGTAAGTGGATGCTTTTCTTCTTTCACTCTGGAAAATAACGGTGATATCACAGATGTTCCTTGTGTATTTCCAGACAGTCGGAAAGGCAGCTCCTGCAGCTAAGCACCCGGCGCTTCCTGAACATTCCGGGATGCGGGCATGCGCGTCCTCGAGGACCCTTCTCCTGCAGGTGCAGCCACGCCGGAGAGCCATCCTCCCGCTCGTCACACCCGTGGGGCCCTTCGGGGAACACAACCAGGGAGGACGAGGGTGGACGCGGCCGGCACAGGAGGGTGGGGTGCACGTCTGGACTGTCTCCGTCTCTGGCCCTGCTCGAGCCTCACCTGCCTGGCGGGGTGGCGCCCGCACACGCTGGCAACACTGCTATTTTGACAACAGATACGGGAGAATTCCAATGACGGGCTACATGTGACCTGAGGGTCATATGCTTTAACCTCCAGAGGAGGCCGAACGTTTTCTAGAAAATACACAGGTAACTAAATTTAAATAAAGTTTACAAGAAGCCTGAGTAGGCGGGGAACCACGAAAGAATCGCTGTTAAAAGATCTACCGTCTACCCCTGGAGAGGTGTGAAACTCGATGATTAAAGGGCAAGCTGTATTTAACTTCTAAGGAACAGACAATTTTCCGTTAGTCAAATTACTCCTGAACACAGAAAGGGACACGCGGCACCACAGCTGGCTTCTGTCACCCCAGCAGCAACACAGGACAGGGAAGAGGCTTGCGAAGAAAACCAATTCACGGTGCAGACAGCAATGCAAAGACACTGAAATGTCTTCCGGAAGCCGCCAGGGACGCCCGCATCCTGCCGAGACTCCCCCCCCACCCGGGACCACACAGGGTCTCTCCCGAGCACCAGAATCCTTCAAGAACGAGTGGACTCCTTACGTGAGCGCAAGGTGGCCTATCAACAGACGTCAACATCTCTTTCAAACCACAGATTTAACAAAACCCTGGTAAGAATCTCAGTGGGCATTTGGAGGAACCGCTAGACACACTGACCTGAAAGCTGACCGAGAAACAGGTGTGTGCGGACCGCCGTGAGGTGTGGGCAGGCTGGCGGCAGGGAGACGCCAGTGTCGAGGCCGTCGTCTGCTGCTCTCAGCTCAGGCGGGCCCGGGACAGGCCCGGAGCTGGGACCTGCTCCCACCGGGCGTGAGAGGGGGAGTCGTCACCCCACAGGCCTGTTGTGACACATGAAAACCAGAGCCCCAAGCTACTCCCCAAGCCACCCTGGTCAGGATGCAGAGACAGAGAACAAAACAGGACTCGGCTCTTTCCAGAGACCAAGCTGGCGGGATGCTGGACACGGTCAAGGCTGGAAGGGGGAGATGAGGCGCCAGGATCCTCCATCTGACTCATACCCCCCCATGTGTGGCCAGATACTGGGGAAGCAGAGGGAAGAGGCTTCTGTGGGGTGCAGCCTCGTGGGAGGGAGCGACACAGGGCCCGTCTGCAGGGGAGCAGAGGCCTGCACGGGGGCGTGTGTGGGGCTGACCTGGGCACGCAGGACTTCCAGGGGATGGAAAGCTGGGGTGGGAGATGATGGGGTTCCGAGGCAACAAGCTGACGCCGGTGAAGTCTTGGGGTTCCCACGGGCTGCCTGCAGACTCAGCCCACAGGCCTGGAGGGGCTTCCCCACACTCCCCGGGGCCAGGAGAGCAGCGGGAGGTGGAGGGGTGGACACAGGGCGCTCGCTGAAGAGGCACAGAACAGCGAGGGTGGCCACGGCCGCCAGGGAAGGTGCTCGCGCTGCTGGTCAGAGACCTGCTTTCCTGCTGCAGAAATGACGACCCCAGGGCTCCAGTCACATGGACACCAACGGGGCAGCAAACCCGAGGGCTCCAGTAGCCGCACCCGTGGGCACGGCCGCCACTGCCTCAGTGCCCAGGTGGCCCGGGATGCGCCTCCTCGAAACTCACCCTCGCCACCCAGGGAACCCTGGCTCTGGGGGGCAGAGCCGCTGGCTCCTCGCGAGGCGTCTGGCTCGGAACCTGCCAGGCGCCGAGTCCTGGTTCCCGCCCGCGCTCCGCAGCGCGATCAGCCCCCTCCAGCCCCACTCCCAGCGGCAGCGGGTGCCAGGGAGGAGCAGATGGCTCCTGGTCTGGCGCTTCTGTGTCCCTGGCGCTGTTCACGTGACCACCGCATCTGAACGGAAAAAACAGAGCTTTTCTGTAACTTGAAGAAATGCTTCTCCTAATGAGAACAGACACCACTGTCTTCAGAGGCAAATGCCACTGTCCAGGAGAGGTACGCTTCCCATCTAAGGAGACTCGGGAAGGCCGGACGGCTGTGGGTGAGGAGCGGGGCCCCTGCTGTCCGCGCCGTGGTCCCCAGCAGGACCCCCTGGACCTGCATACCCAGCGCCCCCTGCAGCCTCGAACCTGACAACTGCGGGCAAGGCTGTTCCCATTACTTTTTTTTTTTAGATTTATTTTTTCATTTATACAAGAGCTGGGGTACAGGCCAGATGCGCGGGAGGATGAGAGGATTCACCAGAGACAGAGCGGGGAACAGAACAGGCAGACTGACGAAACACACTGCTGAGGGGAGCAGCGGCCGAGACAGGAGAGGTCTGCGCGCCATGTGGGTTTCTTCGAGGCAGGCAGGGATCCAACCGGCGCTGCAGAGGCTGTGGACAGCTTCACAGCGCTGTGCTCAACCGCCTGCGCCACCGGGGAGGGCCCTGTTCCCGTTACTTTTTACAGACACACCCCCACACACCCCGGAACCGCACGTAGCGCAGGTCATAAGGAACAGTCATCCCTCCAGGGGTCGACCACCATTCACTGTTGCCAGAGAACATCCCTTTGTGACGGCATCATGATGTTGGCAAAATATATCAGAGCAGCGATGCCCCCGGCGCGCAGGACCCAACCATCAGGGGCCTAGAAGGGCACCTCCCTTTTGGGGGAGCTTTCAGATGCTGTGCACCGGATACTCTGAAACTGTGCTTCCAGCCAGCCGCTGGGGGACAGGGGCAGGCCTCGGGGGCCCGGAGCCGGCTCCCCCTGCCCCATCACCTCCGGGCTGGCGGCCTCCAGCAAGTCCCGCCACCCCTGGGCGTTGGGTCTCCATGTGAAGTCACAGCAAACGTTTCTGCCCGTGACTGGCCAGTGGACTTCAGTCAAGTCCACGCTGCTTTTCAGCCAATAAAATTTAACTCTTTTGTTCTCGACCGGAGTCCCTCAAACCTGTAGAACCTTATTCCCTTTCTTAACCGCGGAGGCAGATTTGAGTTTATCTCCTACCTCCTTGCCTGTTGATTTGCCAATAAAAGTGGTTTTTCTTCACAAGAGTGGATGTGACTGCCTGACCTCTGCTGGGGGGGGGGGAGAACCCCGTGGCCAGGTAACGCCCTGGGCTGCACCCAGACACCCCACAGTCCGGCCACCAGATCGAGGCAGTTGTCCAGGTGTTTGTGGGGGGCCTTCTGGCCGAGACAGCCCTGACTTCCTGATCAATAAAGGGGGGTGAGCTCAGACAGCCAGCCAGGCCCCTGGGTGTGGGTGGCTTTTTGGCATCAGACCCCTTGACGGTGGATGCATCGTAAAGGGGCTCAGTGACACTCCTGTGGTGTCTGGGTGGTCACCTGGCTGGGGTTGGGCAGCCCGGTTAAGTCCATTCCAGCTGTCAGATTAGAAATATGTCTGTATGTTAATTTAACTATTACGAAGGTTATAATTAGCTAATCAGACTGCATGATTCATCGGCTAAGTTTGTTCTGAATACTCAGGGAGACAATTATATAGTTTTTCCCATGATTCCTCACAGGAGGAAAAAAAAACCCTGAAACTTCATACAGAATTCTTAAGAACACAGCAGGTAGCAAGGACTCCTAATTAGAAATACTCGGTAAAGAATTCCTCCACCTCCTTTTAAAGAACAGTATAATTACTTCCAAGAATTGAAAAATTGCTTCATTTGATCAAATATTTTGATTAGCAAAGAAATTAATTGTACTGTATCTTCATTTGTATTTACAGTGAATAAATGAAATCTAAAAATAACAACAGCAGCAAAACTGCCTGTCAAAAAAAAAAAAAGAAGATAAAACATTAAAAAATCCAGATGAAAGTTAACTGGAAGCTCTGGGCGCATGGAGATGGCGCCACCCTACCCCACGGGCCCACCCGAGGGCGGTTGTCTCCCAGGAGGGCCAGGGCCCTGGGTGGGTGGGCCAGCGTCAGAGACGCGGGCAGCTGTGGGCAGGAGCGAGGGCCTTGCACCAGCTTCCACGCACAGCTCAGGTTTGCGCTGCCTGGACCAGGGATCTCTTACCATGCGAGGCTTCTTTCTGGGCAAATCTGAAGATTCCAGAACTTCCCTTGGAAAGGCCGCAGTCAGGCCAGGCTTCAAGTCCATGACCCGAGGCTTGCTGAGGCCCAGATGGGGGAGGGGCGGCGCGGCTACCCGGTGCTCGCGGCCTGGTCCTCGCTGCTGCTGATTTTCGGGGCTGGGGTGGAGGACGCGCCTTCTCCCAGCTCCAGCACCACCAGGCCAGCGGCCCTCTGGCCCCAGCCCGTCACTGAGGACCCCCCGCAAATCTGCGTTGGCCCGAGTGACCCTCTCCCAGCCTGCCGCGGCCTCAGTGGGGGGACAGGGTGGGGGGTGAAGGCAACAGATGATTCATTGGCGGGGGAGTGAAATTCAGGGGGGCTGTTTAAACACTGCTGACTGCTATCGAGAGGGCCTCGCTTTTCCACCCCAGGAGCAACGGCAGACAACAGCCATGATGTGGCTTCGTAACTGCCTGAAGTCATCCCCAACAACCTTGGGGCTCGCTCCTGAAAAGGAAACTCCCCCGTTCTTTATCACGTTTATTAAAAATACATGGAGCCCTTTCTATTTACAATAAAAACAAAGATAAATGGAACTACCGCTGTTGGTGACAAAGATAAACAGGACGTTCACAAAAGATAACAAACACCTGGATGTGCTCTGCCCAGTCTTCTTTGGCGGAAAACTACGACCTGAAAGGAACGCGCACCCTCGCGGCGCGGCTCCGGAGAGCATGTGCCGCAAACGCAAGTCGGGAGGGTCCCGGCCCCCCACTCGGAGCGGCAGAATAATTACTCGGTATTGAATAAGGATGTGTTTTGTTTAAAAATTCCATTATTTCCATGGTGATAAAGCAGGAAGACTCTATATGGGTTTCTGCTAGGTCTTTTAAAAATGCTATTTCTGCTCTGAGCGTTATTTTTATATTCATGGAAGGTACTGAAATTGCACTTTAGGACTTAACAGAAACGTTAAGCAGGAATGATTTTCTAAAAACAAGAGGATACTCTATATTTTACACATAGCATTTTGAATAGAAAGTATTTTTCCCAGGATGAGAGGTACTTGCGGAGGACAGGAATTCAGAAAACGCTTTCACCCAGCTTGGGAGAATCTTCGGGAGAAGCTCCGAGGGCCGTCGCACGGAGCCCGTCCTCTGTCTCTCTTTCCTTCCTTCCTTCTTCAGCAGGTCCACGGCTGCTCTGCAGCGGAGGCTGTCATCTTCCTCTACACCTCGGGCCCTCCTCTCCACCCCAGATTAGGGGTGCGGGCCCAGGGGCACCAAACTAGCTCCTGCCACCAACCTGCACCTCCGTCTTCTGTGGGCCCTGGGGCTCTGCACCACCTGGCCTGGTCCTCCTCACACCCAGTGTGGCGGGCAGGCATGGCGAGGTGCCCCGGGCTGAGCCGGGGGTGGGGGGAGCCCGGAGCCCTGCCTGCTGAGACGCAGGGACCTCGGGGTGCACAGCAGGAGGAGCAGGCGGGACACAGACCAAGGCGCAGCCACCCCCAGCTTCTGAACGCGAGGCGGCACCTGCTGGGAAGAGCCCCATGACCTCCAGCCCCGGGGCGCGAGGAGCGGCCCAGCGGGCTCTGAGCAGGCGTCCTCTTCACACTGCGCTTCGGCCTCCTCCAGGCCCGACCGACGGCGGCTTCAGTCCCCGCTTCCCCGCTCCAGGAAGAGACTCGGAGTCCAGCGGGCCCCAGCCGTCTGAGTTACATCATGGTGACTTCCCCGCCCCCCAGCGCATCCCTTGGAGGGGGAGGATGACCTGGATCACGTCTGACGAGCCGGGGGATCACGCAGTCGCTGTCTGAGCTAGGGCTTGCCACGTTCTCTTCCCGTCTATAAACATGCCTGCCCAGGCCCACATTTTAGCAACTGTCGTGATGAACAGTACCGGCTCCTGGACAGAGGCTTCCCAGGCCAGCTGCTCCCAAGGAAGCGACCCCATGTCTGCTCCCGGCTTGCAACGATTGTCCTTTGGCTCAGAGAAGGGGGGCTGACGCCTGCGGCAAGGGGCGCAGGGCCTGCGGGTCTGCTGCTGCTGCCACCTCCCCACCTGAGAGCAGATAAACAGATGAAAGATCCCCCCACTTCCTGCCACCTGCCCCCCAGGTGTGAAGGAAGCTGTGCTTATAAAGTGTCCACTGCAGTAGCAAAATCTGGGGAAAGCTGAAGTGCTGAGCCGCGAGGGGATGGAAGGAGCGATGCAGGCGCCGTGGCCAAAGTCTGGGAGACTGTGGGTGACGGTGCGGTTCAATGCTTAGAGCACAGGCGGGGCACGAGCTGCGCAGGCAGGGCTGTCCAGTGCAGTGAGGAAGGCCACGTGCTTGAGTCCAAGCCCACGGCAGCATCACTCGCGAGAGCGAAGCCTCGAGGCGACCCAGCACCCGTGGGCCGTGAGCGCGTAAGCAAAGCAAGGCGCGTCTTCCAGTGGACACGCCCGTCCCGCTGCAGGGGGGACGTCACTTGCTCATGCCTTATACACCTGCCTACTCCTTGCTCTAGTAACCTCACTGCCGAGCGCTTATGCCAGGGACGTGTTCAAGGCCTTAGGGACGCAGATGCTCATTACACGAACCCTATGCAGTTAGAAGTGGCCTGAGTGCCAGCTCCGGGGGCAGTGAAGGGCGGCCCAGGGCAAGCCGCTGCTTGGCAGGAGAAGGGGCCGCGGCCCTGGCTGTTCTCACTCGGCGCGGACTGGGGCGGAGACAGCGGTGCTGGTGGACACCAGGTGGGAACTGTTCCAAACGATGTTGGCCAGTTACAAGGAGACACTGGGACACAACGTGGGAATAAACCACTTGCGTAGCCAGAGAAACAGTCCTGGGAAGGAACGAGGCCCCGGGGTCAGGCGGGGCACACCCTCCTCCAGGAGGCCCTCCTGGCTTCCCTGGTCCTTTCCTCCTGCCCAGGTGCCCGTGTTCAGCCCACTCTCTGCACCTCCACCTTCACCCCGGGCTTGGCCGGCTCACAGCCCGGGGTCTGGTGCGCAGTGGAGCCCCACAAATGTCTCCCCAGTGGGCCCCAGTTTCCTCACTTCAAACTCGCAGCTTCACTTGCCTGGACCCCAGATCATCTGCAGGGATCTCAGATTCCTGAGAACTCAAAACTAATCAGGTCAAAGCAAGCTCCCAAACTTCTTTGGAGAGAAAAACTGGCAGGGAAGGACACACCTTCACCCTCAGATACCCTCTGCAAGGCTTAGAGCAACCTTTCAGCTGGCACGAGCCGACGCCGTGAGACTGCCAGCCCCTCTGACAAGGTTTTAATCAATCGCCCAATTCGCAAAGACAAGTTATAGCCCACTTGCCAGAAGAGGTGCTTACGGCTACAGATACCCTTACCTCTTCGTGGAAATCGTTGAGGTTCTGGAGAAAATACTTCCAGTTTATATGGGGGTTTAGATGAAGTCTCAGTCGTCTCAGAAAATAATGATACTGGTTATCTGTGAGCTTGTAACAGAAATCTTTAAGAACTTGTCCAAAATCTGAAGCCTTGACAAAGCCAGTGTCCTCTTTATCCAAGGCCAAAAATGTCTAAAAAAAAAAAAAGGGCAGAAGCTACTGTCAAGTGAATATTTCAGAAATACTTTCGTCCACATTGCTTCTGAAATGCAAACGAATGCAAATGAAATCAAGTACCTGCTGGTCCCTGCAAATTCTGAATGACTAGACACTAAAATACTACACGACACACCGCTGGTGCGCGACGGGGCAGGGGCAGGACGGGGCTTACCGGTCAGGAGGGAAGTTCGCTTTCTTCACCGCTACTTGGGTATCAGGAAGAAGAGGAACCTCAGCCCCCAGCCTGGAAGGGGAGCCCCACCCTAGGTCCAAGAAGCCCGTCCCAAGAGCATCAGGCTCCCAGGGGAAGCCTCTTGCCAGGACTGTCCACCTGGATCCCCTTGCCCCACCCCCTGGCACTAAGTCTCCTGTAACAGGAGGCTGAGCAGCCCCCCAAACTGGGCAGCGTGGTCTCAAGGCAGAAGTCAGGTTGCAAGAGGCCAGGAGGGGTTGTCAAGGGGCCACCCTGTACCACCCACCCGCCCCCAGGCTCCGATGTTTTCCAGCCCCCAGCCGGACCTTGGGGCCAGACCTCGGGCTCTGCCTGAGCCTGTGCCGGAGGCGCTGGGGGCAGCACCGAGCCAGCAGCATAGTAGTCAAACTGGAAAAGTGCAAAAATATGCTATAAAAAGAAAGCACATTTTTTCCCATCTGTCGAAACAAAATCATTCATTTTTATTGCACTAGAAAATCTGTATCGAGTGGTAGGTTAAGATCCTTTTTTTTAAGTAAGATTTTAATGTGTTTGCAGACCCCACATCACATCCCCATTACGGCTCATTCTCCTCAGGGCCCATCAGGCCGGGGTGCGTGTGCCCACATCAACCTGACAAGTCTCTGTTGTTGTGAATCTGGAGGCGGCCGGCGGCACCGCGGCATCACCACCGCGGCCGGGGGAGGCCTCTGGCCTCATGGCCTGATGGCGGCCTCGGCCCCGAGCTCAGCTTCTGGGGCGCCGTGAGTCCCACGTAGCGGGTTCTCCCACAGCCGCCCGAGACGCCCCTGCCAGGCGCCCGGTGTGGGCGGAGGGTGGTCTGACGGGGCCCCCGCACCCGGCTCTGGCAGGCAGGCAGCGGGGCCTGTGTGGCCCTGGCTCCTGGGGCCTCCCTGTCCCGCCAGCCCACAGGGGGCATCAGCGTCAGAGGTGAAAAGGCTTAAGACCGGATCAAACGCCACCCGAGGGGCTGTCCCGACATTTCAGGCCCCCGAGGCGCTGGAGGGCTTTCTCGGGGAGACGCAGAAAGGTGCGAGTCCTCGAGCCTCGCCCACGGCCGCCCAGGTCTCGGGCCCTCTTCCCTCGGGACACCTGCCGCCCTATTGGCCAGAGAACCTCACTGTCTCGCTAAGAACCCCGGGGCCTGAGAGGTGCTTCTCCTTGGCTCCTCCCAAAGGCTCCATGGACCTCAGTTTGAGAAACATCCCTAGAGCTGTTCTGTGGGGTCACTTCAAGTCAGACGGGGCGATGCCCTTTGGCAATTTGGGTTTTTTTGTCTAATAGGTTTTCTGTTATTCTCACTTTTTTTGCAAAAATTCTGAAAATACGCACTGATACTTAGAAATCGGGAGGTTTCATCAATTAACATGAAAAATGCAAAGATCTAGTGCGCCTGGACCCTGGCCTGGGCCCTGGCGGGTGACCCCCGCGCAGGCCATCTCGGGGTGGGGCACTGGAGTGAAAGGTGTCGCGGTGACACAGGACACACTCATTTTGAAAAAAATAGTTCAAACTAATTTTTCTCTAACGATCATCAAGAGCTAGCACTCAAATGGTCAATCTTCACGGAGAACTCCGAGACTGGGAAAGCATCTGCTCTCCCGGATGAAGGCCACGTTCACTGGCATGCCACGGTGTTCCAAGCTGGCTGGGCCGCACCTGCCTTTCTCCAGCGTCCCTGCAGCTGGCCCTACCCGAGGATTCTCTCCCACCGGGCACTCAGCCGGCACGGTCGCAGCTCCACAGGTCACCCCACGACGGCCGTGCCCTCTATGCACCCAGAGCTGCCTGGCGGCTCCGGATCGGTGGTCCTGCTAAGAGCAAGCCCTGCCCTCCTTACTGCTGCTGTTGCTGCAGGGGAAGCACATTTGTGGGGCAGCGGGGGACCCCGCTTCCTTGCCAGGGGCACGGCCAACCAAAGCACTGCTCCCCAAGGCCCACGCAGGGCCGCTGCACGCCTCGTGCCAGGGCCCTTCTGACGCCCTCCCTTGGCTCCTGGCTTCCCCACGAGTCTGCGCCACAGCCTTGCCCGAACAACCTCTCCAAGGCCACCTCACAACATTCCCTCCATGACCAGTGTCCCGGGGGGCCAGCCTGCTCTCACCTGGGGTCTGTCCTCTGCCCTCTCTCCTGAAACCCTCCACTTCACCCCAGATCCAGCATCTGCTAAACATCCGAGCACTTTCCACTCAGAGAACACGCCCCAGGGTACAGTGGTGAGGGGTTTTTATAGCCAAACTTGGAGATTCCTGATCTGATCGTGACCCGGTCAGCCCAGCTCCTGCCCCCCACCCCAAGGAGAGCGGAGAGGGGTGAAGGGGGACCGGAGGGCCGTTTTCATGAATTGACATGAGAGTCAGAATTTCAGTTTTCATGATAAAAGCCCTGTCGGGCTGCCGTACCGCGGCCAAGGCCAGTTCGGAGGCGGCGACAACCTCCTGGACATGCTTCAGAACTTCCTCTGGGTTCAGTGTCGAAAAATCAACCAGTGCCTGCTCTTCCTTTGTGTCTGGCTGAGGTTTTGCTGGCTTGCTATTCTCCACTGCTTGTAAGAAGTCAAGGTAGTTGATGCAATCATTATGCCAACTGATTCCCCAACTTGTCCCAAAAGAAAGAAAAGGATATATTAGTAGTAATACAGATACACCACCTTGTCACTTATTCATTCAACAAACAGTTGCTGAGCAGAGAGCAGTGTGGGGAAGATGCCTGGTGGTAAGACACTGCTCGCTGGCCTGTACGTGGGCGCGGACCCATCGGTTATGCTATCAGACGGGGGGCACACCTCATCTGAGAAAACAAGGTAAGGGCGAGAAGCGAGGACACAGGTCGTGGCAGCTGGCAGGGCCGGGCCACCTGCAGGACGTCGCCATGGGAAGCTGGGCCTGACGGTGCACAGACATGGTCTGGAGCAAGGGCACGGGGTGGGCCGAGGGGACTGTGGTCATGGAGACCTTGGCTAATGAGAGCCTGGACCGAGAAACAGCAGAGGAAGCTGAGAAGGAGGGGGATGTGCCAGATGCAGCAAAGGGGAAAAGAAGAACTGAGTAAAATTTATGTCAAATTCTTCATCAAGATCAGTTGAAACTGAGTCTTCTAGCTGGAAGCTCTCAGCAGATTTTATGAAGCCTGAATAGCTCAGTATTTTCTCAAATAAAAATTCCATCTGAGTGTGCGTCTGCACAAGGACACCCATGTGGAAACAGAGGCGCCTTCCTGCCCTCAACTCCAACACAGAAGAAAGAACAGATTGTGAGATGAAACCCAAAAGTTTCAGGCGAACAGGGAGCATATCTGCTAAAGATGTAAAATAATCTAAAATAAAGTTGAATCGCACTCAACGTTCACGTGGCCATAACTCCAACCCGCTGGGGACACGGGCTCTTGACCACCTGCCCCTTCTGCTGCTGCTTGGGCAGGCTGGGCACAGCTGCCCACACAGGGGAATGGTCTAGAATGTGGCTACGCCAGAGAGAGAAGTTTCCAGTGACTCACATTATCTACTGCTAAAGGAAACCAGCCAGAAGTGCGCTTTTCCAACCCGCAGCTGCAGAGCAGCCTTCCAGGGGCCCCGACGGCGTCTCACATGGTGGAGGAAAAGGGTAATCAACTCTATTTCATCAGCAGGATAAATTGCCAACTTGGTATTAAAATTTAGTAATAAAATCAAATGCATATGCTAATCTCAGTATTATTTAGAAAAGTCTATTTTGGATCTAGAAAAGAATAATCTACATATAATTACAAATAACAGAGATGTTTATCATCAAGAGGTCTTTGAGAAGAAACAAGCAACTGAGCAATGGATCCTTATTAAGGTTTCAATTCATAAAAAAGTTGATCGCCCCCATTGAAAGGTGGACTGCAGAAATTCCATAGTCCTTTTGTTGGCGTGTGTATAAGTATCAAGACTATGTTTTAATAAGACTCTCTTATAATCATTTGGTTAATTATTTATCTGGTGCTATTTTCCTGTGATTTATTCTTTGAATGCATATGAATTCTTATTCAGCTGGAAATAGACCGAGTGTTTAAGGAAGAAGAGAACATATAGGCATGTGAGGGTGAAACGGTCCTCTTTCTCTGTCTACGGAGCATCAGGCTTCTCACAGCTTGAGTACAAATGAGCACTGTCTTCAAAATTCGAAGGGGAAGTGATTTCTCCCCAGGATTCTCTGCCCAGACAAGCTCTGTGATCTGCATGGGGGAGAATAAAAAATATTTCCGACAAAGAAGTCAGAAGATGTACTGCCCATTCATCCTTTCTTAGGAAATTACTTCAGGAAGTGCTCCAGCAAAAAAAAGAGTGTAAATGAAGAAACAAAAAGATGTGGGATACAGGAAACAGGGTGTCCGGCCCAAGAGACTAGTGGGGACAGCCAGGGTGGACAGCCACTTGGGGGTGGCAGAGATAGGGCAGGGGAGTGCAGGGACAGGGTGGAGGGTACCAGGGAGGAAACTGGACAGACAGAAAGTGGGAGAGAAGGCTGAGGAAAGCTGAAGATTGGCCATGTTGAACTTCCCCTGTGCATTCCCCGGGATCTAAAGAGTGACAACAGTTAACGCAATCACCCTTTAGGGCCCCAGAAATGGCACACAGCAAAGACCCACTTTCCCCGTATGCCTTAGAAGAGATGCATGAGTGCCCCCGGGGGCCTGCCTGTGACACAGAAGTTTGGGGACGGTGCCCCGGAGAAGGAATTCATGACCTAGACACTCAACGATGTTTACAGAGCCGTGATTATGAAACGCTGTCTAATGGCTTGTGAGTTTTTGAATCAACTTACGAACCAAGAAGGGAAGATGTGGTTTCGGCTGCAGGACAGAAGGTTGAATTTAACCACCTTTTCTAAAGTAAAATAGAAGCTGACAGAAGATGGGATGAGGCAGGAACAGGGAGGGAAAGTGACAGAAAGGAGGGGAGCCTGTCAAGTGTAGAACTTGGAAGGTCACTTTGTCTCATAATAAGCAAAAAGTTAAACAAGCTGGAAAACAGTGATTTTTCTTCGGTCCCGTAAGATGCTGAGGGCAGAGGGGAAAATGTCACCCTAATATCTAGACAGAGAAGAGAATACAGAAAAGCCAAGATCTGATTTCCTGGAGCAAATATATTTCTTTGGAACTAGAAGCTGGTAAGAATTCTTAGTGCTAACTTGAAAACCTGGTGGGGGCTGTGTGTGAACTAGTGTGAAAGTAAAAGGGTCCTGGGGACCCAGTCGTAGGGGCTGCCCCTTCTTTCATGGCTTTAGGGATCCTACCAGGTTGTCACAACTAGGACCTGAGGATGAGCCCCTGGCCCTGGCAGGGAACGGGGACAGTAATCCTTGTGAAATGGGCCCAGAGCCTTCTCCACTATGATTTTCCAGGGCAGAGACCTTACCACAGCCTTATCCCTTCTGGGGGAGAGGGAATTAGCCATTCCCACCCCCCCTTTTGCCTTTCTGACTTACCCATTGGATTAAAAAAAAACCTAAGAAATGCTACGCAATACTATGCAGCTCTACGGAAAGATGAAATTTTTCAATTTTGACAAAATGGGATGAGTTGAGAGGATTAAGCAAAGTGAACTTGTTCAAAATACAGGGACAAATATTGGATGACTTCACCTGTATGCGCAATGTAAGGGAACAAAGCAGATGAATGGAGAAAAAACATAAAAATAGACCAGTGACACTAACACCCAACCTGGGATAACCAGAGGTGAAAAGGGTGGGGGGTGGGGATAAGGCTGAAGGGGGCAGGAGAGGTGGTGGAGGGTGCTTTGTTTTTAAATGTATATGTTATAATATCTTTTGTTTCTCATCCCTAGTTGATCTAATAAATGGTTGCTCAAAGTAATAACAACAAAGCAGTGGGCCATCACAGCACACGGACGGGGTGGGGGGGTGGGGGGTGGGGGGGGTGGAGGTGGGGGGGTGGTGGGGGGGTGGGGGGTGGGGTGGGGGGTGGGGGCCCGCGCTGCCCCAGGGACGGGAGTGAGGTCAGGCACGGCCTGCTGTTCATGCGCATTGCAATCTCAAGAGCAACTGCTAAATTTTGTTTAATGTTGGGGTACTAATATTCTCAATTTTTCGAAACAAGGACGTAAGAGTCTTGCACTTAGTCACAAAACATTCAGCCAGGCACAGCCAGCGTCTAAAGCAAGAGAGCAAGGGCACACCAACGCAGTCAGAGGAGGAGTAATCAACTCCAAGTTGCTTCAGTTTAAAAGTACAAGAGTATAAGACTTGCAGTTAGATAAAGTGTGTCTAACACACACGTCCAACTCTGTCCGGACTTCAAACCCTTCTAAAATTAGAGAAAAGGGAGCTTTAAAAAAGACACAGTGGGGGTTCTGCTCCCCACTCTGTCTCTGGTGAGTCCTTTCACCCTCCCAGTTCTTGTATAAATAAATAAATCTTTAAAAAAAAAAAAAGACACAGCAGGAGTGTGGGTAGAGCAGGGTGCTCTGGTCCAGCAGCGACAGCATCACCTGGGACCTTGTACCAAGGCTCCCAGGTGGACCCCAGACCAGCTAAGTCAGGGAGCCTGGGGGAGGAGCTAGCAAGCTGAGTTTCAGCCAGGTCTCCTAGCGATTCTGCAAATTGGAAACTCAGAGAAAGAAGGGGCTACCCAGAGGGGGGCACCTTGGAAAAAAAGCTGGAATCCTGGCCTTGGGTGCTTATTATAAACAACACCAAACCTGAAAGAAAAAGGGGTGTGAATGCAATTCCAGGAAAACCCTGCCTGTTCTCTGAAATCCTGATGCAGTCTCATTAGCACCTCCCTTTCCTAATACTACCCCAGATAAGTCCCTGCTTCTCCCCAGTGCAGGGAGAGGGCTTGGGGAGCGTGGTCGGCCATGTCCTTGGCATGCTGGCTCCTGATTAAACCTGATTTCCTTCCGCCAACTCTTGTCTCCTGCACTTCAGCTTATGAGCGGTGAGTAGCCAAAACCCAAACTCCAGTAAAACATCAACTGCTAAACCTCCAGTTTTCTTCTCAGTCAGCTTTCAGAGTGCTAGCAATAGGAGACCCAGAGAATCTTCTCTGGCTGGGTTGCCAGATTTAGTGGGGGAAATCCTACAGGGATATCCAGTTAAATAAGAATTTCAGGTAAACAAACAAAAAAATATTTTTAGCATGTGCATAACACATATTTATACTAAAAAAAAACTTTATCTGAATTTTATATTTAACTGGGCATCCTTTATTTGGCAATTTATTCCCTGGGAAACTGACCAGCTCTAAAGAAAAGTTTTAAGGAAACCGCTTTCCAGAT
Organism: Talpa occidentalis; assembly: GCF_014898055.3. NCBI lineage: Eukaryota > Metazoa > Chordata > Mammalia > Eulipotyphla > Talpidae > Talpa > Talpa occidentalis. The sequence continues at coordinate 2,236,408 of NW_023601653.1, read as the reverse complement.
GACCCTACAGTTCAAACCAAAGTTGGCAAGTTCTACCGATGTGCAGAACTACTAACCTGCTTCTTAGTACCCTGTTTTTAGCGTAAGAATATTTTTGAGGAAAGAATCTAGCAGAAAAAAAAAATGCAACACTGAGGAGAGACTTCTCAGGTGAAGAAAACTTTAAAAAATTCTATTGTTAACTTATTCAGAGAAATGAAATAATGCATCCATGAAACAAGAACAGGATGCTATGAAAAAGAAACATTCTAAAGAACAAATTTGAGCTCTGATAATTAAAACTATGACAGGTATGATAGCAGAAACCAAAATCTCACAAAGTTGAGGGCTAAACTGAGGAAATCTCCCAGAAGGTGGAGCAAAAACAAAGACATCAAGATAGGACAGGTTTAAAAACACAAGGCCAGTGGAATCTTAAGGCCCGTCATAGGTTAAGCTTAGAAGCCCCGTAGCCTTGTCCCTTAACCATCAGGACCTTAAGAATGCAATCTTGGATGTTTTCTTATCTATTTCCTGTTTTTAGACCAAGATTTTAAGCAAGAATTGTGGAAAAATTGGCATAGACTTTCAAAAATGAATGTTCTAAATATGTTTTACAGGATTTGATGCCTTGTTAGAAAATCTGTTTTCAAAGAGGGAAACATGTTCAAAGCCCCCAAGCATATTTCTTCAACTGAAAGAGTTGCAAATTTTCTTAAATTGGGTTCAACCTGGATGTTAGCAGAGGAGTATAGGGAACAAAAATGATCTGATTGAAATTATCATATAACTTTTAATTTTTAATCTAAAAAGGCTGATAGGAAAAGAGATGGATTGAGGGCGAATAGGGATGATTAGGGATGGGGAAAGAAATATGGTTTTGAGGCCAGATTCTTCCTAAGGAAAAGACATTGTAAATGTATTTGAAAAATTTTTTTTATTTTAATTATTATTTTTTTAATAGAGGCATGTTTTATTTATTTGTTTGTTTGTTTGTTTTGTTTATACAAGCACTGGGTACAGTCAGAAGCGCGGGAGGGTGAGAGAATTCACCAGAGCCAGAGCGGGGAGCAGAGCAGGCAGAAGGACCGAAGGACACTGCTGAGGGGAGCAGCGGGCGGCAGGAGAGGTCTGCGCGCCATGCGGGACCCTCCTCCGGTGGCCGGGGAGCAGCAGGGGATCGAACCGGCGCCACAGAGGCCGCGGGCAGCTTCGCAACCCAGCGCTCAACCGCTGCGCCACCGGGGAGGCCCTGTATTTGAAAATTTTTTAGAAGTCAGAAATAATGACAATATAATGAAATGGTTGTTCAATATCCAGAAACAATAGGAGTTTCAGAAAGAAAGAATAGGAGAGAAGCTCAATGAACTAAATCAAGAAAATTTCTGAGAGTTGAAGGCCGTGAAAATGGCCGGCTTCCTGATGAAGCTAGATTAGCTCATAAATCGAAATACCTTGGAAACAGCTCTCACACTCGGGGGCGAGCTGGTTTTAATTAGTGGTGATGAACAGACAGAAATTAGGCAGAGAAGTAAGATCATTATTAACTCCAGGGGAAAACAAGATATCGAGCAGGGAAGGAAAGGTGATTGGTCAGCCACACAACGTGCTTTTTGACCTCCGCCAAATTGGGGACAGTCTGGGACCCGTGGGTCTCAGGAGGTGGTGGGGTGGGGGTGGTTGGTGGGATGTGATGGGCGTAAAGAACGAGAGCTGCATCTCCCTGGCCGGATGCCAGCAGACTCAGGCTGAGTCAAATTCAAGAAGCGGCTGTGGGTGCACATCTCTCAGGAGTCGGAGCTGAGCCCCACGAGTGCGGCTGACAGGGGAGTCATTGACTCCCAGGAGGGACGTGAGGGGACGGCCGGGCCAAGGGGCACCCGTTTTTGACAATAAATCCTGGAGAATGATTCGACTCTTGCCAAAGCGCGTGACTGCCTCGAGTAAAGGAAAGTCAACCTCAGAAAGCGAGGACGACGCAGCTGAGACACGACAGGGAGAGCGACCCGACTCCCGGAGTCCTCAGGCGACGTGGCCAGAGGGGTGGCTGCGGTCATTTCAGAGGCGCAAGACGGAACAGACCCGCGAGCAGCCGCCCAGCCACTGGCCGCAGCATCTGCCTCTCCGTGAGAAGCGGTTAACCCGGGCGGAGCGAACCTGCTCAGAAGGTGGGTCAGCTCCTCCTCCTCCAGCGCACAGCCGCTCGCCTGCAGCGCCTTCTGCAGCCCAGACAGCGACGTGTGGCCGCTCTTGGACGCGTCGAGTTTGCTGAGCGCTTGGCTGATGTCCTGGTAATGGTCCTTCAGCTTATCCCTGGAAGAGAAAGCATCCGAGACACGCTCCCGTCGGGAGGACAAGGCGTTTCTTCCCAGCAGCCCCGCGAGCCTCCTGACGTGATGGTCTGCTGCTTCGCCCCAGAGCTCACGAGCCTTGTGTCACGGTGACATTAAAAGGGACCCCGGAAAAGAGGTAAGTCTGCACCATTGTCATCTCGTTGTGATCGTCATGAGTGAAACTGCGTTCGAGAAATCACAACCTTGGCTTTTAAAAGCACAGCGAGGTGACAGACACTGAGGCGAGGACGCCGTCCAAGACTCGCCGAGCAGCGGCTCTGGGCCAGGGGCTGCTGCGGAGTCGGGCAGACGCGTCTAGTGGAGCAAACGGGCCTCCTGGAAGAACCGCCCTCCCAGCAGGGCAAGGGCCTCCGGCCCGCGGCCTCAGAGCGTCTGCGGAGAGGCCAGCTCCTGGAGCACGCCCGGGACAAAGGGCCCCCGGCTCAGAAGTCAGGAGGGAAGTGGGGGGGGGGGGCGAGTGGATATTGCGGAGGGCGGGGGCCCCTGGGCCTCCACCCAGAGCTGGCTGGCACCTGCACCTGCATCAGAGACCCAGGGACAGTGACGGCACGAAAGCACCCCCGCGGGGTCTGAACGCCCCACAGGTGAAGACGGGATTCACCCCCAGGTCATGGGGTAACCTGTTGGCCTCGTTGGGATTGTTTATTTGCAATCAAGCGCCCAAAGCAGAAGCGCCGGGTCCCTCAGCAGCTGCGCCCCGGCCCTGCCAGAGCTGGGAGCCGCCCGACCAGTACAGAACACGGGCACGTCCTTGACCCTGCATCGCGGGGGCCGGTGGAGGGGCCAGGAGACCCCCGTGAGCAACTGCAAGGGCGGTTGGGGGGCACCCACCAGGCACCACGGACGGGGAGAGGGAGGCCCCAGCGTCGGCTCCCAGCTCTTCAATCCCTGCGCCACCTGCTCAGCGCTGGTTTCCAGGCGGCCAGCAGCGGAGGGCAGCGATTTCATGGTGAGCGTGCCAGTGTGGGCAGGCGCCCTTGACCACTCGGGCAGCCAGGCAAAAGGCGGACGGACACCGTCTCGGGGCCAGGGGTCTGCCAGGCTCACCTGGCCAGCGCCGCCGTCTCGGTGTTCTGCTGCAGCTCTTTCATCTCTTCCTGTATCTGCTGGGGCTTCGTGAAGTGGCCCATGAAGTTGAAATAGCCCTCCCCGTTGGGCCGGTGGACGTCCTCCGAGTAGCTGATGCCCAGCTTCTCCAGGAACTCTTGGTAAGTGATGAAGCCCCGTCCCTCGGTGTCATAGCTTCAAAACCAAACAGAGGTCTGGTCAGGAGCCGCCGGGATGGGGGGCGGGGAGTGAGGGGGTGGATCCTGCCTGCACTACCTCCACCACCTTCGAGGAGCCTCCTAGCCCCAGCCCACCCTGCGGCTTCGGCCCGGGGAGAGGGAGTCAGACACGCAGAGACTCTGCCCCAGGGTCTGTCCCCAGCGTCGAGTGCAGCCCCCGAGGACTCGCGGGCACAGCAGAGTTTGAGACCCCCCACCCTAACCGCTGCAACTCCCCTCCCGTCAGCCTGGCTGCCCGGGGAGGGAGCCCTGGGGCTGGCGACTGCCATCCTGTTACCACCACAGGAAGGTCGCATCAACCCTGTCCATCACTCAACGATGCTATTTTATTGAGCAACTACACGAGAGTAACTATGTGACAACTTAGGGGAAAGTCCTTCAAAAAGCATATTTAGTCTTAAAACTTGAATAAATGAATGCTATTGATTCAAATTCCCCATTTGCTCTTTGAAGAGATGCCAATTACGCACAGCCAACGAGACAGACCAGCGAGGAAAACAAGATAAGAATTATTCTATGAACCTTTTATGTCATTTTCTATTATTAAGATTTTTTCGGAATTATAATTCATTAAAAAAGCCATAATGGAGGGTTTTTATCTCCCAACATTATTCAAATAGAATAGAATTACTTCAATAAAAAAAAATTTAAGGCAAATTGCCAATTTTCTTTAAAGAGAAAAAAGCACTTCTTTTTACAGAGGGATCTGGGTCTTTTCTGTATCGATAAAAATGGCATTTGCAATTACTTTCCCGGGACGCAGTCAGTTCCGGGACGTGGCTACATTTCAGCCACATTGGGGGGAAGATTCTGGGGGTGCTGAGGGCGTCCTCTGACAGAGGGTGAATGCCGTCACCTTCCCTGCGGGCTCACGCACTGACCACCTGCTGAGGGAGCGAGGGACCCCCAGTCACCCCCCACTCTGGCCCCGGCGCCCCAGGGGAGTAACGAGGACAGCATCTTTGCTGTCCACGCGACTGGGTGTGTTGGGCTTGGGGTGGCGGGTGGAGGTCAAGAGGGAAGAGGATTGGGCCATCGGAGCCTGTGGTGGGGCTGTGTCTGTCAGTCCATCTATCCCGAGGCCCAGGGAGCCTCTGGGGCCCCCGGCCTCTCCCTGTCCCCCTGGGGCCCACAGGGCAGCCCCCTCTGCTGAGTGTGCGTGTGCATGGGTGTGTGTGACTTCCACTTGCCTCCTCTGCCTGCTTGAGCACGGCCTCCATCCCGGGGACAGGACATTCCCCTCTGGTGGGTGCAAGCGGCACCAGGCGGCCAGCTTGTGTCCGCGGCCAGCTCCGGCCTCCAGACTCTGACCAGGCCCTCAGCCACTCCGGGGCTGGGCGCCCTCGCCTCAGCGGCTGCAGGCCCTCCCAGCTGGAGAGTCCCTGCCTGTGTGATGACGTGGTCACCATCATTTATGACACCCTCTAAGGTGATACTTGTGACCCCCAAGTGCCTTTCTAATTTTATTCAGTGAATTTCATTTCAAAAGCAAAACAAAGGGCCACTGCAAGAGGAAGCTGTGGATCTCGATTCCCGAGGCTGGTCCCGAGGCTCTGGAAGAGCTGCCAGGTTGCAGCAGCCCAGGGCCCGAGCGGCCAGCGGGGACGGCAGAGGGCTGGCGGGGCTGGCTTCCCGCCATCTGCCTGGAAGAGGCGGCAGCCCCTTCTCCAGCTTCCAGGGTGAGCCCAGGGTGCTGAACGGCGTCAGTCGTGACCACCCTTGTGCCATCCAGTGACGCATGATGCAGCAACGCAGCTCCGGGGGGACACCCCTGCAGGAGGGTGCCCAAAAGACCAGTGCACAGACCGCCCCCCCATCGGATGAGCACCCCTGGGGAGCAGTGCTCAGCACTGTCCATCCTTGGAAGTTGTTTTTCATAAGCAATGAGGCCCTGGCTTTGCTACAGCTGTCTCACAGCTTCCAGCGCCTGCGGCTGACGCCCCAACTCGCCCCTCTTCGGAAACTGCTCTCTCCTAGGTCCACGAGCTGCTTTCCCTCCCTTGCAGGGCATGGGGAGGGTGGATGGGCAACGCACCAGGGCCTGGGCCACATGGGTAGGCGTGGCGCCAACCAGGCCTACCCGCCATCCAAAGGCCCTGCCACGTCCGGCCTCCCCAGTCCAGCCTTCTCCCACTGCAGGACGGCTACTTCTTGAGGGGACACAGGCCTGGCCCAGCAGCTGCCTTGCCAAGCTCCACCACGAGCTCATCTGCCGAGCTCCTGACTGTGGGGGGAGGCCCATCCGTCCCCTCCTCCAGCCCTTGTCAGGTGGGCGCTGCACCCCCATGTTTGGGTGCTGCTTCCTGTGCCTGACACCCCCACTGGGCTTGGGAATCACAGAGACCCAAAGGCCCCCGCAGTGGGAGGTCGGCCCCTGCCCACACCCGCTCAATTATGGGGTGGAAGCTGCTCATTCCGTCTGGAAGGAAGCGGAAAGGGAAGCTCAGGCAGCCTGTGTTGGAAGGGTCTAAAAATACCCGGATTTTGTAATCCCTGCAAGTTGCTTTTCTAAATTAGACACAGAACAGCCCACCTCATTCTAAACCCGGCCGACGCTCAGTCTTCCACACTGAACAGATTAAAAGATGACAGGACCGGCCTGGGAGCTGCTCTGAGGGCCGGGGCCGGGGCTGCCAGGGAGGCGAGTGGCTACTAACATCAAAGCAAGAAGCAGGTAATTCGAAGACCGGCCTGTAATGGGGAGATCGCCAGTGCACCCCGAAACGCAGGCATCTGTGCCAGGAATGGAGCTATGGGGGGCCGACGCAACAGCTGTGAGCTCTCGAGTGGCTTATGGACATCGGACCGCTGCTCTGTGCTACTTCCAGCTCGGGAGACCCTCAGGGACCTACTCCAAGCTGACGAGAGTTGGGTAGTCCGCAAATGGGCTGTGCCCCGGCTTCCACCTCTGGGCATGGGGGAGACTGCTCCTTCCGTGCCAGCACCCGGGGTCTGCGGAGCTAGCTGCCTCAAACAGTAAAAGGATGACTTGAACTTCAAGTTCCTGGGGACACTCACGTGGGCCTTTCGCCCCCCGGGGTGGGGAGCTTACCCCGGGTGCTCTCTCTGGGGTCACGGAACCAGGACACAGGACACCAGGCCGTTCCTGACCCCAGCTGGCCCTGCCCCCCGATGTGTGGAGGAAAGGTGGGTGCTCAGTCTGCAGCAAGCCCCCGGAGATGGCTGGGCTTTGAACAGCTCTCACCTCGTCCAGAGCTTCTCGAATTCTCTCGGCGTGAGGGGAATATCGAAGCCGTACAGCGCGTTCCTGACGTCCCGCCGCCGGAGGATGCCGCGGCCCTCGTGGTCGGTCTCTATGAAGTTCTACGACATCAGAGGAGAGGCTGCTGGGGTGGGGAGGCCACGGGGAGGAAGGATCGCTGCGGGGGGTGGGGTGGTGGTGGGGGGAGGGCAGGCTGCCAGAGAGACAGGCGCAGGGGGGTGCAGGGAGAGGACTGGCTCCCTCCAGGGCTGGGGGGACCAGGAGCAGGGGCTGAGAGAGCTCGAAGGCCAGACTGAAGCTGGGGCAGAGGCTGGTCGCCGTGTGGACACCTGTCCTGCTGTACCACCGCCCCCCCGCCCCAATGCCAGCTGGGGTTCCGGCCGTGCTGGCTCTGAACCTGGGCCCAGGGGGGAGCCGGGCCTGCGGGGCAGGTGGGCATGCAAAGCTTCTGTCCATGGGAAGGACAGAGCCTCACGCCGGCACAGAGGCAGAGCAAGCAAAGGAGAAAGCACCGCGACAGTGTTCAAGATGATGTGAGTTCCCTGGGAGGGGTGGTCCTCCGGCAAAACGCTGCTCAGAGGGAGGCCAGTGTGCCCTGCCCAAGCAGCCAATGCACCAGACACCCCGCTGACAGGAGCAGCGCCCCGCTGGGACTGTGGCTGCCTCCCAAGGCTGCAGGGGCCCCATAGCCGCAGGGAGGACTCAGCGCTGACGGCCCGCTCCTTGCCTGGGCGAGGGGCCGGCTCCCTGCAGCGCCCCACAGGCTGTGTCAACACGAGGGCACCAGCCTTTCCATTTTGATTTTTCCTTCATCTCAAACCTGCAATAAATTGCTGTCCTGGAACCCCCACAATTACCTCTTTTTCTAAACACCAGTTGATCCTGTATGTGAGATTTTGAAAAAAAAAAAAAAAAAAAATTTTCCCCCCAGAATAAAGGAAAATACCAAACGGAAACACGAAGTCGGCTCCCACGCAGCCCCCGGGGCCCCAGCCCGGCCGGAAGCTGAGCCTCCCCTTCCCAGGGCGCCTCGCGTCTTACCTTAGACAAGTCTGTCCACCTGTGCTTTGCTTTGGTGACAAGAAACTGATGAGCCTGTTCACAAGCTAGTTCCAAATCTGTGACCTTCTTTTTTGATCTTAAGAGAAAAAAAAGAAAAAACTGTTTAAATCGAGTGTGTAACAGGTTGGTCCCCAGACAAGGGGAGGTTCAGGTTCCCGCCCCACGCAAGGGAGGGTGGGGCTGAGCAGGGAGGAGAAGCAGCCGGAGAGGCGCCTGGGGGAGGAAGGTGGAGGAGGGAGAGCAAGAAGGGCCTGAGGAGGCACGAGGGGCAGAGACACGTGAGGGAGCCGCGCTGGCTCCTGGGTCCCGGCCTGGGGGAAGCAGACGCGGTGAGAGACGCGTGGGGAGGTGGCAAAGGCAGCGTTGATCTTGATTTTGATTTTGCTCTTTCCTCCCAGACTTATCTGGCTGTTTTTGCCCCTTTTTCTTTTTCTTTTTTTTTTTTTTAAATATATGTCACTCATTTTTCTAAATTCACTGAATTTTTTTTTTAATAGAGGCATGTTTTATTTATTTATTTGTTTGTTTGTTTGTTTGCTTATACAAGCACTGGGTACAGCCAGAAGCGCGGGAGGGTGAGAGGATTCACCAGAGCCAGAGTGGGGAGCAGAGCAGGCAGAAGGACCGAAGGACACTGCTGAGGGGAGCAGCGGGCGGCAGGAGAGGTCTGCGCGCCATGTGGGACCCTCCTCCGGTGGCCGGGGAGCAGCCAGGGATTGAACCGGCGCCGCAGAGGCCGCGGGCAGCTTCGCAACCCAGCGCTCAACCGCTGCGCCACCGGGGAGGCCCTGCTTTCACTTTCAATAGGAAAAGATTCATCTGAACGTCACACGCCACAGAGGTGAGGGCCCCTTTGATCTCTGCGGGCTGAGGGGCCTCTTTCCACTTAGCACTTGGATTTCCAGAGAACACACGAGTTCGTCTGCTCGCGCGCCTGAGAGCCGACGGTGCCCGGGCCCGGGGGAGGCCTGGAGAGAGACGCCCACACTCAGCCTCAGGGCCGGGCAGCGAGTCAGGGCCCAGCGACTGCTCAACGCACAAGTGAGGCAACTGCTCTTTCGGTGGTGTCTCCCCTTAGGAAGCCCCGCTGCTCGCAGGCGCTACCCTGCAGCGCCCGGGAGTCCCTGGGACTGACCGTGCCAGTGCCCAGCAGTCACTGGGCTGCTGCCTGTCCCTGCCCGGATGCCCACCCTGCACCACCGACCTGTGTGCCCAGTTCAAGGCCCCACTTCTTTGTGAATTACATAACCTTGGCCCCCCACGGTTTGAGACGGCAGCTCTGGCGTTTCCTCAGCAGCGCGCCGAGACCGGCTGGGCATGAGGGCGCGCCCGTTTCACTGTCTTTCCTTCATTTCATCTCCAAGCAGATGCCAGCTTGTGGGGTACTACACTCTTACTGGGACCTGCCCGCCCCAGTACTTGGTGAGTATATCGCCTAGTCAGGGGTGCTGGCTGGCTTCTCTGCTTCATGATGCCGCCGGTTAGACAACACCCCCACCCTCGACCACATTCTCTCTCCTTTCATTCCTAAGTTTATTCACTCTTCTGAGGTCACCCCTTCTCACGCCCCCACAACCCTGGATGCTGCTACCCCCACACCTCTACCACCAGCACTGTAATCTCACCTGCTTTTCTGTTCCATCTCTCTCAACTGTCTACCGGACTTGGCAGAATCACGGAACTTCAGGGTGGAAGGGATCCAAGGTCAAGCAGCCTGATCTGTCCGCACTTGACCACTGAAGACCAGAGGGCTGCTGGGACTGCGCTGCGTGTTCACAAGTATTGTCTAAAAGGACTATAGGTCCAGTGAGGTGGATCCCTGCCTGCACTGTTAGACTGCTCCTATGTCCTCCCTGCGCCCGAAGCGTCACCTGGATGTCCCAAAAGTGCTCCCTGGAGACCCCGACAGCATTGCTATCTCTGCAAAGTTAGTGCATCTAAGATGGTCTCACTACCTAATCACATATCCAAGCAGCCCCATTTCTTCCCTGGGCGATGAGGATTAATAATTTTCTTAGCTACTCTTGCTTGAACCAGGGCCTCCTGCTGATTTTCTCATCCATTTCTCCCTTTTCCCCTGTACCTGTCTCCTCTAGAGAGAGCAGAAGGTTCTCCTGTGGCCTTTCCCAGAAGCTACTTGTGTCTGCTCCTACTGCCTGACTCTGCCCTGACAGCCAGTCAGCTCCCACCCTCCCATCAGCCAGAGACATGGATGCGCTACTACGATGTGCTGCTGCAGGCCCTGAAGACACAAGGACGAGCAGTGCGGACGGAGCCCGTGTCCTCAACAGCTCACACGGTGAAGGCAGGAGGCTAACAGCAGGCACATGGAGAAAAGGGTGAATCAGAAAAGGTGAGATACTGAGTGTGACCTTGATGATGACAGGCAGTAGGGGACACTTCAGCTAAGACCATGAGTTGCTCTTTGAGGCCGGAGTGATGAGCAGGCAGCCGTGGGTCTTGGGGAACAGCACTGCAGGCAGGGCAAGAGCCCAAGACGCGCTCTGGGACCGGTCAAGATGGCGCGGGCACACACGCCCTTCCCAGCCCTCTGATCACAACTAAAACCTTTAGGCAGAATCCAAAAAGTAACTCGCTGAGGACACTAAAAAGTAAATAATCGGAGACTGGTGGAGAGGAAATCAAAACCTGAAGATTGACTGATACAGGGTGATTTCATTGTTTCCCCTCCTTCCACATCCCCAGCTTAGGCTTAAGGGAAGTTCTAATTCTGAAACTGTGCGGTAGCCATGGACAGAAACAGCTCCAAAACAAGTATGTAAACTCAGACGCCTACAGTAAAGAAAGTCTATTTTTCTGATCAAAAAACTACTAAGCAGGGCCTCTGCAGTACAGAGTATGGGTCGTGGTGGGGGAATCCTTTCTCTCTCTTTTGTCCTTTTATTCTCCAATCCTGATCCGAGGCAAGCTCAGGTATGAAGCTGCGTTTTTGTGATGGTGCCAGGAACAGCCGTGCAAGTAGGTGCCTCAAACTAAAATTCTTCTCTCTCATAAGTGGAAAGTAGAAAGGGCTCTCTGTGATTCAAAGAGTGTTAGAGGAACCCACACTATTTGTCTCTTTTTCTCTCTTCCATGTAGCTCTGGAGATGAACCACTATAAAACCATAGAGTCACTAAAATCTAAGGTTTTCTAGCCAGGAGATCAGAAAAAGGTCCCCTGGCGACTGAAGAGTGTAGGGAGAATCATAGACAGGAGGGAGCTGGAGAAAGGGATCCCCAAATCTGTGTGGGAAGTTCCAGGTGAACCTCTCAGGTGCACACACATAAAATCAGCCCCAGGCAGGTTAGCTGAAGCTTTGAGAACTTGACGGCAGTGTAGTTAAGACTGGAAGCTGGGTGGGCCTGAGAGCGCTGCAGTGACTTTGAAAGCTGAGCTGGCAGTAAGCTGGCAGGCAGGGCAGGGCTTGCAGCCTGACATTAACTGGCTGTAGTATCTACTAAAGCAAACAAAAACCAAATCAATATACTATAGAGGTTCTTGACAGGACCACAATGCCACAACATATTATTTAAAATTCCATAATACAATCCAAAATTACCTAATATACAAAGAGCCAGGAAAATCTCCATAATCACCAGGTAAAAGACAACAGCCTCCAGTTGTAAGATGACCTGGATGTGGAAATTATCATATTTTAAAGTAACTATTCTCGCCATAAAGTAACAGTGAAAAAAAAAAAAAAGGAAGACAGGAATTCAGAGTGAAGGAATAGAAGCTTCAAAAGAAATGAAAAGAACCAAGTGGAAACTTGAGAACTGAGAAACATAGTTCCTGGCATCAAATCTTCACCGGGTTGGCTCAGTGACAGGATGGACGTGACAGAGGGGTGAGCCAGTGAACTTGAAAGTCGATGAGTAGAAATTATTCAAACAGAACAACAGAGAAAAACATGGAAAAAAAGAAAGAATATAGCCACAGGAACCTGTGTACAAAATCACAAGGTCTGCTGTTCGTGTGTCCAGGGCACCAAAAAGAGAGAGAAAGAGGTTGGCACAGAAAACAATACTTGAAGAAATAATAGCTGAGAATACTCCCAATTTGATGAATAACATAAAATTATAGGTTCAAGAAGTTCAGTAACCCCCAAAAAGATAAATTCAAAGAATTCTCAAACACTCATACTCACACCACTGAAAACCAACGACAAAGAATGTCCAAAGCAGGCTGAGAAAACAGTATCTCACATATCGGGGCAGACGGTCTGATGACTGCAGATTCCTTGCCACAACTGTGGACACCAGAAGACGGTGGAATAACATTTTTAAAGTGCTGAATAAAATGCCAATCCAGAATTCTATACCTAACAAAAATATGTGTTAAGAGTGAAGGAGTAATAAAGATATTCTCAATCCAGGAAAGCTAAAAATTTGTCTCCAGTAGATCTGTCCTAAAGAGGTACTAAAGGAAGTTCTTTAGGGGAAGGAAAACGAGAGCAGAGACAAATCTGGGTTTCAGAAATGAAGAAAGAGCAATAGAAATGGTAAATATCCAAGGATTCTGGCCTCCCAGATGGAGCAGGGGTTAAAGTCTCAGCACTATCAATTTATTGCCAGCCACGGTGGCATGAGTTTCATCTCCAGCCAAGGAGCAACCCACATGGTGCAGCAGACCTCTCCTGTCTCGCCCGCTGCTCCCCTCAGTAGATCTGCCTGTTCTGCTCTCCATTCTGTTTCTGGTAAATCCTCTCACTCCCCACTTCTCTGGTCTACACCCCAGTTCTTCTATGTAAAAATAAATAAATAAATCTTTCAAATAAATAAATAAATAAACAATCCATGAATTCAAGAGGAACCCTCTCAAGGGAAATTAAAAAATATTTTGAACTGAATGAAAATTAGAATTGCAACATATTTAATTTTGTGGAATGCAGCTAAATCAGTGACTACTAGGAAATTGATAATACTGCATTCTATATTAGAAAAGAACTAAAAAAACATTCCAATTTAAGAAAGTGGAGCAAACTATAATCAAAGCAAGAAGAAATGAAGGAAATAAAAAGAGGCAAGATGAATGAAATTAAAAACATAGTAGATAAAAATCAATGAAACAAAAAAAATGGCTTTTCAAAATAGCAATGAAATTGATAAACCTTTAGCTGAACTGATCAAGAAATAAAGGAAAAGAGACATCAATTACCGATACTAGAAACACAAGATGGGATATCCCTAGAGACCCCACAGAGGCTAAAGGAATAAGAAGACACTGTGGACACTTAATGTTCATGAATTCAACTTGGATGAAATGGGCCAATATCCTCACAGACACAAACTACAAAAATTCATTCAAAAGGAAACAAACTCTTGATGATCCTGTAATTATTAAAGTAATTGGCTTTAAAGTTAAAATCCTCCCCACAAAGGAAACTGCAGGACCTGATAATTTCACTGGTGAAGTCTATCAAATATTTAAGGAAGCAAGAATGCCAACTCTGTGTAATACATAAAACAGAAGGGAACGCTTCCCAACTGATCAATCATTCCCAACTATGTTAAAAAGAGAATAAAACAATGATGGAATCGCCTAACAAGCTGCCATCTGATTGAGACAAATCACCACGATCAGGCTGCCCCTCCGCTGTCTTATCGCTCTCCCCAAATTATATCAGCATCTTTTCAGGAGGTGCAAGTTTTCATTGAACACAGTTGAGAATTCAGAATTCTGACTTCAAGCCCACATGGCAAAGGGAAGACTGAGCGAGGAAGGTGTTTCGGACAGATCAGATAAACCAGAAGGCGAAGGCGCAGTGAGAGCACACACTGGATCCCAGTGCTGAGGGGGAAACTGGTCAGATAAGCGGATTCTCTGGAGGAATGAAAGCTCTCCCTCTAAGGACAAAAAAGAAATTTGGCATTTTCAACCAGCCAATCGTTCAACAGGAAAGACTTGATCACACGATGTTTTGTAACAAGATGCTGGACCATCTAATTTTGCTCAAAGGGCACATGACAGGACTCTCATCTTTCACGATGCCCGCACACTAAAATGTACTTAATGTGGGTCATGGGTGAATAAATGGACATGGTGGGCATGTCTTAAACAGGTGACTGGAAGGGAATCAATGACGCAGACATGAAATGTGTCACTGGACCGATCATCCTAATTTACACATCTGCAAATAGAAACCATTTGTAATTACGAAGTTATGAATCCTCAAAGTTTTCAAAAATATTGCGTTTTGATGATGCATGTGGAAAGTGAAGGCCAGAAGACAGAGGGTGCCAACTGGAGGCGGTGGGATGGCTCCAGCTTGGCAGGTGGAGAAGAGGGAGGCCAGGGACCAGGAGGAGGCAAACTCTGGGCAGAAGACGAGGTCCTCCCCCCAGGCCCTGAGTTCAAGTCCCTGCTCCACTCCCCCCGCCCACCACCACTTGTCCTTCTGGATAGGTCTTTAACTTTCTCTAAGTCCCAGTTCCTTCATCTGGAAAGCCCGGTGGTAATGCCGGCTTGCAGGGCTGTTGAGCACTAGGGAACCGTCACCTGGAGGCACAGGCCTGGGTGCGGCCGCTGACTGGTTTTCCACAGCAGTGCCTGGGTGGTGCCCGGGAGCTGCCCCTCAGCCAGACCCCTGGAGCCCACGCTCAGTCTCCCAGGGCTCCAGCCTGCCCTCATCTATGTTCATCCTCTAGCCTGAGCTGCTGAGGGAGCTTTCTACAGCACCCCTCATGCCACAGCACAAGACCCTTCACAGCCAGCCCATCTGCCTTTCCAGGCCCTCCCTCCCAGCAGGCTCCCCCTAGAAGATGCGTTTGCTCAGTGCTCCCACTTCTGCGGTTTTGCAAATGCTCTTCCCTGGCCTCGAATCACCACCCCAGCAACTTGCACCTGACAAACTCCTACTCGCACCTCGAGATCCAGCTCAAATAACCCACAGTTCCTGAGCATCCGAGGGGGCTTAGCCTCCCTGTGCCGCCTCGGTCTTGCTTCCATTTCAGTGTCACCATTTTTTTTACCTTCCCCACCTTTGATCATGAGAGTTCACCTTACTCAGCTGTGCACCACCCAGGCCTGGGCAACGTCTAGCCCCAAGGGACCCTCAGGAAGCATCTGATGAGTGAGTGGATCAATTCAGAGACGTCTGAGTCATCTGCAGGGAAGACTGTGCTTCATGATTGAGATTTTCCATTCTGCATACATTCTCGCGAAACTTCTTTCAAGAGGATTTTTTTTGGGGGGGGGGGTTGTGTTAATGTTAAGCAATCAAGTCTCATATTATGGCTCCTGGGGACCTGAACAATTGGAAGCAGGTGTCCGACTCACATGTAAAGGATCGTTTCGCTCAGAGAGAGACAATAGTCATTTCTTGGTTTTTCTTTCTTTCTTTTAGACACAAAATAAAACCAGTGAATGTGGGGGCGGGTGGGTTTGAGTGCAAGGTCAGGGGGCCTGCGCGCCTCGCCAAGTCTCACACAGTCTTACCTAGTGACAGGGCTTCTGGGACTCCCCTCTCTGGGAAGAGGTGTCTGTCTGGAGCCCCGAGGACCGTGCAAACCTCAGTGCCAGCAGCCTGTGTATGCCAGCACCGCGCCGATCGCCAGGGCGGCAACACCGCCATGCACAGTACTGCTCCCCAAACACCCCGGCACAGGCAGCTCCAGGTCTGTGGCACCTCCTTCACCCCTCCCCGCTAGCATTCAGCGCATCTTGGTGGGGAGCCGCCTGCCACAGGACGGGGCTGGAGGGGAGGCCCTGGCAGCGCGCTCCGACCTGGAGGGCCAAGGGCTGGACGCCCAGGTCCTCCTCCCTGCGAGGCGGGTTCGGGGCGGGCTGGTACGGGGCGCAGTGCTGCCAGGGAAAGGCCCGGAAGGGGCCCTTGCATCTCCTAAGGCAACCGGGCACGGAGCCCAGATTGAGAAAAGCAACAATCTGTGAACACAGGTGCGGACTCATGTGCGCGGCAGAGACGGACAGGGCGCAGCTCCCGCCGGGGGTCTCGCTGCGTCCGAGGCTCCCCTGCAACGCCGCGTCCGGGCCTGGAGGAGCTCGAGTGCCCTGGCCGGCGACTGCGGGAGGGCACCTTAGGGGGGGCATGGCTCAGTGGCGCCGCGGGAGCCCAAGGGGCGCGGACACTGAGTAACACCAACGTAGCTGAGCCCAGATTCATCCAAAACCAAAATCCCCACTCCCCGCGCACGCTCACGGGCAGAGGCACAGGATGCGGCTCCCCGGCGGCGGGTCAGCCGGCTCCCGGTCCCGTCTCCACACTGAGCTAGCCCCGCATGGGCACGGGTGCCCCCATCTCCCTGGGGGGCCCGGCGGGTGCGAGGGACCCTGGCGGGGGCAGCTGGGCACCTCCTTACCTGACGAGTCTTTGGGGGGCGTCCTCTGCTCTGGAGGGTGGCCTCTTCTCACACAGGCCCCGAAATTCCCGGAAGTTGAGCGTGACGCTGAGCCGCAGGCCCAGGAGGCTGAGGAAGCGCTCGAACTCGCGGTCCCTGAGGTTGAGCAGCATGAGCTGCAGCAGCCGGCGGAAGTCCAGCATGTTGATGATGCCGTTCCGGTCGGTGTCCACCTTGAAGAAGGCGGAGTAGGGGTTCTGCAAGCGAGACGCCTCGTCAGGTGCCGCCCCGGGACAGGCAGCGGCTCGGTGGCACTGCTGAGCTTTCAGGGGATCCTGCTGGCCCAAGAATGTCCTGGCCCGCCGGTGCCCTCTTTGTGGAGCCCTCAGGACAAACGTGGAGCGCTCAGGACAAAGGACAGAAAAGGTGCGTCTTCCCCTTTACTCTGTTTATGGTACCAGGCGCTGCCCACGCCAGAAGCGAGAGAGGGTGTGCCCGGGCTTCCCAGCACAGAGAAAACCCACGCAGGTCTCCTGGCAGGTTGGAGGGCCATAGGGAGAACTGAGGGCTGAGAGGCCAGCACGTGGGCCGGGTCGCGGGGCCCAGGGGCCCAGCAGCCATCCAGGCGAGGAACGGAGTGTGCAAAGTCAGGGAGACGAGGGAGGGGTTAGCCAGAGTGTGGGCGAGGACGGGGCCAAGCTGCCGCTGGAGAGGAGGGCCACGTGGGCAGCGAGTCTGCGGGCCATCAGGCTGGGCAGGGCTGGCCCTGAGGGCGAGGCGGGGGCAGCTCAGGGCGCCTGCTCTGGGGCAGAGGTCCATGGGGGATTGCGGAGAGAACGTGCAAACGCAGGGACGTGCGTCAACGATCCCGCCGGGGGGGCTATTATCAAGCAGTGTTTGATTTCAGGAATACACGCCAACCCTGGACACATGCCCGAACCTGCAGAGACACGGCTAGAGGGCCCCGGCCCAGGGAGAAGTCACAGGAACCGCAGGGCACCTGCCCAGGTCACCCCGGGGGCTGTGCCTGCACCCTCTGTGGTCGGGAGGAAGGGCCTCGGTCGTCATAACCACTTCCCGCCCAGGGAGGGGCCAGGCCCGGGCTGTCAGGGTGTGGCCCACTCTCGACAGCATGTTCTCCGTGTCCCCTACAGCCTCTGCACGTGGCCCTGACTCCAGCCTCCTCCAGGCTGAGCTGCGGCTTCTCCCTAACGCCCACCACCGGAAGGCACTCTGGGGCCAAGTCCCTGCTCCCACTGCTGATGTCCTTTTTCTAGCCAGACACGCTGAGGGCCTGAGATTCAGTTCCAGGGTCACCTCCTCCAGGCTCCTTACAGGGGCCTGTTCGCAGTGCCCCACCGCGCACGTGGTCCTCTCTGCCACAGCAGCCTCCAGGTGCACCAGCGCCTGCCCCCTGGGCTGCGGACTGGACTGAGCCACCTGGGCCGGCTGGATCCCTCCTCTCCACACTCAGTGGAGATCCCAGCACAGAGTGTGTGATACGCATCTGGTGAGGGAGCTTGTGGAGTGGATAGAACAGACACAGCCTATGACGCAGGCTGCCGTGCACCTTCCCCCTGCTGGGGGAAGGACACCCTGCCCTCCAGGGCCTTCCAGGGGCAGAGGGCGGACCCAGAAAGGTATCAGGCACTGGGGGAGGGCGGGCGGGACAGCAGAGCCCAGCACCCCCTCCCGGGCAAGCGCCTGGGTCTGTGGAGGGGAGCAGGGCAAGGCCAGGGCAGGCTCCAGGGGCCTCACCCAGGAGGCTCGGGGGCTGGCATGGGGACAGGGCCGCACTGGCCAAGCACAGGTGCAATGAATTTACCCTGAAGGAGTCTTTCAGTTTCTGAGGGAAAAGCCTCTGGCATTCCTCGGCAGTTATAAAGAATCTCTCGGGAGTCCGAGGAGCCGCTTCTGGCCCACTCATTTTAGCCTCGGGAGTCCGAGGAGCCGCTTCTGGCCCACTCATTTTAGCCTCTGAAACTGACAGACCAGAAGACTCCATTAGCGACAGGAACCCCCTCTGCTTCGACACTGAGTTCTTCATGTCCCCGGGGCCCGCAGGTCTCAGGGCTCACAGACAGCACAGCCGGGCCCAGGCCTGGCAGGTTCGAGCCCAGCTGGTTAGTGTGTCAAGCCCTCGCCCCGAAACCAGGCAGGAGGAGCAGCTGCCACTTAAACACCGGTCCACCGCCTCGGGCTGGGGTGGGGGTGGGGGCGGGGAGCACCTGTGCCGCGCCAGGCCGAAACCCCGGGACTTGATTTGAGAGCTAGAGCCAGGCGCGTCACCACCACACCTGGGGTGTCTGCAGGACGGCGACGGCCAGGCACCTGGGCCCAGTCTGGGACCCTGCTTTTGCCCAGTACCCCTCACCCCGCCCACCACGGCAGCCGGGCCTGGCGTGGACCCCGTCAGCTCCTATGCCTGGCAGGCCACGGCCCACCCTACTGGAGGCTCCCTGGCCATGCCAAGCCCAGGCCTCAGGCTCGGGGCAGCCAGGACCTCTGCTGGCAAGAGAGTCCAGCAGGGGAGACAGATGGAGGAGGAAGTGAGGCGAGAGGGCAGGGAGGACCCCACCGGCAGCCCCTGCTCCTCAGGCGAGGACCTCCTCACCCCGGCCCCTCTCCTCACCCGGCACTCCCTGGAATGAGTGTGCCTTCCTCCCCTTCTCTGTTTTCCTTCAGTTAACACACACACACACACACACACAAAGTGTCTCGATTCTAAAATGCTGCGGCTCTCCAGTCGCCCGGCCCCAGCGCGGGACCTCTCCCTCGGGTTTGCAAAGGAAAATCTGGGGGTGGGGGCAGTGCTGGATGGGACCAGAAACTCCGCAGCACTCCCAGGCCCAGGCCTGACTGGGGAGGGCGGCAAGAGGCAATCGGGACTCCCGGGCTCCCCACCAGCCCGCAGGGCACTCGTGGGTGCAGCTGCCAGCTGGCTCTGCCCACCAGGAGGACGACCGGCTGCCGACAGCTTTTGCACGCGAGAAGGCACGGGAGCCGAGAGATGCCGCGGGCGGGAGGCTGGGTACACGGTGCCCACCGGGCCCTTCCCACCGGGCGAGGAGAGGGGAGGGATGGAGGCTGGGCCATCTGGGACGGAGCCTTTCAGGGCCTCCGTGTCCTCCTCTGCAGAAGCCGGGGAGGGAGGGCAGGGGGCGGACACCTGCCTTGCGGTGCCTGGGGAGGCCAAGTACCGGTAACCAGCATCTCGTGCTGGGGGGGCCTGAGAGGCCCCGAGGAGTGACGGAAGGAGCAGAGGCTTTGGGATAAATTTCACACCTGGTTCGTCTCTAAGTCTGTGGAAGGT
This sequence comes from Talpa occidentalis, assembly GCF_014898055.3. Lineage (NCBI taxonomy): Eukaryota > Metazoa > Chordata > Mammalia > Eulipotyphla > Talpidae > Talpa > Talpa occidentalis. Next base: position 2,216,893 of record NW_023601653.1, on the reverse strand, counting down.
TGTGTCTGGCAAAGCCTGCACTCACAGTTCAATTTAAGTCGGTGAAAAGGCAGAGACAGAAAAATCAGTGACTGTGTCCACTCCAGGGTCAGGACACTCACGATCAGTGTGAACAGCTCTGGGGTCAGCACACTCACAATCCGCGTGAATGTCTCCAGGGTCAGCACGCACGCACACACACACACAAACGCGCGCGGTGTGACTGTCTCCAGGGTTCACACACACACACACACACACACACACACACCCCCGTGTGAGCTTCCCAGAGTGAGCTTCCCAGCTTGGGTGGCCCAGCAGCCTCACTGCCCTGCTAGGAAGGTGGCGCCACCGGGAGGCGTGCCTGCAGGGTGTGCCCGGGGCGATTAGCTACCTTGGAATCCTGTAGTAAAATCATTATAACTCATCCCTTCTGGGCCAAATCCTATTTTTTTGATCAGCAGAGCGTACTGGTCGTTATCCATGGCCATCCCGTTATCTGCCAGTACCTGGCAAGGAAGACAAGCGAGGGAGAGGCGATTAGGCTGCCCTGGGGTCCCTGCAGGCAACCCCCCCCGCAGCCCACCAATGCTCCCCAGCAGTGCTCCCCAGCAGCGCACCCCAACAGCACTCCCCGCCAGCCCATGCTCCAGCCTCTGATTGTTACCCACCTGCCCGCTCCCCCCGACCCCACAGGCTCCCAGGGCAGGGCCTGTCCTAGGCCCTGCGTCCCAGGGTTGTTTGTGAGCAAGTGAGTGAACAGAGGCCCAGTGTGGGCTCCCTCACGGCTCCTGGAGTCACAGCCAACACTGCAAACCTTTAAACGGCAGCGCCATCAAGGTGCCCGCGTTCACACTGCAGTGCGTGCAGCGGCCGTCGAGCTGCCGCAGTCAGATGGATTCTCGCTCACGCTCCAGGGAGCAGGCAGACTAAGGCAAGGCGCTTTGAGCGGGGAAACTAAAATTTTGATCATAGCTTCACTATGGTCCATAGTTTAAATCTCAAGGTACCGTAGTTTTTGGGAGAGCAAGGGGGACTCGGGGGGCATCCACGGATACCCCTTTCTTCTCCTCCCCTCATGCTAGTCCACTCTCTGAAACTAGCCCACAATCCCTTCACCCCCCACCCAGAACCCGCTACTTGCAGCTTCTGTGTGTGTGTGCACACACGTGTGTGCCCGTGTGAGGGGCGAAAGGGGAGAGACTGAAAAAAAACACTCACTTCACCACCCAAAACTACTATTTACAAACAGCTCCTATGTGTGCACGTGCCTGTGTGTGTGCGTGGAGCGGGGCACGGAGGCAGAGTGAGGTCTCTGCACTGCACACTCATCTAGACTATTCTCCCTTCCCAGGAGAAACCGATGGCCTGGATGGGCAATGCCAGCATCAGAGGGCAAACGAGACAGAGCTACCTGGCAGGAGGCGATCCCCACAGAAGGGGAGACAGAGGCAGGCCGGCAGAGCCATCCCTGCTGCTCCCCAAGCAGTCCCCTTTCAGAAAAGGACACAGCCTCAGTTCAAAATGTGTCTGTCTAGCGGGGTGGAAGCTACTCTGGACGACGGAGCCCGCCAGATAGGTGGAGAAGGCAGTCTGGAGGGCCAGTGTGCAGACAGGCTTGAGGAACGGGGGTGCGTATGTCTGGACGGGCCAGGGGCATGCGTCAGGGCTCTGATGCACAGGAAGTAAGAGCACACTAGAGAGCAAAGGCACGACAGAGTCGGCCTCCCTGCCTACAGCCCGTGCAGGAAGCTGAATGGGGGAAAGAGCATGGTTGTACTCATCAGCGCTGTCATCACTGTCCCCACCATCACAACCGCCACCATCATCATCACCACCATCATCACAGCCATCATTATCACAACCGCCACCACCATCACCACCATCATCACAGCCATCATTATCACAACCGCCACCATCATCATCACCACCATCATCACAGCCATCATTATCACAACCGCCACCACCATCACCACCACCTGGCAGCAATGCTTATCACCTGTCTCGTTCCAGCCGTTGTGCTGAGTTCTTTACAGACGTCACGCAGCCTCATTTGATCCTCCTCATAAGCCTAAGAAGGGCTTCCTTACTAACCTATTTTTAAAGATGCGAAAACTGAGGTTTAGCGAGTCGAGGTGACTTGCCCTGGTCACATGGCTAGGCGGCGACAGACTTGGGGCTCAAAGCCAGCTCTTATTAAGCACGATGATGACTGGCTTATCGCATCTGCACGGCCAGTCCTCTGGCCCTGGCCTGGGTCTGCCTTGTGACTGTGAGCTGAAGTAAGTACACAAGCTACGGGAAGCCAGGAGGGCAACAAGGGGCGGGAAGGCAGGGGCGTGCTGCCTGGGAGCCAGGGGCGCGGTGCTGATGCCAGGGCGAGCCTGGGGACTCCTGCAAGCAGCTGGTGCCTGGGAATTCTGAAGGCTGACAGCCCGGTGCCATCTGCACGTGCACTGTCCCAGCTCCATAGAGGAGCCTGTCCCGGCAGGGCTGGTTCGAGTGTTTAGCCAGAAAGCTGCAGCCCCCAACAGTGCCCCAGCAGCACTGGGCCTCTGGTAAGGACAGGTTGCTTTCTGAGAAAAATAACTTGGTGTTTTGAAAACAATTGCCCATGAATTAGTCATTGCCACTTCCTCCGGCTCAGTCCTTTCTTTAAAGCACAGGGAAAGGCTAGGAAGCTCAGGCCTGGAGGGCCTGCAGAGGACACCCTGGAGAGGACAGCTTCCCAGAGGCGCTCGCGTCTCACAAACACAAAGTCCCTGCTGCCACCAGGCCGCTCACCACTAAGGGCACTCGGCAGCCTGTCAGCAACCGAGTCATGGTCCTCGGAGCAATTTACAGCTTGGGAAGGCGAAGCTGCAGCATTTGTGACACAGGCTTAAAGTGTTTAGCAGCTCCAGTCACAGCCCTTGGTCTCTCCCAGGAGGTGTTTCCCTAAGTTCCTCGAGAGTCTTGAACTGTGGTTTGGCATATTCTGATTCCGCCAGCCGGGACCCAGATAGTCACGGCAGAGTCCCAAGTCCCAAATGTCACTGACAAGGAGAGGCCAGAGGGCCGGAAGGTGCCGGCGCTGTTCAGAGTGGCTTTCACACGTCGGCTTGTTTACACCTCATACAACTCCTCAACCGATGCGGCGCGTCCACACCGCGGACTCTGAGCCCAGGGCTCAGGGATGATGGGAAAGACACAGCTGCCGGTGGTGCGGGAGGATGCCAACGGTGTCCGCCTGATGTCACAAGCCCACTGGGAGGGCCTGGAGGCCGTGGGCTTCAACCTCACTGATGACACGGGGGAGCCTGAAGCTGGACACCAGCATAGCCCAGGGCGCACGTGAGCAGCGAGAGACTCTCAAATTGCCGCTGGTGTGGCTGCCCGGGATGCTTGGCGTTGGCTCTGGACTCAAAGTTACGACTCAGGCTCAACAAATCGCGGGCTCTTCTGACAGCTCTCAAGCACGGGGCCATGCAAGCCAGGCCCAGTCAGGCTGGGCATCTGTAGGGGGCCCTGTGGGACTCGGCTGGGGCATTCACCCGGGTCTGCTGAGGTTGGGGGATCCGTGAGTCAGCTACCTCATGACCAACCATCGAAAATGTGGTGACAGACAACAGGACAAGCACCGATTCTCACACTCATGGTCTACAGGATGGGTGGGGTCTGCTGACATAAAATGGACTTGGCGGCGTGTTTCTGGTTCAGGCAGAGGGTGGATGGGCTGGCTCCCAGCTGCAGGCCGGGGTTAGGCCAGTTCCATGAGCATTTAAGTCTAGAGACCAAACTGAGGGGACAGCAGCTGGCCCAGCAGCAGACCACTGGAGCACAAGACCCAGCAGACCACACAAGTGGACTTCAGCTGGGTCCGAGGCGCAAGTCTCCTTGGCCACGTTCCACGTCACAGAAAGCCACATGACCCAGGCCAGCATCATGGGGTCACCAAGTGGGAGCAAGGGAGGAGCCAGAGCATGAGCACTGAGGTGCTTGCCGGCTCTCTGAATCTATGGAATTCTGTAAATTTGGGGGTGATGTTGTGAGCACTAGAAACACACCAGAATCCCCATGGACTCCCCTGCCCCGACCTAGAAACTTCTAGTGCTCAAGCTAGGTCTGGTTGGTGCACCTGATCTCATCTCGCCTGGTCGTTGTGACAGTACTGCACGCATTTCCAGAACAATCCTCCCTCCAGTCTTAGCAGCCCACTCTGGACCTTCAAGACAGACCACGACCACCGACCTAGAACGCAGTGAGGCTTTCCCTTTCCTCTTTCCCTGCAGACATGATGACGACAGTGGAAATGGATGGCAGTCGTGCCGTGCCTTAGTTGTTTGGTTGTTTTTCAATGTACTGTTCCCAGAGACCCCAACAAGACCGACACTGAGCTGAGCTAACAGAAGGACAAGATGTTGAACCTCCATGCAACCTTCACGATTGTGAAATGAGACAGTCTCGGTCTGAGAACAAAAGGTAAGGTGCTCGAGGGGAGGGTCCGATAGAACAAGTGCATTGACCAGACTTGTTTAATTTCAGAGGCAAACACCCCAAATTTCGCCCATTTGCCCTCGTGCAAGATCTTAGTGTGTGCCTGGGCAGATGGACCCAGCCCTTCAGTAACAAAGTGTGAAGACTCTACATTTCAAGAGCAGATAGGTTTTCAGGACAGAAAGCTAGCCAAGTCCAATGATGATCCCAGTAACACAGGGAAGGGAGGGTAACTGGACAATGTTGATAATGGGAAAATAGAAACCTGGCCTGAGACTATGTGAAAATGTAAAACGACAGAAAAATGAGGGAAGATCTAGTTTACAAAACATAAAGACCCAGGTGCCTTGATACAGAAAGAGCTGCCCAGACCGGGGGAATGAAGTGAGAATTCTGAGTCAGTCCCAGGACAAAGAGGAGGTCATCAGGGACAGAGGCTCACTCGGTGGGATACATGGACGTGCTCCCTCTTACCCCACATGCAGTAATGAATTCCAAAATGAATTAAGCATTCACATTAAAATACAAAACAATAAAAATTATTGCAAGAAAATCTAGATACCTGTGAAATATGGGAAGGGGACACGGGGGCAGAAAGGAACGACACCTTATTAACCAAGGCTACAAACCCCGAATTTATTCTTAAAAAGAAGAAAAAGGAAGAAAGGAAGATCAACATAGTTAGTTGAACAAAAGCGGAAAAGATTTCAGTGTCTGCAGAAGTAGAACTGAGTTGGTGCAAATGGGGCTGAGAGGGTCAAGGCAGGGTCAGGGACGAGAGATACAGAGGATCTGGGGGACACAGCCCCAGGGGTCAGAACGCAGAGGAGGGAGAAACCAGGATTCCTGGGTTTCTTATGAAAGCAGGATAAACAATGACGTCTGTCGTAAGCCAATAATCCTTCCAAATTGACAAGAGGACAAAGGATGTAAATAGGCAACTCACTAAAGAACAAATTGTTATGGCCAAAAATAAATAAAGAAAAAGGAAAGGGAAGAATAAATTCCCTACTAGGATTCAGGGAAATGAATGCAAATGAAAGTTAAAGTGAGCTATCACTGTAAAACAATCAGACCAGCAAAAATTTAAGAGTTAGAATGTCTTTTGGTAACGGGTGAGAGAAGAAGCTCCTCTCACACATGGATAGAAATATTCCCAGGAAAATGAATTACTCTCGTCTTTTTTAATAAAGCAAACAGGCAACACGTGCAAAAGTAGAACAATAATGTCTTAGTCTAAGTGATCCAACTCCTGGGAATCCATCCCTTCGATATAACAGCATCAGCATGCACAGACACATAGGAGATGCAGTTTAAAAGGAAAAAAGAAGTGAATGCCCATCAAAAAAGAGAGGGCTGATGTTCACTGGAGCACTGATCTAGGCTTGCCCTAAAAACAAATAGAAGCATTGTTTCAGGGAATTGAGAGCTGCTAAGGCCATGAGTACTCAAAGGGACAGAAGTCTGCAGAGGAGGGGACCTGGGAACCCAGAGGAGAGGTGAGTCCCTCACTGGTCTGGGAGCCAGGAAAGAGGTCTAGGGTTGGAGTGGACACCTAGGCAGATGGTCACCACCAATAGGAAAAGAAACAAGTGGAGCTAATGAGGAGCTTGCAGCAATGCAGAGACCAAGGGCACAGACAAGCAGCTAGATCCCTCAGAGAAGGGAGAGCAGGGAACTGAGCCGACACTGCCAGAGTTCCTGAAGACTCTGGCTGGATCCTGAGGCTATAAGGGGCAGAAGAGTGAAAATGCAGACAAAGACTAGTACAGCACAAGGGACTGTCTGTTTGTTTGTTGCCTTGTGGTCCTGAGGAAGCAAAGGTTAGAGTTCAGAATTTCTCAGGGGCAGGGGCTCAGAGTTTGAAACTTGGCACCCTGCATCCTAGAAACAGGAGTAACAAAACAAAACAAAAAGCAAATGAAACTTTGAGAAACTGCATTCTGGCCTCAAATTAACTCCATCCCTAACTGGATTAAGGCTACCACACCCCACTCTGCCCAGCAAAGGAAAGGGTGACCCATTTTCTAGAGCCTCTCAATTTTCTTAACACAATATCTGGCATTCAGTAAACTGATAGAAGCCATAAGTAAAGCAACAAACAACAGGAAAATATCTACAGGTGATCCAGAAGTTAGCAGAAAAAAGATTTTTTAAATATCTATGAATACATTTCAAGAAAATACAGGAGCATTTGGACAGCAAAAGAAAAGACAGGTATATTGGAATGTATTGACAATAATCAAATGGACATTCCACACATCAAAGAATATATGACACTAAAATTAGGAACTATATGAAAACCACCAACCACAGATTAGAAAACGCAGCACACAGATCACTGAACAAGAAGAGGTCAATGGAAAATACTGGGGCTGAAGTGCAGGCAAGAAAGGATCAACAGAGCACAAGAGACTGGAAGAGACCAGTGGAGCCCATGAACATAATTGGAGTTCAAGAAGGACGGTGAGGATGGGGCATAAGGGAAGGAAGAGATAATAGCTGAGATTTCTTTCACAAAGATTTTTAATTATACATGGCAACCTACAGATTCAAGAGAAGCTGCAGAGCCCACAGGAGGCACGCATGTAAAGGCACATCTAGACACAGCCGGTGAAACGGATGCATCCAAAGGCAGAAAGGAAACTCTCAAACATGGCTAAAGAACAAAAAACAGACACACTGCACTCAAATAGGCAACAATAAGACCGATGGTTTATTTATCAACAGAACTGACAGAAGCCATAATGCAATGAAGTATGACCTGGAACCTGAAAGAAAATAATTGCCAACCTAAAATGCTATCCCCTGCTAAAATATCTTTACAAAGTAAGAGTGGATTTCTGCTCCCAGGTTCAATGTGCAAGGAGCTCAGAAGTCATAACTTCCACTGGTGCCATAAGAAAAAAGCTGAACAAACTGAAAACCAAAGACTTTTTTAGAGTTGTGGAGGACTCTGGATTCTGGAAAAAGAGGTGGACACAGAGAATCACAGCCAGGACTAGTTTACCTAGAGCAGAGGCACAGTTGCCATTCTGACAAATTGCTGCAGGCTGCACGAAGATTAGCCGGGAAGGAGGAACTCCTGGGGCCTGTCTTTGGGCGGAGCATACCTTTACCACCAGGAACACTGCCAGCTTCTCAAGGTGACTGTTTCAAGAAAATTCCCCTTGTGTGTGTCAGGCAAACGAAGCCCAAAATAAGTAGCTGTAAGTAAGTACAAGAAATAATAAGGGTAAGAGCAGAAACCAATGAAATGTGGAAAAACAGTAGAGAAAATCAATGGAACCACAGTTTATTTCTAAAAAGATCAATAAAAGTGAAAAATCTCTAGCTAGACTATTCAAGAGCAGAGAGAAAAGACTAAGAATATTACCAATATTATGAATGAAAATGGAATCACATAGGCATTTAAAGGATAATGAGGCATGAGTCTATATTGATATAAATAAAATAGAGAAGGAGAGACAAATTTTCTAAGGAGGAGAATTCTAAATAATCTATGTTGATATTCTGCCCTTTCAAAGAGAGGACCAGGTTCATGCCCTACGTGTGGACTGTGTGAGGAGACTTTGCCCACCTCTGAGTACGCAAAGAAAGAGGGAAGAAAAGTGACCTGGTGGTGAGCTGCTCCCCAGACACGCCTCATTGGGTGAGCAAGGTCAGTGCCACGGTAAAGGGTCGTGTTTGTGATGTGTGGCCCCACAGGACAGGAGGGGATGGGCCCTTTACCTCTGAGGTCTTTCTCCCCAAAACACATGACCTCAGTCTAATCCTGGGGAAAATATTTGACAAGTCTCAATTGAGGGACAATTTACAAAATATCTACCTCTCATAAGAGTCAAGGTCATCAAAAGTGAGGGAATTCTGAGAGCCTGTACTGCCCAGAGGGTCTCAGGAGACACCATGCCGTGTGGGGCCCAGGCTGGGGTCCTGGACAGAGAAGGATGTGGGGTAGAAACTAAGGGGACCTGATGAACTGTGCACATTCCAAGAGTTCCTTAAAAACCATAAAGGGAGGGATTTTTGCAGACTACAAATGACTCCAGATGCAAACACAGAAACTAAGATGGGAGAGAGACTGTGGGGTAAACATGCAGTTACCCGTGACTGTTGATTCACTTTGAAAACTAATCGTCGTGTCTTTGGGGATTTAACATACCTGCAAAATTAAGACACAGGACAACAATAACAAGAGAGAGGAGGAGTAAATGAAACTGAAATATTTTTAACTCAAAATTGAAGTGTTTTAGATTGGAGCACTGTTAGGCGAGAGGCAAGCGTAATTTCCATTTGCCTCCATGCCATAAGACAAGGACACAGGCCACAACCCACTGTAATTTCAATAAAACTGACAGAAGGAGGGGAAGCAGAACACTAGCAAGAGTTGAATAACCTAAAAGAAGACAAGAAAGGACAGAAAGAGAATATGTGAGGCAGCTGGGTCAGAAAAGAAACATCAAGACGATGCTATAAAGCCTGATACTGGCAATTTAATACATAAGGGACAGGTACAGCCAGTAGAGGACGGAGGCTGGCACGTGACAGCTTGTGAGAAAGCAGTCACGTGCTGCCTGTCAGAGGGTGACTTTAAAGTAAACACCCAGAAGCCCGGAGGGGAAGGGTGGCGAGGGCAGACCACATGACCCTCACCAAACTGCCCAGGATCCATGCGCTCACCCAACAAACGGGCTGGCAGGCAAGTGGCGCTGCTTTGCTTTGCCTGTGGAGAGGCAAGTCACTGTGAGGAAGGAGACACTTCACAGGGAGTTTCAGCGATTTAAATCTGTGTGTCCCATAATTTAGCTCCAAAGTGAATAAAGCAAAAATCAACAGAACCAAAAAGGATCTCAGCAGACAAATCCACAGGCAGACGAGGAACCACCACCCTTCTCGTGAAGGCCAACGGGAGGAGCTGACAAAAATGTGGGGAGGGGCCTCCCTGGTGGCACAAGGGGTTAAGCACAGTGCTGTGAAGCTATCTGCAGCCACTACAGCACGAATTCGATCCCCAGGCAGCCAGGGAGCTACCCACACGGCGCAGCAGACCTCCCCTGACTCACCCGCTGCTCCCCTCAGCAGTGTATTTCAGTCAGTCTGCCTGTTCTTTTCTCCACTCTGGTGAATCCTCTCACCCCCCACACCTCTGGCCTGTACCCCAGTTCTTGTATGCATAAATAAATAAATCTTAAAAACAATGTGGGGAGAATACAGATGTCCCAAGAGCACGGTTAATAAAATCAACCCCCTCAAGATTTGGGGGGCTGGTCATCTGTGACGGCACGTTCTTCTCCAGTGCTCATGGAGCTTCTACCAAAATTGACTCCTGCTGCTCCATAATCCTAGTCTCTACAAGAGGAGTCATTTAGACTTTTAGACAATCTTCTCTGACTGCAGTGGAATCAACGTTATATCAATAACAGAAGATGGAGCAGAGAATCCCAACTGCTCGGAAATTAAACCATACACGTTCCAAATAAAGCAGGAACAAGGGGAAGGAAGAAATCAGAGGGACATGGTGCAAGATTCTGAAGCACGTGGTAATGAGAATATGCTCCAGTCGGGCCAGCCCTGTCCTCACTGGGCCACGCAGCCACCGACACGCACCCACGTGCACGGAGGCTGAAAAGCAGCTAACAACACTCTCTCTCAAGAAACTAGAAAAAGAAAAGCCAATTAAATAAATCCCAGCCGAGTGGAAGAAGAACGCAGTCCAGGTAACAGCAGGAACGAGGCAGGTAGCGCACGAGGCAATGACGACACATAAAGCTCGCGCCGCCTGTGCCTGCTGCTCCGAAAGTGCCCCTCACTGCCCCCTTATCTCTGTGTTGTCCCTCCTCACAAAAGTGACCACAACGCACAAGAAAGAGTTTTTTAAATATCTTCTTTTGCGAAAAGACACCCTAATTGAACTGGAGAAAACATCTGTGCATCTAACGCCAACGGGGCGCCGACATCCGAGCCCTACGGGAACTCAGCTGACTCCCGGCTGGAAAGCAGGCGCCGTCCTTGGCCTCGAGGATGCCCGCTCTGTGTCAGCCCTGGCCCGAGCCTTTCTGGACTCGACCCCTGCAGGCCCGCTGCCTGCTCACACAGCTCTGGGGTCCACACGCCTCTGGTTTGCTTTGCTTTGGGGAGGGGAGGCCGGGATCGCTCCACAGCCTCCAATCCTGCCTCACCACCCGCACGCCCTCCTCACCTCCCGATGCTCGGCCAGAGCCTGGAGGCGGAGGCTAAAGGGCCTGTTACTGCGCCGGGCGGGCGCAGGCTTGCAATGAAGAGCAGCTACCAGTATAACTATTCTCTTCTCGGAAATACATGCCACTGCCTTCTTCTAAACCGGCCCACGCAGACCACAGTGGCTGAAATACTTCCTTAAAAATAGCTGAAGATGATTAGCTGGAGGGATGACAATAGGAATTTTAAGCAATCATTTAAATTAATTCCTGAGAAGTCTGTGCAGAACCTTCGCGTTGAGTCCTTGCTGGCAGAACCTCACCAGCTCCCATAAGCACATGCAAACCGGCGCTCTGCGCCCGGCGGCTCGTACTGCCAGGGTTTCCTCACTTTCTGGAGGAACAAGGCGCAGCTCTGAGCAGAGCACCTGGGGCTCCTCGCCAGCTGCCTCTGAGCTTCTGTGCCCACCACGTTCTGCCCCAAGATGCGGGCCGGGTGCCCGGAAGGTCGGCAAGGCACCCGAGTGAGCGCATACACCAGGCCTCCGACAAATGCTTCGGTCCCCAAGCCAGCCACATCCTTATCAAAGGGCTTCTCCGACAAAGGTGATAAAGACAATTTTTGGCCAAAAGAATCCTTTCAGACGGTTGAAAGATGCCTAGAAGCGATCGTCCCTGCCCCGGAGCCAACGGTTACTGAAAACTGTCCCCCCAAGCAGGTTCGTACAATAAAACCAACCACTTCTGCAGGGACGAAAGCTGCCAGGGGTGCGGCCCTACCTTCCTGAAGTCCAGAGCGCTGATCTTGCCGTCAGGCTCCTTGCTAAAGTCCAGAAACCGCTTTCTGAGTGCTGGGTCCTGCTGCTGGACGCAGGCCTTGAGCCTTTCCATCACTTGATCCTTGGTCATGGTCTTGGTGGAGGTGCTCTCCTCAGCGGGCGCGGCTCTGCAATTCCAAGCGGGCATTAGACCAGCACACGCCCCCAGGACAGGGCCTCACAGCCTGCCCTGCGTGAGCCGGAAAGTGCTCAGGGCAATGGCGTGACGGGGCGGGGGTTTGCACCACCCAGGCTGGTACTTTCAGCTGTGCTCAGAGCTGGCGAGGGTGGTGGAGCCCACCAGGCAGACACAGCCAAGAGGGGGCATTTTCCTGAACTGGGAACGCAAGAAGTCAGAGCCCATTCTCAAGCGTGAAGCTCAGCGGGCTGTTTTGTGGGAACTAGATTAGGGGAGTCATCAAACCCTGGAACGAGGGGAAGGCTGCAGCGATGCACAAAGTCCACTGCACCATGCAGCGTAATCACACATGGTGGGCGGGCGTGTCGCGGGGGACAGGGGAGACAGCTGCTTCCTTGGGTGTCCACCCTGGGGCTGCGCTTTGGGGGGACATCAGCCACCTGATCTCCTGGAGGGTGACTTCGCCCACTCTCCTCCTCTCGGGGTGCTACGGGAATGCCCACATTTTGTGAAAAGCTCAACTGCCTTGACTTCTTTCACTGATTTTAAGACACAGACCTGTCTGCTCACAGAACGTGCAACCTTGCTCTTTCAACACCATCTTTCTGCCCATTTATAAAATAGCTACTACTGAAATGCCCGATATTCAAATTTCATTAGCATACCATTAAAATACTCCTATCCTTGACACTTATGAATGTTTTAAGGGCACATGGCAAAGCGCGGTCTCCCGCCTCCTTCCACGCTTTCCCTTTCCTTGTGGATTTATATAAGCCATGAACAGGCAAGTTACAATAATATCTTTTCATTAGCCTAAACCTATATTTTTCAAAATGAAGAAGGACAAGAATATTCATCAGTCCAATTTTTAATAGACTCACTGAGTATGCTTTATTGTCACAATTCAATTTGGCAATCATTTTAATAATTCTATCATTCATGTTAGAAAATGTTAAGCGGTTTAATGGGTGTATTTTGCAGTGGTGAGGAATCCAAGTTTCTGGGAAAGAATGAACGTGAGAGTGGGTGTGTAACAGCCGAGGGGCAGACAGGTTCTCTGGGGGCCCAGCACCCCAGCATCCGGCCCGACAGCCAGCCGTAGGTGAACACCCCAGGCCGGTCCCAAGGCCGCTCAGGTGTCCTTGCTTCATTTCTAGAATTAACAGGTCAAGGCACTAATCCCTAAGCACTCCGCTTGCTCTAAGAGTCCCTGACTCTAATCACTGTATTTATAGCTTGCCATCTTTCTTATTTAAATAATAAAATATTAAAATACTCATTTAGTCAACAAATATTTACTAACGATCTATTCCTCTGTGGGTGCTGTGGTTTAACCTTGATTTCTCTTACCCTGCAGAAAGATCTGGCTGCGGCTGCTCCTCCAGGGGACGGAGCTCAGGAGAGATGGCGGCCGGGCTTGGAATCCCTATGTCGGCCAAGAACTGCTTGTAGAGGATCCTTCCCGAAGTCGGGTCCTGAGACTTGCTGCAGAGTCTGAATTTCAAAAATAATTGGCACACCCCCATTGGAATGGCTGAGATTTAAAAAAGGGCGGCCCCTCGGCGTGCTGGCCAGGGCTGGAGGGACTGCAACTCTCCCAGGAAGCCTGGGACGTGTGGGTGTGACGGCCTCGGCAGACAGCGGGTAACGGCGGACACACGCGCCACCCTCGAGCCTCTCCCCAGAGAGCAGGCGCGAGTCTCCATGCAGACGCCTGCACAACCTGTGCAGCTACCCCTGGACTCGGCAAAACCTGCAAACAAACTGAATGTCCATCAACAGAGGACGGTCTCCTTCAGGGCCCGCGGCAGCCTCTGGATGATCGGCGCGGTGGGGGCGGGAATGGCCGGCCCTGGAATCCCCAAAGATTTGAAAAGGCTGAAATCCCGAACCCTGAGGCCTGGGCTGCTCCTGCAGTCCCTTCTACTTCCATTCAGAGTCTACACGCCCCCCAGACTTGTTCTCCTTTCCCCTGGGCTCTCCACCCTCACCAGCACCCCCGCCAGGGGGCTTCAGCCGCCGGTGACTCGATGACAGTCCTGAGCCCCCGGGCCAGAGCGTGGACTCTCTCGGCCTCGATTCCTTCCCACCACACCCAACCCACCCCCTGGCAAGGCCGGCCAGTTGCTTCCCAGAAACACCCTGAGTCACGGACATCTGTTACTATTACACCTGTTACACAGGATAGCGGGTGCAGCGGGTACTTCCCACAAAGGGTTGCTCCATTTTGGGGGGATTCTAGCTAGACCACCCTGTTTCCAAAGGGTCGTCTCACCTGCACCCCCGCCCGCCCACCGGAGAGCGCCCCCCCACCTCCTCGCCGGCTCTGCGTATTGCCTCTTAGGTATGTTTGCAAATTTGCGTTTCTCTCACTTCCAGGGACAGCTGATGTAATTTTGACTTTTTCTACTGATTAACCCAGATTTAACCAAGCCACAGGAAGTCTCGTGCCCAGCCCCAGCCTCTGGCAGGCGAAGCCATGGCGTCAGGACCGGATCACCTGCTTCCTGCTACCTCGCCTGCACGGCCAGCGGCTGCTTCCCGGGCGTGGTGGTGGCAAAGGCCACTCGCTTCCAGAGTCACGTGTTCAAGGAGAAGCGGGGCCCGAGGGGGAGCCTGCGCCCGAAGCGCGGGGACAGCTTCCTCCCGACGGGGACAGACCTCCCTTCTCTTCCCTCCAGGAAGTTGTTCCTGCCCTTACGCCTCTGTCCAAGCCCCCAACCGCACCCCCAACCCCCTCAGCGATGGGCTCCGCCGCCTGCACTGCGGGAGATGAGGGGTGCCCTTGGCCAGTCGCCTCCCAGACCCTCTCAAGCCCCGAATCCCAGACCTGCCACATGCCCTTCACCCCGCGCTCTCCCTGCCACCCCCCACACACCCTTTCCCCGCCAGGCGCAAGCGCCTCACGCCAGGAAGTGCCCCCAATTCCAAGCTGAGTGCAGCTTAGATGCCAGGCTGGGGTGTCTGTGTCTCCCACCCCCACCCCACCCCCCACTAGGCACAAAGGGGTCTCTGCAGGCCCATGGCGTGGGACGGCCCCCTGCGGCAGGCACTCCGGGAAGAGAGAACCCTCGTCAGCCCTGGGCCCTCCGTGGGGCCACGCGCGGCGAAGGCCAGAGCCGCAATCACAGACAGACGCTGTGCGGCTGCCGAGACCCTGCTCCGCCTTCTGCTCAAGGTCCCTGATTTTTGGCATCTGATGCCACCCCTGCCCTTCCAGCTTCCCTCGCCCGCCTCAGACTGAGTTTAAAAAGGGAAACAAAAGCTAGTTCAGCCCCAGGCTGCGGGTTGGCGGGTCACTGCCAGGCACCTGGGCGACAAGGACGAAGAGCTCCAGTGTCCCGGAGAGCCGGGCCGTCCTGGCGCCGCCTGGCAGCGGCTGTGAGTGAGCAGGGCCTGGCCCTCGCCGCTCTCTGCGTCACAGCCAGCCGGGAAGGCTGCGCCCAGGGCCAGCGCGGACGCACAGGCTGGACCCTCGGCCATCAATATTACAAAACACCTAGGAAGAGGTTGAGAGTTGGGGACCCGACGGGATGGAGACACGGCGTGCGCGAACACTGTGCCCCCAACTCACTTCACCAAGTGGCCGGGCGTCAGGAACGGGCAGAAGGCGCGCATGATTCTCTTGAAGTTATTTCGCCCGATGAGCCCCGTGTCGTCGAGATCATAGGACCGTAGCATGTTGTGAAAATACTGCAGACGCCTGGAGACCGAGTCGCGAACAATCTCCTCCACCTGGCGGAGAGACCGGGCGCCAGGCGCCGGGTTGCGGCCTGGCGGGAGCAGCGGGCGGGGCGGGCGGCGCTGAAGGAGAGGAGGGTGGACTCACGGAATCCCAGGCCAGGAGCGGCTCCTCCGTGTCCGGGCAGGCGGGCGTCTTCCTTGTCTGCCGGGAGAGGAAGCGCCTCAGCCAGCGTCGCCCCCAAGGCGCTGGGACTCGGGACCCCGGACGCCACTTCGCCCCCGGCCCAGGGTCAGAGACCTGCGGCGGGTCAGCCTGGCCCTCAGGCCCCACCGGAAACAGGGCCTTCACATTGAACTCACACTTTTTTTAAAAGTATACTAAGCATTAAAAAATCCACCTAGAAATTTAATAAAGGCCGACTCAGGGTGCGGGGTGGCAGCGGGGCCTCAGCACGAGGGGGGGTCTCGGACTCGAGCAAGAGGCGGGAGGGGCCGTCCCCAGGGCCCCGCTGCGGCTTCTGTGTGTTGTGCTTTAAACATATTTTCCTCTTTTAAAATAATTAAAAAAATAAAAGATAGATTCTCTGGCCCAATAGTTCCATTTCAGAAGATTTATACTAAAGACATTATCTCAGAGTGATGCAAAACAGCAGGTCCCCCGCGGCTCTGTGCCGGGGCAGGGTGTGGATGGGGCCGCAGGTCGGGGCCGCAGGACGGGCTTTCTGGGAGGCGTTGGGGAGGGTGAGCGACAAGGGCCCCAGCAGGCGGGAGGAGCCGGGAGGGAATCGGGCAGGTGCTGCAGGAGGCTGGGGGGTGCCGAGGACCAGACTCCCTGAGACAGCGAGAGGCTCCGGGCCGGACCACAGGCACCTCCTCACCCCCTGGGAAATCCGCCTGGGCCTGCAAGCCCCGAGAGCCGCCAGAAGGTTTGAGCGCCGCTGGCTCCTCTCGCAGCAACATCACAGCCCTCGTCGAAACGCACCTGATTTTGAAAAGTTCTGTAAAGGTTGAACTGCGACAGCTATCGAGAAGCATTTCTAACCGTGAACCCGCCCAGGCGTCGTCGAGGCGCAGCCAGGTTTGGAAGCTAAACGTTAAAGCTGCACAAACTCAAGCACTGAACTCCCCTTGAAGTGGGAATCAACTCGGGTGAAAAGCGGGACGGCGTGAATAAATGTAACGTGCTCCTCCGTGGCTCTTACGTCACCGGGGACGCTGCGCTTCCTGCCGCAGCCCGAGCAGCAAACCCGGGGCCGTCGCCGAGCTCACCTTCGGGTCCCCTTCGAGCAGGTGCATAAGCGCGCCGATGTCCACCCGCTTGGTGTCCTCGGGGTCCAGCTGCTGCATCAGCTCCTTGAAGTCCGCGTCGCTGGTTTTCACCACCGAGCAGCTGAGGATGTGCCGCAGCTCCTGCCCCGTGAGCTGCCCTGCGGGTTTCTGAGCAGAGCGCGTAGAAGGGAATTTTCAAGAGAAAAGCAAAAAGGAAGGACAAGCGTCACATGCACTTAGCGCCAGTAAATGAAACACGAGCTCGGGGCCTGGGGGGTCAGGATCTGGAACACGGAGGACGCACCGGGGTGGGCAGGCGGTGCTGGGACCTCGTGGGCGCCTTCCAACCGGGACCTGGCGGGAGACTGTCCCGCGGGAGACCTGGGCAACCCTCTTCTTGAGGACGAGGACGGGGAGCCTCGGGCTGGTGCCCCCGGCTGGGCAGGCACTCCCACCCGTCCCCCCCCCAACCTGGGGCTGCTGGGCTGGGTCAGCACCGGCACACAGCTTTCCGGAATGCAACCGTAACTTGGCAATTTACTGAGGCTATGGATCACGCCCGCGCGTCCTCACCACCGCCAGCCCCATCAATTACTAAGGGGACCGTTACTTAGCAAGAAAAATTTCAGTCATGTCATGTTGCCGAAAGAAAACACATCGTGAGCGAAGCCCTGGGCGGCGAGTTTCTTCCCCCAGCATAAAAGATTATCAATAAGTAAATTAAATATCAAAATGGAGAGATGCGGTTTACCGGACAAGCAGGAGAGACGCAGCCGCCCTGTGTCCGCGCAGAGAGAGCGTGAGCCTGACAGAAGGGCTCGTGGAGGGGCCGCGCCTGGGTGAGCGTCGGCCTTCACTGCGGAGCCCGGGGTCCGGGAAGGGTGGGAGTGAGGGAGAGTTAACTCGGAGGTACGGACGGTTCACTCTGGTTTGGAAGCAATGACTTGTTTTCTGATGTCCCAACGGGAGTCGTGGGCTGATCTCGATTTTCAGTAAGCGACCGTGTTGCTCAGCCGTCCCCACTACCCTGCAGCACATTTCCAGCACCCCAGGGAAACCGCACTGCTTCCCCACGCGGCCGCTCCCCGCCGCCGCTCCCGCCGAGGCGCTCTGGCCTCTCCGTGCCCACTTGCCCGCTGGGGACGCCGTGTTCCACAATCACGGGGCACGTGTCCCCGCGCGTGGCTCACCCATTCGGGCCACTGAGTGCTCCGGAGGCTCGTCCGAGACGGAGCGTGGACCCTGTTCCTCCTCTTCCTGTCTCTGTGGTGTGCAGGTGCCACCTTTCGTCTGTCTGGTCTCAGCGGATGAACATCTGGGCGGTTTCCAGTTTGGAAATTCTGAGTGACGATGTGTACGTGACCTCTAGGTTAATTTTTCCCCAAAGGAAGATGCCTACGAGGGGCTGCTGGGTCATGTGGCAAGACCCAGCGCTGCGACGACCGTGCCGCTTCCCCGGCAGCTGTGGAGCTCGTCTCCACCACAGGGGAAGCGGGTGCCGCCGCCCTGGCCTCCCTCGCAGACACTTACTCTTGTCTGGGAGGCTGATCGCCGCCACTCCAGTGGGTGCGGGGGTCCTCTCGAGGGTGACTGGCACCCCGCTTAGTGATGCTGAGCATCTTCTCACGTGCCGATTGGCTCTTTGTGTATCTTTGACGAAACGTCTTAATATCGTCTGCCCATTTTGAAGGCTCGGCTGTCTTTTCACTTCCTTGATGGTATCCAAATTTTCAGACACTTTGATAAGTCCAATTTATTGACACTTCCTCTCACGGATCCTATGTGTCAGTGGCATATTCTGAGCAATCTGACTAACACAAGGTCACAAAGATGTACATATGGGTCCCCTACATATGGGTCCCCATTTTAGCTTAGCTACTTAGTTCTGGGGTTTGTTTTTAGTTCATTTCTGTGGCTGTATAAGTACGGTAAGGGTCTAAATTCCTCTTCCTGCAGGTGATGACCTAGCTGTCCCAACACCATTCGTTAAAAAGATTATCCTTTCCCCTACTGAACTGGTAAAAACAGGATTGACTACAAAATCTGGATTTATTTCTCAATTTTGTCCTGTAGATCAATGTCGATCCTTAGGCAGCACCACAGCATCTTTTTTTACTGGAGTTTAATACTAAGGTTCAAAATCTAGAAGGCGAGGTGCTCTAACGTCATTCTTCTCTTCCCAGATGACTTTGGCTGTCTTCAACCTTGGCGTTCCATATGAATTTTAAGATCAATGTCTCAATTTTTGCAAATGTCTTTTTTTTTTTTGCAAAAAAAAAAAAAAGGCCAACTAGAATTTTGTTGGGGCTTGCACTGAACTCCAGATCAGTTCTGAAAGAACTGCCATCCTGTCCATACTGAGTCTCCCATCCATGAACATGGGATGTCTCGTCACTGTTTACATCTTCAGCTTTCCTGAACGGTGTTTTGCGATGCTAAGCATATGGGCCTGTCCTTCTCTTCTTAAGTGCATTTCTAGGTATTTTGTTCTTCTTGATGCTAACATGAGTGTGACTGCTTCATTCATGCTCAGATTTTTCATTTCTAGTTTATAGAAATGTAACCGATTTTTGGATATTGATTCTACATCCTTACCCCTTGATGAGCTTACCAACTTCAGTGTGTGCCTCTTAGCGCTTCCTCCTTTCTGCGAGGCCATGTTGTCTGAGCACATGCTTTCACTCTGCCCGTTCTAATCTCTGTCCTCCTGGTTGCACTGTCGAGAACTTCAGTTCAACACTGAACAGCAGTAGCAAGACTTCTTGTGTTTTTCCTGACCTTCGGGGGAATGCATCCAGTCTTTTGCCATTAACTCCGCTGCCAGCCATAGGTGTATCACAAGTGTCTTACCAGGTTAAGGAACTTCCCTTTTGTTCCTAGTTTGTTAAAAGCAGTCATGAATGAGAGTTGGACTTCTTCAAACATTTTATCTGCATCTATTGAGATAACTGTAAAGCTTTGTCCTTAATTCTATTAATATAATATATTATGTTAATTGATTTTGGGGGCAGTTAAGCCAGTCTTATAATCCTGGAATAAAGCTCACATGGTTGTAGCAAGCATTCAGTCCTTTTGGTATGTTGCTAGGTTTAGTTTCTTACATTTTGTTGAGAATTTTTGCAACTATGTTCATCAAAGAGTGATTTGTGGTTCTTTTCGTAAGATTTTTTTATCTGGCTTTGGTTTCAGTGTGATATTGGCCTTGAAGAGTGAGTTAGGAAATACTCCTTCCTCCTATGTATTCAGGAAATTTGTAAAGGATTGGTATTACTTCTATAATAATATTCTATAATTTTTGTAGCCTTCAACATTAAGAATTTGCATATTTTCTGTTAGATATATTTCCAGGTATTTGATTTAAAAAAGTACTATTAGAAATATTTTTAAAATTCTTCTGCTACTTGTTGATTGCTGTTTCAGAAATGAATACTGGTCTCTGTGTATTGCCCAGAGTCCTTCTAAACTTTGTTACTGACTCTAATAACTTTTGGGAGATTCTTTTGAACTCCCTACTTATGAAATCATGTGAGCTGCAGATAACACCACCAAGAATAAGAACAGAGAATAGGCAGAACACAGATTATTTTTCCGGGTGATAGGAGAGAGAACCACGCGTGACTTAAATGGGAGTGATGACATGACCAGTCTACTCACAGAGAGCTGAAGGTGGCAGTCGGGGAGGGGTGTTTAGGCTGAATGCAGTTACCTCTCCTAACTACCTGCACCCCTTTCTTCAGCAGAAGAGGGGCCTGGCACACAGCTGTCCTCTACAGCTAGGTGAAAAGTCCATCCTGCCTACCCCCAGCTCTTCTGCTCTGCTTTCTCATCTGTCCCAGGTTCCAAGAGGTGGCCAAGACCAAGGCAGAGGAGGAGGCAGGGAGCCGCAGCAGGAAAGCAAGCTGCAGCTCTACAGCACTGGGTGAGGGCTGCTGCAGGGTGACACTCCGGGGTGTGAGCTTATCTTGCAGGCCCTTACCCTGTTCACTCTGTGCCCAGCTAAGTGCTCCGGCTGGACCCCGTGTGGGTAGGCACCCATTCCCTGCCCACACCAGCTGTTAATTGGTCCAGTTGCATGATGTACAATGCATAACTGACGTTACAATTAAATAGGCTAATATTTGGAGTGCTTAGCATTATCACAGCTCTCCATTAACAGAGATGAAGACTTTCATTACTTTTAATTAAATTACTTTTTCAATATACTAATAGACGCAGAGGCGGGTAAACACACAGAGGCCTTCATCTGTCTGTAAGAGGTGGCCCAGTCAGCTCATTGTCAGGCAGCTGGGCAGGGATGTGGGGGCCCCCTGGGAGTCAGGGAGCCCCCAGCTTGAATTCCGGCTTCACCACTCATTGGTGGACAGCCTCAGGTCACCCTGATGCCCTCCTTCCTCAGCAGAGGGCCCAAGTGACTATGATAACAGCGTCTGCACACAGCGGGGGAGAGGGAGCCTGAAGCAGTGAGCATAGTAATCCACCTCAGACACACAGAGGAGCGCTATGTTAGTGTCCATTTAAAATGTTCACTCAATCTGAGAGACTGAGTCACACGGGTCTGAAGTATAGCTAGAACAGGCATGCTAGCTCAAACTTTCCCCCTGGGAGAACAGAACCCCAAATTTTGGTGCTTACACTATGCTAGGGAACCCCAGCTGCTGGCTCTGGGGACTGACAGAGGTGAGGAGCTTAGATCTCTGGGACGGAGAACCACGGCCAGGGCTTCTGGCTCAGCTGAGCCCACAGGGGCTTCTCCCAGGGCCCAGTGCAGGGTCGTAATTGAGTCAGGAAAGTGATCCGCCTGGTCCCCTTTATTTTTTAGATGTTCAGTTACTGGAAGTGCTCAGTAAACAGCAAATCAGGAACCAGAAGTATCCAAATGGGGCTCTGGAAAGTCAGCCCTGAGTGGGCAGGAACTGATGTTTAAAGCAGCTTCAAAGCCACCTGCAAGGTCCCTTCCTGGAATGATGGGACGATCGATCGGGCCATTTGGAAGCTGAGAAAATGTTCGCTCGTGGGCTACCAGTTTGTTACAAGCCCATACACCCCAGGTCGGGAAGGGTCACCCAACACCTGAGGACGCCTGGGCCTCTGTTCGTCCCCATCTGCCACGTGGGTCCTCAGTCTGCCCTTCCTGACTGTCCCGCAGGCAGGGCCTGTCACTGACCCAGATGAGGCTTCAGGGCAGGCTCACGGCCAGAGGGACAGCCCCCCACGTGGGCAGGAGCTCGAGAACTGCTCTGGGTGGATGAGTGAGGGACAAGGAGCTTTTCCCAGCCCCAGAACCGGTCTTAGGAATGGGGATTCTTCCGGGGAGGCGGCTCCTACCGCGTTGATGATCAGCAGCAGCTTCCTCAGCGAGGAGCAGCGATCTCCCTGACCGAACAACCTTGCGACGATGTTTTCCTTGCCAAAGAGATTTCTGGAGTTGATGCTACAGGAGGATTAAGAACAAGAATAAGATTCTGTTCTTCAACTCTGTTCTTTCCTAATGTGAGAAAGAGAAAAACCCACCCTCACAGCAGCCCCAAGAAGGCTTCGTGCGCGGGTGCCTCTGTCACCTGAAGGTGCGGGGCTGAGGGTCAGGGCACGCCGACTGAGGGGCGGGCATTGAGGCAGGCGCTGCTGTGAGGCACCCTTGCCAGCCTGGGCCTTTGGTCTGAAGAAAGACCAGGAAAGAAGCCAACCCCAGGGGCACCACGTGTGCGCACACATAGCTCCTACCGCTTCAAAACCCACACAAGGCTGAGGACCCCTCACGTGGCTGGCTGGGACGGTGGAGGCCGCCCCCGCCGGGACAGACCCCAGAGCCGGGACTGGGCTGAGAACTTCGTTCAGTGTTCTGGGGCGAGGGGTAGGGGGCGGGCTATGTCCTCTGTGCCGGGAAGGGTCAGCAGTGCCCTCGCCTCTGCCCACTACACTGGCAGCAGCCCACCCCGAGCTGTGACAACTGGAAATGTCTCCTGGGGCCACACTTGCTCCAGGTTGAGAACAGTTATTTAAAGTAAATAAAATCCACTTTCAGGTGCTAACAGGCAGGAAATGAGAAAGGACAGACGTGACCTCACTTAAGAGATGAGCTCGCAGAGCTGCAGCCCCAGAACGGTGTGTGTGGGGGGGATCCTGAGTACCCAGAAAACAGAGACAGGGCAGTTCACTAAATACTCACACGTCTCCGAGACAGGCTAGGACCCGGCGAAAGGCATTAGCTCTGTGGTGTATTTCACTTAGCAATCGAGCCTAGTGCCGGCCATGGACGTGCTGAGATTATAAAGCCTGTGTTTTTCTTTAAGATTTACGTAGGGCCGTCAACACAGGCCACACGCTGACATAAACAAGATGCACTGAGAGCCAAAGTCTACATCCGAAAATGTCACATTATTAAGCACTATTGTACATTTGGGGGGTCCCCACCACAATTTATGTGATAATGTAAATTTGAAGTTATAACAGACATTATAAGGAAAACAGAAACAACGGCGCTGCAGGCGGACCATCGCCGGGCCCGCGGCGTCTGCACCGCAGTGGCTGGGCTACATCGACTCACCCAATGCACGTTCACATGCGGTTTTACAGAACACACTTGGAGGGGGGGGGCCCACAGAATCAGAGCCCCACTTCTGCCTCCACAGAGGTACCTGACTCCTTACGGTCTTAATGTTTCATCTGGAAAGTGGAACAATGATCACGCTGTCTCGCGGTTTATCCAGCAATTTTAAGTAAGAAAAACATATGGAAAATCATTCATTCAAATCATTCATAAGCTGTAAGTCTCCGGGCCAAAGTTGGAGATGATTCCGGGGAACGCGTGTGCCATTCAGCAAGCGAAGGAAAAGCAGTTCCGATGTTCTTTAACCTTTTGCCTTTGACGGGACATGGAACCAGCACTTAGTTCTTTTCTTTCACATACCTATTTCCTTTGGCCAGGGGGATTTTGTTGTTGGCGTCCTGCCCTTCGGGAGCGTGAAATGACATCAGAAATTGCTTCCAGTCGATTTTGCTGGTGGTCCTAAAGCCAAGTCTGGGTTTAAAAAAAGATAAACGGAAGAATTACGGAAACCCTTTTTTCTAAAATGGCACATGGATTAGGCAGTTACTATTAAATTGAAAATGGCGCAGCAGACCTCTCCCATCTCCCCGCTGCTCCCCTCAGCAGTGGATTTCAGTAGATCTGCCTGCTGTGCTCCCCACTCTGTCTCTGGTGAATCCTCTCAGCCTGCACCTCTGGCCTGCACCCCAGCTCTTGTGTGCATAAATAACTAAACCTTTTTTGAAAAAGGAAAAGAAAATGGTAATGCATTTACATGAGGTTTCAACTCTAAGGTAAACAAGAGAATTAAGTAAAGTAGCCCCACTAACTGGTTCTCTAAAAGCAAGAGAAACCCAAGCGGATAGCGTGTCTCCATGTCCGCCGTCCTCTTCACAGTGGCGCGCGTGAAAGAAGAGACAGGGTGGGGATTAGTGCTGACATCCGTGAAACAAGGTCTTCAAACCCACTATTTGCAGAGCCAGTGACGCGACAGGCAGCGCACAGGCCTAGGGGGTCCAGACCCTGAGCCCTGCAGCTGTGCATACGTGAGCTCTGTCAGGGAGGGGTCTGCGGTGACATTGGGGTGACACCTTGAGATGGGGCACAGCTCAGGTGACCAGACTGGCCCAACCTAATCGCAGGATTTCTTCAAATGGGGCAGGGTTTCCCAGCTGCAGCCAGAAAAAGATGTGAGGACGGAAGAAGGTCCCAAGAAAAGCGGCTTGGTGGCTCTGGAGAAGGAGGCCAGGAGCCGAGGGGTTTGGGATGCCTCTAGCGCAGGGGAAGGCAAGAAATGGCTTTGCTCCCCGAGCCGCAGAAGACACGCAGTCCCGCAGCCCCGCAACCCCTGGATCTTTGGGAGACCCATGTCCAGGCTTCTAACCCACACAACTGTCAGAGATTATTATTTGTGCAGTTTTAAGCCACTAGGCTTGTGGTAGTTGGCTACAGCAGCAAGAGAAAACTAGTGCCGGTAAAGTCTTAGCAAGAATAAGCAACTGGAAAATGGTTCAAAAACAAATTGCCAAAGTGAATGTGTCCGGGACCCAGGGCTCGCTGATTTCAAGGTCGCAGGAGGCCCGTGGGGGTAGCAGGACGTGTGCACAGGGCTGGGTTCAGGAAGACCAGCGTGTGGGTCCGGCAGGTGTTGGCTCACACCCCTCCTGTCACTTACCCACTCAGGATGCAGCTCTTCAGAGCAGACAGGCTCTTCCTTGCCCTGTGTCCCCTACACCTGCTGCTTCCTATAACAAACTGCCACATTCTACCCACTACCCACACCGCATGCACTGAATCCTAATCCTTCCATGAACTCAGTCATCTCTTCCTCAAGGAAGCCTCCCCTGAGGCCCACAGCCAGGGCTCCCGCCTCACTGGCCTCTCTCCCAGAGCCACATCTCCTTCCTTCCCGCACTGACCACTAGGGAGTACCACGCTCCCGACTGAGCAGCCAGCAGCCCACAGCGCCGTGGCCACGGCCTCGGCAGCTAACGTTTGATAAACGGCTGTTGCTTCTACTGCAATTAGCACCACGCGCACGGCCTGAGGTTGTGTGATTGCCTTCGTCACACGTGGCAACGTCTAACAGGCTGATGGTGGGCGTGGTTTGACGCACGGTTTTCACATGCAAGGCCGAGTTCCCCTTTCCAGCGCAGCCTTTCCTGCCCAGACTGAGCCAGTTAACTAACTGGTAGTTAGTTAATGCTGGAGACAGGCACCTTGAACTTCAGCAAGTTAGTCACTGATTTTCTATAATGGAAATTCCTCTGTGGCTACAGTTGTAGAATCATTTTCAACACATTGTGTAGAGAATGACCTCGTTAGGGGAAAATATCAAATTAGATCTCTCCTCTACACCATCTACTGAAATAGTCACAACACAGATTAAAAAGTGAAAGGTAAAGACTAGAACCAGTAAAAGAGATACTGAAGAAAATCAACGTCTATACTCATCTGATATTTGAATAAGAGTGAATTTTTAAACAAAGCTTAAAAGAAGAAATAAAAATGTTACCTATTTAATTACATCAAATTGTAAAATTTTTGGAAAGGGGATAAGATAAGAGGATATTAGGGGCTGTGGGGTATAAAAATAGACAAACAAGTAAGTAAATAATATTTTAAAAACAGAAAAGAATTCAGTGCTTTGCCCTCTCAAAAATACTTGTCCTTTCAAAATTCCTGCTATTGAGGCTTGTGATCTTTGGTCTTCATCTAACTACAATCAAGGCTAAATCTAAGGCAGTCAGGGTTTATGACCATTTATTTCTCAAAAAAGTCTTTTTTTCCCGAAAAAGGTCTTAAAAAGGGGCCCAGCTAGCAAGAGCACCACCATTTGCCAAAACAAAAAAAAAAAAATAAATAAAAATTTTAATTTCTGTGTACCAGAAATATTCAAAGAAAATCTGAAAGCCAAACAACAGACTCACAAAGTTAACAGACACAAATATGCAGGATAAATTGTTACTATTCTTCAAACATAAAGGCTGATACAAATCAACACAAAAATACCCAAGTGACTTGCGCCTCCGGTGAGGCTACCTAAGACCCCGCGGGTCAGCCCCCCTGCAGATAATCACAGCAAGCTCCGGGCATGACACCAGCAACAGCTGCCGCCTGCAGTGCCACAGCCAGAGCAGGCCGAGGCGGTGGGGCCGGACTGGGGTTGGGGTGGGGAGGGAGGCTGGGGGCTGCGTTAGCCGGGAGCAGGGCGCTGAGGCCTGAGGGGCAGCACCACAAACAGGGCAGCCTCGATGGCTGTGGAACTACAAGCCCAAACCCAAGCTACAGCCCCCGAGAGAGAGAAAGAAGAAATCCTGGAATAAGAAGAGAGACCCCCAAATTCTGTACCACATTTCTGGCAGGGTCCTAAGGTCACATGATCACACTCAAATGGCTTCGCTGAACAACAAAGATCCAAACTGAGGTGAGAGACACCGCCCCCCGCCCCGCAGAAGAAAAGCATACAACTGGAGTCCCACTGAGATGACTACAAAACAGAAGAAACAACAGACATCTTAAAAAAAAATAGAATTCGTCTCCACAGTTTGGCATTCGGGATGTCCAGGGTGCAATCCAAAATCCCAGGACGGGAGCAGTCAGGAGAACGGCTTCTACAGGCAGCACAAAAGAAAATCACCTGAGATGAGCCCCACGTAATGTTGGGATTAACAGACAAGAATTTTAAAAGCAACGGTGATAACTATCACTGGTGAATAGTTATCAAAAGACAGAGAAATAGCACTGACAAATGGATTTAATAAAAAGAACTAAATGGCAATTCTGGAATGAAAAATACACTCCCCGCCACCTTCTGAAGGCACTGGGCGGAGCTGGCAGCAGCGCGGGAACGGAGCGCAGGGTGAGGGCCGTCAGCGGGAACTGTCCCGCTCAGCGCGCCCCGCACAAAGAGGAGCATGCCGGAAGGGTCTCTCTGCCTGTGGGGTCAACCCAGGATTTCTGTTCTGAAGTATTTGGGGGAGCCCGCAGGCTGTCAGTTTTGAGGGGAGCAGAGAGCAAGGAGGGCAGTGGCAGAAGGCCAGGCGGCACGTGAATTGCTGCCTGTAAGGCAGGAACGGGCACAGGGCAGGTTTCCTGATCCCATGCAGACCGGGTCAAGGAGGAGTCAGAGTCCTCAGTGGGTTTTTGCAGGCCTTTTATTGGGGTTCACCAGGCATATGGCAGGCAGGGGTGTGGGGGGCCGGGAGGCTGGCAGGCCTCCCAGCCCCCAGCAAATCCTCACTCTCTCTGGGCTCTCTGGCGTTCTCTGCTTCTGCTGCTTCTTCTCTGCTTCTCTCTCGGCTTCTCTTTCGGCTTCTGCTGCCGCTGGCGTCCCCGTGACGCCGCCCTTAAAAAGCCCAGTCTCAGCCCAGCTGAATCCCATCTACCTAGGCCCACAACCTATTCCAGGTGCCCGCCATCAGGCATGCGTTCAGGACCACCAGGGATCCATCATCTATCCTGATGGCGGGAGGGCAGAAAAGCCTGACATTTTTCCTTACCCTACACTGCCTCACCCCGAAAACAAGCACAGCCTGTGGAGGCATCTGCCTGCCCTGGAAGCACGCACCCCAGGAGGCGACGGGGCGGGGGCGGGGAGAGGTGTGGATGCCAGGCCGGGGCACTGCTTCACAGGCTCTCGGCTAAGTGACCACGAAGCAGGCACAGAGGCACAGGCCGGGTGAACTTCCGCCACCAGAACTGGCTGCTGCCCTGCTAAGTGCCCAACCTGCCCAGGGCGGAGGCCACCACTGGCCCCACTTGGGCTGCACCCGGAAAAGAGTGCCTTGGACCCTTCCTTCACGGTGGAAGGGTGGGCAAATACAAATTCCAGACACAATCCACCCTCTCTGCCTGAGTGCTTCTGCCATCACCACCACCCGAGGGCCTCCAGAAGGCGCTCCAGGGTCTCACCTCGTGGTGGGGACGGGAGGCCCTAGCTTTAGAGCCACAGAATTCACTTGCCTGGCCTCAGGCCCCATCACCAGAGCCGCTGACCTAGCAGGGGGGATGGGGACCCTGCTCACAACTCTGCTTGGAGCCAGTGGAGAAAACGCCAGATGCCACAGAGAAAGAGAAAGTGAGGGGACAGAGGAGGCCACTGACAGCGACATGGCTGTGCACAGCTCTATGTGCCCACGTGTCTGTGTTCCGGGCCCCTACCCCTGCACCTTCCAGGAGAAGCACTGCGTAGAGCTGCCGACCTGGGTGGCGAAGCAAGCAGGCCCTCAAGCGGCTCCCGTCTGAGTTGCTCCACGCAAGGCTCCCTTCACCCAGGCCGCTGAGGTTCAGAGCGCAGAGCCCCAGACCCATGTCCTGGCCCATCCAGAGGTGCCCACGCACTTCTCTGCTCTGCCTGGTGCCCCAGTGGCCTTCACTGGCTCCTCGTACCCCGCTTTCAGGGGAGAGAGGGGGCTGACGTCGGCCACGTGGCCCTGGCCGCACGCCTCCACCTCATCTGCTTGCCTCTCTCCTTCAGGAAACTGCCCCGTTTGCACCTGGAGGCCCAGGAGAGAGAATGGCCTCCCCACATTTGCTTTTACTTAAAATTGCCTTGGCCTGGGGAGAAGGTCCCTCAGCAAACTCACGGGCCATCTGCTCTCCGCCTGGGTCCTGACCGACGCAGGCCCGCACCAGGACCGCGGCCTCACCACAAGGCTCCGTGTGCCGTTCCTGGGCATCAGGACGTCGGACCCCCTGGCCCCCAGACTGGGGGTACAGTCATGATCTCTCCTCCCCTCCTGTTGTTTGGCCTTTTCCAGGAGGTCGCAGAAAGAGACGAGACCCTGGACACACAGTCGGAAAGGTTCTGGCAACAACTGGAAATGTTTCCTGGGGTGCCGCCCCCACTTCCACATCAGACGGGCAAGGTGGCTGGTTTCCCCTGGGCGGCTTCTGCCAGGCGGCCCTGCTCAGCAGCGCGGGCGGCGAGTCGCCAGGCAGGTGCTTCCAGGTACAGGCCGCTCGGCCCTCGAGGAGAGCAGGCGGCTGCAGCGCTGAGTCCATCCTCCCGGCTCATCCTGAAGCCCATTCTTCATCTTTAAACACGGGCTTTATTTTTAATAGCTCTGTTTTATATAAAAGGCCACGCAACACTGAAGAGCACAGCGTGTTTGTAATAAAGGTCAAGTCAGCTGTTCAATTAAAGCCTCCCATCACATTACACACACATGAATGGGGAATGGATTTTAAGGTCTAAAGTATTATTTGGATCAGGGTTTTATGCCTCATTACCAAGCTGTCAGCTTTGTAATTTAGGCCCTAGATATTGAGTATTTTTTAAACATAAACTAAAAAAGATGCCCTTTTCCAGCATATGATCCATTCTTAAATTGGACAGTCTGGATAACTTCTCAAATCATTTTGTTAGACTGGAGAGTTCAGATTTTATTTTATTTCTTTCCTTATTCTTCCTGGTATTGCCTGCCTTAAAAAAAAAAAAAAAAGGCATGTGTTTTAAATTTTTATTTCTTCATTTAAAATGCAATAAAATGGACTTTTTCTTTTGGAGTGCAGTTTTATGGGTTTTAAAACCTCCATATTGCTGTTAGCACCACGCGCAGGGCACAGCACAGGGCACAGCGCAGCCCCGTGGCCCCCCCCCCGGCCCCTGGCGTCGCCTGCCTTCTGCAGCCGCACCGTCCCCTCCTCTGTCAGCCCTGGAGCCACTGAGCTTTCTCCATCACTGGGGGTTTGGCCTCCCCGGAGAGTCACAGACACAGAATCCTACAGCAGCCCTGAGACTGGCTCCTTTCTCTCAGCAGAAGGCTGGAGATCCTCCGTGGGCCCCTCCGGCTGCGCCCCGGCCTTCCCTCAGAGCTCATGGTCACACGCACCAGGAATTCGCTCCTTTTTATTGCTGAAACGCACTCCCAGGAGGGCTGTGCCCGTCTGCCTGGGGCTCACGGCCTGGAAGTGCAGCTGGGCAACGATGAAATGACCACCCACAGGCCGTTTGTTTAGGAAACTCTTAAACATCATTTGAAACACATGTTTTAAGAATCATACAATCATGAACTCTTCCTGGTAAGTCACAAAAATGCTAAACCCAAATTCAGAAGATGAATCGCAGTTTCTCATGATGCCGTGAGGACAAAGGTGGAGGGTGTGGGGGCGCTGGCTTCTGCCGCCACCAGGGGCCCCTCAACACCACTTGGAAAACAACTGGCAAGGGAAGGCGTATTTAACACACAGTGGCAGGAAGGCAGATGGCCCATTTGGGAAAAACGATTTTAAGTTGGGTGCTCAGCTTATTTTGGGAGGGATTAAGGTGTATTGTTTTCAAGGAATAAGAACAAGCAGAGAGCAGAAAAGAGTATTTAGCTTAAGAATTTATAAGTTTTCAAGCAACAGAAGACATCCCGGGAAGAGAGGCCTGTGTTTGATTCTATGAACGTGTGAGCTTTGAAGCATCGTGTCCACGAAGGGACACAGCCAGCGAGGAAAAGATGTGCGAGCCACATAAGGGCGCGACATTAACAATGACCTGGTTATGAAAAACCATGAAACTAAACAACGGTAAGTGTGAATTTAAAAGCCAATCGTGGGCCTCCCTGGTGGCGCAGGGTTTGTTAAAGCCTCAGCACCATGAAGCTATCGCCAGCCACTGTGGTTGAGTTCAATCCCTGGCCAGGGAGCTACCCACATGGCGCAGCAGACCTCTCCTGTCTCCCCACTGCTCCCCTCAGCAGTGGATTTCAGTAGATCCACCTGTTCTGCTCCCTGCTCTGTCTCTGGTGAATCCTCTCACCTGCCATACCTCTGGCCTACATCCCACCTCTCGTATGCTTAAATAAATCTTTAAAAAAAAAAATAAAAGCCATCCACGGGGCCACTGGCCAATGAGGACATGAAGAGGACTCACACCAGGGCGGGTGTGTGTGTGTGTGTGTGTGTGCGCGCGCGCGTGCACATTTTGGAGCAGCTGATCCCAGCAATGTACCAATCTCTTCCAGCCCCTTAGTCCCCCGGCTGTTGTTTCTCAGGCCCTGTTCCGCGGGGAATTCTGGGTGAATGTGCAAGGAGGGCATGCCTCGGGCTCCCTGGGCCCCTGGCTGGAGCAGGTGGGGACACCAGCCCCACCCCAGCCGCTCTGTGCCTCCCAAAGCGCCCACCTGCGCCGCTCATCGCCGCTGCCACTGGCTTGGGGCTGTTTGTCACAGCAGGTCCTCAATTAATGCCACTCAGTCCAATGTTATTTTGTTATAACGTTGAGGAGAGAAAAAGACCGCATCCCAGCCCCAGGACTGGTTTCCTTTCAGTTCCTTTTACTTAAAGCTGCAGCCCCAGGAACCTACTGGTGACAGCAAGCGAGGGCGGGCTGTCCTCTCTCTAAATTCTTGGCACAATTCTCTCCCACAATGGCAGAGAAAGGCACTCAATATGCACCCATTAAAATGGTAATTTTGAAGGCTATGAAGCCCACAAGAAGAATGTCTATAATATGCATTCCTATTTTAAAAGCACGATATAAAACTCTAGATAGTCTTTGATTACAAATATGTAAAACTTATATATGTATGTGGAAACAAAGAGGAAAAATGAAAACAGTAAATTTGTTATGTAAGGTGGATGGTAACTTTTTGTCTCGAATATTTTTATTATTGCTATTAAGTAATTCTTTGTATAATTTTGAGAGTGAGTTAAAAAGAAATGGCTCTGTGACTTCTAGCCACCCAAGGAAACAATTCCTAGAAAATTCACGGCATACAGGCAGGACACGGGCAGATTTCTAGCCGGGAGAACATTTACCTCGAGGGCCGAGCCTTGCCCTTCCCTGCGGGACCTGGTGCTCTGGCAAGTAGTCCTCTCCGGACACGGGGTGCTGGGTGCCGGGGGCGGGGGCTGCGTGGGGAGTGGGCCCAGCTGTCTGCTCAGGGCTGTTTTTCCCTTCTCTGTCTAGGGGCCAGAGGCAGGCGCCAGTTATCCACAATTCCACACCACAAGCTTTGCACTGGGCTTTTCCCTACTTCCCCGAGAAAAGCTTCTATGAGTCACTTAGAAAACCGGGGGAAATCAAGGCAGCACTATGCACCCCGGCCTGGCCGAAGGGAATCCCTGGA
The DNA here is from genome assembly GCF_014898055.3 of Talpa occidentalis. Classification (NCBI taxonomy): domain Eukaryota; kingdom Metazoa; phylum Chordata; class Mammalia; order Eulipotyphla; family Talpidae; genus Talpa; species Talpa occidentalis. The sequence goes on along the minus strand of NW_023601653.1, from coordinate 2,184,767 downwards.
GAAGCGGGTGGTTCCAGGCCGGGGAGAAGAGCGGGGCCAGGAGCATTTGTCACAGCAGAAAGCGAGAGGGCTACTGGACTGCTGGGGTCACAGGGACAGGACGCGGGGCCAACACCCAAAGGCCCCCCGGCCAGGAACGGGCCAGGCGAGCACGTGCGAGACCAGCGGCCGCGACCCTGGTGGCCTCAGGAGAACACGCGCCGCAGTTCGGAGGATGCCAAGGAGAGGACTCGTTATCTTGAAAAGAGAAGTGAGGGGCAAGAGCAAGGGTGCCCGCCGTCCTCACCCTCAGCTGGTCGGGACCTGCTCATCACAGAAGTCCCTCAGCTACCCACGGCGGAGGGGCAGCCGTGAGCACGGCGGCGGGCGGCACGGGGCCAGAGGGGCGCGCTGTCGCCCCGTGCCCAGGGCCTGGGAACCTGGGAACTCGGGGCCGGGGCGGAGGGGGACGCAGGACGTCCCCTCAGTCAGACTTGGATCGTAAAAAAGACAGTCCAGAATCCTCCAGACGCATAAGGGGAAATGACTGACGAACAAGGGAGAAACTTTCGGCCACAGAAAAGCCTCGTGGCCAATCAATCAGCGGCATCCTGGGACCTCACTTGGGCCCCGACTCGGATGGTGAAACCAAATGTGAGGCAACCGGCTAAGTGTGCACTCTGGACACTGCTAACATTACCGATCATTCTAGGAGGTGCGAAAACAGCGAAAACAGTTTTCACTATTGTTTTAAAAAGGTTCTTCTTGAGAAACAGGGAGATCTTTCCTATGCTAGACAGCACCTGACTGGTATTTGTTTCAGCTCCATCTGGGGGTGCGGGCACCCGGGCAGGGAAACAATGGGATGGCTGACGGCGGGCTGAAAGCCGGGTGGCGGGTGGCGGGTGTGGGAGAGGATCCACGATGATACTCTCTTTCTTGGTGCGCGTGTTTGAAATCTGCAACAGTCAGGAAGGCTCAACCATTATGAAAAATAAATGAAGCCGGCCCCGATGCTCGTGGCTGGCGTCTGGGGGCAGGGTGGGGGCGCAGGGGAAGGTCTCTTACCTTTTCATTAACTGGATGAAAACTCTTCTGGGCAGCCGGCACACAAAGGTGTCCAGGACAACCTTTAGGTAATTCAGAGACACGTAGCCACGCCGGGTGGGGTCCCCCGCACCCAGGGCCTTCTCTACCTTATCGTAGTACCTGGAGAGCTGCAATGAACAGGAGCGAGTGAGTGGCTGTCACCACAATGGACTTCACGGAGCTAAGCCAGCATTTCATTTCTACCAAACCTCTTCACATTCTCCTCTCCAAGAACTGATCAAAAAGGTGACCGTGGCATGTACCGAGCTTCAAATGTTTAATTGATGAGCTCGCTACAAACAGCACCCCCCTCCCAGCCCTCCACTGACAAGGCAGACAAGATTCCTGGGGAAACACAGCACAGATAATAGCTGTACCTCGGATTTCAGAGCTAAAAATACTCGGAGGCTCTGCCAGCTTGATACATCTTTCTTAATATACTTTCAAGTCATCCCTACTGTGAGCCCACGCTATGAGGAAGTCAGGTTAATCAAACAAAAAAGCTGGCAACATTTTATTAAAAATAGAAGTAGCTTTTCCTTAGAAAAATGATCAACATAAGGACAGCATAAACAGAGGGCCCATCGGACCTTCTTTAATTATCTTTTTTTCTTTTTTTTTTTGTAGCGGGGAATTACAAAGAACCAGGGTGGCTCTGCTTAGGAGACTTCTAAAATGCCATAAAGTAGGTTAACCACTGATTTTTTTATATGACTCATAAAAATATGATGAAGGTTGGCTTTATTTCCAAGTGTTCTCCTGCTGTTTATTATTGAGTAATAACCATGTTCTCCGGTATTTCCAACCCTCTCCACTTTGTCTGAGTTCAGTTTTCCCTGCTCATTGGGATGAGAGGAGAAACAAAATAACCGGCAACGTGGTGTAAAAGGTGACCGGAAAGCTGCAGGAAGGTGGAGACAGGAGCACCAGCGTCTATTCACCCACGGAAGGAGAAGCAGGTTCATTAAAATTTCCTTAGGGTGCAAGGAATATTGCAACTCGGAGGGGGATTTCTTTTTAAATATTTAGAGGATCACGGGGCTTAAGCTTCAGAGAAAGTTGCATTGAAATTAACCCCAAATGGGGGGCCTCCCCGGTGGCGCAGCGGTTGAGCACTGGGTTGCTAAGCTGCCCGCAGCCTCTGCGGTGCCGGTTCGATCCCCAGCTGCTCCCCGGCCACCAGAGGAGGGTCCCACATGGTGCGCAGACCTCTCCTGCCGCCCGCTGCTCCCCTCAGCAGTGTACTTCGGTCCTTCTGCCTGCTCTGCTCAATTCTCTCACCCTCCCGTGCTTCTGACTGTACCCAGTGCTTGTATAAATAAAAATAAATAAATCTTAAAAAAAAAAAAACTCTTTATTAAAAAAAAAAAAAAAAAGAAATTAACCCCAAATGGGGCTCCTTTTGCGCAGACGTCTCTCTCCCAGGGAGGTGGCCTGTGGGGGGGGGGGGCAGTGGTGCAGAGAGGAGCCAGAAGCAGCTGCAAAGTACAGACTCGGGGCATTTCCTGGATTAATGAAACCCACGTTTAACATCCTCACGACTGTTGGTCTCCAGCAAGGTTTGCTTCTTTTTGTTTTCTTCAGAAATGTTGTGACACAAGCAAGAGTGGGCAGAGGAGTGAGAAGTGACACGGAAGCAGGGTCTTTGGTACCGGCACGACGTTTCAGGAGTTTCCATCATCACGCTCCGTCATGAAAGGAAAGTTTCACAGAGGCAAGCGGTGAAGTGTAGAGAGGACACAAAGATCTCTGGAAGTCACCCTTGGTCTTCAGCTTCAGTCCCCAAAGCCTCCAACATGACCACGTAAACAGAGAGCGGGACTGGATCACACTTGGCGCAACACATGCTTTTTCGGTAATAGAAAGTCACGAGCAGCTGCCCCGAGAAAAAGCCGGCATCTGCATCATGCTTTTACCTGACAGGCGAGCGGCGTGCGGCGTGCCTCAGTCACGGTGGAGGCGCCACGCGAAAAGTAAACATTTTATTTTTACAAATGAGTCCCTGATCTCCAATCTACCTGTGGTCCCCCCCTTGCTATGCACGCTCATCTGCTCTGTCCTTTTCTCTCATGCCACCCAAGGAAAATTGTATTTCTGAGTGTGTCTGCTGAACGTGGCTCTCTGACGTGAGGCCACGCAGCCCCCAGGAGAACAGAAGTGTCTGTTTCGATCACTACTAATCACCTAGAACGAAGCAAACACGATTTGGTAAATGGTAGGTGCTCAAGTATTTGTTGAAAGATGGGTACTTTTTTTCCTTACAAAAAATGGTCTTTAAGAAGGGAGCATAATGTGACAAACTATCCAATTCATCAGTAAAAAAGGAAATGAAAATTAAAGTCATTGCAGGGAGGTCATTTCATCTGCCTCCGACTGGCCAAGGTCAACCCTATTGGGTGTCGGTCCCCAAGCAGAACCCTGGGACCCTCACATGCTGCCGGGGCCATGTAAATTGCTATTGTGATGCACAACTCCACCCTGCCCTCCAGAGCGCAGGAGCGTGTTCCCACCTCCCCGAGGAGGGGATTCCACCACCAGGGCCATTGCTAGAGAAATGCTGGCCGCGTGCGGGGCGATCATGGGCACCAGCACAAAACAGGGGCCACTCCAGACGCCCGCCCACGGGAGGGATGGTGTGTGTGTATTTAGATAATGGAAAACTGTGCAGCAGTGACACTAATAACAGCCACAGCTACAACATGGGCGAATCTCACCCTCGGCACAGACGGGATGAAAAGAAATGGTTTCACAATGATGCAAACAGGTTATAGGAAAGAAAGATGCAAACAAAGAAATATCAAACAAGAAGCAAAGACTCCTCTCTGTTAGGAAACAATATAAAAATACACATAAACACACACCTGCAGCGGAGTCAAGCCATAAAAAAGGAACTGAGCAGGAGCACGAATTCTCTAACAGAAAAGCTCAGGAAGACAAGATAATAAAACGACAAAGGAGAGGAGAAGGGATTCTTCCCGGCTAAGAAAACAGAAATAACATCGTCACGCAAACTAACAGGCAACTTAGAAACCACAAGAGGAAGAGCCAAGGCTGGACTGAGAACCCAGAGAAGGAACAGGCTGGAAGCGCCTCACGCGGCAGAGGAACGCGCGGGAGGAGGGAGGAGGAGGTGGTCCGGGCTCGGCGAGATGATCCACGCGGAACGGGGGTCCCAAGGGAGGGAAAGTGGCGGGAGGCAGGGCAGGAGGAGGGGAGGGGAAGACGGAGGGGTATTTTCCCGAAGCATCACTGGGGCAGTTTCCCCGCAGTGAGGACCCGAATCTGAACCTCCGAAGGAGCTCGCGGGTCCCGGGGCACTTGCACAGAAGGCCCCGGCACCCAGGCCGCGAGGGCTGCCCTTTGGCCTCCTGCTTTCCTCCTGGTTTCAAGCTTCCGCTGGGCTCGGGCTGCCCGTCAAGAACACCAGAGGCCAGCGACCGTGGAAACGACGTCTGAGGGAAAGGGGGCCGCGTGATGGGGGATCTGCACCCTCCAGCTGCACCCAGGCCAGAGCGGCAAGGTGGGTGCCCCCGTGAGCTCCCAGGCACTGCGGCCAGCACCTGACGCTGAACCCAGGCGAGCAGAGAACCCAAGTGGAGAACCGCCAGGGGTCACCTGGGAGTGGAGTCTTGCAAAGGGCCGGCGAAGGCACGACAACGGGCAAGTCGTGGGAACAGACTAGGATGGAAATGTTGTAAGACCGAGACCGAAACAGAAAGGGGCAGCGCGTGGGGTGCAGGAAGCCCCCACAGAGCCGTCACCTGAGCTTCACCGCAGGGCACGGACGCCGCAATTTCTCCAGCTCTTAGTGGCTTTCTTCATCTTTTTTCTTGCCTCAAAATCCTCTGGGGATTTAACATCTCTCATAGTAAGGAAGTATTTCTCCAAAGTACAGAAGTCTCTGGCTGCACGTTGGACAGCGCCGCGGCCAGGCTGGCGCCGGATGGGTGGGCTCTGAGCCAGGCGCAGGGCTGCTGGCAGGGTGACCTTGGGCAAGTCACTTAACCTCTCTGTGCCTCAATCTCCACAACCTGGCGCTGGGAGGAAGAGCAGGAGGAGCAGGAGCGCACCCGGCTCACGGTGCTGCCACGGGGATCAAATAGGAGCACCCCCCGAACCCTAGTGGCCCCGCCTGCACACCGGGTGCCAGAAAGGGGGTAATTATGAGGGCGAGGGTGACATTTCTTTTTCCGCCGATGAAGTCAAGGAAATAAATTAAATATGCCTTATTTGTTTAAAGGCGCATGATCCTCTCATCAAATTATTTCTGTCCAGGTGCCCGCGCACCCCGCGCTGCCCAACGCAGCCACTCTTCCGTAAACGCCCGTAGCCGGGGCGAGAACTGTGGTCACCGAATGTCGCCTTTGGTTATTTCCAGGTGGCAGAAATTTTGAATTATTTATTACTTTCGTCTTTTACTGTTCAGAATTGTTTACGTGTTTTTATAAATATAATAAAGTCATTCCCAAGAGAAAACCCGCTCGGCCAATTGGCCAGCAGTGCCCGAGGTGTCCTCTTCGGCGCTCACGTTAATGTTGGCTCCGTCCATTTTTTCCTCATTGACATTTTCCTGTTGAGAACTTTATAGTCGTGGTTTATAGAATGTTCTTTGTATACTGGGAGCTGTTGCTATGTATCTGTCGTGTGCGTTGCTCATGCTTTGCTAGGTTTGCCGTTTGTTTATATACAGTTTCCTGTACAAAACCTTTTTCATTTTAATGCAGCCAAACTTGCCATCTTCTGTGTGGTTTTGAGGCTCTGTCTTATGCTCAAACCACAGTAAGCTTCAAGATTAAAAACTTGAAATTTATTTTCTTATTTTTAAATTTAAATAGCTGATACATATACATAAAATTTATTTTTGTGTGAAGAGCAGACTCCCCGACATGGCTGGCTTGCAAGTTATCCCAGTAGTAATTAAAAATTAATAATCACTGAATAATCCGCTCCCCACTCCCAACACTTTTTCGGAACACCTCAGGCTGTACATTAAATTCAGGCCACTGCTCCATTACCCAACTCTTGATTTAAGAGTTTAACATTCAATCTGAATGTCCACTGCTGTAGCAGTGCTATATTGTCTTAATTTTATCTTTAAAAAATATTTTATATATGATATGGGAAGTCCTCTTGTGACTCACTGTATATGTGCACATGTAAAATCTCTATGTGTGTCCCCATATAGGACACACATCATTAATACTGATCTTCCAATCCAAGAATTAGAAAAGATGGCTTCACAGATTCAAGTTTTCCTTTAATTTACTCAATTAAGTTGTGTCATGTCTTTAAATGTGTCTTGGCTCTCTATCAGGCAGAGCAGGGAGGAGCACCGAGGAGGAGGGAGACTCTCATCGCCATCACCTGGGGCGTTATCCTCACTAGGAGAAGGGAGAGGTCTCAGGGCTGGGGAGAGGGAGATAGGATCCAAACAAACGTTAGAAGTAATGTCTGGACCTAAGTGGTTTTCCATAGCTCTCTTACTATCTCTGTCCACACTTTAGATAACATTAAAAAACCAAATATTCTTACCTGCTGACGAAATGTCCTCTCCATTTCATCTACGGAGTAGTCTTTCCAGACTTCTTCAGATAAAACATGATTGGGGAGGCACTCCCCAATTTTGGAATTTTTGACTTGTTGATTCTCCTGTGAGATCTCTGTCAAAACAAAATCACTTTTATTATCACTGCTGAAGATACACTTAGAATTGCTTCCTGAAGTAAAACTATCACTGCTTGCAGGTGACATGATCCTATACCAGAAAACCCTAAAGACTCCACGAACAAATGATTAGAAACTGTCAGGACGTGCAGTAAAGTGGTGGGCGAAAATATCAAGGAAAAAACCTATTGTGTTCCTATACACAATGAACTGGAAGAAAAAGGAATTAAGAAAACAATCCCACTTACAATCACATCAAAAGGAATTAAACACCTGGGAATTAACTTAACAAAGGAGGTGAAATGCCTGTACATTGAAAATTATAAAACATTGTTAGAAGAAACAGACTACATAAAGAAATGGTAAGATGCTCTGTGTTCATGAGCTGGAAGAATTAACATTGTTAAGATATTCAAAACCATGTTATTACCCTTATCTTAAGCCATAAAAAGGTTCAATGTGATCCCCCATCAAAATTCCAATGGAATTTTTCAAGGAAATAGAACAAACAATACTAAAACATGTATGGAGCCACTAAAGATTCTGAATAACCAAAACACCCTTGAGAATAAAAGAAAAGTGGGGGTTCCAGGATCCCTGACTTCTAAGTGTAATACAAAGTGGTGGTAATCAAAACAGAGAAGTTTTGGAATAAAAACAGACACAGAGTTCAATGGAATAGACTTCAGAGCCCAGAAGTAAATTCATTTTATATGGGCAGTTGGGGCCTCCCCAGTGGCACAGCGGTTGAGCACTGGGTTGAGAAGCTGCCCACAGCCTCTGCAGCACCGGTTCCATCCCCGGCTGCTCCCCGGCCACCGGAGGAGGGTCCCACATGGCGCGCAGACCTCTCCTGCCGCCCGCTGCTCCCCTCAGCAGTGTCCTTCGGTCCTTCTGCCTGCTCTGCTCCCCGCTCTGGCTCTGGTGAATTCTCTCACCCTCCCGCGCTTCTGACTGTACCCAGTGCTTGTATAAATTTTTTTAAAAAATTAAATAAATAAATAGAAATAAATCTTTATATGGGCAGTTGATGACAAAGGAGCCAAAAGCATACAATGGAAAGAGAAAGGTCTGCAATAAATAGTGGTGGGAAAACCAGAAATCCACCTGAAAAAGGAGGAAACTAGACCACTATCTAACACCATACACAAAAAATTAATTCAAAATAGATTAAAGACTTAGATATAAGACCTGAGGCCACAAAACACATAGAAGAAAATATAGATGGTACGCTCCGCACCACTGGCCGTAGAGATGCCTTGACACCCAACTACAATGTCAAGGGAAACAAATGTAAAAATAAAGAAATTGAAATACACCAAACTAACAAGCTTCTGCACAGCACAAGAAACCCTCATCAAAATGAAGAGGCATCCTGAATGCAAGAAAATATTTGCACACCATACACATCTGAAAAGGGGATAATATCCAAGATACATAGAGAACTCATACAACTCAATGACAAAAAAATCAATCAATCAATCAAAAAATGGACAGATCAGAATAGACAGTTCTCCCAAAAAAATATACAGACGGCCAAATAGGCGTGTGGAAAAAAATGTTCATCATCATCATCATCATCACTTTACTATTAATGCAAATGCATTAGTAATTTACTTCTGTATGTAATGCAAATCAGTACCACAAAGAGATGTCACCTCACACCTTTTTCCAAACAAGTGGAAGCAACAGTGTTGGCAGGGATGTGGAGAGAAGGAACCTCACTCGCTGTTTGTGGGAAAGTGAATTGGTCTAACCTCTATGGAGAACAGTCTGGAGGTTACTCAGAAATAAAAAATGCTTCTAACATATAACCCAACAAGTCCACTTCTATCTAAGAATATAAAAACACTAATTTCAAAACACTGTTTACAACAGCCAAGTGTCCACTGATGAACGGTTAGATAATGAAGATGTGGCAGATACATGCATGGAATACTATTTGGCTATGAAAAAGATGAAATCTTGCTATCTGTACAGCATGGATAGACTTTGAGGGTAAAGTAAAATAGGTCACAAGGAGAAAGACAGATTCAGGATGATTTCGCTCATAGTGGGATATAAAGAAACAAAGCAAAGGAACAGACAAAACCAAACAAAAATAAACCCTTGGATTCTGACAACAGAACTGAGGTTACCAGAGGCAAAGGAGGTGGGGGGTGGGCGCAGAGGACAGTGTCCAATGGACTTAATGCTACTCTGGTGGTAGCCACAGTGTGGTAACAAACATTTGAAGAGCTGTGAACCCATAACTCCGAAACATCTACACTGTTGTAAACCAATGTTACCTCAATAAATTAATCAATTAAAAAATAAAACATTTCCTTTTCAGTATAAGTTGTCTGGGAAAAAATATTTAGACTTCAATAAACCAAAACCACAATGACCTATGTAATAAATGATATTGAAAAACTGGATGAACATTTTAGAAAAAAATTAAAATCTGCTTCTACCCTATTCTGGGATAAACATTAAATAGAGTAAAATGTACACTAAGCAAAATAATAAAACCATAAAGTGGTAGAAGAAAATTAAGGTTAATTTTACATAAGACAAAATCTTTGTGTGAGACACCCTTTCCAAGAAACACACTAAAGCTAAAAATCTTTTAAGAAAATGGGCAGGTCTGACAATATAAATATTAATTTTTGTTTGGTTTAAAAAACCACACAAAAAACAATGAAAGAAAAATGAGTGAAAAAAACTACTGTTAGCATACATGAGAAATATTAATTTACATAATAAACAAGTAACTCCTACGAATCAGGAAGATAAGCATGAATGCCCAGTAGAACCACAGACTAATAGTATGCACAGGTAATTCATATGAAAAAGAACTACAAAATAAAATCCAATAAGTGTATGAACAACTGCTCAAACTCTTGGTAATTTACAAAGTCTAATTAAAGCAAGTCAACACTTTTTCCACTTGTCAAAAAGGCAGGGATTGAAGGGAGTGAGAAAGAAATCAGATTTAATTTGCACGGAGAAGACCTGGTGCTTGAAGACTCTCATATTCCCGTCTAGAATTTTAGACAAATGGTAAGAGGCCCACTCAGCAAATGCATAGAAATAGGAAAAAAATGAAAACCGTTTGAGAGCCTGGGGGTAGAGGAATCCTTTTGTAAATAAGGGCTCATCAGGCCTATGATGTAAGACAGACATTAAAAGCAAAACAGCAAGACTAGGTTAATGGACAAGGCCATCTTCCCCAGATACTTTTCATGAATAAAAGGGGCAACATATTTTGATTTTTATTTTAACCCGTATTTTCTGTGTCTACCTATCTAGTCATCCATCTGTCCATCCATCTATCTATCTATCCATCCATCCATCCACCCACCCACCCATCCATCTACCTATGCATCAGAAAAAAAAATATCCAGGAGGATAACACACCAAAACAAGTTAGCGGTAGGATGTGAGCGGTAGGATTACATAGGATTGTTATTTCACGGCTTTGTGTTTTCTGGCTTTTTTGCAACAGGCTATATTGCTTTTATAATAAAAGAAAATAAAACAAATCTAAAATATAGCCATTTTCTCTTTCAAAGTCGACTGCAAAGAATCACAAATGGTTTCCCAGATTTATTTCCTAAAATGTCTGCAAATAAGCTTCACTCCAATTAAGCACACTTCTAAATACTCAGCTGCAGTTAACAAACTGCCAGTCATTTGGAATTCCATTTCCTACCTCCAAAACAAAAAGAAATAGAAAGAAAAGTCTCCCAAGTGGACCCCTCAGGCTACATAATAAAACACAAAGCCAGTCCTTCCGGACTTGGTCTGGGATTCGGGGGCTCCAGTGGGGGAAGCGCTGGAAACCAGGGATCCCAGAACATAGAAGCGGTGAGAACAGCACAGAGGGCAGAGGGCAAGAAGGCCCAGTCGAAGCCCAGGGTCGGCCTGGTGGGACACGGCAGCCACCGGCCCCTGCTTTCTGACTCCGGGCCTGTGCTCACGGCACTCCGGGGCACTGTTTCTAGAAAAACCCACTGTGCTCCATCAGCAACAGGCCAGGTTCTGGAGTGGGACTGGGAGGCTGAGATGCGGGCCCACCCTCCGGGAACTCACCCTCCAGCAGCCCTGGCTTTGGCCACAACAGCAGAACTCAGGGATGACAGTGGTGGCACTCAGTGACTCCTCACTCCTCGCCACCTTGTCGGGGTTTCGTTCCTCAGGTGGGTTAACAATTCCCACCTGCCCATTCTTCCAAAATCTTCTCTGAAGGATCCTCGCTGATTCAAAAGGGGAGGAGAGGCAGCCCAAAGCTTAAGGGGAGGTTATGTGGGTCAAGGTGCTGCAAAGGTAATTCCCTCCCATGAGCATATTTAGGGGCCCACCTTGATGAGTAAGGTGATGCTGGCTTATGAAAAACACAGACGGATGCGAAATTCACAGAAAATGGATAGCGACCTTTAATAGAAAAATCAAGGACAGTGGGCTGCAAACATGAACTAGAGACCCCCCGACAGAGGGCAGAACAGCGTCGACCTATAAACAGCCCCTGGTAATTAGTCGTGTATACCATTCTCCACAAAAATAAACACACGTTAGCAAATGTTATCCTCATCATTCATAATTCATAGAGAACGGCAAAGCAGGAGCGCATCTTAGAAACAGAAGCGAATATAAAGAAGCGCATGGAATCGAGTGCTTAATTATGAAAGTGAAATTTGGGGGGCAAATGCAAATAAGTGACAAATATTTTTAAATTATCGCTCCCTTGAGATTATCTTCCAAAAATGCTGAAAACATCACAGACGGAGTCAAAATTACTAATCTAGAAAAACGCGAAGCTGTGGAGAAGCCACCCCTCTGGCTGTGGGCTTCTTGGCAGGAGCGCCACGGCCAGGTCTGAGTGTCTCAGGAGTTCTCGCCTAGAAAGACTCAGAAACTCTGAAGCAGCAGAAGTGAGGGGCGCCGTCTCCAGAAGGAAGCAGCTGCCGGGACTCCACGTGAGCTCCACTGCTTGATGCCTGTGCAACCTTGTGCCTGTTTCTCCATTTGCAAAAAGAGATGGAAAATGGTGCCTCTGCCAGAGTGGTTATGAGGTGAGAGGAGAGGCTGCAGGTACCTGCCTGACACTCAGCAGACACTCAATAAATCACAGCTGTATAACGATTAACAAGTGACTTTTACAGTCCTACGATAGGGGGAAGAACAGTATCAAATTAGATAATACAACAGGGCAGATGAGGAAAAATCATCTTGGATACGAAGATTAAAATAAAAGGAACACAAGAGCGAGTAAGCCCAATAGTAATAGAAGGTGGAAAAGCATCAAGGAGGATGCCTGGAAAGGAGGGAGGGAAGGAGGGAGGGAGGAAGTCTCCCTCTAATGAGAAGGGGGGGCCCTGAGAAAGGTATAAAACAAACGACAGAAGAAAATCGAACAATGGGAAGGAACAGAGGCGAAAAATTGTGATTCGAACAGTTTTCCTGAAATACAAAGGCCCAATTCTGTGAATTAAACAATTCGCAAATACCTGCGAAATGAAACACAAGCATTCAATATATGACTTTCTAGGAAAATTATTAGGCTTAAGTAAAAAGAAAAATGTCTCTAGATACCCAGGCAAAAAGGGTCACGTCCCTCGCAAGGGAAGTAGAATCAGACTGTCTTCAAACTTTTCCTCAGCAAAACTTTATGCCAACAGGCAGCGTGTAGAATGTTTAAGAGAATTAAGGACAGAAAATTTGAGCAAAGGATTTTTTTACTCAGACGAACCAAGTGTTTCACAGTAAGAAGTCAGAGACTATCATTCCCATGAGCGCTTCCTCAGGCGTCTACTTGAGAACCAGCTTCAAATAAGCAAATGACCAGAGACACGAGCCAGAGAGACGCAAGAGAGCAGGTGTGATACAGTGTCCACTCCTGTCGTGGCGGACTTCCCCGAGCCGGGTCAGGGAGCTGGACGACACTCCCTGATGACTTATCCAAAAAAAGGAAGGGCCCCTAAGGGACACCTAGCGACGACCTCTGAACTGCTCTGTCCGGTAGCACGGCCTTCCTTGTCGGGTCGATTATCTGAGCAACGCGTCTAGATGATCCTGGAGCAAGGCAGGAATTCAAATCAGCCCATCCGTGGCTAAATAGAAGCCTTTCTATCATCATCCCATCCTGAAAGGATGTGCTGAGAGTGTAGATTTACACCTGGGGCTGAACTGACAGGACGGCAGAGGGGACAGGAGGGGCTGGTGTCTGGGGCTCATCCTTGCCCACCGCATGCCGAAGAGTGGGGCCGTGTTGACGGCTTCGGTGTAGAGCTAATTTAATATGATGTGGCCCGTAGCCCCCGATGACTGTATCCTTAATTAAGAACATCACACAAAGACTTTGCCGTCTCACAGGAGGATTTGAATTTCAATCATGAAAGTTATGGGATAAGTGTTCATTGAGAAAATAGGCATGTGCTGGATTTTACTTTAAAGCGACCTCTACGGCGGGTACAGGAGACGGCTGGAATGGGTCCACGCCGCAGACGCCGCCCCACCTAGGAGGCAGCAGTGAGAACTCGAGCGAATGCTGTAGAAGAATAACTAGATACATATCTCCCTCCTAGTCAAGTCAAAGATGCCTTTAAATTGTGGAATGAGTCATTATTTTAGGCACCTCCAGTAAAGAAAGCCTGCTGCCATTATTGATAGCAAAATGGAAAGAGATGAGATTCCCATGGCAAACGGAGCTTACCTTCTTATAGCGCCTAATGAAGTACGCAAGAGGAAAAAAACAATAAAAATTAACAACAAAAAATGACCAGCATGAAATGAATCAAGGGAGGGCTAAATATGGGTAGACAGAAAGTTTTGCTTCCAATCATGGTGGATTGACTCATATTGAAGCAACCCTCCCAGAAGATAACTATCATAAACTCTGGCCAAAATATAAACAAAAAAATATGAGGCACTGGAAAGAAACTGACATAAACGGGAGCCAACATTTGGAAAAGTGGAATAACGCTCATTGAGTTTCTTGGCTTTTGCCTGAGGACAGACCTCAGATGGCACCGCGTGAGCTAGCTCAAATGTAGACATAAACCCAAGGTCTTATCTTACTGCCTTTGGGAATCAGAAACCAGAGTCCAGGACTACTGCTGCAGCTGGAATGTGAGAAGGGAAAGCTCACAGAGAAAGGCATAGAGACGGATCTCCAATGGTTTTGCCAAAATCTCTGGCTAACTCCTGAACTATAGATACGTAGAGCGGACAAGGCCAGCTAAAGCTACAACAGCAGAACAAAGATTTCAGGTGTTCATACCCCTGGCAGGGAAGACAAAGACTAGAGTTTGCACGTAGCCAACGAAACTGGCTGCTAAAACAAAAACTTAAATTCTTCAGAGGAACATAACAGAAATCATAGCCTCTACAATGCATAATTTATTGCATCCAGGATAGATTCCAAAATTGTTAGAAACATTAAAAAAAAAAAAAAAAAAAAAAAAACCCTAAAGCCAGGAAACTATGATCCACATTGAAGAAAAAAGTAATTAGTGAAGACTAATCTTGAAGAGACCTAGGTGCTGGAATAAGCAGATAAAAATTTTAAATCATTTTAAATGTTTTAAAAGCACAGCATTGGGAATGTAAAGGAAAATATACTGCTAATGAATGAACCGATGGGAAATCTCAGGGACCAACAGAAGCTGTAGCATGTTCATTATGTAAAACTGGGATGTGTGGCAGCAACGTAACAAAGGATGGGGAGAAGAATGGGGAAATGGAATTGCGAAGTCCTTTCACTTCCTGTGCATTACTATTTGAATGCTTCAATTAAATGCAGATTAACTGAAGATGTATAATGGAATAAAAATGATCAATTTATCCAAATTTTTAAAATTATACAAAATCTACAGGAAAAAAAATCCAGGGGACTGGGGTTAGTTGAATAGCAAAGGAAGGAGAAGACCATGACACAAAAAAGTGAAGATCCCACCTGGAAGAAAATGTAGTTCAAAGGTACAAAACTACCTCACAGAACATCTTAATATGGACATGAGTTCAGTAAAACAAGATGATGACACAACATGAGATGGAAAGTAATACAGTGGAGCAGAGGAAACACCATTATTGAAGCAGTATCTAAAGTAGAAAGAGCAGGGAATAAAATAGACGTTAAGGAAAATCAAATTACAGGGTAAAGTACAGCATCGCGAATACAGAGGAAAAAGATAAAGAGAATAAAGCATTTCAAAAGAATAGAAATAATATCAATAGAGAGGACAAGACAACCCAACATCAGTATAATGGGCATCACTGAGGTTAAAAATCTGAAAAATGGAAGAGAAAATTTACTCAGATATATGGCTAAAAAATCTTGAAATGAAGAAATAATTGAATTTGCATTGGAATTTGGAAATTCAGAGATAAACAATTCTTTAGGCAACCAGCTAAAAGAAGCAAATCACAAGAGAGGGGGCAATACAGGCCAGCCTGAGACTCCTCTACAGCCAGACTCCGTGCCAGGAGGCAATGGCTCACATCCACGACCCAATCAAGGGGGAATGGGTGACCTGTGGTATGAAATCTGGCCAAGATACACTCACCATTTCCTTCAGTTTCATTTCAATTTCTACTTTCCTGACACACTTGAGTGAAAGTAAATATTTATATAGAGCAGCATCTACTTGAACCCGTTTCTGTCTGTCTGTCCTCTACATATCTGCGTGTGGAAACACCCTGGGAGAAGGCCCCAAGAGAGGTTCTTTCTGGGTGGCAGGACTGGCGTGTTTACTTCAGCCTTTTTGCTTGTCTGCATCAGCATCTGCTTCACGGGCTGCAGTTAATACGAAAAGATAGTACAGCAACGTGCTTAGTCTAGAGTCAGGCATGGAGCAGAGCTCGAGAAGTGGGGCCAAGTATATGATGATCCAACTAGGGATGCAAACACGACGAGTTCCTCCAGAAGCAGGCAAAGCACCACAATCCGTCCCACTTGGCTAAATGCACAGAGGAGCTGAGCCGAACACCGTCCCCAGGGTGCTGGACCAGAATGTTCTCCTTCCCTCCCTCAGGGTCCGTCCCACGGCCTTGCCTCCTTGCCCTTCACTGGCTATGCCTCTTCTTCCTGTGAACATCCAGGACATTTTGTCCCCCTCTCTCAGGTGCTTAAATAGTTTGACTTGGAGCTGAACAGTTCAGACCCCGGCCCCCCCATGAACTGGCCATGTGCCTTTGGGACATTCATCTTGCGCCCTGCAGCCGAGCTTTCTCATCTAAAAAATGGGATAATACCCACCTCACAAAGCTGTTGAGAGAAAAACTAAAACTAAGGTGTATAAAGTAGCTTAACAGAGCACAATAAATGGATGCTTTTTATTACATTTCTTTGTGTGATTTTACGTCTGACCTGCCCTATTTAAATAATATGGAAGCCCACAGATAATCCCGTGCATACACACACACCCTTCTCAGAGACCAAATATTTTGATTTCACCCCCAGTGAAGGGCCTAGGGGTGCAAGGACTTACACATAAACAAATAAATATAAGGGTTGAGGGTATCCTCAGAAGACCATCTTGTCTAGTAATCCCCCCAAATTTGGGAAGCTTAACTAGTAGAGTGCTGGAGTCTGCTTCTGGCCATCTTGGTGTGACCAAGCTGAAATCCAAGGCTGCCATTTTTAAGCTCGGTGGTGAGGCAGAGCTGAGGAGCACAGCGACCAGGAGTCACATTTGCTGCCCTGAATGAAGTGGGACCCACCAGTTCGCTGCACCCACCTTGCGCGGACTGGTCACGGCCATAAGCCCAGGCAGAACACACTTGCCCCAGTGACCCAAGGTCCTGAAGGGAGACCCTCCAGTGCATTCTCCACATGTCCATACTCAAAGGCTGGCCCCGACCTCTCTCTAGCCTGCAGGCTGACAGCACTGGGCACTGTGTTGACGAGTCCGGGGAAGCACAAGGACAAATTTTGCTTTTTGCTGCCTGCAGAAGCCTGGCTCTAAGTGTCTAATAGAACTGTATCAACCATTCAATGAATTGCCCTTTCATGTTAAGATATTTGTCGTATTATCAAAGGAATACACGTTCCTTATCAACAATTTTTTAAAACACAGGAGCAGCAGAAAGAAGAACAGAACAATACGCAGAGACGTATCACTTAAAGGCGATCTGGGGTTCAGAGTGTCTTTCCAATCACTGACTGACAGCCCATGTGCCTTGTCCAGTTGCGATGGGGTGTTCTGGCCACACGTTCACCGTGTGGACACACTGGGACAACCTCGTTCTGCTTCTGTTGTTAGACATTCACATGGTTCTTCCCAATGATGAAACCAGGCCCATGACCCATATTTGCAGAACGTCCTCAGGACAGGCGCAGAGGAGGAGAGACTGCACCAAAGGGTCTTACCAGCTCTGGCTGCTACTTCAAAAATTCTTACCTTGATTTCCTGTGTGGTATTTGAGGTTCAATTCATTGTTTGTATTGAGGGTCTTCAAAAACGTATTATAATCCACTGTGGCATCTTTATCAATGTTGTAGTGCTTTGCAAACCTAAAGTAGAAATATTCTTTAATAATCGAAATTATGACACAGAGGCTCTAATCGACGCGAGACTGTCCCTAAGGGTATCCTTTACACTGGGATCGGCTATTAATTATAGCTCGTGTTCCTAGCTTCAATTGGAATTAAAATAGTAGCCGCTGGTACATGGTTCTGTAAGATTGAAAAACATAGATACCTGGAAGAAGGTCTGCTGGGCCACGGAGGGGTAGGCACAGGATGGGCAGGGACAGCTCAGGAGCTGATAAAGGAAGGTGCGTGGGGGTCGCTGGGGGTTTCTCCCTTCTCTGGCATGCGAGGGGCCGAAGGGCACCCCCTGCAGACAGGAGAAGCAGGTCCTCCTTCACGCAGTAACTGGGTACAGTTAGCAGAAAACTTCTAAGCTGAGCGCTAATGAGGGGGACGGAGGATTACATTAAAAATACATCCCTGGGCCTCAGGGCTCAGGGCCTTACACACAACCTCTGTTTTGCCTTTTTTTTTTTTTTTAGCCCATCTTCTGGAGCAAGTACATCATTTCAGAGACAAACTAAGGTTCCCAGATGGCACAGGGCTTCAAAGCTGTTGGTGATGAAGGGGGCAAAGCTTTTCTATGATTCTGTAAATAAAATGAAAATGTGAAAATACAACCACTGCCTAGCGTTAAAATAAAGATGCTCTTTCTTTTTTTTAAGTGAAGATTAATAAAAGGTTTGGGTTTTTCTTTTTAAAAATGAATTTTCTATTATTCAAATCTGCTACTTGATAAATGGCTTTCTAGATAATTTCTGCATTACTGCATCTATAAAAAATCGACAGTTTTTAAATGTTTGGTTATATTATCTCCATATGTGTCAGTTTCTATAATTATCTAATTTCATGCTGCTTTCTAAAAATTTAGTAATTATCACTTCAAGTATTTGTTATTTTTGTTTTCTAAATTTAACAAAGACTAATGTCATTCAATGCGATGCATACCTTTTTTCCCCCACTTCAATGAATCTTGCCTATTGTTCTAATAAGAAAAATTACCCTGAGATCAGAGAGCTGCCAGATGTTAACACTGAAACTCCCTAAACAGCTCCATCTTTCACTGGTCCCCTCTGTCGTGCAACAAGAAGACTGTGAGCACAAACAGCCAGAAGGGGGCACTTCATGGCCCCCCTCCCTCTCGCCATCCTTCAGAAAGCACTGGCCTCCCCTGCCTTGCCTCTAGAAAAGCGTCAGAATGAGGAGAGGCTGGGCACCAGTGCCCCCACTTCCTGCAGAAACCCAGCATCCAGCCCTGACCTTCCTCGTGTCCAGCTCCCCACAGTTGGAACCCCTGATGCACTCGTCCAGGACAGACAGACAGAGCCCCATGGCGATGCTGCTCATGGAAAAAACCTCAAAGTGAAGCCTTGCACTGCCCAAAGGCCATATCTTAAAGCTTCTTTCTTTGTTTTTACAGCAATGGCAAGGGAGACAGATCATTTCTAAGAGGGCACAACCAAGGCCGTTTTCCCAGGAACCCAAACCCTGGCCAGGAGAGTCTGTACTCTGCGCAGTCCTCCTGGCACTTCGGTCACTCTTGAGAGGCACTGGGCAAATGCCAACACCTCTCCAGCCTCACTGCCTGCAATCGGGCCTGGACTTGGCTCCCCTGCTCAGGCGGCAGGCTGACCTCCAGTGAGCTGGTGCTTCAAGGGAGCTCATACATTATCTCATCTGCATTCAAATGCTTCAGACTGCAGGGCTATGGAGGGTAGGAGGGTGTCAGATAGGAAAGGAAAAACAAAACCCAGCGGGCCTCGAGACAGTCTAACTAGGTATAAAACTAGCTGGTGGCTTTATCTCCAGCCTCTTGTGGACATAGGCTACCTGGTATTCTGCTGGCTAAACAGAGCTGTTGACCAAAAACAAAGAACAGTAGTGGATTCTTTACGATCACTCAATAGTCACTGTGAAACAAGCACCTACTATGTGCCAGGCACTTTGCAGACACACTCTGTTCATTTTGTGGAATCTTCACACCAGCCCTACAAGGTAGGTGCCTCAAGCACCATTTTTTTTAGGAGATAATGCACTCTTGGGGAGGCCCAGGAGCCCCTAAGCCCTGGCACTAGCAAGGGCCAAAGGCAGACCCAATCCCAGGTGCTCCTGACTCCAAAGCCAGGCCAGTTCCCCCTCACCGAGCACTGAGGCTGATGTGAGAGAGAAAGCTGTTAGATAAAAGAAAGGGCTCCCAAAATGCATTGTGTTTCCTGCTCCAGAGTGAAAAGGCCAAGTTACTACTAAAGCAGTTTCTCAGGGAAAGAGTGTCTTCTCGAGCTTCAATAAGGAAAGCATTAAAGCAATTGAAGAAATGGTCTGCTTTTGATCTCCTGCGTTTCCACTCTTAAGGAAAGCAATTCTGCTAAGTTTCTCAAGCCTTATCAAGAGAACAGTATATTGTTTGGGAGGTTTGAAAAAATCTCAAATAAAAATTTGTGGAGTTCTTTATTATTCAACATTTATGAGATGGGGAAACAGACAGTATCATTTTTTATAGATTTTACTAGGTTGGAGACGGCAGTGCCAAACACAAGGTTTATTGTCAAATAAAGCACTGTTTTGTTTTTTGATTGCCTGTTTTTGAAGAGTGGTGCTTCTGCTGTGTAATTGCACGAAATTATTTAATTTGTTTTGTTTGGATCTTATTCTGGACACTTTCCCAGCCGGAAAGATGTAAAAATTAAAACATCTATTATGTCTTTTATATTCTGAGGTGGGTTATAAAGAGGAGGAAAGAAGAAAATACTCAAAAGACCAGCACATGTCCAATGTCTTCCTCCCCCTTGCCTTCCAGCCCCGTCTGCCTGTGAGTGTCTGTGCCCCGGGGCAGCCTCCCTTAGGAGCAGAATCCTCTCTCCTCACAGAGCCACACCTTGCGGCGTGTCAGGCGAGGACCCACAGGCACCTGTTTGAACAGCGGCTTGTAACTGTGTATAAGTGAAACTCACAGGCTCAGGGAGAAACCACAAGATGTGGGCTTGGGGGGAATGGCCTGGAGGATGTTTAGGGAAGAGTGCCTCTTGGCTGAGAACTCTGTAAATGAAATTAAACAACCCACTTTCTAGCACCTTCCACTCAAAACCCACATGGCCACAGAAGCCACGAGCTGGACATCTTCAGAGTGACCTGGAGCTTAGCAGAGGCACGGAGCGGCGTGGGGGCTGCCCCCACCACCCGCCTCGTGCGCAGGCTGTCCCAGGCCACCGAGCAGCCGCCCGTTCAGTTATCCGGACCCTTTGTGCGACCCACGCCCCACCTCCGCCTGCCACAGTCCTCAAAGGAAAACCTGGTCCCTCTGATTAGGGCAGAATGGAGAGCCACGAGGGAGCGTGTGGACTGTGGAATAGGTGCGACGTGCCCGTCTCTCCCGAGCCGTGCTTGGAGTGAAAGCCCAGCCTGTGGGCTGGAGGGCGTGGTGCCAGCCGGGACTGACACCTGGTGACCACGGCAGGGGGTAGGCGCAAACTCCCACCCACTGCATCAAGGTGCCGTCAGAACCGCAGGCCAGATGACTCGCCCCTGGCCCTGGGAATCAGAACCACTGGCAGCTCTCATCTTCCGGAATTCGCCAGGAGCGTAGGAACCCGGGCGAGCAGTGAGTATCTCCCGGGACCACGGTGGAGATGGGGGGGGTTCGGGGCAGCGCCCCCATACTTACTTCTTGTACTCATCGTCTTTCATCTTCAGACAGAAGGTCTCCAGGACCCTCCGCAGCTCGTGGGCTTGAATCACGTGAGTCCTGTTAACGTCAACGAGCTTGAAGGCTTTGAGGACACTTTTGATGTTTTTGGAAATCTGGGTATAAAACGTGATTTAGGAAAAGTCAAAAGATCCGGTGTGGAAAACCAAAATGGGAATAAAACCTGTGAAAGTTTTTAAATGGTTCTTATGAAATAAAATGTTTTCAAAGACTCTCAGCCGTCGGTATTGCAAAATGACACATCTACGCTAAAAAGAGCCCTTTGCGCTTATTGAATGTTTTCAAGGCAATTTTCTCTGTAAATTGTCTTAGTAAGTTTAAAAAAAAAACTCTTTCTGGGATAAAGCAGTAAGTCTCATACACAATTCATTCGCTTTTAGAACATAAGAAAAATCTTTTTGTTAATTGACACTTAAAAACTATAGATCTGGCGTAGCTGGACTTGGGTTTGATTTTTCA
Organism: Talpa occidentalis; assembly: GCF_014898055.3. Classification (NCBI taxonomy): domain Eukaryota; kingdom Metazoa; phylum Chordata; class Mammalia; order Eulipotyphla; family Talpidae; genus Talpa; species Talpa occidentalis. Next base: position 2,163,360 of record NW_023601653.1, on the reverse strand, counting down.
TCGCCATATGCAAACTATTTTTTCTAGGCGCTGAAAAATCTGACGGTATATTTCAATCCCTCCAAATTTTTTAAAGATATTACAGAAAAGTTTTTATAGAGATCATTCCCAAATTCAGCAAATGCATGTTTACTGGGCATACAACGTGAAGGCACTAGCCGGGCAGCGGGGCGGCTGGGGCACCAGGCCTGCCTCCAGAGGCCCCCCCTTTAGAGGTGAGAGGTGCCCTGGGCTCACAAGGGGCTGGGCTGAGTGCGGAGCCTGGCGAAGGGTCCCACCCACCCAGATGAAACAAGCGTGTCCCGATGTGGGAAAAGTGAGGCGCAGGGAGGCTGCCCGAGCTACCCAGCTCTCCCGGCCAGATGCTGCCGCTGTCGCAGCTTAAACCCTTGTCCCGCTACCTGCCAACGAGACAGACAGACAGAGGCCATCACCAAGGCCCGCCCAGGGGGCTGAGCCCACGGAGACCAGGAGGGGCTGTGGCCTCCAGGGGAGACTGCGCACCTCTGAGCCAGGGGTGATGGAGAGGGACAGGGCGCTTGCAGGCCAAGGCAGGGGCGGGAGGTCAGTGTGGGATGTGGATGGAGGGAGATAAGGCAGCTTGCAGTTGGGTCTGGAGTGTCTGGCGCCCCCCACCCGGTGCTGAATCACATCCAGGGTGGCAGAGATTCTGAGGCAAATGAGCGCCTCCAGGAAGGGGCATAAGGAAAACACCGAGACGACCAGGTTTGTTTTTGCACCCACGTGCCCTGGTTCCTCAGCATTTTCTCTTCAAGGTCTGAGGCTACCCCACAAGGAAGCCCCTCACAGCCTCTCCTGGTGGCTGTCCTCCCTCAGGCTTGAGAACCACTGGGGCGGTGGTGAATAGCCCCCTCCCCCTCTCCTGCTCCCCACCCTTCCTCCCTGTACCTCAGGACCCCTGCCTGTCCCCTCTCCCTAGCTCCCCTCACACCTGCCGACACCAGCCCCTCCTGGCTGGGTGGTCTAGAGACCTGAGTTGGGCCTCAGGGACCTTAGGCCCACACACTGGCCTGACCTTCAGCCCCAATTCTGTGGCATCAAACAGTGACCTGACTCTAGTCTCCTGGCACCTGGTCCTCCTCCCTCCAGAGACCAGGGGCTCCCCTCTTCCCGCCACCTCCATTCAAACTCAACACCTTATTAACAGCCACTGCCCCAAATCAAGGCCCAGGCTCTAACCGCCCTCCCATCTCTCCAGCCCACTCCCGTGGTCAGCCCACTGCTAGGTCCCTACGAGGAACCCCACCTGCTGCTCAGCTCCCTTCACCACCTCCCTCCCAGGCGGGTCCATTTTTCCAACTCCCCTGGATGGGCGCTGAGTCCCTCCCCACCCGGGTTCAGCTCAGGCACCACCCAGCCAAGCACCTGCTGTGGCTGGAGGTGGCCCCAGCCCTCACCCAGCAGGGGCCGTCCTGACCCTTCACCCTCAGAGTCCACTCCTCCTACCCTCCCTCTCCACCCCTGCTCCAACCTCTCCACGGACAACCTTGTTTCTCATTTACAACTGGGAGACACAGTCTCCACACGGCCCTGAGGCCGCCCGCCTGCCTGACTCCAGTCCTCCAGACGGCCTGGCCGGCGCCTGCACCCTGGGGTAGATGAAGGGCCCCCGCTGGTTCTTCCCATCAGTTCCTCCTGACCCCACACCTGGTCCCGCAGTTTGGTCTCCAAGGCATGGGTTCAGAAGTGAGTCTGCCCACCTCCGCCCAAAGCCCCGCTGCGCCCCCACCCATCGGAGTCAGAGGCAAGTCCACAGCAGGCGCCAGCTCTTTGCCCCACCCCAGGCTTTCTGGCCCTCCAGACCTGCTGCTGCTCACAGTGCTGGGCGCCCCCACCTCAGGCCTTTGCATCTGCTGCAGCTGCTTCCGAAGAGACTCCCGCCCCCTCCCCACACATCATCCAGGTTCGGGCCCAAATGTCTCATCAGAAGCCTTCTCTGACCAGGTGTCTAAGTTAGGACCCCACGCCCAACCTCTCCTCTTCAGAAAACTTCTCATCAACTCATGGAACGCTCGTCCCTCCCTCCTGTCTGTCCTCGGCTCCGAGGGCTGGTTCCCTGAGAGCAGCTCACAGCTGCCTCCGGGGCCTGGGGCGGCGGGCAGAGCAGACGCTCCGTGAGCGATGGAGCAGGCCAGCGACTCCGTTTTCTCGGCACCTGCTGGCTGACAGCCCTGCCCAGGAAGCCGCGTGCCTGCACACACCCGCTAGGGACGCACCCTGCCTGGGGCGTGGTCACCAGCACGTGGTGGTGGAACAGACCCTGACTCCGCGTGCGCCGGGCACGAAGCCCCGCGGCTAAATCTGCACACTCCCCCCGCTTCTTCCGACCACCAGAGCGCACTGGCTGAAACCATCCCAACACCCCGTGCCAGAGGACAGGCCCTTCCGGCCCCCTCAGCGCCTCCCCGTGTCTGCAAGGACAGAGCCCTGGCCACGGACCGACGTGTCCCCCAGACAACTAAGGATCTCAGCACCTCGCCGGCCAAGTCCCGATTCCCCTCTTCTGGTGAAACGGACGACATGAGGCGATGCGCTTTTTTAAAACCCAAAGCAACCCCATATGGGTCTCCCGCGCAGAGAGCCGGGAAGCAGCAGACCTGGCACAGAACTCACACCCACCAGAGGTATGTCTCCAAGTTTCTTATCATTTGTCAGACTCGAGTTTGGCAAGATCTGAAGTGAGCTGCAGATGGCCGGGCTTATCAGAGGCAGCAGAGCTGGGGCCGTGCTGTGCAAGATTGGCCCGTCAGCCACAGGCGAGGGGGAAGCGGGACAAAGGAACAAGGTGGCTGGGTCCCTCGGGCCCCCAGCCTGCCCCACCCGCTTCCCCGGCCCGGGGAGAGGGAAGGCGCTGGAGAGAAGAGCGGAGAAAGCTAGGGGTGGCGTGGGCAGCGGCTCGCTCCTTTCTAGGCCAGCGAGACACTTGCCACGTGGGTATAACTGGGACAAGACTTCATTTGCAGTTCGCGGAGCCTCCCGCCTCCCCCTGCCGGTGCCACCGCTCAGTCTGGCTCCTGCTCCCTGGCTGCTGCCTCGCGGAGCAGCCCCTGCATGTGCTGAGAAGCCCCAAGGCTCTGGCTCCGCTGCTGCTGGGCCTGCTTGGCCTCCAGGTCCTTCTTGCACACACCACGCACTCACCCTCAGGACTCGGCCCGGTCTCCCCCACCCCGCATTCAGGTCTTGGCGGCGGGCCTCTGGCCCCCGCAGGCCTCCCTCGCAGCCTGCACAAAAACCCTGGTCCCCTTCTGGCCACTTGCTTCCTGTTCTTTCTTCAAGCCCACCCTCACCTGGGCCATTTCAGGTCCCTCCGCACTGGGTTATTGTCTTTCTTCCCCGGCGGGACATCAGCTCTGCAGAGAGGCACTTGGTTTCTCCTGCCACTGAATCTGACCGGCTGAGGACAGTGCCTGGGCAGGTGGACACCCAGATACCTGCAGTGAGTTGGCACGTGCCGTCTGCCTCCTGGTCCCGCCTCTGTCCACCTGGGGGAAGAGGCCGTTCTGCGTTCCTGAGGATGCTTTGGTCCCACCCCTGCCTGAAATGGTCCCCAGCTCCTGGCTGGCCTCAGCGCTCCAGGAGTCCACCGCCCTTCACAACCCCTCAGGGAGCGGTGCTTCGGGGGGCCAAGCTCGTGGGGAGGGGATAGAGAAGGGCCACGGCCTCTCGCTCCTCCAGTCAGCCTGCAGGCTTCTCAGAGAAGTGCCCCGCCCTGCTGCTGCCCCAGGGCAGTGGAGAGAGGTGCTTTCGAGGCCCAAATCCTCAGCGTGGCAAACTCTGGCCTGCCACCCGCTTTTGCGCGCCTGCGAGCCGAGAGTGGGTTTCCACTTTTAAATGGCAGGGGAAAATCCAAAGAAGGACACTTTGAAAGTTACGTGAATTTCGAATTTCGGAATGTAAGTGCATCAGAGTTCTGAGGGGCCCGATGACCACGCGCCCGCATCGGGGACCAGCACTGCTCCCGGCCCCCCACCCCACCCAACATCTCCAAGCCCTCGCGGTCCCACTGCCCAGCCGCTAACGGGAGCCTTGAGGGCAGAGTCCAGGGCCGAGGGCGGGGCCTGAGCAGAGCGGTGTAGGCACGGCTAGGCGGAGGGATGACAGCAAATGGATGACGGCAGGATGGAGGGCCAGCGGGTGCCGGACAGATGGACGGGTCATGGATGGATGATGGTGGGTAGATGGACAGATGTGAGACGGATGGTCGAAGGGATGATGGATAGACGCGTGGGTGAAGGGATGGATGGACAGACAGATGGGTGATTTTAGATTCAGAGGAAGCTTTTCTTGGCTTTGGGAAACCAAGGAAGTCCTGCGTCTGCGAGAAGGGCCAACGGGCACCTCCCTTCCCCGCGGCCCAGTGCTGTGCTCCGCTCCGCACCTCCCCGGGCAAGGGGCTGAGAATCGACACGGCAGGGTGGGGGGATCGCGCTGCCTGCGCTCGGCCAGCCGGGACAGCGAGTGTGGACTTCGGGGTTTAAGTGCAGACGGAGGAGGGTAGATGGCCGGAGCTGCTCTGCTCCTGGGGGGCTTCAGGGGGCCCGAGCAGCCAGAGGAAGTGAGGAAGGGAACGGAGGAGGACTAGAGAGCTGGTCTAGTTGCCCCAGAGCTGGTCTCCTCAGGAAAACACACAGTTCAGGGCGCCCCAGGCACTATCCTAGTCGCTCCCTTTGAAGGGCCTCAGAGAACAGTGAAGGGAGCGGCCTCACCACACACCCCATTCGAGGGGGTCAGGGGTAAGAGGGCGAGAAGGAAGAGGCCTCTCGAGCCCCTCGAGCCGCAGCAGGGCGGTTGGGCGGGCTCAGTCCAGGTGTGAAGCTGGACTCCCCTGCCCTGGACTGGCTTATCTTATACCTCACGTGACCCCAAAGCCGTGGACCTGCCTAAGAGATCCTGAACAGGGAGAAAGACAGATTTGCTAAGCACCAGCTTGAGAACAGCGAGAAGAGAAAAATCAAACTGCTTCATATTTGTACCCCACTGAGCTCAGATGGTTCGATAAGCCGCTGACAGCGGAGGTGATTATTACTCCAGAGTTCTTTGTTTAAAATGCTTTTTATAGCACTTTGGCTCCAGGAAGGAAAGCTGTGAACCCAAATAACCACGACCACCCAGACTTTAAAGGAGGCAAGAGAAGGCCCAGGGCTCCTCCCTGCAGCCCGGCACCCCCTCAGGCGGCAGACACCCCTCCCTGGGCTCTGACGGCCCTTCCCCGCAGGCCAGGCCGGAGTGCGGCCTGCGGATCCACTTCGAGCTTGGCAGTTGCGTCGTCCCGGCTCCAGTCTAGCTGCTTTCTGTGGGATTCCTCACCCAGAGCCACCTTTTCCCGCCTACTTCTGGCAGAAGGGGGTCTGGGATGGGCTCCCCCCAGGGACTGAGCCCCCCGGGAGGGGGCTCCGAGCAGCCCCCGTGCCTTGGCTCTGCAGCAAGATGGAGGGTGGCACCCACTGCTGTCAGTCTGGCACCTTCCTGTCACCACGACGACATTCGTTTCAAATTTGAGAAGTAAAATTTCTAAGTGAAACCATGAAAAAGGATTTCTCTTACAATAAACACATCAATGCTCATTTTCCTTATTATTCTACTTTTGGCTATTTCGTATAAAATCTTTAATTAAAGTTTTTCTTTGAAATTGTCATTATCAACCCAGAAGAAAGAGTGGGGGGAACAACACAGCTGTGCAGATATGAAGCGCGATTCAGGACTAAATGAACTGGAACGGAATAAGGAGCTCGACTGTTATGTTCTTAGTTTTGGCTCCGTATTCTCAATAGCACAGTCGAACTTGTCACTTTATGTCGATTCCATCTGTCTACACTCTGCAGAGTATTGGCTTCCTACCGTGAACATTTCCTATTTACCAGCTGGTAAAGATGAGCCAAACCAGATAGGAAAAAATTAGACTACATTCAGAACCTCATAAACACAAACTTTCAATTTGGGGACATGTGGGAGGCGCAGCGGCCGGGCATTGCTCACTTTTAACAAAGGCTTGGTCCCCGCATTTCCCGGGGCCAAGGCTTTCTCTCACGGCTCTGACGCCGGCCCCCCAGGCCAAGGAGCATGCATTCATTTATTGAACGAGCAAACCCTGACTTTACTGAAAAATCGGAACAAGCTTACATAAAAATGGAATATGCAAAAACAGAGAAAAAGGAACTGGGTAAAAAAAAGAACGAAAGCCACCTCGGTGTCATCGCTGCCGTGATGGGGCAGAAATCCAAAACTCCGGCTTTGGGCTCCCTGGTGACCAAGGTGAAAAGGGAAACTTGCTGTTGTAGACATGCGCCACAAGCCATGTAAACATTTCCCTGTCTTGATTTTCATTTTTAAAATGCTTACCACGACAAATACCTTAAAGATTTGTAATAAGAAATCCCCAGCTACCCACTGAACTTTGGACAGAGCTGTGAAAATAAGTCCCAAGTCTAAATACCTAGGGCTTTTAAAAGGGTGCTAGATCAAGAACTGCCTCCTGTCTCTCCTGTCTTTCTTACCCAGACAGTGCTCACAGGAAGGGAATTCCACCCCAGGCACTGCAGCCCTGTCTCCCTGACCCCTACTTGCTCATAGGACAGTGCAACACACCAAGTGGGACAAGTCACTCCCCCACAACACACCAGGGGTGCTCAACAAATGCAGGCTGTGACGACGAGAGTGACTAATGCTCCAAGACCCGATGATAACATGAAATCAAATTCTAGATGCTCTTCCAGCCAACGTGCCTATGACACTGCAGGCGTCCATCTTCTAGACGCCTCCTCTCTCATGTCACGCCGCATCAGAAACCTGCAGGGCACCACGGCTGCTGCTACACCTCCAAGCCCCCGCCCACCCCCGGCTTTGGGGTTAACAACACCTGACCTTCAAAGTCTTCCAGCCATTTCAAAGTGCATCTGTCCCAGCCCACAGTGAGGAAGGCAACTCTCCGCGGAACAGTCACAGGGCTTGTCTGCTCACGCCCGGCCACGTCTCCGCTGTCCCTCCCTGAGGTCCCGTCCTTCACCAGATCACAGTTCTGAAGCAACCACACACCTCATCTGCTGCCACTGAGACCCAGCCACGCTCCAGCGTCATCTTCCTCACCAGCTGTTCCTGGCTATTCCAACCGCACTCCACTTCCCATAGCTACAGCACTGTATTAGTTCACCCAGGAGACAGTCCCTGAGTCCACACCAGGATCCATTCAAGGCACTAAAGTTACAACAGTGAAAAAGATAAGATATTCTAGCAATAAACAAAAATCTCAGATTGTTTTAAGTGTCAAGGGAAAATGCACACCATTACAGCTCTCCCTGAGAGATGTGGCCAGCTGAGCACCCCCAGCCAGGTCTTGGGCTTGTGGGGGGGGGGCGTCTTCACCACGGCGGGGGGTCTGATGAGTGCCCACCTGTATCTCAACAGGCCACTCTGGGCATCGAAGGGGAGGGATACTGTAAGCAGGAGAAGTGATGCAGGGCGCTGACCAACACGAGGCAGACACAAAGGAGGCAGTGCGGGCAGAGGTGGAGGAGGGATTCAGGGGTGATTTCGGGATATGGCAGAGGGCGCTTGGAGAGGATGGCAGGGGAAGGAAAGGGATCCAGGGTAGTGCTAGGACTCTGTCTCTGCTGGAATGACTCACCAGTGAGTGGTGGAACCACTTCCTAAATCAGGGGAGCAGTCGGGGAAGGGGGGCTTTTGGGGTGGGGAAGGGAGACACTCAGAAGTTACACTTTGCTCGTGGACGGTGGTGAGTCTGGAGCCCCAGATGGAGCAGCGGGTGTGGACGTCGTCAGCATGTTGCCCTCCTATCCTTCCCCTTGGGGTTTAAACCACAGATGACCACGTGTTCTCTATTCCTAAACTTTCCTGATGAAAACTCGGAGTTGGTTTCCAAATGCAAACTCCTAATGTGGGTTTGTGATTTTTTTTTTTTTGCCTCTTTATTTTTTTTATTAATGAAGCACCATTGTTTTCCATCTTCGTTAACATTTTGGCAATACAGAATTTCTCCCTGAGGTGTGGTCACCGTAGCTCTCCCACCACCCACTATCCTCCACCACGGTCTGCTGTGCTCCCCCCGCCCCCCACCCCTGCCCCCGTCCGACTTTGTTGAACAACTTCCAGTTGAGTTTGTCTCACTGCGTTCTCACAGAATCTCAACACATTGGGCAAGACTGTGGCCCCAGCTCACAGCGGAGGCGAGCTTCCCGGGGAGACGGCCTCGCCCCAGGCCCGTGGACACTGAGTGCCCCAGCCTGGCCCTCACACCGGGCTGGCCGGACCACCCCGCCGCACAGTCTCGCGCGTGCTACCCATGTGCCACGCGCAGGAACATGGCATGAAAATAAATGACAAACTTAGTTGGAAATAATTACAAACTCTGATAGAATGGGATCTTCGCTCGAGTTTCCGATGGAGCCTTTAGTAAATTAATAATAGAGTAACCGAAAATAGGTGCTGGGTTAGAAGTATTTTCAACATCATTTTTTATAAAATGGCAACTGATTATTTTGTTACGCGAAATTCTCCAGATCAAAATGTAAGCACGGCTCTTCATTCCGTTGTGCAGAGACACGTGGAGAAGAGCTGTGACATTATTAATCACTATATTCAGTTATGATTGATGGGCTTTTCTGCGGGGAGGAAAAAATGCCTCAGATACAATCTGTCCCAACAGCTCTGCGATATGCTAATATTTTCTTCAGATGAAAGAGGAGATGTGTTCAAATACCTGCTATCATCAGCAATTAATACCGAGTGCACCGAAGTGAGCTGATAAAAGCGGGATTAGGAGAATATCACAAATTAACCGAAAGCTTTCGTGTTGGAGCCAACGGCCCCATTTTGGGCTGGACGGTCTTTTCACCAGGCCCGGCGACCACGCTCGGGGCATCCGTCCAAGCTCACGCGGTGCGACGCCGCAAAGGTGCTCACGAGAGGGTCGTGGTTCTCACTAACAACCGTCTCTCTATTCCCTCGAGCCGCCCTTGTTTAGATTCCTGGTTTAGGAAAAGTCCCCCACTGAAGAAACAGAATCTACCTGTCACTCCCGCCTCTTCTCTGCAAGGCTATTACAGACCGCGCGAGCTTAGCTCCTCATTGTTCCCTCACTGCTTCCGAGCTGACAGAGGCAGCACCCAGACCACCCCAAGGCGCCGGTAACCCCATAAAAAAAGTGTATCAGATTCCCCCAGAGTCCGACAGGCACGCCGGGCATGGCTGACAGGGCAGACCAGACATTCCGATGCCTCCCTGCGAGCCACGCTCCATGTGGGTGGCGCCGGGCGGAGGGCCGACGGCCCGGGCTTTGCGTGCGCTTATTTATTTTCTTTGTTTATGTCTTTAGCTGAAACCTACTTCTTGACTCCGGTCTTGGGCTGAGAGCAGGCTGTCTGTAAAGGTGGGGGTGGGGGAGTCGGCGCCGGTACACACACACCGGGACCCCCCCATGGGTCAGACGGCTGCCCACAGTCGGCGGCCGGTGGGCCTGGCTTAGCCGCAGCTCTCGCCTCCGCCTTACCCGGTGTGGGAAGCTGACAAAAGTTAAAACAGGAAAAAGGCCAAAACTGTGTGAGCTGCTGTGCTTTGCTTTCGTCCTCTTCTTCCTGGCAGCAACTCCGCTGAAGAACATGAGCACCCAGCCCGAGGTCTTGGGCACCACTGCTGCTGTAGGGGAGCGGGGCTGTGGGGAGGCGGGGGGCACCAAAGGCTGAGGAGCCGGGCAGGACGGCGGCAAGGAAAGGGAACTCCAAATGCCCATTTGCAGAGGCAGCAGGCGGCTCTGGCTGGAACAAAAGTCTCCGTCCATTCACTGGGTCCCGGGGAAGAGGACTCCTCTGGGGTGGAAGGTCTCGGCAGACCTGGCGTAACAAGAGTCACATCTGCTGAGCGTGAGGCATCAGCGTGTCTCCGGTATGGCGACCAGGCCTTGTCCTCGCCTTGCCTGTCCTGGCTCTGCTCCTGTTAATCTTCTCTTGCAGACAAGACTACATTCAGACCAGACCAGCTGAGATCCAGATAGGGTAGGAGAAAAACAAGGGGGAAGGCACTGCCTCATGGCCGCAGGGAAGGGCATGCCCACCAGCCCTGGGAAGACACGGTCGGTCGAGGCCAAACTTGAAAGGAAAAGGGGCGTGAATGCAGTGCCTGCCAACCTAGCTGTCCTCTGAAGTCCTGCTGACGCGGACCCTTTGGCCTCCCCCCTCTCATGGTGCTCCCCCCTGTGAGTCCCCGCTTCTCCCCAACCTGGAGAGACAGGAGTCCCTGGGCCTCAAGATTGCTGACCCCTGACGAAACTTCATTTCCTTCTACAGACTCTTCTCTCAGGTTTTGGCTTAGGCAGGGTGAGTCGCCAGGCCCCAAACTCCTGTAACAAATACCTTTTCTGTAGAGGCCCTCAAGAGGCAAGGCGGCTAGCAGTCAAGAGCCCTGGAGCCAAGGGTCTCTGCGCCTGGCCGAGTGCCCTTGGTCAAACCGCCTGGCTCTGTTCTCAGTGTCCCTGTGCGTCAGGGCGGGAGAGCCAGGGCGCTGGCCAGGGGCTGTCCTGGGATGAAACAGACTTGAATGCACTTGGCCTGTGGGCCAGCCCCAGTGGGTGCTCGTCTGTGCTAGCTGCTGTCATTACCAGAACTGGCGAAATCCAGAAAACCACTTCCTGTCCGAAGGATTAAGGCCCAGCCAGCCCAGACGGTCCTTCCTTCTGGTGTGCTGAGGCGCACACTGTTGCTGCCTGCTCCAACCCATTCGCCTTCCATCAAGCCACCCATCTTGCTCAGCTCCGGCCCCGTGGCTGCCTGCTCGGGGCCCAGCCAGCCATGCTAATGCCAAAGACCACTTCTACCCACGCTGATTGACTTGGGGGCGAGGGGTAAACTTCTGGACTGTGGGTCACAGGGAAAAGTTTCCCCTTTGTTTATAGAGTCATATTGGAAGAAAAGGACACTGGGGAAAACCGGCTCCAAGTTATCTGCACTTGGACTTGAGATGGTGGCCCTCCCGGGCCAGAGGAGGTGAGTCAGACTGCACCCCCAGCCTCCCTAGGTGAGACGAGCATGCTCCTCTGTTTCTCAGAGGGTAGAACAGCCACATACTTCATGGCTGAGGAGGGGCCGTGTGGCGAGTCCAGACCCACCACAGGAAGGGCTTCCCAGGCCCCCCCCATCTCGGAGGCGGGGACGCACATGACTGAGCAGTGCCCGCAAGCCCCTCCTTCTCGTGACCCCCTGCTGGGTCAGGCTGGTCTCCACTTCAGAGCCGGGACATTAGGGATGGTGGCAGCCCAGTGGGCCAGGGGGCCCGCTAAATCCCCCTGCCTCCTCATAGGCCGCAAGAGTGAAGGACTGGAAACAGAATTCAAGAGTCTGTCAGAGGCCACCGCAGAGGAGAGGAGCCGCAGGGAAGCAGCCTGATTGGAGATCATGGGGAAATCAGGGCCGGAGAGGGTGGGCAGGCCGTGTGTATCCTCGGCGTTCAGCAGAGGTCAGGCTGGACGAGGGGCCTGAGGAAGACCCCTGAGGACCACCTGGGCTGCAGCTTCCTTCTCCCCAAATGGGGGCCGGGGAGGGGAGGGTCAGACAGCATTTCTGCCGTGTGAGGCCACGTCTCAAATCACCAGGACAGAGCAGGGCCTGGAGAGCCGCCAGCCTGCCTCACCCTCCACCAATGCGAAGAGGACGCGGGAGGCCCTGGGCTTGCCTGGATAATGAGCGTGCACGCGAACATATGTTGGGGGGCTCGGGGCATGTAAAGAAGGGGCAGGCGGAGGGACCAGCTGTCAGACCAAGTTCACTGCAGAAGCAAGCAGGAAAAACAAGCCCCGGGGTCCGGGCGGTTCAGGGTGTGCCAACTGCTAATTATTTGTTGGTTGAGGGAGGCTAGACCACACAAACGTTAGCTAAGTCTGGCTCCCAAAATTCAGAGAGACATTTGCATGCTTTCTTGGCTCCCATCAGCCATGTGGACTTATATTTAAAACAAAATAATTAGCATTCTTTCATCCCAAACCGCGCAGGTCAACCAGCAGTGACAGCCTGGAGAATCTTCCCGAAATAACTCCCAGGTCGTCTTCTCTGTCTGCAGTGCCGGCCTGGGGAGCCCTGGCCTGGGGAGCCCCGGCCTGGGGAGCACCAGTTTGGGAACATCTGCGTGGGGAGCACCAGCCTGGAGAGCACTGGCCTGGGGAGCACCCGCATGGGGAGCACTGCCAGGAGAGTCCCGGCTGCAGTGTGCTGATACCCCTGGCAAGCGGCCGAGGAGAGCGTCTGGTCCTCTTGCTTGTGTGGGGCAACTCCTCTGTGCCCGCCCCCCGCCCCCAGCCAGGGAGGCTGCAGGAACGACGGATCACCACGGTGCTTGTTGGCCTGTGCACGCATCCCAGGGCTCAACCCCGGGTCTCCTCAACTGCACTGCAGCACACTGGGGGCGTCACTGTCCCCACACATGTGAAGCAACAGTGACAAGGCCCACCCAGCTGGGAAACAGCAGTGCCCCAAGATGGAGCCCCGGTCTGACTGGGTCCCCAGGTCGGCATGTCCCACTCCCCCTCCCCGCCCAGGGTGAGGTCACCAGGGCAGAGCTGTGACCCGGCCAGAACGCATGGCAGAGGACCCGGGCACCCTGGGGCTGGTGTCACCTTGGTCACCCATCCCCGGCTTCCCTCTCGCCATTTTGCTCTCCACATTGGTTTAAACTCACTTTGCATCAGTGCAAAGAAGGAGGAGGGATTGGAATGGCAAAGGAACCAGGGGAAGGGGGGCTGGCAGAGGGTTCCGTCAGCTTCCCTCGCCAAAGCCACTTCATGGTCACCCACCAGCCCTGGGCGCACTCCCCACACTGCTGGGCTGGGGCACCGCTGACCCGCGGCAGCATTTATGGAGGGGACAACCGCCGTGAACAGCCGGCTCTCCTAGGAGAGTCTGGCAATTGGCATCATTCACGGAGCTGCATCGGAGCAGGCCCCACGAAGACCATCGACCGTCACGCACGTTCCATGTGGACGGCAGTGGGAGAGGCGGGGAATCAAGCCGGGGTCCCACTAATAGAAAGTGCAGAAACGAAGTTTTGGAGCACATCATGCTGAAAATGCATCACACGAAAATGAATCTTCTGGTCTCACGGCATCAGCCAGGAAAATTTAGACAAACATTTTGTGGATTTCTGGCTATTTTTGATTTTGAAATGTATGAAAATCACAGAAGAGTTCAAAAAGGAAGGAAAATTTGTCACATTTCAAACCAACATATTGAATCGAGTAAATTAAACCGCGACACTCAAACTGCTCGTGTAACTGACAGCTCAGACGCCTGTTAAAGAGGGGTCTGGTTCCAAGCCCAGGACAACAGGAACACCTCCCCAACTGTGCGCGCCGCCGCCGGCCGGGCCCAAGCCAGCTCTGGGCCCCCGTCCCAAGCACGCCGAGTCGCTCCTGCACCCCAACACCCCAGTATTGGCACAAAGGTCACCCTGGGTCTCTCTGGGGGCCCCTACCAGGCTCTGGACCAGCATTGGCTGATGGAGGGCGGTGGTGTCTCTTCCTAAAGAAAGCCCTGCTTGAGCCTTAAACCAAGAGAGAGGGGCCCTGCACGGGATGATCCCAAGTTATTACAGCACAATTAACCTTCCAGAGCTGCAGGGGTGTCACCCATCAAGGACACGTCCCCCAAGCCTGTAGGCCAACATCATGGGGCTGCCTTGACATGAGGACACACAGGGGCCAGCTGGCACCGTCCACCTCTGCCGGTGGCGACTTCTGATGAAAGGGAGGAGGAGAGGGAAAGAGCTGGTGAAGGTCTCTCTTACCTTTTCTCCTACTTGGCTTTCGAGTTCTTTCAATGTCCGACAGCAGTTCTTTTCAGTCCCGCTTCCCCTTGTAAATAAAAATGAAGATTTTCTGTTAAAATGTTTTAACCTAGTAAATGTTGACATAGGACATGCGGAGATCAAAATTGTAAGGATTTTCAAATTATATAATTTAAAATAGAAGGTATTTCTTATGCATCTGCCAGAAGCATGAACGTGGGCCAGGTACTCAGCTCCTGCCTGCCTCACTTTCCCCATCTGTGAAGTGAAATTGAAGCCCCGCCTCTTCCCAGGGCAGCGGGACCAGCGCTGCGAGTGGAATTGCTGAGCACTGACTGCAGCCTCGTCTTGTCTAATTTAATACCCATACCCCGTCACAAAATACTTTCCAAAGAAAGACAGTAAAGGTATAAAAATGTTCAAATATTAAATTTAAGATCTTAATGTTTTTACTTCAAAAATTAAAATTCATTTTCAAGTCTGAAATACATTGCATATGAAATGTGCTGATCTGGCTTTAACTTGCTATATTTCCATTTTTAACAGAGTATTATTTTTCTCTTTCTGAAACACAGCCTATACGTGCTAGAATATTCTCTAAGCAAATGTCCGACTACCCATTAACTCCATTCAGTTCTGTATGGACAAGCTCCAGCAGCACGTCCTCCAGACACACCTGCTGACATGATCAGCTCTAGGAAACTTAGGTCATAATCGTTTCAGGTTTCACATTTGCCAATGAGCAGACAAAACACTTACCTCTTTATAACATTCATATTTAGGTCAATTCCACCAAATCTGGACAGGAATTCAACGTACGGAATGGTGCCAGATCTGGTGAGGGGGATCTACATTCAGAAAGGAAGGAGAGTCTGTCAGAGAACACGGCGGTACAGCCGGCAGCAAAGAGACTTGGAGATAATGTCTTTGGTGACACAAGGTGGGGCACTTCCGGGGTCGGCAGTGCTATGGTGAACCCCTACAGCTACGTCCTCCAAGGGTCTTAGTGGACATGGGTGCTCAGCATTCCAAGTGCAAACAACATGAACACCAGGGTGCTAGCCTCTGCTCAAGGTCAATGCGTTATCTACAGAATTATCTGAAATTGAGATATCTTAAAAGTGAAATAAAATTAGCAGAAACATGTTCTAACATTTGGGAAAAAAAAATCCTGATAGAAATGGAAACATGTTCTGGGCCTCCCTGGTAGTGCAGGGGTAAAGTCTCAGCGCTATGAAGCTGTCTGCAGCCATCATAGCACGAGTTCAATCCCCAACCAGGGAGATACCCACAAGGTGCAGCAGACCTCTCTTCTTGCCCTCTGCTCCCCTCAGCAGTGTATTTCAGTAGATCTGCCTGTTCTGCTCCCCATTCTGCCTCTGGTGAATCCCCTTACCCCCCACACCTCTGTCCTGCACGCCAGCTCTTAGATGCCTAAATAAAATAAATCTTTAAAAAAAAAATCTTTTAAAAAAAAGACAGAAACATATTCTATGGCATAATACAAATATATGAACAGGTATAAGGAAATATATTCACATAGTTATATTATGCTATAAAATATACATACAGATATCTAGAGAGATATAAGTAGATAAGTATCTCCAAGAGGCTGAAGCCCCAGCACAGTTCTACACTCGAAATGTCAGGTGGACTTTCTGTACATACATTTACTTTTAAGATAGAAAAAAGTCATTTTGAAATTCTAATTCTATATAGAACATTAGAGGATCAAGTGGGTCAATAGAAATTGTCCATTAAATAAAAGCATCACATCGATGTTTAAATTACTGAAGCTGCTGGCTGCGCTGTGATTACGTCAGAAACTAGCTCTTACACTTAGGAAATGCACACTCAAGTGTTTGGAAGAGCCACAACGTAAGCAAGTTCCTCTCAAAAGTTTCAGAAAAAAATGAGCAACTATCAATAGCTCGCTGACACACGTAGGCCCGCAACATGCGCCCAGAGCTGGCCAGAGGCCAGAGGGGCAGCGGCGAGGCAGTGTTCACCGCAGGCAAGGCAGGGTGAGGGCAGGTGGGCGCATGGGTGCTGTGAGTGCTATCGTATGCTTTCTGGAGGTTGAAATGATTTCTGAATCAAAAGTTAAACATTTTAATAAAAATAAGTATTTCCCCCCAGAGAAGCACTCTGGAACTAAAGTTAAAATAAATAGCTAATCTATATAAACATACTGTGTTTCATGCAAATACACAAAGTCCCCAGTCCACACCTCAAGTTTGATGTTTACTCAGCCCTGAGAAGCCCAGGCCGGGGCCGGGGAGGCCATCTCGGTCTTCCCCAAAGACAACATTCCTCTCTATCGGCTAAAATA
This sequence comes from Talpa occidentalis, assembly GCF_014898055.3. Classification (NCBI taxonomy): domain Eukaryota; kingdom Metazoa; phylum Chordata; class Mammalia; order Eulipotyphla; family Talpidae; genus Talpa; species Talpa occidentalis. The sequence goes on along the minus strand of NW_023601653.1, from coordinate 2,147,228 downwards.
TGTGTGACTCGGAAATGGGACGGAGGCGTGGTGGCTCACGGGAAGCCCTCTCCGCGAGGACGGCCATGACTGCGGCGTCTCATGGCCTCTCTCAGTAGACGACAGTTTGGGGTAAAGACATGAAGGCCTCCCTAGTCCTGCAGAAGAATGGCCGGAGCAAATGCCATGTGGCGGGGGCCAAGAGCGATGTGCCCTGGCTTTGACAGTGACAAGAGTGAACGGGGAAGGGAAGTCACTCACAGAGCTCACGCTCCATAAATGGACACGGGCTTTTTGGGGGCCGACTCCCCCAGCCCCCAGTCACCCTCAGAAGGCGCTGGCATCACAGAGCAGAGGGGCCCCCTTCCTGCAGCGCCAGAGTCCACTACCTCCAGCACATCAGGCCGCGTCGCGGCACTCACGGCCCTGGCCACAAAGAGCCCATCAAAGGAGGCTTTTGTCCTGCTTCACGGCATGTGCGCTCTAACGCACGCCCTGATGCGGCTGAGACATCTGGCGAGGCCCGGTCTCCAAAGCTGAGCCCCTTGGACGGCCAAAAACTCCAGCCGAAGGGGAGAGGAGAGGCTCACGCTCGCCGTTTCAGAATTTATGACTCTGGCAAAAGCATCTGAGAACCGTAACTGTCCACAGATGAGCCGCTGCACGCAAAGCCTCAAGCCAGGGCTGGGGCCGGGCAGTCACTGAGTCGGCACTTGGCTGCTGGCATCTTTCTAGGCTTCTCTTCCCCCAACCTGGCACAGCCACTGGGGCCAGAACAGGACCTTGTTTCCTTCTCCGGGATCTGTTTACCCATTCAACATCTTTTTATTTTTTTATTTATTTAATTATTTTAATGATTTTTTAAAATTTATTTTTATACAAGAGCTGGGGTACAGGCCAAAGGCACGGGAGGGTAACAGGATTCACAAGAGACAGAGCAGGGAGCAGAACAGGCAGATGACAGAAATACACTGCTAAAGGGAGCAGTGGGCGCGACAGGAGAGGTCTGCCACACCATGTGGGATTCTCTCCAGCCGGCGGGGATCAAACCAGCACTGCAGAGGCTGCAGACAGCTCCACAGCATGGCACTCAACCTGCAGCGCCAGTGGGGAGGCCCCTCAATTTCTTTTTAAAAGAGTACATTAATATTCAGTCTGAGGCCACATCTTGTCTTTAATTCACTCCACTGAAGTGGAAACCAGGTACAGGTCGGGGCAGGTAAGGCCTCTCCCCAACTCTTGTCCTGATCAGTCATCCAGATATCCTGACACTTAAACATTCTTGACTTGGCTTGTGAAATAAAGTTGAAAGTAAATTCAGACTACAGCCGGATAAGTCTAATTTGAAGGGGGAACTCTCATGGACATCTGACCAGCTTTCTAAGTCTCCAGTTAGGTTTACAACAACTACAGAAAAAGAAGGTGGTATCGCCACATGGATCCGCCATCACAAGATCTAGAGAAGCTCAGGCAGGCAGGAACTCCAGGGCTTGGGAAGAGAAGACCCGCCTTTTACACCCAATGCACTTGGCCTCCTGAAAGTACGCTGCACTCAGGCCTCCTTGATTTACACCGGGTGACAGGAGCTCAAGATTCTAGAAAAACACATTTGTTTTTAAGATAAGCGGCCTGGACCCGTTTGGTTATTTTTTTGAAGTCTTTGAAGTTCCACGGTTCTCCGTGACTGCTTTTAAAAACAGATGTAGCTTTTTAAAAACAGATACACATTTCACATTTTCTGTACTTTTCTTCTTCCTGCATAGCTGATTAGCTTGGGAAGGTTGTCAAAATTTTAAATTAACATTAGATCATGAATATAGAGAGATATTAGCAGGAAATAATATTTTAACTCTCCATTTGGTATAAATAAAGTATCAATTAAATCGAGTTTTTGAGGAAATGGATGCAATGTTTGCAAGGACAAATGTTCTTTAAAAGCAAGAGAACACCGCCAGAAGACACAGATACCGCCCCCAGGTATGCACCAAGAGAAATGAAAACAGATGTCCACACAAAAACTTGTACGGGAATTTTCACAGCAGCACAGTCCATAAAAGTGACAAAGTAGAAACAACCCAAAGGTCAATCAACTGATTATAAACAAAATGTAGTCTATCCTCACCGTGGAATAGTATTCAGCCATTAAAGATGGGTGGACCTGGAAACATGGATGAACCTGGAAAAGCTCTAAATGTTTAAGTTTAAGGGGTGATGAAGGTGTTCTGGAATCAGATAGTGGTGATGATTGTACAACTCTGAAGATATTCAAAACCACTAATTTGTACACTTTTAAATGGTGGATTCTATGGCATGTAAAGTATATCTTAATTAGGTTTTTACTAAAAATGTGAATGACAAAAAGGGTGACACATGGAAGAATCATTATCCACTATTTGTAAAATTTTGGAAGTGAATGAAGGGGAAAAAAAATTTTTTTTTTAGATTTATTTATTTATTTATATAAGCACTGGGTACAGTCGGAAGCGCGGGAGGGTGAGAGAATTCACCAGAGCCAGAGCGGGGAGCAGAACAAGCAGAAGGACCGAAGTACACTGCTGAGGGGAGCAGCGGGCGGCAGGAGAGGTCTGCGCGCCATGTGGGACCCTCGCCCAGCGGCCGGGGATTGAATCGGCGCTGCAGAGGCTGCGGGCAGCCTTACAACCCAGCGCTCAACTGCCATGCCACCGGGGAGGCCCAAGGGGAAAAAATTTTTAACTCTTCCTCTTTATCTCCTCTTCCTTTCTTTCCTGTCCCTTTCCTAACAATTCAGTCCTAGAGGACTAGGGCTGTCTCCTAGTGCTGCTGGGGGAGGCTAGATAGTCCAGAGAGGGATGTGGGCTAGAGGGAAAACTGTTCTTTGCACTACACTTTCAACTTTTCTGTAGTTTTGTAATTTTTTTAAATGATAAAGCTACTGAAAATGTGAGCAGAGGCTGAGGACAGCTTCACAGGTAGTGTCTTAACCCCCTGCGCCACCAGGGTACCCACAGGGCGCAGCAGACCTCTCCTGTCTCCCTGCTGCTCCCCTCAGCAGTGTATTTCAATCAGTCTGCCTGTTCTGCTCCCCACTCTGTCTCTGGTGACTCCTCTCACCATACCACCCCCCGCACCTCTGGCCTGTACCCCAGTTCTTGCATGCATTAATAAATAAATCTTTTTTTAAAATGTGAGCAGAATCTCAAATAGGAGAGAGAGAAGCAAGGCCCCACTTTCTGTATATACACTCCGTCCACATTTCCAGCTAATGCCAAAACCATCCAACTGCAGGTCAGACTCCAAGACACCAACCTAGAAATAAAAGTGCTGAACTGCATTGTAAGCAACAGCCCACTGCAAGTGAGACAGTTTGCAAGTTAATTGCCTGCCAAAGCAAAAGTATCAAAAGCGTTCAGAGGATTATAACAGAATCCAGAGTCTCCACAGCACAGCCTGCACAATATTTAGCACTGCACTGTCTAATAAAAAGCCATAACCACACGTGGCTACTGAGAACTTAAAATGTGACTACTGTAGGGCCTCCCCAGTGGTCCAGCAGTTGAGCACTGGGTTGCAAAGCTGCCCGCAGCCTCTGCAGCATGGGTTCTATCCCCAGCTGCCGGCGAGTGTCCCACGTGGCGCACAGACCTCTCTTGCCGCGCCCGCTGCTCCCCTCAACAGTGTATTTTGTCAGTCTGCCTGTTCTGCTCCCCACTCTGGCTGTGGTGAATTCTCTCACCTTCCTGCGCTTCTGACTGTACTGAGGGCTTGTATAAATAAATTAATTTTTTAAAAATGCGACTAGTGTAACCGATGAACTGATTTTTTTGTTTGCTTTAACATTAGCAAATGTAAATTTTAAAAATAATTCAGTTGTTGGGAAACAAGTATGTTGGAAACAATGGGGTATCTGAATCTAGTATTTTAAAAACTAGCTGTAAATTTTATGAACTCTACAGGTCAAGTATTTCCAATGGAAATTTAGTGTCTGAATTCAAGTCTGCTGAGGTATAAAGTACATGCCAGGTTTTGAAGACTCAGAACATAGGAAAGAATATAAAATTATAAAATATCTTACAACTTTTATTGTTGAATACATGTTGAAATGAGATTGTACTTTGGAAATATTTGATAAAAAATTGTTATTAAAATTAATTTCACCTATTTCTTTTTTTGGAGTTACCAAAAAAATTTAAAATACATATGTGGTTCACATTATCCTTCTATTGGACAGTACTGGTGAGAGATATTATCTAAATTTACTCAAGTATGGAGATTCAGGGAAATGCGCCCATTCTCAATGGAAAACATTGTAGTCGGTGAACAATGAGATGACCCCAATGTCAGAATTATCAGAAAAAGACTGCACAGGAATATTTCAAGTATGCTCATTGAGTTAAAAGGAACACACTCAAAACTGATGAAACAAACAAACAAACGGGAAATCTAAGCAGATAAATTATTTTAAAAGAACCAAATGGAAATTCTAGAACCTAAAAATGTAACATCTAAAATTAAAAATTCACTGAACAGGCTTAATATCAGAATGGAGATGCTAAGAAAGAGTCTGTGAACCTGAAGGTAGATCAGCAGAGAGAGGAAAAAAGATTTTGAAGAATGAACAGAGCCTCAGGGGTCTGTGGGATTAACCAAAATGTTTCAGAGAGGAAAGGATGGGACAGAAAATATTTAAAGAAATAATGTAAATTTCCCAAATTCAGCAAAAGCAAAAGTTAGAGAAAAACCTTAAAACAGTACCATGGTGTGTTCAAAAAGAAACAACAAACTTCTGCAAATATTAAAAATAAAAAAAAAAAAATCAGTGGCAGGAGGGAGCAGACATGAGGTTAAGACCAGACTCAGGGACGCCTGCAGTGCACGTTTTCCCAGCACGTAATTCCCATGCCAAAAATAAGCCAACTGGATTGGGCTGGGATATTCAACAAGTTCTAAAACGTAACAGGCTTCAACATATTATGACACAGCAGTTGGTCAGACTCTGATCACACACTAATGAAGTAGTAAAAAAACAATTCGTGTTTGTACCAGGGGTGGATGCAAACAGCTTTGGGCTGTGAGGCTGGAGGCATGTTCCCACCCAACTTTTACTCTTGTGTCACTTTATTGATCCCTGTGGGTTTATTTTGGGTGGGTTTATTTTGGGAGTGTTTCATTCCTGCTGATTGTAATGCCTTTGTAAGGCCCTGAAACACCAAATCTTTATTATTTTTACCTCCCAAGTCTAGCACACTCCCCGGAGGCCCCAGGGCCTGCCCTCTTATTCCCCTCTCTGTGTCACCTCCTGCTGCAAAGCTCTCACCGGCTCCCAGAAGCTTCTAGGACATAAGTCAAGCTCTTACCTCTTGGTACTTTTCAGAATTGGCCCCTAGCCACACCTGACACACACCCATCACTTCAGATGTAAATAACTCTACCCACCTCCCTGAGCAAATCTGTCATGCAACCTAGGTATCCACGCTCTCGCATGGACTAATCTCTCTGCTTATAATCCCCTTTCCTGCTTCTTTCCTATGGCTGGTCCCCACCAGAGTCAAAGCTAAGCTTAAATACCCCCTCCTCCCAAAAGTCTTCTGGGTTTACCACCCCTGGATTTTAGACAGCTCTCCATTCTTTAACTCCCACCCCACCCTGCAATATCCCTGTCCCAACACCGTTCACACCTCCAGAGATCTCTCACTGGACCCGGAGCCCTTAGCGTGGACCATGTCTGGACTCCAGTGCCTGGTATTGGGTCAAACATGCAGTAGGTGCTCAAAAGCCATCTGATGCAAAAGCAGATGCCAAAATACTAATGTGTAACAGCGCCACGCACAGAATATGACCCAAGTACGTGCTGACGGTCCCAAATCTGCCAGTAATTAAATGAGTGGACTGGGAACCATCTGGGGAGAGCGGGGGGAGAGTTCTGAAGAGGTTATATGAGCCTGTAAGCTACTTCCTCCGGTCCTCGGTCAGTTATTCTGAGTGGTTACAACAGACTGTACCTGAGCCAGTACATCTTGGAACTGTTCTCTTGTGAGAGGCAGCAGGAAGGTTGTGATAATTCTTCTGAGTTCACTCTTGGACACCGTCATGCTCTGATCGGTATCGAGCAGCTGAAAGGCTTTTTTCAACTCATCCCCTTTGTCGGTAATTTTTTGAAATAAAATCCGTTTAACATCTAAGAAGGACAGTATTGGATTTGGAACAGCTGTGTCTATAAAAGAGATACAGCTATTTGTTAAATGTGCTTAAAGCAAAGACACTAAAAACCTTTTCACCGTGTACTAGAATCAAACAAACTTCTAAAACGGCATTTCTCTATGTAGGTTCCCACACGTCTAACCACTAGCTGACTCGCCACGGCAAAGCGCAGTCATTTTCCCAGCTCTGAGACGTGGCCGGTATCAAATAACAGTGGTGACATTAAAAAGAAGGAACCAGGCAGAGCCGACCTCCCGGTGCATCATGTGTGCAGCAACCAGAGACGAGTAAAATTCAGAGAAGGAATCATATCATTTCAAATAAATCCAACACAATATTTGCTTTTCACCCCCTTGCCAATTTTTGAGGGGAAAGTATGTCACTCTCAAGTCTTGATCTTTTCACTTTCAAAGACAAGGAAGGGGAGAATCCGCTAGGCTCTGAAGGTGGCGGGAAGCTGTGTAAAGTGGCCTAAACACCTTGCGGGGGCGGGGGGTGCTGCAATGCTTCTGTCCTAGGGTCTCCCCTGCCTTCTCAGGAGAGCGGACACTCTCAGACCTCCCTCCTCTCTGTCTCAGATGAAACAGCTGCAGGAACAAGTAAATATGGAAGCTTCAAACCAACTCAGGGGCCGACCAGTATCACAGGCCTGAAGGCGGGAGTGTTATGTTTTGGTATCTTAGAAACACTAGGGGAAGAGGAGGCTAAGTTTGGCAAATCTCTCACATTGATTTATGAGATTGCAAAGGCTTGGTGGCCATCTTTATTTAGCAGCTCTGTCTTAATATGGTAAATTCTGGATCACGTAAATGTCTTTACCACGGTCTCATTTTTTATCAAAATATTCACCAGCAGGAGCTTGGGAAGAGTGATTAGTTATTTCCCTTCACGTTTGACCTTCTCGTCAAGCTATTGAGCATCTCCCACAGAGAGACAGTCATTTTAGTCTTGGGGTGACCTGGGCCAGATGACAGGCTCCCAGTGCCAACCTGAACCCACCCAGCAGGCATGTAGGGATTTCCCCACAGCTGCGACCACCTAGAAGGTGGTCGGAGACCATGCTGGAATCCCCAGGCACACCCCTGCATCCCAAGCTCATCCCGAGGAAGCTCCACCACTCCCTCTCCACTGCCGACTGGCCTTCAAGGCTCGGCCGCAGCTGATTCACAGGGAGGAGCTGCCTGGTCCAGCACTGGCCAGTGAGGGCAACGTCTCCCCTGCCCAGCCCGCAGAAAACCCCCCTTCTGCCCCCAGCAAGAGAGAGGAGCCCTTTCTTGTTGGTTTATGTCTCCATCTTGAAATCTTTTTCAAATACATGTATATTCTCAGTGGCTTTCCAAGAAGCCCCATCCTTGCTATCCATAATTCTAAATTAAAAGTATCTGAAAATATTGATTTGAGATGCTATGAAATGACCTGAAGGACAACGTTTCATTTCACGTGCCTCCTGCAACATCTGAGATTTCAACGAAAGCAGTAACCCCGCTTGTAACCCGCTCGTGGGAGTATAAATTGAGAGCGTCTTTCTGGAGGGCAATTTGACAAAATTTTCTACATCCGTTTAGGATATAGAAAGTCACAACAGACTGTCACTCTCGCCCTAATAATGAGAACAAGTAGGGTACGCTAAAAAAGATAGTGTTTTTACAACCCATGAGGGAACTGAGGATGCGAAGACACTAAATTCCAGAAAGGACAAGCCAGCCCGCCGAGAGACAAGCCTGCCTTGTGGAGCCAGGGACGAGAAGCAAAGCCAGGCCAGACAGGGCTGAGGGGTGCGCCGCACGGCGAGGGAGCCACATCTGGGGGCCCTGGGCATAAGGCAGGTCCGCGCTGCACTGTGGGGCCTGCACCAGAGAGTAGGGGGCACACCCAAGTAGGGGGTGCATGAGCTGTCCAGGCACCGGGCTCTTGGGTAAGTGTTGGGGGGCTGCTCACCAAGCTGAGCACCAGGAGGAAGAGCTGAGGTGAATCCCTGAAGCTTGGGGCCTTCACAGGGCAGCTCAGTGGTCCCTGCAGATGGGAGGGAGGACGGCAGGGCTGAGGGACACCTCTTGAGGTGCAGACAGCTGTGGTCTGAGCCGGAGAACAAGGAGGGCTCCCAAGACTCTCCAAATCTGGCAGTCAGCTGCAAAGGAGCGCGCCCCACAGCCACCCGACGCCAAGCGGGCAGCAGGGCTGTGAGACAGAGCTTCCCAGGCTTCCTGGGGCTTGGCTCTCAGGCCCTGACGAAGGGACCCTGTAACATCAGCCTCCCTGACCCCACAACGGCGCCAGACCCAGCTCTGCTCAGACGCTGCGGCCAGGCTCGCTGGGAGTCTGAGAGGAGAGGATGTGCAGGCGCCTGTGGTGAACACTGTTGACTTCCATCCTTACCGTGCTGTTGATTTTACACAAACATGACCAGTAGCAGGTCTTTTTAAAACTGCAAGGCAAAATGAAAGAAGAAAAGGTGACCTAAGCAAGAGCAAAACAGTCATCAGAAGACCCAGAGAGAACAGATGTAGAAATGATCAGGTATTTAAACAGAGGCTGGTAAATATGTCAAAGAGATTAAAGGAAAAATTGACTAACACGTTGAACATATGGGGTTTCAGCAGAGAAGAAACTATTTCCTCGAGCACATGAAAAAGCTGGAAACGAAATACATCACGAGCGAAGGACCCATCTGAAGTGCTTCGTGGCGGCCCGCGCAAGGCAGAAGAGGGGACGAGAGTCGCAGACAGACGGCAGAGATGATCCAGACAGACACAGACGCGAGAAGCAGCAGCACTGAACAAGGAAACAGGGGTTCCCATTCCGTGGCTCACATTTGCCGGATGAATTGTACTTCTTTGCATGAGTATCTATACAAATGTGTGTGTACTTGTGCGTGTGTGTGCGTGTGTGTATGTGTACATATGGAAGAGAAACCAGCCAAACATTTAATGGTGACCACCTTGTGAGAGGAAAATGGTGCTAGGAAATACTTTATATTTATGATTTATATCTTTAAATATATGTCATATAGCGTCCACACAGATGTATATATATGTTTTTTCATTAAATAAAGAAAAATAATTCAGCATATTTTAAAAAACACCATCCATCAAGTCAAAAGGCCAATGACAAGTGAAAAGACCACTGGCGGCAGCAAGATGAAGGATTAATTAACACTGAGAACACCTACAAGCCACCCTAGCTAAGTGGGGACAAGATGGGAACAGACAGTTTGCACAGAAAAAGACATAAACCTGATAAGCGTGAGGAGCAAAGAGGACCTACTAGTGAAGAAAGGCAAATTAAAGCCACGACAGACTATTGCGGCCCAGACATCAACAAGACATAAGATGTGCTGCACTAATCCTTGCGAGGATGGACAGGACCGGGCTTCCTAGAGGCAGGCGCTCCCCAGGAGTGCGAACACCTTTAAGCCCGCACGTCTGCCTCACCCAGCCTCTCTGCCCGGCCGGAGAGCTGCTCACACAAACTAAGACGCAGCCAACGCGTCGTGGGCACGGACTTACTGAACCAGAACAGACTTTATTATGGGTGATAAATGTTTGTGTTGGAAATTGCAAGTTAAGTCCCAACTATTATTCTCCCCCTTTTTCCTTATAAACAGATACCCTGTGATTTGGGTAAACATGTGGCTACTAGAAATAAAGCCTGTATCCCTCAGGCTTCCTCACAGATGCATGAGCATGCAACTCAACTTGCTGATTCGAATTGAGTGCGTGCCAGCGCGCCCTCCGACAAGAACACCACGTCCCCCCCACCAAACCCGGTGTCTCCCTCACGTCCCCGATGCACCCCCGCCCTGCATGGTGCCCTCGGGTGCTCCCTGCCAGGACCGCCTCTCCCTGCGGCCTCTTTCTCTCCTCTCTAGCGGGCGGGATGCTCCGGGGCAGGCCCTCCACTCCATCAGCCTCTTTATTCTTGGTTCCTATGACAGCTCCTGTCACACAGCAGAGCTCAGAAAATGTGTGTGAAGGAAGTGAGGGGCAGAGGAAGAGACAAAGGAAAAGACACACACTTTGAGCAAATTATAATGTCAAATTGCATTGCTTTAGAACTGAGCGAGCGGCTCAAGTGGAAAACTTGTGTCCACACAAAAACCTACACACAAATGTTCACAGCAGCTTTACTCCCCATCGCCAAGACAGCGGGGCGACTGAAGTCCTCCGGCGGTGAAAAAGACAAACCCACTGCGGTCCAGCCACACAAAAGAACGTTATTCAGAGACAAGAAGCAATGGACGATCACACTGTGAAAGACATGAAGGAGCCTCAAATGAATGCTCCTAACCGGAAGACGCGAGTCTGACAAGGACGCATAATGGACCATTTCAATTATATTAGATTCTGGAAAAGGTGCAAGTATGGAGACAGAACAAAGATCAGTGTGCCCAGGGTTAGGGGGAGGGAGCGCTGAATAGGTGGGGCACAGGGGATTTTCAGGACAGTAAAACTATTCCGCGCGGTGCTGCCAAGCTGGACACGCATCACACGTAAATCGAAACCTAGAGAACCCGCAACATGCAGAGCGAGCGCTCATGTGAACCGAAGACCGCAGCTGACACACCAACAGTGGCCCATCGGCTGGAACAAATGCACTCACCCATGCAAGATGTGGTAACAGGGGAAATGAGGCTAGGAGCAAAGGGGTGTATGGGAACTCTGCATTTTAGCTCAGTTTTCCTGGAACCCTAAAACGACTCAAAACAAGTAAGTCTATCAATTAAGAAAACCCTGAGTAAGGACGGACGCTCGATAACATAGTTGTTCAGCACACGGATTCTAGAATCACACTGCCCTGGTTCAAACGCTGGCCCTGCCACTTAAAAACTATGCAGTTTTTGGGCAAATGGTTCAGTCAACCTGCATCTCAGGCTCCCAACAGGGAAAGTGGGGACAATAACAGAGTCTCCCCATAGCTTTCCCGTGTGCGCTGACTGGCGTGTAGCGTCTTGTCCCGAGGCTGGCAGACACTAAACATTCCGAGGGATCTTCCCCGTTCCCAGCACTTCCTCGGGAATACTCACTTGAAGAACAAGGTCTGGACATGTTAGAACCACTCCTTGAATGCACCTGACACGGTGAAGAATGGGGTCTCAAACACGCAGACTTCTGGGTGTGAGGATCCAAAGCACGCCAGTCCGGGGTGAGCGCCGTTTTGCACATTAAATCCCTATGGTGAAAAAGAAAACAGATGAGATTATCTTCAAGCAGAGAAGGAACAGTCCTGTGAGAAGACAGCCAGAGATTAAAAATGGGGCTATTTGTGACCCTCTTGCCGATGTTTCAGACTTTTCTTAAAGTGAACATGAAATCGTTACTTTTATTAGCAGATCCAATAATCCTCAAAAATGGAAACCAGCAGAAGCTTCTGGACAGGAAAATCCACCTGCATCTGGGCCACCGCTGCCTCATGTCTTTGGTGGGCACCCAGTGGAAAGTACAGGCTCTTGAGCTCTCTTAAAGAGCCTCCCTGGAGGCGCAATAAGGCAGAGGCAGAGCCGAGGATGGCAGCACCGAGAGTGGTGGAGCGAGGGCCTCTGAAATGCCTCTGCTCTGTAAAAGCAGAGAACACTGGCCAAAACCATCATGATCAACTTTTCAGATCCTTGGAAGTTAACCAAACCCAAGGCTTGCAGCAGTTTGCGGGCATTTATTCAGGAAAGATGGTGGAATCCTGGTGTGGACAAGCTTCGTGGTATTTTAACTTCCCTAGTCCCAGCTTCCCCACCCCCAGATCTGTAGAGCCCAGAAACCAACAGCTGGGTAGTCACAGCAAAAACCCAGTAGCCTGCCCTGAGACAGGTCTGGAAGGGACAGATCAGGGGGCTCCTTTAAAGCCCCATCACCAGAAATTTTTCATTGTTTGACCCATTTGGTGGTTCCCTGAAAGACCCGACACATAAAGCTGTCTTTAATTGAACTGACCAGAGCTTTCCCAGTAAATAAGTATCATCAAAAGACTGTTGAAAAAAATCAGAGGCAACAGTTGTTTAGAATCTTAGCTACCTGGGGTAGGTACATAATAGATGGGGCAAATAATAGGGGGAGCCAAAAAGTTTTAAAGGAAAATCTGGAACTGAGATTCCAAGGGGCTCCGTTAAGCTTCTATGCCACTGGGCAGCTAGAGGACCACTTGCATGCAAAGGGCTATGAGTCTGTCCAGGGCTATGTGCACGCCCTGGAAAGACCCAAGATGGCCCCCAGGGTTCGCCTATGGCTGACCTTCGAGCTCAGCACCATCAGAAAGTGAAGGCTAAGGAAGAGTGTCATCTTGCCTGGCAGATATTGAAGGAACACTCCAGTACCCAGAAAGAGCCCTGAGCAAAGATTATAAGACTCTTGTTTCCAGGCTTTTGGTGAGCTGACCCCTAAACTGACAAATCAGAGACTTCATTGGCCATACGTGACAAAAAATATATTTTTTTCTAGTTAATTTAGATAAGTCATTAACAAACAACAAAATACGGAAAGGGGGAGAGCATGATTTTTTAAGATTTTGCCACATGGTATTATTTAAAATGTCTGCTTTTGAGCCAAAAATTTATGAGGCATGAAAAGAAATGTCACCCATACTTATCTTCAGAAGCCATGCAAGCCAAATAGGAATGGGGTCAAATATGCAAAGTGTCAAAGGTAAAAACTCACCAACCTAGAATTCTGTATCTCGCAAAATCATCCTTCAAAAGTTAAAGACAAATAGATTTCCCCAAACAAAAACTGAAAAAAAAAGTCATTAGCAAATCTTCTTGCAAAAAGAAAAATTATATAGATCAAACTCATATCTAAATAAAGAGCATTAAAGAAAAGAATAAATGAAGATTAAAATAAACATAAATGCACCTAAAAACAGAGCCTCGATATACACGGAGCAAAGACTGATGAAATAATGACATGAGAAACAAACACACCAACAATAATGTGGACAGACTTCAAGATATATTTTTAATAATGAATAGGACAACTGGGAAGAAAGTGAACAAGGAGACAGACGAATCGAACAACACTAAAAAGCAACCAGATCTGGGGCCTCCCTGATGGCACAGGGGTTAAAGTCTCAGCGCTATCAAGCCATCACCAGCCACTGTGGTTTGATCCCCAGCCAGGGAGCTACCCACATGGCGCAGCAGACCTCCCCTGACTCCCCGCTGCTCCCCGCAGCAGTGTACTTCAGAGGATCTGCCTGTTCTGCTCCCCACTCTGTCTCTGGTGAATCCTCTCACCCCCCTCATCTCTGGCCTACACCCCAGTTCTTGTATGCATAAATAAAACTAAAATCTAAAACAAAAATCCAAAAAACAACTAGACCTAATAGACACCTGCAGAACACTCCACCTGGCAACAGAATACACAGCCGTCCGTGGAACATTCTCCTGGACAGATCACATGCAAGGACACAAAACAAGTCTCAATGAATTCAAAAAGATTGAAACCATCAAAATATATTCCCCAACCATACTTGGACGAAATTAGAAAACATAAGAGAAAGTGGGCTATTCACAAATGTGTGAAAATTATACAACACACCCCCAAATAACTAAAGAGTCAAAGAAAAAAAAAATCACAAGAAAAATTGGCAAATACTTTTAGATAAATGAAAAAGAAGCACAGCATACCACAACTTACGGGAGGTGGCTAATGTACCACTTAGAAGGAAATTCATCACTGTAAATGCCTATGTTAAAAGGAAAACTCTTGTTACCGCAATGTAAAAAAGAATACAAAAGAAGCAAAGTCTCCAAATTAATAATCCAAACTTCATCCCTAAGAAATGAGAAAAAAAAAAGCACAACAAGTCCAAAGTGAGCAGAGTGAAGGAAATACTACAGATTAGAGCAGAAATAGATGAAATTTGATTTGGAAAAAAAATAGAAAAAAACAACAAAACAAAAGCTGGTCCTCTGGGAGATCAGCTGACCAGCCGTCAAGTAAGTCCATCGCGCGTGTCTAAGTTCTAGAAACGCGGCAGAGAGCAGGCGGCACTGAGCAAAGGTCTAAGGCAGGCGACGAGGACAAAAAGGCAACAGGAGGCTGTGTGGGAAACCGGAGCCCCGAGCCGGGGCTGGCACGGGGACGGAGAGGCGGCGAGCGGGCGTCACCCGCAGAGAAGGCGGCAGCGCGCGTTGCCAGCCAGCCTTGGCATTTAAAGGCCCCCTCCGGCCCCCAATAGGCTTATGGGGGCGAGGGAGGAAACAGGGAGGCCAATTCGGTCTCAGGCCAAAGCAGGCAGCAGGCGGGGTCGGCTCGGGTGAAGACGCTGAGGCGTGATCAGATCCAGCCGGATTCTGAAGGAAGAGGCCGGCGTGTTTTCTCACAGATCTGACCGGCAGGCAGGAGGCAGGCGGCCGGAGTGGCGCCGGCGGAGATGGCACCGGAGCAACGGGGCTGGGACACCCAACAGGCCCTGGATGGAGGAATCCGGGCGGGGGAGCGCGGGGCCTGAAGTGTAGCTGGGGGCTGTCAGCACATGGAGCGTGCGCGTGTGAAGGCACCATGTGACACCGGCCCACCAGGAAAGGCTGAAAATAAGAAAAGGTGCCAGGGCCCAGCGTGGGGCACGCCGACGTCCGGCTCAGGACAGAGGAGGGAAAAGCGAAGGAGAGGGGGAAGAGCGGCCAGGGGGTGGGGGTGGGGGGTCAGGGGGTGGGGGGGCCTCGCGCATGGAAAGAGGGACCCCAGGGCGGGTGGCAGCCCGTGGCACGGTGGAGCGGCAGGAAGGGCCAGAGCAGGATCTCTATGACCCGAGCAGGCGGGCAAAGGAGAGAGTCCTGGCGCCCTCGGTGGCTTCTGTAGGCTTTTATTGGGATTTACCGGGTACACGGCAGGCAGCGGGGCCGGGAGGCTGGCAGGCTGCCAGCGCCCAGCGAGTCTTCTCTCTCTCTCTTTCGCTCTGCTCTCGCGCTCGCCCTGCTCTGCTCTCTTCTGCTGGCGTCCCCGTGACGCCCTCTTTATAAGCCCAGTCTCAGCCCAGGTGCGCCCACCTGCGCGTGCCCACGCCCCACTCTAGGCGCCACCATCAGGCACGCATTCAGGGCCGCAGGGTCCATCATCCATCCTCATGGCGGGAGGGCGGAAAAGCCTGACAATTATTTACCCTACACGCGGCTATGGCCACAACCAGGCAGATGAGGACCCACAACTGCTGCTCAGATCAGGCCACGCGGGAGCCACGGACGACCCAGCAGGAGCCCCATTGGTGCAAGTGGGCGGCTGGGGGGCGGCTGCGTGAGTGAGTTCCAGGCAAAGACTGAGTGACAGTAAATAGCGACAACTGTCTCCAGGAGCCCTGCTATGAAGCAGAAAAGCGGGGTGATAACTGGGGGAGGGATGGGCGTCAAGGGAGCAGTTGAAGACGGAGAATCAGTGGCACGTTTGAACACTGACATGTGATGTGGGGCGAGGCAGAGAACCATGAAGTGGGGGGACTTGTTGATCCCCACAGGGCCCCCCTCAGGCTTGGAGCTGGGATGGACGGCTCGCCCAGTGACAAAGGAGACGCAGAACAGTGGGCACGCGGGGAGAGGGCACGGGCAGCAGGCGCCCTGCACGGCTCTTCGCAGCATGAGGGGGTGGGAGGGTGGTCTCCGGACTAAGGAGGGGGGCGAGGAACAGAAAGGCTGTCCAGAGGGGTCAAGTGGGGGAGAGCGAGCGGGAGGACGGCACCCGGGCGTGTGACGAGCCCAGCTGAGGCCCATGCACAGGGCAGAAGGCCAGGCCCTGGTGGGGTGTTTGTGTCCAGCCACATTCACCAGCGCGGGTGGGCGGAGGGTTACCTGATATTCAGGTCAGGGTTTTTAAAAGCCAGTGGGATACAGCAGGGCCTGCAGGGAAGGAGGAGGTGGGCGCACGCCGCTCAGAAAGGCACACCAAGGGCGATGGGACCTTGTGGTGTGGCCGAAACAACTGGACAAGACAAGAAACGGACAAGCTCAAGCGGGTGAAGAATTTGAAGAAAGCGGGGCGATTATTCTAATGCAATTAGCTCTTACTGAGGGGATTACTTTGAGCCAGGATTTCCGGGAAATGTGCTCAGGATTTCCGGGAACCCACCGGGCCGGCCTCCCCGGGCCTCACCTCTCACCACTCGCCCTTTTGCAGGCAGGCAATTTGCCCCCCAGGACTGCACAAGTGCTAAGCCCAGAGCAGAGCCCGGGGGAGTATAAGGTTCACAGTGGCAAGGGGACCACGGCTTTCCTGCTGCTTTTTACAAACTCATTAACACACTCCCCGAGGCCATGGCAATGGCAAGTCTCTGCCAGCGGAGAGTCCCCTGTGTGTGTGTGTAGGGGGGTGCCTTTCTTGCTGTGGGCATTGCTGAGGCAAAGAACAGCCTTCTTTATTTTGTCCATAAATTCCCTCCCTAATAACAACGAGGCATCCCGGGGCCTTGGCCTCCTGCCTCGCTGCACCACCTGAGGAGTGAGATAATCGCCGGAGACGCGCTGCCTGGTGTGCATTTTATCCCCGCACACAAAGCCGTCCAGCTCGAGGAGCACTTAGCTGAAGACAGCATTTAAAAAATAATAATCATACGAAAAGTAATTCCTTCTAATGCTGCTGAGGACGCTGCGGGGAACAGCCCCCTCCCGGGGGAGGCCAGTCTGGGTGGCCTGTTGGGTCTTCTCCACCTCTGATGTCTACCACCTGCAGGATCGTAAGAGCCAGTGGGGAGCCCAGTGAGATGTGGCGGGAGAGGCCCGAGAGCCCCCCCTGAAGGGTCTGGCCACGGAGGCTGCGCGCGTCCCGCCCCGCCTCCAGCACACCCGGCGGCCACACACGGGCTGGGGTGGAGAGGCAGGCGGAGGACAGGCCCCTCGGGCAGGCTCTCCGCCTGACTCAGGAGTTACAGAAAATGCCAGCTTGTTTTAAAAGGCCAGGCACGAGGAATCCCCACGGCAGCCGCGGCCCCGCTGGCTGGCGGGGCGCGTGGGGACTGTGACCCCGTCTTTCCAGAGCGGATGAGTGTGTGACGGAGATCACTCCAGCACGGGGCTTGGTGGACGAGCGATCTGTCGCTTCATCTCAAGGTAGAGTGGGGGCCTCTCATCTATTAGCGGATACCTCAAGCAGAAATGCCATGATTTTTATTGCTATTCAGACTATAACTTTTTAAATGCATTTATTTCCCATTTTTAAAAGGTTTGATTTTGAAACCATGTCGAGGCAGAGCCCAAGCTGTCAACACGGTTTTCCACATGTGGGCCCTGAGCCAGCAACATCTGCACCACCTGGGACCCCTTCAGAACTCCAGGTCCTCAGCCCCACCCAGACCCTCGGGTCCAAAGCCAGGTAGGGCCCGCACGGGCTGCCCCCTCCGCCCTCAGGAGCCGCAAGCTGATCTGTATCGGGTGGTGAGTTTCCCAAGGAGGCTCATGTGCCCTGACCCCTGGATGGCGCCCATAAGAAGCGGAAAGACGAGCAAACGTCACGGTGAAGTGGTTCTCCTGGACTCGGGCAGCAACAGCTGAGCCCTGCTTTGCTGGCCTTGTGAGCTAGAGACCACAGGCCTTTCTAAAGGTGGAGAAATTAAAAACTGGAGAGCAAAGAGATAGATTCATGGGGTCAAGAGCTTGATTTGACTCCCGCACCCTAGTTATCTCACCTGCACATCGCTAAGAACACGATGGTTCGCACAGGGTAAGAGAAACCTGTTATTCCTCAGTGGATACCTGCCCTCATCAAATAGCCTGCAATTCCACAACCTGCCCAAAGATCACATAGAAAATTAAAAGCAAGTTGTCTACAGAGATATCTCATGAAATACTAGGATTCTGGGGCCGCTGCCACCCTCTGCAGCCCAGACCCGCCTCCCCCATCCCAGCCTCCCACCCCCTTAGTACCTCAGACTTGACTGGCAACCTCGTCCACTCTCCCCACGTGCAGATGATAAGGATGAGCTGATTTACAAATATTTTCCAAATGACAGGGTATCATAAAAACCAATTTAGCCAGTCATCTGAATTCACCTTAGCAGAAGCCCCGTGGCCAAGGGAGCACGGCTCTCCAAGCCTGAGGCGCGGCTGGCGTCCCTGACAGCGCCTCCTCAGGGCCCACGCCAGTCTCACGCCACCCCCCAGACCTCACTCAACAAACCCCTTCTCCTGCAGCATCAGTTCAGCCTAGTGCTCGAGATACACCCGCACCCACGCAGACTCAGAAACCAGGCTGGACACGACCCAAAACTCTCCAGTTCACATCCTCCGACAGAGGAGCGCACCACGCCCATCAGCGCCGCAACGCACAGAAGAATCCACGGGACATGAAAGCTCTCAGGCCCGCGCTGACAGGCAGAGTCCTGCGGGCGCACACTATGAACACATGGAGATAAAAGTGAGAACACAGGCCGTCACGGGGGCGGGTGCGCCCATCTGCCTGACCACAGCGGCAGCGCCAACGCAGACCCGACAGGCTGGCAGGCTTGTGTCCTGCGCCTTCTCCCCGGGGACAGGATGTCTCATGTCAAAGTCAGAATCTAGCCCCAGCTAGACTCCACCGCACACTGACGTGATGACAGACCAAGCCACCGGGGGCCAGGACACACACAGGTCTGGGGTACCACCCCGCGCCCACCGTCCAGGTGGGTCCCTCTCGCCAGGGGCTGGGTTCGCAGCCTGGGAGAAGGCCAGGGCTGAACCCACTCAGCCCTGCCCCAGGGCAGGCGCAGACCGGGGCATCCACTGGTCCTATTCACGGTGCAGCCAGGCCCCCAGGGTGCTGGGAGGCTGGCGAAGCCCAGTGGCTCCCTTTGGGGCTGCAAGGAGGAAAATGTGGGTACTGCTGCCACCTACAGTGGGAACAGGACGCCGGCAACAGAGTAGCGAGTGCCGTCTAACACCGTGTTCCCACCAGCACGGATTGGGGCTGCTCAGTTGACCTGTGGGGGCCGAGGCTGCCTTCTGCGACACCTCAGAAGGCCCCGGAGCCCTGAGGCCACAGAAGCCAGTGCACAGGACACGGGGCTGCTCAGTTGACCGGTGGGGGCCGAGACTGCCTTCTGCGACACCTCAGATGGCCCTGGAGCCCTGAGGCCACAGAAACCAGCGCACAGGACACGCCTGAAGCATGACCAACAGCCACCAACCAGACACGAGTGACAGGGGAGACCTGAGCACAGCCTGGCCAGCTGGCTGCCTCTGCCACGCCCAGGCTTGGGGACGCGGGCTGGGGACGCAGGCGGACGGGCACGGGCAGCTCACCTGGTCTTGGTGCTGCTCACTCTGCCACCGCAATGATTTGCCTTTGTGCTATTTAGTTTCATTTCCTTCAAGAAAAACTTTCTGAATTTGTGAATTCTGAAAAGGAAGAGCACAGTGGGGTTAGCCGGGTGGCAGGCAGATTTCTGGCTTACTGAGCTGGCCAGGCCACAGGAAGGGAGGCGCTCGGCCTGCGGGCCCATCGGGTGGCTTTGCCAGAACTGGAGGACGGCCAGGGGACCGGGTCTGCCTTTCCAGTAGGAATCAGATGTGGACACACATCAGCTCTGCCCTTCCCAGAATCAGACCTCACTCACACGCACCCCACATATGCCACAACCACACACACACCACAAATCACAATCACACGTACACACACCACATACACATCTCACACACACAACCATACACGTACCATAAATAGACCACACACACACTGTACACATATCCCCCACACATCACAAACCAGTCACACCCTACACACAAATCACACACACACACACAATACATACACCATACACAATCCACAATCACACCCAACCACAAACCACCACACACACACATCCTTTCCCACTTGGCGCACTTCTCTCAAGATCCAGGCCCTGCCTCTCACCCCTCTCTTCCCTGAGCAAAATGAACTGAACTGGATCTTAAGTTTGTTTTGCTAATCGAATAACAGAAAGGATGAGAAGGTCAAAGGCACCTTTGGCATCCCAAGACCTTCTGTGGGGCTGGAGGATAAAGTGTGACTCCCTCCCAGTTTGAGTCTGTGCTACCGAGGCTGCTGCACCACCAGGGCCCGGTGAGCGCGCCATCGCTCCTCCTTCTGGGTGAACCTCAGCTGTCAGCATCGCACACTGCGAGGGCGAGGAGGTTGGGCTAATTTTACTATTGGATTTGAAAGCTAAACAGTGTTTGGAGTCTGAAGTAAGGTCCCGTGGCACGTTCTGAGGGTCAGCCTTGCCTTTATATCACCCTCCGCTCAGGTTTTCTAAATAAAGAGAATTCTAAGACATCAGCAGATGATGACTTTGGAACTTGGAACCTTAGAAATCAGCAAGGATTACAAAACCTGTACTCCCCAGCCAAGCACCGAGCCACAGACCATGAAACATGCTTCTCAGCCACGGGCCAGACACAGTTAGGAGGCTATTTCACGGACGTATTTGTTTATCTGCCAGAGAAGTACGGATGTCCAGTTTTAACAGATGCTATTTATATCAGAATCATAACAAAAGTGCCATCCATCTGCCTTGGCATCCAGAAAACATAACACAAGAGCAAGAAATGTGCACAGTCGAATAGAAATGGCATCAGAAAGCAAAAACGGTTGGAACCGATCTCTAGGCAGGAAATATCGCTTGACTAAAGTGGAAAAACTTGCAAGCAGCACGAAAGATTTTGGCACTTAAATTCAAATACTTGCGAAAAATCTCCTCATCTATTCTGAGATCAAATGGATGCTTTATTCTATTTGGGGACACACGTGATAAAGCGCCCTTCGTGACCCAGTATACACTCAGGCAACGGCCTTGGAGTCAAGAAGACATGGGGTCAGACTGCTCCACCATCCAGGGTGCCAACTGGCGAGTGAGACCATCTTGTCCTGCCCCACTTCCTCATTTGCAAAGGGAAACAGCCTCTCTCTACTCCTGCCCGGTCCAATGGGAAGGGCCACCAGGTGTTTGCTGGTCTTCACAGTTGCTGAGATTAAATGCAAAAGTGTGTGTTTGGTGATTTTGTAACAGACAGGAAGCATTGCTTTTACCAGCTCCTCCAGGGGCAAGTGGCCTCCAAGTGGGTAAGGAAGGCCCTGACGGTTGTGGAAGGGGGACCAGGAATGTGTCCAAGCGCCCCACCACATCAGGCTGTGACCACTCCTTGGTGGCTGTTGTTATTTTCCGGTCCTAGGAATCTACAAAAAGATGAATCAGGGCCTCCCCTGGTGGCGCGGCAGTTGAGCGCTGGGCTGTGAAGCTGCCCGCAGTCTCTGCAGCGCCGGTTCAATCCCCAGCCACCTGGCAGGGGTGCCACATGTCAAGCAGACCTCTCCTGCCGTGCCCACTGCTCCCCTCAGCAGTGTATTTCCTCAGTCTGCCTGTTCTGCTACTCACTCTGGCTCTGGTGAATCCTCTCACCCTCCCACGCTTCTGACTGTACCCAGTGCTTCTATAAATAAATACTTTTTTTTTTTAAAAAAAAAAAAGATGAATCAGAGGGCAGGGGGCAGAGGCAGGTAGGTGCTCACAGTACAAGGCATGAGGCAGGCTCAGGTTTTATGGGACAACAGAGGAGGCCAAAGCAGGAGGAAGTGACAGGGCCTAGACACCCGCGGCAGGAGGGCTACAGATCTCCACTGTGGTGTCCCCGAAGCCACACAGGCTGGCATGTGGCAGGCCCTCAATAAACAACTATTAAAGGAAATAAGCAAACAAATGACAGGAACCAACCCAGGGGCGGGACAACACCATTCATAAACACCCGTGGGGCTCGGAAGGTGTCACTGAAAACTACCGGTCACAAATCTTTCAATAATTCCATACAAATGCAATGGTCCATATTCTCTCCCTACACAGGCGGTCACTAGCCTACATCTTTGCCACTGAGGGGTCATCAAGAACCCTCCCCACCCCCACGCTGTGATGAAGCCCCAGAGAAATGGCTTTTAGGCCCTGGTATTAGAAAAGCTTGCTTTTTCCCCAGGAATTAAAGTGCTTCTTTGCTTGGACAAAGTCAACTGGATTTCCAAGGCTATTCTTTCTCCTGGAGTGGCCAAGAAGTGGACAGTGATATTTGCAAGCTGACTTGATCAACATTTGTGGACAATCTGAACTCTCTCTCGGCACCCTCCGTGGCTCTCCTACCTGCACTCCTCCTGGTCACCCCGTCCACAGTTCTGTGGCATGTTGGGCACCATGTCATTTTCTTCAACGTCATTTAGTTACGACGTTGAAGAGGGAAAAAAAAGTGGCCTACCTCAAACAAAATGATGTTATTCGGGGACCTGCTTTCATTATGCATCCCTCACTTCACGCTGTAGTTTCCCAGAAACTATGGACATTACGTGAGGATCGACTGTGCTCCCCAGGTCACCTCAGAGCTGAGTGAGCCGAGTGGTGTCCACATGTGGGAGCTCAGGCTCTGCTGCCTGCAGCCCTGCAGTGGACCCCACGCTACCACTTCACCGCCTGGTGAATCCCGGCTGCCCCCTCCATCAAGCAGGAGTAGTAACTGCGCTTTTTTGTAAGGAGACAGTGAGGACTAAACAAAAACATGTGAGTCCCAAAACTGTGCCTAGAACACGAGTCAGTCAGCATCAGCCAGGAGCAGGAGGAGCGACAGCAGGACATGCAGTAAAACTGCACACAAGTAGATGGAGAGGAAAATGACAATGGCCTGAAACAAAGGGAGCAAAACAAAATAGGGGTGAAAGACGGAAGCCAGGAAAAAGGAAGGGGAAAACACGAGCTCCTTTGTGCTGGCCGGGTTTCTCCTCCCTGCGGTGTCTCTAGTCAGCTTTACCAAAAACATCCCTTTACGGGCCCCTGCCAAACGGGTGACAGCCTAGCGGGCCTTGTGCTGGGAGTGAATTTATGTTTAAATATTACCCAACCTATCTATATAATCGCCTAAACCTCGATTTGGGGTATTTTTAGGTGACATACTTGATAAAAACGCCGGCTCACCCGCAGCACGGAAAGCAAGCAAGCAATTGTTTGCTCGTCTCGCTCACAGCAGCTCCTCTCCTCTCACGCATCAATCCTGGCAGGGGAAGGAGCCATCCAAGAAAACCTTCAAGGGCTCTCTGCACTATTCACTTTGAACAGCACTCTCAATACACACCTGCCCAAAGTGTAATTAAAGCAACTGCCTTGTTAAAAGCCAGCGGCCTCCCGGCAGAGCCCCGCTGTGGGCAGACACCAGGCTGGACATCCTCCTGCCGCTGGCTCTGTCTCCACGGACCAGTTGGCTGCAGGAGCCACAGCACAGGCGCTGTGGAGGTCACTGTGCATGAGGAAGAGGTGGACAGCTGCAAACAGAAGGCAGACAAGAGAGCAAATGTAAGGTCTCAGGCAAGCATTTTGACAATTATCTACAAGCACCTACAACAGGTCAAGCATAAAGGGAAAACAGAAGGAAACGAACACACAGGTAACCAAACAAGGCCCTTGCCTCCATATGCTCTGCAGTCAGGCAGAGGGGGCGGCAATATATTCACAGATAATCGAGAGGACGATGATACACTTTCGAATCTCAGAACTTAGCCAGGCTCAAAGCCAGATGAAGGGACTATAGTATGTTCAAGTCCAATTTTGTTTTGTTTTTCCACAGCATTTCTGTAAGTCCGCTCTTTGGGGGCCGCTGGAGGGTGTACCACTAGTAAAACATTATTAGTCTCCTCAGAAGTGAAGCGAGAGTTCTCTCTGCAGGGTCAAGGCACCCTATGGGGTGATTTGAGCCGCGGTGTAAGTCAGCTCTGTGCAAAAGGACATTTCTCAAAGTGCTTCCCAACACCGTTTCTGTGGGCGGCAGGCCTGGCGAAACAAAGGCTGAGGAAGACGAATGTTCTAGAAAGACTCGAGATCTTGACATGAGACATCAGTGCTGAGTGTCTGCTCTGGCTCTGCATTTTCCTCACTGCGTGATTTCGGTCAGTCGCCATCACCCCATAGGCTTCACTTCAGGTCTTCATCTACTAAGTAATATTCAAAAGATTGCTGTGGGGGCCACTGAAAACGGTGTTTTGTAAACTGGAGGGACGGGAGGCGTTGCCACACACGGCCCCCGTGACCTCAGGATCCAGGGGTTCCTGAGGGGACCTGCTACCTGTTTCTAGCCTGTCCTCCCAAATGCCACGGCAGCTCGCGGGCCCAGGGCAGTAGCCCCGGAGCCGGCACGGCCAGGCGGCCACACGCACGTGTCAGAAGTGTAGACGAGCCGCCCGCCCTGTGCGGGGTGACAAGGGGCCACCCGGTGTCGCGGGGTCGGGGAGGCGCCCGTCGCGGGGCTGTGGGGCCCTCGGGGCTGCCCGCCCACCTGGGCCCTCCTCCTCCGCCCCTGGGCTCGCGCGCGCCCGAAGCGAGCAGATGCGCGGCCCAGGCGCCCAGACGGTGCCGCCTTACCCGCGGGGCCCCAGCCGCGCGCGGACCCAGGCCGCTTAGCCCCAGGAGTCCGCCCACGCCGCGTCTCGAGGACGCTGTTGCCGAGCGACGAGGAAGCGCGCTGATTGGGCAAACCGTCTCGGCACCCAGCAAGAAGCCGAGCTTCGATTGGCCAACTGCGGGACATGGCGGGCTTGACGAGCGGAAGGGCGTGGCCAGGCCTGCCCGGAGCTCCGCCCCCGCGGGGGCCGCTTCCGCCGGAGGGGCTGTCGGGGCGCGGGGCTGCCTCAGAACCGGCCCGGGCGTCCTGCCGCGGCGTCTGTGACGTGGGGTCCCGCCGGAGCTCCGCGAGGCCTAGGCTGGGGCAGCTGCTCGGACCCTGGGCGGCGACCCGGGGGGTCCGGGTGGGGCATTGGAGGCCGGCAGCCAAAGCCCTGGCTGAAGCTCCTGGCTCCGCGGGAGACCCCGTGACGGCGCCGCCCGCTCGCTGCAGCCGCACCCGAGGCAGAACCCCCGAGGCAGAACCCCCCGAGGCAGAACCCCCCGAGGCAGAACCCCCCGAGGCAGGACCCCCCGAGGCAGGACCCCCCGAGGCAGGACCCCCCGAGGCAGGACCCCCTGAGGCAGGACCCCCGAGGCAGGACCCCCGAGGCAGGACCCCCGAGGCAGAACCCCCCGAGGCAGAACCCCCGAGGCAGAACCCCCGAGGCAGAACCTCCGAGGCAGAACCCCCTGAGGCAGAACCCCCGAGGCAGGACCCCCTGATGCAGAACCCCCGAGGCAGGACCCCCGAGGCAGGACCCCCGAGGCAGGACCCCCGAGGCAGGACCCCCTGAGGCAGAACCCCCGAGGCAGGACCCCCGAGGCAGGACCCCCTGATGCAGGACCCCCGAGGCAGAACCCCCGAGGCAGGACCCCCGAGGCAGGACCCCCTGATGCAGGACCCCCGAGGCAGAACCCCCGAGGCAGGACCCCCGAGGCAGGACCCCCTGAGGCAGGACCCCCGAGGCAGAACCCCCGAGGCAGGACCCCCGAGGCAGGACCCCCGAGGCAGGACCCCCTGATGCAGGACCCTCGAGGCAGGACCCCCGAGGCAGAACCCCCAAGGCAGGACCCCCTGAGGCAGGACCCCCGAGGCAGGACCCCCTGAGGCAGGACCCCCGAGGCAGGACCCCTGAATTATTTAAGTCCGGCACCAATGACAGCATCAGTGACGCAGTCACATCGCCCGGTCCCCAAGTCCATTTCAGTGTCCCGCGGCCTGACATGGAGGGAAAGCCCACCTGCCCAAGGGCCGGGGCCAACACGGTGCCCGTCAGCGGGCGGAGGGACGGCTCAGGGGACCCCGCCCCAAGGTCCTGCTTCACGTGAGGAGCCCCACTGAGGAGCCCCTGCTCACCCCCACGGGGGGGCCCAGAGCGCTGGCGGGGATCGTGGGGGCACCTGTCTGCTTTTCCCCAGGGGCCTTGGCTGGTTTAGTAACTGGCATGAGACAGACTGACCGGAGGACTGACCGGAGGACGCTGTGCAGATAAGGAACTTGGAGAGATGCCAGAGCACTTTGCGTTTCTATCCTTTTCAGACGAAGCATTGAAAAGAAAGCACCGGGCATGTTACCTGGAGAGAGACTCAGGTCTGGGGCGCCGCCAACAGACCGGCTGGGAGCTGTTCCAACAGACACAATTTTGAATTTAAGTAGGGACAGCGAGTCATTGACATTGAAAATACAGTCATTCTGGGGTGGGGGAACCTTCTGGTTCTGATGTTTTGTCCAAAGGCCGTGCGCGCCTGCCTCAGCAGGGTCTGCGCCGGGGCTTGGTCTCTGCCGGGCGCGGGAACAGCTGTGGAGCTGCGAAGGGGGCACTCACTGTTGGAGCTGACTCCTGGGTCTTTAGTGGGTGTTGAAATGACTGACTTCACCTGCAGGCAGCAGATTTTGCATAGTCGCTTCATCTACTTCACATCTCTGCAGATGGCTTCGCTCGCGCGCCCGCTGCACTAGGCAGGAGGCCTCCCCGGCTCCGGCGGTGTGTGCGCAGGCCCAGAGCCTGGTAACAAGCAGCAGTCTGTTTCTCTACAAGCCTTTTCAGCTCTAGATTCACGTTCTCGCCTGATAAGGATGCCTTTTACCCTTATGTTACAGGGAGGGTAACTTTTCAAATGGGGGATTATTTTCCTGTTCGCAAGGAAATGATGGCGAAACCAGAATCCACACAGATGGACGCCCATCGTGTCTCACGCATCTCTGCACCCACTCTCTACTGTCACTCATTCCAGATGGGGGTCAGTCTTCACCCAGGCCAGGCCCTCCTTGTGTGCCCCACAGCCTGTCCCGGTTTGTCCTCCCGAAGAGAGCATTGCTCTGCTCAGCAGTTCTCAAAGTGTGGTCCGGGAACCCCAATGGTCCGGGGCCCTTTCAGAGAGTGGTCAGAACTATTTTCATCATAACATTGTCAATTCTCACCTTTTTGCTCTGATTTTCTCATGCGTGTACAGAAGGCGTTTCCAGAAGCTGGATGGTGTGTGATCCTGCAACAGATTGAATGCAGAGGAAGTGGGCAGAATCCAGCTGTCTTCTGCGAAGCCAGATGTAGGGCAAATGGTTCTCAGACTTTCCTGCCCTCCCACCATCAGGATTGCCCTGCCTGATGGGGCACCTGCACTTGGTACAATGTTGTAAGCTCTGTTGTTTACTTCTGTGGGCCACGGCAGCGGTATTGAGAAATTCTCCAAGAGAAGCAGAGGCAGGTGAGAGAGAAGGGGAGAAAGAAGCCCAGAGTGAAGACTTGCAGGGGGCTTGGAGGCCTACCGGCCGCCTGTCCCCCCGCCTGCCCACCCCCTTCACCCCTTCCTCCTGTGCACCTGCACTACATGTAAAAGCCTGAGAGCCACCGAGGGCTCCAGGACTCTCATTTACCCTGGTTGAATCGTAAAGAACATTAAAGAGGTTTTCAAAAATGTTTTCTCTTTTCACTATTTTTTGGGGGGTTGGCGAAGTAAAATAACCTTTCGTTGAACATGTTAATATAAATGGATGCATTGTTCTCTAGATGAATTAGTAAACACATTTAATGTTTTTCATGAGTTTCACTTCCTAACATGGTAAATATTGATAGGTGGAACCCATAGAAACGAGCTCTTTGGGATCCTCCTTACTTTGTTCACATGTAAATGGATCCTGAGGCCAAAAAGTACCGAAGGGGCTTGGCTGCGCACAGGGGGTGTGTCCCTGGGCCCACACAGGGGGTTGGGAAACTCAAGTCCTGTTTATTGCTTTGAACACTAGAGTGGCTTTCCCACATATTTAAGTGGTGACTTAGATTAGTCTGCCTTGAGGCTTTGCCGTGTCATTCTTTTCAATTTAAGAGCCTCTTCACTCCAAAGTGTTTCCCTTGCAGGGGACATTTTTCACTTTCATGTCAAAAGTTAACTCAGGTTGTTTAAAAAAAAAAAAACTAACTCCATTCACCAATCAAGAAAAATCTGAGGCTCGGGAAAGCTCCGTGGCAATAATCCCCCCGCAGTCCGGGTTCTGCTTATACTTATATTTTCACCACAAATCTGTACACCTAGGAGCTCGGACCACAGGGTCAAGCCTGTAATTATTTCGCAGTAATCAATAATGATGTTATAAATGGAAGTTATGCCCTCATGTGGAGAAATACACAGCAGGAACTGATTAACCCCCGAGAAGTTAAGTGCTGCTTTCCGCCTTGTCTCTTAATAAAGGAAGGAAGAACAGACACGTGACGTGGATACAAAATGCATCTAAGTGGAAGTGAGAACATCCCTGGGAAAGCTGCTGGCGACATGCCTGCCCGCTGTCCTCTTCATGGCCTCCTGAAGCGGGACCCGACTCCTGAGCTGTCCTTGGGCGAGAAAAATAAAACAAAAATAAATGGGGTAGAATTAACTCTTGCAAAAACTATTGTGGTTATTTTTCCTTCACTAAAATAGATGCTTTCTCAGACACTCACCTTGTCAGGGAAGCATCTGCTTGCTTTAGAGCAATCAGCCAGAAACAAAATGGCGCATTTTGAACACTGGCTCTCCATAGAATTGATCAGCATTCACGAGCAGGCCCAGTTGGCCATTTTCCGGGTGGGGGGGCATGGAGAGAGTGGTCCTTCGTGGGGTTTCCTTCCCCTCTGGACAGCTCCCGACTGGGAGTCCATCGCGTGGAACGCTGGTATTTCGAATTTTCACGAATCCTGCCCTCCAAACACTTAGTTCGGAGACCGCCCCCCTCTGGAATAGAGAAGCAGTTTGAAAACAACAATTTCATGTCTCACACGCCTGGGCCCCAGCAAGCCCCACAGTCACAAGCAACTAACTCGGAGCAGGAGCTTACAACAGCTGGCAATTAGTGCTATTTAGCATTTAATTTGCGTTTAGTTAGGTAACGAGTGCTTATTGATTACCTGATAGGGAAGGAGCTGGCTAAGCACTGCCTGGGGACAGCTTGCCGGAGGAACCCAGCCTCTACTTACCTGCTCGGGACTGCGATGAGCGCTTGGGAAAGGCAGCTTGACAGCAGTGACAAAATGCTTCTGTGGCAAAGGTAAACCAGTCCATACGCTGCCACGGGGGTGATCACTCCTTCGGAACTCAGGGTTCTAACTCCCAGAGCGCTTCTGTCCTGGGGAGCGCCAGTCACGCTTCCTGTGGGCTAAGGCTGCTCATCTCCACCACTGCAGAGCCAACCCCTGACAGTCAGCAGCCCTACGTCCTTGGTAGAAAGGGAAGCCTGGTGTAATGGCGGGAATGACACAGGGCAGGTTTCCCTATGACCCGAGCAGACGGGGTGAAGGAGGAGTCCTGGAGCCCTCAGTGGCTTTTCACGCTCTTACTGGGATTTACCAGGTACACGGGAGGCAGGGGTGCTGGGGGGTGCAGGCTGGCAGGCCTCCCAGCCCCCAGCAAGTCTTCACTCTACCTGGGCTCTGCGGCCTGCTCTGCTGGCCTTGTTCTCTGCTGCTCTCATGGTTCTGGCGTCCCCGTGACACCGCCCTTATAAGCGCAGCCTTAGCCCAGGTGAATCCACTTACGCACGCCCACACCCCACTCCAGGTGCCCGCCCTCAGGAATCATTCAGGACCGCAGGGATCCATCATCAACCCTAATGGCGGGAGAGCAGAAAAGCCTGATATTTCTTACCTTACCTTACACCTGGACACCCCCAAACAGCAGCACCAGTGAGCAGAGATCAGTTACGTGGCTCCTGGAAGAGGTGGTTTGGGGCAGCTCCAGGCCAGGGGTGGGCATGAAATCACAAAGTCAGGAGGAGCGGGGAAGGCTCTCTGGGAGCAGAATGGCCCAGCAACATTGGCGGAGAGGAGAGAGGGGGTGCAGACTGAGGAGTGGGCAGTGGGGTAGGGCCAGAGAGGACTGTGTGGCAAGGCAGGCCCCACGTGCTGCAGAGTCTGAGGCTGTGGAGATGGCCCGGTGAGGCTGCATCCAGTGGACATGACCATGCCAGTCATCAACACCCCGTGGCTGTCTGAGGAGCTGACACCAAGGACAGGGACTGGGGCCTGGCCCTAACCTCAACAGCAGATGCTTGCTGGCCCTGGGGGGTGCTGAAAGGTGCAGTGGTGGCCCCCACCCCACTCCCACCCCCACCCCCTGGCAGCGGCGAAAGTCAGGGAGAGAGAGACACTGGCGGGTCCTTAGACTGTGAATTCAGAGCCTACAGCGGAGTGATCCAGGCTCAGGCTGGGAATGGGGTTCAGGCAGGGGGACAGGCCGAGGGGCACGGGAGTGGAGCAGAGGGAGACCACTCAGTCAGGCTGGCCATGTGACTGACGTGCCTCCTGGTCTTAAATGCTCCTTCTACGATGAAGAGTGGACAGTGATATCACATGGGTAGGGCTGTGTGGAGTCGAGGGAACAGTCACCCAAGGATTCCCCTACCCATTACCAGGAGCAGCTGGTAGCAGCTGCCATTCTGCTCCCAGAAAGGCAGTCACACTGCCCCACACTTGGACCTCCCGGCCTCTCCTGGGTGCTGCAGAACCCCGAGGGCCCCCCAGCTGACCTCTGCTGTGGACTGGGACCCACTGGTGAGTGCATCGTGGCCACTAGGGGGCGCTGTGTCCACTTGCCGCGTGCAGACAGGATTGAAGCCACTTCACTCTTGTGCCACCAGTGACGCGGGCACCGCGTCCACTGTGACCACCTGCCCAGGTGGGAGGGCCCTTCCTGGCTCCCTCTCAGATGAAGATCCTGGTGTATGAAGGGAAAATGAGGGGCCAGGTCCCCAAGGCACAGAGGCAGAGAGGGAGGGCTGTCTGCCCCCAGCGGAGCTGTAGCTGACCACTAGTGTTTGGGAGGAAACCCTAGGTGGTCCCCAAAATACTTTGTGGAATCTGAGCAGCCAAGGTCAGGCTAATGCACCGGCCCTGGAGGACAGAGGCGGGGACTGGGGTGCTGTTTGCGCTTGGGGCTCTCCCACTGCGGCCCGCACACTCAGGGCCCTACTCAAACCCCAGCCTCGTCCTGATGCAGTCCCCCCACCCAAAAACCCTCTCAGCCGCGCCAGCCCCAAGCTGGCTTACTGTGGCCTGAGAGCCCCTCCCCGCCGTGAGTCCCTCCTTTTAGTTACACGCATGCCCCGCGGGCCGCAGTGAGGGCAGCACGCTGCCCACGGACGCCTGGAGTGGGGTACAGGCACCGGAACCCTGGAGATGCTCTCATTCACCCCAACTCTTCCCCCCACAACGTGGCGGGGGCCGTCGTTACCCACACAGCACAGAGCTGAGATGCAACCAGGTGGGCTTCCAATGTCTTCCTATGAAATCCAAGCTCAGGAGCTGTAGGGGTCCCGTGAGGGCTCCTGACCGCAGACCCCCAAAGCTGAGCTCCGCTTCCCAGCCTGGGGCAGCCTCACACCCTCAAGTGCCGACTGCGCTGAGCAAGTGAGACCATTGAGCGAGGCGCAAACTCCATCAAGCGGGGCTGGAGGCGGCCTTTCCACCGAGCAGTGGGTCACGCCCTGTGCTGGGCCGGCCTTTGCCCCCTCAGTGCTGGTGGTTTATGGATGATTTGGGGCAGGCCCGCTGGGAAAGAGCAGACTGGACAGTCCACTAGCTACTCTGGGATCCGGGGGGACTCCGGGTGCCCAAATAAATTTTAGGATTTCTCCTGAGGAACCGCCCGCATGAGAAGAAAGGTGACTGTGGGGTAAAGGAAGACGCTCAGGCTTTTGCGCCGCTGGCCTCTGTGGCTCTCCCCTGCGGCCTTGAATGCAGGAGGCTCTTGGGGGCGTGGGCACGGGGCTCACGTGCCTGATGGTGGACACCTGGAGCAAGGTGTGGGCGCCGTGAGTGGGGGCACCTGAGCCTGGAGGCAGCGCCTGTAAGGGCGGCGTCACGGAGGACGGTGTGCGGCGGAGGGCCCGTGGGAGAACGCCGGAGAGCCGAGACGCACCAGGCTGGGGGGCCTGCCGGCCCCGGGCCCCCCGCCTGCCCAGCGCCTGGCTGCCGCACCACCCGTGGCGTCGAAAGACCATGAAAAGCCTGAAAAAGCCACTGAGGGCTCCGGCCCTCTCCTTTGCCCATCTGCTGGCATCCACAGGGAACCAGCCCTGTGCCTTCTGTAGTTCTGCTGCCACACTGTCCAGGAGGCCCAGTCGTGCTGGCCAGACCACCTTCTGGACCTTCCTTCCACGGGAAATGGGAAGCTGGACTTGGAGTTCAAATGGCCAGGTCAGCCCACCTCACCGAGGCACCCACGTGGGGGAGAGGGGGCTGAAGGCAGACACCGGGGTGCTGGGGGCACCGAGTCTCCCCGGGCTTCTCTCCCTTCCCTTGCTCTTCCATTTCGGCCCAAAACCATAGCAAAGGGGACAAGAAATGAGAGGAACTCAGCCCTTGGGATGTCTGCATGGGGGTGAGTCCCCTGCAGGGGGCCAGGAGGGTGTCTACACCGCCCACAAACGTGTAGACCTGGGACCCAGCCCTCTGCACACACTGGACACAGCCTGGGATGCGTCTTTATTACACATGAAAGCAACTGCCGGCACCGCGTGATGCTGAGCAGACCCCCCCCCCAAGCTAAGACAGAACAGGCACCCCTCAAAGCAGCCTCCCTCACACGCGCCACGCCCGCAGGCAAGGCCAGCCCCCCAATCCAGCAGCTCTCCAGAGATGAAGCACAACCCAGGCCCAGGGGCCAGAGACCCCCCACTCCGCACTTCCCAGCCGTCTGAGCGGCCCAGACGACCCATCCCTCTGGGAGGCACACGACTGGGGGCCACCACTGCTGCCTGCCCCACCCCTTCTGCAGAATCTGGGCCAGGAAATGAAGCAGGAGGGAGGGTGCAGGGGGGAGCAGTAAAGGGGATGCCTCTCCTCCCTCAGACATGCCAAGGCCTGGGCCTGAATGCCAGGGGCCTCATGCTCACGGCAGGGGCTATCCGAGGGGGGCGCCCCGGAGGACAGCAAACACCACCCCCGGGCTTAGAAACCCCCCGCAGGGCCCCTGTGGCCCGTGAGCCTCCGCTAGAGGAACGGGCCGCGGGAGCTGGCAGACCCCCCATGCTCCGCTCCGCTGCTGGCCGTGCGGGCGGGTGTCCACCCCGATACCCCGTGTCCAGCTGTCACGGCCACCCGCGGAGGTCTCTCGCGAAGGGACACCCTTTCTGGAAACGCCCTGGTAAACAGCTTCTGCTTTATTTCAGGAAGGTTACAAAGAGCCGAGCTCCATCGTGTGAACAGGTATCCCCCCTGGACCCCGACTCACCCTTCGCCCCTCGTCCCAGAACCCAGGGAGAGCCGAGGGCCTGTGCCCTGCAGAAGCCAACGACAAAAAGCAAGTGTCCACCCTGAGATCCGCCTGCCGCCCGGGCGTGGCTCGCTCCTGCGGCCCCGGGAAATGAACGTGTTGGGTTGACCGACATTTATTGAGTTTCCAGTGAAAAGCTCTATAAAATACAGTAAATACGGTGGGGCTGGGACAGGCAGGCGGCCCGGGGCCTGCGCAGACCTGACGCGGGACAGGCCGCCACGGCGCCTCATGCTTCCCAGCGGACACGTGGAGGCGCAAAGCCGCGGGCCGGGGCCGCTCGGGCGGGGGCCCTCCTCTTCCTCGGCTGCCCCCCTCCCGGGGCCCGCAAGTGACAGTGAGCGCGGGGGACTTGCAGCGGCGAGCGGTGTGGGCGTGAGCATGCAGGGTGCGCGGCGGCCACTACAAGTAGAAGTCGAAGGTCAGGTCGCACTTCCCCATCTTCTGCTTGTACACCAGGTCGAACTTCTCGTTCATGGACACGGTGAAGATGTCCTTCCACAGCCCCACTCTCCCTGCAACACAAACAGGCGGATTCGCTGGATTCGTCAGGCCACAGGGGGCCTCGGGCCCTGTTCCTGGTCCCTCTGAGCTGGCCTGCGGGGCTGGGCAGGCCCCGGGACTAGGCCCCAGGGGGCCCTCCTGCCCGGGTCCAGTCGTCCGGGTGTTCTCTGCCCGCTCGGGGAGCCGAGGCCCCAGGAGGGCGGCACCCCTGGGCGCTGCAGAGCCGGCCCAGGGCTCCCCACGGGGGGCCCACACCCGGAGGACGGAGGTCTGGGGCTGAGCCACAGGCTGGACTCCGGGCCTCCGGGCCCCCACTCCTCGCTCACAGCTCAGCAGCTCCACCAAGGCGGCGCTTGCTTCTGGAGATTTTGCAAGGGAAAAAAAAACCATTCAAAAAGGCAGAAATGGGTTTCCTGGAGAGCAGGATGCCGCCAACAGGGCCGCGGGCACAGAGGTCCAGCGCCTGCCCGCCCCTCACCTTGGGGGGACACGGAGGGAACGAGGCAGGGCTGTGTGAGCCAGTCTCGAGCCTGTCGGGGGCTCAGGGGCAAGGCGGCCCTCAGGGCAGAGGCAGAGGGGCCGGCGGAGCCTGCGGGATCATGGCCGGCTCCTTCATGATGAGGCTGAAAGGAAGCAGGGACGCAGCTCCCGGGGCCCCCGCAGCGGAGCGCCACTCTCCTTGTGAACCTCGAGGCCTTCCGTGGGTCTGGCCAAAGAGCGACAGTGACCCCGGGGCTGTGGGGAGGCTGGACTCTGACCCCTGCCTCCGGCCTCGCCGGGCGTTACTGCGGCCCCTCAGCTGTGAAGGCGCCACCTCGGAGGCCCCTCAGAGTCTTTCCAGCCAGCAGCTCTGAGAGCAGAGCCCACCAGCCCCACCACAGCAGCCCCCGGCGGCCCAGGGGCACTGACCCCTGCGGGGAGACCCCCCACACGCTGGGCCTTTCTACTCGGTGATGAGAAATCTATGTCGGTGCTGAGGAAAAAGATAAGGAAACCTGGTCTTACGACCTCTGACACCCGAGGGCCCACACTGGAAGCTTCTGGACCCGCCGCACCGCCGGCAGCTTGCCCACGATTACTGCGCTCAGCTGAGGCCGCAGGCGGGACCTCCCCCCCCAGCTGAGGTCTGACTCGGGGCGGGAGGTGTGTGCTGGGGGGCGGGGGGCTAAGCGGCCCTGCCTCCAGGCCAGGGCCTGAGGAGCAGAGAGATGCGCTGAGCGGAAATAAAACCAAAGAACTGAAATGAAGCCAAACCAAGGTCGACAATGGCGAAGCGGACAGCGGGGCGCGGGCAGCGGCAGGTCCTCACGCTCCTGTGCCATACAAATGAACCAAAAGGGGTCGTTTGGAGGTCACAGCCAAGGACAACAAAACGGCAAAAGTAAAACTAAAAAAGAGCAAATAAATGTCAAATGATAAATATTTGTGAAGATGCAGCAGGAAATCAGGCACGAGGGACGGGGCTCGGGTCTCCTCAGGGGAGAGGCTGGCGCTGCTGGCAGGGAGGCCCTGCCCAGCGAGGTACCGGCGGCGGAAGCCCCCCACCAGAGGGAGGGTGAGGGAGGCTCAGGCCCGGCTGGGGGGCTGCCGCCCCGGAGGGCAGAGGGCTGGGGTGGAGCCGCCCTTCGGGCACCTCGAAGTCTCCCTGCACCGAGCTGCCAGGCCTCAGCCTTCCTGTCTCCCCAACACTCATCACCTGCGGAAGCTCCAAGCTCACAGCTGGGGCCGGCATGGTCTCCGCAGCCGGGGTCAGGCGCGCCTCACCCGAGAGGCCCAGGGCCTGCTGCTCAGGGAATTCCAGGGCCAGGCTCTCCGACACCACGAGACGGGGCGGGGGACAACCCAGGTGGGTCTGCCCCACCCCCAAGGGCTCCCACCCAGAAGCCCCTCGGCTGCCAGGCTAGAGGGCCGCCCGGGGGGAGCCGCCTCGGGCTCACGCCTGCCCCAGCCGGGCTGCTCCGTATCTGGGCCGCCAGCACCTCTGGGGACTCTCCCACAGGCCAGGGGGAGGCTGAGGACTCCACCCCAACATGCTGTGCCTCCAAATCTCGGCCCCAAACCGCAGCTGCCCGGGGCCAGCTGTGGGTCCGGGAAGGCATCGTGCAGGGAAAACGGAGGGGCTCAGGCCTTTCCTGCCCTCCCGCCGCTGGCCTCGACGGCCGGCTCCTGCGGGCCGGCTCTCCGCCCAGGCTGCAGCGGGAGGAAGGGCAGCCGCAGCTGGTTGCCGGGGAGGCCAGCGGCGGGAAGCGAAAGAGCCCGCGCCCCTCCCTCTTCCCTGCCCGGCCCCGAGAACCTCTTGCCCAGGAAGTCGGAGACAGCCCGGCCACCGGCCCCAGTGGGCCTCAGGGCCCTCTGACCGGCGGGGCAGCGGCTCCGGGGGAAGGAGGCCGGGGCAGGGAGGCAAGGGGCCGGGAGGGCGGGCGGGCGCGTACCCCGGCCCACGGGCAGGGCCTCGGCGTTGCAGCACTGGTCCACCAGCTGGTGGCAGTGCTCGCTCAGGGACTCCAGCTGCGCCTTGTCACAGGACACCCCCAGGAACCTGGCCAGCTGCTCCACCATCGCCACCAGGTCCTGGAAGACAAGAGGGAGAGCGCAGCTGCCACGGGAGCGTCCTTCGCCCGCCGCGGCCAGGGCTGCACCGGAGCAGGGGAGCCTGGGCGGGAAGGAAAACCCAGAAGCTCCGCAGCCGCTGTCAAGGCTCAGATCTGGAACTCACACCCGGGCCCCCGGGGCTCAGAAGCGGCCACCGGGTGTGATACAGCTGAGGGCCCGGAGCACGCCAGCCCTGCCGATCGCCCTTCTGGGCCGCTGGTCCCTGGATGGCCCTGGGGACCCAGGAGGCCCCAAGGCCGCCCGCCTCACCCACCGCAGGAGCATCACTGGCCCAGCCTGAGGGTGAGTGCGGGGGCCAGGGGTCGCACACCTGCTCCCACACAACCCTCCTGCTGCCTCCGTCTTTCCCTGCACAGCTTTGATGCAACACCCCAAACCTACAAAGGCTCGGGGCAGGCGGGTGGAGGGGCTCCTCCCTGACGCCTCGGTGGGCACTCGGGGCTCCACTCCAGCCCTGACTCCCATTAGAGGTGCCAACAGGGTGCCCCCCCCCGACACAGGGCAGCTCAGTGCCTGCAGCGGGGGGTAGCATGTGACCAGAGGAACAGGAGGAGCCCTGCCTCCAGGGGCCTGTATTTAAAGGGCAAAAGATGGGAAAGACACTGGCCCTCCTCGCGCCACCGCCCTTGGCTCTGCCACGCTGCCCTCTGAGTCCCCTTGGGGTCCACCGCACGCCCTCTGTACCTGCCAGCCTCCCTGGGAGCCAGCATCCAGGGATCAGCACCCTGGGCTCACAGTGCGGGGCGGGCTTAGCTCGGGCCCTTCGGCTGCTGTCACAAGAGGCCCTCGAGGGGTGGGGCCATCGGCCGACGCCCTGGCCCAGAAGGCCCACCGCCCCGTGCAGCTGAGGCGGGCCACCCGCCCCCACCCCCATTCTGAGACACTCGTCACCTGAACCGTCTCCAGCCCACAAGGAAGGTGGGCCTGGCATGGAGCACCCCACCCACTCCCCTGCAGCAAGGAAACCCAGGCCCCCAGATTCACAAGCCCCCATCCTGCGTCAGCGTGGGGGTAAGAGGGGCACAGACCCCAGGAGGGGGACCGCTGGAAGCCCCAAACCATTCCTGCCCACAGCCTGAGCCTCTGAATCGCTACCAGGCCTCTCCCCTGAGCGCTGGAGGCCCTCAGCCACCTGCCCACAGCACCCCAATGGGCTGCCCACAGTCCCCTCAAACAGTCCGGCCAAGCAACTCCAACAGTGCCCGAGCCTGCACCCCCTCTCGCTGGCCCAGCAGATCTGCAGGATCAAGTCCAATGCCACACCAGCCCTGCCTACCCACAGGGTCCCAAGCCCCGCCCCCCACCCCCACTCCCAATGCCCCCACAGACTAGCTGGACTCCCCTGGCAGGACAGGCAACCGGCATCTCTGCCTTGGCGCTGGCCCGTCCCCCAGGCAGGGCCATGGCGGGCAACTGTGCCAGCCGCGTGCTCCCCACTCTGAGACACTCGTCACCTGAACGGACGCACAGGTGAGCCAGCGGCCGGCAGCAGCTGGACAGCCGCCCCTGCCAGGCAGCAGCTGAGGGAGGAGCAGCCTGTGCCCAACCGGGGGCAGCAGGTGGTGAGTGCGGCTGCTGGAGGCAGGAGACAGGCCTGAGGGCACCTCTAAGGCGGGGCCGAGGGTGGGCAGCCGGCAGAGCCCGCAGGACCCAGCACCGGTGGGCCAGGTGACCCAGAGCTCCCCCGAGTTCTGCTTTCTCCCCGAAAGCCTGGGAGCCTGGAAGGTCTGGGTGAGCAGACCCCGTGCCCCCCCCAGCTCCCTCTCCAGATGGTCAGCAGCGGCCGTGCAGACGCCGAGCCCAGCGAGCCGCACGCACGCTCACCCGGTGCATGTCTTCGTACTTGAGGAAAAGCACGTTCGAGTCCATCCGGTGCTCCCAGAACTCCTGCACGTGCTCGAACCAGGAGCCGTAGCCCACTGCGGAGACAGGGCCGGGGCCGGGGTCACAGCCAGGGAGGGGGGCGCCTGTGCAGAGTACCCTTCCTGCCGGGGGCAAAGCTGGCAGCCCCAAGGGCAGGACGAGCCCCTCCCAAAGCCCCACGTGATCTCATTCTCTGTACAAGTCTCTCGCAGCGACAGTCCTCAGCCCCCCAACCCCACTCCTGGGCACGCTGAAGACCTGACTTTGGGGTGATGACCCCTGCTGGGTGGGGTATAGCTGGCACCTGGCGGGGGGACCTCTGCAGCACCCAGGAGCATCTCTGTATCCCGGGCAGTGGCTCTGGCTGCGGGGTGGGCAGAGGGCAGGGCAGGGATGTGGCAGATCCCCCTCCTGCCTGCGCGGGCAGAGTCAGCGCTCGGGCCACCGGGACAGAAGAGGGAGCGCCTGCGCGGGAAGCGGCCCTCGGGCTCAGGGGTCTGGAGGAGCGCCCACGCCCGGGTCAGGGTGCACGGGGACACACAGCCCGGAGTCCTGGGCCCAGGGCAGAGCCGGGGTCCAAAGGCTGAGAAACCCCACCCGCACCGAGGGCCGGCACAGGAACAGAAACTGCCTTGGGCTGGAGGCTGGACATGCAGGCGACACGGGGGCAGATGAGGATGGCACCCCCCCCCCCCGCCGGGGGCCGCTGCTCACAGGGACAGAGTGTCCGGGTCTCCCGGAGGCAGGTGGGGCTGGGGAGTGGACCGTGCGGGAGGAGACCTGTTTTCCTCAGGGAACGTGCTGTCCTGGAGGGGGTTCACCAGGCCCCTCCCTACTCTTCAGCCTTGACCCCGCTGCTCCTGGGTGTCCAGGCGGACGGTGGGGATGCAGCAGCTCCCTCTGCCCTCTCGGGCCATCCTGCCTACAGAGCACGTCCCTGAGACACTGCTCCTGTCACCTGGGCACACAGCGCCCCGGCTGAGCACGCGAGTCAGCACACCCAAATTCAGGGTCCTTTCACCGCTCCAGCTGCCACCCTGGCTCCAGCTCCTCAGCACCTCGGACAGAGGACACCCCTGCGCCTCAGCAGCCAGGTCGGGCTGGCCCTGGCCTGGACAGTGACAACAGAGAGCCTCAGGGCCCAGGGAGGGACCAGCGGGTCGGGCGGGGCCGTGGCAGGTGCCGGCCTCCCTCAGCATCGGGCCGCACCGGGGCCACCTGCCGCTGCTCTGGCCCCGCAGAGCGCTGAAGCCCGCACCAGGCGGCAGGACACATCAGGTCCTGGGGCCGTCACCCCTGCAGGTGCTGCTCCCGTGCTGCAGACGCGGGGATCCAAGAACCAGGCTTTGGGAGCCCCGTGAGTGGTGCTGCAAATGTCCCCCAAGCCACGAGGGGCCTAAGGGTGGGCAGGCTGCGGGCAGGCTGGACAGAGGGTCCCCAGCTGTTCCAGGGGCCTTAGGGCACAGATAATGTGGCCTCCTTCCATGACCCTTGTCCCAGGACCCCTTCTACCTGGGGCCTCGCCTCTCTGTACCCCTCCTTCCCAGGAAGGCAGGGAGCAGGGTGGCCCTAGGCCTCCAGTGGCCAGGCCTTGGGGGCAGCTCCAGTTAGGCCACCCTGAGCCCCATTTAAGCTGGGGGCACCAATCCTGCATTTCTGTGGCTGTGCACTTTCTCCTAATCCCATGCCAGCCCCTGGGCCGGCTGCGCGAGCGGACAACGAGGCTGAGCATCGAGATGGGAAATTAACCACAAAGGCATCTTTTCCGACTTGGGCACAGAGGCGTCCACTGCTGGCTTTGTTAAAGTCCAGACAGGACTCACTTAAAAGATTCTTGGGGTGCAAACCCCAACTAAACTGCCCTCTGGCAGACCAGGGAAGCCACAAGGAGCCCGGAAACTCTGAGGCGCTGCTGACTGCTTGCTGAGGGACAGCCAGGCCAGGGAGGAGCGAGCAGAGGGAGGGGCGGCTCCCGCCCTGGGCCTGCGGCAGCCAAGACTCCCCCCACCCCAGGGTACAGCAGAGCCCCCGACAGCCTCCCCTCGGGGAACAGCTTCCCGCACAGACACTGCTTCTGCCTCCGCCACAAGTCGGCCCCACCTCATCACACTGGCCTGAGGCTCGAGATCAGCTGAAGGCCACAGGGCTTCAGACGGAGCCCCAGCCGCCTCTCCCTCCAGCACCAAGGACAGACACCTGGGCCTCTTCTCCCCGCCTCCCTGCTGGTTCTGTGCGGAGCCGGCAGGAGGGGCCAGGACCACCACAGCGCCCGAGTCCTAAGGCCCCGCAGCAGCTGAAGCCCCTCTGTCCCGAGCCACGGACGTGGCAAGGGAAGGGCTGGAGCGGAACCCGCCGACAGGAGGAGCTTCCAGGACCCCAGGAGCAGGCCCGCCTGGTGGGGCGGTCACTGCGAGAGCGGAGGTGGGGAGGGAGGGAGGGAGGCAGGCACGAGGACGGGCGGCAGGCCGCGCACTCACGTTTGTCATTCATGAACCTCCGGCAGAACTCCTGGAAGGTGCCCCGGTAGCTCATGGTCCGCAGGGAGCGGTGGAACTGGTAATAGGCCACCACCAGGTCCTTGGGGTTTCGGGCCATGTAGATGACCTGAGGGGCACGGGAACAGGTAGGGGGCGCCCCCGCCCGCCCGCCGGCCCACGCGCCTGCCCAGATGCCACTGCCTGTCCCCGCTGCAGCAGAGACCTCTGGCCCGCCAAGGCCTGCGGGGCACCGCGCAAGCACATCGCTCTGCTCTGCCTCGGGCGCAGCTTTGCCGTCGGCAGAGAGAGACGGGGCGGCCCTGAGCCTGCGGATGCGTCCACGGGCCTCACCAGCCTAACGCGGCTGAGGAGACGGGGACAACTGGGGACAGAGCGCGCGGCCGCGAGTCCTCGGCCTGCCACGGGCAGAGGCTGGGTGGGGGGTGATCAAGTCCATGTTCAAGTGGGAGGGAAAACCTAGAGAACACGGGTGAGATGCAGGCGATGGGGGGCCTCGGCGCCCCCAGGCCTCCCGGGCTCTCTGGGCAGCAGGCCGTGCAGGGACGGCTGGGGCGGGAGAAGCTACCTTGGAATCACCGTTGTGGAGGTCGGACGGCAGGAAGCGGTAGGGGAGGTGGCTCTTGATGAGACGGGGTGACGTCAGCTCCTGTGGGGTCACGGGAAAGGCTGTCAGAGGGGCAGCCCGGGCCTTCTCGGGCCCAGCGCGCGGGGGGCTTGGCCAGAGCCAGGACGGCCACTCCACGGCCCCTCACTGGAGATGCCACCAGGCCCCAGGAAACCACGGCGTGGCCTGGGGTCTGGAGTGGCCAGAACAGCCCCGCGGGCCCCGAGGGCAGAAGGCACAGGGCCCCGCCTCCGCCCGCCCTCTCCCCTGCTCTTTGGGGCATCTCTCAGACACCCCACGAGGCCTGGCCTGGCGCTTCCTTCCCCGGCCAGTGCCGAACACGTTTAACCACCAGTCACTCCTGCCCCTCTGGGTGGGTCCTGTGGGGGCCATGGCACCCCGCTGCCACTCTCCCAGCCATGGCCCAGGGAGGCTGCAGGAGGCGGCTGGCGATTCCCACAGGCGGGTCGGTGAGGCCAGCGAGGGGCGTGGGCGAGACTGAGCGGGGAGGGGTGCTCCCAGCGGCCTCTCCAGTGCTCGTCCGGGGCTCCGGGAGAAGGCTGCTCTCACCGATAGCAAATATCCGATGCCAAAGCACCGGCCCGGTTCCCCTGGCAGGGGTGAGCCACGGCCGGGACGGGAGAGGGCGGGCGAGGCAGGGGCCGGGTCGCGCACCGGCCGGGCTCACCGGTCATCCATCCCGGGGCCACTGTCCCGCTCGGGCCTGACAGCCCGGGGGGAGCGGAGCTCTGTGCTCTCCCCCCACCCATCAGGGCCCTGAGCCCCCGAGGAACGGTCACTGGGGGCGCGGGCACCTTGATGATGTCCAGGCCGGGCTGAGGGTACTCCAAGACCGGCAGCTGCTCGTCGATGTTCATCAGGCCGATCTCGTCGGGGTCGGCGCCCTGGCTCACCAGGTAGACCACCTCCTGCAGCAAGCTCGTGCCTGCGGGGGCGGGGGGTGAGCGCGCGGAAGGGCCGCCATGGCCGAGGGCCGGGGAACCAGGGCACCGCGAGTCCATGGAATGGGGGACCCGGCGGCGAGCCAGCCCCAGCTCAGGAGACGCTCACAAGACGTCACACGGCCGCCCGGGGTCACGGGGTCACAGCGCTGTGCTGTCCTGGGGCTTCCCAAGCGGGGCTTTTGGTCTCCCGGGGAGCCCTGAGGGTCCCGGGAGACGCACCTGCCAAGTCATCATTTACAAGGACCACCACGGGGCCCTGAGCGTCGACCCCGCACCACTCCTGCGGCACACACCGCGGCCTGCAAGCCTCCTGCAATCCCCGGACGCCTCCCGGGCACCCCCAGGATAACAGCGGCACGTTCTAGAACAAACCAGCCGCACTAGTCACAACAGCGACGTCCGTCAAAGCAGGGTGCGCGAATTAACAGTGACACTCAGGCCAGGGGGCACCGGCCTGGATCCGGCCACGGAAACCCGGGGCCAGCGCCGCGGGAGCGCAGCAGTGGGGCCACGGTGGCCACTGGGTGACGTCCGTGTGCATGAGCGCCAGTGACGGGGAGAGTTGTGCTGTCTGGTCACGGCCTCGGGGGGGACACTGGGACAAGTGGGGAGCTAGCACCGCTCTTCACTGGTCAGGTGGTCATGTGCAAGTGCGGGCAGGCAGCAAACCCCCACGTGCCTTAGCCAGACGGCATCAGCTTGGCATCCGGCACAACGGGCGGCAAAGCCCAGCCCCAC
This sequence comes from Talpa occidentalis, assembly GCF_014898055.3. Lineage (NCBI taxonomy): Eukaryota > Metazoa > Chordata > Mammalia > Eulipotyphla > Talpidae > Talpa > Talpa occidentalis. The sequence goes on along the minus strand of NW_023601653.1, from coordinate 2,104,209 downwards.
GGCCCGGCTGTGGACACAGGCCACTGGGGGGGGGAGCATGGGGTCCAGCATGCTTGCCCCCCACGGGCTGGCGGGCCCAGCCCCCACAGGCCCACAGGCGTGCTAACCAACGCCCCGCCAGGCAGCCACCCCATGGGCTGTCCCAGCACCCTGGCCTGGACAGGCCCCCCGCCTGGATTTGGGACTCCAGAAGAGCATGTTTCAGCTGCAAGTGGGGTGAGCCCTGCTGAGACCTCTCTGCAGGTTCTCCCTGTAGATATGAGGGGCCTAGCACCTCGCTACCCAGGAAGGCCCCCAAGTTCTCTGCACAGGCCCCTAAGGTACGGCCCCCGCTTCCTTGGAGGTGTCACTGGAGATCTTCCCTGTGCTCAGCAGCTCCCCCCCCCCCCCCACAGCCTGTGCCCAGGCAGATCTGTTCCTCTCCTCTAAGAGGCTGGCTTTCCCTGACCACCCCCACCGTCGAGAGACGCCTCCGCTCCCCTGGGGAGCCCTGGCACCAGGACCAGCCAGGGGCAGAGCTGGGGCTTCCCTCTCACGTGACAGTTTCCACGCGCCCCCCGCTCCCCCACTCCCTGCCTTCTCTGAGCCTCTGAGCGTCTTTGCACAGGAGCCCTGGAGGATGCACTCAGCGTGGACCCCAACACCCACAGCAGCCCTGCCTTGCTCGTCCGGCTGCCCCGCAGCCCATGGAGACGGCTAGGGCAGACCTGGGGCCAGTTCTGGGTCCTTCCATCGTTCCACACAAGGAACGTCAAGGTGACATGAGAGCGACAGGCTTGGGGAGCACGGCTGGCACGTGGCACAGGCATCTGTCCGTCCTGCCCACTCAGGAGAAGCCCTGAGCCAGGCTGAGGCCGGAAAGGAGGCCCAGCGGGACCGAGCATGCGGGTCGACGCAACACCCACGAGCTCAGGCAAGACACTGGCCGCCTGCAGCCTCTGCTTCACCGCCACAGGCGGAGCCCAGCTCCCATCTGCCTCCCAGAGCCCTGGGGACCAGGGCCTGTGACATGGAGGCGCAGGGCGGGGAGCTGACAGGCTGGGTGGGGGCAGTCCCTGTCTGGTGAGTGATGCCACCTGCTCCTGGCTGACACACACGTCCAACTGGCCCTGGCTGGCAGCAGGGCCTCAGGGGAGATGGTGGTGCCCAAGAAGCAGAGAGGGGGTGGGATGTTACCAACAAACAGCAAAGACCAGGAGGCTGGGGGACTGTCTGTTGTAGCAAACAGCCCCCGAGGGTATCCTGGGGACTTCACAGGGGCCGGGAGGCCGTCACTGGGTCTCTGTCACCAAGGGAAAGAGCCACCTGTTTCCTCTCAGGGCTAACAACCCAGGCCTTACAAACGAGATTTGAGTTTTGGCTAGAAACTTCCTCAAATACCCCCTTCCCCATCAAGGTGCTCAGGAAGTCCAGGGTGGAGCCCCGCGAGGCCCCCCATGCAGGGACCCTCTGAAGCACCCCACCAGCCCCAGGTACACAGCTTTCTGAGTGCACCCCGGGTTGGGCCATCCTGTCCCTTCCAGCTACTCAACTTCTCAGCCTCTGTCTCTGGGCCGCAAACGGAGGTGCTAGCGCCGAAGCACACCTCCTCTGTGATCCTGAACCCCGAAGAGCAGCTCCCCAACTAGCTCACAAATTCCACAACCTCCCTAAACCTGAAAGAGGCAAACTTTAATTTTCCGGGGGGCCCCCGGTGCCGCCCCACACCCAGCTGGGGTCTGGCAGCACGCCTGAGCAAGGCTGGCAACCTAACCGCTGGGCCCGTGGGGCTGGTGGGGGGGGCTGGGCAGGGGCAGGCGCTGGGGCAGCGGCGGGAGGAAGTCCCTGGTCACAGTGGCTTCTCCTTCCTCGCTATCTCCCCAAGGACACCCCTACAGTACCACAAACTTCTCCAAGCTCCCCCACCACGGTGTCCCACCTCTCCCCAGCACCCCTTCCCCAACTTCCTCAGAGGCTCAGCCTGGGGAGATCTGGGGCCCCCACATAGCCCCACAGGCAAGGTCCAGTTTCCAGCACCTGCCGGCTGGCCCAGCACGGCCTCAGGGCCCGCAGCCCCGGCACACTGCACAGCCTGACTCTCCACCAAGGGGGCCCCCAGGCGTGTCAAAGGACAGGGGGGCGCCTCCTTCGCCCACAAACCTTCCCAGAGGCACAGCAGGTCCTGCCTAGAATCTCAGCTCTGCGGCTCATCTGCCCTGCGACCTTGGCCTGGCCACTTGCCCCTCTGCACCCCAGAGTCTAGACTGCGAAGTGGGGATGACCATCTACATCTCCCGGGGTGCCGGCAAGTATGACGTCAGCTGCTCTGCAAAAGGTTGCTGCCAGGGGCCTGCCCGACGCCAGGGTGCAGGGCTGCGGCGGCGGCCTGAGGCGCGGGCCCCTCCCCGCGCGGGCCCCTCCCCGGCTCGCCCTCGGGCAGGGCGGCTCCATCCCCCACCCGCGCCCACGCAGACGGAGAGGCAGGCTCAGCCCCGCGGCCCTGCTCCCCCCCAGGCCCCGCCCCGCGCGTGAGGGGCGCCCCCGCGCCAGCTGCGCCGGGTCCAGCACAGAGAGGTTAAGCGGCCGCCAAGGTCACACCGCGTGCGGGGCGCGGGAGGGGCCCCACCGGCCCCCTCTCCCCGGGGCGCTGTCCAGCGCGCCGCTCCCGGGGTCAGCGGCGAGGGTCTCCGGCCGGGGTACCCGCCCCCACCCCACCCCACCCCGGCGGCGCGCGAGGGGGCGCACGGGAGGGAGGCGCTCGGGGGTGCGCGCGGGGGTGCGCGCTCGGGGGCGCGCGGGGGGGCGCACGGGGGGGAGGCGCTCGGGGGGGCGCGCGGGGGGCGCGCGGGGCGGCGGGCGGGCGCGGGGAGGGCGCACGGGGGGTGCACGGGGGGCGCGCGGGGGGGCGCGCGAGGGCGCACGGGGGGCGCACGGGGGGCGCCTCGGGGCGAGGGGGCGCGGGCGGGCGGGGCGGCGCGCTCACCCGACTTGGGGTAGGTGACGATCCACACGTCGCTGGGCCGCGCGGGGAAGTTGGCGATCTCCTCCATCTTCCCGCGGCAGAAGGGCGGCAGCCGCACGCCGTGGAACTCGAAGTACTTGCTCTCGAACTCGCCCGGCGTGCCGGGGGTCTCGGCCTCGCTCTCCGCCATGCCGCCGCTCCGGCCGCCGCGCCCGCCCGCCCGCGCCCCCGCCCGCGCGCCCGCGCGCCCCTCCGCAGGCGTGACGTCACGGCGCCGCCCCGCCCCGCGCCGGCGCGGCCCGCTCCCGCCATGACGTCATGGCCCCGCCCGCCGGCCCCGGACCCCCGCGGCGGGGACCCGCGGCCCCGCCCCCCCACCCCCACCGGGCCGGCGCTCGCGCTCGCGGACGCGGGGACACGCCCCGGGGCGCCCCGGCGCGCGCCCGGCTCGCGGGGGCGCGGGGGACCCGGCGCCTTTGGGGGTCCCCCGGGCCCTCCCCAGCCCTCGGCGAGCCGGGCCGGGGGCTGGACTCCAGGGCGCCCCCCCCCCCCCCCCGCCCCCCGCCGGCCTGGACTCGGGCAGCTGCGCGTGCCGGGTGCGCCCGAGCGCGCCACGGCCTGGGAAGCCAAATTCTAAAGAGGTTTTAGGGAACCTTCACCCCGACATTCCCTCCACAAGCTGCAAGCAGCGGCGCTCCCTGCCTGGGACGGTTAAAACAAAAGGCAAAGCCCCCCTGGAATTCTCGCAGCGCCCCTGTCCCGCGCTGAGCCGGGCATGGTGACCTCCAGCCCCGCCGCCGCCCTGCGGGGCGCAGGACCCCGGGCCCCTCCGCCGGCTCCAGGCTGAGACTCGTGCAGCCCCGCCAAGGACAGACGCGGCGAGGCCGGGAGGAGAAGACAGAGACTCCTTCCCGCGTCTTCGCAGACACGGAGGCCCTTCCCGGGCCGGACGCTGCCGAGATCATTTAGGTGAAGGCGCAGGGGCAGCTCGTCACGAACTGTGGCCTCGGGAGAAAGAGGAAACGCGCTGCTGCGCCGGGTAGGCGTCTCCGTGGGGGAGCGCGGGTGTGGACAGGCACCTGCGGCTTTGCCATGGGCTGACTATTTGGAGAAAAATGTGTATTTGTCTTTGCTGGAAAGGTCCTTAGACACAGGGATCCAGGAATGCTAGGTGTGTGCCCAGATCTTGGTCCCTAAGTACTTCCAGCAAAAGTACCCAGGATTTCTCAGAGAAAAGGGTAATTCCAGAGCACAGCCAGTACCAAATGAACCTGAAACATGTTATTGGGCCAAAAAGTAATTTTCAGAAGTACGGGGTTGGGTGGAAAGGACACAGGCGTCAGCTCCCGAGGCAAGGCAGGAACAATTTGTGCATAATTGGTAAAATCTGCAAACAACCGACTGTCCATCAGCACCAGCCTGGATAGATTGTGATACAGTCAGACAATGGGTCCTTACTACACAGAGATAAAAAGAATGACCGGTGTGTGCGTCGCCTCAGGTAAATGTCACAGTCAAAACAATGAAGCACAGAAGCCGAATACAAAGGGCCTGTGTTGTGCCATTACATGCAAGGACAAGGTTCAGGGTTCAAGGACAAGCAAAGCTGCAAGGTCAGGACAGTGCTTCATGTGGGGCCGGTGGGTGGAGGGTCGGCCGCCTCCAGGGTGTTGGAGGCGCTGGCTCCTGTGCTCAACGGTGTCCCCCTGCTTCCACCTTCCCAGGACAAGTTCTGGACTGGCCACTCCCCCATCCTCTCATGGTCCTGCCTTGCCCAGCTGCTCTCCTCGCCCCGCTCCAGTGGCTAAGGGGTGTGGGCACAGGTACAAAGTGGGTCAGCTCTAACACACCCTCTGCACCTCACCCCCTCCATCTGTGTCCTAGACTGGCAGCACCCAGCACATCTAGTGGGTACATCAGCGAACGTGAGCTTCTCCCTCATCACCAACCCAGGTAGCCGTTTCTCTGGTGTGCAGGTTGCAGTCCTCTTGAGATGCCCGCATTCCTTCACTGCTGCTCCTTCTTCCACCTCAGAGCCGGCACTGGCCAGCCTGGTCTTTCTCACATCACATTAGTCCACTTCTGACTCTTCTCCCACCTCTCTCTCCCACTTTTAAGGATCCCTGTTACATTGAGCCCACCCAGTAATCCAGTATAGTCTATTTGAAGGTCAGCTGATTAATCTTATTTATTTTATTTTATTTTTTTTTAGTTTTTTTTTAATAGAGGCATGTTTTATTTATTTGTTTGTTTGTTTGTTTGTTTTGTTTATACATGCACTGGGTACAGTCAGAAGCGCAGGAGTGTGAGAGAATTCACCAGAGCCAGAGCGGGGAGCAGAGCAGGCAGAAGGACCGAAGGACACTGCTGAGGGGAGCAGCGGGCGGCAGGAGAGGTCTGCGCGCCATGCGGGACCCTCCTCCGGGGGCCGGGAGCAGCCGGGGATCGAACCGGCGCTGCAGAGGCGGCGGGCAGCCTCGCAACCCAGCACTCAACCGCTGCGCCACCGGGGAGGCCCTGATTAATCTTATTTAATCTGCAACCTCCATTCCTTTTGACACACAACATAGTCACATAACACAGGGGTGGGGAGTACTATTCTGCTTACCACCGTTGTATCACTTCTTCTAATTTTTCTATAGGCTTAAGTCTTTTTCAGCACAAAACTGAAAAGAAAAACTTTTTATAGGAAATCCTGAGGCATCTACAAAACCAAAAAAGCTACTAGAACTAATAAATCGGTTTAGCAAGGCCAAAACCAGAAGGCAGTTCTAGCTCTACATACTAGCAACCGGTCATTGAAAACTGAACATTTAAATTACTATTTGCATCAAAAAATTAAATGTTTAAGAATAAATCTTTTAAAAAGATGTGTGACAAGCTACAAAACACCGATGTGAGAAATGAAATAAAAATCTTTAAAACTTGAGACAGAAAGATACCCACGTTGTGGACTGGAAAAGTCAACATTGTAGAGATGCTCATTCTTTTCAAATTCACCAATAGTCTTTACTATACAATCCCAAGCAAAAGCCCAGCATGCACTTTTGTAGAAATTAAGAAGCTGGTTCTAAATTCTACGTGGAAAAGCAGAGAACCTAGAACAGTCAAAACAATTTTGAGTAAGAATAGCTAAGCTGGGGCCTCCCCGGTGGCGCAGCGGTTGAGTGCTGGGTTGCGAAGCTGCCCGCAGCCTCTGCGGCGCCGGTTCGATCCCCGGCTGCTCCCCGGCCACCAGAGGAGGGTCCCCCATGGCGCGCAGACCTCTCCTGCCGCCCGCTGCTCCCCTCAGCAGTGTCCTTCGGTCCTTCTGCCTGCTCTGCTCCCCGCTCTGGCTCTGGTGAATTCTCTCACCCTCCCGCGCTTCTGACTGTACCCAGTGCTTGTATAAATAAATAAATAAATCTTTAAAAAAAAAAAGAATAACTAAGCTGGAAGGCTCATGCTATCACATTTTATGACTTACTATTAAACTACATGCCTTGAAGCTGTATGTGGCGCGGGTTTGACATACGGTGGCCGAGGATCAACAGCGCAGAATAGAGCTCCCAGATGGATGCACGCACATCCTAATTTTTGACAAAGGCATCCTTAAAGAGTGGGAAACACCCTTTTTAGGAGCCAAAAATGCCCACCAAAGCCTGCCCCGCCCCCCGGGCAGTAAATGCCCCGTCTGCAGGGTCTGGAAGGGGGCAGCTCTCCGCCCTCCAGTCTCCAGCCAGGCCAGCCTGGCAGCCGGGGCCGCTGTCCGCGGTGCTGAAACCAGCGGCTCCCGGGCCCTGCCCGCCCGGGACTGCGGAGCGCAGCTCCCTGTTCTGTGTCCATGTGTGTTTTTCTACTTGCACGTACGGTCAAATTTTAAGGATAATGATGTGTTTATTTTGGAAATATCAAGCATATGCAAAATTAGACTAGTTCTAAGGAACTTCTATGTACCCTTCCCCCTCTGTCAACTGGTGGCAACTCACATTTCATCAACTCTCACTCACCCTTCCCCATCCGGATTATTTTTTGAAAGTATCAGTATTTTATCCTTTCATTCATGACTATTTTTACTGTAGATCCCTAAAAGAGAAGAGCTCTTCGAACCCCCCCCCCATCTGCCTCCTGCCCTCCAGGAGCTCCACTCACCCACTCTACACTCACCTTTTTGCTGCCCTGCTCTGCACCCTCCAACGACTGCCCAAATCCAGTCCTCATCATGCTGACAGCGGCCTCTGTGACCAGCCTCTGCCGGCTGCCCCACCCCCAGGGCTCCCGGGGCCCCCCCAAAGACCACGTCACCTCACGCTCACTTCAGGGCTTCGGTTCTTGTTCTTGCCTCCTGCAAACTCTCCTCTCATCTTTCATCCTTATCCCACCCCAAGGCTCACCTCACGGAAGCCTTCCTGGCCCCCTGGTTCCAGTTGCCCCCCAACCTCCCCAGCCCACCCCACGCTCTCCTTCACGTCACAGACTGACCCCTCAGGATGCTCTTGCGGTCACTGTCCCTGTTGATGTTGAGCATCCGCTCTGCCAGAGTGCAAGTGTTGTCCACAGCTGTGTGCCCAGAGCCTGTAACTCATTACGTATGGATCAAACGAATGAATGAGTGAATGAATCACTTGGTTTTTTTGTTCACACATTTATTCCTTTGCCCCCAGTTCTCTCTCACACTTGCCTCCATGTCCCTCCCCCATTCCTCCAGTGGCCTAGAGACATACCACAGGCCTTCCCCAGAGATAAAGCCCCGCAGCCCGAGGGGCTGGCTCTAAGGAGCAGAGGCCCCAGGGTGGCTGGAGAGGTCCCTTCCTGTTCCTGGGGACCCCTGCCTCCCTGATCTGGGAGCGTCTGAGAGGAAAGGGGGGCTTTCTCCTCAGTCCTCCACGCAGCCAACAATCCCAGTGCCCGCCTTGGGCCAGGGGCTGGACTCAGCTGCAGAAGAGGATACTCAAGGACTGGGGGCAAAATTGGGCACAAAGGACTCGGGCTGAGACAGGGCAGGGCGCAGTCACCGGGCTGGCCTCGATGGGTGCGTCTGGGCTACCTGGCCAGGTCCACACGAGCTGCCCCGGGCTGGCGGGTACTGGTAACCAGCGAGCTGTGGGGGAAATGGATGCTGGTGAGTGTGGGCTTTCAGGCCCTGGGAGTGGGTGACAGACAGGGCAGCCCTGGGCTACTCTCCCAAATCCCACCATGTGGAAGCACCCCAGGCCCTGATCTGGCTGAGCCAGGAGTGGTGGGCAGGTTCGGGTGGCCATGCTCTGGGAGTGCTAGGCTGGGGTCCTGGCTGAACAAAGGGCCCACAGAAGGGAGGGGAGGGCTGCAGGGTCTCCAGTCAGCACCCGTGGATTCTTGCTCTTCATCCCAACTTCTAGCTGTGTCTGTGAGGGGAAAGTGACTGCCCGAGTGGGACCTGCAGACTGGCCCCTGTGATCGCTCAGGCCCTCCCTGTCCAAGTCCAAGGAGACCGTGTCCCCCACCCACCCACACAGCCCCCCAGCTCCGGCGCAGGCCCATCTGCCAGCACACCTGGCCAGCCCTCCAGACCTGGCCCTTCGTCCTGGAGTAGACCTTGAGGGTCAAGCGCCTCAGGCAGTTCTGCATCCACCACAGGTCAGCTGGCGCATCGGGCAGCCACATCACCAGCCTGAAGGAAGTAGCAGCGACAGCTTCGCCAGCTGAGTCTGAGCTCAAGGCCCAGTCCAGCAGCCCTCCCAGGGCCTGCAAAGGCCGGAAGACCCTGAACTTGGTGGAGGTAGCCAGGCCCCTCAGGGCACAAGTGGGGAGACCAGGGGTAGAATGGTCAGACTTTGGGGTTCAGCTGTCTTGAGGATGCAAGGGGCAGCCTCCCCAGCCCCCTTCTCTCCTGCTTATCAGCATGTGATCTGGGCTGGTCAGGGAAACTCTGGGTCTCAGTTTCCTCGCCTGTCCTTGAGGACCTTCAACTCGCCTGCAGTTCCTAGGCTCCTCCACACCTCGGTCCTGGCCAGCCCCTGCCTGCCACTCCACACCCTTCTCCACGCTCCTCTCAGCAGCCAGTGACCTTCCTGAAACACACACTTGACCATCAAAACCCTCTCCTGGCTCCCCACGTTGGCTGGGCCCTGCAGGGCCAGCAAAGGGCTGGGCTGTCCAACTCTGACTGAGAGCATACCCCGGAGTCCCTAGGCATGGCAGGGCTTCACCCCAACAAATTTCCCTTAGAGGTGCCTCAAACTGTACAGACATTGCACAGGGTGTAGTGTGACAAGCAAGCATAAGCTGTTCCATCACCTCCTTCATTCTAAACCTCTTGCCTCTATTATTACAACCTACCTGTCGAACATATAGTTTTCAGAAGAGACCCAAGTATGAACTGTGGCCAGGGCCAGTCTCCCCATTGGTACTCACATAGGAATTTTTTGGACCGGAAAGGCTAGACTTAGCATTTATCCTTCTTGACTTCCTGTGGTTTCAGTCTGGCATCTCGGCTAGCTGACTAAGGAGAGCCTGTGTCAGCAGAAAGCTTGCTGCCAGCTTGGGCCGCTGACCATTTAAACAGCTGCCCGCTGCTGCCCAGGCACTAGCTCAATATGAAGCAAGACAGAGGCCTGTGGCTCAGTCACAGACCTTCTTCCAGGGAGCAGAGAATTGTGAAAAACACAGACTTCATGCGATTTGCCCTGCTGAGACCCTCCCCTGCCTTCCCTCCACTGTCAGGACAGAGACCTCACTCTTCTGTCAGCACAGCCCCGCGTGCCCAGCCCCGGCCAGCCTCCCCAGCCTCTTGTCAGCACTCGGCCTCACTCCCTTCCGCAGCTGCCCCAGGACCTCAGCACGTGTTGCTCCAGCCACTGGAATGCTTTTCTCTTCCCTCTTGCCCAGTGAATTCTCACCCATTCCACCTCCTCCAGGCAGCCATCCAGCCAGACGGCCCCTAGTGGGACTGTCCCAGGCCACAGTAGTGGGGACTCCCCGGGGACCCTAGCAGAGTTGGGGCTGCACAGGTGAGTGTGCGCTGACTGGTGCCTGTGAGGCTGCCTCCAGCTCCAGTGGGATGCGGGGGCCACCCCGCGAGCTGACCCAGGCGTCAGTGGAGTGAGGAGGGCTGTTGAGGGCCTAACCAGCCAGTCTGCCCTGAGAGGGCCTTGTTTTATAGAAAAGGAAGCAGGCCCAGGGAGGCGAGGACACCCCCCAGCTGAGGGGAGCCAGACCGGCCCCCGAGTTACTCTCAGGGACAGCACGCTCTGTCTGGGGCCCGGACAGCAGGAGCCACGGGCCAACGGTCCTAGAGACGGGGTGGGGGAGAAGGGTGGGGCTGCTGGCCAGGAAGCCCCAGTGCCCATCGCCCCAGTGACCTTCGGAGCCGCCACAGCGCCTCCCCTTCGTCCCGTTCTGCAGAGGAGCCAAGCCCACAGCCCGGCAAGGCTCCTGCGGGTCATGCCACCAGCACCAGGCGGCGGGGCCGGGGGGACCAGCCAGCGCTTCCCGGGCTGTGCGGAGCCTCACCTTCGGCCCCGGAAGTAGACATACTGGACAGGCAGCGTGCAGGGCAGCAGCAGGTAGGTCAGCATGCGGCCCGGGCCCGAGCGGCAGAAGCGGGCCCAGGGCCTGGAGTCCCTCGTGCATGATTTCCGCAGAGCTGCGAGAGAAGCCAGGGCATGGCTGCCTGCCGCCACCCCTCCAGCCCGCCGCGTCTCCTGGGCGTTTCCTCCCCTCCCGAGCCTGCGCTGTCTCCTCTGAGAACTGGGAGCCCGCAGGGCCCACCGCCCGTGGACTGGGCCTGGCCAGGCAAGGACCCCCTGGCCGAGAAGGCGTCTGCGGGACCCTGGCCTCCGGGCCGGGCACCAGGCTCAGGCCGAGACAGCTCTCTGGTGCCCCCTCGCAGTCGCGGGGACGAGGCCCAGGGCTCCAGAGCCCGCAGCCGCCGCGTCCTGCACACCCAGGCCTGCTGCTGCGACGCTGGCGCCGCCCGGGAGTCTCCAGACCCGTCGCCTCCCCACCCCACCCTCCTGCCGGCGCTGTCCCTGCTCTGACCAGGCCGCGCCTCTCTTCCCAGGCGCCGACCTCTTCAGCTCAGTGCCGCAAACACTGAGCCAGCGGAGAACTCTGGGAAGGAAGGGCCGTCCCCCAGGACCCCTTCCAGTAGCCCCTTCCATCTCTCTCCGGGCACGGTTGTGGAGGCCACTGCCGAGCCCTTCCAGTCTCCTCCAGCTCATCTCTGCTACCCCGCCCCAGCCACGGGGCCTGCAGCTCCCCTCTCAAACGCGGACATCTGCACATGCTACGCCCTCTGCCTGGACACCCTCTGCCCAGCCAGCTCCTCCTTCTAAGTCTCCCTTAGATGCTGCTCAAACACCCCCACATCACAGGTGCCTGTCCTTTCCCGGGCTGCAGCGTTCGGGTCACCGAGCGGGGAGCAGGGATCGTGCAGGGCAGAGCTCCGGTCTTTACTAGCTGTTGTCTGTGTGACCTTGGGTAAGTCCCTTAACCTCTCTGTGCCTTGGCTTCCTCGTCTCCATAGTACCATCCTCAGAGCAATGTTGGGAGGAAGATGTGAGTCCAGCACCTCCACGTGGGCCTCTCTGAGGTCCCTCTGTGCCTCCTGCCCTTTCCTGGGCTGTGGGCAAAGACCTGGCCTGCTCAGGCTTGGACATGGGTCTGAAGCCCCAGCCCCAGGCTGAGACCTTGGCTTATCCCCCCGCCCCTTTCTGGACTCCGGTTTCCTCATCAGTGAAATGGGGTAAGAAAACTTACTTGGGTCCACTTTTGTGGTGAGGAGTGAAAGACATACAACATATAAAAGGACCCTGGCACCCCACCTGGCACCCCACTTGGCACCCCGCCTGGCAGTCAGTTAGTGGGTGCTCAATAAATGAGTCCCAATCACCTTCAGGGCAGGGTTCCTGGCCCAGGCCCCTCTGTGCAGGACGCCAGTGGTGACAAGAGCCGGGAAGGGGCTTACCAGCCTCCAGCTCTGGTGAAAGCCGCTCAAAGTCAGGCACATCCTGGATCAGCACACTGGGCACGGTCCAGTCGAGCGACAGCGCCGCCTGCTGGCCTCCATCATCGCCAGCATCCCGGGTCCCCTGGGCTGGGGCGGGGGGCTGCTTAGACACCAGCGTCCTCAGCACCGGCTCCTGGGTGAGTCCTAGGTCAGGGGACGGGAGAATGTGACAGAGCAGCACCCCTGGAGCCTCCTGGTGCTGTCCCTCCCAAGCCCAGCTCTGGGGATATGCTGGCTGCCGGGCGGACCCGTGGGTCGTCCACAGGACCCGCTCCTGCTCTCCCCAGCCTTATCTGCTCCCCACACGCTTTCCAGTGGTTAATCAGAGCCCAGATCCCAAAGGCCCAGCTCGGGGTTCAAACCCTGGTGTCGCTAACGCTCCTTGTGTGACTAACAGCGCCGCGCCTCGGTGTCCCTCTCTGTGGATGGGGGAGATGGAGCCCCGCCCTGCATGTTTCCCTGAGAATTACATGAGACAATACACAAAGGCCCAGCCCGGATCGGCTTCTCTCCACCACACAACCTAAATTCACAACTCAGCGCTGCTGGGTGAAAGCGCATCGCCTGGGGAGCAGCTCCAGCTGAGAAATTTCTGGCCCTCCTGCTGTTCCGTGAACTAACACTCTCTCTCTCTCTCTCTCTCTCTCTCTCTCTCTCTCTCTCTCTCTCTCTCTCTCTCTCTCTCTCTCCTCCCCCTGCCTAAACATTCCTCTTCTTTTCTCTCTTCAATGTTCCTACTCTAGTCTTCATAATTAGCCAAAATCCAGCACAATGGTCACCACCTCCAGGAAGTCCTCCTTGCCTGCCCCTGCCTGCTGGGCCACTGCCCCCTCTGGGCCCCCACATCCCTGAGCATCCCCCTATCTCCCTGGAGTGAAGCCCCACAGGTGTGATTTCTCTCCGGATCCCAGCATCCAGCTCAGGCCAAGCACAGGGTGGATGCTGAGAAGCAGGACCCTCACATGCTCGTGTGGGGCGCGCCCCCAGCTAGGGTGGGGACCTATGGTAGGGGTGCCACTGTGGGGAGGGTAAAAAATCGGGCTTTTCTGCCCTCCCACCATCAGGATGGATGAGGGAGCCCTGTGATCCTGGATGCATGCCTGATGGCGGGCACCTGAAGTGGGTACACCTGGGCCAAGACTGTGCTTTTGGGGGCGGCGTCACGGGGACGCCAGTAGAAGCCGAAACAGAAGCCGAAAAAGAAGTAGCAGAAGCCGAGAGAGAAGCAGGGAAGGCCGGAGAGCCCAGATAGAGTGAAGACTTGCTGGGGGCTGGGAGCCTGCCCGCCTCCTGGCCTCCCAGCACCCCTGCCTGCCTTATGTCTGGTGAACCCCAATAAAAGCCTGCAAAACCACTGAGGACTCTGACTCCTCCTTCACCCGGTCTGCATGGGATCAGAAAACCTGCCCTGTGGTCTTCCTGACCCTACAGCCACCTACCACGTCTCTCCAGGAATCGCAGGGCGTCCAGGTAACCTTGTCTGCAGAAGTCGGCCATTTCCTGCCAACACACAGAGGGTGAGGGGCGACACCTGCGCCTCCAGCTGGAGCCCAGCCGGCCTCCCCCAAAGACTCTTCGGCGGGGCTCAAGGGCCCGGGAGACCCCAGCACCGGGCAGGGAAGGCCACAGGACCCCCCTGCAGCCTCCTTTCACTCCCTGCTCCGAGATCCCCTGACTGGATGCCCTGGCTCCACTCTCTCCCCTCCGTGGCCTCAGCTCCTCCCTCTGGAAAGTGGGGTAACAAGGTGTGGCCCGGGATGCCTGGACCATCGCCTGGTTCCCTATAGGTCGAGGTGTGTGGTTCCCGGGGCCCTTTCGACATTCATTTCCGGGAGCAGCCTTAGATGGACGGCACCGCGGCCACACCGACCTCCGGGCTGTCAGGTATGAGGGTGGAGATCCCCAGGGAAAAGTTCTGGGTGGAGATCTGGAAGCAGGTGTTGAAGGCGTACAGCTCGTGCATGCTGGCCGAGGTGCTCTGGGGGCAGATGTCCGCTGTGCCGTTGACGGGCATCACAGTGATGGTGGAGGGGTGGTCCGAGAAGGGCAGGTTGTTGCTCAGTGCCCCGTCGATGTAGCGCTGCAATTCAGAGGGGGGCTGTGGCCAGGACACGGCCCCCTCCCATACACCCCCAGCCACCCGCCGAGAGTGGCAGGAGCTGGTGACCCTGAGCCTCCGGGGCCCCCAGGTTCAGGGGCGGACCTGGCACAAGTAAGTGCTCCCTTCTGGCCCCTCCACCCGCACACCTCGCAGCACAGGTACCCCCGCGGCCAGAGCAGGGGGCAGGCCACGGAGACGAGCGTGCACTCACCTCCCCGCGGAACTCAGGGGGAATCGTCCCGCAATAGAAAGGAAAGAACAAGGTACAGGTCAAGGCCTGGAATGACAAACATCACACTCGTGGTCACAAACTGCTCTGTCCTGAGGGAATCAGAGGGGAGAACCCCAAACCCCTGAGAGGCTGACCTCACCGTCCCGGGGGGCCCTCGCCTGCTCCTTCCTGTCCCAGGACTGTCCCCATTGCACCCGGAACAGCCCCTGAACACGGGGCCATCGCCCCTGCCCCGCCTCCCTGGCTGAGCTGTCCGGGACCCTCCAGCCTTTCCCGCGCTCTCCCTGCCGGTGGCGCTGTCCTGGCCTCCACTTACATTTCAATCTGGATTGTTTCTTAATTCCCCAAAGAGCCGCCCCGAAGGCCGGGGGCCCCCCTGTGCCGTCCTTGGTCTGCTCACAGCCCCCGGGACGGAGACTGGCCCTTTGCACCCTCTCTTGCTCCCATGGCGTCAAAGGCACCTGGAGGACCAGGGTGGGGTGGGGGCTGGGCAGGCACCCCTCTAGAAAGAGCAGCCCCTGCGGGGTCCCTGACTAAAACAGTCTGACGTGCCCCTCCCCAACATACCCTTCTGTGTGCAGAGGGCCCCAGCAAGGGGGGCGTCTCCACACTTGCCTCATGCCTCTCTCTGTACCCCAACTCCCTCCTCTGTGAACCAGCTGAGGAGCTTCAAGCCACCAGTGCTGCCCCGGAAGCCCCCACCGCTGGCACGGGGGGGCACCCCGCTCACCTGGATGAGCTCCTCCTGGGTGGCAAAGTCAGTGACGATGACGTTCTGGCCATCGGGCAAGCGGGTCAGCGAGATGCCCAGCCGCTGGGAGGCCAGGACGTACGCGTCCTCGGGCAGAAGTTCCTGCAGGTGCTGGCGGATGTGCTCCAGGGGGTCGAAGGAGGGGTGAAAGACGCCCAGGCGCTGCTGCTCCAACTGCAGCAGCGGGCTCAAGACGTGGTGGCAGCAGAAGTCTGGGGGGCCGGGTCCCCAGTCACCCAGCGGGCCTGCCCCGTGGCCCCCAAGGCTGACCCCCCCACCTGGGTGCCCTGAGATTAGAGGGTCCTTCCTCCAGCTCAGGGCTCTGTGCCAATCCCTGGGCCAGGAGTTCTGTCCACCTTTGGCCCCCAAGTGACCTGAGGTCCAGCCATCACCCCGCTGTCAGGGTCCTCCAAGGTTAAAGGGGAGGGAGCTGGGGGTCACAGCGCCGCGCCCCACCGCCCGCCCTCCCCTGGGGTCTCAGCCAGCCTCCCCTGCGCGGGCCAGCTAGGTCCCGGCTCCCCGCCCCCGCTGCCCCGCCCCAGCGCACCCACGGGCTTGTCGAGGACGAGGCCGATGGCGTGGAGCGCCCCGGACGAGGCCCCGTAGAAGCGGCGGGCGCCGCGCAGCAGGCGCGGGGCGCGCTCTCGCAGGCACTGGCTCACGCCCACGTAGTACAGCCCCAAGAAACCGGCGCCCGCGAACGACAGGCTCCAGCTGCCCTCCTCCTCCTCCTCGAAGCGGCTCATGGCGAGGCAGGGCCGGTCCAGTACCGCAGGGACGGGCGCGCGGATGAGCTGGAGCCCGCGAGGCCGCCGAGTGCGCACCTGGGGGGACCAGCCCTGCGCCCCAGGCCCGCCGCCCCGCCCCGCCCCACACCACCGTCCCTGCCAGCCAATGGAGCGCCGGGCCGCCACACCCCCATCCAGGTGTGCAAGGTGTGCACAGGTGTGCACAGGTGTGCCGGCGAGCCGTGGGCGCCCTGGCGCCAGCCCGTGTCGGGATCCCAGCCCAGGCTCCGGGTGAGGAGGCCCGCGAGGCGCGGCACCCCCTCTGCACAGCCTCGTGAGGGAAGCATCCCGCCTGCCCCCTTCAAGGCGAGCAAGTGGGGAGCCCGGAGGCAGAAGAGCGGCGGGAAGGTCGGGGCGCACCCGCCCCCTTCGGCAGCTGCACCGGGCCCGCCGCTGCGGGGCGCCCTGGACAGAGGAGGCCGGAACCCAGGCCGGGCGCCGCTGCTGCCCGCATCCTCCCTAAGGAGGACACGAGTGATCTGCAGCATGAGTCACCTGAAGCATGATGTGAGTGACCTGATCCGAATGATCCGAATGATCCGAATGATCTCGCTCAGAGCAGGGATTTAGAAAACCTAAATAAGGGACCAGGAAAAATGCTAATTAATTCAAAGTAAAAATCAAAATCAACAAGCAGCTGTAAACCAGAGACACCCCCGTGGGGGGAGGGGCGGGGAGAGGAAGGACTAGGGTCAAAATAAGGGGGGTGCAGTTGTATGGGGAATAGAAGCAAAGTGATCAGGCATACATTGTGCAAAAATGAAAATGATGTAAGAATTATATACCATAAAATATTAATCAGAAGAAAAAGAATGAGATGAAGGGGCTGGGGTGGGGGAGGAGCTGTAGAGCGCTTTCTGCTCTGATGCTGCACCCCCAAACCCAGACCCCCTGTCCCTTGCTGGCGCCCAGAGGGTGCTAGTGCCCTCACAGGCAGGCAGGGCGGGACCACCGGCCCAGGAGAGGCCAGGCCCTGGCCCTGCAGGAAGAGCCTTCACAGAAAACTGTCCACACCAGGGAACTGGGGCAGCGGCTCTGGAAGCCAAGCTGGGGCAGCAGGTGAAGAGAAGGACCCAGGAGGATCCTTCCTGTCCCCGAGGGCATGAGGGGGGGGTGCAGTGGCAGGGGGCACGCAGAGCTCCCTCACCGCGCCCCCGCCCCCATGGATACGCCAAGCCACTTCCGGGGACATCATAGCGACCAGCAAAAGAATGGGGCTTATTATGTTGACACCATCTGTGCAAACATTTTGAAACCCCGCAGGACTGCTGTGTGTTTTGAAAATAGTAGTTGAAGGTCATATGCTACCCGAAAGGTGAGTCGAAGGTCATATGCTACCTGTTTGGAGGGTGTCCCTGTGGGGAGAGGGAGGCAGGCCAGGGGCCTAGGGAAGAAAAGAACAACATAAACATGATGAGTCACTGAGGGGCTGAGCGAGCGGGAGCCCCAGAGCGAGGAAGAAGCAGGCGAGTGGCCCCAGCCCAGGCTGGGTTTGGACTGGTGGGCTGGCTCTGGGGGGGGCTGGAGGGGGGAGTTTTGGGGGGGGTGGCAACGCTAATTCTGCTTCAGGGTGCAGAGTGCTGGAGGCCTCTTTCCGTGGAGGTGGCCTCAGGAGGGGCTGACAACCCTTCCTTGCAGGGATTTCCCTCCCCCCCACGGGGAGCACATTTCCTAGCCCGCGCTCCTCTCCCTCCACGCGGCCCTGTGAGGTCACAGCCTTACAGCCCCATTTGGCAGATGAAAAACTGAGCCTTGAGCCAAGAACTCAGGAGAGCGCAGCCTGGAAAAGAATGAGCTGGGCTGCTCTGCTTTCCGGTGGGCTGCCGGGAGAGAGGGTGGGGGCAGGGGAGACGGGGAGCTGAGCACCAGGCTGGGGGTCCACAGGGCCCAGCAGGCCAGGCGGTGACCGAGCGAGCCCAGGCCTTCCCGCAGGAGCCTGGGCGGAGCTGGGCCTCTGGAAGCATCCCGGAAGGCTGGGCCCAGACCATCTTAAGCCAAAAAACCATGGGCACTTGTCCAAAGGAGGCTGCAGGCTTCGTGGCTCCCCGGGACTGCTGGAACATCAGAACAAGGCGATAATGTCCATGGATGCAGTGAGAGCCCTGAGCCCATCACTGGAACCAGTGAGTGGATCAATGAGACGCGGAAACCTCTCCCTAGACCGGGGTGATGAGGGAGAGCAGCAGAGAAAGGGAGAGTGTTGGGCAAGATGCTCAGTCATTGCTGCCTCAGCCGCGCCCTCGCTCCCCTTGGAGGCCTGGCGGGCCGGGGCAGGAGGTCAGCAGCCGCGCCGTGAGCGTCGGGACAGTAAGATCCAGGGGACGCGCCAAGGCCCCCCGAGACCCGGCGTCCGAGTCACCGTCACCGCAGCGTCAGGCGCCTCTGGAAAGGCTCCCCTCGGAGGCGAACGCCCTGGGGAAGAGGACCTTCGCCCCCAAAGAGGTCCCCGCGCCAGCCCCCGGGGCCCCCGCACACCTTTTTATTTTATTTTATTTTTAAAAATGTATTTATTTTTAATTATTTTATGTATTTTTTACGTCATTTTTCATTTTCTCCAATGGATGCATTTCCCCCTGGGCTGCAGCCCCCCCCCACAGTCCCCGCCCCCGCGCCCCGAGGTCCCTCGCCAGGTCCCCGGGGTCCCCCCCTTGGCAAACATATATTTTAGACCCTTCCTCTTGAAACGTGCCTCAATTCAGATGCTAAATTTTCAAAATAAGTGCTGAAATAAAGTGCGAGCCCGCCCGAAACAAAAGCTGTTCGAGGAAAGACACTTCACTGCCGGATCGTATGTTTAAATGTTAATGAGCAAAGATAAATTCGGTTCCTCTCCGCATTGTGCCCGAGCGCCCAGCCCCAGCCCCAGCCGAGTGGGGGCAGCGCAGCGGGGCCAGTGCTCAGGAGAGAGAGAAACGGACCCCTCCGGGCAGCCGCTCTGGGGGGAGCCCACTGTGCCCCGAGTCTCCCGCACATGGCGGGGACAGGCTGGAGCTCAGAAGCAGGGTGAGTTCAGGGCTGGAGTTTGGTGGGGACCGTCCCCGGAGGCTTCTGAGAAAGGTGATGGGGGCGGAGGGGGGACTCGCTGGGCAGGAGGAGAGGGCCCGGGGAGTGGGCGGCAAGGCACAGGCAGGGGGAGCAGGAGAGCAGGTGTGGGCGGCTGGGGCCAGGGGCCAGGCTGTTTTTTGCAGATTTTGTGCTTCTGGACCTGGGCGCGGTGCCAACTGGGCGTGGCTGTCTGAGATCTCCCAGCGACGGTGGCGTGGGGGGGGGGCGGTCAGGCGACCCCCCATCAGAGAGGAAAACACCCTCAGGTGGGGCGTCTGCTGAGTCTTGCAGGAAGTGCCCGGGCCGTGGCCCTGGCCGCCAACTGCTGCCTCTTCCGCAGGGGCCAGTGGGGAGACCAGGGCTGGCGGCTTTCTGGGGACGCCTGGGGGGAGCAGGAAGGGTAGAGCCTGCCAGGGAGGACCCTGGAGTTGAGACTTGCAGGCTGTGCGACCCTCCGCGAGTCTCTCGCCCTCTCTGTGCCCCGACCCGCCCTGTTCTGATCGGTCTCATCCCCAGCGGCTGTGCCCCAGCTGCTGGGGTCGCCCGTTTCCCAGTGAATGATTTAGGGAACACCCCCCGCCCCGGGACAGCCTGTGTCTTTGTCTTCTGTGTCTCCCCAGCCTCCTCACAGCCGGCACAGGCACCCCCGCGTGCTGCCTCTGGTCCCGCCCCCGACACAGGCGAGTCATCCTGCGACGACACTGGGCCCTGGGGTCCCCAGATGCCAGGCACCACCCCAGATGGGGATTCCACTCCCCGGTCCCACCTCCAGCCCGCCCGGTCTCCTGAGCGTGTCCACCTGGCACCTGCAGGTTCCCCAGCCCGTGCCTCCCGCCCGGCCTGGCTCAGGGCTCTTCCTGGAAGTCGAGTCCAGCCAGAGCTCGCCCCCGCAGCCTCTGTCACCTGCTGCTCTTTCTTTGGGGCCCGCTCCTCGAGCCCAGCGTCTCCCACGGCCCAGGCCCTCACACCTGCGCGCCGCCCACCGGGTCAGGCAGGTGCTGCTGTTTCCAGCCCTCTGTCTTTTTCCAGAACGCGGTGGCTGGCCCAGTGGCTTTCCGAAAACCCGGTTCTGGTGCTGAGAGCCCCCTCCCGCCCGGGGCCGGGGTCGGGGTCACGCGGGCAGCGCCCTCTGCGTGTGCAGCCCCGTGGCCCCCGGCATGGTAAGGGGGTGCCCTTAACCCTGGTCGGCCTCCTCTTCCCTCTACGTCCTCCAAGCTGCTTCCACTGGGAGCCTGGTGCCTTCGTCACAGAGCCGCCGAGGCACTGTGAACACATGTGGGTTGTTTTTGCATAGAATGATGTGTCTTTATGGACTGACTCACATTTTTGAGACGGAAATTCATCTTTCCAGCACACCCGACGCTGTTCCAGTTTTTTTTTTTTCCCAAGGTGTTGAGGGCTTCGAAAGCACCTGCCTGCTCTCCCAAAGCCACACGTTTCCTGTGCTCCCCCAACGCACTCTCAGCCTCTGAAACACCTTCTCCCGCCACCTACCCGCTGACCAGGGCCGCGGCTCTGCGGGCAGAGTGGGGAGGAAGAGGGTGGGGACCAGGGTTCGGGGACATTCTAGGGAAAATCAGCGAGGGTCGTTGGTGGCCAGTGGGGGCGAGGGAGGGGGGAAGCAGGAGGGGATGGCGGGGGTGGCCTCACCAACAAGGTGGGCGCTCAGGGAGTCCAGGCCCGAGGGAGGCCGCCTTCAGGCAAAGGTGAGCCGCATGTCCTGTCCTTGGCAATGCCACTCCGCACTCGATTGCGCCATCGGTGAGGCCGTCCAGTTCCTGGCCAGGCCGGCCGGCCCTGCCTAGGGGCCGTCCGCTGCAGGGGAAGGGTGAGCTGGGACCTGGTGTCTCAGCTGCCCGGAATCGAGGGCAGTGGGCCGGCTGTCCTGGTGAGCAGGGCAGGAGCGGCAACGGGCAGCAGTATCAGGTCAGTGAGGACGAGGCAGCATGGACGCTCCTCACGCCCTCGTTTGTCAGAGTCGCTGGGTCCTCTGGGCCTTCCCCAGGGCCTGTCCTGGGTGCTGGGGACAGCGACGTGGGCCCCGCCTCCAGGGGGTGAGCGGGGCTGCTAGGATGTGTAGGCAAGCCCACAAAACACCACCTCCTCCTAGAAGTTCTCCCTGAACCCCTTTCCTCCTCCCTGACTATGGGGGTGGCGGGGGCTAGGGAGGAATGTACACGAAGGGACAAATGATGTGTTTTCTTCAAACTAAAACTTGCTTTGAAACAATGTTCCCGGCCGATGATGTGGAAGGAATGTGGGACTTTGATGCCATCAGAAATTAACCCAGCTCACCTCTGGCTCCCCCAGGAGCCATCTGCCGGTTCCAATCAGGCTTTACTGAAGAAAGGTCCCTGTTCTAAAACGGCGATGCGGGTTTGCACTCCTCTGCGTGCCCGGTCTGCCCCTGTCTTGGGTGCCCGCTCCCCCTCTGGGCTCGGACTGCAGGCCAGAAGGGGCCTGGCGTGGGCACAGCAGGGACTGATTACAGAGCAGGTAGGGCCACATCCCACACCCCAAGAATTGACATTCGCAGGGGGCCTCCCTGGTGGCGCAGGCAGTTGAGCACAGTGCTGTGAAGCTCCCTGCAACCTCTGCAGTGCAGACTCGATCCCAGCAGACCGGGGAGATACCCACATGGCACAACAGACCTCTCCTGTCTCACCCACTGCTCCCCTCAGCGGTGTATTTTGGTCAGCCTGTTCTGCTCTCTGCTTTTTCGCTGGTGAATCCTCTCACCCTCCCATGCATCTGGCCTGCACCCCGGTTCCTATATGCATGAATAAATAAATCTTTAAAAAAAAAAAAAGAAATTGACCCCCATCGGTGTGGGGGGTACAATTCAGTGAGGTTAAAAACTAAGCCCCGCCTCTTGGCCCAGCAGGCAGGCCCCGGCCTGGGCTAGACAAGGGGAGCGGTGGGGCTGCCGGGGGACAAGGCCGTAACCCCGACCACCATGACCAGAAAAACCAGCCCCGTCAGGAGCGCAGAGCAGAGCCAGGGCATGTTTCTGAGCCACAGGCCAGTGCCCGGGGCTAGACACCCCAGCGACAGCTGGTGTGAACTGGTGCCCCACGTCAGAAGGCTCGCGTGGACACAGCATGAAAGAAAGGCTCAAATCCTCCGTGTGCAGACTCTCCCATCTCGCCCCTGTAAGGTCCAGGCCGGGGCAGAGATGGGGTTCGGGGTGGGGGGGGCAACTTGAAACTGCCGCTGCCTGTATCCCGGGAGCCGGCTCTGCCCGGTTTGCACGGCCCTGAGAAGCAGCGTTGAAAGAACAACCAGTTCTGAGAGAAAAAACTTCTTTGAAAAGCAGCTTCCACTCCACATTCTCCACCTCCCTCCAAGGCCGGACCCGCCCTAGAAAAGCTTGTCCTTCCCCCCCGCAACGGGCAGGCGGGCGGGCGGGCGCGACTTCTCTGCCTGTGAGAAACTTAGCCTGGCTCCTTTTCTTTACCGTGCGCGCCTTTCAGCCCCCCAGAGGGCGTTTCAGTACGTCGGCCTGTTCCGTTCTCCATCTCCGGTGAATTCTTTCACCCCTGAGCCTCTGGCCTCACCCCATTCCTCTCCCCACAGCAGTCAGCAGGCCAGGAAAATGAAAGGCTCAAGAAAACCGGGAGGCTGATGCCAAGTTCTGGGGGAGGAATATGACCAACACCGGCAACATCAGCGGTGATTACTGTCTTTGTGTAACTCGTTATAAAAGGCACCATGAGACAAGACGGGACAGTTTCTCCAGGGTGTTGTCTGCCCTCCTCTCCCATCACTGGCCACCTGAAATAAAGCTCTTCTTTTTTTTTAAGATTTATTTATTTATACAAGAACCAGGGTACAGGCCAGATGCGCGGGAGGGTGAGAGGACTCACCAGAGACAGAGCGGGGAGCAGAACAGGCAGACTGACGAAGTACACTGCTGAGGGGAGCAGCGGGCGAGACAGGCGAGGTCTGCTGTGCCATGTGGGTTGCTCCGAGGCCAGTGGGGATCGAACCGGCACTGCAGAGGCTGTGGACAGCTTCACTGCGCTGCGCTCAACCCACTGCGCCACCAGGCAGGCCCATAAAGCGCTTCTTAAAGGGTGAGCTCCTGGCTCTGCTCACCAGCACCGGTCGCGACAGGCGGCAGCAGCGGCCGTGTCCGGTAACAGCGGCTGGCCCCTTGCTGGAGTGGGGGTCAGCGCTGCTCTACTCTGCCGGCCGCGGGCTCAGGGCCAGGCACCGCCCCGTGAACCTCAGTTTCCTTCTCTGAGCAAGTGGGGTGATGAGCTTCCTCACCTTACAGCGCAGCACCTGCCTCACAGCACGCCCCAGGGGGCAGCAGGCATCGTTAGGGCCATCCCTGAGTCACCACTGCCCACACTCAGAGGGCAAGGTCCACAGAGCGTCCATTTCTACATCCCCAGCCAACTTCCGGGCAATAGTATCGTGAACGGTAATAACAGCGCCCCCACCCCAAGGCCGCCCTGCCCGAGCAGCCTCACCTCGCCTCTCAGCCCTCCCAGCTGGGGGTAACACACTCTTTCTTTTCGCAATTGTGGCAAAGCGCACCTCTCACAGAACGTGCCATGTAAACCATTTTCCACGTTCCGTGGCACGGAGCACTGCTGCGGTGCAGCTGTCGCGCCCTGCAGCTCTGGGGCTCCCACCCCCTCCTGCATGGCTTGTTCCCACCTGCAGGGGCCAGTCCCGCGAGCCCAACAAGGGCCAGTGGAAGGAAGCCCAGGAGCGGCCTGGGGTGGGCGAGGGTCTGTTGGGCAGTAATCACAGGCAGGGTGTGCTCACTCGGGCTAACCGGACCCTACAGGATTCTTCCAGAGCAGGACGGGCAGGCCCACGTGGGGTAAGAGCAGCCCTGGTCCCGGGTCAGGGCTGTCACACGCGGAGGTCCCGATACGCTGACGGGGCAGCATCCCTGCTCTTGGCGTCAGGGCCTGAGGAGCCTGCCCCAGAGCCTGCCCCGCGTTGGGTCCAGCAAGGAGAGGCCTTGCCCACCACAGGAGCTGCACCATTCTCCACTGCAGCCCCCCATCTCTGACAAGTGCCGTGATGGCGGCCACTCCCCCAGGACGGACATTCTCCCAACGAGGCCTTTGTGGCCCCTCAGCACTTGGTTTCCACGGCTGCGTCTCCAGAGTGTGGGACCAGGAGTCTTGGGGACGGTCTGCAGGCGGTTGTGGGCGCCCTGACTGAGTCCATGACGCCCTCTAGTCATCCTGTGGGGTTAGCCCCTCACCTGCCAGGCCCCCAGTCCTGTGCTTCCTTCAGAGGCAGCCCTGGCTGCCCCCGTCCAAAGGGGCTCCCACACCGTGAGGTCCATGCGGATGGGCCCTGTCTGGCGGGCGGGCGGCAGGCCACGGCCTCTTCCCTCAGCCCTATCCTGCCTGCCTTGACTCTTGCTTCTGCCGCTTTTGAGTCCACGGCTGAAACTGGCCAGTCCTCCCCGTGGCAGGAATGTCTTCTGTGACGGGGCCGAGGTCCCTGGCCGGCCGACAGAGCACCTCCCACGGCTCCGCCCCAGGCGCTGGGGTTTGCAATGGGTGAAAGGTGCTGGCCTCATTTTGCAAGAGGAGGTGAGGTTCCTGGAGGCTTCGGGGTGCCAGAGGTCAGTGAAGACGACACTCGGCTTCTAGGGCTACACAGTGCTGGAACCTACGTGGGCCCCCCTGAAAGTCGGAGTGAACTCAGTACTGAACCCAGCTTGTGCCGCGTTTCTACAGTCACCCCTTCGGGTTAAGTAGTGAAGTGAGTGCCGTGGGTCCCAGAGGTTCCTGGGAGCCTGGGGCAGGACATCCTCACCGGCCACCAGCATGTGACCATCTGGGTGTGCTTCCTGGCTAGAGACACCTGGTTGATGGACATGATGGTGCTTAATATTGTCCTCTCGGCCACGCTGCTGTGCCCCACGCCCGCACGAAGCTTCCCTTCCCTTCTCTTTCCTCCACGACGTCACCACGTGGCCTTGTGGCCTTCCCTGCCAAGGACACGGGGACGCCCCAACAGCGAGATCGCCCAACGAAGGCACGGGGGCACGTGCTTACCGTGGCAGCCCAGTGAGGGGGCTTGCTCCACCCCAGCTGCCAGGGGCATGCCGGCAGCGCCACTCTGGGGGCTGCTCTGCACAAACGACCCCGGGAGCTGCAGGTGTTAACACTGGGGTCACAACCAAACTTTAGCAAGTTCAGATCCCTTGAGTACCAAAAGCCGAGCGGCACTGTGTCCACTCTGACCTGGCCCCTGAGGTCTTTTCCAGGCCTCTCGGCCATTTCTCGTCCCGGAAGAGTTGCCCGTGGGGGCACTGCTGGACTGAAGACTTGCTCTGGGCCAGGGAGAACCACCTCTGGTATCGGCAAGGCCCAGAGCAAGAGTCTGGGGCTGAAGGTTCTCCCCGCCCTCCACGCTCTAACCAGGGGAGTCCCGGGCAAGTGGGGCAAGTCACCGCCTGAGTCTAGGAGCCCGTGCGTCAGGTGAATGATTTCCAGGCTTTTCTGCCCTGCCATTTGGGGTGCCCTGCTTGATGGGGCACCTGCATTTTGTTACATTGCCATCTTCAGTTGTGTTGTTGACTCTTGCTGGCCCTGGCCCCAGGGTTTTATATCCGCCCAGAGAAGCAGAGAGAGGAGCGAGAAGGCCAGAGAAAAAGAGAGAAAGGGTAGAGTGAAGATTGCCCGGGCTGAGAGGCCTCCTGGCCCCCTGGTCCCCCCGCCTGCCGTGTGCCTGGTTGCTGCACTACATGGAAAAGCTCAATAAAAGCCCGAGAAAGCCACCGAGGCGCCAGGACTCTCCTTGACCCGTCTGCCCGGATCATAGGTTTCTGCTCTGTGCCCTCCTGGCACTGCTCCATGCAAGCTATTCTGAAATCTGAATTCGTGCATAGAGCTCGTCGTTGCGAGCACAGTAGAGGCTCCTGCTGGAACAACGCAGTTTGCGTTCCACCCTCCCACGCCCATCTTGTCCCGAGGTAGTTTCACACCTGCAGCCGGAGAGCAGACATGCTCAGGAGCAACAGGAATGGCCAGGGTTGCAAACACGTCCCTCGGCTGTTGCCAGCAGGTCCCAGGCTTAGGACAATCACTGAGCAGCGAGAAAGTGGACGCCTGAGCTTTCTGGACACGCCACACCACCACGCCCCACTGTGCCCTCCTTGCTGTGATGAGCTGGCCCGTCTCCTCTCCGTGCCCAGCAGTGCCCGCTGCCCATCCTCCCCACTCCTCACAGCGGTGTCTGGGTCTCTGTGAGCCGGGCACAGCCACGGAGCATTGCGCGGGGGGAGGCAGCACCTTCTCTTTTGAGGACCTGGGTCGGGAGATGTGGGGGAATGTTGCTCTGGGGCCCCAGCAGCTAGATGAAGGCAGGGGGTGACTACAGATGCAACAAAGGGTCCCAGCTGCAGGAAGGGGCTGGTGTGGGGGCAGGGGGGCAGGGAGATGCCGCAGGGGAGGGGTCCAGGTTTCAGGGGCCGCATGACTCGTCCCCTCCCAAATTCACATATAGAAGCTGCAGCGCCCAAGTCCTGGTATCGGGAGGTGGGGCCTCTGGGAGGTGAGCTGGTTAGGTGAGGCTGTGGAGGTGGTGGGATTCGCGTCCTGATGAGAAGAGGGAGAGCAGAGGCCTCGCTCTGGGAACGAGGAGACGCCCAGAACTAGTGGGAGTCGGGCTGGGAAAGTGCTGTTGCCCAGACGCTGTGTCATGGGGTCAGCACAAAGAGCTCACCTTCCCGTGTGGCCCCCCACCCCGCGCTGATAGGGATGCTGAGGCTCTGAGGGGTTATGTGGCATCTTCCAGGTCTGACTAGTGATGGGAGAAGCCAGCAGGCTCACGTCATCTGTGGTGTCAAGGTCAAGGTCCCAGCCACAGTGCCCACCGGAGGGGCTGAGGAGTCGGACATGGGACCCCTGCCTAGTCCTGGCTCACTCTGCCGGGGAAGGGGGCGTCAGCTGCTGCCAACATGCAGCCTCAAGAAGGGCAGTCAGTGGGAGCTGGCCTACCCCCACCCCACCCCCAGAAAGCCCCACGGTCAGGGATGCACTGAGGGACCAGCCCCTTCCCTGATCTGGGCCTCCGTCTATGTGGCCATGGTTCCCCCAGTCACTCAACGCCTGGGATGCCAGTCCCTGGAGGGAAACCCCCGGGGGCCTGCCATCCCCCAGGCAGTCAACCTTCCCTGCTCCTCACCACTCAGCAGGTGTGGGCGCCATGAACTTGAGAAGCTCCGCAGGTGGGGACACTGAGGCACGGAGAGGATGTGGCCTGATTCCAAAGTCCACCGCGCACCAGGAGGGCCGGCCGTGCGGCTCTGGGCAGACGCTTCACCTGGAGCGCAGCAGGGCGGGGGGGGGGGGGTGCGGGGGGAGCACACAGGTGTTAAGGGACCTTGGGCACCTCCTCAGAACACCAGGAGCCCCCCAGTTCCCATCCTGAGCTGCCCCTCCACCGGGCACCTGTTAGAATTTTCAGCGGAGCTGGTCACCTGTTCCGTCATCCGGGGAAACATTCCTACCTTTGGCCGTGGATCGAAACATTCTATTCTATTTCGAGGCAGGCACCTGCTTAAAATGCGCTGTCCCTGCATAAACACATTCCGAGAGCCTCAAAGAACACCGAGGACCTCGGCGGGGCGCCGCCCCCTTCTCCCTGGCTTGCGGGCGGAGAGGCGCGCAGGGGCGGCTTCTGGCCACTGCCCTTCGGAGTCACGGAAGCTTCCCCGTGCGCCCCGCGGCGCCCGACCCCTGCCCGCCTCGGGTGGCTGCCCGGGCCGAGTGGCCGGCGGGGCGGGGCTGGGCGCGCCGTCACCTGGCGGGGCGCGGCGGGGCGGGGCGGGGCGGGGCGGGGCGGCCTCACCTGGGCCTCGGCTGCGGCCCCTCCCCGGGCCCCGGCGCGCAGCGGACAGACGGCGGCTCCCGACCTCGGGTCCCCGCGATCCTCAGGTCCCGAGCCCGGATCCGCGCCCCCCGGCCGCCGGGATGCTGGACCCCGAGCGCGGCTGGAGCCTGTCCTTCTCGGGCTGCGGCTTCCTGGCCATCTACTATTTGGGGGTGTGCCGCTGCCTGGCCGAGCACGCCCCCCACGTCCTTCGCGACGCGCGCATGATGTTCGGAGCCTCCTCGGGGTCGCTGTTGTGCGCCGTGTTACTCTCCGGGCTGTCCTTTGGTAGGTCGCGGACCCGCCAGGGCTCTGCGCGGAGAGGGGCGCCCTGGGAGCTATTGGGGACACAGGGACCCCGCGAGACACACTAGGGCCACTCCCCCAGGGGCCCTCTGCCCTACTCACGGAGCTGGGGAAGGACTCTGTGGGGCACGGGGGGGGGGGGGGGGGTGTGTGCCTGTGGGGGCGCCTCTTCTGACCCTGACCAGAGCACGTCCTCAGCACCCCCTCCCTCCCCTGGACCCCCTCAGCCCTAGGTCGGGCTCTGAGAGCTGGGAGGAGGGCGCCGTGGGGGGAGGCACCAGGGAGAGCTAGGAAAGCCATCTGTGGAGGGGCTGATTTTCCTGGGGTGAGACCTGGGGGGGTGTACTGCCTCCCCCACGCCTTCTTGGTGCAGCCCAAGGATCCAGGGGCTATTTGGGGGGGGGTATGTGTCTGTGGGAGGGGATGTGTGGGTGTGGGTGGTGGGGGTGGGAAAGCTATCTCCTCTCCGACTTTCCAGTTTTTGGGACCCTTCCTGGGAACTGGAGTAGATCCTTGGACACCCCAACCCCTCCCCTCCCCCTCAACACCCTGCTCACCTCTTCCTAATTAAACATCTGCCCATGTGAGTGCCTGCAGAGGGGAGCATGTGGGTCCGTGCCCGTGGCCCTGAGGTAGGGCTCGGCCTCCTTGGGCACTGGCAGGGCCTGGAGGAAGTGGCAGCGTGTGAGCTGCCAAAGGACACAGAAGAGACGATGAGGAGCCTTATCAGCCTTCGCTCTACCAGGGCACTGCTGCCTTGAGCACCCCCCACAGGGAGTGACTTGGTGCTGGTGGCCAGGAATCCCCTGCCGGCAGGCACTGCCCAAGGGGCCGCTGGCTGGGATCAGCGAGCTCCCCCTGTGCTGATACAGAGGTGGCGGGAGGAGAGAGGCCGCCCGCTGCCGTCTCCATCGAGGGGGAAGGGGCAAAGGGCAGGAGATGTGACCAAGGGGGGACTAGACTGGCCGCCTATCTGGCCTGTACCCCTTGGGCTTTGGCCAGCCCTGGTATCCTGAGATGACGAGCAGACACCCATGTATTCAAGGCTTAATTCGACCAGATTCGAATGCACTGGCCCCAGGACCTTGGCGAACGCCGACTCCAGTCTAGAGGAGCCTCCAACCGCCAGAGGACAGGTGCAGCCTGAGCCTGCACCGTGCAGGATGGGGTGGGGAGGGTTCGGGGGCCACCAAGTTCTTGGAAAGCAGACCTGGAAGCTTTGGCAGGAGCTGCTCCCCGCATTCCAGGAGCCCCAAATCCCCACTTTAACCTCTGTCTCACTCGAGAGCCAGCGAGAAGCGTGGCCCAGGAGCTCGACTTGGGCAGAGCGCTTGCGAGTGCTTCTAAACCAGGGATGACTTGGCAGGAGAGACTGGCAGAGCCTCCTGCTGTGTGCAATGTTGACCCCTCTGCCGGGGCTCAGCAGGGACACGTGGCAGGTTACAGGTGGGTCAAGACAAGATGCTGTGTGCTTGTCCCTCGGATCTTGGGCCGGGACTGCTGTTCTTACCTGCTAGGGCGATACGAGCCAGCCAGAGCGGGCCAGGCCAGAGAGTGAGGTCAGAAGTGATGGGAATGTGCCCCCTGCCGCCAGGCAGCCTCGGACCCTGCCTTTAGAGGCTTGCGGGAAACTTTCCCGGCACCCCCTCTGGGTCAGGTACCTTCCAGATTGCGACCGCTGATCTTCCCTGTCTCTCAAGTTAAAACACACAGCCCGAATCCTAGAGAGGCGGCGGGGTGAGGTGGTGCTAACGCTGTGAGTGAGTGCTGGCCTCTGCCTCGGGGAGGAGGCGGTGGGGCCCAGCCCACCTGGGCCTCCGCAGCAGCCTTGTTCCTGTGGCCCCGACTCAGAGCAGCCACGCCGGGCAGAACCCACACTCACCGCAGCTGTCACCTGCATTTCCTAGTAACCACACTGAAAACAGAAACAAGAAAGCAAAGGACAGGAGGGCCATGGCTTTCCTGCCTCCCGGGAGCACCAGAATATTATCGTTTATCCGTCGAATCCATAAAACATGACTCACGAGCTATTTTGTTTTACATTCTTCTTGGGTTACTGAGTCTCTGAGACCCTGTGCGGCTTTTACGCACCCCGGGTCAGCTCCTTTTCAAGGGCTCGGTGGTCACGTCTGGCCTCCCGGGGTCCATTTGGGCCAAGAGAAATGGAGTGTCCTCGCAGCTGGTTTTGATCTTGCCGCGAAGCTGCCCCGTCTCCAGGTGGCACATTCCTGTCTGTCTCCTTCCCCCGCCCCTCCCCACCCCTCAGACCAGTCAGTGCAAATCTTCATGGACCTTGCCCTGTGGGCCCAGAGCCCGAACCTCCGCATCTTCCGCCCGTCCATCAACCTGATGGAGTTCATGCGCGCGGTCCTGCGCCAGCACCTGCCCGACAACATCCATGAGCGCCTCTCCGGAAAAGTCTACCTCTCCCTCACCCGAGTGGCCGACTGGAAAAACGTGCTGGTGTCCGAATTCCAGTCCAAAGAGGAAGTCATAGATGTAAGTAGTTTGCTTGGCCGAGTGCCGTCAAGTCAGACGGGCCGCGGCATCTCGCAAAAACATAGGGAGGGCTGTTGTGGGCCACCTCCAAGATGCAGAAAGGACCCGGCTGTCCCTGGTGCTGGTTTCCTTTCTGCCCCAGAGTGCCCGAAACCCGACGTGCACGAGGTGGTCTGGGCCTTGGCTGTTCCTGGCAGTTTCAACCTCGAATAACTCCTCCCCTGGGGCCAGACTCGGCTTCCGACACCCACCCCCGGGATCCTGTCCCACCAGTATCTCTCCTCCCGGGGGGGGGGGGTGTGTGTGTGTGTCCTGCGAAGTCCCAAAGGGTGGGGACAGGTCAGTTGCCTCTGTCCAGGGACCAACACAGAGGCCACCATTCACAATAGCAAAATACTGTTAAAATTGGCTGATGCCTTGTGTGAGAGTGAACTTGAACTCTGTGTCCTTAATGCAGATCTCTGCGAGAGCAGCCTGGTGAGTGTAACCCGCAACCTCTCAGTAGCCAGAATCATCCCCCAGCTCCCGTTTCCAGAAGCTTTTTCTAGACAGCCAGCCCCTGTGCATTCCCACCTGAATCCATTCTCTCAATGAACTGGTGTCGTCTCCTGCTTAATAGGCCCCCGTCCTCCGACCTGCTGCCCCCGGACCCTGGGTGGTCATGGTCTGTGGGTCAAGGGGATTTCCAGAAGATTCTGATGAACAGCAGCAGCATTTGGGTAGCCCTGGTTGGTCCCTTCCCACTCAGTCAGCGAGTCAGCACCTCCAGGTCCCGCCTGCCTTGGTCCCGGGGAATCTGGGGGGGACGGGACAGGAAGCTGAGAGTTTTGTTGGGGCCTGAAATCAAAGTGGGCAGGCTGGCTCCTTAGCTCATGCACTGAAGCACCACTGCACAGAGAGCGCTCCCGACATCTCGTCCTGCCCCTTTGGGGACGCCTAGAATCAAAGCGCCTGCATTTCCGTGGCCTGTGCTTTTTGCCCGCTTTTGTCTTGACAGGCCTTGCTGTGTTCCACCTTCATCCCGTTCTACTGCGGCTTCATCCCGCCCTCCTTCAGAGGCGTGGTGAGTCTGCTTTCTCGGTGTGTGGCACAGCCCTGCCCGTGAGCACCTGCGCTCGGGCGCCGGGATGCCCAAGTACAGAGCCTTTCGGAGGGAGGCTCAGGACCTGGCCCCCTTCTGGGCAGCCAGGCCCACCTGCTGCAGGATGAACACCCTGGCTCTCTGCAGGGTCAGCTGCTCGCTGAGTCCACATGGGCCAGGCGGTGCCCAGTGTCCTTGCCAAAGCTTAGAGGCCCAGACATTGGCTGCCGCTTTGCAGTGGAGCTTTCTCCTTTGAGACTGAAGGCTTCAGCCCCCGCCCTGGTCTCTCCTTGTCTGACACTGGCTTTGGGCAGACGCTGCCAACATTCCTCACGGGCTCGCTCCATTCACCAAACGTGTGTTTGGGCTGATTTCTGGACCCTTCCTGGGTGGGGAGGCAGATATCAAGGCGTGTGTTCTGCAGATTCTGGACTGGACACTGGGCTCTGCACAGCCCCTGAGGGCAGCCTGAGGGCCCGGAGATGGTGCTGCCCGCCCCCCACTCCCCCCACCCCCCCCACTCAGGACGAATGTCTGGAGATGCTTCAGGTGGTCATGGCTGTGGGTTTGCCCCTGACATTTACAGCGTAGGGCCTGGGGGTACTGCTCAGCCCCCCATCTTGTGCAGGATAACCCCGATGTCAGCGGTGCCAGTGGGAAACACTGGCCGGGGAGGGGAGAGGCGAGACCCCAGTGTCTCAGGGTAGGAGGCGCGTGAAAGCCCCCAGCTTCACACTGTCATGGGGACATCATGCCCCGCAGGCAAGGGGCAAAGGCTGGCCACCAGCGGCCTCACTGACACCCCAGTGCAACCCCTAGTTATAGGTGAGAAAATGGAGGCCTAGGGCAAATGCCATTTTCTGAGGGCCTTCGAGGTCCCAGATCCACTGACTCACTTTTGTTTCCAAAGGCTCTCGAGATGTTGGGTCTCTTTTTCAGGTGTGGAGAGAGAGAGACAGAGGCTGACAGGTTAAGCACAAGATTCCCCAGCAGCAAGGGGGAGGGGCTGGGATCGAGCCCGTGACCCTGAGTGTCCTCTGGAGCAGAGTCCATCCCGCTGCACCCAGTGGTCCATGCGAGCCCGCCACGGGCACCCGCTGGCTCACCACAAGCTTTATGGCCTCCAGCCTCCATCTGCCTCTTAACTGTGTGCTCAGCGCACACACCGCACAACAGTACAGAGCAGCCCTGGGGGCGAGCCCAGCCTGGCCTTTGTAGACGTGCTCAGTGAGGACTTGGTGACAGCCTGATTCTGCAGCCAGGTCCTCCGCCGCGCAGCGGTCACTAGGAGAAGCCTCTGCCCATAATTTGGGAAAAACCTAAAATGCTCTCTTCCATTTTTCCCCCTTAAAAGGACTATGTGGACGGGGGACTGAGCAACAACAGCCCCTACATGGACAGCAGAACCACCATCACCGTGTCCCCCTACTACGGGGAGAATGACATCGGCCCCAGAAACATTTCCATGAATTTGCTGGCTATAGACTTCAACTCCCTCCACATGCACGCCTGTGCGGAGAACACCTGTTTCATGATCTGGTCGCTGTGGCCCCCCAGTCACAAGGTGAGCTGGAGGGCAAGTTCTGGGGCCGCAGCTCCTCTGTGCCTCCCTATTTGCTGGGAGGTCTACGAGGCCCTCTCTGTAGGCAGACGGGCGGGCGGGTCCCGGAGCAGGCCTCACAGGGTGGCTAGTCCCAGAGGCTCAGGCTGGTCTCTGGCCATCAGGGCGCTTAAGCCCAGAGCCCACTTCCGGGAGGGGTGTGGGGCGAAGCAGTCTGGGAGCAGCCTGGGGAGGAGGGCTTGTTTCTGTCCCCCGCTGACTCTCGGGAGCAGGTTAAGGCGCACTCTGCACCCGGCAGTTTCATCCTTCCTTGATGACCATAGCAGCAGCCTCCCGGGAGAACGTGTGTGGGGCCCTCGGAACAGTTTTTGGGGAGAACAAAGCAGAACAATGCAACATACCCGCACACATGTGTCCCCGGAGAGGGAGGTTGTGCAGGACTGTGGAGACCCGCAGGCCAAGCTCCCACGCGCAGGGCAGGCCAACCACAATGTGGCTTCCGGGCAGGCACGCCGGGGGGCCGCGGTGACCGTCCCGGGAGAATGAGCACAGGCTCCGGGGTTTGTGAGGGCCCCTCGCCCAGGGACCACGTTGCTCGGAGAAACCAGTGAGAGTGGAGGGGACGTCCCCGGAGCCCAGGGCAGCAGGGCAGCCGACCGCCGTCCCGAGGACACAGCCCTGCCCACCCTGCGTGGCCGGCCTCGGCTCACAGCGTGACGCAGAGCTGGGGGCCCGCGGGGGTCTGTGCCATCTCAGGGGGTGTTCAAAGGGACACACTTGGTGAGGACCCTCACCCCCACCCCGCCCCACAGTGAACCTCTTCCTTTTGCTTGCAGGTCTTGTTGGAGTTCTGTGTTCAAGGGTATCTGGACACAGTCAGGTTCTTGGAAGAGAAAGGTAGGCACGGCCCTGGGCGGACTCGCTTTGGTTGTCGGGCTGGGCACAGGGAGGGTGGATGTGACAACACCGAGGGCTTGGCAAGAGGGGAAATCTTTGCCCCATTTTACAGATGGGGAAACCAAGGCTGGGAGGTGCATCGAGGCCCAGGCTCTGCTCACGGGGGGACAGGGCTGAGATGGGGACACATGTCAGGGGACAAAGCTCTCCCTGTCCACGGAGTCACCCTCCTGCACGCTGGAGCCCCTCTATTTGCTTACCTTTTCTTTTTTCTTTTTTTAAAGATTTATTTATTTATTTATACAAGAACCGGGGTACAGGCCAGATGTGTGGGGGGTGAGAGGATCCACTAGAGACAGAGCGGGGAGCAGACCAGGCAGACTGACGGAAATACACTGCTGAGGGGAGCAGCGGGCGAGACAGGACAGGTCTGCCGCTCCACGTGGGACACTTGCCGGCCGGCGAGGATTGAAGCGGCGCTGCAGAGGCTGCAGACAGCTTCACAGCGCTGCGCTCAAGCGCCTGCGCCACCAGGGAGGCCCTGTTTGCTTACCTTTTCTGTTTGAACGCTTGTAAACCTTAATGAGGGAGGAAGTTAAACAGGATGTCTGGGCCAGGACCCGCGAAAAGCAACCTGGATGGTGGGTCCAGCCAGGTGCAGGGCCTGCCCATTGGCCTAGGGCACCTCTGGGGCAAGGTCCTGCCCTTGAGCTCCCCAGGCTGTGGAACTTGGCACTAGACCGTATGGATGGAACCCAGCATGGGTGTGTTTGGAGCTGTGCCTTCCAGACTAGAGGCTGGTTCTCGGGTTGCTGCTTTGAGTTCACCTTTGGCCAAGACTAAGGGACAGGGTGGTTCAAGCCTGCGACTTTGGTTGGACAAGTCAGCTCCCTCTCTGGGGTCTGTGTCTGCTTCTGTCACCAGGGGGGTTTGGGTTCAGTGATGCCCAGGGATGCTTAGTCCTCTGAAGCCTGAGTGTGTGCAGCCTTGGGCTCCTTCCTATTTCGGGAACTGAGCCAGCTTTGCAGAGCCACATGGGGCTGAGATGGGGCTTGTCCTCTGGGGCAGATTCTTTGAGACATAACGAGGGAAAGTGAAGTCGCAGGGTGTGTGAAGGGCAGGATGTCTTTTGGAGGCCCAGAAAGATCGACAGATACAGCATAAGGGTGGGGCATCCCTGGGGAGTAGGGTGCAGGCAGCCAGGAGCAGCCCTGCCCTTTTTAAACTGAGAGGGACTTTCAGGAACTACCTGCTCCACCCCCATCGAGAGGGCAGGAACCCCTCACTAGTGTCAGCCTCCAAGTCCAGCAGCAGGAACAGCACCTGCTCCAGTGCCCTCACCTAAAGCTGCTCTCACTGCTCTCTTTGACTTGGGATTGAATTTCCCTCTGCACTTACTGTCTGTGTGGCTTTGGATGACTTTCTTTCTTTTTCTTTTTTTTTTTTTTAAAGATTTATTTACACAAGCACTGGGCACAGTCAGAAGCGCGGGAGGGTGAGAGAATCCACCCGAGCCAGAGCGGGGAGCAGAGCAGGCAGAAGGACCGAAGGACACTGCTGAGGGGAGCAGCGGGCGGCAGGGGAGGTCTGCGTGACATGTGGGACCCCCCTCCGGTGGCCGGGGAGCAGCTGGGGATGGAACTGGCGCTGCAGAGGCTGCGGGCAGCTTCGCAACCCAGCGCTCAACCCCTGCGCCACCGGGGAGGCCCTGGATGACTTTCTTAACCTCTCTGTGCTCTGCTTCCTCAGATGGCAAGTGGGGACGAGGAGACTGGTAGCAGTGGGGTGGCAGCTAAAAGGGGTTGATTTCCTAACTCAGGGCCTGCAACTCGAGCTTAACCTGTGGTTCCCTCACGATAACTCAGTGACTTACCTCAGTAGCTAAGATAAGGATAACTCAGATCCTTATCTTTCAATGCCTTGATCCCCACCCCCACCCCCCGGTGAGCGCCCCATTCTGTTCACAGCTGATACTGGGCCCTCTGTGGCCCCCTGGCCTGGTGGATAGGGGGTGAGAGGACCCGCTGCCCTGATCCGCCTGATGAGTTTGCTTCTGTAGGCATCTGTGACAGGCCCCAGCGGAGCCTGAGCGCACCCTCAGAAGAGCTGCAGGTCCTTGTGCCCCCCCAGCCACAAGGGGTGGCTGCCCCGGAGGAGAAGCCGGGAGACGAGCTGCTGGCCTACCTGCGATGCAACATCCAGCAGTGGGACGAGAGCTTCCTACAGATCATGTCACCCACGTTCATCCTAGGTGCCCACCGCTGGGTCGGGGGGGAGTGGGGGGCATTTTTCCCGTGACTGTTGGGGACACTGAGTGCTCCCTCCGTGGGTTGTGGAGGAGGGTGATGCTGCCACGTGGGGGAGATGGGGTGCACCTGGAAGGCCCATGGGGTAACCCCCACCCCAGTTCAGGCCCCACCCCCAGCCCAGGGGCCTTGCTCAGTCTCTTTCCCACTGGATCAGCGGGCCTGTCCAGGGCTCGCCAGGCACACCCTCAGCTCCTGGGCTCTGGCGCCCTGCAAGGCGGACCCCCCGCTCCTCCCCCGGAGTCTCTCCCGGCCACAGCTTTGGACGGTTGACCAGTGTGTGTTTTGCTATGTCACTGAGTATTTGGTTGCTGGAGGAGCACACAAACCAGCTTCCTGCTCAGGAGTTGAGGGAGACATAGAGGCATAACACCACCCCGTGGCCCCAAGCCCTGACTCCCCAAGCTCGTCATGAACCGACTGGAGGCATCATGAGGTCATTGCAGAGGGGAGCTAGAAGGGGGGGGGGTTCCAGGCAGAAGGACGTGGGGTCCAGTGGAAGACACCAGGAAATGCCCACCAAGCCAGCTCTTTAGACGTCTGGAAGCCCACGTGGCTTTGCGGGCATGGGAGCTGGGAGCCTCCCCGCAGCGGCCTCAGGTGGTTCAGGGCCACATGCCCTTGCACCCTGGGGTCCCTCTCTCCGTCTGAAAGGAGCAGCCCGCAGAGTCCAGCTCGCTGCTCCTCTGTGAATACCTGTGACTCAGACCACGGGGTGGCCCTGTCTCCCAGAAGTCCCAAGCAACAGCGGGCGAGCAGGTCAGGGTCTCGCGCCTGGACGTGAACCTCCAGATCCTCTTTTCCAGCTCTGCGCCACACAATGAAAGAGACAGACGGGTACCTTGGCAAGATCTGCAACCTCCTGCCCGTGAAGGTGCTGTCCTATGCCCTGCTGTCCTGCATGCTGCTCGTGGAGTTGGCCTTCTACGTGGTCTGGAGGTGGGTGGGGAGCTCAGGCTGTCCTGGGTGCAGCAGGGGCACTCAGGGACCTTAGGGAGCGCCCCAGAGGTGCCTTGCTTTGACCCCCGCCTGCCACTTCTTTCCTCTTTGCACTACCAGTTTGCTGCTTCCCGCAGATCTGCACTTTTATACCGTCCCCCCAGGCCTGCGAGAGGGACCGGGCAGAGGGGGGGTGCCTGCCTTCAGATGTGCAGTTCACTCTCTTTACACTGAGTTAGTCCGGCAGGTCCTTAGTCCATCGTTGAAAGACCAGCCCGGCCGGCAGATGGAGGGCAGTTCTGCCCTTGGGGGCTTCCCAGACTGCCCACCTACCAGAGGCATCATCGGACCCCCAGGTGGGGCCTTTCCACAGCTGGGATGGGCCCCGCAGGTGGCAGCAGCCAGGCCTGCTCCTCCCCCTGCCAGCGGGATGTGGCCACCAGGGCGTGCCTCCAGCAAGCACAGTCCTAGAAGCCCGGCTCCTTTGACCTTCACTTAAATCCCCAGAACTTTCCTGAATCAAGAGTGACCTGGCTTGGCTTTAGGGCTTTTGTGCAGACTTGTGTTCGGTGTGATGTCCCACATCCACCTTCTGGGAAGCAGCCAGGTCAGGAGGAGAAGTTACTGGGATGAAGGGTGTGGTGTGACAACCTGCCTTCGGTGCCCTTTCTGGCTGGGCTTGTCTGCAGGCCGGTGGGATGTGAGTGTATCTCGCTTTGCTCCCGCAGATTGGCGCTGTGGGTTCCCAGGATTCGCGAGGACCTCCCGCGGCTGCAGGGGGTGGCCTCCCGCGCTTACTCTCTGCTGCTGATGCGCCAGTTCCATGGTGCCAGGTAGACGACTGGGCCGCGGGGGGTGGTCGAAGGGCAACCCTCTCATCCCATCAGGCCTGGAGGCCATTCTAGGAAGTTGGCTGAGGGCCTGCGAGGTGGCGAGGAGCTGGCCCTATGCACAGGACCCTGCCCCAGGGAGGCAGCTCAGGGCATCCACGTGCCCACGGCCCCTCCCTGCACTGGGTGCTGTAAGGCCCAGTTACCAGTGCAGAGGAGGACAGAGCTGGATGGCAAAACTGGGGGGCAGGAGGGAGTCAGATAGCAATGTCTCTCTAGAACCCGGGGAGGGTGCAGGTGTGGAGAGGCAGGGCCAGGCAGCCCTTCTCTGTGCAACCAACCACGTGCCTATTCATGCAAATTCCCATCTGACTTCAGATTTGGGGTCCCCCCACGCAGAACCCTGCATCATTAATAGGACCTGGGGATGCTGCTACTTTTTAATTTTGAATCCAGAGCAGTGCAAGAAGGTTGTCCAACCCCAGGGCTGGCTCCTGCCCTGAACGTCGTGGGCCTCGGCCCTTTCCTGTTCCCCGGGGGTGAGCCTCACCCGCTCCCTATGTTTTCCTGAGGCTTTGGGGAGCCCCTTGCTCCGTACTGGACATGTGGTGGGCCTGCAGACAGCCTCATTTCAGACTGCTGGTAGCACATGTAGAAGGGCTGGAAGTAGGGGAGCAGGGGTCTTGGTTTGAATGAAATGACCGTGCTGGCCTTGGTGGCAGCAGGCTCACCATAAAGAGGCGGCTGCCCTGGTCTTGGCCAGGAAGGGAGGGCCTGGTCCCAGCACCCGGGGGACTGAGAGGTGTCCAAAGGGCCAATAACAGGTGCCAACTGTAAGCCCTAAGCAGCCAGTTAGGACGAGGAGACCTGGAGGTGGCGGGCTGTGACTGGGTGCGCTGGCCGGTGAGCTGGTAGGTATGGAGGAAATATATGGGGTGGGGTTAACGTGCTGTGGGTTCAGGGGGAGGTGTCCAGCTGACTGGAAGGCCTCAGGCTCAGAGGTCCAGGAGGTGACGCTGCCTAGTGCTGGGGGGCAGAGGCAGCTGTGGCTCCGGGGGGGGGGGGGAGTTCTGAGGTGCCTGAGCACATGTGGGCTGTAGCATCCACATGTCCCATCAGAGAGGGCAGCAGGCTGGCCGCTGAGTCCGTTGAGTCTGTGTTTGTTTCAGGCCCAAAGCCCCGGAGAGCAGCACAGAGCCTCCCCCACAAGGACCAGAAGACAGCAGGCCCCTCTGGCCTGCACACCCCGATGCCCGCCCCGAGGACTGCCCTGTAGGGACCAAAGCCGGGTCTCCCCAGGCCTCCTTGTTGGGTAGCCAAGGCTCTACTGGGGCTGGGGGTGCCCCTCCTCCGCCCCTTCTCCAGTGAAGAGTTTCTGAGGCGGGGGGTGGGGGAACTGAGGCCTCCTTTGTCTGGAGGGACTGGGCCTTTCTAGCTCTGCGCGGCCACTGTGTCTGTGACATACTGCCCGGCCCCAGGCTGAGCTTGCCGTGTGCTGACACCAAGGCGGTCAGACTGAGCTTTTCTGAAAAGTTGGGAAGCTACGTTGGGCCAGAGGTCCGGGGAATCTGACAGTGGAGCCTCTGGGTCCCTGGCGGGTTGTCTGGGAGCGGCAGCTGGCCTGCCACGCGGAGGGCCCCTCACTGGCTCTGGCTTGTGCCCTCGGGTGTCCTGGACAAAATTCCTTGGAGGACCGTGTGGCCTTGGGGGTACGCAGGAAGAGAAAGGCGTGATTCTCCCCCCATAGGAAGCATCACAGTTCCGGAGGGGGTGATTTCTCTGAGAACAGCCCCACCACCAGCTCTGGCCAGGGCCCCGGGAGATGGCATCATCCTGTTTACCTGCTGGGACACCCTTCGGACCCACCTAGCCTAAGTGTTGGGCAGTTTTGTAAAATCTATGGGAGCCTGATTATCTGTTGAATTACATACCATGTGAACCTGTGAGAACACATCTTACAGGGCCTCCCCGGTGGCGCAGCGGTTGAGCGCTGGGTTGCGAAGCTGCCCGCAGCCTCTGCAGCGCCGGTTCGATCCCCGGCTGCTCCCCGGCCACCGGAGGAGGGTCCCGCATGGCGCGCAGACCTCTCCTGCCGCCCGCTGCTCCCCTCAGCAGTGTCCTTCGGTCCTTCTGCCTGCTCTGCTCCCCGCTCTGGCTCTGGTGAATTCTCTCACCCTCCCGCGCTTCTGACTGTGCCCAGTGCTTGTATAAACAAAAATAAATAAATAAATAAAAACAAACATGCCTCTATTTAAAAAAATTAAAAAAAAAAAACAAACACATCTTACAAAAATCCAATGCCAGAGACAGTCCTCCGGGGCCCCCCCGCAGGAACTTGGCCCTCTGCACAACAGAAAGTTTGGCCTCCTTTCTGGGGGTGCCATATTTCCTCTGGTTTCTGGTCTGCCTTCCCCTTTTCTCATTGTCCCCCCTTCTCTCTGTCCTCTGCTCCCCCCAGCCCTAATGGAGCCCAGCGAGCAGCAGGCCCCTACCTCTCCCACGCGTGGGAAGTGGCGGCAAGCAAATGCAGTTGGTATGGAGGTGAAGTGTGGGCGCCTGTCTCAAAGGGAATGTGGGTTTAGGGTCAACTCCACATGAGCCCGTTCTCTTGAGAGCCTGAACCCCTAGAAGGCGGGGCTACTCCTGAAATGTGAAATATGGGGCATTGTTAGGGAGAAATGATATCCCGAGCTAATCCCATGCAGGCTTTGTGGACCCCACCCCCACTCTAGACTAAAGCCATCAGGACATTGGGAAAGACACATCCCATCACCACCAAGGGAGGGTGGCTGGGACCTGAGGGTGGAGTTGGGCAGCCAGGTTGGATATAAAAACCAAACACGTGGGCCTTGGGGGGCTCGCTGTCACTCGCCTCCTGGCTTCACGGCTCCTGGCTGGCAGCCAGCTCTCAGAGTGCCATTTTGGGATTCCTGATCGGCGGATCGGGTAGGACTCATTTAAAACCTTGTCTCCCACTTTTCTCCCTGAGCTGTCCATTTCCTCTTCTCCCCTTCCCTTGTCAATAAACCTTTTATGAACCTTTCGCGTGCGCCTGCAGTAGAGCATTGATAAGTCCTTTCAAGCGCGCGGGTGAGGACCCCCAGTCAGGCACCCCGTTTTGTATCGGGGCTGCCTACAACAGGGCCAGCCCCCGGCACACGGACCCCCAGTGCCCAGCCCCTTGCTGGCTCCCATGTCTGGGCAGCGGGCACCGGGCTCCTGCCAGGTAGCACCGGCCCCGGAGCGACAAGCCAGGAGGGCGGCCCTCGGCGTGAGCGCGGGGCAAACCCCGCCTGCCAGGACCGCCAAGGGGGAGACCGAGGCCCGCCCGGGCGGCTGCCCCGGACCCCGGCCTCGCCCGCGCCCGCCGGGCCGCCCTCCAGCCGCCCGTCTCCGCGTCGGCGGCCCGCGACGCTCTGCGCTTGCGCCCTCGCCGCGCGGCCCGGCTTCCCGGCGGCCCCGTGAACATCCGGGTCACGCCCTTCTGCCACCCAATGACCGGCGTCGCCGAGAGCCAGGGGGCGGGGCGGGGCGGGGCATCATGGCCGCCCCCAGTGCGCCGCGTCCGGGGGCTTGTGGGCGGTGCGCTGACGGGCAGCGCGGCCACCGCGGACCCGCCCTCGGCCCGCGCGGACGAGGCTCGGTCGGGCTGGGCAGCGCTGCGAGCGGCGGCCGGAGAGGGAGCCATGGGCACGGTGCACGCCCGGGTAAGAGGCCCCGCGACCCCGGGCTGCGTGACCTCTGGGCGGGCGCCGCGGGGAGACGCTGTCGCGGCTGCGCCCCGGCTTCCCCGGCTGCGGGGCCGGCGGGGCGCGGGGGCCGCCTGCTGTGTCCCCGCGCCGGGCGCCGCGGGCCGGGTCGGGGGAGGAGGCCGCGGAGACGCGGGCGCGGGTCTCGGGGCGGGAAAGCCACGCTCGGG
This sequence comes from Talpa occidentalis, assembly GCF_014898055.3. Lineage (NCBI taxonomy): Eukaryota > Metazoa > Chordata > Mammalia > Eulipotyphla > Talpidae > Talpa > Talpa occidentalis. The sequence goes on along the minus strand of NW_023601653.1, from coordinate 2,062,189 downwards.
CGCGACTCGCGCAAGGTCACTCGGCGCGGCGGCCCGGGGGCGGCGCGAGCCTCCCGCGGCCCGGAGCAGAGCCAGGACTCCTCCAGGACCTGCCCCCTCAGCCCGCGGCCCTGCCGGGCGTCTTCTCTCCGTAGCCGCCACCGGCTCCCGGCCCCTCACCCCGCCTGCCATGGGCACGGCCGACAGCTGGTATCCTTTGAGGCCTTCTCCCCCAGACGCCCCTAGGCAGCTTGTTTCGCCTCCTTGCAGCCAAAGGCCGAAGCTCTCTCTGCTTTACTCCCCCCCCCCCACCCTCCCCCCAAACTGGAGGAGGTAACAGCAGCTCCTCGCCCAGCGCCTGGAGAATCCCGGGACAGTGCACATACATTTCGGGCCGGCTGCCTGGCACTAGGCGCTCCTTGCCCGACTGCTCTCCTCTCTCGTGATCTTAACCGAAGGCCAGAGGATGCGTGTCTATCCGAGGTCACACTGTGGAACTCCGGAATGTCCTAATGTTATAGGGCAGCCCCGATACAAAACGGGGTGCCTGACTGTGGGTCCTCACCCGCGCGCTTGAAAGGACTTATCAATGCTCCACTGCAGGCACACGCGAAAGGTTAATAAAAGGTTTATTCACAAGGGAAGGGGAAATGAGGAAATGTACAGCTCTGGGAGAAAAGTGGGAGACAAGGTTTTAAATGCGTCCTACCTGATTCCCAAATGGCGCTCTGCGAGCTGGCACGAGCCAGGAGCCGTGAAGCCAGGAGGCGAGCAATAGCCAGCCCCAGGCCCACCTGTTTGGTTTTTATACCCAACCTGGCTGCTTAACTCCACCCTCAGGTCCCAGCCACCCTCCCTTTCGTGGTGATGGGATTTGTCTTTCCCAATGTCCTGATGGCTTTAGTCTGAAGTGGGGGTGGAGTCCACAAGCCTGTATGGGATTAGCTCAGGACAGCCTTTCCCCCTAACACTAAGAGTCAGACTTGCTGAGTCCCAGCCCTCGGCATGACGTTTTACTGCAGCGCGGGGTGTTTTAACTCACCCTGCCCAGCAGTTTTCAGGAGTTTGCCTTCAGCCTCCAAGAGAATGCAGCAGAGAGCACAGGCAGCCTAATGTCTGGAATTGGACTGGAGTGGCTTCGCAGATCTTTCTTTCAAATGAATTGTGTTGCTGGAGTTACTGCCTGCAACTCCCTCTCCCAGACCTCCACACCCAGTCTTACCTGTCAGAACATCCCCTCATCTTTGAGCTCCTTTCAGGTCCAACCCGAACCCTCATTGGATCGTCTACCAACTACCCCTCCTGCATGCTGTTTTAGCTCTGTTTGCACATTTGTCTTACCCTTTTAGGGCCAAATTTCTAGATGTTACAATGGGACCTGCTTCAAGACCTTGACTTGCATCCTTTGTGGTAACTTAAACTTGAACTTGTTTTTTGAACAGTACGGATTCACTGGTTTATTAACTGTTTCCCAGTACTGCCGTCTGTGTGCCTGGCACTGTTGTAGATGCTAAGGACACTGCAGAAGAAACAAGTCTTTGCTTTTATTGAGCCCTTTGATTAGAGTATTGGCAAAAATGTTCCCAGTTCTTTAAATTTTGCAGTGTGTAAACTTCAGTACACAAAGCATGTTCATGAAATGTGCCAATAAGAGTTGCTATTTATTGGATCATAGTTTTGAGAACTAGAGTAAATGATTCCGTTTTTAAAATAATATACAACAAAAATGAAAGGATAACAAACAAATGATACTTTTTAGCGACTGCGAACTGGGAAGAAGCCCTCCCAGCTCTCTGACCCTACCTGAAGCCCCAAATAAAATGAACAACTTGATCTCTCCCCAAAGAGAACACAAATTACATGTTCTTTGCCCCTTCATAAATATTCCTGCATAAATATTCCACTTCTACTACTATGAGGCTCGAGCACTGCTGCATACCTGCTTGCTCAGCACTCGCCATACAGCAGGAGGCAGTAGACACCTGTAAAATGAAAGGACAAGAGAGAAAAATCACTCATCCATCCATCGCACAGGAGTTGGCATGCCGCATGTCGTGTAATTGTGCCAGGGCGGGGTAGAAATGTGGGGAGGGAGCATGTGCAAAGGTCATGCGAGCATGTGCGAAGGTCACGCGCTTCTCTTGTCAGAGGTGTCTGTGGGGGAGGGACTGAGTGAGCCTGATGCCAGGGATACTCCCAGGGGAACTGACATTTAAGAGAGTTTTTGAGCTACTTGGGGGTATTATTCCAGGCAGACGGAGACAACAAGGAGTGTACACGAGTGGGGGGGTGGGGGGAGTGGGGATGGAGACTGACAAGAGAAGCAGGTGTGGGCCTGGGGAGGTCCCGCTGTGCCCCCCTGCTGCGCCAGGTTGCACCACTCCCACCCTACCCCCACCTCCGCCCAGGCACCTATGAGCGCCTCCAGAGTCTGCTAGGGTCTTTACCTTTCTGGCAATCAGTGACAGCCATGGGCCAGCACCCACAGGAGGCTGTTGGCTCTTCCAGGGAAAAGGTGGCAGTGGCCCCAGAGTCCCCGACACCGCACATAATTCAAGTGCCAGATCTGTGAGCACGGGAAGTGCTTAGCTGCAGAGAACTGGCGTAGGAAGAAGTAGCCAAGTGCTGTCAGCAGATTCCCCAGACTTGCCCATTTGTAGGTCAGCTGGTGCCACAGGAGCCCCGCCTTCCCACTCTGTCTCCAGGGGTGTCCAGGGATCCCTGGGCCAGGCAGGCCTCTGTGCCTGTGTAATGTTATGCGCATGTTACTATGTCTCCTGGAAGAGCTAGACCAGGCACAGCCCGTGGCGTCCTTGCGCGGAAGATGCCTCAATGGCTTTGAGATGCTGATCGTTCCCATGGACGGAAATGTCGGCTCTGGCCTGTGAGCACGTGCCGTCGTGCTCAGTGTGTGAACAGGACTTTCTGGACCAGAACATGTAGATCAGCCTCCAGGAAAGTCTGATTTAGCAACTAGGTTTGTCAACTTAATCATCTTAGAAGGTGCCCAGTTTTGATTTTTACAATGAGGAGACTTTCTCCAATAACAGAAAAGCCAGTTTTTCTTTTTCTTCTCCCCCCGGTAAACGTCTTTGTGGTGTGCTTTGAATTGCCTTTGTCTTCAAAAGGGCCTCAAGTGTACAGACTAGGCCAGCTGTTGTTCTCAGTTCACGACGGTCACTATAGGCTTGTGCCTGCCACGCTTGTCTTACTAATGATACGGGAGACACTCAGTGAACGCAGTGAAAGCCACGCAGGGCTTCTCACTCCCTCACAGCTCAGGACTTACAGTCAACAGCTCACAGCTACCTTTGCCCCCACCACGCCCGCCCCTGCCCCACTCGCCAGAGGAAACCCCGGACAGAATTCTCTGGAGCCCCACCTAAAGAGGTTTGGTTTCCAACTGCTGCAAGTTCATTTTCTGCGCTTCCTCCCCCAGAGCTTGGAGCCGCTTCCCCCTAGTGGGCCTGACTTTGGAGGATTAGGAGAAGAAGCTGAATTCATTGAAGTCGAACCTGAAGCTAAACAGGAGATTCTCGAGAACAAAGATGTGAGTGCTCTGCGGGAGGCCCTGGGCGCTGCCGAGGGCAGGGCTGGCCACCGGAGGAAAGGTCTTTCTGCTTCTGGAGAAGTAGTTCTTCCTTGGCGATGATTTGTGTGGGAAGCTTAAGCAGGCACATTTTTATACTTAAGTTATTAAAAAAAAACCCACAAGTATTTCAAGGGCAAATTCAAATGAAGCCTAAGTTTCTGCTCCGTTCCTGCTCCCGGAATAAAGCCCCGGGTCTCCAGTGGAACTTTTCCTTGACTTTGGCGCTATTGAAATGAAGCAGAGGTGGAGCGAGGAGGCAGGCGCTCATTCCTTCATCCAGGGCTCAGTGTTCTGACGCTTGTCGTCGTACTTGTCACTGCCCCCCTCTGTGTTCCCCGCTGCCCCCTGGGTGCTGCCTCGTTCTTGGCCTTTAGAGCGAAAGCCCCGTTGAGGCAGGAAGGGCAGTGCTCTGTCCCTGCGTCCCCGGGTGGGTGGACAGCGACTGGCTTCCAGGTGTCTTTTTACCTGCGGTCGGAGGCGTGCTGGGTGGGGGGCCGCACGGGGTCTCGAGCAGGGCACACTTGGCTAGAAATCGGGGTCACCGACAGTGCCCCCGGCCAGTGCTTGGGGAGCAGGTCGGTTCTCTGGCTGTGGAGACCTTGTCAGGCTCTCCCAGGAAGTATGGACCTGGCAGAGGGGAAGTTTGAGTGACCCATTTTTTTGAAAAGGTGCATATAGCACACAGAACAAGGTCTGGCAAGTGTGGCTCGCTCAGCTTGCCGGTGTGGGGGTCCTTGAAGACCTGCCTGATGCCTTGTCCCCGTGCCGCGCTCCGCGGTCGCTGTCCCTGTCACGTAGGTGGTCGTGCAGCATGTCCACTTCGATGGGCTGGGCAGGACGAAGGACGACATCATCATGTACGAAATCGGAGATGTTTTCAAGGCTCGGAACCTGATCGAGGCAAGTGCTCTGCGTGGTCCTCTCCCTGCCCTCCTGTAGACCCCGTGAGCCTCGCCCTCCTGGGCCCCCGAGCGCCCCTTCTCCGCTCTCCTGCCCTGAAGGGAACGTCGGCGCCCCAGGCTGAGCCCCGCAGTTCTCTGGATGCTCCCCAAAATGTGTCTCTCATCCTGGAGGAGGCCAGTCCGGCACTGTCACAGAAGCAGCACCCTGCTTCGTGCCCAAGGCCCCCTTGGGGGGAGTCTCCCTGGTGACCCCCTCCTGCCGTCTCCTGGGACCCTGGCTTCTCTCAGCGGCCGGCACCGTCTCCTCTCCTCTGTGCCTTCCTCTGTCCTTCTGTCCTTCTGCCCCTGGACCACACGCTCAGGCAGGCTTCCTCGGGGCTGGTCCTGCTGGCTCGTCACCGTCCTCCTGTTACTCCACCTCACGGCTGCGTTCCGCCACGCTTTCAAAAATGATTATATCTTAAAAATACTAAGATACTAGCAGGGCCCGACCCCTCGCCCTGGGTTGTGCGTCGGCGGGTCGCGCGTTGGTAGAGCAGGGGACGGGCCCGCGGCGCGGCTGCTCCTGCGCTCTGGCGGTGCTCGCGCGCCCTCTCAGCGTCTGGTCTCAGCGGCCTCTCCTTGGCTGTCAGCCCTGGGGCCCGTCGTGACCGGGGTGCTGTAGCTGTTACCGAGGATTCCGGGTCTCAGACTCGCGGTTCCCCGCAGGTGATGCGGAAGTCCCATGAAGCCCGAGAAAAGCTGCTTCGTCTGGGGATATTTAGACAAGTGGATGTTTTGATCGACACGTGTCAAGGTATGCCCGGGGTGGGGTGTGACTGCCCCCTCATTACCATCCGGGACACAGAGCCCCGACATCAGTGTCACGGGAGGCGTCTCAGGAGGTGCCTGGGGCTGTGTCAGGCTGAGGGAGAGCACCGGTAGTGGCGACTCTTGGCCCCCGGCTGTGAGAGACCTGGCGCAGGTGGGGGGGGGGTGCTGGGGGGGCGGCGTGTGAGGAGGTCACGCATGTGTGGGACCCGCTGCATCTCCAGCTCCATTTTTCTATGAACCCAAACTCGATCTAAACAACCAAGTCTTAATAAAAAAAAAACAACATGGTGTCGCGCTTGCCCTGGACCAGAGTCCAAGTAATCCAGGGCCTGGTCCTGGGCCTCTGCAAGCTTGACTGACCCCCACTCTGCACTGCCATCCTGCCATCCCCCCTTGCTTGTGAGGAGGCCGGCCCTGCACCCCAGGCCCCAGGGCCCGTGGCAGGTGATAACATAGCTAACCACCCCACTGGCACCACCCCTGGCCTAAGGAAGGACAGAAGTCACCGCCTGCTATGTGTGTGTCCCACTGGCTGCTCCTCTGGGCTCACAAGAGTCCCCCGAGTCCTGTGAATTCCACGTTTCAGGGTCACTTCAGTTGAGACCCTAACCCTTTCGGGCACCTGTCCCCAGGGGAACGGCTGCCTTGAGCAGGTAATGGGCACGTGAAACGCGCTGCTGCCACTGCCTCCTCAGGGCAGTCCCCCCTGCAGGGAGGAGATGGGGCGCCTGGTGTCCAGGAGCCTCTCCAGGGAGTGTGGGGCGCTCCTCACTGAAAACAGGCGCTTGCTTTTCGAGGGAGATGGCCCCGTGACACAAGCCCTCGGGACGCGCTCTTTGCGGGGCCTGCCATGGCTCCATGCGCCTGCCTCGGGCTGTGATACTTCTTTTCTGCTCAGGTGATGATGCGCTTCCAAATGGGTTAGATGTGACCTTCGAGGTCACGGAGCTGCGGAGACTGACGGGCAGTTACAACACCATGGTCGGGAACAACGAGGGCAGCATGGTACGCACGGCCCACCCCGGGGGCCCTCTCCATCACGAGCTGTAAAGACTGATGGTGGTTTCTTGGCTCCCATCCCTCCATCTTTATATGTAAGGTGACCCGTGGTTGCTCGTTGATCTAGAATTATTTATCGGCTGTCTTGCTTGTTTGAAAGCAATTTTAGCATCTGTAGTTAACTAGGAATGACTTGGGGGCTGTGTGTATTCAGCTCAGCCAAACTCCACACCCACAGAGTTGATTCCCCGAGTGTCACGCAGAGCACCGTCAGCCCGTCCTGGACAGTCCAGGGCATGACATGCTCCCGTCATTCCCAAGAGGAGCCGTGGGGGCCTGGTCTGTGTTACAAGTCACGCTTCCTTCCTCTGAAGACACCTGTTTCTTTCCTCCCAGGTTCTTGGCCTCAAACTGCCCAATCTCTTGGGCCGGGCAGAAAAGGTGACTTTTCAATTTTCCTATGGAACCAAAGAAACTTCATATGGCCTCTCCTTCTTCAAACCACAGCCTGGACACTTCGAAAGAAAGTAGGAAGCCAGACAGCCCGTTGAGTACAGTGGCCTGTTTAAAGTTAAAGTAGATGGCTTGTGTGTGGGAAGGAACTTTCCAGAATCAGCTGGCGCGCCTGCGGTGTTACAACTTGCCATAGCTCCTCGTGAAGATGAGCCCCAGAAGCATAGTTTAAACCTGTTGATTTAAATGTGTACACGTTGTAACCGCTGTCTCAGCTTTTAAAGCTCTGTCCCGTTGTCTCCTAGTTTCTCTGTAAACTTATATAAAGTTACTGGACAGTTCCCTTGGAGCTCTCTGCGCGAGACGGACAGAGGCGTGTCGGCCGAGTACAGCGTGAGTAGCATTCTGCTCCTTCTCTTGTGCAGACCCACCCGAGCTTGTTGACTGGAGAGATGGAAGAGGCTGGGCCAGGAGTGCACGGGCGTGTCGGGACGGGTGCCAGACCGGCCACATGGTGGCCGCTCCCCCTCTGTGCTCGGCCTCGCCTCCTGGCTGGGCCCTCCGCTGGCTGGGCACAGGCTGCAGGGCTGGAGAGCGGCTGACATGCACACGGGCCCCTCCTGTGACCTTTGGCCGGCTCTGCCCTGCCCTGCCCTGGACTTCCCATGACCCCTGTGGCCTTCCTCAGATGTGCTCGGTGCGTAGCTTGAGGCCGCCGCACGGCGCCGGCCTGGCCTTCAGAGTACTGACCGCCGCGTGGCTCGGGCTCTGTGTACTGCCGGCAGGCTCCAGCTAACCCCAGCGAGCCAGTTCCTGGCTTTCTGATGCACCTGTTGTTTCATTTTCCTTCCTTTCTCTGCTTGCCCTTAGTCCTCCCGCCGTCTGGGCTGCAGTGAGTGAGGCAAGCCCTTGTGACGCGGTGCTGTTCTGCCCCCAGCCTGCTCTCCAGGTGGGCGGCATTGGCCTCGCCTGCGTGCACTTGTTAGAGGTGCCAGTCCACAAGCCCACCTGCCCTGCCAGTCAGCATGGCCGTTGGCAGGTGCCCCGTCCCACAAATCTGCCCGAGAGCCTGCAGGAGTCCCTGCTGGGCTGGGCTCCGCAGGGCGCCGGACATGCAAGGGGCGGCACCTGCAGGTGCAGTGTGGACGGGATCGCCCACAGCCTCTGCTCTCCCCATCCTCTCGCCCCCATGGCCACCTGTCCTGGTCCGAAGGGGTTGCCCTCTGACACCTTGCTGCCCTGCTGTGGCGTGCGGAAGGGCCCGGCAGGCCTGCTCCCTCCAGCAGGTCTCAGGCCGGCGTTTGGGAGCCTTCTCTTTCTCCCCTGTGCCCCACTGTCGCCTCTTTCTAAGCCTGTTCCCAGAGCAGATTCTTAGGCGAGTGGGGCCACCCTCTCTGACCACATGGAGCGGGGAGGCGAGGCCTCGGGGTGCGGGAATGGGGGGTTGGCTTTGCAGGGGGTAGGGAGGCAGGGGGCAGCCCTGGAGGTGAGAGCGGTGAGCCTCTGGGGACAGGACCGTGTCCACAATGTGTGTCCTCAGCGCCCACACAGGCCAAGGCTCCCTCTGAGTGGGCGCCGTCTGGCCACCGCCTCGTCCTCCTGTCAGTGAACCCAGAGACAGCAGCTGTGTCTCCCAGTGGCGGTGTTCCTCTTGTTAAAAGCTGCCTGGTGAGAAAGGAGGCGAGGACGTAGGTGAGCCCTCCGCCCCGCTGCCCTTTGGGAAATGGCTGACCTCAGGAGGCCCCCGGCGCGGGGGTGGCGGGTGAGAGGACTGCCCTCCCGGCGCTGGCAGGGGCCTCGTGGTCGTTCGATAAGTAGTTGTGTTGAGGTGGGTGCCCCAAGTTCTCGTCCTACAAACTGGATGGGGCGTCTGGGCTGTCCCCCCACCCGCTGGTGACCTTTAGTTCTCCTGCAGGTCTAAGGCTCATTGGGGGCTGCGCTGGCTTCCCGTCAGGGTTATGTCCTCAGCCCTGAAGCTGCCAGGGCACAGGCTCCCTGTTCGAGCCCAGCACGGGTGTTTCCCAGAGCACCTCGGACGGCTGCCTGGCCTGGGGGAGGCGGGGCAGGCCCCAGTGCACGGGCGTTGGGCCCCTGGCGCGGGCTGGACTTGCTCATTCATGCGCCTCCGTCCCCTCCGCGGGCGAAGCCTAGGTCACCTGGCGAGGCTTCGGATGAGGGGTCAGAAGGACCGGTGGGGGTGTCTGGTCATCTCAGGGGTCGCCCTGCACAAAGGGAAGGGAGGAAATTTGTGATGACGAGGCCGTGTAGGCCGCCCAGACACTCGCTACCACATGCTCTGTGTCCCCCGTACCCCCCGCCTCCCCCCATAGTGACAACACGAGGCCGGGGTCAGGCCTGAGCAGGCCCTCACCTCCCGTGTGCTTCGCAGTTCCCCATCTGGAAGACCAGCCACACCGTCAAGTGGGAGGGCGTGTGGCGAGAGCTGGGCTGCCTGGCGCGGACGGCGTCCTTTGCCGTCAGGAAGGAGAGCGGGCACTCCCTGAAGTCCTCTCTCTCGGTAAGGCGGGTGCGTGCGTGTTGGCTGGGCGCTCGGCCGCCTGTGCCCCTGAGCCCTGGGGGACCGTCCCCCCCATACTGGGCAGAGGGCCAAATCACAGGCGGGGCCCTGGCCACTGCGAATCTGTGGTCATGGCCCTTGTCGATTTTTCCTGAGTACCAGCAGCGGAGATGGGAAATGGAAATGTGGAATTTTCGCTTCCAAAACCCCTGACGGAACTGGGCATCCAGCTCCTCAGGACCAGCCGGTGCGGGGTTGGACTCCTCCCAGGGGGCGGGCCGGTTCCTTCCACCAGAAAGGGCTGCCCCGCTGCCCTCCACGGGTAGAGGAGGGAGTGAGCCCACCCGGCTGGCATGGGGGTGGGCGGGGCGCGGTGGCGTCTGTCAACGAAACACATGGGAGCACCCGCCCCACCTCCCCCAGCACGCCATGGTCGTCGACTCTCGGAACTCGTCCATCTTACCCAGAAGAGGCGCTTTGCTGAAGGTGAACCAGGTGAGTTCCTGATTTTCTTTTTTAAATACCTTGTTTAAAATTTGGCCCCACCAAGCCCATCACCCCTGCGTGCTCTCGGGAACTGCTCTGCGGTCACTGTTCACGTGGTGACCCCGGGCCGCCCCAGGGCAGCGGGAACGCCGCCTCTGCCCAGTGGGCCCAGTGGTTTCTGCAACGCGGAGCTGCTGCCGCCGAGGTGGCTGCTGTGTGGGCGTGAGGCAGCGCTCGGCCGTCTGTTGTATTCATCTGAGGCTTCTCCCCCACCAGGAGCTGGCGGGCTACACTGGGGGAGACGTGAGCTTCCTAAAAGAGGACTTTGAACTTCAGGTGAACAAGCAACTCGTGCTGGATACGGTGAGTATCTAGCCAGTGTTGTCACCTGTATTTTAATCCCGCGCCGTTGGAACAGTTCTAGAAATCTCAGCTCACACGAAGCCTCCGTGCTGGTCCTGACGTCGAGCCAGAACAGAGTTCGCTCTGGGAGAAGGGCCGTAATTCCCTTTGGAGGGCACTGCTCCTCACTCCCCGTGGGCCCACAGAGGCCCCTCCAAACTTCAACCGTCATCTCGGGGAACAAGCGGCCGGCAGGAAATGTGACTGGAGAACAGGGCGGCCTCTGTTCCTCCAAGGCCATGCCATGAGTTCTGAGTCTGCTTCGCTCGGCTGGGTGTGTGGGGCTCCGGCGCTGCCAGGAGTCTCCCTGAAATCCAATTCGGGTTTGTCCCCCCGATTCAGGGAGTAAGTGGTCGCAGGTGGGTGGGGATGGCCCTTTGTGCCCCACTGTTGCCCTTCTCGGCTCCCTCGAGACTTGGGGTGGAGCAAGTGCTGGCAAGACCCGATGCATCTGCCTCAGGCCAGGCAGATGTGGGGGCCAGCGTGGTGAGGGCCTAGTGGGTGAGGCCTGACCGCATCGTGGTTATGGCACATGGGTGGCCCGGCCTGCAGGTGGGAGGCTGGGAGCCCGGGTCTGCTTCTGCCCGGGGTGCGCTGCCATCCTCCTCCCTTCGGCCTGCAGCACCCTCTGCCCCGCCCTGTGTGTGCTGAGGCCAAGCCTGAGGGCCTGGGTGGATTCCACGGCCCTGGGCCCTTGGCCGCCCCCATCACCCTGGCTTGTCCTGATGGGCTGGGCTTCCCGGGAGGAGCGGGCACTGCCTCACCTCTGAACGAGCCATACCCGGCGTTTTGTGCTAGTGTCGGGTGCGGGGTGTGTCTGGACTTGAAGTTGCGGGTGTCAGCGGCGTCGCGGGGCACTGGCGCTGAGGCGGGCTCGGGGCCGTGAGCAGGTGTGTCTCTGCAGGTGTTTTCAGCGTCTCTCTGGGGCGGGATGTTGGTGCCGGTCGGCGACAAGCCCTCGAGCATCGCGGACAGGTGAGTGCGGCGGCCACGTGGCCCTCTCCGTTGCTTCATTATCGGGGGGGTTCAGAGACTGTATTTAAGAAGAGATTTCAAAGCACAGAAACTGTCTTTTTTGTGCTTAAGCTAATTTCAAAATACCCAGATGCTTGATGTTTCCTGCTTATTCGAGAAGGAGCAACAAGCTTACTTTATTACATTGAAGAATTTGCATTGTTTTCTTTTGATTTTGAAAAAGCACAGCCCATAGAGATGGCAGGAAAGTAACAATAGGGAAGCACTTGAGAAGGTAAAAAGGAAAATCCGCTCTGGACTCAGCGGTCAGCATCGGAGCCGTTGGCTGCGCCTGCGGCCGGGGGCGCGGGGCTCACCGCCTGCGCCTGCCCTTGCTCATACGCCGCGTCTTCAGCGTGGATTTGTGTCCTCCCTGCTTTCTGAGGAGTTTAAAGACATTCGGAATGACCTTTGCCCACATCCCGGAGCCGCGGCGCGGGGCTTGTGACAGCGACGGGCTGCAGAGAGGGCGACTGCAGTCGTTCCTGAGAGGCTCCTAAGTGTGGGGTCACGATCTCAAAGGAATGTGAGGCTCAGTCAGGCTCCTAGAGGGCTGGGCTGGAGCCACATTACCCCGCGGCCCTGTGAAGCCGCTCTGTCTGCCTGTCGCTTTGAAGTGCTGGTTGTCCCCAAGGCTGGGGAGCCCCTTCCGTAACCGCGCGCCCTTGAGATGTTGCTTAGCGTGAACCCGCTCCGTGCCCTGGGAGGCGGCGAGCGAGTGCATCTTCAGTTTCTCAACTCTGAGCCTGACGGACGCCTGGGAGTGTGCAGAGGCCGTGGGCCAGGACGCCGGGATGGCAGGCGGGCGCAGATGCCCACTGTGAAGAAGCCCCCCGCTTGTTCGAAAGAGTGAGACGGATGAGCCTAGCGAGAACCACCTCCCGGAGCATTTAGTTGACGGGGCCCGGGTGCGCGTGTGCGGGGTGTCGCACCCCGGTCTGCAGAGTCAGACACCAAGGCTGTGGCTGGGCAGGGGCGAGGGCACATCTCCCTGTCCATGCTTCCTGGGCGTCTTTGCTCTTCCCCAAGAGGAAGTGTGCGGCGGGGTTTCAAAGGATAGTAAGCGGCGCTGCCGCCTGTTTCCGCAGCTGACACTAGTGGGGCCGCGGGAAGCCTTTGGCAAGAAACCCCGACGGATTCGCAGACTTCAGTCTCCAGGTCAGCTGAGCACTGGCGTGAAGGCTTCTGTGGTCCTGCCCTGTGCCTTCGCGCCACCTCAGGCTGGGGCCGCGCGGAGCAGGGAGAGGCGGCCCGAGCTCTGTGGCCCCAGCGGGGGCTGCTTCCTGGCCGCGACGGTGCAGACTGTCCCTGGCCTTCTCGGGCCCTACGCGGGGATTCCTGCCCGGAATTGCGCTCTCCTAAACTGTCCAAGTTCCCAGACCATGGCTAGGCCTGCTGAGTAATAGTTCACGCTTCTCTTTTTGTTCAGGTGGAGTCGAAAGGGGTGTGCTACCCCAGTCCACGAGGAACGTGAGAGGCGTTCACTTTTCCGGATTGTGATTCTTTCCTTTTTTCTAACTAAGAATCATCGTACGAAACACCGGCGCGTTTGCGGGGCCGTGACTCCATTTTGGCCTGTCTCCAGGTTCCGCGTCCTCCCCTCTGTAACGTCAGGGCCGGTCCTACAGGATCCTCACTGTGAGGCTAGGAGGTGGTCTGGAAGGGCCACGTGGGAGACCTTAGATGGCAGGGACAGCCGCGGACGGGGCAGCCGCCCTCTTTCCTGAGGCTCGTGCTGGTGCCTGCCTCTCCCCTGCGTCCCCTGGAGTTTGAAGTGTTTGCTCAGACTGTGGTAAAATTCCCTGGCTCCGTGCATCTCCTGACCCTTCAGCACTGCTCACGTGCGGACGCCCACAAGCCAGAGCTGACGGCGCCGGCTCCCGGCTGTGACCCTTTGTGGCTCCCCACTGACGTCTGCCCTTCTCTGCAGGTTTTATCTCGGGGGACCTACGAGCGTGCGGGGGTTCAGCATGCACAGTGTCGGGCCGCAGAGTGAAGGTAGGTCTCCCGCGACGCGCGGCCTCCGCTCTCGGCTCGGCTCACGCCTGCGCTGGGGTGCCAAGGAGTGAGCCCGCCAGGCCGGCACGCCCAGCAGAGAGCTGAGGGAGTTGTAGGAAAACGAGGGCACATGTGGAAGCCACAAGCCCATGCTGTGGTCGCCTGCCTCTCAGGGCGCACACCCCGAGGCAGCAGGGTCACAGCTAGATGGCGTGAACCGCTGACCACCGCGACGTAGGCCGGGTATTTCTCAGTGGCCCAAGTTAAAGGGCGTTTCTGGTTTCTTCTCCCGTCCTCTATTTAGCCGATATGTTGCGGTGGGTAGAGAATACCTTTCTGATCAGAATGTAAGAGATGATTTAAGAAAAGAGAGGGCCGGGTCTGTCTTGCCTGTTTCTCTAAAACTTTATTTAGTTAAAGAACGAGGAGACGCAGCCGCCTTGGGAGGAAGCAGCCCCTCGTCCCCCGAGGTTCACCTTGGAGGGGTTTTCTTTTTGGGGCCTGTCCTGGTTACGGGCACTAAGGCACTTGAGAAATGCCAGCACTTAGGACTGCTGCCGGACAGTGGAGTGGCGCCCTCAGGCCCTGCGGATGAGCACGCTCGGCCCTTAGTCTCGCGTTTTGGCAGAAGCCACCTGGGTCCACGGGGCAGCAGACCCAGTGGAGGTGGCCCGGGAAGGCGGCGTCTCCTCCGCGGCGCTGGGCGGGCATCTGTGGGGCTACCTGCTCGGGCCATAGGCCTGCAGGAGCCAGTGCCCGTCTGGTGTGGTCTGGATGTGGGGCGTCTCGCCTGCAGGGGAGGTGGGTCTCGTCCCCGAGCACATGGGGTTCATGAGCAGCCCTGGCCTCGTTCCAAGCGTTGCAGATACAGTCACTGAGTCGTTCTTGCTGACCCGCCCCTCCCACCCCCTCCACACCCCCCATTAAAGCAAGAACAGGACAGATGGGAGGAGAAGGGAGACTGAAATGAGCCCCTACCCCACCTCCGGGCCCAAGAGGCTTGCCCGGCTCCCTGTGGGCACAGCCAGGCCTGGGTCGAGCCGGGGCGCGTGAGGCTGCACCTGACAGCCTGTTCCACTCCTTGACAGGAGACTACCTGGGCGGAGAGGCGTACTGGGCCGGTGGCCTGCACCTGTACACCCCGCTGCCCTTCCGGCCAGGCCGGGGCGGCTTCGGAGAGCTCTTCAGGACCCACTTCTTCCTCAACGCGGGCAACCTCTGCAACCTCAACTACGGTGAGAGCAGCCCAGGGCCTTGGCACAGCCACTTCGGGTGGAAAAGCTGAGCATGGAGCGGGCAGATGCAGACCAGCGTCTTAGAACGCCTGCAGCCCCGGAAGGGCCCGAGGGACGCTTACGGCTGGATGAGTGCAGGGCCGTGAGACGGGCCCTCTGAGCCGTCACGCAGGCACCCGCTCTGGGCCGGGCCTCGGGGCCCACATTGCGTGGGGTTCAGGCCCCCCCCCAGACCACTCGGGCCAGAGCAGACGCACGGCAGGCACCTGGGTGGGGCGTGAGAAGAGCCATCTTCACAGCAGGCGGGCCCCGGAGTGAGGGCTGCCTGGTGTCCGGGATGGGGTGCCCTGCGAGCAGAGCAGCCCCGGATGCTTCGGGGACAGTGAGCGAGGCCCCAGGCCTGTGGACTCGCCGGGGCATTCTCCTTGAGTTCCGGACCTGGCCTTCAGCGTCCCCAGAGACCACGTGGCAGGAGGAGCAGGGCTTGTCTGAGGACCTTTGGTGGGTCCTTGGGAAAGGTCTGGTCACACCCCCTCTCCTCTTCTCAGGGGAGGGCCCCAAAGCTCATCTCCGCAAGCTGGCCGAGTGCATCCGCTGGTCTTACGGTGCCGGGATCGTCCTCAGGCTGGGCAACATCGCCAGGCTGGAGCTCAACTACTGCATCCCCATGGGCGTGCAGAGCGGCGACAGGTAGGCACAGCGCCCCCCCCTCCAGCCCCCTCCCCATCGCGCTCTCCGGTGGGCACCTTGTTTTGAACACGCTCATGGTTTCATGTGGGGGATATTGACTGGCTGGCAAAAGGCTGAAAAGGAGGCACAGATTTCTCCGTCTAGTCGAGAGGGGAAATGGGATGTTCTGCACCCACTGTTCGTGCCCGTGGCTGCCGCCTCCAGAGAGCCTCGCGGGGCAGGCCGGGCCCCAACGGGTGACCTTGCAGGCTGGGGGCTCGGGCCTAGGGGAGAGGCTGGCTCCCCGCCGCAGAGCCTGGTCCCAGCGCCTTCCCAGTGCGGGTGTCCCCCACCTTGGCCTGTTGCCACCAGTCGCTTTACTCAGCGAGAGTTGAGTGTTCCACGGGCGGGGGTGGCAGGCCAGCACGGCTGCAGAATCAGCTCCATTTCCTACGTTACGTGGTACACGTCGTGTAGACCTTAGAAACTGGAGGCGCTGCCCCGTGGCGCGTGCCAGTCCGTGCTGTGACTGGACACGGCTGGGGCGTTGCTGCAGGTGCCTGGGGGCCGGGAAGGCTGAGGCCTTCGGGTCGGGGGCCTGGGGGCCGCCTTCCGGTTTGTTGGTGGCATGTTCTGTGCCTCACATGGTGGGGCAGGTTAGCCCTTGGGGTCTCCTCCCACAAGGACCTCACCCCTCGGGGGACCCCACCTGCATAGCTGTGCCTGGTGACCTCATCCAGCCCAGGACCCCCCAAAGGCCCCGCCTCCCAGCTGCGCAGGGGTGGGGGTAGGTCCACGACCGTTGCTGGGGAACAGCCACCTGCTGCGACAGAGCTCGCTTCCCGTCCTGCTCGCGGCCGCGCCTGTGGGCTCAGCGCCCCGAGCTGTGGGTTTTCCTCTCCGGCGGTCTGGCTACACCCTGTTGCCATCAACGGCGGCTGAGTCATCGCCCAGTTTCCAGCGAGAACCTGTAGCTCGTCCTCGCTGAGGAAACACCGCCGCTCTCCTCCTACCCTCCCTGCACGTGCGGCCTGGTGCTCAAGTGCCGGCCGGCTCGCGCCTCTCGGGCCCGCCAGGCCTCCTGCTTTTCCCTCTGCAGCAAAACAGCCGTGGCACCCGCCCCCTCGGGAAGGGGATGAGGTCAGGGGCTCTTGGCACCCACTGGGCTGTCTGCTGGGGGGGTGTTAACTGCAAGGACAGAAGGTGTCTCCCCCTGCTTGGTCTCCTGGTGGGACAGCCCACGAAGTTTTAATCTTTGACTTCCCCGTCTAGAGCACACGGGCTGTTTCCGTGACGATCAGCGGGTGCCTGGTGCCCGTTCAATAGAAGTCCGGGCGGCACCAGCAAATACACTATAAATGCTTCTCACCGCAGAGAAAAGCAGCAGCGCCCGTGGGCTTTAGCCGCTGTTGAGTGCCCCGGGAATAGCCCTCAGCAGCGAAGATGCCCTGCTGCCCCCGGCCGGCTGGCCCTGGCACCCCCTGCCAAGTCCGGCGGCCACCTGTTCCTCAGCCTGAAAGTGGGGCGCACTCACCCAGGCGCTGGCTGGAGGGCGGGTGGGTGCAGTGCCCGGGGTGGCCACTGGGCGTCAGTGCGCGCCGAGAATCGCAGGCTGCTGAGGGCGGCGTCACCTTCCAGCTCCCGGCCCCTGCTCCCCCCACCCCCCCCACCCCCGCCGGGGTGAAATTTGAAAACCATGTTTCGGAGATTCATTTCAAACGTGGCTTCTGGAGGAAGGAAGACGCTGGCTGTGCTCATAATAGCCGAGCGCGGAACAGGGCAGCCCGGTGGCGGGTGGGCGTGGCAGACGGGAGGCCGCGGCCCTCGGGGAGCACCTCGAGCGAGGGGTCCTGCTGGGGCGCTGGGGGTACCGCGCAGACCGCTGGGTTCACATCTGCCTTTTTTCAGGATCTGCGATGGCGTCCAGTTTGGAGCCGGGATACGCTTCCTGTAGCCGACAGGCGCGGTGTCCTCTGCCCCTCGGGAGAAGCTCGGGGCTCGGCAGCAGCGAGTCCCACGGTGCCACACGCTTTCTCCAAGGCCTTGGAGGGCGTCCTGGTGGGAGCCTGGCAATAAATTTTAAAGACGGACGCCCGATGCTGTGTGGGTGTGATTGTGCCCGGCGGCTCCCCCTGGGGCCCACGGGGTGGCGCCCTCCACACCGCCGGTCCTGGCCCCACCACCCTCTTCCCCCCAGACCCTGGGTCTCCATGCTGGGGCCTGAGCCCAGACACCCCAGTCCGCAGTCACGGGAGGGTGCGCCCCAGAGGGTGTTGGCCACACGGGAGACGGGGCGGGGAGGTGCATGGGGAGGAGGACCCTGCGCCGGGGCACCGAGGCAGAGGGGGACGCGTGTTCTCGAGAGCCGGAGCAGCTTGGGGCTGGGCCCCAAGTGACCCCTAAGCCCCGCGGATTAAAGCAACACGAGGTCCCTGCGGAGCCTCTGGGGGTCTGTTCCCGGCCTTTTCCAACTTCCAGAAGCACCTGTGGTCCTTGCCTGGAGCCCCTCCAGTTTCCCAGGCCGGCAGCCCGCCCTCCCCGCGCTGCTGGGACCCTGGAGGCGGCGCCCCCTGGGCCGCACTGGCCGAGCCCCGCCTGAGCCCCGCCTGTTGCAGAGCGAGCTCGTGGGGTCGTCCACCCGCCACACCTCACCTGCGCCTCGGGAGCCGTCTTCAGTGTATCCTTCAGTGGAAAGCTTTTTTTTTAATTAAGCCTGAAATCTTCAGAAGGTGGCACCACGTGGACGTGTCCAGGGTCACAGCGGACGCCCAGCCAGGCCTCAGCTAGCGGGCGAGCTGGTCACAGAACCAGCCAGAGGGCTTGGGCCGGCACAGCCTCAGGGGATACGGGCCAGCTCAGCCTCAGAGGGCTCAGGCTGGCCTGGCTCGGGGCTGCCCTCAGCTCTTGTGCTGGTCTCCGTGGAGCGCATCCCTGGGCTGGCTGCAGCTGGACACGTCCGAGGAGGGACAGGTTGAGGGGGACAGCTGTCAGCGGATGAGCCCTGGTCAGGAGCACCGTTCTCGGCCCTCCAGGGCCTGGTCACTCCTTTCCCTGGGCCTCTGTTTGTCCTCACTCAAAGCAGAACGCTGGGTGCAGGGGGTTCCCAGACCCTGGGCGTGCCCCCGGGGGCTCCTGCAGCTTCTGCCCATGGGGTAAATGCTGGCAGCCCCACAGGTGGTTCTGCTGTTTTTTACTGTGAGTGCAAGGAGAGGACAGGACTCGGTTCAGCTGGGACTCGCGTCCCCGCTCCGTCCTGACCAGGCGGCACTTTCTGGTGCGGGTGTCACGTGCCCCCAGAATGTTCTGTCAGGCCAGCAAGCACCGTTTGCCAAATATTCATGTTGCCGATGATCTCACGTGGCCTCCCAGTGGGCAGCTTGTTTACCACGGCCAAATGTCTGAACCCCAGGAACAATAAACCTACGGGATGCACGGAGAGATGGCTCGAGAGCCCTGCGCTGTCGCGGGATGGAGGGCCCCCCAAGAGCTCTGCTTCATGTGGGCTGATCCTGAAACATACTGGAAATCAAAGCTGAGAATTTTTAAAGTATATTATTTCAAAATAACAAACTCATACTTGTTAATATAAGGAACATTTTATGAAGTGTATACCCCCCCCCCCAAAATAAAACCAGAGAAAAGAATGGCATTGATTTGCAATTTGGCAAATCTTGTAAATATCCATCTTCAGAGACAGATGGCGCCTCACAGCTGCTTCTGCGTCTGACTGGCTGCCTTGGAGCCGATGGACGTCTGTGCTGAAACCGCCCTCGCGGGCGTGTGGCTGGGAAGAGGGGAGTGTTTAATGGCATTCAGATAACTGGGGGCTGTTCTTGGGCACGTGTCCCCGGGGGTCGCTTGTGAAAGGCTATTGTGATTTGAATCTGAAACTGGCTGTTCCCACTTGGTGACGCTCGGGCCGACGGGTGCTGGGACAACCTCGCTCCGGCCACCTGTGCGGGGACAACCTCCTCTTGGGCCACCTGTGCCGGGACAACCTCCACTCGGGCGTGGTTCTGTGACCGAGGTGTGCTGATCTCTCCAGGACTGACAAGGCCGTGCGAAATCAAAGCGCGACGGATTCATCATCCCCGTCTCGCCATAACAGCTTTCCCGTGTGGGGACGTGATGTTTTTTTGTTCTCATAACAACGTGTTGAAGCCCCAGCTAAGCTTTCATTTACAAGCAAATATTTTCAGGGGGGACGAAATCACAAGACAGTATTTTCAAATGTTACACCATCTACGTAGACTTCAACTTGCAGAATTTGCAAATTACCGTTTTGAGCAGACGGACGTCCTTCTGTGGGCTCCGGTCGACAGCATCTCAGAACCCGCAGGCACGAGTGGGGCGTCTGCAGTCTGCGCAGGGCCAAGCGCGAGGGGGCGGCCACGGTTTCCCCAAATTCCAGTTTGCTCTTGAAAGCCCCCGTGTTGTCACAGGCCGTCGGGAGCTCCCCTCCCTCCAGGAACTGCCTGTCGGGTCCCCAGGCCGCAGAGCTGCGTCTGTGTCCTTCAGCCCGAGAAGCTGGCATCCAAGGCGGGGAGCGGCCGCGTGCTGGACTCAGCCAGACATCCTCAGAGCCGGGCGTCCTGCGCAGGCGGGCCGGGGCCGGGGTGTGCCGGCGTCCCCGTCACCGCTCCCCGCCCACCTGCCACCGCCGGCCAGTTTGCATCCTGAACACAGGCCTCACCCCGGGAGCCAAGTCACTGACAAACACCTGTGGGTTGTGCCACAAATTGTTATGACCTCACTGACCCCCCTGCAAGTCTCAGGGATCTTTAGGGGTCCCTGCACCATCTGAAAGCAGCTTCAGGCTGCTTCAGGCAGGGGGTCCTCCCGCGTGTGTTCTGGCAGGGCACTCGAGGCTCTGACGGCCCTGAAAGGAGTGACAAGCTGGGCACGTGAACCCCCTTTTTGCTACCAAGAAAAGGTCTCCCCCACCCTCGCTTCTCTTTTCCGTGAAATGGGGCGAGTGGGCCCAGGGGTAGAGGAATTTGGAGAGCGCCTGGCGCCCGGCAGGATGGTCGCCCCGCTGGGATGGAGGAGGCGGATGGGCTCTCTCCGGAGGGTCAGGCCCATCGGGGAGCAGCATCCAGGGGCACCTGGGCCTCTGCACGGGCGTCGCTGCTGCTGCAGAGAGCCCAGGGGACGTGAGCTGTGCAGGGCCAGGCTGAGGGGGCGGGCGGGTGTCCGAACACCCCTTCGGGGGGCTGGCAGGAGTCATCCTGTGCCTCCTCCTGCCAGAGTGTGGCTACCTCTGGGGCACGTTTCTGACAAGGACAGGCCCTTGCGGAGGCATCAGGCCCCCTCGGGGAACAAAGTGTGACCGTCCTGGAGACGCGGTTGTCTTGCTCGGGAAGTGAACAGTCACCGCTTTTGAAAAGAAGGTGCAGGCTGGGGCCACCCCGCTGCACACTCCCCGCTCCCGGCCGGTTCTGTTCCCTTTTTCAGTCAGTCTCTCGGGGGGAAGCGTCTCCTCACTGATCGCTGGAGAGTGTGCGGCCAATTTAATATTCCGACTTTGCAGGGCTGAGATAGTGGCGAGTCTGGGCGTCCGTCACGGTGAGTAGAAGGTGACCTCCCTGGATTGAGCCGGGCCCCCCCAGCCGCCCCCGTCTAATTACCGTGCCAGAAGCCGCCGCTCATCTGCATGGGATGTCCCCGCGCGGTGGGCGGGCGGCGGGCGGCGGGGGGCGGGCGCTGGAGCATGATGAAGACTCCGGTGCAGCCTTGACGTCGCACGGGTGGGGGGGGGGCTGGAGACGGAAACGGGGGCTGGGAGCGGCGCCGGTGAGGGCCAGGCAGGGTGGGCGCTGGAAGTGCGGGCAGAGCCGTGAGCCCAGGCGGACACGTGCGCGTGCCGGCGGAGCCGCCTCCAGGCTGGCCCTTCCCATCCCCTGCTGGCCCTGGGCCGGGCCCAGGCGTTTCCTGTCTGAAGCGTCTTCCTCCCAGCGCTTCCGGAGGGACAGGAAGCTGTCTCAGAGGACGGCGTGTGCCTGGGCGGCAGGGCCGGCCTGGGCTGCGCCTCTTGTCCTTCGCCTGTGCGCTCACTCAGCGTGCAGGGCGCTGGCCTCTGGGCGCCCAGGCTCAGCTCGTTCCTCACCTTCAGGCCCAGGCGGGCTGTGGCTATGCCTGTCCTGGTCTAGGTGCCAGGAGACGCTTCTCGGAAGAGGGCGCCTGAGCTGAGGCCCGAGCACCAAGTGGGAGTGAGCCGGCAGGGGAGGTTTCGGGAGCCGCGCTCCAAGGAGAGGCAACAGCAGACGCAACGGCTTAGGTGGAAAGAAGCTGGGCTTTTGCAGGAACTGAGAGACGGTCACTATATTAGTCAGAAGTTTCCAGAAACAGAGCCCAGGGGAGGTTAGATATAGGTGTAGACACAGGCGAGATTCATCACAGGAACTGGCTTGTGCAGTTATGGAGGCTGAGAAGCCCCGACCTGCAGGAAGGAGGCCGGGAGGCTCGGGGAGCGGCTGGTAGAGGCCTGAGACCCCGGGAAGCTGCCACTGCGGAGCCCGGGGTGAGGGCAGGAGGCGTTAAGACGCCCCAGCTCAGCCGCAGGGCAGGAAAGGGCAACCCTGCCTCCCTCTTCGTTCTGCTCAGGCCTGAGTGGATTCAGGGGTGAGGCCCCTTTTTGGGGTGCAGTGAAGGAGCAGTCTGGGGTGCAGTGAAGGAGCAGTGGGTGCAGCTGGCATTTAGTCTGCTCTGAGGGACGCAGAGGGCCCCCATGGTGTGGGTGGGCTGCGTCTCATCAGTTGAAGGCCCGAATTGCAAACAGGGTTTTCTGAGGAGGAGGAATTCTGCTCCGTCACGCATGGGATGGGGTCCCCTAGTTTCCAGCCTGAGACTCCAGACTCAGCCTCCGCAGTCATGGGACCTTCAAATCCCTGGGCCTCCCTGTCTCTGCCTTCTGTCTCTGTATCTAGAGACGCGCACGTGTGTGTTATTATTTCTAGTTGGTTCCCCTGGGAGCCTGCAGCTCTTGCCTGGTCCTCGGGGTGTAAGGCCTGACTGGAAAGGGGCTCCCCCTTTGCATGTCACTCTTGTCAGAGACAAGTAAGCCCCACCTTTTCTGGGCTTGAGTTTCCCAAAGGGGGGAAAAGCCCACCGAACTGGAGGATCCCCCGGGCCACGTCAGCCCCTCAGCAGCCCACCCAAGGGCCGGGCCGAGGAGACACCGCTGGTGACCGGCACCCCCTGCTGGCCGGGTGCATGCGGGTGCGGCTGCTGGAAGGCTGTGTGGAGCTGGGGTCCCTGCCTGAGGGGGCAGGGCAGTTCCATGGGGCTCCCCTGGGTTCCTCCCACGAAGCCAGGGCCAGCCACGGGGCAGTACCTGAAATCCGTGAAGAGGGAAATTAGGAACCACTGCAGGGTGAGTTAAAGATCAGGCTTTTTCCCGCCCCCCCCCACCCGGGCCGGGGGGGGTGCAGGGCACACACACCTGTGATTGTGGACACCTGGGCCAGGGGGCGTGGGGGCGCTGTGTAAGTGCTCACACCTGTGCCCTGAGGCGGGGCAACGGCAGCGGCACAGGACGGCGAGGGGCCCACTCCACGCCAGAGACAGAGCGCAGATTCGCGGGGCGCTGGGGGGCTCGGTTGCCTGCCCCCTTTAACCCCCCCAGTCCTGCTTCCCTGCCCGTGCACCTGGGTCCCTGAGGGCAGTAAAGCCTGAAAACGCCCCGAGGGCTCCGGGACTCTGCCCAAATCGGCAGTGAGCCCGCCCTGCGCCCGCACTGGAAGCCCTGACCCAAGAGTCTAAGATACGTGATTGCTCTGGAAGGGTTCCTGGGTGCTGCTTCCTCACAGCGGCCCCCCACATGACCCCCTTGGCAGGCTTGAAAACTCAAAGTGGGGCCTCCCTGGTGGCACAGGGGTTAAGTGTCAGCGCTATGAGGCTGTCCGCAGCTACTGCAGCGCTAGTTCGATGCCCGGCCAGGGAGCTGCCCACATACATGGCGCAGCAGACCCCTCCTGTCTCCCCGCTGTGCCCCTCAGCAGTGGATTTTGGTCGTCGGCCTGTTCTGCTCCCCGCTCCGGTGAATCCTCTCACCCCCGCACCTCTGGCCTGTACCCCAGGTCGTATATGCATAAATAAACCTTCAAAGTATTTTGCAGCAAACTTGGGGGGTGAAGACAAAAAGGCTCTTTACAAACCAGTGATCATGTTTTTAAAATCAACTTTCCATGCTGATAGTTTTAGACTTACAGGGAAAAAGGGAAGAGCAGACGGTGCCCACACGCCCACTCCAGGTCCCCTCCCTCGGCTTCCTCCGCTCAAGCCCTGGGTCCGGTCAGTGGGCTGCCCGGCTGCTTGTCTCAGGGGAGGCCTTGTTCCATGTAGTTCCCTCAGTGCTGGCCTCGGGCCCTGTCCCAGGACCCTCGACTTCTGTCCCCACGTCTCCCGGGCCGCTCCCAGCTGTGAGGCCCCCCACCCCCCTCAGTCCTGAAGACCTGCGGGCACTGGCTGGGATCTTGTCCCCCGCTGGCCTGTCTGCCAGTTCTGGTGGCCAGGCTGGGACTGCGGGCCCGGGAGGCAGCCCCGAGCGAGGAGTGTCGCTTGGGGTCCCTGCTGGTTCTGACCTTGAGCGCCAGGCTGAGGTTAGCAATTTTGCTGGCAATTTTCACCAAAAATATTGCTTCCGAAGCAAAGCTTGGGTGGTGAGGGGTGTGTATCCAGCCACGTCCGCAGGGTGGGATTGGGCCAGATACTGGACGCGGACAGCTTGCCCGCTGGCGTGCAATGGGATCGCGAGCTGGAGTCCAGTGGCCAAGGTCCGTGGGGGATTGGGGGCCTCCAGGCCTGACCGCGTCCCAGCAGCTGCTGGTGCCTGTCGGAGCTGGATGGTTCTGGAAGCCAGCGTGGCAGGAGCTGGCGGCAGCTGTTTTCTTACAAGTGCCCGGCTGCTTCCTGGGAGATGCATCATGTCATTTCCCTGAAACAAATAAGGTGCAACTAGACACACCTGCGAGGGACTCAGGGTGAAGCGCACCCCGGGATGGAGCAGTTTAAATTCCAGCAGGGCTTGGAGCTGCTCTAAGTTTAAACTCCTGCTTCGAACACTGTCCTCTGGAATATTCTGGGTCAACATTTCCAAACAAGTGGTGGGGTGACTACCGTGTGAGTCAGCTGTTTCCACTTCTCCCAGAAAAACGACTCCTGTGAGCATCCGCGACAGGGACCCGAGGCCGAGAGTTGCCAGGAAGCTTTTATTGGTGTTTTTTAACCATTTAAAAAAGGGGAAAACCAAGGCCTCCCTGGTGGCACAAGGCATAAGCACAGCACTGTGAAGCGGGCCGCAGCCTCTACAGCATGAGTTCGATCCCTGGCCAGGGAGCTGCCCACATGGCGCAGCAGACCTCTCCTGTCTCCCCGCTGCTCCCCTCAGCGGTGGGTTTCAGTGGATCCGCTCTGTCTCTGGTCAATCCTCTCACCCCCCACATCTCTGGCCTGTACCCCAGTTCACGTATGCATAAATAAATCTTTAAAAAAATAAAATAAAAAAGGGACAAGCCATCCCCGCAGGCCCCACCCGGCAGGCAGCCCCAGCGGGAGGGCAGAGCGGGGAGTCACTTCCCTCCAGTTCAGGCTCTTGGGGAGGACAAGGCTTGTATACAGACAGGTCGCCAGGAGAAAAGCACACTCAGTTACACCCCTACGTGCTGGGGTCCAAAACTGTGATCCCCGAGACAGGTGAGTGGGGCTTGATGCCGTCCTGGGCTGGGGGAGGGGGCTGGGTCCAAAGGGCCGGAGGCCCCTCCGGGGCAGATGGGAAGCAAGTATTTCCTGGGGTGAGCCCAGGACACCCGGAAGAGGGCCCTGGAGAGAGGGTCGGGGCACTGGCCTGCCAAGGCCCCCCCACCTCAACACCCCCTTTGTGCGCCGTTGTCTCTGCAGCAGCCCCTGTAGGGAACACGGGGCCTCATGCTCTCCTGCTTCCCAGGCTGCCACCTGCAGCTGGTCTCCTCCGGGCCTCACTCCCTGCACCTGATGCCCGGTTCCTGCAAAAGCGCGAGCACGCGGGCCCTGCCGGGGAGCTCGGGCGCGTGGGCTGGTGAGTACGGACGCCCGGGCGCCAGAACCTGAAGGTCACTAAGAGGTGGAGAAACAGCCAGAGAGAGGGCGGGGGGGTTCTCAGGGGCCGGGGGTGCCTCCACCCCGTCTGCCTGTGTATCTGGTCCCTGCTTCAGCATTAAAGGGTCGCCAGATCCATTGAGGGCTCCAAGACGCCTTTTCCGTTCGCTGAAGCAACCATGGAGCTGCCTGCCCCGCGCCTGGTTGTCCCTGCAGCCCCTCCCACCCGCCCCCCTGGACAGGCCCCAGCTAACCCCCCCAGGTAGCTGGGAAGAGGGGCCAAGAGGAGCGACCTGAGCCTGCGGTTTCTTAGGAACAACCAGCCGGACTGGCAGGGTCCCGGTCCCGAGGCTGCCGGATCCCGGATCTAGGCTAGAGGTGGCTTGCAGTGCTGGGGGGGCGGACAGGGACCCCAGGGATCCCACCCACCAGCAAGCTCGGCTCCAGGAGGCCAGGACAGCCGAGGGAAAGCGAAAACAGGCTCAAGTGATTCTGATGTCAAAGAAGCCTGGGGTGGGCGGAGATGGGAGTCCCCACAGGGCGCGTGCGGGGAGGCTCAGCTGGGCGGCACCGTTGGGCTCGGAGGGCCTTGGGCGCCCGTGAGCTCCCGGGAGAGCCCGTGGCGGGGGGTCCTGGGGAGACCCAGCCTGGAGGGGTGGGCAAGCTGCGGCCCGGGGAGGCCAGGGGTCAGGGCCTGAACAAAGCACCCGAGCCAGCGGCCCAAGGGACCTGTGGACTCGGGGGCGGGGCGGGGCGCCCCTGCCTTCCAGAAGCCCTTGGCGCCTGTGGGCTTGGAGACGCCCCATCCTTTCCGCCTCACGTCCACGTGGACCCCGTGGCTCAGCCCGATCACATCTGCGAACACCCCATTTCCGAGTATGCTCGTTCGCAGGTGCGGGGTGCCGGAGGCTAGAGCTTCCACACTGTATTTGGGGAAACTATGCCACCCTGAACAGCTGGGTTCAGTTCAACCCACCACTGACGCCCGGGAAGGGGAGCGTGCTGGGGGGCGGGGGAGCAGGGCGGGGCGGGGGGTGCCCGGAGCTCAGCATCATCGCTCTGGGGGGAAGGGTGGGGAGCAGAGGACAGAACATTTCCTCAAGAAAGTCTCCGGAAAGAAAGGGGAAAGGTGAGGCCCCACATGGGGGTCAAGATGGGAGACCCCCCATCCTTCAGGGCCTCATCCCTGTGACAATGGCCCCTTCACTGAGCAGGGAGCTGGCTTCCCGAGGGAGACGGCTGCCCTCACAAAGGCCCCTCTGTGTCCCTCCCCCACAGCGGCCCTCAGCACCCCCACCCCACCCCACGGGGTCGCCCCCTCCCTCAACCATACTGGGCCCCGTCAGCTGGGAGGAGGGGACCCCCCGCCCAGCACAGTTTTCAGTAAATAACAAGCTGGCAAATAAAAAATGTGCCGCAGGGGCCTCCCCGGTGGCGCAGCGGTTGAGTGCCGGGTTGCGAAGCTGCCCGCGGCCTCTGCAGCGCCGGTTCGATCCCCGGCTGCTCCCCGGCCACCGGAGGAGGGTCCCCCATGGCGCGCAGACCTCTCCTGCCGCCCGCTGCTCCCCTCAGCAGTGTCCTTCGGTCCTTCTGCCTGCTCTGCTCCCTGCTCTGGCTCTGGTGAATTCTCTCACCCTCCCGCGCTTCTGACTGTACCCGGTGCTTGTATAAATAAATAAATAAATCTTTGGGAAAAAAAAAATGTGCTTCAAACGCTTGTTTATTCAGTCAGCAAATATCAGGGTGCAAGCCTCTGTTTGGGGGAACAAAGGCCAGTTGGGGCGACACGTTGCCCGTCTTCTGGGTCACACAGGCAAATCAACAGGGAGAAGGCCGTGATGGAGCTGGGAGGACCGCAGGGGGTCGGGGCAGGCATGGGCTGTGGCCCCTCACCCTGGGTCCCCTCCTGCCGGCCCGGGGCCCCTGGAGTGGAGGTTGGGGGACCCCTGAGATGCCCCTCCAGGTCTCTCTCAAGGGCTGCTCTGCACCGACCCCGTTTAGCTAAGTTAACCCTTAACCAATCTTCCCTGCTCTTCCCTCCCGCCAGCAGCCTGCCCGTCTGGCTTGTCCCCCGTGGGGGTCTCAAGGCCCTCTTGCACCCCGCCCCGGGGAGCATTCCCAGTTTATTCAATGGCCTGTAAAGTCAGGGGTCTGATTATTTGGGTCTGAGACACGGCCTTCGTTTTCCTTGGACACCAGGGCCGAGAGGCGTGAGCGCGGGCACACGCGCCTGTCATCCCAGACACCCGGGCCCAGAGGCCGCGGGCAGGGGCGTGTCCCGGGGACGGGCGCCGGGCTGGGGAGCACCACCGGGTCATGAGGAGAGGTCAAGGGACAGAAGAAACGCCGGAGCGGAGATGGAGGCGGGGAGGGGCCGCCAGCGCCTGGCACCCCTGTCTCCCTCATGCCGGCCTCCCGGCCTGCCCACTGGCCTGCCCGTACCTGGTCCCCGCTCCGGCGTTAAAGGCCTGTCGCAGCCGTCGTGCTCCGGGACTCTTCATCCCTGGGCCCAGATCAGCCACGAACCTGCCCCGCCGGGAACCACAGCTCAGTGGGGCATTATCGTGGCTTATGCGTCACCCCCATCCCTTTCCAGAAACCCGCATCTTCCTACCCCAACAGAAGCTCCGTCCCCATCAGACGGCTCCCCCAGCCCCTAGCCGCCCCCTTCCACCTTCTGTCTCTGTGACTTGGCACCTGTAAGGCTTCACCTGAGTGGGCCCGCATGGGGACCGCCCCCCGGGGTCCTGCGCAGGACGCCCTCAGGCCCACCGTGCTGGGGCAGAATCCCGGGCTGTCTGTCTGCTTAGCCCACATTTTGTTTATCCATCCATCTGTCCTTGGACGTTTGGGTTGTTGCTACTGCTGGAACCTTTCACGACTCGGCACATGTTTACTGAGAGTCTCATGCGCGGGGCCTCCTGCTTCCAGGGACGACTCACTCTGCATTCTTCTTTTAGCCTTCCAAATGACATTTCCTCGGAGCCAAGTGTCTCTAGTTGCAATCTGCTTGGACGGCTCTCCTGACACCCAGCGTGCCTCGCACAGACAGCCGCTGCGTGGCGCCCCCCGGCCGGGCCGTGCTGCTGTCTGGGGCTTGGGCAGAGCTGGGGTTGTCTCCCAATAGTTCCCAACAATAAATATGTAAATTGAGCCGGTGATTGAATAGTCTCTTCACGCCTTGCATTTTGCTGATTTCCTGGCAAATTTGAAATTTTGACACTTCTGAGATAGTTTCCCACACAGTTGAGCCTCCCATGTTAATGCTCTCCTGATTCGAGAGCGTAATTTGCTCATAGCTGCTTAGCTTTCTGATCTCTTAGGACCGGGCGACAGTGGAGGTGGAGCCCGCGTATCACGGAGCCTGTTTTCGTACCGGACCGGGAGACCTGAAGGGGTGTAAGCGCGTATCACGGGGACTGGCTTTCACATGATGCTCACGCACTGCCCGTCGGAGTCTCTGCTCCATCAAAATGTATCCTAATCGGTTCTGAAATCAGTTCCTTTTGGTCTGCCCAAACATTCTTTGTTATTTCTTTGTACTGACAGAGAAAGGGTGAGTTCAATCAGCTGTTGCCCCTTGATAAATCATTTGAAGATGACAAGTTGGTTTTGGTTAATATGCATGTGAAAGAAATTCAGACTAAGGTGTGAACGTCTGATAGACTCCCTGAGAAGTACAGGTATTTTTCAAGCAACTCCTTCTCTAAAAGCTAGGGGCAAATCTTCCTAAAACCTTTTAGGGGGCTTCACTGAGTCTTCCCAAGGAGAGACGAGGAATCAATACCTTGGTGCCGACTGGTGATCATTCTTCATGTAAAATATTTACAGGAACGAGGTGCATATGTAGTTTGACTCTCCTGCTACGAACAAAGACTCAGAGGTCACCAATAAATGAAAATCCGACCTCTTGTCTCAGAGTTTGCTGATGTTTCCAAAATCTCAGCGCTGAAGGCTGTGGATCGCCGGTGGCTCGCGCTGGCCCCGGCGGTGTGGGGAGGGGCCGTCCTCAGCAGCCTGAAGGTTCCTGGCCTGTCTGGCCATCTCGTCACACCAAGCACTGACAGTGAAACCACAGGTCACTCTCCACCCAGATCACTGAATTGGTAAATGGATGAAGTAACACCGGTTAAAAGTGAGCGAGGTGCTGTGATTCCAGCAGGCTGGAAGCTACTTCCCCAAAGGGTAGTAAAATTGCATGTGAAGTGGAAGCTGGGGGACATAAAGCTTTTCTCCATCACTGAATCAATTAAGTATCCCCGTCACTTCTCTCCGCGCCACTAACGCACCGAAAATGCTGAGAATTTTGAAAACGAGCAACATAAGAAAATATTTCACAGCTGGTCCCCCCTCCAGCAAGTTCCCTGCCTCTCTGAGAGCGAAAGGCTGCCTTTCGCTGTGCGCAAGCGGAGGCTTCTGTCTAGCTGGGGGAGAGGAACATGCTGGAAAGCCAGCCGAGCCCCGGATAAAATGCTCTTTAAGCCCTGAGGGCCTGGGGCTGCCCGCTGGACCTGTAGCCAGGGGGTGAAACTCAAAGGCAGGCTTGGGAAGACCTGCCTGGGGGATGACCCTGCCTGGGGGTATCCTTTTGTTTACTGCTCCCCAAGACTCTTCGAGGGTGTGTTTGATGTGCAGCAAACACAGACACCAGCTGCAGGGGATCACCTGATGTGACCGCACTGGACCAAGGCGCAGACCACTCAGCACCCAGAGCCTCCCGGTGCCCACACACAGGACACCACGCCCGCCCCATCGCACGCCAAGGGACTCCCTGGACCTGGGCAGAGGCTCCTGTTCCTGGACGCCAGGTCAGCGTATTCTGCACGAGGGCCGGGTCTGGCTTCTTGTCTCCACGGAACGGTGCTGACACTGGTCCGTGCTGCTGTGGCTTTGGGCCGCTCAGGAGCGCACCGACGGGTCTCCTGTCTCTTTACTCTCCAGGCTGCTGTTGGGTTTGCTCAGCTGAGGTGTCCTGACGACAGGCGCCCCCCGCCGCAGCTGGCCCCTGGATGCTCTGCTCTTCGCCCTTCATCATGCCTCAGGGAGCTGGCCCCTGTGGAAGCCACAGTTCAAAAGCAAACGGATGGTTTATTCGGCCCGGGCAGCTGTGTGTAATCTGATGTTCATAATTATTCTCCGGTGGGAGGCGTGTGGGGCACAGGCGCGAGCTGTATGTGGGGCGCGTGCTGAGTGTGGGGCGCGTGCCGAGCCGGGGAAGAGGAGCCGGGAGCTAAGACTGCGCTTCTGCTCCTCGTGACAGCCCCTTCTCTTTTTAAAATTAAATGTCGACACTTTCCAACGTTCAGATGAATATGCGCTGCCTGTAGAGCAATGTGGACGGACGCCCCCGGCTCAGGCCTGGAGGAGGCCCCCCTTCCTCCCGGCCTGGGGAAACAGTCCTCGGCCTCCCCTTACCACTTACACGCTGGTCCGCAAAATCCCGCGGCTGCGGCTAGTATGCGCTCGCCTTGCTCCCCAGCCCCGGGGCAAACTGAGGAGGACACAGCAGCAACACCCCCTCCCCGCCCTGGGGAAGGAAGTGTCGTCCTGCCGCGGGCCACTTCTGCGCTGGCGTTGGCATGTGCCTGCTTCCATCCCAGCAACGTCGATGAAGTCCCAGGACCCCAGGACCCCTCCTGTCAGGCGAGGCCGGGTCGGTGCTGCTTCCTCACAGGCCCCTGGCGGGAGCTGAGGGTTCTGCTGGGGAAGGGCTGTCAGGGCCGATGCCTTCTAGAGAGATGCTCTAGAGAGAATCACGTTTTTCAAAGTAGGATGGACCTGCCTCGGCAGTGTTCAAGCCAGTAGGCACCAAAGGAAGGTGCCAGATCGTGAGCCTCCCTTGGGAGCCCCAGTCGCTGCTGTGCAGGGTAAATAGGTAAAAAAAATCCGGCTCCCTACGCCTCCTGCCATGAGCCTCCACGACCGGCACCTGCGGCCTTGCACGGCTCCCGCGATTGTGGACACCTGGGCCCAGAGAGCCCGGGTGCTTGTGGGGAGAAGGGGAGACCCTGCGGAGGGGCCAGGGGATACAGGGCAGGTCCCCCTGGATCTCTGGATGCTGGTGGGGGTAGGGCAGGGCGGGGTGGGGGAAAGGAAGGAGCCAGCCAGGGAGGTGCGGGGGTTGGGGGGAAGCCGGTCACCCCTGATTCAGCAGCAGAGGCTGCAGAGATCTACCAGAAGGCTCCCCGGTTACCTCTCCTGTGAGAACCGACACTGAACCCGCCGGCCTGGGGTGGCTGAAAACAGATGAAATAAAAAAGAGCCGAACCCGGGCTGGCTCCCGGCGCTCCTGCCCCAGGGCAGCTTCTCCATTTTTCTCCCCCAAATTTTCTTTTCCTTTTCCTGTTTCTGTGGGCCAGAGGCGCTCCCAGGGCCCGCAGCCCACTGGGGTCGCACGTCTTTCTGCATCTTCTCCCCATTGGTTAGTGACGCCCCCGTTCGGGTCACGTGTGTTAACGCCGCTGAGCCCTCCCAGACACGTGTAGGGTAAATGACGTGATCGGGCTTTTTCCCGCCCTCCCACCACTAGGCCCGGACCACTGTCTGCTCTACGGACGCCGGGGCCGAGGGCCGTGGGCGCGCTGCAGGCATGCTTTTCACTGTGGACACCTGGGCCCGGAGGCGGGCTCAAGGTGGTGGGGGCAGCCTGGCGAGGGGCCCACGCTGAACACCGGCTCGAGGCCAGAGAGCGCGCATGGGGCTCATGTGCCTTCCAGGCCCCTGCCCGCCGCGCCCGCCTCCCAGCATGCCAGCCGCCCTGCCTGGGCACCTGGGGCCCTGCCCCGACATTAAAGGCCTGTGAAACCTGCCAAGGGCTCCAGGAATGCTTTCCGCCTGCCCCAAGCGACAGGAGCCTGCCCCGGGCTCGCACACAACCCCGCTGCCCCTAAGCGGCCTCCAGTTATTGTCCAGCGAGGCTTCCAGCTCCGAAAGCCCTTATCTGCCTCTTCCCGCTGTCACCGCCTGTCCTCCTGTCCTCGGCCCCTGCCGGCTGGCGGGTTCAGGCCTTTCCAAATCGGCCTCTGGCTGTGGGTTTTGCCTCAGTGTGTCCTCTGCGTGGGGCCGATGTGTCCCGTGCTGTCGGACCCCTTCAGTGGCTCAGGGCGAGGGTCCCGGCCTCCTCCCTTTCTCCCAAACACATGGTCTGTGCCAGCCAGTCTGCTGGGCCCGGCGAGTCCCGGTCACGTCCCCTGGGTGCCTGCCTGGCCTCAGCATCTGCTCCGACTCCCTGGCCTCTGCTGTCTCTTTCAGCCTCATGGCAGGAGGCTGCCTCAGCCTGTCTCCCCCAAGCCCTCTCCTAAGGCACCCTCACCTCTCCCTTCTGCCCCCCGCGCTCCTGTAGGGTAAGGCAAGAAGTATCAGGCTTTTCTGTCCTCCCGCCATTAGGGTTGATGATGGATCCCTGCGGTCCTGAATGATTCCTGACGGCGGGCAGCTGGAGCAGGGGGTGGGTGTGCATAAGTGGATTCACCTGGGCTAAGGCTGCGCTTATAAGGCGGCGTCACGGGGACGCCAGCGGAAGAGCAGAGAAGCAGAGAGAACGCGAGCGGAAGAGAAGCAGAGACCACCAGAGGAGGCCGGAGAGCCCAAAGTAAGACTTGCTGGGGGCTGGGAGCCTGCCAGCCTCCCGGCGCCCCAGCACCCCTGCCTGCCATGTACCTGGTAAATCCCAAGAAAAGCCTGAAAAGCCAGCGAGGGCCCCAGGCCTCTCCTTACCCCGTCTGCTCGGGTCAGAGAGAACCTGCCCTGTCCCTTCCTGCCCTTACAGCTCCTGAGGCCTGTGTCCCCGGCAAGTTCTAGGTTACAAACTCCCGGAGGCAGAGTGCTGTGGCCTGTGCACCCCGGGAGCATGGTCCAGCCCCCGCGGGCCCACAGGAGAGTTTGCTGAAGGCAGCGGGAGGAGGGACGGGAGCCCCTGAGCGCCCAGGGAGTGGAAACCCACCTCACCCCGCTCTCCACCCAGACTCTGACTTTCCGTCCAGCGGGAGCCCCTCTCTGGTAGGGGGAACCCCCCCCCTTAATCCCAGACCAGTGGGATAATGGTCCACACCCTGAGTCTGAGGTTCCTCCCACCCACTGTCACAGAGGCCCCCGAAATCTGCTTACCGCCCCCTGGGGAAGCAGCATCCTCACCGCCCCCTCCCTGTCCTCAGAGCTTTTGGCCCAGGTCAGTGCAGGGGACGCTCACCTGGAGCCTCTCCCTCCGCTCCTAGTGAGGCCTGCCGGCCCTGAGTCCCTGCGGAGCCTGCTCCGCCATCGCTGGACCTTTCCCCTGAGTTGCCTGAACAGGAGCCGCCCCCCCCCAGCTCAGAGGGTCCCCAGCATTGCCTCAAACTAGAAGCCTCACAAGGGCAGGGGGTGCTTCATAGGGGCGTCCCCCCCAGGCGGGGTCCGGGTGGACTCTCAGCCAGTGAAAGTGATGTCATTTTGGAGTTGTTGGGTTCGGGGTGCAGGGTCTAAGGACTAAGGTTTCCCCAGAGCTCCCCTTTCACCGGCACCCCGAGTTCCCAGGCGAGTTTCTCCAGGACACCAGGGCCTTCGTGGACCCAAAAGGGCAGGTTTGTTACAAGAGGGAGAGAAGAGCGAGGGACACTTGCAGGGACACACAGGGGCGGAGTGGGACCCCTGTGGGGACAGGCGAGCGGAGGGGCCCGCACAGTCGCGGGCGGGCGGCCTTGAGGGGAGCTGCCTCTGGCGAGGGGCTCAGGGCAGAGGAGCCCGGGGGTCCAGCGCTCGAGAGAGCTGGGGGTGAGCAGCCCCTGCAGGGGCACAGCTGGGCAGGGCTGCTGGCCGGGCAGGGGCAGGGGTGGCCCTGTCAGGTCTCCGCGTCCAGGGAGCGGCCTGTGTCTCGTTGCCTTGGCGACACCGTGTAGCTGTGGAAGGGGCCGGGTTTCCAGGCGGCCCCCCCAGGCTCCTCACCCAGGGCGGCGCTCCTGACCCTCCCCGTGGCCTCGGCCGCCCGCCGGTCTGTGCCGGGGCGGGCGTTGGCGCCCCAGGATCTCGGTTCCCGCAGCGGGTCGGGCCGCGCTCCCCCCTCCCCCCCCAGCGCGGGCGGGGCGAGCCGGTGTCGGGGCGCGCTGCCCCCTCCCGTGTCCCGTCCTCAGCTCCCCGCGCAGGACCCGCCTGGGCGCCCGCGGGCCCCGCCCCGCCGGCCCGCGGGCGCCGAGCGCAGCAGCCAGGGCTGGGCTGGGCCGGGCTGGGCCGGGCCGGGCCGGGCCGGTGCGGCGCCTCCGCTGCCCAGAGCGCGCGGGCCGCGACCGGAGCGCGCAGGGCGCGGCCGACACTCCCGGCGGGGCCCGCGCTCCCCGCCATGTCCGCCGCGCCGCTGCGCTCGCCCCCGCGGGCCCCGGGCGCGAAGAAGGACGAGTCCCTCCTGGGCAGGCTGGGCGGCACGCTGGCGAGGAAGAAGAAGGCCCGCGAGGGTGAGTGCGCGCGCCGCGCCCCCAGGCTGGAGCCGCCCTGGCCCCGGGTCGCCGCGACCTTCGCGCAGGCCTGGACCTGCCGCCTCCCGGCGGCGCGCGGAGCCCCGGAGCCCGGGGTGCCCGGACACCCAGCCGCGCGGCGGGACTTCAAGGGCGTGTCCGGGGAGCCCCCGGCCCCCGCGGGGTCGCCAAGTGCCTAGCGCAGCCGGCCAGCGCAGGTGGGGGACCCCGCGGGCGGGGCGGGGCAGGCGGGGGCGCGGCGCCCCGGAGCTGGGCCCTGGCAGTGCCCTCCAGCTCCCGCGCCTGGAGCCCTGCGCACCGAGCGGTGAAAGTTTCTGAAGTTCCTTCAAGTCCCTTCGCGCCAGCGCCGGGTTTCTGGTGGCTCGTGCGTGTTGTCGTCGTGTCACGGTCCCGGGAGGAGGCGGCTGGGCTGCGTTCCAGACTTTTCCCGCGTTAGGGCCTGGGGAGAGGGAGCTGGGTCTCCCAAGGGCAGGTGGAACCCCAGAATCCCCAGGTCTGGCTTGGGGGCTCCAGCTCCTTGGAAAAGAAAGATGCTTCAGGGTTTGCAGCGACTTCCCTAAGCCACAAGCCTGACTCAGCCCCCAGAAAGCCCCCTGTACCCTCCAGGCTTCCTGTGCCCCCCAACGTGTGGGCCTGAGGACGAGGTCGCTTGCCCGGCCCTATTAATTTCTCCCCAGATGTGCTGTTCCCAGGAGTGCGTGGGGCCCGGCTGCTGCAGGGGGTCTGTCCTCTCGGCACCCTGACGGGAGGGGTGCTTCTCCCAAGTGCACCGGCTCCTCGGGCCGGTCACCTTCCCGAGTCTCCCAGCAGAGGGGCCTTCCACGGAAGCAGCCACACGGCCTTGTGCTCAAGGCAGTTCAGGCCCACCTGCTAGGTGCGATGACAAGGGACAGTCTCCCGTGCGGTCCTCCCCGAGGGTCACTGCCTCACAGCCCCCAGACACAGAGGACCGGTCACAGCCACTCCACATGTGCCCTGAGGAGCCTGTGGGGGACCCTGGGAAGAAAAGGCAGACGGGCTATTACTTTCGGGCGAGAACCTCAGTCGTGATGCATGGACAGACCGGCACCTTGAAGCAGTGGGGTGGGAGGGGCTGAGGGGCACCAAGGCGCTGGGGTTTGGGCTGAGGCCAGAAGGATCCAGAAAGGACGATTTCCCAGAGCAGCCAGTGAGTAGGATGGTCGCCCGCACAGTCTTTCGTGGGTGACAGGCCGGGGAACACCTGGAACTCGTGCCTCAAGGAGTAAGCGCCCCAAGTTCCTGGGCCAGGAGCCCCCCGTGGTTGCTCTCGGGACAGGCGTGCACTGGGAAGCTGAGAGCCAGCCTGGCTGCATGGTGGCGCCCGAGCATCCTGTGGCCAGGACCCTGGAGGACCAGGCAGACAGCGGGGCTGGGGGCATGGCTGTTGTTGCTCTTGTGAGCTAACCGGGTGCCGGGTTCTCGAGGTTGGGGTGCCTGGTCCACTTGGGAGTTCCCCATCCAGCAAGAAGACCTCAGACACCAAGTGGGCACAGGTGCAGAAACCGGGGAGGGGTCTCTTGAGTTGGAAGTTGGGAGGCTGAGCTGGGGACTGCTAATGAGGCCCAGCATAATTGTGAGGTGCCAGTGTCCTGCCACCTGTTGCCTTGGCAACTTGCCCGCCACGCTGTTCATGTATTTGAGCTGAGCGGGGCCTGGCCCAGGCCGCAGGGCTGACACCCCTGTGGTCCGGCCCTCATTTGCCTGCCACCAAGCCTCACTGCCTCCACCAGCTGCACGGAGTTTCGCTTCCTTTGTTGGAAAGTCGAGGGTGAATTCTGGGACGTGACTGGAGGAGAGGCCCCTGGAGGTGCCGGGACAGAGGGTAGCGTTTGGGGGAGCCAGTGGGCATGTGACCGCCCAGCTTGGCAGAGCGCCCGGTTGTGACTGGTCACGGGGCGTGTGGGTGACTCCTGTCTTCCAGGGGACAAGTTTTAGGAAGTGGGCAGCCGGCGCAGTGGCTGTCTGGACCCGTGGACAGCCCCCACCCCATCAGCTGGTTTCCCTATACGTCCAGCTATGACAGTTGGTCAGTCAGGCACAGCAGGAGACTCTTCCTAGTCACCGATAAGTAGGGCGGCTGTAACAACATGCTGGCGTCCAAGCTAAGTGACCGGTCGCACAGAACATCTTGCACATAGTATTTTTGGACTGTGGTTGACTGTGGATAACGGAGACGGTACAGGTTGGGGTTAGGGGGGGCATCGGGGGCGGAAGGGGATTTGTAGAGTGTGTCTTTACATACTTGGGGAGAAGCTGGGCCTTTGTGTTGCTGTCACTCTGCTCACGCGATGGCCTTGATGCTACAGAAGAACCTTAGAAAGTCAACCACAGAGTGTATTGGGGTTTATGGGACCCCTAACCTGGGAGAGAGGAGAGGGGCTAGTAGGAAATGCCAGGATGGTAGAGGATGAGGGTCTGGGTCTCATCCACGGTAGATTCTAGATTGATCTATGGGAAGAGCGGTCAGTGGAGGCTGGGTTTGAGTGTGCTGGGCTGCATGGTTCTCCACAAATCCTGCCAGTGGAGACAATTCCATGCCCCTTTCACCCGGGGGACTCTGGGCAGGCCCCCAGCCCTGGGTTTGTGACTTTGTCCAGCTCCTGGGCTGCACATAGGCCCCAGGGAGGGGCAGTGGAAATCACTGGAAATTTCTGTTTTCCTCTCCCTGGCTGGGAGGAAGTGGCTTTCAAGGGGGGTTTGGTGTGGCCTCGCAGTTTCCTTTGGCTATTATTCTGGTCATGATCTTAGTGCATTTCCCTTGTTTGTTCCATCCCGGCGGGGTGCAGGGTGGGGTGCTTGAGAGGGCAGGTCTGTGGTCTCTGGGAAACCCCTGGGAAACAGGCCTTGGGCCGAGAAGGGACGGGCGACACCGGCCAGCCCGGCTTCCCTCTGCCGAGGCCGCGACTTCAGCCTTGCCGGCTCCCGGGGCTCTGGGAACAGTGTGCTCACGCCCCCCTCACGGCCCCCTCCCTCCCTTTCCTGGCCCCTCCGTTCCCAAAGAGCCGAGTCGCCCTGGCAACCCCACTCATTAAGGGAGGCAGATTTCAATTCTTGTCTTAGCTCCGTGGAATTAACATTTATTGCACATCCCAAGTTGCTCCCTTGTCCCGTTGTCATCGGAGTAATTAAAGGCGTTGATGAGACACTAGTGGGGGCATCCGCCAAGAGGGTTTGAGCAGGTGCTGGGCCCTCTGTCGTGGCACCTCCTGATGTTAGAGCCACACGTCCAGTTTGCAGCTCGGATGAGAGGTGGGGTGCCCTCCTGGAGCGCAGCTCTGTCCTGTGTTACATTCACTACAGAAGGAGCAGGGGACATTCCCGCTGAGAGTGGGGTGGGTGTGTCAGCTGTTAACATTTAGGAACTTGATTACTCGGGGTCTAGGACCCGCCGGCTGTTTCTTTGGTCTCTCTAGGCACTCGGGGCAGCTTTCTACTCACAAAGGCCAGCTCGAACTGAGAGCGGGTCTAGCCTTCTGGTCGATCTTGACCCACTCTAGGCACGTGTGTCCAGGCTTCTGGTCGACCCCAGCCACCTGCATGTTGACTGAGTTGGGCCTTCTGGCCAACTGCAAACCCCAGCACGCTCAGTGGATCTGGCATTCTGGTCAATCCCAGGCCCCTCCAGGCAGAGTGGGTCTAGCCTTCTGGTCAACCCAGCCACTTGCAGGCTGACGGTGTCTGGCTTTCTGGTCAACTGCAAAGCCCTGCACACTGAGTCCGGCCTGCCAGTGGACCTCAGCCCCCCACAGGCTGACTAGGTCCGGGCTGCTGATCGACCCTAGCCACCTCCAGGCAGAGTGGGTCCAGTTTACCGGTCAACCCCAGCTGCTGCATGCTGACCAGGTCAGGCCTTCTGGTTGACAGCAAAGCCCTGCATGCTGAGTGGTTCTGGAATTCTGGTCGACCCCAGCCCCCTCCAGGCTGACCAGGTCTTGCCTTCTGGTCGACCTCAGCCCCCTCCAGGCAGAGTGGGTCCGGCCATCTGGTTGAATCCAGCCTCCTGCAGGCTAATCGGGTAAGGTCTTCTGGTCGACCACAAACCCCTGCACACTGATTGGGTCTGGCCTTTTGGTTGACCCCAGCCTATCCAGGGTAGCAGGTCTGTCCTTCCTGTAGACCTCAGCATCCTCCAGGTGTTATTGGTCCAGCCTTCTGGTTGACCCTAGCCATCTGCAGGCTGACCTGGTCTGGTCTTCTGGTCGACCACAAACCCCTGCATGCTGAGTCCAGCCTTCTGGTCGACCCCAGCCCTTGCAGGCTGGCTGGGTCTGGGCTGCTGATTGACCCCAGCCCCCTCCAGGCTGACCAGGTGTGGCCTTCTGGTCGACCTCAGCCCCCTCCAGGCTGACTGAGTCCTGCAGCAGGTCGACCCCAGCCCCTTGCAGGTTGACTGGTTCTGGGCTGTTGATTAACACCAGTCCCCTCCATGCTGTCCAGGTCTGGTATTCTGGTCGACCTCAGCCCCCTCCAGGCAGAGTGGATCTAGCCTTCTGGTTGATCCCAGCCGCCTGCAGGCTGACCAAGTCAGGCCTTCTGGTGGAGGGCAAACCCCTGTACGCTCAGTGGATCTGTCTTTCTGTTCGACCCCAGCCCTGTCCAGGCTGACTGGGTCTGCCTGCCTTTCAACCCAGCCATCTCCAGGCTGACTTAGTCCGACCTGCCGGTGGACCTCAGCCCCCCACAGGCTGATTGGGTCCTGGCTGTGTTGGAACCCAGCCCCCTGCAGGGTTACTGTGACTGGTCTCCAGTTCTACCCCAACCCCTGCAGGCTGACTGGGTCTGGACTGCTCATTGAACCAGCCCCCTCCAGGCTGACTGGATCGGGCCTACTTGTGGAACCCAGCCCCTGCAGGCTTACTGGGACTGGTCTCCAGGTTGACTCCAGCCACCTGCAGGCTGACTGGGACTGTGCTGCCAGTCGACCCTAGGCCCCTGCATGCTGACTAGGTCCGGCATGCCATTTGACCCCATATTCCTCAGGGCTGACTAATTCCAGCCTGCCATTTGACTGCAGCTCCCTGCAGCCTCTTGGGTCTGGCCTTCCAGTCAACCCCAGGCTTTTGCAGGCTGACTGTGTCTGGCTTGCTGGTCCACCCCAACCTCCTGCAGCTGAGTGGGTCTGACCTTTTGGTCTTCCTAGCCACCTTCCGCCTGACTGGGTCTGACCTACTGTTCTACCTCAGTCCTCTTCAGGCTCACTGGGACTTGCCTGCCAGTCAACCTCTGCCCTCTGTAGGCTCACTAGGACCAGCCTCAGCCCCCTTTATGTTTAGACTTGGTCTGCCCTTCTGTTGACCTCAGCACACTTCATGCTTCTACTCGATCCCGCCTTTTGGTAACCTCAGCACCCCCAGACTGAGCCTGCAGTGTCCTACTGTTCTATCTCATATGCCTCCTACCTCGACCTGGACAATCTCCAGGCTGTGATTAGGTCCGGTCTTCTGGTCAATCTCTGCCTTCTCCAGACTGATACTTGGTCAGGTCCTCTCCTCACCTCAGCAGCCTCCAGTCTCACAGGGCACTGCCTTCATTTCTACCTAGGCAGCCCCTACTTAAGCCCAGGTCCAGCCTGCTGGTCAACTTCAGCTGCCTCCAGGCTGAGACTAGGCCTTTTGCAGATGGATGTAGGCAGCCTCAAAGTTGAATCCAGGGACTCCTTTCTGGTGGACTTTCAGTCTCTAGCATGATCTCTCAGGCAACCAACTTGTTGAGCTCCCGGCTTTCATATTTAGTTGGGTCTGTCCGTTAACACCAGGAGCTTCTAGTTGAATTTGTGTCTAGACCTGCCAGCTGCTCACTTTTGAACCCTCCATGCTACCTCGGGGTCAGACTTCTGGTTGTAATTGGCAGCCTCCTAGTTTAGACTGATTTCGACCTTCTGGTCTACCTGAGCCTCCTCTAGCCTGAGACTGGGTCCGGCCTTCTGGTCGCTCTCAGCCCTCCATGCTCAGACAGCATCTGGCCTTTTCTTTGCTCTTAGCAGCTTCCATGCTGGCTGGGCCTGGCCTGCTCTCTTCCTTGGCAGCCTTCAGGATTAGCTTGTGGCTGGTCTTCTGCTTGATCTTGGAGGTGCCTAGCCTATGCTTGGTCCGGTTGCTTGTCAACCTTGACAGCCTCTAGGCAGAGACTGGGTTCTTACCTTTTTGTCTACCTCAGTCCCCTGCAGGCTGATTTGGGATAGGACTTCTGGTTGACCTCAGCCTCATAAGTCTAAGGCTTGGTCCTGCTTCTGGTCGACCTCAGCATTCTTCAGACTGAGACTGCCCGCCTTGTAGGTCGACCTAGGCAGCCTTCATCCTGAGAGTGCTCCGGGTTTGCAGGTGGACCTAGGCAGGCTCCAGGCTGAATCCAGGTCTGTTCTGCTGGTCAGATTTTCCTGGGGGTATTCAGATTGTTGAACTTTTTGAGATTGAGCCTGTTTGTCCTGCTTTAAAATTTAGGACCATCCAGTTGAGTTAGTGTGAGTTTTGGGCCCTCTAGGCTACTCTGGAGCCAGGCTTCTGTTAACCATTGGCATTCTCTGGGTTGTGACCGGGGCCACCCTTCTGGTTGACCTCAGCGCCCTTAGGGCCTGTCCTGCTGGTCAACCTCAAAAAATCTTGCTGATACCTGGTCCAGCATTCTGGCCAACCTCAGGATCCTCCTCCTCCTCCTCCTCCTCCTCCTCCTCCTCCTCCTCCTCCTCCTCCTCCTCCTCCCTCCTCCCTCCTCCCTCCTCCCTCCTCCCTCCTCCCTCCTCCCTCCTCCCTTCCCCCTCCCCCCTCCCCCTCTCCCTCCCCCTCCCCCCTCCCTCCCTCCTCTTCCCTCCTCCCCCTGTCCTGCTGGTCTGTCTCAGCAACCTACAGTCTTCAGTTGGGGCCCACACTGGTGACCTCAGTAGTCCCCTTGTTTGTCCTGGTTTTAGCCTGGTGGCTTAGCCACCCTTCACAGTTTCCTGGTTGAGCCCCTGGCAACCAGCTTGTTGAGCTCCTGGTCTCTTGATTGAGCTTAAGCCGCCCTGCTGTTACATTTTAGGAACTTCTAGTTCATTTAGGTTCTAGCAACTGCTGTCTGTTTAATTTCAGGTCCTCCAGGCTAGCCGGGCGCCAGCCTTCTGGTCACCAATGGCTGCCTGTGTGCTGAGACTGGGTCCGGCCTTCTGGTTGACCTCAGCAGCCTCCAGGCTGACTGGTCCTGGCTTTCTCACCTACCTTGGCTAACTTCAGGCTGACCCTGGGGCCGGCCTGCTTTACCTCATCACACTCAGCCTTAGGTTGGAATAGATAGCTGGTTGACCTTGGTAGCCTCCAGCCTTAGGCTGGGGCTGGTTGCACATCGTCCTTGGCAGCCTCCAGGCTGAGCCCTGGAATAGCCTGCTGGTTGACCTCATCAGCCTCCGGTATAGGCTGGGGCTGGTTGCTGTTGGACTCTGGCAACCTCCAGGCTGACCTGGGGTTGGCTTCCTGGTGACCTTCCCAGTCCCCAGGCTAAACATGGGGGCATTCAGCTTGTGGAGCTCCTGGTTTTGAGTTTTATCAGGGTCCATCCTACTATTCAACTCAAGGAAGTTTTAGTTGAGTTAGGGTCTAGTACCCACAGGCTGTTCAATTTAGGGCCACTTGTGCCAGCCCTCTGGTCACCACGGGCAGCCTCTCTGCTGAGCCCAGTGTTGGCCAACTGCCAACCTCATCAGCCTCTAGCCTCAGGCTGGTGCAAGTTGCTGGTCAACTTCGGAAGCGTCCAGGGACAGGCCTTCTGTTAGACCTCAGCAGCTTCCTGTTAATGCAGGTGTCTGGACTATTCATCGTCCTAGGCAGTCTTCAGGCTGAGTCCAGGTTTGGCCTGGAGGCAGCCAAGGTCTATGAGTAGAATGGCTCTGACTCAGCTTGGAGGCTGCTTATTTTGACCTGTGGCCTGACTCGGGTTCAGCCTGGATGCTGCCTAGGTTGAATAGTAGCCTAGCATGGGACATTGACTGCCGGCTGCTTTCACCAACCAGCAGCCTGTCCCCAGGTCTCCCTGAAGGCTCCCATATTAAATGCTGCTCAATCTCATCCTGCATCTGGGTATATCCTTGAGGCTCCCCAGGCTGAAATGATGCCTGAATCGGGCCCCAGTATTGAGGATCCAAAATTCAGAATGCCTGCCCACCTGAAACCGTATCTGAACACACACCTAGCCGGGAGGCTCCCAAGTGGAACAGCAGGTCAGACCTGGGCTCAGGGTGGAGCTGAGTGAGGGCCCAACCCCCTTTTTGCAGTTGGATTGACTTTGCTAAATAAAGCCTGGCCAATGAGTCAGAGGCAGGGTTAGGACAGCAGGAGGGGTCGGGCTCCTGGCCAGGGTGCAGAGCTAAGTGCTTTCCATCATCCATCACGCTGCCACATCTGTGTTGGCCATTGTGCTCATTAGTGTCACATCCTCATGTTAGCACCACTGCTGCCACTCCCCACATCAGATTCAGGCGATACAGATACCGGAGAACTGCAGGGAGGAGAGCAGGGCCTGGTGCTAAATGGACAGAAACAATAAGCTAGCATGAGGCCATTAAGGCTTGGAGAGTTGGTCACATCTCAGAAAACTTCATGGCTGAGACTCCCATGAAGGCTGGGAGTGTGGGAGTCACAGAGTTCGTTCCTAAGGTCACGGTGTTTTCTACTTTTCTCCTGGGCGGGTCTGGCCCAGGAGCCTCTGCAGAGCTGGAATGAGAGCCACGTGAGTCCAGAGCTGCCAGCACTGTCCAGCATCCTGCTGCCCCCGAGAACATCTGCACTTTGTGCGGGAAAGAGTGTTTTAGTAACGTCTGTCTAGAAAACATATTATTAGTGTAATGAGATTTTAATGATTGGAAATTTTGTGGGAGCAGCACACGTAGTTTCAATCTTGTGTGCAGCTGGGCTTTGCTTTTATTTTTTAATTTTTTGCTTGGGCTTCATTGTAAGGACATCCTTCATCAATTATTATTTAGTTTTCTTTCTTAGAGTCCTGCTTGTGTGGAAAAGAAAAAGAATATCCTTTTGTAATCACTTAGCTGGCGTGATGAAGCAGCATGTGAGTGAGGATGGAGACGTGTGTGTTTGCGGCAGACACTAGTTCTCTCTGGTTATATTTGTAGCTACCACGAAGCGGAAACAACCCAATGTCCATCCACAGATGAACGAAGCACACTCTGTGGCTTGTCCACTTCCACCATCTCGTGTGTCACTTCCATTGGTTTTTGTCTGAAAGTTCTGCTGAGGTCAGCGTGCGGTGGAATCTTAGGTGGACGGTCTGGTCTCAAACTCATCCTATTGGGCCATGCTGTTGCTTCCCTCTCTCCCATGGCGCTCACGACTCACAGGCCCATCCCCATTGTAAAACCCATCACTGCCCCAGCACCCAGTGGCCTAAGGCGCCAGAGATTAGCTAAACTAGAGATGAGCTGACAGCAAGAAAGGACCCTTGCCGCTGGCAGTAAATTCCAGCACACCCCTCCAGCAGAACAGACTCAGGCAGTATCCTGACGCTATTAACATGCTCCCCCATTTTGGGGTGTGACTCTTGGCCTGCAGAGAGTCATCACCTCCCGGACTATCAGTAAAGCCCACTTTTGTCTGATAATTTTGGCTTCCTTTCTTTTCTAACAAGCTCCATATTTGCCCTGTTAATTTATAATACCCCGTTAGTGTTTCTTTGGTGTGTGATTGGTGTTGATAAATTTTTGGTTTTTGCTTTTTAGTGAGTCTCCTTCCCCTTCAGTCTTGAATGCTAATCTTGCAGGGTAAACGATCATAGTTTTTTCTTTGAGTACTTTAAAGTCACCAGGGAGGCCTCTGCTCTTTCGTCATTTACTCTCAACAGCCTTGTTAGTTTGTGTCTCGGAGCGTGTCTGTGTGGTAGTATTTGTTTGGAACTCTGAGTGCCTTGGATGAGGAAATCTGGTGGTTTCTCTGTTCACATGGTAGATACCTTTTGGCTGTTAAAAAAACAAAAACAAAAACAAAACCAAGTCGCCGCTCATGCTCCAGCATAGGTCAGCCCAAGCTGCTCCGTGAAAGGAGGGAGGCCCAAGCGCGGACAGCGTGTGCCCCTGCTGGTGTGCAACGCACGGATAGGATTTGCGCGGTGCGTGAGGATGGCTGTGGGTAGTGACATGTTCATGGTTCTCTCTTCCATGCCGCCAGCACAGATGATTTCTAGTTTTAATTATTTCTTGCTAAAT
Organism: Talpa occidentalis; assembly: GCF_014898055.3. Lineage (NCBI taxonomy): Eukaryota > Metazoa > Chordata > Mammalia > Eulipotyphla > Talpidae > Talpa > Talpa occidentalis. Next base: position 2,017,411 of record NW_023601653.1, on the reverse strand, counting down.
AGCCTTTGGCACTGTCCGGCAGCTTTCGGTGGACAGTCTCACCCGCCCTGGTGGTCTGCGGAGAGGGGTGTCTAGTTCCTGCACAGCTCGCTCCCTCTGCTGCCCGCTTCCTGCCATTTATCCTGGCGGGCGGGCGTCTCTCCTCTGGCTGGAAGTCACTCACCTCCGAGGCTGGGGGGGGAGGGGGGGGAGGCCAGGGCTGACTGTAGGAGGGGGATGGGCTCCTGGCCAGGAGGTGGAGGAGAGCTCCCTCCACTGGCCACCCCGGCCTGTCTGACAGAGCCCGGGTGTAGGGACGGAAGCTGTGAGCCCCCAGGGCCCGGCTGCTTGTTATCTCCTGTGCCAGCCCTTCCTGGCCACTCCTGATAGAGGAGGCAAGAGGGCGCGTCTTCTGGAGCAGGAGCATGTGCTGACCCTGGAACGTTCCACAGAATCCAGCCAGGACCACCCGCCGTGTTTGCACCGGCTTATTGGCTGCGCTTGCTCAGCAAGGGAGAGCATGAGTCCAGGGCTCTTATCACTGAGGGCCGGCAGCCACCTGAGGTGCCACGGCTTTGAGGATTAAGCAGATTTGCCAAACGGTTGGCGGGCCAGGGGTGAGGGGAGGTGGAGGCTCAGGGGTGTGGAGCTGGGGTCTGTTCTTGAGTGTCTCCTCTACGTCAGCACCCTTTGCCGTTAGGGCTGCAGCCTTAGACCTCACAGGCCTGGTGGGTGCTGCTGTGACCCCAATTCACAGATAGAGAGCCTCAAGGGTAGAGGCCTGGGTCTTTTATGCTGGCAGACTGCGGGGGGCAGAGCGTGGCCCCAGTCCCAGGCAGCGTCTCCCCACTCTTGGGCCCTGTGCACCTGAAAGATGCGTGTGAGTAGCTGCTGCCCAGAACCCCACACACAGCAGCAAATGAAACCCCAAAACAAGGCACTCAGCAGGCCCTGAGGAGGTGCCTTTAATGGGGTGAGACTGTAAAGACACCCTCCTCACTCCCACATTGAGGGCCAGTCTCAGCTGGGAGTGGGGGTGCTTTCAGCCTCGTGTCGGTGATGGCGCGGAGGGGTGTCCTTGGGGAGCAGGCCTGAGAGAGGACGCAGCGGGGCTGGCCGGGCACCTGCAAGGGCACTTGACGTGGGTGTGCCCTGCCCTGCTGCTGCGGCTCATTCCCTGGGGAGATGGATGGAGGGGCGTCCTGCCCTGTCCTGGGGGCACTGTGTTGTGTTCGGCCCCTCCCTCAGAACCAGTGGTTGGAAGAGGGGGCCGCTCCGCAGTGGGGGTGGGGTCCCGGGACACAGCCCAGAGGCAGAGTCGCATGTGGAGGGCGTGGCGGCTGGGTGCTGCCCATGTCGAGGCTGAGGCCCTGCAGTGCTTGCTTCGCTCGTTGACAGCTCCCGGCAGTGCCCGGGGAGAGCCAGTGACCCTGGGGGGGACCCTCTGGCTCCCGTTGCAGGCACGGAGCTGGACTTGGCTCCTTCCCAGGGCAGGGCCAGGGGCTCAGCCGGCCACTCCTGGGGACGGGAAACCTGATCTCACCGCAGGCGGGAAACTGAGGCCCCAAGGGGGTGGGGCCCGGCGCCTACTGAGGGGTCCGCGCCTACCGAGGGCTGCCTAGGCGTGGCCCGTGGGCGCTGGGCTAGGCTGTCAGCCCGGAGCCCCGTGCTTTCCCGTCTCCTCTCAGGCCGGACAGGAGCGGGAGGGTCTCCGCTCGGGGTCGCGGGGCGAGTGGGTGCGGGCGCCGCTCCGCGCTCTGTGGCAGGTGTGAAGAGGAAACCGCGCCGCCAAGAGTGAGCGCGGCCGCCGAGTGCAGGCCGCGTCCCGGATTCGAGGAGCTTCTCCAGCCGTAAAGGGCCCTTGGAGGCGGCCTCCACGCGTTGGGTTTTCTCTTCCTCGGGGCTGGAGCGCCCAGCTTTTGAGGCGTGATTTCTGAGCCCTTGCCGGGAAGCTCCGCGACGTTGGTGGCCCCCAGAGCCGCGCGGGACATGCTGCCAATTGTCTCGTTTCTGTTGAAGGGGCCGGGACGAGGGCGCAGCCACCCCACTGGAGTCGGTGGCCTCAGGCTCGGCCTCTGCTGGTCTCTGGGGGGCCGGACCCCAGTCGGCGCCAGCTTTGGGCACTCGGGCCTTGAAGGGGCTGAGTCTGACCCGCCCAGATTCCTCTGCTTTCAGCCCTTCTATGGCAGGGGTCGGCGAACTGTTACTGTCAAGGGCCAGAGTGACTGTTTCAGTCTTTCTGTCAACTGCTGAAGCCCGGCCTGTGCGGCACAGGCAGCCCTAGGAGATGCCAGCCAGGGGGCAGGGCCATGGCTGCTCCCCCAGCGCCGGGCACAGGCTCAGTTCCCACACGGAGCTTCCAAACCCTGTCTCTGGCATAGATTCTGCTTCCCAATTTGGGGTATGTTTTAAATCCCTCAGTCTCCTTAAACTGTTGTTAACAGGAAATCCCGACAGTCCCCGCAACCCCACGCTCTGCCCTTGTCCAGACTCCGCCGGCAGCACTGGGCGGGGAGACCCGACCTGCGCACTTGTCCCCTTTTGACTCACTGGCTTGAGGGCTCAGCCCTGTCCCTTCTGGGGCAGCATGGTTGGTGACGCCTCCCCACCTACCCCGGGGGTGTTTGCAGAACTGCACACCACACCTGATGGAACGGCCTCGGGCGCCCAGGGGCATCCTCAGCATAGGCACGGGCCCCAGAGGTGATGGGAAACTGTGGAGAAGTGACCACGAGCCGAGGCCAGCCCAGTGGATTTGTTTGTTTGTTTCTTTTTAAAGATTTATTTATTTATGCATTCAAGAACTGGGGTGCAGGCCAGAGGTATGGGAGGAGAGAGAAGTCACCAGAGACAGAGCAGGGAGCAGAACAGGCAGATCCACTGAAATCCACTGCTGAGGGGAGCAGCGGAGAGACAGGAGAGGTCTGCTGCGCCCTGTGGGTTGCTCCCTGGCCGGGGATGGAACTCGTGCTGCAGTGGCTGCAGACAGCTTCAAAGGTTGCATCTTAACTCCTTGCGCCACCAGGGAGGCCCTGGCCCAGCGTTTATCCCCACCCAGGGTGTGCACCCCTTTTGGGCTGGGGTGCCTGCCTGTGTCATAAAGCCCCTGCTGTTGCCTTGGCTGCTGCCTGCAAACTGGGTCTGCCCGCTGCAGCAGCTGGGAGGAAGCACAGTTCTGCGAGGCTTCAGCCAGTCAGCCCAGCGCCTGCCTGCCAGCTAGTGGAAAGGTCTCTCCTGGCAGGTGTCCTGTAATCAGAGACTCAAGCTTGGCTGCTGCAAATTCTCTGCTGCAAACTCTGGAGGATTCTTGTAGAGTAGGAGGAAGGCCAGCGCTGTCCCTCGCTCAGCTGTTCATAGGCAGGGGGCGGGGAGGGGTGAATAAGGACCTGGGGAAGGTTAGTGTCCCGTGACTCCGCCCAGGTAACAAGGAAGCCCGAGGCCCTGGATGGGGCCAGGTGAGCGGCTCCAGCCTCAGGTTACCCAGGGGGTAAGACGGTGCAAGTGTGCAGCCAGCCACCACGGGCCAGGAAGCCCCACAGCCTCCTGCCCCGCTCTGGACGGAAGGAGCTCCTGGCTTCGTCAGCGCCGTGGGCACGATGAACATGCCCCGGAGCGCTGGCTTCCGTCAATACTGCACATCCGCGCACGGAGCGGTCTCGAAGCCGGGGAAGGTCTCTGTTGCAGATTGAATTGTGTCTACCCCGATGGTGCCTCAGCTCTTTCCGTCCCAGCTGCCGCAGTGAGAGGCCACTGGGCCCCCCTGCTGCCGTGGCTAGTGTTTGGACCTGCCACAGCCTCCCCGGGAGAGGAATGAGCAGACACACCAGATTGGCTCGCTCGTCTCCGTCCTTGTCACAAGGCCTCCCACTCCATCGGGCAGATTCACTGCGAGACTGTGGGCGTGGAGCAGGCAAAGCTGAGGTGGTCTTGAAGCAGAGGTCTCGAGAGTGACCACCTCCTCCGTGCAGTCCACCTTCAACAAGAGCCCCCGGCCACCCTCAGCTGCATCCAGCCTCTGCTCTGTAAGAGCAGCCATGGGACGGTGGAGGCAGACCTGATGCCCCCCGGTGCCTGGCGAGGAACGGTCAGCTGGTGCCCCCGCCCACGAGACAGAAGCTGTGTAGGTCTCAGTCCTAGGCCATTGACTGTGACTTATTTGGAAATGGGACCCTGGCGGATGTGACTACGATGTACATGAAGATGAGGCGTAGGGTGAGTTATCAGGCTTTCGCCTGCCTCTAGCCACTGACGGCCTCCTGCGGTCTTGCCTCCTCCTGGGCTGCGCACAGAGGCCCGGGGCCGAGGGGATGTCCGGGAACGGACATCCGGTTCTCCCTCCCCCGACAGTGGCTCTGGTCTGATCACTATATGGGGCCCACAGCCCACAGCTCAGGACTGCTGCGTCAGTCCCGGCCACGTGGGCTTCCTCTGCCGACCTTCCGCTCTGACGCCCCGGTGCCCCCAGCCAGCTGATGGCGAGGCCGCTGGGCGTGCCTGGATGGGCCCTGGGTGCCTGGGAGGCTGCGCTCACAGCCCCTTCCCGCTGGGGAGGACCAGGGAGCCGGTGGGCCCTGCTGGGTGAGCCTGCTGTAGGCAGAACCCCCCCCCCTTTTTTTTGGCTGCATCTCTCAACTGAGCAACAATGCTCAGCTTGTGAACTTAGAGTTCCATTTGTGAGAAAATTAAACACATTTAAGAGTAAATTGTATTAGGGGGTTTGTGATCATTAGCTAAGTAAATGATTTTTGAAAAATGTAACGCAGCGAGCGGGATGGCACGCTCAATAAGTATCTGCTAGAACAAAGGGTAATTTTATGAGCCGATCAAATCATATATAATGGGATTATTCGGTTCTACAACGAATGGGTGACTGGAGCAGCAACAGCTGCTAAAAATAATCTGTGTGTGCGTGAAAAACCCAAAGGCCAGAGAAGAGGCTGTGCGGGGTGTCAGCCTGAGCCCGGGAGAGCTGCTGCTGGCTGCAGGGGCTCCAGATGTTTTGACGCGGTCACAAAGGACTGGTCTCTCGGATAAGCATTAACAAGTCTGTCCCATATTTCTGGCAATTTCTCCCTTGCTTGACAGGTCTGTCTGCTTGCGCCCCAAGGAGAAGGGAGCTACAGCAGTCGTTGAAAAAAGCAGGCAGGCGCCTCCCGTCTCCTTGCCGACCCCTTCCCCCGCCTTTTTCCCCTCGGATGGACACCCCGCCCTCTGCCAAAGAGCAGGACGGTGGTCTTCCGGACACGAGTGCTGCCTCCTCATTTGTCGACAAATTAAACCACTTTCCTTTTCCTCAAACGCTTTCCTTTTATTGGCTGAGGGAAACTGAGGCCGGCATTCGGTAACACTGTGGCCGGGCGGGGCAGGGAGACAGGGGAAGCTGGAGTCCGCCCGTCTCGATGGTGGGTCTCAGCTCTGAGTAACCGGGCTGGGGGGCCGGCGCGTCCTTCACTTCCCTGCGTCCTGGTGGTTCCTTCAGGCTCGTTGTCCTTGGCTCGTGGGCACATCCGTGCTCCTGTCGTCACGTGGCCGCCCCACCGCCCCAAGTATGTGTGTCCAGTTTTCCCTCGTTCCTAGGAGCCAGGGAGACCCCCTGCCACTCAGGTAGCGGCGGGACGGGTGCAGAGCTTGTCCTTGTGATCAGGGCCGACGGGTGAAGGAGTCCTGGAGCCCTCGTGGCTTTTCAGGTTTGTAGTGGGAGCTGCCGGGTACGCGGCAGGCCTCCCAGCCCCCGCGAGTCTTCCCTCTCCTGCGCCCTCCGGCGTCCTCCCGTGGCCCTGCTGCTCTGCTCCCTACGCTCTGCAATTCCATTCTTTTCGCTCTTTTGCTCTCAGCCCAGGTGAATCCCATCTACACACGCCCACGCCCCCCTCCGGGTGCCGCCATCGGGCCGCAGGGTTCCCTCCTCTATCCTGATGGCGGGAGGGCGGGAAATGCCTGGTGCTTTACTTACCCCACGCTCGGCCACCGCGTCTTCACTTGGCCCCGTCTGCAGAGGCCCTGCCTCCAGTGAGGACGCATGGACAGGCTCCTGGTAGCGGAGAGGGTGATGTCGTTTTGGAGTTGTTGGGTTCGGGTTTCCCCAGAGCTCCCCTTTCACCAGCACCCCGAGTTCCCAGGCGAGTTTCTCCAGGACACCGGGGCCTTCGTTGGACCCGAAAGGGCAGGTTTGTTACAAGAGGGAGAGAAGAGTGAGGGACACTTGCATGGACACACACGGGCGGAGCGGGCCGCCCCCGCAGGGACAGGAGTGCAGAGAGGCCCGCGCAGTCGCGGGCGGGCGGCCTTGAGGGGAGCTGCCTCTGGCGAGGGGCTTAGTGCAGAGAAGGCCCGGCGGGGTCCAGCGCACGAGAGAGCTGGGGATGAGCAGCACCTGCAGGGGCACCGGTGGGCAGGGCTGCTGCGGCCGGGGCAGGGAACGTGGCTCGCTCGTCCAGGGAGCGGCCTGTCTGTCGTTGACTTTGACTACACCGTGTAGAATGTGGAAGGGGCCGGGTTTCCACAGTGGCCCCACTTCAGGATCCTCACTTCAGGGCCACACTCCTGACCCTCCCTGCAGCCTCTGACACCTGTGGGGTCTGTGCTCGGGACCCGGGGCATTGGTGCCCGAGGATCTCGGTTCCCACAGCGGGTCGGGGCCGTGCTACCCCCTCCCCACGTCGAGCGTGGGCCGGGGTGAGTGGGTGTCGGGGCTCGCGCTGCCCCCTCTCCCGTGTTCCCGTCCTCACGCTCCATCAGCCAGTGCCCGAGCCCCACCGGTGACGATTCCTCCAGCGCTGTTATTTTCGGAAGTCCAGGCGTGGTGGGCATCAACCGCCAATGCAGGTCGTCTGGTTTTATCTTGGTATCTCGCGTTCCACGTCATCGTGAAGGCTGCTGGCTTTGTGGTGACAGGATCGCCCCCTTTGCCCAGTTTTCCCGCCAGCTTCCCCTTCTGGCCTGTCACTGCTGTTTTTAAAACAAAGACAAGCAGGACAGGAATTGGGCGTAACAGTGAACCAGCCACTTAGAACGGCGGCTCGGGCCCTTTTGTTTCTGCGTTTCTTTGTACTCAGGAGATCACTGGTGGGTCACACAGGACACCCAAGGGCGCCGTCCGCCGTCGGGTGCAGAGCTGCCAGGGCGAGGCCTCTCTGAGCACCGCTCGCTCGCCCGTGTCTTCCCGCTCGCCGGCTCCAGGGCTCTGCTCTAGGCTGGGCGGGGAGTGGGCAGGGCCCGGCTCTCCTGTTTTCATCTGTCCAAGCCCCCGCCTGGGTTTGCCGGGGCCCGCGGCTTGCAAACTGATTGGCCCTTTCAGATGAACGTCTGCGTTGTTATTTGACTCTAGGCAACTTCCCCACCATAAGATAAACAGCTTTTTCCTGACGCGCACGCCTTTAAAATAAAAACCGCTCACCCTCAGTTTGAGGCATGCGTGCCCTGGCACCACGTCCAGCCTCTTGTTCTGGGGCGGGGCGCGAGGGCCACCGTGTGGCCTGGGGTGCGGGTTCTGGGTGTCCCCGCCGGGTGTCGATCTAGTCGCAGCAGAAACACGCGCCTCTTCCCTTTGAAAGTCTCACTTAGCTTGTTTGACAGGTACAGAGACGTGTCATGAAACAGATGCAGAGACTGCTGTCATCTGGTTTTAAATAGCACTTGTCAGTCTCCCAGTGGCGTCTGCTCAGATTAACGGAGGGTGGCTGTGACACCCCAGGGTGGCCCCCTCCCTGCTGTGTGCTCTGCTTGTCATCAGAGGAATCTTCTGGCTCCTATTCTGACAAGGTGGGGGGACATCGGCGGTGGAAGGGCTTCTTGCCCTGGGACTTGGTGGCTGCTTGTCACAGGGCATCTTGAGCTGTGACATCCGGGGTGAGAGGATGAGACAGTTGAGCAGGATTCACGGGCTGAGCCTGCAGGTGAGGACGGAGCCGGAAGCCAAGAGCTGGGGCTGGAAGCCCGTGTTCCGGGGTGCGTGTGACGGAGCCAGGGCAGAGCAGGAGGGGCCCCATCTCCAAATCCACTGCGGGGGATGTTGTGCCTCCACCAGAGTGGGGGCCACCTGGGCTCTATGCCCACAGCCCACGGACAGGTCTGACGTCGCTAAGGAGTGAGTGGGGCGGGAGCCGCGGGGTGGGGGCTGGGGTCCCCTGATTGCTTCTGCCATGGGTCTGGCCCTCCTCTTGTCCACCTTCTTGTGTTTGAGGAGGTCCGCTGGGCTGAGCCCCGCTCCCGGGAGACGTTCCTCCAAGCCCCCAGCCCAGCATCCACCCCCCAGGCAACACACGACGTGTTTGCTGTGTGTCAGCTTGAGGCGCCTTATTCCACAGATACTGTCCACTCGCGGGCACTGAAGACCTGGCCCCCTGTCTCCTCTGACCTCACACCCCCAGCCTCTTGCAGCCCAGACGCCGTTCTCGGCTGTGCCGGGCATTGCTGACACTGACATCAACAAAAAGCCCAGAGACACGGGCAACGTGGCACTGGACACTCTCCTGCTTGGCTGACCTGGGATATGCGGGTCAACCACGCAGCAGCCTGGGGGTGATTATGAACAAGAGTGGGGCCCTGCACACCCCTGGGCAGCCCCACGAGGCTGGTGGCCACTGTCCACCGACCGTGCATACAAGGATGCCAGCGCAGGTCACCCGGCCAGAGGTGACCGGTGGACCCTGGGACTAGGCGGCGTGTCCAGGCCGCTGGGGCGGGGCTCGGGGTCCAGGAGGCCGGGGGTCTCCTTCCACTGCCCTGCCTGGCTCCCCAGCGCCATCTCCCACAGCCGCCCGCGCCCACCCTCCGCGGTCCGGGAGGCCTCCTGCGCGCTTCTGTTTTCTGGTATTTGACTTCCGTTGTCGTGGAAACGGGGCGAACCGTGTTCCTCCTCGGTGCCCGTCCTGATGTCCTGGGAAACCACAGGTGCTGCCGGGGGACGAGCCCGGGTCCTGTGCCAGGAGCCCCCGCTGAGCCTCACCCCCCTCGGCGCCGGGCGCCGTGCTCCCGGCCCCTGCGATGCTGGAGGCTGCCGGCAGCCGCACACGCTTCCCGCTGGGCCGACAGAGGTGCCTCAGCCACGGCGGGCCCCACACCCTCTCCCAGGTTGTGGCTGCCTTGTGGGGAGCGGCTGCTTGCCCGTGAGCCGTTGCCCGCGAGCCAGGAATCCCCTTTGTGGTTACAGGCGCTATCGTCTCCGAACAGCCCCGTCCGCTCGCGCGCTGCATCCCGTGACCCTCCCCGGGCTCCCGCAGGGCCCTTGCCGGGACTGCAAGTCACGGTGGCCCCCGCCCCATCGTATATGAAGCCCGCGTCCCCCATGCCCCGTCCCTCGCCGCTCCGTCCGCCTGCCTCTGAGGCCTCCGCCGGGGCGCCCTGTCCAGTGAGTGCCGCCGCCTCCGATCCCTCCCGCAGAAGCCCAGCGGGGCCGGGGGCTCTTCTCTGCTTGGGGAGAACGTTGTCTGGGGAGGGGACCTGGGCTGGCGTTTCTGGGGAGGTTAGTCGTGGCAGGACAATGAGGGAGGCCCCCGGGGGCCTGGAAGGGACGTGCCGAGGAGCTCCCCTCACTCTGGTGGGGGTCGCGGGGCGCTGGCCTGGAAGAACGGCGTTTGGAGCGTTTTCAGGGACAAGTTGCAGCGAAGTGTTTGGGGGGGGCCTGCTGGGACGGGCGTCTTGGAGAGGACTGAGTCCATCCTTCCCTCCCGCTGCCCATTCTTGATCAGAGAGCTCTTGTCCACTCCAGGCGAGAGGCCTGATCTGCCTTTTTCTGGGAGGCAGGAGCTTTGTGCTGGGCGCTGTGGTGAGCCCTGCTGGGGCCTGGGCAGCTGGCATTGTGCTCTGACCCTGGCTTCCTGCCTGTGCGGTGGGCAGCGACCAGCCGATGGGTGCTGAGCCTTCTGGGCCCCAGGGACACTCCCAGCCCCGCTGAGCTTCCTCTTGTGCGGCTCCACAGCAACTTTATTTTGCAGTTTAGGAAACGGAAGCCCAGAGAGGTTATCTCACCCGCCCCGGGCCACACAGCAAACGGGAGTTAGCTGCCCCGCTCATCCCGGGCGTGAGGGCATCACCGGGCCTGCTGGGGCCTCACGCTAGGGAGGGGTGCGCACGCATCCTCCGTCGGCCCCTGTGACGGTTCCTGCTCTTTGCTTCAGGGCCCCGAGCCCCGGCAAGCGTCCTCCTCCCTAGCAGGAAAAGGGCTGTGCCTGGGTGCCCTGGTCCCTGGGTCCGCAGCTTGATCCGGGGAGGGCCTGGGAAGGGGCTGGAGGCCCCGAGTACCCCTCCACTGGAGCGTGTCCAGCTGCGCGAGCTGGGGTGGAAAGGAGCGGACATGCAGGTGGGCTGGGGACTCTGACGTGGTTTGGGGCTCCTGGTTGCTCCTTGAAGGTCTTCCCTCCTAGGGTCCTGCCTGGGGAACCCAGGGGGCATGGCTGTGGGTCTCCAAGACCTTGTTGGCAAGTCTCACATCTCTTTAGGGTTCCGGGGTTGGTCCCAGCCCTGGTGGGCCAGCTGGAAGGCCCTGCTGCCCCCCGCAGCCTGGTGGGGACGAGCCACCAGCTGCAGTCACGTCTGCCAGACCCCTGTGGGGTCACAGGTTCTGGGACGAGGACGCACCAAGCCCCCCCACGCCAGTGCCTTGGAGCGGGGTCTGCCCGGCGCGTGGTGGGTTCTGGCTGGGGCGGCTCTGCAGGGTGCGCGGCGGCGAGCGGCCTCTAGAGGGCGACGTCCTTCCGGCGTTTTCCGCTCCTCAGCGGGGCCTCCCCTCTGGAGGTCGGTGCACACAAGGCAGGTTTTTTAAGTGACTTAATGATTTAATCTTCCTGCTTTCTCAGCAGCCGCACCCGGGCGTCCCTGGACGGGGACATCAGCCCCCGGATGGATGCATGTGGGTCCGGCAGCACGAGGCGGCTGCGCTCGCAGCTCGGGCCCCTCCGTCCCAGGCCGCCCCGGCTGCTCTGTGTTAAGCACAAGTCTCTCCTGCCGCGCTGGGCTGGGGCTCCCGAGTGCTGGGTCCGGGCAGGCACCGTGGCGGTTCCCCCTCCCCGCCCGTGGGACATCCCACATCGTGCCCCGGGACCCTGGCTGGCCACAGAAATGGGGGGCTACTTTGTGTGCTCTTGGTTTAATTCTGAATTTTGGGGGGCTTCACCCCAGCCTCACCTCTGCTGCTTCTAGCCTGTCCCCCCTTGTCATTGCCCAGCGACAGGTTTCTGTGGCCACTGAGGAACCACCAAGGCCAGCTTCCTTGCTGGTGGACACGGCAACCGCGCCGTCTCGGATCCGGTCACTCACACCCGGACACTTGCCTTCAGATTGGGAGGGACGCGGTCAGGAGGCACTTGAGCTGGGCCCTTGATCTGGGGGGGCCGGAGGTGAACCCTTCTGGGGACGTGGGAGAGCGACCGCAGCTGTCCATCAGAGGGCCGGGGGACCGGGCAGCGAGTGGCGGCCAGGCCTCTTGCCCCCGCCCGGCCCGGCCCTTTGTCGGCGTCCAGCACACACGCGCGGCCGCAGCCTGGCCTCACAAGTCGCGGCAGTCTCCCCGCCTCCGCAGGCTCCCGGCCCCTGCGGTCCCGGCCGGCCTCAGCTGGCCATTGTGGACTTTGGGGTGCTCGGCACTGCTCAGGAGCGGGCGGGGCTGGGCTGTGTGGCTGGCACGGCCTGAGCGGAATCGTGCGGCCTGTTAGCGTCCGCGGTCAGTGCTCCGTGCGCCGGTCCAGCCGAGAACCCAGCGTCTCAGATGGCGCCTTGTTTCTGGCAACGCAGCCGCTTCAAGGTCTGGATTCCTTGGGACCCCCTGGTGGGCGTCCGCGACCCTGGCATCATCACAGCCACCCCTTCCGTGCCCCCGGCTGTTGGGGTTCAGTTGCGTCCCGGTCTGTTCAGGTGGGCACAGCTTGGGGGGGCTCCTGGGTGTGCCCGGCCCGCCTCCAGGGCCGAGGGCGATGGGGCTCCACCCCGGCCTTCTCGGAGCCCGAGCCTGGCAGGAGGCCCCCCCACCCCAACCCAGCTGTGGGGGTCTGCAGAGGCCGCGTCTGCGGTTCTCCGCGGCCTGCGCCGCCTGGACTTGTTGGGCGACGACTCTCGTGACTCCGCCCGTGCTCCCTGCCGGTCACCACAGCTTCTCCCCGCGCGCCGGCCTCGTGTTCAGTTAGTGCCGCGCCGGCCCTAGCTCCAGGGCGGGCCCTTCCCACTGCGTGCAGAGAGGCCGCCTCTGGGAGGGGTCGGGCGCTGCAAGGCCTCTGCCCTCCTCGCCTCCCTCCCCGTGGCACCGCCAGGCTTGGGGCTTGGCAGAGGGAAGCGCCCTTTGAGCCCGGCGGCCGCAGCCGGGCAGAGGGGGTGTCTGCAGCGGGCCTGGGAGTGCGGCGCTGCCGCTGGGCCCCTGCGCCCCTGGCGGTGGTCCCGGAGGCGTGACCCGCCTGGCCCTGGGCTCCCCAGTGGGGCCCAGGGCTGGGGGAGGGGCCTGGGCTGTGTTTGGGGGGCAGTGGGGGACAGAGGGGAGACCTGGTGGGCCTGTGTTCTAGGGCAGTCTTGGGCCCCTGGTGGGGGTGGGTGGGAAGAGGGGAAAGAGCGGGGGCCCGCGGCGGCCAGCACGGACGCCCCGACTTCAGCAGGCGCCCCGCTCGCCCCCAGGGACTCTTCTCATGCCTTCGGGCAGGCGGCTCGAATCCACTGACCCACTTGCTTTCCTCTGGAAGAACCGACCCGACGGGCTCTTGTCCCGGAAGGACCGGGCGTCCTTTAGGAAGCAGAGCGGCTCCTCCCTGTCCTGGTTTCCGCAGCCCGGCGCGGCCTGTGCTAAGCCTGACATTCACGGTGGCCGAGGAGCCCCTCGGCCCGTTCTCCCGCGGACAGCTGGCTTCCTGCCGTTCTCACGTAGTTCCCACCTGGGGGCAAAGGATCGGGAGGGCATGAGCTTTGTGGCGCCGGCCTCTGCGCTCCAGCTTCTATGACGCGCCTTCACGCTCAGCGGCGTGGGGCTCAGAAGCCCCCGCCGGACCCGCTCCGGGGTCTGCGGCAGGTGCTGGTGTAGACGTGCCCACGGCAGGGGGCTGGGGGATGTTGCTCTGGGGGCAGCTTGTCCCAGTAAGGCCCTAATTGCAGCACAAAAGCCTTCCTCTGAGTCCTCACCCTCCACGCGGCCTCTCGCGGTAATTGGGTTCTTGGTGACCCGCGACTGGGGCTAATGTAAGCCTTAATGGAAACTCTCTCTTCCTCCCAATTAAGTGTCTGGAGGTGGGGTGTTCTGCAAGAACAGTCTGTTCCCAGTCCTTCTGACTGCGTGTCTCCTGCCGAAATCCTCTACCCAGCTCCACTTTGCCCTGCAACATCCTGGTCATCTCGTCTGTGGGTGTTTATGGGGTGCTCGTCCAGGAGTGGGTGGCACGGGCAGGGCCTGGTCCCCTGGCAGTCTTCTGGGGGGCAGGGAGACGGGCGCCCCCACAGCTACGGGAGAGGGGTGAGGGTTTATGACTGTCTCGTGTGCTGGGGGCTCTGGGGAGCCCTAAATCGTCTGGGAGGTGGGGGTGCAGAGGAGTCTGGGGGTGGATAGGGTGAGGTTAGCCAGACAGCGAAGGCCATTTGGGGCGGGTGGTGGGGAAATGGGGAGGTGTAGGGCAGACACGAGTAGTTTGGGGTGGCCCTCTTGGTAGGTGAGCGGGAGCTGCAGCTGCCTGGTGCTCGGAGCCTTGCAGCCCCACCTTGGGCAACCTGCCCCCAGGCTGTGCCTCCTTCCCTCTCTGGTCTCCTTCCTGCTGCCCCTGCCAGGGGCCCCGGGGACACACCCCGTCATTCATCTGTCCATGCTCTAACTTAGTTTCCACGGCAACATGTGAACGTCTTCAAAGGTCTGCTCCATGCCCCCGCCACCCCTCCAGGGGTGAGGCTGGTCTGGTCGTTTTGGAGCGCATCCTTTCCCTCCTTTCTCTGTGAGTTTGTGCACACAAGTAGCTTTGAGTTTTCTGTACAAAAATATCTTGCTGAATTTGTCCAAACCTGCTTTTGAAACTCAAAACTGATGCACGTTTTGCACCTCCCTGTGCCAGAGGCTGCGCTGGCTGTGGGGACCTCCCCCCAACCTGCTGCCTGCACCAGACTCTCCTCAGCGTGAGGGCAGGCCCTGGGGTCTCGGTCACCTGCCCCTTAGTGCCCAGCCCCTCTACCCTGACGTTTGCTGGACGAGTGGGCTGCACAGCCCAGGTGGCCGCTGCTGCCCAGGACCCATCCTGGGCGGTGAGCGCTTGACTCGGGTCAGCACCCTCACTGGATGTTGCCTTATTGAAATGCTTACACGTTTAGTTTGGCCTCTAAACTGACTTTCATTTTGAGAAATGAGATGGAGCCTTGTGCCCCAGCAGAGCAAACCCCATAAATCACACGTTCAGCTGAGCGAGCCTGACCGTTTGGGCCACGCTCAGGCTGCTTCCACTTCCTGCCAGCTTGTCAGCAGCTCAAACCCGTCCTCCCGAACACCGCAGCGGGGTAGAGGGACATAGAGTACCAGCTCATCACGAGGGCCCGATGTCCCCCCTACAAGGCCGGGGTCCACACTTCAGCAGCAACTAGCCAGACCAACCTCTTTAAAGGTGAGGACGGCCTCGTGGCGGCCACTCCGATGGCCACGCCGCTCCTGCCCGATGGGGTCGGGAGGACACCACCTTCCCGCCGCGGGCCCTGGGAGCCCCCAGCTGGGCTCACCACCTCCAGGAAGGACCGGGCCTTGGGTTCAAGATCTTTACAACTGGATACGCCGCAGATAGCGCACCCTTTTGATTTGGGGTCACCGCTCTGTCTGATCACCTTATCCTTGGGCATCAGACCGACGGCCCCCCACTCCCGGCACGCCCGCCCCCCGCCGTGTGGAGTCTGCATTGCTCTTGGTAGATCTCATTCGGGCCTTATTTTAGCTCCTGGAGCTGTGAGAGCTTCACATGAAATAGTTTGATTTATTTTTAGAAGAATGCTCCGTTCAGAAGCGCCTTGTGGCCGATGATCCGATTATGTAATTATTCCGATAAATTATAGCTTCTGCAGAGAGACCCTCCCTGATGACCCCCCTAAGGTGGAAGCCGGGGGAGAAATTCGTAGAGAGTCTCACTCCCCCCAGCGCCCCCACCCCAGCCTCATAGGCAGAGACTTGCTAGGGGTCCCCCTTAAGCGGGCCGAGGGGTCCGCCCGGCCCGCACAGGCGCTCGCTGTCCTCTTGCTGGTGACGCTGAACCTGTTCAGGGACCGAGGTGGATCGGCTGAGCCGGACGCGGGTCTGTCTGGAAAGGGGCTGTTAAGTGTCCGCCCGTTGCCAGCCTCCTTCAGACGTAGAGCCAGGAAGGAGCCGCCGTTGGGGTTTTCTCTTTGATCCTGGTTCAGATGGGGTTGGGGGAGGACGCTAAAAATGTTCTCCGGTCTTTTGTTCCCGCTGAAAACCAGGGCGCGTCTATAGGATGTCAAAAGGCACCTCAGGTGGCCGGCGGCTCAGCTGTGTTGAAATGAGACGCTTGGAGAAATGTCAGGAAGTAAATGCAGGGGTCGCCCTGCAGCTCCAGGCTGGCCACTCGCTCAGCCCCCCATGGGGGCCCTTTTATCCTCCCTGACCCCCTCCCATGAGCCCCTGCACCCCATCTTTGCAGGGGTGGCCGAGGGGAGCGGGAGCCTTTGTGCTGTGGGGTTTGTGCCTTCCCTCTGCCGCCCGGCTCTCTGCGCCAGCCGCTTCCAAACTTGTGTTTTTCTAATAATGTCAAAGAGAAAAAGAAAAGCCGCCTAAGAGCCTTTTTTGGAAAGAGCCTGGATATAAATAAATAAATGAAAACCATACAAAGAAGAAGATTTTTTTAAAAAAATCAAAGGAGGAACCTTTGCGTTTGGCCCGAGGTGTAAATGGCGGGCTCCTGGGGGGACGCTTTCAAGTGGCCAGCTTTTCCTTGTCAGGCCCCCCTCTGTCCCCCGCGCAGTGATTCCAGCAGGAGAGGGTTTTGTTTCAAACCTGGCAAGTCCCTGGCTGGAGGGATGGGAAGAGCATGGCCGTGGAAGCGCCCCCGCGCGCTTGCTCACCCGAGCGCGCCCCCATTTCCTCTTCCTGACCTTGGTGAGGGCGGCCGCATGGCCCAGGTCATCTGTGGCTGAGCTGGAATCTGCAACCAGCAAACCGACTCTGGGGTTCTAAGCCCTTCACGGTTCTGCCCCTTAAATAGATTTAAACACCTACTGTGTGCAAGGAGCTAGTTAGCACTGATGTGGGCACAAAACCCAGGAAAGAGGTAGTTCCAGGGCTGTGTGGCCTAAGCTGGGCAGAGAGCAGTGTGGGCAGGGAGGGGAACACCCAGAGGGCTTCCTGGAGGAGGTGGCCTTTAAGCTGTGACTTGAAGGTGGGTCAGACTTCGCCGGGCACAGTGACCTGCAAGAGCAGATGGCACCAGAGTCTGTCCTGACTCCGAGCCCCACTGGGGATACATGCCAGGTGCTTCCCATCTACCAGATGCTGACCCACCCGGACCCTCCCTCCCTTGGCTTGCTGGGAGATGAGCTGAGTGGGCATCCTGGAGGGTAGCAGGCACATAGTAGGTGCTACAGTCCCTTCCCACAGGCAGGAGCATGAGTCGGACATTTACTGTGAACTGCAATGGCTGAGGTTCCACATAAGCCCAGCTCCTCTGAGAGCTCCTGAAACCTGTGGTTGCACCCACCCTCTGCACCCCCGGCTGAGGGAGGAGCAGCGTCCCCAGGGGGCTCTCGTCCCAGCCAGCGCCCCATCACGCTCCCTCTACCCTCCGTGCACAGCCGAGTCCCGCGCCCTCGGGCTGACCCTGGGGTGGGCGACCTCGGTGCGGTGGGATGAGCTGGCCTCAACCCCGTGATCGGCGTTGGGTTTCGTGTGGACCAGGGCGAGGCTCTCAGCAAGGGCACACGCGCAGGAAAACTAGCCCCAGGCCTTGTGATTCGCACCCAGGCCCTTTGAACACCGCCCTGCGCCCGACGCCCCGCCCCGCGCCGACTGCTCCGGTGACTCAAGGGGCCGGCATCTCCGTCTCTGAAGAGCTTGATTTTCTGGCACAGGAACCAGCCCCTTAAACCACAGCATTCCCGGGATGAGTGGAAACACTCAGCTGCAGGGAGCGGCCGGGAGGGGCCCCTCCGGGACGGCAGACAGACCTTCAGATGATGGTCATCGGGCCTGGCCCGGGCTCCTCAGCTGAGGGCCCCTGGGAGGACACTCCCAGGCTGTGAAGAGGGGCATCCAGCTGGACACGTCACCCGAATGCTGGGCAGAGTCCAGAGCCCCTTCTCTTGAAAGATGGATTCTTGCCATCGTTCAAGTCTTTCCGTTGCTGCCTCCTCCAGGGAGCCTCCCACGGTTCTGCTGGGACGAGGGGCTGCCCGTTCTTCATCACTCCCTTCTCTGCCCCTCTGCGGAGCCTGTGTCCTGAGCCGGGAGCTCAGGGCCCTGCTCCTCTGTGAGCCTCCCGGGGAGGTGGTGCTCGCCCGGCCGCCCCCAGGGACAGGCGGAGAAACGGAGGTTGAGCAGGGAAGGGATTTGCCCCAGCTGCACACCAGCACGTGACAAAGTGGGGTTCGCACCGGGACTCTGGGGCGCAGTGCTGGCCACCACCGGCCATGGTTTCCTGCCGCGCGCCCGCCCGCCCGCCTCGGGGCCTGTGTCCCTCGGGCGCGCGCTCGCCAGGCCCTGCGGAAGGAGCGCTTGGCCCAGGGCCGGTGTTCTGTGAGCACACTGCGCATTCATTAAGGTCGTGAGATTCCCGGCTGCTCAGGGCTGTCTGATGTGCTCGGGTGATGTGGAAATGCTTGATTTCATGTGACCCAGTTTCCGTGCTTTGAAAATGCGCTTCTCTTTCACCCCCACCCCCGGCCCGCGATGTGGAGCTCAGGCATCAGGCCCTTCTGGAAGCCTTGCCCCCCGCAGGCCCGTCTGTCTGAGTGAGGGGATGACCCTGGGCGGGGCCGGGGTGGGGGGCGCAGCGCTTGATGCGGGCTTTGCTCGCTCACCACCCGCCTCACCTGCACCCTGAGGCCCCCCGGGCACCTCTCTGCTTGTCTGAAACCAGGGTCTTGGTTCCTCTGGGACCACCAGAGCCGCCAGCACCGATGACTGTGACTGGGCCCCGCCCCTCTGACCCTCCCCGAGCCGTCAGCGGCGCTGGCCGGGGCACCGTGCTCGAGACGGCTCTCAGGCAGTCACCCCTTGTCCCCCTGCTGCTCTGGAAGGCTCTTAGCTGGTTGAAGTCCTCTGTGCAGCCCCATATGCATGAAAACAACCCCCGGACCTTGTGTTCTCTGCTTTCTCCACTGGCCTGGGTGGCCCGTGGGGTGCTTGCAGTTTTGTGGGGGCCGTGGGGCAGGAAGGGGTCTCAAAGCGCAGTGGCGGTGGCTGCAAGGGGCGGCCGGCTCCGTGTTGGCTGCACGCGTGGACAGCCGGGGCCGGCTCAGGAAGGCACAGCCTCATGCGGGCACAGAAAGGGCGGCAGAAGCAGCTCGGGGAGGAGCCGAGACCTCTGCCCGCGGGGGACTGAGACCCACGGGGCGGCCCTGTGCCCCAGGCGGGGCGTCCTCAAAGCCGCTGAACATCTGGGCGCCTGCCAGGACGTCTGTGCCATCTATAGGTAGAGCGAAGCGCTGGAGCCTCTTGTGTATTTAAGGATGTACTTTTGTTCGGAAAACAAAGAGACGTCAGTGCGTGGGGTCTGTTCTCAGGACGGCCCCGCCCCCGTGGGCTGGGTTCAGGGGCGCCCACCCCAGGCTGCCTTCCAGCCTGGGGTGCTGTCGGGGGAGGATCCTGCTTTTTCTTTTTTGTTGTGGTAAAATGCAGTTAACACAAAAGTTGCCATTTTAGCCCTTGCTGGGCACAGTTCACTGGTGACAAGAACTCCCCTCCGCGGCAACTCCCGCCCCGCCCCCGGCACGCTCCAGGCCCAGCTCTCTTCAGCCCGGGCCTGGCCCTGTCTGTTCTGAATCAGCTCCTCCGGGGAACGCACGTAAGTGGCGTCAGTCCTTGTCCTTCTGTGTCTGGTTTATTGCCGTGGGCGTGTGGGCCTCAAGGTCCACTGTGGCGCGGCAGCTGCTGGGATTTCCTGCCTTTTCCGGGGTGCGTGATGCTCCACGCCTCCCTTAGTGGCCCTGGGTTGCTTCCCCCTGGCCGGAACCTTGCTGCTCTAGAACATGGGGGCACCCAAGAGCCCCCTTTTCTAAACGTCTCATATCTGGGTTTTCCCTGATCGTAGCAGTTGGTATTTGGGGGCCCCACTGCTGTCATCCTTGCCAGGGTTGGAGGGTAGGTCCCCAAAGCTGGATCAGTCTGGATTGTCCACCACATGTGGGCTTGGGCTGGAGGGGTGACGTCATTGCTTCATTTAGTCCTTCTAGGAACCCTGACTTTTTGGGGAAACAGGCTCAGAAAGGGGACTTGCCTGGGGTCTCTCTGCCAGCGGCGGGGGACCACGCTGGCCTGCCTGCTGCAAAGCCAGCTGGCCGCGTCCCCTGGGGGCTTACCACCTCTCGGCCAGGGTTGGAGGGGCTAAAGCTGCTAATGGCGCGAGCATTGGAAGGAGGTTTTCACCTTGAAAACCGTCTCACTGGAGAGGGGACGGCGTGGCCCACCGCTGGTGGGAGGACTCCGGGCCGCCGGCGTTGCTCTGGTCCTGCAGAGGTGCCCCAAGGACTCGAGGCGTTTCCTCTGGGGTCTCTGCACTGCGGGGTCCATGTCGCCCCCCGTCCCGCTGTCTCTGGCCCTGCGGCTTTGGTCCTCCCCGTCCCCCGTCTACACAGCGGGCCTTCCAGGCAGAAGCCTCTGGACCCGCACTGCTGGGGCCTGCTGTGTGTTCTGTTGTCCTGGCCCTGCTTCCTGAGAACCTGGCCACCAGCGGTGGCAGCGTCTAGCTCCGGACTCGCCTTTAGTCCTTCACGGGACGGGCCCCGCTGGGGCACCCCGATTTCTCTAGCCTCGTCACCATCGCCCCGGCTCCGTGGGTCTCAGCAGCCGTGGGCAGATCTAGAAGCATCCAGAAGCTGCTGTGTCTTGCTCCTGTGTCCCAGAGCCGTGACGGGGAGGCCGGGCTCTCCAGGGACGGGTCTGCCTTGGGGGAGAACTCAGGGTACGTTTCCCCGACGCAGCCTGAGCCGCAGCCCCCGAGGAGTGTCTGTTTGCTGCTTCAAAGACAGGAGTGATTTCTGGGCCCACGGCCCGCGTGTGCGGCCACGGCCTCCGTTCCCCCTGACCTGCTCTCTCCCCCCGCAGTGACTGACCTGCAGGAAGAAGGCAAAAATGCCATCAACTCGCCGCTGTTCCCTGCGCTGGTGGACATTCACCCTGAGGACACCCTGCTCGGTACGGGCCCCGCGGGGCGGGGCTGACGCGTGACGGCCACGGCCTCTGGAACAGACATCCCGCGGCCGCCGCTCGGGAGTCTGGGCCCTTAGACACTCAGACTTGTCCAGAGAGTCTGGGCGGAGCAAGTCGCTGCTGCTGTCCCGTTCAAATGTGCCTCCTGTTGCTTTGGCTGGTGAGGCCAGCAGGTCCGCAGGGGACAGTCTGGTCACACTCCCGGTGTCCCCAGAGCCAGGCGGGTGCCGGCGGGCCGCTGGGAATCACCTGGGGCGGAGGGAGGGAGGGAGGGAGATGGGGCCGGAGCCTTCTGGTGGTTTTCAGGGGACGGGGTGTGAGGGCCAAGGAGAGTGGGGCTTTGGTGCCCCTGGATTCGGTCCGTGGGCTGCTCCGGACAGGGTCCGGCTGGGTTGTCTGTGCCAGGCGGGGTGGGGGCGTGAGGCCGGGGGTGTGGAGTGGTGGAGCCTGTGGTGGGCGGCCTGTGGGCCCGCCCCCCGGAAACGCAGGCCCTGCCCCTCACCTGTGCGCTCACGCTGACCCCGGCTCCCCTGTCCCCCACAGAGGAGAATGAGGAACGGACGATGATCGACCCCACTTCCAAGGAAAACCCCAAATTCAAGGAGCTGATCAAGGTAAGGCGGGGTGTCTTGGCTGGTCTCCCCGACAGGGCACTGCTTTGGGGCTCAGGCTTTGTGGACAAAAGGAGGGACTGAATGTTGCGTTAGGTCAGGGGGCAGCAGGACGCGCAGGTCAGGGCACTGAATGGGGCTCTAGGGGGCCAGGACCAGGGCCCCTCCAGGCCCCCCACACGGGCTTTGTGAAGACGTGGGAGGGGCAGCTGGGCCTTGCAAGTTGGCTTGAAACTCTCCAGCCTGGTTGGGGTGCGGAAGGGACTCTGAGACCAGGTCCTGGAGCCCCTCTGGCCCGTCCTGCTGAGGAGCCCCCAGGGCCAG
The DNA here is from genome assembly GCF_014898055.3 of Talpa occidentalis. NCBI lineage: Eukaryota > Metazoa > Chordata > Mammalia > Eulipotyphla > Talpidae > Talpa > Talpa occidentalis. The sequence goes on along the minus strand of NW_023601653.1, from coordinate 1,996,186 downwards.
CCACCTGCCCCGGCCACCCCCCTTTCCGTGGAAGCCACGTGCCCGCTCGCTGGTGGGGGGGGCTGGCCCCCACAGCAGGGCAGAGGCCAAGGGCCGGGGCTGCAGCCTCTGCTGTCCATCCCCGTGGCCCCACCAGCCCCAGCAAGCGCGAGGCTTTATCTGCAGCTTTTGTCCAAGGGGGTGGCAGTCTCGGTTGCTCTACCCTCAGCTGCCATCAGACTTCACACGGGGGCCCCCAGCCGGGCTGGTGCTGGGTGCTGACAGCAGCCTCGCCCCTTCAGCCCAGACGTCGTCAGGTCAGGCAGCCGTGGATGACACACGGGGGGCCGGGGGCGTCCGGAAGACCGTGCCTGGCTGTGCGGGTGACAACAGCCTCTTAGGATCCCCCCTCGGGTCCCCTTCCAGTTGGGAATTTATCAAACTTAAACCCCAAAACTATGAAAAGAAATGGCAGAAACCAATCTTACAATACTAGCCCCCGCAGTGGGGACCACCTAAGCGCTTTGGGGTAGAAACGTGTCCTTTGGGGTCCAAGTCCGGCTGCCAGGTGCCTATAGGGCGAGCACCCCCCAGATCACGGGCCCCGGGACCCCTGGGCACTGGGCCTGCCCCACCTCAGCCCTACCTGCTCAAGCACGAGCCCCATACGTAGCTCCTTTCTGGGGTGTGCTGGGGTGACACCTGCCACGGGCATCTGTCGGGACAAGTGGGGGCCGTGAGGCCGGGGTGCATGTCCTCCGCCCACCCTTGTGTTGGTCCTCAAGGCTCTGGGCGTTCACTGCCCCCAGGCACTGGCCGGAGCACGCTGGACGCCCTCACTGGGGTGGCCCTTTCGGCTCCCCGCAGGTCCCACGCTCCCTGCACTCAGCGCTGCTGCTGACCACTGACCTTTACGAGGGCCGGCTCCGGCCCAGCCAGACCTTTGCAGAACTAGAGGTTTCTAAGAACTAACGTCGAAGATGTCAACTTTGGGGCCCACCCCCAAATGCTGATTCTTGACTTCGGTTACCTCGTTTATCTTAAGATTTCTTTTCCCGAATCCCACTTTGGTGTTCTGAATAGAAGTTGCAAGGGACCCGGCCTCTCAGCCGCCAGATTGTGAGCCACGGGGCACAGTTAAGCGGCAGAAGCAGGAGGCACCGATTAGTCAGGGCTCTCCAGAGACAGACGACAGGCCGTTTATAAATACCCAGAGGAGTGCGTGACAGGCGGCCCACGTGACTGCGGAGGCTGACGCGTGCCCGGCTCTGCCGTCTGCAGCTGGAGACCCCGGGGAGCCGGGGTGCAGGTGGGGCCCAGGAGGCCTCCCTCCCCCGGTCAGCTCAGGCCCTCAGTGGTCCCGTGTGCCTGCCCACACCATGGGGGGCATCTGTCCACCACGTCCACGCCAGTGTCTCCCGGAAACAGACACACGGGAGAGGTCACTTAGTCCGATGACCCGGCCCCCATGGCCCCGCCAGACCAAGATTGACGTTCACCCCGGCCTCCTGCACCTCAGGCGGGAGCGAAGCACACAGCATCACCCACTTTGGTGCAGCTGCGAGGAGCTGCTGGTCACCCCAGCTTCTGCGTGCGGTGGCCCCACAGGAGCCAGCCAAGTGCCCACAGGTCAGGGACAAGTGTGGGGGCTACGCCAGGATGAGTCGCTGTCTCTCCTGCTCCTCCCGGTCCCACCACCTCGGCTTGAGCCCCGAGGAGGGGCCTGGTCAGCTGAGTGTCCTTCGTTCGCCCACCAGGAGGGCCCCCACAGCCTCCGGCTGCTCCTGTGGGTTCAGGTGAAGGGCCACCTCACAGGGCATGGGGTGTTTGGGCTGATGGGGCTGTGGGTTTGGGGGCGTTAATGCCCCTTGAAGCAGAGAAGGGCTGCGGACGGGCAGGGCCGGTGAAGGAGGCCTCTGCCCTGCTTCCCCAGAGACAGGCTGGAGCTGCGCCTACCCTGGTGCCCGCCTGGCTCTACAGTCCCCTCATTCTTACCAGTTTGGGGGGGTACCCTGGGCTCTCCTGGGAGCCAGGTGGGATGGGCTGAACCTGTGCCCCAAAGGTGTCGCACCCTTGCCCCTAGAGCTTGCGAATGTCGCCTCGCTCTGTGCGATGTTGCAGACCTGAGCCCGGGGACTGCGTCGGGAGATGCTCCGGGAGGCCCCGGCGGGCCCCCAGTGAGCTCATGAGGGTGGGGGAGGGAGGCTGGCTGCGGCCTGTGGCAGGGCCCGGGGCCAGGATGCCCAAGACCAGCCCCTTGACATCAGACCCTGAGACACGTCCTCGGGGCAGGGAGAGGAAGCTCCGGCCCTGTGGGCGGGAGCAGCAGCCACAGGAAGCGACGGCGCCAGGTTGACTGAGCCCCTTCGCTCTCTGCTGCCTCCTGTGCTGCCGCCGTCCACGGGCGGGCCAGTCTCCTAGGCCAGCTGCCGCCCTCCAGCATGTGTGTCCCGAGTGGGGAAATTCTGGAAGGTTCTGCCTGCTCACATGCAGGTCACATCACAAGGCAGGCCGGGAGTGTCTTTTTCACTTTACGGAGCGTTTTCCAAATAAGCATAAACACGTGGTGGGAGAGACAGTGGCACGGCCGGCGTGGCGGCTGCGGGGCGGTGCGCTCCAGCGAGGCTCCGAACAGCGGCGTGTGGGTGGCGAGGGGAGGCAGAGCGCCGGCGGCTGGTTCTTCCTCCTCTGCCAGGTGTGTGGGGCCTGAGTGTGAGGCCCTGGCATGGCTTGCAGTTGGGGTTCGCTGACATCAGCAGACTGTCAGCCCCTCCTTTCCTGGGGTGGGAAGGAGCTGGTGCCAAGGTCAGAGCGGTGAGGGGTCAGCTGGGCCGGCACCTTGGCCCGCAGCCTCTTCCTCGCCGGCTGTGCTTCTGCCCCAGCACCCTGTTCCTCCCCGACCAGTGGGGTGAGGCCCATGGGGCCAGGAAGAGCATGTCCTGGGGGCCCCGGAGCCAGACAGACTCACTGGGGTGGTGTTTCCAGCGCCCTCCAGAAAGTGCTGGAAAGGCCTTAGGGGCAGCAGCGTGTTCGGTTCCGGTGGAGGGCGGCTTCACCACAGAAACTTCTGACAGCCCCAGATCCAAGTCCGCTTCCGGACAGGCCCCCCCGACCCGCAGGTGGCCGCCTCCGGCCGTGTCATCTGCGTGCGGCCGTGCCTGGTGTCACTTCTGTAAGCTCTTGTTGATGCGACGTGGCTTCTGGCCCGTCCTGGCTTCCAGGCACGCCGTCTTCTAGGGCAGCCTTTCCTGGAGTCCAGTCTCCATCCGCCGCCTTGCGGTGGGCCCCGGGACCGATTTGCCCGCCCCCCAAACGGCATTTGCTTAATGATCCTGGCAAGGAGAATGACCGGCCGGAGAAAGGTCCCCTGTGAGTGCAGATTCATGTCTCGTTTCCTGGCGACTGGAAAGACCCTTCCTGGTGGTAGGTTCCGTTTCCTTCCTGGCCTCTTCTCGCGCAAGAAAATCAATGGCGTAAAAATGATCCTGGGCTGGAAGCCGGCCGGCCCCGGCAGCGCCCGAGCCCCGACGTCCTGGGTGTCTCAGGCCGCGCGAGGCTGCGCAGGCGGTTGGCTCGGCACCGCGCTGGCCTCTGGGGACAGGCTGCGGGTCCTGGGGATCAGGAGGAACTGACGGCAAAGTAATTTTTAATTCTGGCTAAAGTCAGCTCCTAAATTATGCGCGCAAAACGCATCATTTATTTACATCCCATACATTTGTCTGCAGGATTCAGGGCTTGCAAATGAGTCCACCCTAAAATAATGACCGCTGCTATCTTTAAACTGTCTTGCGAAGCAGGATTAAGACACACGGCCTGGAAGAACAGCGGCAGGTGACTCGTGGTGGGGCGGCCGCGGGCCGTGGCGGGTGGGGGCTGTGCTTGCAGAGCGGCAGTATTTTTATTTGCGTCCCTTGAGGTTTTCCTCTGGTGCATTTATGTGGGGTCAGTCGAGAGTCAGTAAGTGTCCGGGGCACGCTTAGGTTAGCACCACGGGGAGCACCAGCCCTGACGTTGCTGGGTCACACGGGGGCAGGAACTGACCTGTCCTCCTTGCTAATGAAACTGAGGCACCAGAGGCCGCGTGCCCGGCTCAAGGTCGCACAGTCAGCCCGGTGGAGCTCGGTCTCCACGGCGCCTCCATGTGCCTTGGCCATGCTGTTCCCACACGAGGCTCACGCTTGGGCTACGATGGTAGAGGCCGTCCCTGGTGGTCTCCACTGCTGTGTCGTGATGACTGTTCTGTGGCTCAGCCACGTCTGGTTATTGGCTCCCGGTCTGTGGCTGGGAGGCCGGCGCGTGTGGCTGGGGCCCGGGACCAAGTGGAAGGCAAGAGGGTCACCCGGCCCCAGTCAGCCCTGCAAAGGCCCTGACAGAAGGACGGCAGCAAACCCCGGCAGGTCTGGAGTGGAGGGGTCAGAGGGTCAGGCTGCAGGGTGAGGGGTCCAGGAGGTCTCTGTGGCCTGGAGCCTATCGTGGCTGCTGTGTCATGGGGCCAGTGGGGGCGTCTCTGCCTGGCCCCAGGCTGCTCCGGGCTTCCCGCCTCCTGTCCCCTCACGGCTCCCCGTTTTCCTTGCATGGCGCGTCCATCATGCTGTGGCCATCATGGGCTGCGCCACCGCCTCCCCATCCCCAACAGCCTGGACCCCACCCTGTGCACATCCCCGAGACTCGCAGGGGCTGGGGCTGGCGTGGCCTGTGTTCGCCTGAGAGCAGCCGGGAGCTGCCATTTCCAGGCCTTTCTGGCCAGGTCTGCGGCAGTGGCTTGGGCAGCCCTGGCCAAGTGGAACCCGCCCCCAGGGCCCACCCTCCGAGGGTGTTTCCTCTGCGCGTCCTGGTCCGTGGCTCGGCTGTGTCTGACACACCCACTCACCCTGGGTGACCGCTCATGCCGTGGCCCCCAGGGCGTCCAGGAGCCCTCCGGCCCGCAGCCTGAGGCCACCCGCTCTCCCGCAGGTGCTCATCGACTGGGTCAACGACGTGCTGGTGGAGGAGCGGATCATCGTGAAGCAGCTGGAGGAGGACCTGTACGACGGGCAGGTGCTGCAGAAGCTCCTGGGTGAGCCCCGCTGCAGAGGGCCGCCGCAGGGGCGCCCACACCCCGACCCCGCCGTTCTCCAGCTGCCGACCTGGTCACACGGCCAAGCGGACTCCAGGTCGCAGCCCTGAACCCTGAACCCTGGCTCCCAGTGGCGTCCCCGGCCCCGCCCGCTGCCCCCTGTCCAGCCCTCAGCCATGGGCTGCAGGCAGCTCACCCATGGCTTCCCGAAGTGTCCACTACATCTGTGCACTGAGACCGAGGGGGCAGAGCTGTGACCCCCTGACGGCAAGGATGGGGCTCCTTCTGCTGGAAATGTTGGGGAGCTGTGGATAGTATTTGTCTGAATCGGGGGGCCCTCAGCACCATGTGGAGACCCCAGAAGGAACAGAGCGGGGATCCAGGGGTGACACGGGAGGGACCCCTCATACCCCTGCACATGTTCTGATTCGACCTCACGCACAATAGATGCTTCAAAGGGGCCAGGCCAAGGGGAACGGCACGGGGCTGGCGAGGGGCAGGGGTTGGGGTGGCTGCGAAGCCCCAGGGGCAGCGTCCAGGCAGCGTCAGGGGAGGCTGTGTGAGGGCGGGAGGGGGAGAGGGAGGAGGAGCTGGCGGGATGGAGCGGGGAGGGGCCGGGCCTGCACCAGGGCGGTCACGTCCAGCCTGGTAGACAGAGGCTTGTATTCCGAGGGACAGGAAGCCACGGGAGGTTTTGCGCGGGGCTGTGACATGATCTGTGTCAGCCTTTGAAGGTCACTGGGCGCCCGGGTGCAGAGAGCAGGGGAGGGTCCGCTCGCCACCAGGCGAAGCGACTCGGGCAGGATGTACCTGAAAAACTAAGACTGGAAATGCCGCCGACCTGCCCCCGCAGGCCCGCTCCCCGGCCAGCACTCCGCACTCGCCACGGTCGGGACGGCAGCAGCTGAGGGGCCGCCAGCAGCCGGCCCGGGGTGTGGTCGGGATGGGCCGGGCTGTCCGCTGGCAGCAGCCCCGCCCCTCAGCGTCTGCCCAAAGCGCTCGTTCAGAGAGAGACGAGAGTCCCCAGGGCCACCGCGGCCGCTTCTATCCACCGAGTCTCGGACACAGCCTGGGCCGGGGGCCTGGGGAGGGTCAGGAAAATGTGTCCGCACACGCGCACTCCCGCCATAGCCGCACTCGCGTGGAGCGGCGCAGCCGGTGCTCAGGGAATAAGTCAGAAGGGAGAGACGCACGGGAGGCCTCACCTGAGGGGCACAGGGAACCGGACAAAGGGTCGGGCAAAGCTGAGTCAATAATAAGCTGTAACATCTCCCCGCACAACTGAAGCACTGGGAGGGGCCCTGGAAGGGGGGCCCAGTGGGACGTGGAGGACCGTCGGGGTGCTGGGGGGTGGGGTGGAAGCACGCCCGGATCTGAGAGCGCGGTCCTGTCCCTCTGCAGCCGGCAGCCCCCGCTGAGACCGCCCGCCCCACCCAGGGCCAGGAGAAGGGGGCTGGGAGGGTCCCGAGGGGCTGCTCCCCCTGACGCACTGCCCTTGCCCTTGGCCTCTCCACAGAAAAGCTGGGGGGCTGCAAGCTGAATGTGGCCGAGGTGACACAGTCCGAGGTCGGGCAGAAGCAGAAGCTGCAGACGGTGCTGGAGGCCGTGCGGGACCTGCTGCGCTCCCACAGCTGGGCGCCCCAGTGGACCGTGGACTGTGAGTGGCCGCCGGGAGAGCAGGACGCCGGTGACCCCCTCCCTGGAGCTGGCTCCTGGGACCAGGCCTGCCTGCCTGGCTGTGCCCCTCACCAGAGCAGAGAGGCACGGCTTCCGGCTGGATAGATCTGGGGGGGCCTCTGGAGGCAGGATGGGGAGAGGCTCTTGGGGCTCTTGGAAGGGGCCCCGCCCAAACCCAGGGACACCAAGGCCATTGCCGTTTTACTGCCGGCCCAGCAGAGCAGGTCGTCAAGCCCCGGGCGAGTCCGAGCCCGCTGGCATCAGGACCGCGACATCTTGGCAGCCTGGCCAGGGCCGGGAAGGTGCACGGGAACCCACGCGCGGCCTTGCTGCCCTCCCCAACCCCTCCATGCGGGCAGGCTTCGGAGGACAGGGGCGCTCTGCTGTGGCCAGGACTCCTGCCCCTGGCTCCTTGGCATCAAGGCCTTGGCCTGCAGGCCTGCTCACGTATCCGTGGCTGTGCGTGAGGGCTCACGTGAAGGTCCACACGCTGGTCCATGGGCTGGTAGACTCGGGGATGGCACGGGAGGCCCAGGCAGTGGGGGCATCCTGCACGCCCCTCCCCCAGCCGCCCTCCAGGAGACCACCAGGTCCACTGCCTGGCGGGGCTGCCGCTGAGCACCCAGTACTGTGACGGCCGTGGCCGTCCTGGTCTCGCCCTGTCTGTGTGCTCATTCCACCCTCCCGCCCCGTCCTGCTCCCTATCACTGCCCCCTTCAGCCCTTTCCAAAACATCGTGCTCTTTTTTTTAAAGATTTATTATTTATACAAGCACTGGGCACAGTCGGAAGCGCGGGAGGGTGAGAGAATCCACCGGAGCCAGAGCGGGGAGCAGAACAGGCAGAAGGACCGAAGTACAGTGCTGAGGGGAGCAGCGGGCGGCAGGAGAGGTCTGTCACGCCATGTGGGACCTTCGCTGGTGGCCGGGGATCGAACCGGCGCTGCAGAGGCTGCGGGCAGCTTCGCAGCCCAGCGCTCAACCGCTGCGCCACCGGGGAGGCCCCAAAACATCATGCTCTTAAAGTCAGCTCAGGCCAGCAAGACAGTAGACACCAGAACCCCGATGGACTCTGAGGGACCCCTCTCCTGACTTTTCCGCCCTGGGGGTTTTCCTGAGGTTTTAAGTCGACGCAGCCCTTGCTGGCTTTTGGACGGGGCCGGGGTTCCTCTCCAACCCGCTGAAAGCCGCCCCTTTTCTCCTCCCCCAAAGCGATCCACGCGAAGAACCTGGTGGCCATCCTGCACCTGCTGGTGGCGCTGGCCACGCACTTCCGGGCCCCCATCCGCCTGCCCGAGCACGTGTCCGTGCAGGTGGTGGTCGTGCGGGTGAGTACTGGCGCCGGCCGCTGGCCACCCCTGCGGCTCCCCTGGTTTCTCCTCCGCTCCCCCCGCGAGGCCACCTTCCACGTCTCCCTCCTGACGGAACGTGGATCCGCTGGCTCCGAGATAAGTAGCCGTGGCCGGGACAACGGACTGACTTGCAGAGAGGCAGATCCAAAGGCATGAGGGTGTTGAGGTTTCAGTTTCCGTATTTTTGAAAAGAACGTTTCTCTCCAAAGCCAATAAGTAGGAAGCCGCCCCCCTAGAATGTGCCATTGCTCGCTGCAGAGGCTCAGACAGGGGTGAAGGGGACGCCCAGGTAGAGCTGCCCACCGCCGCGTCCCTCCCCAGGGTCCTTCTCCCGGCCTGGAAGGCGGCTCCGGCCTGCGGTCTTTGTGCCGGTGCCAAAGCTCCTTCCTGCCCCTCCCCTGTTCCAGGGCGCGGGCTCTGCCCTGGCTCTGTGATTGCAGTTTTGTCCGTACAGTGCATGTGTATTTGGCACCTACTGTATACCTGGTACTCGGCACTGGCTGTCAGGGACACCCACCGAGGAAAACGCACCGGGCACGAAGGCTCCTGCTGTGTGGAGGTTGTCCTGGAAACCTGGGTGGACCGTCTCGGGCTGTATCGGGCTTGCCAAGCCTCCGCCCCTGGTGGCTGCGGTCTGCCAGGCGCTGGCTGCTGTGGGCTTTTCTAAAGCTGCATGCCCCGACGCCTGCACCCCCAGTGGGCTCTCTGGGGTGGGGGCCCTGGTGGCTGGTGATTCTTCATTCCCAAGAACCAGTGGGGGGTTTCCTGGCTCAGGAAAGGTGGGAGCTGGGGTCTCGAGAAGTGTCCTCAGTGGTGGTCACACGGAAGGGAGAACCCTGTGCCTCTAGGGCTTCAAGTAGAGGCTCCCGGGTGGCGGGAGGAGCTGGCCTCTCTGTGGCTGGCTTTCTGTGTCCCTGGAGGACAGCGGTCACCCTGGGCTTCGGCCCCCATCATTGTGGCCCCATCTTCAGGCCCCCTCCCCCGCACAGGGGCCCTGGTCCCAAATAAGGTCACCTTCTGAGTTTCTGGGTGGACATGACTTCTGGGGGCTCTGCTGAGCCCCATGCACACCCACTATCTCAGTGGGTGCCGCCCTGCTATTGTGATGCTCCCTCGTGCTCCTGGCCTCTTCCAGCTGCAGGCCTTGGGTGCCTCTGGGAGCTGGAGCCCTTCTCCCAAGAACCCCACCACTGCCAGTTCCAAGAGTGGTGTGTCAAGTGGAAGCCAGTTAGGGGGCTCCAACCCCCAACACTGGACAGGTCACCCCCTGGTCAGCTGCTGTCTGCCCTCCCGAGCTTGGCTTGGAGCTGGGCACAGCCCTCAAGTCTCCGGCAGCCTCCCAGCCAGGTTGTCTCCTCACGGCTGGGCCTGCCTGTGCCGCTCCGGCTGCCCAGGGTGGGTTGATTGGTTCCTGTTGGGTTTCAGAAGCGGGAAGGCCTGCTGCATTCCAGCCACGTCACGGAGGAGCTGACCACCACCACCGAGTAAGTGGGCCGGCTCTGGCCACGCTGGGTGCCGGCCCCCTCCCAGCCCGTGTCCCTGCTCCTCAGGGGGCGTCACACAGCCCCGTGCACTCCCTTCAGGCTGTTGACGTTAGAACTGGTATTTGCTGAACCTTCCGACTTTCCATGCCTTGTTTTAGAAGGGGAGCCTTAGGAAGGCGGGGGCTGTCAGGGTTCCCCGGCACCCCAGCTCCTCTGTCCAGCCACACGGACCCCAAGGAGGGAGGGAGGAGCCACACATCCTCTCCAGAGCTTTCCTCCGACAGCAGCCGCTGAGCTACCTGTCGTCTCTCAGTGTAAATGGAGCCAGTTTTAAGTCTGCGAGGCCTCAAGTCTCAGGAGCCCTTGGGACACCCCGACTGGGGTCTTCCGAGCCCACCACAGCTGTGCCTCTTGCTGAGGCGGTTTCAGGTGAAACAGCATTTGAACGCCGAGTGTCTCGGCACCGCCGTCCCCAGCCAGCTGAGCGCGTGGCGTGACTAATCACTGTGCCGTGACTCATCTCTGAGCCCTCAGAACCGGCGCGGTTGAGGGGCCGCTCCCGCGGGAAGCTGTCGGGTAGCAGGAGGGACGGGACAGCCTGATGTGCCTTCACATCTGCTCCAGCATCAAGGGCGGGAGGGCCTGGGCCTGGTGGGGCCTCCGCAGTGGGCGGCCAGTCGGGGCAGGCAGCTTGCCCGGCGTGAGGAGTGGGGAGCAGCCTCGTGTCCGCTGCGCAGCGAGCCCCTGGGTGGGAGGCTCCAGCGGCCACATCACTGTGGGCAGTTCAGTGGGTCAGCAGCTGGGTGGGCTTCCCTGGGGGGAAGCCCAGTGGGGTCTTGGGCTGGTCAGGGCACAGGTGCCTCTGGTGGCTCAGCTGAGACTGGGTGGCACAGGGTGGCCTCTCCCACATCTGTCCCCCAGGTGGCCCCCTGGTGTGTCTCTGATCCTGCTGGACTGGGCCATCTCCTGGGGGCCCTCGGGGTTCTGTGGGGATGAACGGGCAGCTGCAGGCCACTGGGACCCCCCCAGGCTGTGTCCTTGCCTTGTGTGGCCCAGAGCACGTCACAAGGCCACCCCGGAGCAGAGAGTGGGGGACAGCAGGGGATCACACCCCTGCTGGCAGGAACAGCCAGGTGGGCATGGACTGGGAAGAAGCTGTGTCTGTTTGGGGTCTCCCATGGGGCGAGAGGGCAGGGTGGGAGGGAGGGACTCTGTGACCAGAGCAAGAAGCCTCAATTCACAGCAGCGACCAGAGGGCCTACTGTGCGTGATGCTCGCAGGGAGGGGGTCCTAGAGTTGGCACCTCTCCCAGAGGGGTGGTGCTTTTAGCTGGTGAGAAAAGCGTGTCCCTAGGAAGTGACCTCCAGTCCTGGGAGCTTGAGGCAGGTGCCATGCAGCCACGAGGAGGAGGGGGGAGCAGGGCCTAGCACAGGCCAGCTAGTCCCCTGGCTTAGAGTTTCCTCTCTCCCACCCCTCTGTGGCTGGGGCCTGATGGAACAACCAGATGATCTGCCGAAACCACCGAGGCCTGGTCGCCTGCCTTCGGCCACATCTGGCTTCAGGCCTCTGGACACTCAGCCTCCTGGATGCGGGATCCGCCTCAGAGGCATCTTGCCCAGCCCGAGGCAGTGCTGAGGTCACCTCCAGGAAGCCCTCCCTCATCATAAGCAGGAGAGGCTGCCTGCCTTGTCATTCGGGTTGCACCTCCTGACTGTCCCACGTTGGGTGCTCATCATGGCTGTCAGGATGTTGGCCATGATCCTCTCGCCACGCGTGTCACGGGCAGGACCACAGGGTGCTGGTGGCCGAGGGGTGCCTGTTTCTGCATCTCCACGCCTGCACGTTGCAGGTGCTCGAGGCACCTTACTAAGCAAGGACTTGCATCTAGAGGAATCCGGGAGGTGGGTGCAGGAGGCCCCGTGCGCTGGGTGGACTGTGGAGGAGGCCGGCCGGGCCCTGCCCGCGAGCCCGAAGGCAAGTGGCCTGTGGCCCCTCGGATCTGTTAGCTTCGTGACTCCCTGAAAGAGCATCTCTTCACCCCCAAAACTTGGCCCTGGGGTCACTTGCACTCTTGTATTTGAATGTCTATGGGTCAAGGCCTGATGGGGGACCTTCTGTACCCCCCGACTGAAGTGTCTCTGGAGTATGAAAGGGGGATTTAGGGGTTTAGGTAAAGACATGCTGCTGTGCCCCAGCAAGTGCTCAGCAGTCCGTGGGGCCCCACTTTGCAGCCAGAGGGGAACTTGGGCTCCTAGAACAGCCCCCCTTCCACAGCCATGACCTCTGTTCAGCAGCCCCTGACCTCTCTCTTCTTTTTTGTAGGATGATGGTGGGTCGGTTTGGTAAGTAACCAGGTGGGGTGCTTGGGCATGGGGTAATAGAGGTCACTGGTGTCTCCGGGGCTGCCTCGGAGTCCAGGTGCTCTGGGGCGGGGGCGGGGAGTCATACAGGGAGGGCTTGTGGCAGGACCCTGTGAGGGTTTCTCTGCCCCTGAAGCTCTGGAGTCTTCAGGAAAGTGTCGCCCCCGACTCCCCGCCCCCCCCCCCAGGGGCATCGCGGTCACGTGGTGGGGGGCTGGTGTGGGGTGTGGCGGGGTGTGCCTGGATGTGGCCCGGGCTGGGGTGCCAGGACAAGAGGTGGGCTTCTTCCTGGGAAGTGCTGTCCCGAGTCTGCGCCACATCCAGGTGTCCCCTGGCGGGCAGCCCGGCCCTTCACCCTGCTGCTCCACCTGTAAAGAGGATGGATCTCCGTGGGGCAGAAGGCTCTCTGGGGGCGGTGAGGCTGGCGCCGACCCGCCTGCCACGGGGCTGGTTATTGCTGTCAGTGTTCATGAGGCTTCCCAAAGAGGAGGGGGTCACACAGAGCCACCTGTGACCCCAGGTCCATCCGGACACTGGACGCCAGACAGGAGCCGCAGGCTGGAAGCCCCGGCCGTGGCCAGCAGCCGTGGAGCCAGGCTCCCTGCTCTGGGGAATGTCTCCAAGCAGAACGCGCCCCGCCCGGCGCCTGGGCCCCTGGTGACGGCCGCTGTTAGGAGGAGAAACGGAAGTTTCCCTGCCTGGCCCGGAGCGGTCCCCTGGCTGTGGGGTGAGCGCCCACCCTAGTCCTGCAGGGGCCTGGCCGGCTGGCTCTGTGACCTCAGGGTGTTGCGGGACCTGGCTTGTGTGTGGCAGGGCATGTGGCTCTTCATTTGGAGACCGTCTGGAACGTGAGAAAATGCAGCAATTATGCCCTTAAGCTTTAACTAGGCCCCAAGCCGTGTGGGGGAAATTCACAGTCTTCACCATTTGTTTCCTTTTTAAGTAGCAATTCAGTTCTTTTTAATGTCTTTATTATTGAAAAACAAAACACAAAGAAACAGGCAGAAAAGGAAACCTCCTGCACTGGTTGCTGCGCTGTGGGAGCAGCTGAGGGCCAGGTGTCCGCGGGGCAGGCGCCCAGCCCAGCCCTCTGTGGGACACCCCAGGGGCCAGTGTCCAGGCCAGGCGGGCCCTGCCCTGGGTCTGCGTGGAGGCCCTATGGGCCACACCACACCCTGCCGTCGCCTCCTTGTCGCTCCTGTGAGGCTGAGGCCACGTGGGACTGCAGAGGCACGGAGGGGACACGGCATGGCCGGCGTTGTCCGTTTCCTGTGGAGTTCACTGCCGTGCTTGGGGTGGGCGTGTGGAGCTGTGAGGGTGGTCAGCTCAGTGGGGGGCTGTGGAACACGGGGTGGCTGAGAGAGCAGAGCCGGGAGGACCTGGCCCCAGGGAGAGCCGGGGGTGGCGTGACTCGGGGGTTCAGCCAGAGCTGGTCCACGGAACGCCGGGCAGACCGTCCTCAGGGGTGCCCGCCCTGGATGTCGCCAGTGGGGGGCTCTGGCCTGAGTTCTGCACGTGAGCACGCTGAGCTTGGGCGGGAGGGTCCACGCTGCGCCAGGACGCCCCCTCCTGAGCCGCCTCCCCCCACCCCCTCCCCGCTGAGCTGGGAGGGACCGCCTGTCTCTGCCCAGGGGAGCTGGGCACCTGAGCCTCATCTCCATGGCAACGGCTGGCTGGCTGCCTCTCCGCAGGGGACCCTCCTGTCAGAGCCCCTTCTGGGGAGTTTTCTTTTTTCTCTCCTGGCCTCTCTCCTACCCCTTCCCCTTCTGCCAATGAGCTTGTTGGGGACACTCCGCTGGGTCCCCCCCATGCCCCATCCCTGTCATCACCCTCCCCCTGACGCAGCCCCCTCAGCCTCTCTAGAGCGCCGCTGTCTGGAACCCGCTCTGGGGCTCCCGGCCTCCTGGGCATGCTGCTCCCCCAGCTGGGCTGCCCGTCTGCCTCTTCCTGCCCCAGCAGACGCCAAGGCGCTGCCATAAAGCCTGTCTCGGCGCCCCAGCCCTCGGTCCCTGGGCCCCCTCGGTGTCGCAGGGACAGGCGGAGAGCATGAGGGGAGCGGCTGGAACGTAAAATGACACCGAAGCTCCGCCTGCCTCTGAGTTGGGTGTCAGTGGGGAGTGGTGGGGCCCGGGCAGATGGGAGAACCCACACCCCTGTTTCCTTGTCAGCTCAGGAGACCAGGTGGGAGCGTGGGCTCACTGCCCCGGGGCCGCCGGAGCTGCGATTGCACCCAGGGCTTGGGCGCAGTCTTCCAGCTCCAGAGTGTGGGGTTGACCAAATGAACAGCTTTATTTGGACCAAGCTGCCCTCTCTGAAGGCTGCCCCAGTGCAGCCCTGCCGTGGCCCTGCCACGATGCCCTTGAGTCAGCCCTTTCTGCAGCCTTCTCTGGCCTCTGGGGGAGCCTGTCAGCCTGTCCTCTCTTTGCCGCCTCAGTTTACCCCCCTGCCTCCCCACAGGCAGGGATGCCCTCTGCCCCAGAGCTTGTGGGGAGCGAGGGGGAAGGCTGGGGTGGCTGGTGAGCCAAGTGCCCGCAGCCAGCCCCAGCACGTGGCCCTGGTTACCCTCTTCCCTCACACCACGGCCGCGGGAGCCAGGGTCTATTTTTACGCCCGCCTCACAGGAGAGGGAGCAGGTTCAGGAAGAGAAGCCACTTGCTCAAGGTCACGGCAGCCAGGATTTGAACCCAGGCCTATTTTGGTTCCAGGCCGGGCCCAGGGCAGGTGCCGGGACATGACTTTGCTCCGTCCCGCCTCCGGGGCGCGTAGCCGGGCCCGGGCAGCGACCTCCAGGCCCTCGGCCGCCTCCCGCGCCCGAGTGTGCAGCCCAGCGGTGGCCCCGCTAAATATACCCGCTGACGTCAGCGCCTCTGCTGCTCGCGCTGCAGCCAGAGTTTGTGTTCTGCTTTGTAAAGATTTCGCTTTGTTTCCTCCCCTTAGCTGACTCTCATTGAGTCTAGTCTGACTTAGATGATTATAAATATAATTTACAGCTGCTGCCGCAGAAAAGCGGGGGAGGGCAGCCCTCTGGACGGGGCCTGCTGGTGCTCTGGGCTTTGGGGAGACCTGGCTGCACCGCCCCCCCCAGGGGTGCACACGTGTGCCTGCGCAGACCGCACCCCACGTGTCATGCACGCGCACACCCCTTCTCTCCCCGCACCCCCAGACCGGGAGGCGGCTCCCAAGGCCGGGCTGGGGCTGAGACCTTCCTGCGGGCCGGGCCGGGGGACGAGGGCTGGGACACTTTGCCAGGGACCTGGCTCCCCTTCGGGGTAACCACCCGGGACCTGACCTGCCTTCTCCTTCCCCCGTCCACTCGGGTGATGCTAGGCAGCCCCCGTGCCAGCTCCAGTCTGGCTCCTAGTCACCCCAGGCTGCGGGAGGAGGACCTTCCTCTCCCACCCCTTGTGTTTGGGCCCGAGCGCCTCTGCTGGGGGCGCCTCTGCTGGGAGCGCCTCTGCGCACTGACCGCCCCAGGAGCCCTGGCAACTGGGCCTCCCAGATGCCCTCCTCCTCCTCTCCCCTTGCCCTGGCAGCGCCTCCCAGAGCTCTGTGTCCACTGGGAGACCTTGGCCCGCCTGCTTGGGGTCTGGCCTGCCTCCACATGCCCCCACCCCCAGCGGTGTCAGGCTGGCCCCCAGCCCCGTCCCTCCCTGTTGCTGATTCTAAGCCCTGGTGTTGGGGGCCTCAGAGAGGGAAGGTTGGCACTGGGTGAGTTCCAAGGGCGCGCTGGCCTCTAGGGCAGGTGAGCGCTCACCTGGCAGGAGCCTGAATGGGTGGGCATTTGGACTGGCCCACCCAGGGAGAAGGCAGACGTGGGGCACACAGAAGGAATCGCTGCAGAGAGATCTTGGAGCGGGGTCTCTGCCCATGCCTTTGTGCTGAGCACAGCTGTGGCCTGTCCGGTTCAGGGAGCTGGGCGCTGCGGGGAGCAGTGGGCTCGCAGACCCAGCCGGGACTGGCAGTGGACCAGGTAATATGCAGCAGACAAAAATGAAATGCACTAGTAGTGATTCGTGCCGTGACCAGGCGCCCTGGGGTAAGAGGACAGCTTAGGGACCAGGGTGTTCTAGGTGGGGCCTCAGAGCCAGGGCGAACAACCAGGAGGAAGTAAGGCAGGCGACGGCAGGTGCAAAGGCCCCGCGGCCAGCGTGTGGGGGAGGGTGGTGGTGAGGCTGGGTGGTGGTGAGGCTGGGTGGTGGAGCCCCCTGGGTCATGGGATTTTAAGAGTGATGAGAAGCTGTTGGCGCGCTTCAGTGGGTCGGGGAGGGAGGGGAGGAAATGACCCAGTTTGCGCTGCACCCGGGAGGGTGTGTGGAGGAGCCGGGAGTGGCGGGGGGTGGGGGAGGCTGATGTTTGGAGGCCGTGGCTGTCCGGGGTGAGGGGCTGGGGCTGGTCGGGGGCAGCAGGGACAAAGAGGAGGGGAGGTGGGCCCTGCCGGCAGGACCTCCTGGCAGACAGGCGGGGGCACCGGAGCGAGGCGGGGTCGGCGCGAGTCCTGGGTGGTGGGGGGCGGACGTCCATGTATTTCACGTGAGAAGACAGAAGCTGGGTTGGGAGCCTCGGGCCTCTCTCCCTGGATTCCGCGCCTCGCTGCGCCCGCCCGTCGCTCCCGGCGGGGACACAGGATTCCCGGGGAGAACAAGTCCAGGCTGAGCCCCGAGCAATCGGGAGCTGCCTCACGGGGGCGGGCGGGCGGGGGGCTCAGCGCAGCCGGCGGGAGCATCTCCCCTCGTCCCTGTCCCCTGTGCACGCAGAGCGGGACGCCTTCGACACCCTCTTCGACCACGCCCCGGACAAGCTCAGCGTGGTGAAGAAGGTGAGCGCCCCGCCGCGTCCCTTCCGGCCCGGGCCCTTTTGCAGTGTGAGCTCCATGCTGGGAAGAAGGTGGGAGAATCTTGGAAATCCCCGAAATGCCTGCTGTGTGCCCGGCAGCGTAACTGCAGCCCGGCGCGGAGGCTGGGCACGGCGTCTGCTCCCGGGCGCCTGTCTCCAGACGGGAGCTCAGGGGCGGCCCTTGAGCCTCGCCCAGGCGCCTGCTGGGTGGGGGGAATCCCGTGAACTCCAGCTCAGAGTGGGGGGGCGGCGGGGAGGGGCAGGACGACCCCTTAACCCCGGGTTACTCTGTGAGCATCTCCTGGATGGGCCTGCCGCTCAGCCCGCACAGGTCAGGAAGCCTCACAGCCCTGCGGCCGGGCCGGGTGTGCCACCCTGGAGCCAGGGCCCGTCACGCAGGCGCCTGTGCCCTTTGCCTTGACAGTCTCTCATCACCTTTGTGAACAAGCACCTGAACAAGCTGAATTTGGAGGTGACAGAACTGGAGGCCCAGGTGAGCAGTGTCCTGAAGTGCAGGCTCCTTTCTCCTGGCGGTTTCAACCGGCTCTGGTCCGTGTGGCTGGAGCAGCTCCGGGCTCCGCCACGCTGGCATCCCCAGGCCGCTGGACCCCACGGGGTGGAGTCAGCCGCAGAAGCATGTCCTGCTTCCTGGAGGCACCCTGCGTGGAGGGGTGCCTGCTGCCGGTCTACTGGTGGGGGCTCCGGCGGCCCTGAGGCTCCTGACCTCCCGACCCCTGCCTGCACCCTCCCCCAACACTGGTGTGTCCATGTCCCCTTTGTAAAAGCCGCCATGTCTGGCAAGGCTCCTCTCTGACCACACGCCGGCTTGGTTATCCAGAGAGCCTGTTCACCAGCACTCGCGCCAGGACGCCACACACTGCGGGGGAGGGGGGGGTCAGCCTCAGGTGCCCACCCCACCTCGGCAAGTGCAGGCGCTCTGTCCAGATGTCCTCGCGTGTCCGCCTCTGCCCCGCTCTCCACGCGGCCTCCCCCAGCACCGTGACCAAGTGGCTGATGTGCACCCTAAGACGCGCCCCCGCCCGCCCCCACAGCTAAGGCAGCCCCAGGGGCGCGGGTGCCTTAGAGACAAACTGTCATTTCTCGGGATTAGCTGGGCGCTGGGGTTTGGCGTCTTAGTTCCCGGCACGGATTTCACAGCACACGCCTGATCCTCCTTAAACCCCCGGGCGGCAGCGTTCATGGCCTGCTTGCTTCGTGTCCCTCATTTGCCTTTCTAATTAAAGTAATTCAGGGTCGTTGTAGAAATGTCTGAAAATGCAGATCAGCCCAGCAAGTACAGATCCTGCGTCCCGCACCCGGAGCTCTCTGCTGCACGGCGCCCCCGGGGCCCGGTCTCCGTGTGGGCAGCGGGCGCGCGGGGGCCCGGGCTGGGCAGTCACAGCGCCCCTGCGACGTGTCGCTTTATCTGTATCGTTTGCAAACGCGTTTAGTTTTGCTGGGAAGTTTCCTGACGGTTCGCGGCCGTGTCTGCCGCTGTGTTAGTGGCCCAGGAGCTGCTCCTCGCAAAGGAAAGTCCTCTTCCCTCCCCACAGCCTTCCCCTCGGCCTCTCCAGGGAAGCCCGACCCGGTAAGAGGCTGAGGTGTGTTTTCTGGCTGTGTCAGGTGCACACACCTGTCCCTTACCCGGTGGGGGGTCCCGTGGCACGGCGGCTCCGAGATGTCGTGCCCTGAGTGTGTGTGGGTGCCTCTGCGCGGGGGCGCCCCGTCTGGCCCTCTCTGCTGTAGGGCTGCCCCCACCTGCCACAGCTGCCTTCCGAGGCTGCACTGCCCTTGGTGAAGCCAGTCTCGGGGTGCTCGTTCCCTGCTCCTGGGGACTCTGCCCAGCCGGCAGGTCTTGCCCGTCACCCACAGGCGCCGCACCCTGCCCCGAGCGCCATCCGCGATGGCCTCCGCCCGCGCTCTAGGGCCCTGTCCCGTGCACGCTGTGGTCGTGTCTGAGAAGCACTTTAACCGCTGCCCCACCAGGAACACCCCAGGCCACAGAAATGCAGAAACTTTGCTTTCTGTTGTTACAAAGGAAGGAATCTGGGTATTTTTTCAACTATGTTCATCACTGAAGTCAGAGGCACGCGCGCGCATCTCTGTGTTTTCCCTCCTGTTTGAATCTGCTTTTGTATTCTGGGCACCTTCTCTGCTGTGTGACCTTGAGCCAGTCACTCAACCCCGCTGACCCGCTCCCAAACTGGAGACGGGGTGCTGTGAGCACAATGCAGATCAAGCACAATGCAGATCAAGTGTTGATGGTGGACAGCGACGCTGGCATCACAGGCCTCCTCGGGGCCTCTGGGGGATGCAGATGCACAGGGTCTGTCTCGGGACCCCTGTTCCTGCATGAGAGAAATGGCGGGGACCCCTCTTCTGCTGCCATGCCACTCCACACCCCCTCTCAGCCCAGCCCCCACCTTCTGGCACCCCTCCCTCCCTGTGCCTTCCTTTCTGCAGGGAGCTGCCCCCGCCTGCCTGAGCCTGCCTGCAGGTGTGCCCTCCGCCTGCAGCCTGTACTCGGGCAGGTGAGGTGAGTGGGGCCTTAGGGGCAACTTTGGGAGCTTTGGCCACGGGTCAGTGGAGGCCAGAGAGCCATTTTGCTTGGGTGTGCTGGCTCCTCCTGGGGGGTTCTGCCAGGGATCCCTGCCCCCCCCCCCCAGCTGGCTAGATGTTGTCGGCTGAAACCAGTGCACCCGGCGCACTTGGCTGCAGAGACGCCCCTGGCCTCCAAAGGTGCTCAGAACGTGTTTTCTTCAGTGTCGAGGCATAGGTGTGACGTGCGGGTTAAAGGTCATGCTAAGTGGGGCCCTGGCAGCCGCCTGGGGAGGCCCCGGGGAGACGTGGCCATGCTCCTCTGCTCCCCTCTGTTCCTGGCTTCGTTCCTCAGCTCCCCCTCCGTGCCCTTCCAGGACAGGGCTTTGCCGTGCTGGACACTTGTGCTTTTGACTTTCCATCCTGAAGTCGGGGCCTCAGTGGCCAACGGGGAGCTGCTGTTTTTAATGAAAATGTCCCCTTCCTGCAAGCTCTCTCTTCGCCACCCGGGCCTCTGTGTCAGGGAGCTGGAGAACCCCTGGGGTTCAGCCCTCACTTGGTCCGTTTGTTGGCTGTGACAATCTTCTGGGCCGGAGCTGAACCGAAGAGCTTTCTGGAACGGTGGAAGTGGTCTGTCTCTGCACCGTGTGAGCCCATAGCCACCGGCAAATGTGGCCAGTGTGATGGGGGCTGAGTTTTGTATTTTAATGTTTAAAACATCTAGGCACTCCGGAGAGCCTGTGCTTGTGCTTAACCTGCGTCAACTGCGCACTTGAAAATGGTTGAAACAGTTGGTTTCATTTGTATGTGATGGAGCCACAGGAAAGACTCAGTCAGGGACAGCCAAGACCAGTGTTTAAAACAATAACTAAATAGGGACCGGGGCCAGTGGCGGCACTGGGCAGTGCAGCTCCGGACCCCAGGGCCGGTCCCCACAACCCTCTGCTGCAGGGCCCCGAGCCAGGGTGTCCTCCCCGGGCACCACCTAGGGGCCTCCGCACCTTGTTCTCCTCCCCTCGGCCAGTCACGCTGCCCGCCGCGCCCCAGGGTCTGGTCTGCAGAAGAGCTGTTTCCTCTGCTGGTTCTGACTCCTCCTGGGGGCGGGTTGGTGCTGGGTATGGGAGGGGTGCGCTACAAGCTGTAGCCTGCAGGGCTTTCCCCATGGACACCCCATCCCTGGAGGGGGATGCTCAGAGTGCGGCACCCACAGAGCCTCATGCCAAGCGGGGGAACCTGGCGGGTCTCATCCACCCTCTGCGAGCACGGCCGGTGACCAGGTCAAGGAGCAGAACCCACACCAGAGCAGGGGCAGCCTGCAGGGGCTCGGGCCCCCATGTGCAGGGTGTTCCCCACCCTCCCTGCAG
Source organism: Talpa occidentalis (assembly GCF_014898055.3). Lineage (NCBI taxonomy): Eukaryota > Metazoa > Chordata > Mammalia > Eulipotyphla > Talpidae > Talpa > Talpa occidentalis. The sequence goes on along the minus strand of NW_023601653.1, from coordinate 1,975,545 downwards.
ATGGGGCCGGTGTTCTCCCCATGTCAGCAGTGGGGGGACCAGACCATGGCCGAGCTGCGTGGTACCAGAGCTGCCGACTGTCCAGCAGCCGCCCTCCAGCTCCAGCCATGTACACGTCCCCCTGTGTGGCACTGAGGACCCCGCCCTCCGCCGGCTCTCCCGTGAATGCAGGGTGGACGGCTCCCCAATTGCCCCCTCTGGGGCGGGCGAGCCCACTCCCCAACTCCGGCGTCTCTGTGTCTCCAGTTTGCAGATGGCGTGTACCTGGTCCTGCTCATGGGCCTCCTGGAAGACTACTTCGTCCCGCTGCATAACTTCTACCTGACCCCTGACAGCTTCGACCAGAAGGTGCGTGTGCGGCTGCGCCCCACAGGGCCCGGGTGCTGGGTGACGGGCTGCGGGGACTGTCTCCGACAGCTCGTTCTGGGGTCTAAGTGCGTCTTTCAGAAACTAAAACCACCCACCAAATGGCGCTGCAGTTAGAGTGACCCCCAGGAAAGCAAGGAGCCACCGCGGCGCCGTGTTCCCGTGGGGTCCGCAATGGGCACGTGTGCGTGGCCGGCAGAGAGCCGTGGGGACGCCCTTGGTGGACTGACGGGTTTGGCGTTGGGGCGAACGCGCTCTCTGAACCTGTCTCCGCCTTGCTCCCCGTCCTGGCCAGGCTGTGTGTCCCCCTCTGGGTCAGTCCCAAGCCTGTCGTGCGAAGTGGACGGTCAGGCTGGTGGCGGTGGGAGGAGGCGCAGGTGCTGCTGGGGGAAAGGCCGGGTCATGACCCGATGCACTGGGCACACCTGCCCCATCCCTCCGCCCTCTGCCCCTGGCGCCCGGCCCCTGGACAGTGGTCATGGCCCTGCAGAGGCTCGTCTTCCCATGCCTGCCTGCCTACCCCTTCGGGAGGAACCCAGGGCCACCACAGGGAACCGGGCGGCGCTGACTCCTGCTTCCTCGGCAGGTCCACAACGTGTCCTTTGCCTTCGAGCTGATGCTGGACGGGGGCCTCAAGAAACCCAAGGCTCGCCCCGAAGGTAATGCCCTGACCCAGGTGTGGGAGAGTCGGGGCACGGAGGGGCTAAGACCGGGCCTCGCAGGCTGGGGGAGTTCTGGAAGGAGCCCCCATCATCCTCCACACCACATCCTGGGGGACATCAGTAGACTCACCCCCATGGGAACTCTTGCTCAGTCCCTCCCAGGTGGGCTGGGTGTCCCTCTGGTCACCTGGACCTGCCCTTGGCACTGAACTCCCAGTTGACCACTGGGCTCTCCAGGGCAGGGTCGTGACCTACACGGTCTCAGCCCCTCCGCCCCCCAGGCCAGGGAGCCGGGGGCAGCCCCTCCACCGGCCCCTCCCAGCCCTGCTGAGCACAGAGGCCCTAAAGCCTGCTTTCCCTCCGGCTGGGGGCACCGGCCTCCCTCCCCGCTGCCTCCAGATCTGCTGCCCAGAGTTCAGGTTCTGATTTTACCCCCGAGGGCAAACTGGGGGCGAACCACTTCTCTCCGGGGAGCCTGGGACGTCTCCTTTGCAAAATGGGAATGAAGGAGGGGGCTGGGCCGCTGTCATCCTCTCGGACTGGGAAAGACTGGAGTGGGGGCCTCTGGGGCCGGCGTGGAGGCTCCTTGCTCATCTTCCCTCCGCGCAGCCTCTCCCCAGCAGGCGCCTCCTCCGCGGTGCTAGTGGCGTGTGAGGGCCCGGGGTCTCCCCATGTCCTGGGCCGCGGGGTCGGAGCACGGAGGCTTTGGCGGCCTCTGGCTGCTCCAAGGCCCGTTTCCCAGAGCAGGGAGCTCACTTTCTGAGGTCCCAGGGCAAATGGGAGAACCAGGTGCCCCCGTCCCAGGAGGACAGGACCCTCCCGCCCAACACGGTGGCCAGACTGACTGGGCCTCCTTAGTATTCTGCATGGCAGCACCAGGATGCCAGTGCCCGGCCTGAGGTGGGAGGCTGACCTGTCGGTGTTTGGCCGCTGGTAAATGACCCCCCCCCACCCGGGCCTGTCCAGTGTAGATGCTAGACGTGATGGAGGGGTCTCCCTGTCCTGGCCGCCTGGGGCTCGTCCCTGCAAGGTCAGCCTGCGTCTGGGACCGCACTGTCTGGGGGTCCTGGATGAAGTGGCCGTGGGCTTGGCCCAGAAGCGCTGGCTGTGTCCCCGCAGATGTCCCGGGCGCCCTGTGCCGGGCAGGGCTGGGTAAGCTCTTGGCGCCGTCAACAGCTTCTCTGCTTCCTTCCGCAGACGTGGTGAACCTCGACCTCAAATCCACCCTGCGGGTTCTCTACAACCTGTTCACCAAATACAAGAACATGGAGTGACCAGGAGCCGCCGGGGAACCGGCACTCTGGCGGGCGTGACTGCACCTGAGCCCAGGGAGGTGCTGCTCCCCGCCGAGCCCACCCCGCCGGCCCCACCCTCCCCTCTTGTCTGGCTGTTGCTCTGCACCTCCTCTTTGCGCAGTTCGGGGGTGGGTGGGGTCTCGGGAACGCAGGCTCTGGCCCTGGCGCTGTGGGAGGCTGACGGGGGTCAGCGCCAGCCGCGCCTTGGGAGGGCCTGGTGGGGCCTGGCCGGCACCTGCCTCCCCAGCCTCCCTCCCCAGCTGCTCTGCCCTGGCGGGGTGTCCTGGGAAATGAGGTCTTTTAAATAAAGTGTTTTGCAGTTTTGACAACTTCACTGTAATGTCCCGGAAGCTTCCCGGTGGGGAGGGCTGTCCGCCCACGCTCCCCTTCTGCCCAGCTGCTCGGAGCTGCTTCCACTTAGCCGCCCGCAAACATCTGAGCCCCGGGGCAGCCCAGCGGCCTCAGCCCGCGGGAGGAAGGATTTGCTGAGCGGGGCTCTTCTCGGCGAGGGCCGAGTGGCCTGTTACAGGGCAGAGGGGCGCCCCCGGACCCGGGGCCTCCCTGTGAGTGGGGTCTGCCGTCCGCCACATCAAGACACTCTAGTGTGCACGATCCCCAATAGGAAGTAACACAGCTAGTGTGCAGGGAGAGAAGAGAAAGAATAGAGTTAAAATAGTTTCCAATTAAACACCCGAAGTCTCCCGTCCCCTCGTGGGTAAATGTCCGGCCAGATGGGCCCAGAGCAGCGTCCCCAAGGCCCGAAAGCTGCCCCACGTCTAAGGCACCTTCTGGTGGGGCCCAGGGCAGGGCAGGGAGGCCGGGCGAGTCTGGGGGAAAAGGAGCAAAAGTGGCATCCAAGGTAAAGGCACCATGGCCGCCTCCCCCGGGTCTCTCACCCTGGGTCTCCTCCGAGTGTCCCCCCTTGTCCCCGGGGCCCTGGGGCCAATCCAGGCCCAAGACGCCAGCGTAGCTTCTTCCCCCGCCTCTGCGCCGCGTGTCCCCTCCAGGTCTCCTCCCCGTCTCCAGCTTCTCCCTGCCCCACTGTGCCCCTCCTTGGGCGGGGCAGGGACCCTGGACCTCCCCTCCTCGGGGACCCCCGTTACAGTCTGGGCCCGGAGCTGGCCCTGGTGGGGCTTGGGACGCGGGCCAGGGCCTGTCCCGGGCTCTGCTCCAGAGGGACGTGCCTCCGGGGCCTCTAGCCAGGCGGGTGCGCTTTGCTCTGGCCGTGCTGCCCTGGGCCTGCCCCGCAGACCCGCCCGTCCCGGCTCCCGAGGCCGAGCCCCAGGCCGAGGTGCGGAGACAGTCTGGCCTCTCCTGGGTGCAACAGCCGCGCCGCCGTGCCCACCCAGGGTCTGCGGGTGGGCGGCCGTCCCTCTGGGCATGTCTGCGGCCCCTCCTCTGCAAGGACAGCAGCCCCACCCCCCAGAGACCCGCGCTCCACATGCAGTGACGGAGGAGGGGCTGTGCACGGGACCTCGGCGTCTGGGGTGGGGGACAGTCCAGCTGCAGCGGCGGGGGAGGGGCGTGTTCCTCTCTCCTCCCGGGCCCGGCGTGTCCGGGTCGGGGCCCCATGAGGCGGGGCTGGTCACCGGTTCATGAGCCACTTTGGCTCAGGAGACGAAGGAGGATCCCCGCGCCTGGGTCCTCCGGGCTGACTCCGGGACCCAGCGGTCCTGCCCCTGACACGGGCTGCCCCACCCCTGCTGCTGCGCGGGGGCTCCGGACTCGCGGACCCCCATCTGCCCTTGCCTCCCCAGGGCGCCCGCCCCCAGCAGGCCCACCCTTCCGTCGCCGGGATTCTCCCCCCGCTGCCGCCGTCAGAGCTGCGGCCCGGGGCTCCTGTTAGCCGGAGCGCCAGCGCCCAAGTTCTGGAAAACAGTTTAATATTCATTCTCCACGCGCTGCGCGCAGACGGGCACGGGCTCGCAGTAGCCGCCTGATGGAGGTGGTTTCCCGGCGGGGAGAGAAGTAATTAAAACGGCATTACGGAGGCTCCTGCGGGAGGCAGTGACATTAAGAGGCGCCGCGACAAAACAGCCAGGGCGGGGACATCACAGCAGCCCCCGGTACGGCGCCACCGCAGCCACCTGCCGCCGCGAGGCCCGTCCACCTGCCTGGCCGCGGGGGGTGGGGGGCGCCCCTCCCAGGGGCCGGGGGCGCGGGAGGGAGCAACCCAGGCGGGGGTGAGGAGAGCAGAGCCTCAGCTCCGTCCCCAGTGGGCAGCCCTGGCCCGCCACGATGTGCAGGGGAGGGGGGCAGAGCCCACATTGAGCCCCCCGATTTCAGGTAGAATTTGCTGAATGCTGAGGAGTCACAGGCAAGGCCTACTGTTAGTGGGCAGACTGAGGAGCACCCCGGGACCCCCCAACTGGCATACTCTGGAGGGGTCTAGTAGGTGTGAAGACCCGGAGCAGGGACGTGGCACCAGGTGGGGAGGGTGGGCGTGGAGCCCCGAGGAGGGTCCCACACCGGGAGGGTCCCGCCCCAGACACAGGGCGGCTGGGATGTCTGCATTCGATTCTGTGAGCTGTCGGCACCTTGGGGGGCTTCAACGGAGCTGGGGTGTGAAGAGGGCCCCCTGGTTCTTGTGGAGAGCAATTCAGGGTGCAGTGTGAGCCGAGCTGGCAGCGGGGGTCCAGCTAGGAGGCGCCTGTGAGACCGCGGGGCTGGGGAGGATCTGGCTTGCTCTGGAGGGGATCGGGGAGAAGAAATACTCAGCTCGAGTTGCCCGCAGGACACCTGGGGTCGGGGGGGTGTGGCTGGCGGTCGGCTCCGGCCGGCTGGTGGTCCTCGTGTCCCAGTCACCGGGCCCTGGCCCCGGGGACGCCGCCTGCAGACACAGCCCAGAGGCCCTGCCGAAGCCGCAGGCCCAGAGGAAGTGAGCAGCCTGGGGCCTGCCACCCCTGGCGGGCGAGGGAACCGGAACCGCTCTCGCTGGGGCCCGCGCTTGCCGTTTGCCTCCGTCCCATCCCCTGCGTGGAGGAAGGCGCAGGTGAGTCCTCTGCATCCCGGCCCCCGGGAGCCTGGCTCGGGGCGGCGGTACCCCTGGGAGGGGAGCTTACGGGGTGAGCCCTGGGGCGCAGGGAGACCGAGCCCCCAGGGAGCAGGGCATGGGCTGAAGAGCCGCCTGCACCCTGTGCACCATCTTAGAGGCGGCCCTTCCTCCCCAGGGCCCCAGACAGCCCCGGACCCCTCACTTGGAGACAGGTGAGCCCACCCCACCGCTCCACCGGCTACTCCCCGAGCTCCTCCGAGGCCCCCATCATAAGGTGAACATGCAGAGGCCCCCGGGAGGGAAGGCAGGCCAGGGGCTCCCTGGGGCTGCTGAGGGCGGCAGGGAGGGCAGCTCCGACTTGCGAAGAAGCATCGCACCAGAGAGGGCAGGGCTCGTGGAGGCGCAGAGCGGGAACAGGGAGGGGCCCAGAGCTGCTAACCGCAGGGCCCGGCTTTCCCGCCTGTGGCCACAGCTCTCAGACAGCCCGAATCCTGGGGTCACAAAGGGGACTTGGAACCCGGGCGTTCTGTCTGCACCCGTGTCCTCCCCACCACCCTCTTCAGGGTGTGAAGGAGGCCCAGGTGGCACCCGGGGGCCCCCAGCCTGGCTGCCAGTGAGATGGGCGATGGGGAGGCTCCAGCCCCCCACTCCCCCCAGCTGCAGGCCTCCCTGGGGGGATGACCCCAGGGGGACAGCCCCACCGGCCTCCCCGGGGTCCATTTTGGAAGGCAAGGGGCTGGAGAGAAGGTGGGGTTGGGGGGGCCAGGCTGCCAGCGGGCAGGACGGAAGTGAGTGTGGGGAACAGGAAGGAGGCCCAGGCCGGGCGAGCAGCCTCCTGCCCAGAATGAGGACAGGGAAGTGTCCATTCTGCAAAGGCTGCCCCGCCCTGGCCGACAGGGCTGTGAGAACCCCCGAGGCCCCCAGTACAGGGCCTCGTAGTTGGGGGCCAAGCCTCCCTCAGAGCCAGGTCTGTGCCACGTGGGACAGGTCCTGGGGATGTTGCCCCGCAGGTGCCGGTCGGGGCCAGCCTGTCTCCGGCTCAGGGGCCTGGAGGGGGCGGCCCTGGCGCCACCCCACAGGAACTCACGGTCTGTAGATGTCCATCCATGTGCCCCCAGCCGGCCCCACCAGGCGCCCCACAGGCTCACCCTGACCCCCTTGAGCCCCGCCAAGTGTTTCCTGGATCTGACCCAGTTGAGCAGTGGACCCCTCCCTGCCCTGACGGCCCCAGGGCCGACCCCTCTGCACCCATCAACCCTGCGTCCTGGCCGTGCCCGGAGACTGACCTGCCCCCCGCAAGGACCAGCTTCTCATGGGCCCCTGCCCGGCGGGTGACACGTCCACCTTGGCTGCCGCGCTGCCTCCTGGTCCGGAGACCCACACGCAGAGTGAGCCGGGGCGGCTGGGACGGCGACGCCCTCTGACCTTCTGTCCTGCCCCCAGGGCCGGCGGGAGACCATGGAGCTGGAGTCCCTCTACAACCTGCTGCAGCTCCCGAAGGAGGCAGGCCGCCCGGCCGAGCTCCCGCAAGGTGCCACAACCAGGGCGGGGGCCGGGGGTCAGGGCGGGGGCGACGCAGGGACCGCGTGGGCCGCACCGGCACTGCAGTGCTGTCCAAGCTGGACGGGGTTCTGTGCCGCCCCGCTGGGGCCTCCTGCGTATACTCCCCTGCCCACTCTGGAATCTTCTGCAGTCATCGCCATACCCTCCCGCCCACCATCTCCAGGCCGAGGGTGGGGCTCTGGGCGCCGACAATGGCGCGTTGCTGAGCCCTTCCTGCGGGCAGTGGGCGTCACGGCTCCTTTACGCCAGGGAGGAAACTGAGGCAGAGTCGCAGGTGCCTGCTGGGAAGGGGCGGTGCTGGAATCCCAGGGAGCCCAGGTCCCCGCCGTCGAGCAGGCGGGAGGGGTGTCCGTCCCTCTGCCCCCTGCGGCGGGCGAGTCTTTTTAAAAATGGGGAGTCTTGGATCAGAGCCACCCCGTGAGCGTGGCCCTTCAGCAGGCCTCTGTCTTCTGGGCTCGGGGGCCTGTGCCCACTGCCCCTGAAGTCTCCGAGGAGGTGATGGAAGGAGGGGCAGCGGCCGCAGAGCGCCGGCGGCAGCCCGCAGCCCGTCGGCCAGGGCCACGCCACCGCCCCGGGACGTGGGCAAGGTGGGAACGTGAACGCGGTGACGGAGAGGACGTGAGCGAGACCGAGTGTGCGCAGAGTGCGCGTCCCTCCAGCTGCGTGAACGCAGCCTTGCGAAGTCGGCGCCAAGGCTGAAGCCCCCTGGGGCGGGGTGGAGGGCGCGGGGCCGGGAGTGTCAGGGAGGCAGCCCCGGAAGGCGGGGGCCTGCATGGCCGTGTCCCTTAGTCCTACTTCATTCACTCCGGCCGGCGGGGGCCCGCCCGCACCCCTCCCGCTCAGGGAGCTGCTCGGCGTGCCGTGGGCCTGTGGTGGCTCCGGGTCCCGTGGCCTCTGGGCCCGGGCCATTCTGCAGGCCCTTCTCGTGGGGGCCCCATGAGTCTAACCCACGGGGGGCTCTCGCCAGGGGCCTGGGGGTGGGAGCCAGGCTCGGGGAGCCGGCCAGCCGGTCTTGGGGGTGTCTGCCCCCCAGGAGCCACAGACGCGGTGCCCTCCAGGCCCAGCCCGGGCAGCACAGAGACCGGGCGCGGCTGAGCCCGGCCAGCCCGTCAGTGGCCGCGTTGCCACGTGAGACGAGGCCTCCGGTTAAACGGGACTTTCACAGACACGAGATACGATGTTTGAGTTCCGCGCGTCCCCAGAGTCAGAGGCAGCGTCTGAGGATGAGCTGGTCTCAGGAGGGGCGTGAGGGAAGGCGGAACAGCCTGGGCGAACGGAAGGAGGTGGGGAGGAGGTGCCCGGAAACCGGTCATCCTGGACGTTTGGTGCTCAGGGTGTCTGCGTGCACGTGTGTGTGCAGGTGTGCATGCATGTGCAGGCGTGTGTCAGCGTGCCCATGTGTGTGGTGGGCCTGCAGGACCAAACTCCCCTGGCGGTTGAGGTGCCAGCTCTGTGGGCGACCTGCAGGGCCCTCACACGTGTGTCACACTCACCCCGCTTCCAGGAGAAAGGAGGAAATGCCTGCCGCGCACCTCCCGTGAGGACCCCAAGTTCAAAGAGCTGCAGAAGGTGAGGCAGCCTCCTCTGACCGCTCTGGCTTCCTGGGGGGACAGCGGCAGCCACTCCTCCCTCACCCCAGGCAGGAGCGGTGACTCTGAAGGCCCCTGGAGGCCTGTCGAGGGGCTGCATGAAGGAGCAATTGCTGAGCACCTACTGTGTGCCTTTATGCACACGAGCCCATCAAATCCCCGGGCAGCTCAGAGGGTTCTGTTGTCACCCGCTTCCCGGGGGGCCGATGGCGAGGCTCAGATAGGTGACCTGGCCTGCGGGGGGCATCTGGCTGGCCAGCAACAGAGCTGGGCTTTGACCTCAGCTGTGGGCCCCAGTGCAGTGCCCCTCCTCCCCCTCTGCTACCCCGGGCGACGGTGGGCGCCCACTTCCCTCATCTCCATGTGGGCGTTCTGTTGCCTCCTCCAGGGAGACTTCCCGGCCTGCAGCACTTTCCACGCCCAGAGGTTCTGTGGCGTTTTCTGCTCCTCCCTTTCTCCTTCCCCTTCCTTTCTCCCCCCACCCCATTCCCACCAGGGCGCCTGGGACAGCAGAACCAGCACAGCCCCCCAGGAGGCCCAGCAGGGTGCTGACTCACCTCCGTATTTGGGGTCCTCTGAGCTGAGCCTGAGACAAGGATGTGGGTGCATCTAGCTGAGTTGGGAGGTGATGGCAGTGGGTGGGGAGCAGGAGCTACCCAGGCGGGTGACGGAGTGGGTGTCAGTGGCGGCACCTCCTGCCCGCTGGGTGCTGCTAGACACCCCCTGCTGTGCAGAACGGGCTCACCCCCTCCTGTGCTGCCCCTTGGGGCACCGCTCCTCATCCACTCTGGCCAGCTGAGCAGTCGGGCGGGACTGGCCTCTGGGGACAGCCCTCAGGCAGACCTGCTGGGGGAGGGAGGCAGCCAGTGTGCCTGCAGCAGTAAAGTCTGCGGCTGGGGGGCACCAGACTCTCTGGCTCCGAAACCTCACGTGGGACAAACAGCCCATGGTGTTGCCCCCTGTGGTGGATATATCAGAGGGTCTTCGGGAGCCCAGAGCAGGCACCTAACTCTGGGAGATCAGGGAGGGCCTGGGAGATCAGGGAGGGCCTCCTGGAGGAGGTGATTTTTGACCTGGCCTTGAAGAATGGGCAGGAGTTGGCCGGTGGGGGAGGGCGTTCCAAGCCGAGGGCAGAGCCAAGGGCAAGCTGGGCGAGAAGTAACCCCGGGGTCTGCTCTTGGGGCCCGCAGGTGCTGATGGGGTGGATCAACAGCCAGCTCCACCCCGAGCACATCGTGGTCCGCAGCCTGGAGCAGGACATGTTTGACGGGCTCATCCTGCAACACCTTTACCGTAAGGAGCTGCTCCTGGGGCTGCCGCTGCCTCAGCCGCCCCCACCTGTTCCCTCCACCGCCTTGCTCCCCTCGTCCCAGCCCTGCTGAGCTCCGGGCACGGTCCTCTTGCCTGGACGCCCACCTCCACAGGCCTCGGGGCATTTCCGGAGGCTCTGCGGTTAGCAGGCTGCTGGAGAGAATCAAGAAACGGCGTTTTCCTCGGACTGCTGGGAGCAAAGAGGCCATGCTGTGGGGGGTGGCCAGGCAGCTGGACGAGGGTCCCCAATCTCATCTGGAAACCCCACGTCAGGGGGCTCCCCCTCGGGGCTGCTGCAGGCGTCCTCGGGGCCACGGCTGGTATTGTCAGCCCCAGACAGGCCGACCGTCAGGCCCTGCTATACAGAAGGGGCGACGGCGGCTCCGAGAGGCCGGCAGCGGGCCAGGGGTCACGGTGGGGCAAGTGGGCAGGCAGCGCTCAGGGCTGGGCGCCGGGGCTTGGGCCACTGGGCCGCGCTGGCCTGCACAAGTGACGTGTGGGGACTCGGGGAGCTCCAGGCCCGAGGCGGGCAGCGCAGCAGCTGGGCTCCGGTCCGCGGCCTGTGTGCCTGCTTACTGCCGAGGTGCGGTGGGTGCCTGCAGGGAGGGGAGCACGGGGTGGGTCCCCCCAGGGGCTCTGTTGCTCTCCATCCTCTCATGGCCTCCTCCGCCCCTTCACCTCTCTCCTCTGCCCCTCCCGCCCCAGAGAAGCTGGCGGGGTGCAAGCTGGAGGTGGAGGCTATTGCCCTGACCGCCGGGAGCCAGAGGCGCAAGCTGGAGCAGGTGCTGACGGCCATCAACGGGAGTCTGGGGGTGGAGGAGCAGAAGGCCCGGTGGAGCATGGAGGGTGCGTGGGCCACTCTGGGATGTCGGGGGGACGCCAAGACCCCATGGGGGCATCCTTAGCCTCCACGTCTGTGCCCGGGGGTGTCCTGCAGCCAACAGTGCAGGGGCAGGGCGTGTCCCGCCGGTCCATGGGCGCTGACTGCGCCACCTCAGTATTTATCTAGGTGGGCTCAGCCGACAAAACCCAGGAGACCCCAGCCCACCCGCAGCGTCGGCTGTGAGTCCCCCCACTCCAGTCTCCCCGTCTCCGAGGAGAGAGCGGGGGCTGCAGGAGGGAAGCAGCCCCCGGTGGGTGGGACAGGGGCCGTGGGGTCTGCCGCTCTGGTCACCACTGCCTAGTCTCACGCTGAGCAGCGATGTTTGGGTGGCTCGCCCCGAGTGAAGCTGCGTTCAGCCAGCCCCCCTGGGCGGGCAGTCATCCCCGCATGGCGAGACCGTCTGCTGTCTAAGCCCTGCCCGCCCGGCCTGCGCCTGGGGCCGCGGTGGCAGAAACGGGATGACGGCGGCAGAGGGCTGCTGCTTCAGGCTCTGGAAACGGACCCCAGGCCTCTGCTCAGCAGAGCGTGCAGCGTGCACACACATCCTCCTCGGTCTCGCCACGGCCGCAGATTTGGGGGCACCTCGCCTCTGACCCTGCGCCCCTCTCCCCAGCCATCTTCAGCAAGGACCTGCTGGCCACCCTGCACCTCCTCGTGGCCCTGGCCAGGCACTTCCAGCCCGACCTGGCCCTCCCGGCCAACGTGCAGGTGGAGGTGATCACCATGGAGGTGAGGCCGGGGCGGGGGGTGGCACGCGCTGAGCGTGTGGGGTCTGCTCTGGTGCTCTGGATTGGGGGTGCTCGTGGGTCATGGTTGAACCAGGGTATGTTCTAGGGAGCGGCTGGAAACATCAGAGAGCGGCGGGGCAGCAGTGGGTGCTGCACGAGAGTGGGGCGGGGTGCGGTGGAGCGTCGAGGAGGCGGGGGGCTCACCAGTGCCCCTAACTCAGCGGGTGGCCTCTTAATCAGAGGTGACTTCACTCCTTCACTCATCGATCCACCCTCCATCCGGCCGCCCACCCACACACCCATCTTTACTCAGACCCACACTTCCCCTTTGGCCCCGTGAGCCGGGCACGGGGTGGGGGTGTCTGGGGAATAGGGCAGATCCAGTCCCTGTCCCCTTGGGCCTCAGCGTCCATGGGATGCCGCCGCACCGAGGCTGTCCCGAGGCGGGTGAGCTGGGTGAACTGTCCTTCGAGCCTCTGGGCCTGCGGTCTGGTCTTCCAGCGGAGGCTCCGGCCCCCTGGGCTTGCTCAAGTTCTTCCCTCTGCCTCTCAGAGCACCAAGAGTGGCCTCAAGACAGAGAAGTCGGCGGAGCAACTGACCGCACGCGGGTGAGGCGGGCAGCGTGGGCGGGGCCTGATCCGGGCACCCTGCGACTTGGGCGGGAGGGGCCCCCCACTCTGCTGCCCCCTCAGCACCCCCTCAGCAGCCGAGACCCTTCCTCCCCCTCACAAGAAAGGGCTCCAGCTTAACCCAACCAAACAGGCAGAACTGGGGGCGCCTGGGGTGAGGCGGTGGGGCTCAGAGTTCTGTGAGTGTAAGAGAGGACCCCGCCCTAAGCATGTGAGCTGAGCCTGGCGAAGGGGATCCTGCTGGCCCTCCCACAGGTCACCCCAGAGGAAGCTCGGTCCCCTCTGGACTCAGGCTAGGTGGCCCCGGCCCCCAGCCGCTGAGCACCTCGGAGCTGGCTCCACAGATGCTGAAGCTTCAGGGTCTGAGAATGAGTTTGGGGACCTTGAGCAGGGGGTGCTGTCGGGGCTCACGGGCCCCCCTTCTCTGCCCCTCCACGAGGTCAGCACCCCGTGCGCCTCACCTGGCGGGAGCCTGGGCTGCACAGGCACCCCGAGCCTCTACCCTGAGCCCGGGGCTCTCCCACCCAGCTGGCTTGACAGAGGCCTCGGTCAGAGGGTCTGCTCCCCAAAGACCTGAGCCCCTTTGGGCCCAGAACCTCGTGTCTAGGGGGCAGAGCTGGGGCAGAGAATTTAGCAAAATTTGGAGAGAAAAAATGGGAGAAAGAAGTGCGGCACCAGAGTCGGCGTGGGAGCCCGCGTGCGCCCCCCGGGCCCCAGAGCGGTGACGCCAGGGGACCCAACAGTCAAGTTCAGGGGTGTTCAAGGGGCGTGCCCTCCTGGGTGCAGGAGGGTTCTGTGCCTTGCTTGTTGGGCGTGGTGACCCCGCAGGGGTGGAGATTGGAAAGTGCACGCGCTGTCAGTTTGGGATTTGAGCGTTTTATGGTGAGGCCTGGAGCCGTCCCCTCCCCACGAACAGCACAAAAACAGCCCCCAGACTTTTCTAGGTGTGGGGGCCTCAGGGGCGGGTCTGAGCCTCCTCTGCCCTTTGCTTGGTGGGGGGCGGGGGGCAGCCTGCGTGCAAAGCTGCCAGGAGAACAGGAGCAGCCGCTCTCAGCCCCGGCCAGGCCGGCCTCGGCAGCGGGGAGCAGCGTCCGAAGCTACTTTTTAACCTCCCGGTCGCCCTTCCCCGCGCAGCCCGCCCTTCAGCTCAGAAAAGGCCCAGCCTTCAGGTGAGTGTGTTCCCAACCAAGCGAATCTGTGTTGGGCTCGCGTGGCGGTCACGGTGGGGTCCCCGGGGCTGTCCCGACGAAGCTCTGGGGCCGCGCAGCAGGGGAGGGGGCGGACCGGGCGCTGCCTTCATGCCAAAGCTTGGCGAGAAACGGCAGCTCCCTCGGGGCTGCCCACCCTGTTTGTGAACCAGGCCTCCTCCTCGTCCATCTGTCCGCCCTCTGTCTGTCCGTGCGCGGGCGCGGCCGTTGGCCTCCGACGCGGCTCAAGTGGGCAGGGGATCCCGACCAGCGGCCACACTGAGCTGCGGGTGGCCAGGGATCTTTGGGGCCGGCCAGGGAACGGGCTCCGCGGGGAAGCTCTGGACTCGCCTTTCTGAGCGACGGGGCGTCCAGAGGCAGCGCTGGCAGCGCAGTGGACACAGCTGCAGCGCACACTGTAGAAAGGGCAGCGCTTACAGGAGCCCTACTGTGCGCCCAGCCCCTGGCCTAGCGTGTTATCTGCTTCTGACCCCACCCAGGGGGCACCATCTGCCTCTGGAAGAGGAGACCAGGCCCAGAGGGGGCAGCTGCTCTGGGGCCCCACGGCAGGGGTGGGGGACCCACCGGCCCTGCTTTCACTCCAAAGCATGGCGAGGAACAGCAGCGCCCTCAGGGCTGCTTACCCTGAGAAGCTTCTGCGGGAATCCAAGCCCCTGTCTGGCACAGAGATAATAGCGAGGTAACGAGGTGTTTATCGGCTCTGTCTGCAGAGGACCCCTTTGATGGATTATTTACGCTGCCTCCAGAGAAAGTGAGCGCCTTGAAAGAGGTAGGAGGATCCATGCAAGCCCCAGAGACTCTCCAGACCCCACTATCTACCACCCAGCCCCACCCCCCCACCCCCACCTTCCACCCTCTCGCCCCCCACCCCTGCCACCTCACCCTCCAGCCCCTCCCCCAGCCCCACCTCCCACCCCTGTACCCCCCTCCCACAGGCATTGTGTCTTGGGGGACAAAGAGGCAGAAAGCGGGCCCTTCTCCAGACCTGCTCTTTGTGGGGTGCTGTGCGAGGGCCTTTCTGTCACCCCAGCAAGGAGCCCCCAACCCAACCATCGGGCTCCTTGTTTCCCTCCGACAGGCCATCATTGACTTCGTGAACCAGAAGCTGGACCGCCTGGGCCTGTCCGTGCAGGATCTGGAGAGCCAGGTGCGGGCTCAGCTGCGGGGCTCCCGGCAGGGGACGGTCAGGGTGTGGGTGGGTCTCGCCCGGGCCCTGGGGTCCTCCCCATCACCGCCTCACCACCCAGGCCACCCAGGATGGGGGGACCGCGGGAGCACCTGGCCAAGGGCTCATGGACGCTGAGGTCCTGCCTTCTTGTGAAGCAGCACTTGTCTGCCGGGTTTCAGGTTGACCGTAGACGCTCAGCTCCCAACACTGAGGGCCCGGATGTGCCCCGCGTGGCCGTGCGCCAGGCCTGGCTCGGGCCGGGTCATCGCTGGGCTGGCACTGCGTGTGCGGCAGTGGGCAGTGGCCATAGCCTTCCGAGGGACACTACGGTGTGTGCCCTCAACAGGGAACAGGGGCGCTGAGAGCCTAGTGCCCCCAGGGCTCAGCAGCGGTGGAGCCTGCGGATGTGGGGGTGTGGGCATCTGGCAGCTGGGCGCTGCTCACACAGAGGGTGGTCGACATGCAGAGGTCTGGTCCCGTCCCAGGTGGCCCGGCTGGTTTATGGCCTTTTAGTCGGGCTTGGACTGCCCTCCAGCCCTCCATGGACATCAGCATCGAGGGGCAGGGCAGGCAAAGACCGTGCCTGGGAGCTAATACCAACAAATCCCTGACTGTGCGCCAGGCCTACAACTGGCTTTGCCTACACGAGCTCACTGACGCCTCCTGGAGGTGGGCACGGGCACTGCCCTCTCGTACAGAGGAAGATGTGGAGGCACAGAGAGGTTCATTAACCTGTCCAAGGTCGCACAGCGATCTGGACCCAGGCAGCTGGGACCAGTGTTGTGCTTGTCACCCTCATACTGTGGCCACAGGAGGAGCCTGTGTGACTTTGGGGTGGGGGTGACACGCAGATGGCAAGACCCCCGAAGCCACAGGGACACGTGTTACTCCAAGAACATCCACATCAGCCGGGTGACCTGGGGCCGGGGCTCCCCGAGCCCCAGCCCCCTCTTGTTCTATTCCGGGCCAGATGCCAACCCTGCAGGAGTGTGGGCAATAAACACCCAGGGAGCCCCTGGGGCCTAGTGTGTTACTTTCCACGCTGCGAAACACAGTCAGCGATAGATTTGTGGTTTTAAAATCTACTTTATGGGGGTATAAACAGGATGGTTTCTGAGGTTTACGTTCAATGTCTTCCATCTTTATCTCCCCATAAAATAATGGCGTTTGGAGGCTGATGGGGTGCGCGGGCCGGTATTTAGAGACTGGGATCAAAGGGGATATTGATGTCCCCGGTATTTTGGTGCCGTTACCGGGGACTGTCCGCGCAGAAGAGGAGACCCGAGAGGGGGGAATTCCAGGAAAGGCCTCGAGGGATGGTTTTTCTGCCAAGACCCGATCTGGTGTTTGTGTCTGTGAAGAGCCTGAGTAGGACTACATCAGCATGCGGGGTGCTGGTGCAGCTGCAGGACGCCTCACCCCTGAACACACAGGAGCACAGACGGCAGTGTCCCTGCGGCCGCGGCGGACCCGGCCGCTCCGCTCCTTGCCGGGGGAACACACCTGCACCGCGCTCCGTGCGCGGCGCTCACCGAGGGCGTCGCTCACCGTGACGGGAGGAGGCTATTCCACGGGAAACTTAGAAACAGCTGGTTTCATCGAGGATGCAGGCCATGCCAGGCAGCCCGTGGCCGCCTCTTCTCTGCGCCACCCATGTTCCCAGCCTTACAAAGCGGGGGGTGCTCCCCAAACCTCAAAAAGGCACCAGGGTCTCAGAGAGGGGGGTGTGACTTCCCAGGGGCCCCCAAGCTGCCCGGCCCCAGCCCCCGCTGTGTAGTTTGCAGACGGAGTCATCCTCCTCCTGCTGATCGGGCAGCTGGAAGGCTTCTTCCTGCACTTGAAGGAATTCCACCTCACGCCCAGCTCCCCTGCGGAAAAGGTGAGTTCTCCACGAAGGTTTACATCTGAGTGGGCGGGTGGGTGGAGCTGGCGAGACCAGCCTTATTCATTTCAGATGAAGCGACAGGGAGGGGAGGTTGCTTTGTTGTCTGTGAGTCTGTCAACCCCCCAGCATCGCTCTGCACACTGGCTTTCCTGCCCACCCATCACCAGCACGCCCACCCACCCACCTGCGTGCCCGCCCATCCAGCCATCCACACCCGTCCATCCACCCAGCCACCCCCGTGCATCCAGCCAGCCACCCACACCTATCTGCCATCCACCTGCTTGTCCAGCCACCACCCATCCATCTACCCACCTACCCACACCTCCCCTCACCTGCCCATCCTCCCCTCTGACCCCCCATCCTCTCACCCCCCCATCCTCTTGCCCCCGTAGTCCCCGATTTCCTGAGGTCTTGCTGGTGTCAGGCCCGCTGGTCTCACCCCTGCCCACAGTGGCCTGTGGTCTGGCAGGGCGCAGGTGGTTGCTCTGTGACATGGGTGTGGGGGCCGGCCCCTGCCCCGCCGGGCGGCCTCATGGGCATCAGCCTGCTGGGGGAGCCAGGACCAGGAGCAGAGGTCATCTTGCAGAGTGGGCGCCACACCCAGGGAGGGGTACTCTTGCCCTGAAGACTGCGCCAGGCTCCAGCCCCCAGGCTGAGGCCTGTATCTGCGGCAGTGGGGTGGGAGCTGTGGCCACACAGTGGGCTCTTCTGCCAGCTGTTGCCACAGAAATGCCAAGTAGCAAACCTCCCAAACCACCCTGGCTTCACCCCACGCCGTTTATTCCAAGGCTGCCCCCCTGGGCTGGCCGGTCCCCGCGGCATCCTGGGCCCCCCCGGGCTGGCCTGAGCCACTTGCAGGTTCCACAGGGGCGGCCCGTGTTCCTGGCATCTCACAGAACCTTGTTCCGCAGCTGCACAACGTCTCGCTGGCTCTGGAGCTGCTGAAGGACCAAGGCCTGCTCAGCCACCCTGTCAGCCCCGAAGGTGAGTGTGCGGCGGGCCTGGGCGTGATCCAGTCCCCAGGTAGCCAGCCTTGGGTGACCCGCAGAGTGGGGTGCGGGGCCTGGGGTCCCATGTGCCGGGGCAGGCCCCTGTATAGCGTGGGTGCTGTGCCCTCGGCTGCCACCTGCCTGCAGCGGGGTTGCCCGGAGTGGCAGGGTGCAGGGAGGACTGGGTGGGCAGGCCTGGGCTGGGCAGTGGTCCTGGCGGCCCTGGATGGCTGCTCATGCCGGCGCCGGCACGTCTACCCACAGACATCGTGAACAAGGACGCCAGGAGCACGCTGGGGGTGCTCTACAGCCTATTTTGCAAGCACAAGCTGAAGGAAAACGCGGCCAGGAAACCCCCAGCATCCCCAAATTGACCATCACTGCCCCCCAGATCTGCTTTGCTAGCCAGCGCCCAAGCTACAGAGGGTCCCCCACATCCAGCCAGCCCTGGGCCTCTGTTTTCCCGCCTGCCGACCCCCCTGCTCTCTCTGGTCTGAATATCTTTGAGCCCACGGGGAATGGACCCCTCTGGAGCAACCTCTGGCCTCGCCCATTTATTTAACAAGTGTGTTTTGGCAGGGGAGGGGGCTGGGGCACTTGCTAGAGTCCTGCGGGGGTGGGGGGGCGTAAATTGGTGTAAATGAGTCCCCCTGTCCCCCAGGCTGGGTGTGGATGGTGCCCTCGCCTCCCCTCTGAGGATCCCCGCAGCCCAGAATGCTGACCTTTACTTGGGCCTGGTTTTGGGGAGCAGAAGGGGCTCTCGAGGGTTAGGGCTGGTGGCCAGAGGCCCAGGCCTCCCCACACTCAGCTGCTCCCCACCTGCCTCTCGGGGCGATGGGCCCCAGGATCTCCCTCCAGGGCAGGAACCCCATGTGGCTCCAAAGCCAAGTTCATGGTCACACGGGGGCATGGGGGTCAGTGTATTGAGTGACCCAGGTCCCCCTGCAGCTTTGGTGAGCTCTGGGGTTGATTTGGGGCTCAGCGCATCCCCTGCTCTGCCCCTGGAGGCTCTGCCACCCTCTCCAGTGAGGCACACCCTTCCTGCACACGTTTCTCAGCGTCCTTATGGGTGGGATGAGCATGGTGCTTCCAGGAGCTGAATTCCAAGGGGACCCAGCCAGGGGGAGGCACACGGGCAGGGGTCCACGGGGTGAGGGTCGGCAGGGGAGGGCTGAGGTGGACACCCAGGGCTGGCACTGGGCTCCTCCCCTGCTCTCCCAGCTCCAAGCCCCCAGGGAGGAGAGATCTGCTGGGTCTGTGCCTGTCACAGGTTCACAGCCTTGGATTCGGGGAGGGCTTTGGGCAGGTGGCCGGCGCGCGGTAGGGCAGACCAGGGTGGGGGACGGAGGGGTCGTCCTGTGGGGAGTGGCATGGGTAACCCTTGGAGCTGGCATCTGAGTGTCTTACCCCCATCCTCACCTGCCCCCACCCCCAGCTCTACACCAGGGAGCTAAGTGTAGATGAGTCACAAGGGTGGGGCCCATGATGGGATTAGTGTCCACAAAGGGAAAGGAGAGAGACCAGGGTGCTCCCTCCGCCCTGTGTGGACTCAGCAAGAAGGCAACCGTCTGTGTGCCCGGAAGCGTGTCCTCACCAGGAGCCAGATGGGCCAACACCTTGAACGTGGACATCCAGCCTGCAGAACTGTGAGAATAAATGTCTGTTATTGAAAGCCCCAGTTTGGTATTTTATTATAGCAGCCTGAGTTGACTAAGACATTAGTCCACAGGGAAAGAAAATTAACACGAGGTCCCCCTGCACACCCTTCAAAATGGCTCAAATTGAAAGACTGACAACACCAAGTGTTGGCAAGGACGTGGAACAACTGAGGTCTCACCCGTTAGGAACGCAGACCCCGTACACCTGCGGTGGCTGTTACTTATAAAGTAAAATGTACCGTATGACCAGACCCTTTAGGGCTGGGCTTTTACCCCCCAGAAGGAAAGCACGTCCATCAAAGGCTTACTCCCAAACTGGGAAGAACCCAACATCTTTGCTGGTGAAGGCACTGACGCGTCAGGGGCCCCTGTAACGGGGTTCTGCTTAGCCACAAAGAGGAAAGGGGTGTTGATAAAAACCATCGTGGATGGTGGCGATGGCCCGAGGCTGAGGAAAACGTGAGACCTGACGTGTGATACGGTTTGTGAGAAATTTCAGAGAAGGCAGAACTGTGGAGAGCAGACAGGGTTAGGGGCCCTGGGTGGCCGGGGCCAGAGAAGGGGCCCTCGGGGTGACAGAAGGGCTCTGCACCCCCGTCCCGGTGGCCTGGTCACGCGGCTGCACACGCCTGTCAGAACATACCAAGCCGCACACCTGAAACGGGAAATTGACCATTTGTGATTTCTTCCTCACTGAAGCTACAGAAATTAATTGGAAAAATGTCAGCTGGGTGAGTGAGGACGGGGACGGAGAAAAGACCCAAGAGGGGCCTCGATGTCACAATTCCCAGAGAGGGAGAGCAGAAAAGGGGGTGCCTAGCTGTGGGTGCCCCCAGGAAGCTTCTAGAGGGAGCTTTTTAAGCCGGGGGAGGGGGTGCTTCTTGAGCAGGTGGAAGGAGCAGGCGGGGCAGGGGGAGGAGACCAGGGGCCAGGGAAGGGGCTGCCAAGGGGCTGGACAGAGAGGGGAGTGTCTGCAGGGTGCGCTCACCCGGGTCCCCCAAAGTGCAAGCTCACCGCTTCCTCGAGGCCCCTGACATCCTCGTCACCCCGTGTAAGTCGCTTGCTCTGAAATCTGCTTTAATGTGAAGCCGGCAGGAGCTGGCGAAGGGGCGTCTCTGCGCCCTGGTAAACCCGTCTCGGCCCTCACGCGCCTCCCGTGGCTGCAGGGCTGCGTCCTGTGACCCGACCCGCGCGCCTCTTGCTTGTTGTTGGTCCATTCACACTTTTGGATGGTGGTAAAATCTACATCACGCGGAGATTTGCCCTTTTGGCCAGTTTTCAGGGTCCCTGAAGGACCTCGCTTGGCTGGATGTTGTTTTGTTATAACGTTGATGCGGAGAAACGGCCGCAACCCCCGGTGACTCCGAGTAGGACGCGGGGACTCGGGCGTTTGCTTCATTAGTGTCACTCTCGGCACCTGCAGGCCTCGGCGGGCTCGGTGCGCCCCGGGCCCGGGCCTGTCCCGCTCCAGGACGTTCTCCCTGCACCCCGAACGGAAACTGCCCCACTAGCCCTCAGCTCCCGCTTCTCCCTCGGCAGCCCCGACTGTCTCCCTTCTGACCCCGGTCCAGGGAACTTTTGTCCCTTCAAGTGGCCGTGGTGTGGGGAAGCGAAAGATCAGGTTCTCCTGCCTGGGCCGGGGCCGCGGGGCACACACACCCGTGACCGGGGACGCCTGGGCCGGGGGCGCAGGGTGCCGCGTAAGTGCTCACACCTGTGCCCGGAGGCCGGCTCAAGGCATCAGGGCAGCCCGAGAGGCCACTCGGAGGCCAGACCACGGGGCGGTGGGAGCCTGAGGACGCCAGAGAGAGGCCAGGGAAAGCGGAGGCTCGAGGGCTGGGAGCTCGGTTGCCTGCCCCCCGCCCGGCCCATGCCTGCCCCCCGCCTGGTGTGCCTGAGCACCTGGGCCCGGAGGCCGTGAAAGCCTGAAGAAGCCCCGAGGGCTCCGGGCGCCCCGTCCGCCTGCCCGGATGGCCGCGAGCCGCCCTGGGCTGCCGGCAGAGGGGCTGCCTGCGTGGCTGACGCTGCTGCCCCATTTTCCACCCCCCTCAATTTCCTTTCTGTTTAATTTTGGGGGGTGGGGGATTTTATGACTCATGGTCTCTGTCACCGGCTGCCGGCCTCGCTTCTGGGACCCCTGCCACCACCCCGGGAGCGCGGGCCGCTCTTGCTCCTTCCTGCGCTTCTTTCCCTGGAACAACAGCCGCGAAAGTTGCCTCAAAGACGTGGCTGGAGACTCGGGGGACCCTCTGCTACTCGGCCCCCGAATGAAAGTGGCGTGGGCTCCCCACAGTCTGAATTCAGCCTCCGAGCTGCGCGGCAGGAGGGACGCGCCCGGCGGGCGGTGGCGGGGCCCAGCGGGCTCCCGGGGCCGGGCCAGAGCCCGAGGTCACTTGGCAGGAAGGTGAAGCGAGCCCCGCTGCCCCGCGGCGACAACCCCCAGCTCCGGCCGGACGAGCAGTGGGGCCTCGCAGGCAGCGCCCACCCAGGCATCGCCTGGGGCTCCGGCTTCTCCCCGCTCGGGTGTCGCGGGGCTCCTTCCTCTGCTTCCTGGCAGGTGCTGGCAGCCGCGGTGTGCCATCTCGGAGCCGCGCACGCCTCTCTTCCCGGTGATCCGTCTGTGCCGGCAGCGCCATCTCAGCTCCGAGCCTTCTCCCCAGCCTGCCTGCCGCGCAGCCCCCGGCTCCAGGCCCGCCAGTTCCTTCCTCCCGTCCCGCCCGCGCTTCCTGGCTTTTCCTCGAGCAGCTCACACACTCCTCGGCGCCCCGTCGGGGGCAGGGAGCCCCCGAGCTCTCCGTTCCCCTCACCCCCGGCACCCCCTGCTCTTCCCCACCAGACCCACATGTCCAACTGCTCTGGGCACAGCTCCCCTTGGGGTGCGCACCCCAAACTACCCCATCCAAGTCAGATGTGACCCTTTGCCTGTCCTCCCTCCAGCCTCCGGGCCCCCAGGCCCGACACGGCCTCACGCCCGCCCTTCCTCCTTCCCCTCCTGGGCACCAAGTCCTGCCCTTCCCGCCCTGGGCCCGCCTCCGCCCCCTGTGCCCACCTCTCCCCCCGCTCCCCGAGGTCCAGGCCCTCGCCAGCTGTTAGGGGGGATGTGGTCACTCCCCAGCGGGACTCCCTGCCTCTGTCCTCGCCGGCCGCAGCCAGAACAGAAACTTGGGGTTTTCTGTTCTGGGAACGTGGTCAGATGTCCTGCTCTAAACCTCCCCCAGCCTCCACCCCGGCCCTCCGGCACCGCGGGCTGTGTGGTCTTCTTGGGGGACCATGTCCTGCCTCCTGCCCACCCCAGCTTTCCAAGCTGCTTTCAGCCAGTTCCCCGGAGCCCTGTGTTCTTTCCAGCTCGTCCCAACGCTGTCACCCCTGCCCGAGACACCCTCATCGCCCCAACTCAGGGGCTTGTCACAGGAGGAGTGGGGGTATCCAGGAGGAGGGTGCAGAGGAGGGGTGAGTCCCGGGGCAGATGGGGGTGCAGTGCTGGGAGGTGGGTGAGGGACACGCCTCCCAAGAGGAGACTGAGAAGAGGGGCAGGGGAGCCGGCCTCCTGCTCGGCCCCCCATCCATCGCCCCCCTCCCCGGCCCTCGCCCCCCTCCCCCCGGGATCTGAGCCCCATTGAAGTCGCAGCCGAAGCTGGCGCGCTAATTAGAGTGGGCCGGCTGGAAGCCGTCCAGGGCCTGGGAAGGAGCTGCCAGTCTTGGGCTCGGTGTGCAAACAGCTTCAGAGTGACGGGAAATGCCTCGAAGGCCGGGGTGCCTCGCGTCGAGCCGCTTCCCAAAATAACCCAGGGGCAGCTGTCTCTGCTTCTGAAACTGGGTCTGGCTGCCCGAGCGGCAGGAAGCCCTGGGCCCCACACCAGCCCTGCTCTGGGAACAGATGGCGCGAGGAATACTTTTTTCTTTTCCCAAAGTCAGCTGGTGAGCGAACAGCTTGTCTGGAGAAGTGTGTCCCCCTCTCTCTTTTGGCAACAGATCAAAGCTGCCACCCCCATCCGGTGCCTGCCCCCACGGCCTTCTTTCCTTGTGGGGGAGCCCCCTCCCCCTCCCTGACCTCCCGGTGGAGGGGCCGCGCCCTTCCTCCCCTGGGCTCCGGGGTCCTGTCCACTGGGCTTACCCCTTGCAGCAGCCGGGGCCCCCAGAGAGGTCTGGACTGAGCGGGCGACAGACTCTGGGAGGCCTGAGTAGTGGAAAATGACAATGTGGGTGTCCCAGAAGTGGGGCGTTCTTCCAGGAAGAGCCAGCTGGTTGACCTGAGTCAAGAAACAATTGCGTGGACGCCTCCATTTATCCAAGAGCACTTCCAGTCAATCAGCGCCGATTGCCTGAGACAGGGCACCCCCACAGGCGCTGACACCCCCAAATCACCACACACGCTACCCCCAGCAGCCCTGCCCGAGCACCTGCCCGCACAGGCTGCACCGCGAGCCGGGAGAGAGCACTCAGGCCGGGCTCCCCAGGGGCCTCAGCCCAGGAGGATGCAGCAGGGAGCACGCTGGAGAGAGGGAGGCCTGATGCCCGCCCCTGCCGCGAGGCTGCGGATCACGTCCCTCCGCGTCTCAGCTTCCTCGGCTGTCAGAGGCCGTAACGGGAATCTCCGTAGCCTCTGTGGGGTTATTAGGAAAGTGAGAGAGAATCCAGCTGAAAGGCTTGAGACATGGCCGGGCACGTGGCATCCAGTCATGCCAGTGACGTCACCACCACCGTCACACCACCGTGTCTGCCATCTTCACCCTCCCCATCACCACCGTCACTACGCCCAGAGAAGTCGAACCGAAAGCCCCTTCCCGTGGGTCTGGCGCGGGTGCCGTGGTGTGAGGTCGGGGCCTGCTCGCCATTGGAGCTGGGGACAGTACTGACGAGTCACATCATTGGGCGAAACCTCCCTGGCCCTGGCACATCCCCCCGCCAGGCCTGTCTGTGGGCGCCACACTGCCCAGCACAGGAGGCACGGGGGGGCCTTGGCTGGCCGACCTGCCGACCGTGCCCTCTTGCCCCTCCCAGGCTGCGGCAGATCCAGACCTGCCTGGTGGACTTGAGTGGGCCTGGCCGGCGCCGTCCCCAGGAGACAGCAGCGTCAGAGCTGAACCCGACTCTGGCGTCCCTGCTCCCACCTCCGGCTGCTTCCCCTGGTCCTGGGCCAGGCTGCCGGCTCGCCTCGCGCAGCTAACACGGAGGCCAAAGAGGGCCCGTGGGGTGAGAGGGGCCTCCCGGGCCTCTTGGAACTGCGAGTCTTGCACCAGTCGCTGTCTTCTCGGAACCAGCTCCCTCATCTGTAAAATGGGGTGATTTTCCTGTTCAGTTTAACCCCAGGGTGGGAGTCCTGGGAACTGCCTGAGTGACGACGGGCAGGGCGGCGGACGCGTCCCCTCACCGTGCTTCAGCCGCGATGCTCAGACACCCTGGCCGCCCCCCGCGCCCACTTGCTCCCCTGCGGAGCGCGACCCTGGGCCCCTTCCGGGCCTGCCTTGCAGCTTGACGTGCCGGCCGCTGAGCCCCGGGCGGCCGGGCTGATGGTGGTGAGGGACGTCCTTGTGCTGATGGCGTCCGGTGGCACCGGTCGCCCGGGAGGGGGGCTGCCTGTGAGCGTGGGGTCTCTGCTCCCCGCCTTTCGGGGTTACAGCAGCTTGCCGGCCAGCTGCCCCCACCCTGCTGCTGCCTCGCCCACCTCACTCCAATTTTTTCATTTCTAGAAGTTTTATCTAGAAATCTCTTGGCGATTTCACAGCCTCTTGTCCTCATCCGTGCTTCCATCCCTCTGTTCATTCTCCCCAGACGGCCAGCGCGGTCACCGGGCTCTGCGGCGGCCCCGGTCTGCTGCCTGCCGGGCTCTTCCAGGGCACCCTTCCCCTGGGTCTGTGAGCTGAGCCACGGTCGCTTCTGCTGGCCATCCCGTGGGGTCTGCGCGGACACGGGCGCCTCCGGAGGGAGGTCAGACCTGCTGCAGGAGCGAGGGCCCCCGGCTGAGCTCCTGCAAATCATTATTATTATTATTATTTTGAACATGTAGCCTTGATCCCTGTCAACAGCCTTGCACGGCGAGTGTCACACCGGAACCTCCGCGCACACTGCCAGGCCGTCTCGGCCCACGTGCACCCCCGGGTCCCTCGTCACACGCTCAAGGCATCGTCGAAAAGCCAAGACTGGGAGCCTCTGTCCCCTCTGGCTCCTCCTGCTGGGCTCCCCTCATTCTCTCTGCTTCCCACCACCTTCCCCAACACCCCTCTGCTGCTGCCCTGCCCCCCACCCCAGCCCCCTTTAAATTAGTCCACGAGGTGGGTGTCAAGCCCTCGTGGGGCTGCTTCTGGTGATGACTTTGGGAGCGATTTCCCCACTTTCCATCTTCAGGTTTGTCCCCCAACTTACTCCAGTGCTGAAAGCCCTGGGGAGTCAGCTCCACGGGCTCCCCACCAGACTCGCATGCTGATTGGGCCCAGGCCCCCACCAGAGCTGCGGGGGCGTCACAGCACAGGAAGATGAGGGACCCCACTTGGCAGACGTCCCCGTGCCAGCTTGGTGACTGCTGGCTCTGGAGAGTCCCACCGGCGAGGGCATCCTGGGCTCCTGCCCGCTCCGCCTACACCGCGTGGCTCTCGGGACAATGCGCGTGCAGAGCACGCTCCTGACACGCAGACGTGCGTCCTGTCTGGTGGCTCTGCAGGGAGCTTATTGCTCGGGAAGCGCGTGTCACCGCGGAGTGGGAGTCGCGCCTGCGCTCTGTGGACTGTTAATAAGGAGCAAAGTGCCTTGAAACTTCTCTTTCCATCTCTGCTCCTCCCAGTCTGCATGTGGAGGTGGGGAGCTGCCCCCATCCCTTCCCCTCCACCCTTTACTCCTTGTCAGAGCCCCCCAACACCCAGACCTATGTGCCAAACTGGTCCCTGCTCCAGCCAGGTCGTGGGGGAGCAGCACCCCCAGGACAGCCCTCCCTGGCATCAGCACCTGCCACCACCAGGAGACTGCCTAGTGACAGTCAGCGAGGGCTGCTTGGGGGGGGGAGTCTTGATGGCCAGCTGGTCCCAGCAGTGCCGGAGGGCGGGACCTGCCCGGGGGGTGGGGGGCGGGACCCCAGCCAGCAGAGGCACAGACAGGTGTGGAGGTGCCTACATTCCACAGGGACAGCGGCCATCCATGCTCACCTGTGGGAGGCAGAGGCCACAGGGGTCCCTGTGGCATCGGGCAGAACGTTCTAGCAGAAGGGCCGTGCGGGTGGCACAGCCGCCGTAGAGATTGGTGAGTGGAGGGAGCACACCCAGCTGCAGGGATTCTGCCTGGGGTCCCAGCACCCCCGGGCCAGGCACCCTGCTCAGCCCGCCCGGGGCCAGCAACATCTGGGCCGTCGTGGGCGGGGGCCGGGGGAGCCCACCTGCCGCCCTCCGTCTAGAATGCAGACCCGGCTCCTTCTCCACCCAGGTCTGAGCTTGTCGGCCACAGCTCCTGGCCCCGCCCGGCCTCTGCGCGTGTCACTGTGTCACCCCCCTGTGTGCTGCGCGTGTGTGAGCTCCAGCTCCCCCGTCTCTCCCCCGTCTCCCCCGGAGCAGCAGCCCTGCAGGTCTTGGTCCCGGCCCCCCACGGTGCCCCGTGCTCAGCCATCGCGGGGCCAAGCGGGGGGCAGCGGATGGGCCGTTGGGCGGGTGCGCCCGGCCCTGGTGGTATGTGGGCACTGGGGGCACCTGCCGGGTGTGCTGGCGGGACAGAGAGCGGGGGGGGGGGGCTCCCCGCGGAGGGCGGCCATGGCCCTCCTCCAGGGGCTCTCGCCGACCTGCTCCCCACCTGCGTGATCCCCGCGCCTTCCCTCCCTGGGCCCGGCTGCGCAGAGAACGCCATGGGGGCCGCATCTATTCAGCCGAACCACCCAGATGGAAAAGCCTGCAGAAGGGAAGACCAATATTTATTCATTACCATATTCAGAAATTAGACTGGGGAGCCACAAATAGACGCTTCTGCAGCGCGTCTGGCCCTGCCTCCCGCTCCCGCAGATTCCTCGTTCGCGGCACGTCCCGCGCCTCCCGCTCCGGGTTTGGCTTGAACGCTTGCCAGCCCCTCGGTTCTTTTCTGAGCGATTGGCGGGAAGGTGGGGCGTCCATCCAGCGGCGCCAGGATGTTCTTTTAAAAGGATGCCGCCGTTCCCACAATGGCTGAGCACGGAGCAGTTTTGGGGGTGACTTGTTCCACAGCAATGGCCTGAACAGCCGTCCAGCGGAGACCGGGTGTGAAAATGCGCTTGGCCGACATACGTGCGTGTGGTGGGCACCGAGGCCAGGCCACCCTGCTTTGCTTGGCTCCCTCTACTCCTCCCTCCACGGTAGACCCTGTGACCCCAAATCGTGTTGCCTTAATTGTCTGTATTCACGCACACAGACTGGGGGTGGGGGAGTCATGATGTTACAAAAATGTGATCAATATTTTACTCTCGTCTGTATTTTGCTTTCTGATTCAACAATTCTGTGTGAAAATCCCTCCCAATACCCTGTAGAGATCCGATTTATTCTTTTAAATGGTTGCATAAAATCCCGTGGCCCACCCCTCGTTAGTCACCAGTTCCCCGGGGGCTGGCATCAGCGCCTGGCTCGTGAGAGCCTATTGTTAACTTTTCAGGAAATTTGTGAGCCAGTTATTAAAGGCAGCCAGTAAAAAAATTAAATTCTATAAGCTTATAATTAAACACATTATCTTTAAAAGTAATAAATGCTCAAAACAAATCACTTCCTCATTATTTCGCCATCTTGATGCGTTTGAATTTATTTCTGTCCTTTGTAAATACTCTAATGGTTTGCTGCTGTGCGTCTCTCCCCAAGTCAATCCTCAGGCACATGTTACAAATCAGGGCTTGACTTAGTGCTTCAGTGGATGTTTAGGCTTAAGAAACACTGTGTTGGGGTGTTTTTTTTTTTTCTTTTCCAAACATGATTTCAACACAACGTGCTTCCAGAAATACACTCTTACCGGCTAATGGAAGTGCAATTCAGACCCAAAACTGGGTGCCTGGTTTAAGCTTTTCAAAAACAAGGATCTGTAGTCTGGTTTATTTCACATGTATTACAAATGTTTAGAAAAGACCCTCGTCAAATGCTGCGAAGGCAGGCGGCGGCAGCCGTGAGGTCAGCCTTCCACGCGACTCTGAAAAATAACACCTTTGGCCTTGGAAGCGTTTCTAAAATTGGTGCAAGGAAACATTGCTGGGATGTTTCAATGCCAGTCTATGAAGTTCAGTACCTGAGGACGGTGGGCAGTGCCCCAGGGCTTCTGTGAAGCCATCGCAGCTGCTGATCTGGTTAACTCGGGGTGGAGAGCCCACATCTGCACCCCAAGATTGCGGCCGTTCCTTGAATTTGGATTAACCTTGACCAGCTCCGTTCACCCGCCCGGTCAGCAAGGAAACGCAACGCAACAGACTGTTTTTCTCATTTGTGCGAAGAAGAAAAATGTCTTCCTAGCGTTTCAATCTAGAACTGATCTCGTCCCCGGGCAGGCGAAGCGCCCCTGTCCATGCCCCAGGTGACGCCGACAAGGTCACCTTGGCTTTTAACAAGCAGCAGCGCTGGCCTGCGAATCGCCCCTGGAGCTGAGGGCCGCCTGGCTTTAGAAGGGACTCTAAAAAATCCAAAATAAAATGGCCCTCCGTGGAGTAGAAAAACAGCCAGGCGTGGTTATAAGAAGGCCAATTAAAGATTTGTGGGTCCCTTGTTAACTACACCTCAAAAAACAAACAAATAAACCAACGAAAAACCCAAGGGAGCATTTCTGAAAAGAGGAAAAAATATATTTTAAAATATCTTGAAAACCAAAGTGAATATAGGTTCAAAGATAATTAAAAAAAAAAGAGAGATACAATTTCCCCGTGGGACATGGTGGGGGATTCGGGTCCAAAGATGTGACCCTGCTTCACCTCAACAAACATCATTTGGGGAAAAGGAGCTGCATTGTCCTAAGACCGCCTAGGACGAGGGTTAGGATACAGCGCAGTGTTTCAAGTTCACCTCCGGTTACTGCACACCCATTGACAAATGACATTCATTTTTCTCCTTTTATTTTTTCGTTTATTTTTACATTTTCAGGTCCTATTTTTTATTTTTTAATTTTATTTACTTTTAAAATTCCTGAGGTAGCATCGGTTTACAGCGCTGCCTATTGATTCCGGGGCATCCTTTGTATTCTTTTACCCAAAGACAAAATCCTAACTTCAATTCTGTCCACTGGAGGAAATAGAAAACAGGAAGAGTCAGTTTCATGCAAATACCACATTTTTTAAATGAAAGAACTGCCGCCCAGACCAGAAGTTTGTGTGACTGACATGCTTAAGAAGCGCTCACATTAACAACGTGAATTCAATGGAGCTACTGATGGCAAATTGCACAGCCCACCCCACCCCACCCCACCGCGAGCATCTGAGCTCTGCCCCCATCCTGAGTGCCGGCTGCTGGGAGGGGTGGGCCCTGGCGGCCATCTTGGGAGCTTTTAATAGGGGCGTCATGCACATGGGCTTAAGATTTCTTTCTTCGCGAGGGCTGCGTAGCTGACAACCATCCATCAGTTTGGCATAGACTCTTCCATGTTTACTTGAGTTTATTTTTTGGATATAAAAACAATCATTTGTTTCTACTAAAGTTATGCAAAGGTAAGGAGGGTCCCCAAATTTAGCAGACACCCTGCTTACTCCTGTAGCGGCAACTCCACTCCCCATCATTCGTGGGTAACTGGACCTTCTCCCTCTCGCCTTTAACAGCCCCCGCGTTCGCTGCAGCAAAGTCTCTTTTGTTTGCATTTGTGGAGGCTGTTGGCCAGACCCAGAACCCACGAGAAAGGTTCTGACCTGGCCACAGTTTTTTAGACCCTTTGCCTGGCAACACATTGAGGAGCCGCCCTTTGTAGGGCCTGGTCAGGCCAGCCAAGAGGACATGCAGGCCGGGGGCGAACAAGCGTCAGCGGTCATCGCCTGGGTCTCACTCGCTCTTCAGCAAAAAGGAGACCACCAGCGAACACCCGCGCCGGGCAGCACGGCTCGCCCGCTGCCACAGGTAGGCTGAGCGTTTGGCAGAAGCCCACATAAGCCTGCTGGGAGAATAGGTTGACTATGTAAAATTTAGAATAAAAAGTATTCTATCTTCTACGGCTATTAGTGACCTTGGGCACACACCTTTATTTTAATACATTTTAAAATCCACGTAGCCGTGCACATCTCTGCGTGCGTGTCTTCCCGGGGAGCGGCGTGGCCATTTGTCAGCCGGCCGCCGCGCCCGTGCCCCTGTCCACAAGTGTCACTTTGTGTCCATTCTGTCCACGCCGGGTGCAAGGGTAGGTGCGTTTTGGAACGTTAATGGATGTTTTCAGGTTGCTCTCAGCAGAGGTTGTGATAATGAGTGCGCCCTTTCCGCACGCAGCTGCTAACTCTAAATGGATAGGTTTATCGATGGGCAGCCTGATAGCTGTAAAGTGGCATCTCATTAGCTCACTTGGCGCCCCTCCCCCACGCAGCGGTGGGAAGGCCTTTTCCTAGGCTTTGATGCCATTTGGATTCACTCTGTAAAATGCCTCTTAATGTCTCTTTATTTTTTTTATACTGGGTTGCTTATTCCCTTTCTATCAGCTGGCACATGCTTTCTGTAAATTAAACATACACCTTATATATGTTCTTTTTGTGCGTTTAAATCTCTGGTTCACATACTGATTTCGTGTTCTGTTTGATATAAAAATTAATATTTTTTATTAATAAAAATATTTTACAAATATTTATTATTCCTTCTATAGCTACCGGGTATCTGTTCTCTTGGTTAGGCACTTTTCCCTTCTTCCAGAAAGTTCATAGAACCCTTCAGAAGTTCTTGTTGAATTTTTATTGTTTTATGTAAGTCTTTAATATAAAGTTTATTTTCACATGCAGCTGATAAAGGGGTCCAATTTTATTTTATTCTGGGTGGGTAGCCAAACACACCAGTATCACTGGCAAATATTTGTGGTTTAGCGAAGCAATAATAATAATTACATATTAATTGGTGATTTCCCATTGTATTGAAATATTACTTTTGTTGCATTAAATTGTCATATAGTCACATATATTTCTGTATTCTAATCTGTTTATTCTTATGCTAAGGGCTTATAGAGTCAGAGTTCCTTTGTCGCATGTTTTTTATTTGGGGAGTTTTAGCAAGACAACTATGGTACTACTCCTGGGGTGAGGGACTTAAGAGTGCCACTCTCCCTATCAGTGCACTCACTCGGGGAGGCTGTGATGAACGCTGGTGACACAAGACAAGAGCAGCTGGATCCCTGAGTCACTTGGTGGAGGAGGGCTTCCCGGGGGCATTGTCGGAAGACATCATCTTTGCATGAATGACAAATAACCTTTTGCTTTGACCTCAGCATAGCCTATGCCGTCCTGACTAATAACGGGTGCTGCTGCGTCTGAAAGCTAAAATAGACTGCATCAGCTTGGTGGCTGCTGGTGGGTGCCAAGGAAACGGATATTGGAGGCTGGGAGATGGAAATCCCGAGATGAATGATGGCGCATTCACTTCCATTAGTCTGCATTAACGTAGAATCCGTTGAGCTTGCGATGCTAAAACAAGAGGGGAGAAGCATTACTAAATGTGTCTTGGCTTTTGACTGCACTTGAGGTTTTGAAGAAAGATGTGGACTCAGGAAATCACTGGGTGGTGAGCAGAATTAAAGAGAAAAATGAAATTTCAGCTATTGGGGGCTTAGCGAAGAAGTAAATGGGGGACATAACTGATAATGAGAGATTGAGAAGAGACTTTGAAAGATTCAAACCACCTTCAGGCAAAAAGCAGATTCAACAGGTCATGTGGATTCAAGGCAATTCCCATTGTATCGTGAGTGAGACGGGGCAAAAAGGCAAATAAATTGACATCTTTATCGCAAAAGGAACTTTTGGATGGAGGTGCGGGACATGGAACAAATAAATCAGAAGCTTATTAAATGTTTAAGGGTATTGTATTGTGAAAGAAACCCACAGCTTGCACTAGAGTGAGTTGTTGCTCACGGCTTCGAACAATCTGGGGTCCCCCCCCCAGCCTTCATAGGAAACAGAAGCCAGTTGCATCACGCAGAAGCCAGTCGCGTCACAGCCCCCCCAAAAGGCCTGTTCTGCCATGCCCGTCTCAGCTGTGGCCGAGGAGGAGGACGGGGTGATGTCGTCGGCTGTGGGAGGACAGAGAGCAGGGGCTTCCACCCAGAGGGCCTTAGCCAAGAAACCTCGGAGCAGGGGGCTGCCACTGTCAGCAGGGCTCAGAGCTGCCACGGGATGAAGACGGGCTGTCCCCACTCTCCCCACTTCCAAGTGAGGCGTGGGTGGGTGTCCTGGCCTCCGCCGCGCACGCTGGTCTGCACGGAGGCTGGGGGTGGCGTCTGTAGGTCTCCAGACCGGAGGAGACGGACACAGACCCAAGGGAGAACACAGAGCAGGGGGCGCGTGGATTCTGGATTTCACACTGGACTCAGTAGCCTCGGCAATCGGAGAGTCTGTCCTGAGGAGCTGTGAGCACTTTCTGGGGGAGACAGTGACTCGGGCCAGGCCCCGGGAATGCAGGCCTAAGACAGGGGGCCTCCCGCCGGGGCCCTGAGGCGGCCAGGATGCTCCTCCGGGACAAGGGGCATTGCCTGCAGGGGCCAGGGCTTCAGGTGGCCCCGAAAAGGCGACGTGGGAGGGAGGGGCGCCAGCGGTGAGGCTGCAGGGCAAGTCATCCCGGAAGACTGCAAGTCCGGGGCGCGCGCGTGTGTGTTTATGTGCGTGTGCACGTGCGTGTGCGTGTGTTGCGATGGAGAGAGGCTGTAGCTTGCTCTGGGAACTGGGCTGCGACCCCCCGGGCTCTCCAAAGAAACCTCAGTCTGCCCAAGGCTGTGTCCTAGCAACCAGTGCCAGCCGCTTCTGCCCCATCCTTGCTCTTTCTGGCACTTTCTCTGCCTCGGCCCTGCAGAGGGCTGTGCAGGGGGTAGGAGTGGGCCAAGAGTCCCCGTTCCAGTCCCCATCGGATGGGACTCGTAGGGTCGGTTAGGAAGAACTCGCACCGACGACACCTAAGATGGAAGCGCCCGCGCGCCCTGTGCTGTGGGAGTGACGTTGCTCGGGCCAAATCGTCACGGGAACGAGACCCCCGGGAGAAAGGGTCCCGCGTGGCCCCCGGGGCGTCGTTACTGCAGACAGAGCCTCCGCCTGGCCAGGGTGTCTCTCTCCCGGGCTCACCAGCCGGCGTCAGCACTTGGCCTTCCGGGATTTATCCCTAAGCCAGGGGCTGAAGCGCTCCGGGAAGGGCAGCCCCAACTCGCCCGAGGCCTCAGGGTTAACCGAGGACAGCCGCAGCGCCCCGCGGTCTCCCCTTTCCAATCAGCTCCTGTCCTGCCCTGTGGGGGGTGGTGCCACCTGGCTTCTCCAGGGTCCTGGCCTGGGCCCCCGAGGACTCAGGTAGACTCAAGACCCGCTATCCCTAATGCCACCCCAGACAGCCCCTCGGCTGAGACCCCAAGCCCCGGGCCCCGCCCTCCCCGACAGTGACAGGTCGCACGGGTGCGGAGACACGACAGTGAATTCTGACCCCGCGAACAGTTGACATGACGCTCCTTTATTAAAACCTAAGGACATCTTTATAAAAACTACTGTATAGAAAGACAAAAGCAGTGCAACAGCAGTCAGTGTAAAACACGTTATTATTATTACATTATATTATTATTATTATTATTATTAGGAATATTATTGGTTTTTGGTTTTCCCAGTTATCAGCTCCCAGAGAGACCCCAAGCCGGCCCAGGTCACCTGTGCAACCCCCACAGCCGTGCACCTCTCTGCTGACCCCAGGAGGACACACTGACCTTCGGGGGTTCCTGCCTTGTTGGGGTGACTGAGCCCCTCGCCCTCGGCATCCCCATTAAGTTATTGCACATCAACCGGAAGCTGACAGTGTGGTTATCTGACCGTGACGGACCCCACTGGTTTTAAAATAGAAAATTGGGAAGAAACTGGGCATGAGAGCTGAGGTCCCGAGAACAGGCCCTGGGGTCGCCCGTTCGGCTCCAGCTGCGGCCGCACTGGATGCGCATGCGGCTGTGTGATCGGTCACTCGCGACCACCTGCACCCGTGACCTTCCAGGGCCTCAGCTGGCGCGTGTGGGGCCCTACAGGCGTGGGGTGGGGGTTAGAGCAATTCCACAGGGCAGCTCATTGCACGAGCCCAGGAGTCGCTGTTCACAGCACAGTCTGCAGTAAGGGGCCCCTGGGCCCGTTACCATCATGTTGTGAATGGTGCCCCTGGGGTGGGCACTGCAGCAGCCCTGAATTTCAGTGTGTCAAGGGCAAAAGCATCAGGGCTTTGACATGAAGGTAGGAGTTCTAGAGACAGAGGGACTAACTCACCAAGCATCTATCTAGCACCGACTGCCTGGCAGGGTCTTGGGCTGGAAACTATGGGGATGGGGGTGGGGGTGGGGTCAGTGCCACCTCCAAGGTCACTTTCGTGGGCGGGATAGGTAAGAGTTCCTCGCTTGTTTTGTGGGTCTGAGCACCCCTCACTCTCAGGCACACAGTCATCTCACAGGGATCCGGTTCTCCCCCGGACTCGCACATCCCTGCCGTCCCTGTCCGGGGCGGAAACTGCTCCAGACAGGCACTGGGCACGGAGCTGCATAACTACTTGTTGAATAGATGAGTGAATGCATGTGTGAACAAATGGACTTTCTAGAATCTTCTATGTCACCTAACTGCCCAGGACTCCCAGCCAGTGCTGTGTCTGAGCTACTTGTGCAGGGGAGGCTTGCGTGGCACTGGTGGCTGTGCTGTGTCTGCTTTCTGGGGGGCACAGGGTGTCACACGTGATGTGTCCCGGGGTGGTGACCAGTTTCACTCACTTGCTGTCCCCTTGAGCTGTCGGAGGGTAAACGCCATCGGGGGCCAGGGAGACACCGCCAGTGTCCACCGGGTTAGCAGCGCAATCATCTCTCTCCTCCAACCCCAGGTCTTCAGAGCAGACGGGGTGGCCGGGGGCGGGGGCAGGGGGTCTGGGTGGGCGGGACAGTGACAGAATTGTCCTGGTGATTCCACTGGAGGCTGCTTCATCTCCTCGGATATTTGAGGGACCTGTGGGCTGACACTCATTTGGGGGAGCTGATTAACCAAGTTGAAAATCTGAAAATAAACAATAACAATTTGTGAAAGCCGGTGACCCCAGGCAGCTTGTTTCAGGGTGTGAGTGACCGGGCTGGGGCCGGGCAGGGCCAGCGGCGAGAAGAGAGGCAGAAGCTCTAATGCCGACCTGGGGTGGCCGGGGGTCTGGGCGTGCCGGCACGGCCACCCCACAGTCGCGCTGTGACTGACATGACCCAAGGGTGCTTTGGGGTTGACACGAGTTGGGGGTGTCTCTGCGAGGAGGCAGCCAGGACCCCCAGCCCTGGCAGGTGTTCCTGATGCTCCTGGTCCTTCTCTCACCCTGAGGCCAAATTTTCTGGAAGAGGGGAATGTTCTGATGAGGGGAATTACCGCCACCTGCTCCTGCCTACCTGCTCCTTTTCTAAAGTAGCAAAGGAAACGCAGCAGGAGACGAGTGACCTGTGGGAGCGTGTGTGTGTGTGTGTGTGTGTGTGTGAGTGTGAGAGTGTGTATGCATGTGCACGCGTGTGCACGCACGCGTGGGCGCCTGGTGTGTGCACATGCGTGTGTGCAAGTGTTTTCAATTAAGGCCTGTTCCCTGTGGGTCCTGGTCAGCTGGGGCCGCTTCTCCGGGGGCGGGCGGGGCCGTTCGGAGATCAAGGTGAAGACAGAGGCCCGTGGCGCTACCAGCTACTGGTTCGGAGGAGATTGCAAAATGCACAAGTGACACCGGCCACACACAGGAAACAAGGGAAGCATAAAACTGCTCGTTAGTAACACAGTTCCCGGCGGGAAGAAGTCCCTACGAATACAGAGCTGGTGACACGAGCCAGCGGAGAGCGCGTTCCTCGGCGCGGCCGCCACCGTCTCTCGTCATCTGCTTTTGTGTTATTACTGGTGCTGTGTGCACGCGTGCGCGGAGACAGCCAGAAGCTCACGGCACAGAGTAAAAGTGGGCAGCTGGAGGGCCGGCTGGGGGTCACCAGGAGCGACAGCTACGACTGGACTGGAGCCCGCGCCGGCCGCCTCTCCCCGGGGACGCTGGCTGGCGCCTGCCCCGGCAGCATGGCCGGGTGGCACAGAGATGGCCCGCGGTCCTCGGGTGTGAGGAGCCCGCGACCCCGGGAGGGACACACCTGCACACAGGTGAGTGAGCGCCCTGCCCCCGCCCTGTGCCTCCCACACGCTTGTTGGGGAGAGACTGGAGCTCTGAGAGGTGAAGCGATTCCCCCAGGAAGGGCAGCGCAGCGGGCCCCACGCCCTGCACCGGGCTGCGAGGGCTGCCGCGCGCGTTACAGCGGGCCCCATCTGTAAGGGTCCATCCCCAGTAACGCCCCACTCCGGGATGCAAGTCAGGGGAATGTGGTCTAGCAGGTCGTGACCTGTGGCCCGGCGGGTGTCGCCGGTGTCCCCGAGGGGCAGGGAGGCAAAGCCCCCAGCTCCCTCTTGGTAGAGAAAATGCCCGTGTCTGAGCAGCTATGAGAGCGTCTCCCGGAACTGGGGAGCAGAGACGCAAAGCTCTCAGTGCCTGGAGGGCCCTGGGGGGCACAGGGGAACCTGGGTCAGCGGGCACGGGACCTGCCCAGATCACACTGCTCTCGGTGCAGGCTGCACCGAGGCTCAGGTTTCCAAGTCCTGCACATGGGATGCAGGTACGGGCCGATCCAGCTGGACTTAATTTGTGCAGCTACATGACTCACAATGAAGCCCCAGACTTGGCTCCCTGCGCGTGTCTGGTCTGGTTCTGCCCTCCCCGGGGTCTCGGCCTCCCTGGTTTCTTTTGTTTCCTCGGGGCCACGGAGCCTGTCCTGCTGCAGGGCCTCAGCCCTGGCTGCCGCTCTGCCTGGAACGCCTCTCCCTGTCCTCAGTGTGTCTGCTTGCCTCGTGTGTGTTGTTCAGACCAGACTTAACTGTCGCTGCCAGCAAGGCCACTCACACCCACGCGCGCCGGCCACTGCGACTGCCTTCTCAGCCGAGAGCTAACCCCGTGCTTCCTTCTCCTTCGCCCTGTTTCCTCACACTTCCTCCACAGCTGGACACAGCAGGCGAGCAGGGGCCTGCCCACTCGCCGCTGTGGCTGATGGGCAGATGGTCTGAGCGCAAGACCCCAGGTCCAGCCCAGTGCAGACAGGGGTCAAGGCAGACGTGCGTCTCCAGAGCCCACAGGGCTGAGCTAGGATCCTGGTGTCTCTAACCCAGTGGGAAGAGGGTGTCTACACTGGCAGTGGCCTGTAGGGACATAGGAGCCCACTTCCAGAGTGATGCCCTCCACGTGTGTCCAGGGCAGCGGGCTGGGTGGCAGTGGCAGCGTGAAAGAATAATATGGGTGTCCAGGTTGGCATGGATGCCCCACCTTTAAGTGGGGGAGCAGTTTCTAGAACCTTCTAGTACCCCTCTAAGTTTCCATAGCGTGTGTCTGGCAATGACCTCTGTCTGTCTCCCCCCCCCCCCCGACTCCCCAGGGGCATCCCGGCTGATCCATCCCCCTTGTCACCCACACACAGCAGGGCTCAACACAACGTGCTGCGTGTGCAAGCAGCGGGCGTGATGGCAGAGGACTTGGAGTGTGGGGCCACCACTGGAGAGCTGCTCCAGGCACTCGGCTGGGGTGCCCTGGGCTGGGGAGCTGGGCTTTGGGTTCCCACACCCTTGAGGCCTGATGTCCTGGCTGTGTGACCCTGGCACCTCTCCCCTGCTCCAAGCCATTTCTGCGGGGTCTTCCTCCTGCCCCCCGGATGGTGAGGATCCGTGACCTCGTGCCCGTTCCGAGCGTCCTGAGATGTGTCTCTCATTATCACTGTGGCCACAGCAGTGACCCTCACTGGGCTTCCCAACCCCAGTGCCCACGACAGCCAGCCCATCCGGTTCACCACCAGCCACAGAGAGGCGCAGAGCCCAGGACCTGGCTCGTGACCCGTGCCCGGGGAGCCGCGGGGGACCAAGGGGAACCCATCGACTGACCACACAAAAGGAACCCAAACCTGCACACACGCGCACACACATGCACACACACGCACTCACGCGCGCTCTGACACGAGCGGCGCCGGCCGCTGGAGGGAGTGGGCCAGGGCCCTCGCCCCCGTCGGCCGGAGCTCGGCGCGGCCATCCTGAGTCCACCGCGGCCTCACCTCTCAGGAGCCGCCAGCCCAGATGGGACTGTTGCTTGTGGATGGGCGGCTCTGAACCCTCCCCTGCGCCCCAGCCTTGCCCCGAGTTCGCTCCTCATCTTGGAAGTCCGTGGCGGGTGGTCCTGGGCACGGCGGGTGTCCCCCTGGGCTGCAGCCGCCTTGGCTTCCTGGTGTCTGGCCAAGTGCTTCTTTTTGGAGGCTGTGCCGGGAGCTCCGGGTCTCACCTCCCGCATCCTGAGGCAAAAGGGTTTTCTGGGGAAGCAGAAGGAAACAAAATGTCACCGGCTGTCTCCGCAGGGGGCAGGCCCTTGGCCTCCGGCCAGGCTTGCCGTGAGCCCTGTCCTCGCTTCTGGGCACTGAGAAGGTTGGCTGTAAGACTGGAAAGCAAGGCCAGCTGCTCCGGCACGGTCCAGGACACTAGTGCCCCGGGGAGGCCAGATAAGAAACGTCCAGCCTCAGGTAGAG
Organism: Talpa occidentalis; assembly: GCF_014898055.3. NCBI lineage: Eukaryota > Metazoa > Chordata > Mammalia > Eulipotyphla > Talpidae > Talpa > Talpa occidentalis. The sequence goes on along the minus strand of NW_023601653.1, from coordinate 1,936,933 downwards.
CAGAGGACTCCAAACTGCAAGATAATTTACATAGAAAATCCAAGACGAGCGCGTCAGTCGGCCAATTATTAGAAGAGACGCTTGCGCTCTGCGGGCCTTGGAAGCTTCCAGGCCAGCCAGAGGCCCCCGCCCGCATGGACAGTGGCTTGGCCGGTTCCAGCTAACCGTGCTGTTCTCACCTCATTGTTAATATTTCCTTTTCACCTTCTTCTTTGGATGATAAATCGTATGGTCACCTGTGATACTGTAATTTATAATAAGAAATAGATAGCTGGTTTCTGGCACAGAGCCCCGCCATCCTGGGAATTCCCAGTGATGAGATGGAGGTGTCTTTTGCTGTGTTAATGACGTGACTTTGAAAGCATCTGCGTTGGGGGCTGGTGACCAAGAGAACCAGGCCCGTGGCCAGAGGGCTGGAACTTTCCATCCTGATCTTCAGAGGGAGGGGGTGGGGCTGGGTTCTGGGTCCATCCACCAAGGGCCAGCAGTTGAACTAAGACCTCCATTAAACCCCCGAAGATGAGGCCTGGAAAGTTTCCAGGTTGGTGAACATGGGGAAGGTGGCACCTTCGGGGAGGGCAAGGCACTGTCCTCACACCCCGTCCTGGGAATCCCTTCTGGTTGGCCGTTCCTGAGAGGCTCCTCCAGCAAGAGCACTGAGATCTATTAACTGGAGACCAGTCAGAGGGAAAAACCCTAAGGACTGTGGGCCTCCCCTTGTGGCGCAGCGGTTGAGCGCTGGGCTGTGAAGCTGCCCCCAGCCTCTGCAGCGCTAATTTGATCCCCGGCCACTGGCGAGGGTCGCAATGGCACGCAGACCTCTCCTGCCGCCCGCTGCTCCCCTCAGCAGTGTCCTTCGGTCCTTCTGCCTGCTCTGCTCCCCGCTCTGGCTCTGGTGAATTCTCTCACCCTCCCGCGCTTCTGACTGTCCCCAGTGCATGTATAAATAAATAAATAAATCTTAAAAAAAAAAAAACCCTAAGGACTGTGACTGCAATGGAGAAGAGCAAAGAGAAATAAGGACCTGACACAGATACAGAAGTGGGCGGGCCGGAGGGCGGGGACACGCGTAAACTGTCATCTGTTCGTGGACGGGGGCTGGCAAGGTACTCAGAGCTTTCAGAAATTAGAGCTACAAAGGAATTCAGCGCTACAAAGCTCTACAAATTAGAACAACAAAGCTTTCAGAAAATAGAGCTACAAAGCTACAAAAATAGTTTTTAGAAAAAATAATATAGTTGAATCAACGAAAATCTATTGGAGAAAGGGTTTGGACATTGTGGATAATAGAGATAAACAGCTGCACAAAGGGTGAAGGGCATCCCACCACAGGCGCGTCCCGGAGACTTCCATGAGGCCGAAACCATGAGGCCGAAACCACAGCGTCCCCGGCTGTCGGAAGACGTGCGCGAAACAAAACGCGGGGAGACGGACGCCCTCCACAGAGCTGTGAGAGCAGAACGCACACCTAAGCTCGGGTGACAGCACGCGGAGCAGCTGCGCTGTCATATCAGCAGACGTGAGGGAAGCAGACACACTGGCACTAAAAAGAAAACGACTCCCAGGCTGGATTCCCAACAAAACCCCTGCAGGCGCGATGATCCAGACAGGCTCACTGTGGCAGCACGGCCAGATCATAAAACTGTTCCGGCGAGGGTGGCACAGACGGGTGGGCAGACGCCGCCGAACCGGGCACTGAAAAATGGTTAAAATGGTAACTTTCCTGCTACGCGTGTCACCACAATTTAAAAAAAAACAATAGTAGGCGGAGGCACCAAATAACGTCGCCTCAACATTCGTAACACAAGAGTGGCCGAAAATTTAGGAAGAGAAAGAGAGAATGCCCAGTGTCAGTGCGTTTCTGCACTTCTCCCCAGACATCACAGGTGAACTTGCCAAAAAGGTAGCTGCAGGGAGTCAAACAGTGGAATTAATAACACAGGGTCTGGCGGGTATTAGAATCTAAGAAAGACACTCGAGATGACCATCAGCCACACAAAAAGTACTTCAAAAAGTAAAAACAACATTCTCTGATCACAATATAACAGAATTTTAAAATATTAATAATAAAACCACAAAAAACAAGCTCTACTACCGAGAAGTTTAAAAACTCTTTAAAATAACTCAAGCCAAAAAGAGCAAAAACATGAAAAGAAATCAAGAGTGCAGAATATCTAGACGATACTCGAAATAAAAATAATACATTTCAGAACCTGTGGGATGCAGCCAACAGAATGCTCAGAGGAAGATTTATAGCTTTAAATATTGACGTTGGTAAATAAGAATACAGGAATTAACTACACAACTCAAAGAGTCAGAAAACGAAAGCAAAATAAAACCAAAGAAGGAAAAGCAGCTGACAACCTCAACCTGAAGTGAGTTTAAAACCAGTAAAAGGAAGAAAAGAAGAAATAAATCCCTGGGCCCTGAGCAGAGTCGGGGAGACGCGGGCCTCCCCGAGAGCTGGCCACGGCCATTCAGAGGCCCAGTGGGTGGCGTGTTGTGCGGGGATAAAGGCCGTGAACGTGACCCTGGGCCGGGGCAGTGGCAAGGACGATCCTTCCTCATGCCAGTGAAGGCTGGTGTGCGTGGGTTCCCCCTTGGGGAGCGCGGGCTGAGCGCGGCGTGCAAAACCTCACGTAGCTCCCTCCAGCCCAGGGGCCTTGTTTCCCAGGCTCAGACAGGTCGTGTCCTCCAGGCTGGACGCAACCATGCTCATGTGCAGGGCAGGGGCCTGGTGGCCTGGGGCCTGGAGAGAGGTAGGTGCCTGGAGCAGGGCAGCAGGCCCGCAGGCAAGAGAAGGGTCTGCAGCTGGCACCTGCAATCTCAAGGGGATGGTAAACCCAGCACCTGGCGATTTGAATAACAATGCACAGGGCCTCCCTGGTGGCACAGAGGGTTGAGCTCAGCGGGTGAAGCTGTCCCCAGCCTCTGCGGCACGGGTTCGATTCCCAGCCAGCCAAGGAGAATCCCACATGGAGCGGCAGACCTCTCCTGTCTCCCCGCTGCTCCCCGCAGCAGTGTCTTTGGTCCGTCTGCCTGTTCTGCTCCCCGCTCTGTCTCTGGTGAATCCTCTCACCCTCCCGAGCCTCTGTCATGTCCCCCAATTCTTGTATAAATAAATAAATCTTAAAAAAAAAAACCATGTACAGTCCCTGATGGAGAGAAGGGATGCAACACCCTCGCACCAGCAGAGGAGTCACAGGGTAAAGTGGTAAAACCTGGCTAGTTGCCAGGTGAACTCAGGCAGCGCCCAGCAATGGGAGCAGCTGGCATGATTGGGCACTTGGGGCGGGCAGCTTTCAGTAGGTTTTCTAGCAGAGCCTCCATCCTCCGGCACCGAGAGGCTTAGGGGCAAAGTCGCTGTGAACCACACGCAGAGGCGCACACAGCCAGGGGGACACAACAGTCTCCCTAGTGGGGACTAGGGAGCCCCCAGGGCAGAGCTCTGAGCCAGAAGAGCTGCGATCCTGGGCGGCTGCTTGGAGGAGGTGTGCTTGCCTAAGGACGGCAGTGGAACTGCAGGGGGACTGCACCATACAACTGCCATGAGCCCGCCGGCGGCCCTTGGAAATGCTGAGGCTAGAGGGACTGACGTGTCTGAGAGGGGGGAGCGGGTGGAGTAACAGGACGGCGCCCACATCACTGAGGGGTAGAGGAGGGGCAGGGTGGCTCGGCCTCTTTGGAAAACAGGCTGGCGCTGCACTAAAGCCGCACGCGTGACCCACGCACAGACCTTCAGGGTCGTTAAGGGGCCCAGAGAGGCCCATGTCCTCATCCCCAGAAGCTGGGACTGTGACAGGCCTTCTGCTGGCGTGGTGCGGTGTTGTGGTGTGTGTGTGGTGTGTGTGTGCTGTGTGTGTATCAGGAGCAGGAGAGGCTCTGGGTGTCTGCGCCCCCTGACACCTGCCGGCTGCGGGTCCCCGTGAGCCCTAAACTGGGTGGTGAGGCCCGAGGCCGCACGGTGGGGCGGCACCGTACAGGAGAGTCCCCTCACTGGGACGCCAAGCCCAGACCCTGCCTGCGCTGCATGTCCTGGGGGCGCTGGCTCCTTAAGAGAAACCCCCCCGCTGTCTTTCCTGCGCAGGAGCCGGCTGCCCTCCAGGGATGGACACGCTGGACCCGGGGGAGGGGAGCCCATGGTGACTCGAGGATGGGGTTGGTGTCAGAAGCAGGGGTGGGGTGGAGGGCCAGGCCCACATCCCTGCGGCTGCCCTGCTCCCCCAGTTCCACCCCTCGGGAAGCCTCCAGACCCCACACCCGCCCCCAGCCTCCCGCCGAGGGCCTGTCCTCCCGCAGGGACCCCGGAGCGCGGCGGCTCTGGGGCCCCGTTGCTCCCGCCCTCGCGCGGCCCCCACAGCCCGCCTCTTACCCTCCTGACTTCTGGACATTTCCCGGGGAGCCGGGGCTTTAAATAGCCCTGTCCTGAGGGGGAATTTTTAATGCCGCTTTGGTAAATATTTGATGGCGCGGCTTTCACGGGAGATCGCGCTCCACAGTAAATGCCAGAGTGTTCCGAGCCGCTGTCCTTTCCATCCGGCCTCCGCCACGGGCCCCTCCTCCTGCGCTTCAGAAATAAAGACTCTGCTTGCCTCCTGCTATGAATTTTTCAAAGTGCTTTCCACACGCATCCTCGTCTCCAGTCGGCGTCCCCCTCGCCAGACGGAAGGCCAGAGAGGCCGCGGTGGGCAGGCCCGGCAGAAGTGCTCTGTCCTCGAGGGACAGGCTGCGGGGCCAGCCCGGCGGGGGCGGCGGAGGCTCCTGGGCTCTGCTCCCTGGGCGGACCCGACCCCTCCAGCCCAGGACGGTGGGCACAGGGAGGACGCAGGCCGCGTGGCGCAGGCTGTGCCGGGTGGGGACGGGGCGGCTCCACGCAGGGAGGCCACAGGCAGGAGGACAGCGGCCTGAGCTGGGCTGTGAGGGCTGAGCGGGGCTCACGGAGGGGGCGCGGGTGGGGATCCAGCCGGTGATGGGCCCGGGGAGACATCCCATGGGCAGAGATGGGGTCCGGCTCCGCCGCACGCCCAGGCGGCACCATCAACAGGCGGCCGGTCTTGGGGGGAGGGGCAGGCAGCCCCGCAACCCGCACATCTGGGTGTCAGGCGCCTGGGCCCGACACGGGGGGCGGGGTCAGGGTCCGGGGAGCGACGGCTGGGGGCTCACGCCCTGGACCGTGAGGGTCCAGGAGGGGTCTGGGGCTCAGAAGAGGGTTGCCCAGCTGTGGGCGACAGGGTGGGGCCCAGCTGGCGGGCGGGGGTGGAGGCTGAGCAGAACCAGTGGCATCTGGGGTCCACAGGAGTCTCCTGTCTGGACAGCCGGAGAGGAGAGCTGGATGGATGGAGAAGCAGGGACATCTCTGCACCCGCCCATCAAAGGGACGATCAGGGCGCAGGGGCGACGCCCGCTGCCTCTCCAGGAATGTGGATTCTGGGATAGCAGACCCAGGGTCAGCCTGTTGACATCAGAACCATCTAGAACAGAAGCCCTCTTCTTGTGTGGCCGGATGAGCTCTGATATGAGCGGGGGGTGGGGGGTGGGGTGAGTTTGTTTGCAGGGACCTCGCCCCACCCTTGCAGTGGACAGAGACAGGGCAAGGGGCCCTTTGGGGGTCCTTCCTGAGGTCGGGGTGCTGAGCTGTGTCCTTTGGGATTCTACCTCTGGAACCCCCTGCAGGGGAGAGTATTCACCCCCTCCCTGAGCCTCTGCCTGTTTGCCCATGGACGCAGCTGGGAGGCGAGAGCGAGAGCCCACCGGGGGCACCCGGGCCCTTGTCTCACCACCCCACCCCCCGCCCCCCATGCAGTGCCCGGGGCCCTGGAGGCCCAGCCTCAGAGCAGGGTGGGCTCACTCCCAGGGCCATCTGAGATGAGCCCCCTGCACCTTTAGTGCCCCAGAAACCGCAGGAGACCATCCTGGAGGGTGTTTATGGGCAAACCTGGGCTCCCTCCTGCCAGGAGCTGAGTGCCCACGTTGGGAGACACTGGCCGTGCCAACAAGCATCTATTCTGGGAAGCAAATATTTCGGCTGTTAAGGCCAGAGTTTTAACAGTGTGGGGAGATGGAGACGAAGCAGCCAGGAGCCTCCCGACCCCCCACGAGGCCAGCTCCCCCTCCTCGGCCCTGCACCGCCCCGCCTGGGAGCGCCGCTTATTACGAGCCCCGAGCTAAAGGTTGTTTGGGAACATCATGGCCACAGGCCCAGCCCTGCCTGCTCCATGGCCAGCCGGCTCCTCCAGCTCCCCCTCGCTGCTGCCCTGAGCGAGGAACGGGATTCCCGTCAGAACCTCCTAAGGAACCCAGAACAGCCTCCTTTCTCCAGGGGAGCTCACGGTCTGATGAGCCAGGCTCGTCCGTCAGGCTCTCCGAGGGCCTCTTGGCTCACACACTTGTGGCCACAGTTCCCAGGTCAGGGAATTTTCATTAAGGTTCCCAATGAGGGTGCAGGGTGGCGCAAGACGCCCTCTGAGGACACAGCACATCTGCTGGGGCCACCTGCCGGGGCGTCCTGGGGTGGCTCCTGGAGGCGCCATCTTCCGACACCCCCGTTGGCAGACAGGCGAGTGTGCGGAGGTCGCAGGTCCGCCCAGGCCCTTGCTGGCCCAGGCGCTGAGCTGGACCCTGGACGTGGGCCCGGGAGCTCCTTTCCGGAAGCACATTGTCAAAGTGACTTTTCCAAAAGCTTCTCTGAGAGCTGCTCCGCCCGTGGCTGAAAGCGTCGATTTTCCAGGCAAAGTAAGTGGAGAGTCAGGCTCCACTTCTGCAGCACCGGTGGCCGTTCCTTCCGGCAGGGCGGCCCCTTTATCTTTTATTTGGGGTCTCACTTAGCACAGGGCTCGGCCTCCTGCTGACCCCGAGAGCCCATTGAGTAAAGGAGTGAACTGACGTGCCCGGCGGCCGTGCGCAGACTGGCCGGGGGACGGCAGGCCTGGGGGTCCGTAGAGGGTCGCAGGGCCGGGAGGGGCTGGCCCCACTTCCTCTCTTCCCTGCTTTCTTGCCCAGAAGGACCAGGAGCTGGCGGGGGGGTCTCCCTTCCAGAGCGCCTGTCCGAGCCTGGGTATGGGTGCCCGCGGGAAACACTGGGATCCTGCTTTCAAAGTTCGCTCTCCACAGCAGCGCTCAAGGAGCCCAGCGGGCAGGTCACTCGCGGTCTGACTGGGCCTTGGGACTGGCGGGGGCAGCGGCCGTGGCATTCAATGACCGCTCAGGTGGGACCTGCAGCACGTGCTGCCCACTTCCACGGCGGCCACACTGCCCGCATGGCCTCAGGCTCACCTGGTGCCGGTCCCGTCACCAGACACAGACGTGCCCCCAGACAGCAGCAGGCGGGGGGCCAGTACCTGTGACCTCTGTGCTAAACTGATCAACCATAAAGTTCATTTCATTGGAGGGACCTCCCCGGTGGCGCAGCGGTTGAGCGCTGGGTTGCGAAGCGGCCCGCGGCCTCTGCGGCGCCGGTTCGATCCCCGGCTGCTCTCCGGCCACCAGAGGAGGGTCCCGCATGGCGCGCAGACCTCTCCTGCCGCCCGCCGCTCCCCTCAGCAGTGTACTTGTCAGTCTGCCTGCTCTGCTCCCCGCTCTGGCTCTGGTGAATCCTCTCACCCTCCCGCGCTTCTGACTGTACCCAGTGCTTGTGTAAATAAATCTTAAAAAAAAAAAAAGTTCATATCATTGGATTTTTACCAGGGGCTGTGGAAGGACAGGGTCCCCAAATCCCTGACCACCGCGCGGGCTGGTGAGTGGGTGCAAGGCGGCCCCGGCGTGTCTTGGACACGTTTTGGGTTTAATGTGTGTTGGGAAACGCAGACCTCTCACAGCGAAGACAGGCTTGCTGCGAGCACGGCTGAGCTCCTGAAAAACGCGACTCGATTTAAAGTCAATTAAAAATGTGTTAGTGGTCGGGGCGAGGGAGGCGCGCGCACCAGAGCGCCAGGAACTGAAGTTTGGGAAATAAATGCTGCTTCTGGAAGTGGCTGCAATTATATCCCCCGTCTTGGGGGCACAGTGGAATAAATGGGGAATTAATTAGCACACGAAAGGAGAGGTGTCCCGCCTCACCTCAACACGAGCCACACAGAACGAAGGGGGCTTCCAGGGTGCGGGGACAGTCCCTGGGGGAGAAGGAGCCGCAAAACTGCCTCCACCTGGCCTTAGCGACGGCCTGCGGCCCACCCGGAGGAAGTCGCTCAGAAGAGGCCACCCGCAGCCGCGAAGGTGCCGGCCGCCTCCCTGACTTTCGGGAGTCCGTTTCTCCTCACCGCCACGTGCTTTGTCAGAGGAAAACCCGGCGGCTGCGGCGGTGCCCGGCCGTAGGGGACAGGCCAGGTAAAGCCTGGAGGGCGCTGGCATCTGACCACGGGTAGCTGCTAAAGTGGGATTTGGGGAAATCACCGCAGGCTCATTGCTAATTTAATACTGATTGAGTGAAGCTAGAAGGCAAATCTATGGTTGCCGCACGCGGGGTAAGGGCGAAAGCGGCGGCGTAAGAAACTCGAAGTACAAAATGCATGGTGGGGGCCCGGCGCGGTCTGTCGGTCCTTGTCTGTTTCCTCCCCGTGAAAAAACCTCACGTCATCACCTCCCGTCCCGGAGGACCTGCCCTGGGGCCAGCCCCTTCCTCGTCCCCGCAACCACCGCAAGGTCAGTCGACGTGTGTCCGCTTTACAGACGGGGAAACTGAGGCTCAGAGCAGTTAATTTGCCCAAGGTCCCTGCCAGCGAGCGGAGGCGGGTCCAAGCCCAGGTCTGACGGGCAGGATGACCCAGCTCGGGGCGAGGTGAAGGAGGGTGGCCGGGCCCAGGAAGCCTCTGAGGGCCGGAAGCACGTTCACAGCTGGTGCAGGAGGAGGGACCACCTCAACCCGCCCCGCCCCGCCCCGCTCTCCCGCGGCTACGCCAGCCCGTGACAAGTCGGAACCCACGCGGCTTCTGGTCCTTACTGGCCTCAGACCGCTTGAACTTTGGGGGACTCTTGGGACCCTGCCCAGGGCGCAGAACACCCAGGAGCACAGGGAGCCGCATCACCAGGCCCGCTCAGGCCACCTGCCGCTGGGCTCCGCTCTCGGGGCAGAAGTCGGGGCGCGGCGGCGCTGAGCAGGGGTCTGGCTTGATGCAGCCGCAACGCAGCTCTGGCAGGCTGCTCACTGCCTCGGGGCGCCGGTCTCCCCGAGAAAGGGAGCTGGGTGACTGCGGGCGGGGCTGCTGGGAGGCCTCAGAGACGGGTTTGCAGTAGCCGCTGGGCTAGTGATTCCTCGCGCAACAGAGCTCCTGCTCTAAGTGCTGATGGCGCAACTGGCTCACACACCTGGCAGGAGGCGCCACTCTGGCCGGGCACGGAGCAGAGAGGGCACCTCACACCACATTCACCCGCCCAGCACCTGCTCGGTGGTGCTGGAAATGGAACGGCCGAGCACGGGGCAGTGTCTCCACTACCGGGGCCTCCTGACAGAAGCAGACACCAGACAAGTGAGCAAACACGAGGCAGGAAGAGAGGGTTGCGGATGGGGCTGTGGCCACTGCCAGGCCTGGATTCGAGGCCAGAGGGGACTCCTGAGCCGGCACCTGGTGGAGGGAGGGAGCAGGCTGAGCAGGTGCAGGTGCAAAGGCCCTGAGGTAGGGGAGCTCGGCAACCTCAGGCCCCAGGGAGTCCAGGGGAGCTAAGCAAGTGGGGGAATAAGGACGGAGGCCTGGGCAGGCGCAGCACGTGGCCATGGCGAGGGTCCTGCATTCACCTCCTAGTGAAAAGTGAACCGAGGCAGGTTTTGATTTGTATTTTAAAAGGATTGTTCCGGGCCTCCCCTGGTGGCGCAGCGGTTGAGCGCTGGGCTGTGAGGCTGCCCGCAGCCTCTGCAGTGCTGGTTCGTTCCCCGGCCGCCGGCGAGGGTCCCGCCAAAAAAAAAAAAAAAAAAAAAAGGATTGTCCTGCTGCTCTGGGGTGCAGGGAAATGGAGTCATCAGGCTGTCCTCCGCCCTCCCGCCGCTGGCCTCCACGGCCGGCACCTGTGGTCTCGGCTCCTCGGCTGCGGGCGTCCCGGGAGGGCGTGAGCGCGATTGTGGACACCTGGGCCGAGGGCGCGGGCGTGCAGCCTAAATACGGACACCTGGGCCGAGAGGGCGGGTGAGAGGCGCCGCTCGGCTCTCGCGAGGCGCGTCACTCTGAGGCCGGGGCTCATTGCTGGCCCCCGGCCCGCTGGCCTGTCCCCGGCTCAGCACTGAGCCTGACGGGGCTGCCGGGCGCCTACGTTCTCTTTTCGTCTGTGAGAATCGACGGGTGAGTCCTCAGCCTGGGCGGGTGCACACCAGGGGGTGGGGGGCGGGAGAGATGTCGGATGCGTCCCCCATCCGGGAGCGGAGACAGGCTTGGGCTGTGGCGGGCGGTTCGGGCTGAGTTTCGGGCAGCGCCGACAGGACGGCGAGGCGGGAAGAGGGAGGCGTCGGGATGGCACCGAGCTTCTGTGCTGGGGGCACTGGCTGCGCCGTGTCTCCTAACGGGACGCGGTGCGCAGACACCTGTGTGGGCGCAGACCCAGGAGTCCGGGGCAGGTGGCCCAGGCTGCAGCTGTGGGTCAGGTGGGGTGCCCAAGTTTGGGGGGAGCTGGAAGGCCTCAGGGTCTAAAGTTCGGGGGAGCAGGAGGTAGGTGTGCGGGGGACTGAGAAGGGGCAGCCGGGGACGGGCTGGGGACCACGGGGTTGATGCCCGGGGCTCCCCTGGGATCCTGCTTCTCAGCCCTTTCCCTCCCCCGAGCCTGGCCTGAGCGGCCCTCTCTGGACTGTCCTTTCTCTGCACAAACTCCGGCTCGTCCCCTGAAACTCTGAGCGTCCAGAGCGCCGTGGACCCTGGGGACAGCTGACTGCCGTCCTCCGTGGCGGGAGCAGCCACCCCGAGCGATGTGGGGGAGGAGGCGGGGCTCGGGCGGGTGCTGGTGCTGGGTCTTCCGGTGTCCCCTAGACAGAGGTGCCCTGCGGCCGAGCGCCCCACGCGCCCCACAGGTGCAGGGAGTTGGCTCATCGCCGCCTCAGGCCCTGCAGCTCTCAGTAAACAGGGAGCAGCGCTGGAACCAGGCCTGCCTGCCCTGAGACCTGCCCTACCTGCTCCGCTTTCCTGCCCCTGGACAAAGTAGCTCCGTGCCCAGCAGGCAGAGCTGCCCAAACAGACCCAGGTGGCACTGCCTGGGCAGTGAGGGGGTGGGGGGCTTCCAACAGCAGGTAGCAGGGAGGCCTGGGGATCGGGAAGCCTCGGGGGCTGGTGGCCGAGGGCCGGGCCGTGAGATGGGCGCTCGGGGAGGTGGAGGGAGAGTCTCTACCTGACGGAGCTCACGGGCGCCGAGGGGGACAGCAAGTTGGGGGGAAGGGAAGGGGTCAGCAAGTTGGGGGGCAGCATCTCCCCAGGGACAACGAATGCAGATGCGAAAGCAGCGGTTTCGAAAACTTTGCCGTAACGCGGGGCGCTCTCTGGGCCAGAAAGCTGAAAACCCAGACACTCGCTGTGCATGGCGGGGGGCGGAGGGGCTGCTGGGGCCGCTGCCCACCCCGGGCTGGTGCGGGCGCTGGTGATGGGAAATTGACAGAAGAAGGAAACCGTGGCTGCGGGGGGCCGAGGAGGAAGGAGGCGCAGCAGGGTCTGTCTGGGCTGACGGTGGCCCTCGGCTCAGGGACGGAGCAGGAAGGAGGCCCTGAGCTCCGGGACCTTTCCGGCCTCTTAGGCAATGTCCGCCGTAGTTGGTGGGGGAGGCGGCTTCCTCCAGAAAAAGAACTGGCTTTTCTGTCTGAAAGAGGGGGTCCGGTCCTCTGAGCGGGTGGAGCAGACTGCCTGGACTCGGCCGGGCCTGCCAGTGACCACTCTGTGCCTCAGTTTCCTCGTCTGGAGAATGGGGACGGAGCAAATAAGTGGCTGCCAGGACGCGGCAGCAGGTCAAGAGGACAGAGCCCTGGTTCTTAGGTCCTGGGGCGGGAACACGAGCCTCGGGCTGAGCACTCACGCGGCCCAGCTGGGCTCAACAGGCGGCTGTGACTGGAATTCCCTCCCAGGACCAACCCGCTGGGCTAGGCCTCCGCCTCCGCTCCTGCCCTGAGAGGCCCCCCCCAGCAGCCTCGCCTGCCTCCTGGGGAAGGGGCTCCCTCCAGGGGGGAGGTCAACGCCCCAAGCCCCACTGCGTGCCCAGGGCCCAGCCAGGCCCCCTGCACCACCCCTCACACCTCATCGCCACCTCTGTCCGGGGCCAGCAGCCCCCCCAACAGCAGCAAGCGAGGCCTTTCTGTGGCCCACCAGGTACCCCCAGTCCGGAAGCCCCGATTCTGAACAAACGCCCTCCTGGGGTTTCAGCAACCCACGTGGACGAGACGGGACAGCTGGGGAAAGAGGACGCGCCGTCCCGTGTGAGCCGGCGGGGCGGGAGGGGCCAGGGCCCCACGGGGGATGCGGACGCGGGGGCGGCTGGAGTTTCTGACCCAGCTGGCACCCCAAGGATGTGAAACCCCAGCCCTCTGGGAACATTCGCTGCCTTCCAAGTTCCTTCCAGTCATGGAAGCCTCCTCGGCGTTTGATGTGACGCCAAGGGAGCCAGGGCTTTGGTCTCCTTTCTGTCTCGGGGTTTTCTGGCATTTCTCGCTTTGGCTGGTGTCCGCCCTGAGAAACCACACGCCAGGGCTCTGGCCCAGGCGCCGGGAGGAGGGTTCTGGGGCCGAGGGACTCGGGCTCTCGCAGGGGAGGCAGGAGGCCTGCGAAGAACTGGAGGCTGTTCTGGAGCGGGGGGGTGGGGCCAGCTCGTTGCTGAGCAGAGGCCACGGGCTGCAAGGGCCCAGAAGGTCACAGACCTCGCGCGGCTTTAGGGGTCACTGTCATCCTTACTTTGCAGTTGCCTCTGTCTCCGGTGACCTTTGTGCTTTGTCCACCACCTCCCGGCCTGGCCCAGCGTGGCTCCTCCGGGAAGCCAGCCCCGCTGCTCCCTCCCCTGCAGTTCATCTGGGGCTGTGTTATCACGACTATTGTTTGTGTGATTGTGCAATTATGTGTAGCTGAGGTTAAACTGTTCTCAGGCCCTGGAGCACAAGGGAAAAACAACTTATCTAACTTTGTAAGGCTTGGATTGCTGTTTATCTGCAGATGGCCAGCCTGGGCAAGAGAAGCAGCTAAGCCCAGGCAGCTGGGTCTGGAGATGGCCCAGGCAGGGGAAGGGGATGGGGGAGGGGGAGGGAGGGGTTGCTGGGTGATACTCAAAACCCCAACCAGCTGCAGACAAGCCTCTCCTGCTTCTGTAGGGGTTGCCCCGCAGCCAGCCTGTGGCTCCGCTGAGGTCCACATTCCCTTGCCCTCAGCGCGCTCGTCAGCCAATAGGAATCCAGTCCTTTGTGCTCAATCCAGCTCCAAAACCTGTACAACCTCGTTCCCTTTCTTGGGCGGGGAGGCCGGCTTGAGCCTGGGGGCCTCAGAGGGCTGAGGCCTCCCTCCTCCACTGAAGGGGCATCCCTGCAGGGACGCTCAGAGCCTGATTCAAATCGGCCCCAAGCCACAGGGAGGGAAGCACTGCCGTGTGGACCGAGCCCTCCCTGGCCACAGGTGTGCAGCGGAGAGCTGCGCCTTTCCTGTCAAGGGGGCCGGAAAGAGGGGCCCCCATGGCCTGCAGAGCCAGGGCCCAGCCCCCCGGGCTCCTTACATCAGTCAGGGCCCCTGAGGTCTCAGGCCACCCCAGGTCGCCGGCTCTAACAGCCCCAGCACTTCAAAGGGGGGCGCCCAGACCAGCAGCCTGAGCGTCTCCCAGAGCTAGGAGCTCGTTTATAAATGCAGAATCCCAGGCCCTATGCCACGCAGACCAGAATATGCAAATCTAATGAGCAAATCTAATGAGACCCCAAGGGGATTTGAGTGCCTGTGAGCGCAGGAGATGCGTAAGCCGCCCCTTCTGGGAAGTTCAGGAAACCCCTGGAGGTCTGAAGGGCCAGAAGGACCTTCTCACAGGTGAGAAGCCAGCGGGACAGGCGGGGTCCCTGAGCTCCACACTGAAGTGTCTCCCCGCAGAGACCCCAGAGCCTGAGCACCACCCACGAGCTGGGCGAGCTCCTTCCTCCCGCAGCCCGGTCCTTGACCCCACCCTGCAGCACAGCTCCCGGCCCCCCACCCGCATGGGGGGTGTGAAAGGGGGGGGCCCAGGGGCGCAGAGGCTGAGTGCAGGAAGGGGCCGAGCTGCAGCAGCTGACCTCCCTGCCCACGCCGGGCCTGCGTCAGGGCAGCTGGCGCCACTGAGGATAGGCTGGCTCCGCGGTGCACAGGGCGGTGCAGAGAGTAAAAATGAGGGGGGCAGGGGGAGAGAAGAGGGCGGGGGGTGGGGGCTCTCCAAACCTCGGCACCAGGAGCGCCATTCCCCAGTGGTTCTCAGACCCCGGCAGCTGCCAGCATCACCCAGAGAGGCCCGGGCAGTGGCAAGGGGTGAGGCCCAGGTGTTTATATTGACCAATTCCCAGGCTCCGGGAAACACCATCCTCAGGGCCGGGCCGATGGGCATGTAAGGTCGGGACTGTGCGTGGCCCGCGCCCCTCCTACCCCCTCCTCGAGGTGGAGACCCGTCACCCCTCCGTCCCCAGGAGCCCGCACAGCCCCCCGCAGGACCTGCTCAGTCAAAACTTGTCAAACAGCTGAGCCAGGCTGCCTCTCGTCTCAGGCACGATCGATGGGCGATTATGCAATCAATAGGCACAAGCTGAGTTAAGTGCATCTTATTAATTATTTAAGTCATTAATTATTGAGAAGGTCACTACCTGCTAGCTCTGTAAGGATCATTAGCTAGCTTGGTTCCGCTCCACAAGGACACAGCAATGGTTAGCTGAGCACCTACTATGTGCCTGGAGTTTAATCTTAGGACAACGATGTGGGGGGAGGGTCCATTCCTGCTCTCCCCTCCTTCACAGGATTGAGGGGTCAGAGGGTGGAGGAACTCGCCTGGCAGCACGGAGCTGGGACCCTGCCAGGCAGGCCTGGACTGGACAGTCGTCACTCTGCTGGAGATTTGTGTACCTGAAGGCAGGGGCTCTGGGGTGGATCTTGAAGGCTGGGCTCAGCACCCAGCATTGGGGGTGATCTGCCCAAGTCCCACAGACCCACGGGTGCAGCTCCACCCCCACAATCTGAACCCTACACACAACCCCTGGGCTTGGGCATCTGCCCTCCTTGCCTTGGTCCTGGCCAGCTGCACAGTGGAATCCTCCAAAATGCACAGACCCCCCCTCCAGCTCTGCACCGCCCAGGCACCCCCTGGTTGGGTAATACCCCACTTGCTATTGACCAGACCCAGGCAGACATGAGAGGTACAGCAGGTAAAGGAAGGGTGACTTGCCTCTGTTGGCAGACACCCAGCAGGGTTGACCCTGAGACCTCACCTCTCTGCCAGCTTCCTTCCTTCCTTCCTTCCCCTGAGTCATCACTGGTTGTCTCGATGCCCTTCTGTGACTCCCCGTGAGGACTTAAGGGGCCCAGCAGTGTGTTATTTTCTGACGTTAAACTGAAAAAGCTTTTCCCCCAGGCCCCCTGTTCTTTGGCCAAAACAGGAAAAGTTGGAAAATCATCCACTTTCCCCTTTTGCCTTGGCAGCCAGGAAACCCACAACTCCATTTAATGCTTAGTGGTGGCAGCCCTCACACCAGCCTCTAACTGCGACACATTTGCAAAGTTTGCATCTAAGCTCTGTTTCTACCTCTCACTTCAACTTTCCTGTCCAGCATGGGTGGTTACTATGGACAACTTCAAATCCTTCTTGGCAAACAAGATAAGCAAAACATCAAGTGACCAACGAGTCAAACACAGCAATAAGCATGGTCAGGTGTGTTGTAAGCTCATCAAAGACAAGGGACCCAGGGCGGCTGGGCCTCGCCGCGACCACTCACCAGGCCGACGAGCTCTGGAAGGTCAGCAGCAGCGGGCTGTGGGTGTCTCCCTGCAGCGTGTGCATGGCCTGGGGCGCTTGTGGCTGGGGGCCCGGGGGAGGCTGGGGCTGCGGCTGCGGTGCCCGGGCAGGGTTGCCCCACCGCCGGGGGTCCTGCTTCATCCACCGTCCATGGATGCCCCACCGCGCCAGGTAAACCTTGCAAATGTCGTAGTTCATTGCCGAGTAGTACAGAAGATCCAGGACCAGCAGCATCAGCACGAAAAAGCCGTAGATCCACACTCCCAAGAGGGCGGTGTAGTTGCTGGGGAAGGACAGAGAGACTGAGCGGGCTGGACAGGCCATGCTGTGGAGTAGAGAGTGCAGGGCTGTGTGGGGGGCCCAGGGAGCAGGGGCGTGCGTCTGCCTCCTCTCAGATCCTGGAGTCCACTGCCCAGGACCCTGCACCCCACTGAGCATCTCCCCTAGGACCCTGGATGGGGACCTCAGTGGACCCCATGCTGTCAGGTGGTTTCGAAGGGACTTCAGACTCATGAACACCTGCCCGTTCCCCCACCCCCGGCTCGGTGCTGCTCGAAAGTTCTAGCCGCGTCTGCTGTGAGTGCCCCCTGCTCGCCACCCTCTGGGCCTTTGCTCATTCTGTGCCCACATCCGCACCAGGCCCTGGCACCGGCTGCCTCCATTTCCCTGCGTCCTTCCTCCCCTGCCTAACTCCCACCAGCCCCTTTCGAGGGCCACATCCTCCGAGAAGCCCTCTGGACATGCTGTCACACCCACATGGCTGGGCAGGCCCCTCAGGCCCCTCAAGCCGGGGCCGTGTCCCAGCCCATGTCTGTTGTCCCTCACCCCAGGCCAGGGTGAGTGTCCCTGCTCAGGTGCCTGGGGTGGAGGGGCTGCGTGCTCCAAGCGGTGCCAGCCAGGGGCTGTGGTTGCCAAAGGGCCCAATTTACTAATCATTCCCGGGGCCTCTGTAGCCCCCGCCCCTCCCCACAGGTATTGGCTCCGGTGGGTGCGACGTGGTGCAGAGAGGAGGCTCCTCTGAGGCCGAGCAGGATCCAGGCTGGCACCACACCTCCCATGGGGGCAGGGGCACCTGCCTGGCTCCCACTCAGACTGGGTCCTGTGTTCCTCTGCAGGTCCCTGAGCCCCTACGAAGTCAGGGAGCACAGGCCTGGGCCGGGGACCTGGTTCTGGTTGCTCCTTGGCCCAACTCTGCTGTTTGATCTGGGCTGTGAGTGCTAAGGTGTGAATGACTGACAGCAAGGTCTCTAGTTGCCTTATTTCAAGGGCAAACTGGCTTTGCCCAGAGGCATCTGGATGTGGAATTTCTGCCAGGGAACAGGGGCCAGCAGTGCTGGGTGGACAGAGGAGTCCAGGCTCCAGTCCCGACCCCTCCTGTTTCCCCCATAGCTGAGCCCTTAGCCCCCACAGAACTGCTGTGAGCTCCAGGCTTTTCCTCAGTGGTTCCCATGGCAGCAGCTGCGGGGGCTGAGGAAGGGGTGCAGGAAGGGGAGGCAGGGTAGCTGTTTGCAGATGTTGCCCCATGGAGACAGAGTCTGTGACACCTGCTGGCAGAGTGGCTAGACCCGGCCAGGCAGGGAGCCCCGGGACGGGGAACTAATGAGGTCAGCAGTGGGGGGCATGACTCCATGCGCTTCAACATAGCACCCCCTCTCCAAAGACACCAGAAGGAAGCACCCCTGGGGTCATCACCATGCCCCTTTCACAGGCAGAAAACTGAGGCTCTGAGGAGTTAGGACTCTAAGTCCACACAGCTAAGGGGCAGAGCCAGGATGGCAACCCAGCAGTCTGGCTCCAGGGCACATTCTCCTGAGCCACCGAGCTGCATAGCCCAGGGTGGTCGCCAGCCTGGTCCTGAGAGGAGCTGGTCCCAGCTCAAAGGCGCCTCCTGGCCTGCCCTCCTCCTCTGCCTGGAACTCACACCTGACCTCCCATGCACCCAGCTGCCTGGACCCCATGTCTTAGCTTAACTGTCACTTCCTCCGGGAAGGCTTCCTTGATGTCCCGAGTCAGCTGGTGACAGGTAGCATTGAGAGTGATAACTTCGTCACTAGATTCTATCACTGACGTGCATGTTCACTAACGGTAGTAAGATCAGCTCACACTATGCCAGGCCTGTGTTTCCGAATCTTTGCAACAAACCCACTGACAAATGAGGCGCAGAATGGCAAAGTCATGGGCCAAATCTTCCCAGCTGGGGAGTGACTGCACTGGGTTTGGCACCCAGGCCCATGTGACCACAGAGTTTTGAAATCAGGGAAATCCCAAGGTCAAGCAAGTCTAGGATCAATGTCTAGGGAGGGATTCCCCCACCTGCTTGGTGAGCCTGCTGGCCTAGGCTCACCTGCAACCAAGAATCAGGGACGGGGCCCAGGGGCCGCCAGGCATTTGGGCATTGCCATGGCCACACGTGCTGGCTCAGGGCATTGCGGTCCTCTGAGCTTCTGGTTGGCATTTGGAGGGAGGGGGAGTGGAGATGAGCTGCCACCCGCCTCCGCTCAGAGGAGGGAGGGGCTCACATCCCCACCCCCCATCCTGCAAGGGAGACCACCCTTGGTGGCAGCGGCTGGGACGCCCAGGCCGTGGACACTGTCCCCAGGCAGTTGCTCTGCCTTGCTGGCCACGCCCCCGATGCTGGCTGCTGGGCATACTCCGGCTTTTCAAATTTAATTTTTAAAATGTGATCTGGAAATTAATTTCCTCCAGATGCAGGGGTCTTTGCTGTGCGTGTGCTTTGCAAATGGCAGAAGATAAAATAGAGGCAGTTTTATGAGCAAGCGTGAAGCCAGCCAAAGCCACCAATAGCGATTTTTCAGAGTATTTGGGATATTTACTGGTTCAAATTCTTTTGGGGTCTCCCACGCAACAAACAAAGCCTTCTCTGGTGGCAGAGTCTCACTGGACCCCTCTGGGCTTGGCGGCAGCGGGACACGGCAGGACTGGGGCGGGTCCCCCCACCCCAGAGTCGTCCCCTGGAGGCCTTCGGTCAGGAAGGAGCCCGGCCGCGCGCTGCGGGGCTCACGCTGGCTGGGTGGGCTGGGAGGGGTCAGGCTGGCCTCACCCACGCACTCATCACGAACCCCCTCTCAGTGGCCTGCGCTGGCCGTGGCAGCCGATCGTCCCGGCCACCGGGGTCTGGGCCCAGTCAGGGGGCGAGAACGCCCACCCCAGCTCGGATCTCGGAACCTCCTTGCTCCCCTCGTCCGTCACGCGGGACAGCGGCTCTCCCCGCCTGGCGCGTCATCCTGCGGCTGGACAGGGTTCAGTGAGGGCCCGGAAAAGAAGGGCTCGGAGCCACGCAAGGCCACACCAAGGGACCAGGGTGTCCGGGGCAGCAGAAGAGCGTTGGGTTTGGGCCAGTGACGCAGAGCCCTTCACATGGCAGCACCTCCCCCCAGCCCTGGCTGAGCCTGTCCCTCCCTGGACCCCTTGGGGGTTTCTGGACGCCCGTGGGGTGGTGGGGGCCCTGCCACAGTCCTCCCGCCGTGTCCTGCGGCCACCGAGCCCAGAAGACCCATCCCTGCGCCTCTTCCCACCCCGTTGCCAACAGCTCAGCCCAAGGGCGGCTCTGGTGGCAAAACATGAGCAGAAATGCCGTGGCCGTGGCCGAGGGGCTGTGACCAGGCACGCCTGAGCTGGGGGTGGGGCAGGGCCTCATCAGTTGGGTCATGGAGGGTCCACGCAGAGCCGCAGGGGACCCAAGGGCCGTGAGTGTGAGCCCGGGGACTCGGGGGCGCCAGCGCCTGGCGTGACCAGGCCGGGCGGTGGACACAGCTGTGCTGGCCCCTGGGCCGCAGGTTACACCCTCTCCGGCATCAGTCCTGTGTCGTGAGAAGGAGCCAGCTCGGCCCCTCGCTGCCCGGGCTCAGGGTGCCCGACCCTCCCCCACGGCGGCGGCGGACTCAGGTCAGGCGCGGATCCGAAAGCCTCTTCGTCCACCAGCGGACTGCGGGTAGGTTTACACCCAGCCAGGCCCGGTGCGGTTGAGCATTTGGAAATTTCTGGTCCTGCTCGGGGGCTGGCCTGCAGCGCTGAGCACGGAACGTCTGGGAGGAGGGAGTGAGGCCACGGGAAGAGCGACAACCGTGTGCCTCCCCCAGGCCTCTGCGGCCACTTCCACCTCCCTGCAGCCCCTCTCCCCCTCTCTGAGCCTGAAGGGACCGCCAAGCAAGGGCAGGGCTGCAGGCCACCCGCCACCACCAGGGAGGCCTCCCAGGTCTCCAGACAGAACTGGCCGCTGAAGCCGCCCACCCTATCCACTGGGGACCAGGACAGAGCCCCTGCCTGTCCAGGGGCCTGGATGTGAGTCGCCAGGGCGGAGGTACAGGGAGGGGGAGCAGTGTGCCTCCGAACACTGAGGCCTGTGGGCAGCACGGCGGCGGGCAAGGCAGCTTCCTCGCTCTGCCAGGCAGTCAGAACCAAAACAAACATCCTGTTCCTCCCGCAAACACAAATGCAGCCGTCACCTGACGCGCTCTCCTCCCGCTCTGGCCCAGCCTCCTGGGCAGCCGCGGGCAGGGTGGGTGGGGTGGAAGGAGCCAGGCGGCCCTCGCTGCTGACCTGCCCTGGGCTCCTCACGGAGCCCCCCGGGAGCACGCTGCGCTGGTCCTCTCCTCGGGCCACAGACGGCCGAGAGCCTGCAGGGTGCTGGGGTGTCCTGGCTCTGTGAACCACCCTGGGGGCAGGGTCCAGTGGCCAGGACCAGGGCTCCGGGGTCCTTTGGGTCTGCACCTCGACCAGCACTGGCGACCCCACCAGCCTCCTCCTCCCTCTCAGAGTGGCCAGTGATGTAAGAACACAGGGGTCCTGGCCAGGGGGCCCCAGAGGTGGACTCCACATGCTCCCGCAGTCCCAGGCCATACAGGCCCCCTCACCGGCCATTCTGGCCTCTCCGCCGAGGCTCGCCCTCTGGGTGACCCCTCTCTGCCGTAGGCTCCTCCTGGATGCAAGGCTCCAGCCCAGCTTCCTGGTCTCCCTGGGCTCGGGAGCCACCTGGAAGCGGCTCTCAGGGCCTTTGAGCTGAGGTCTGGTTTGGTCATATCCAGGGTACCCTGGCCCCGTCCCTCCACGGGGTCCCAATGTTTCCCAGGTTGCCATCATGGCTTCTGGAGTGTCCCAGGTCCTGGCAGGCCTCACGCCAGCACCTTCCAGGCTACACAAACCAGCTTAAAGCCCTTGGGACCCTCGCTACCCTCAGAAGCAGTCCTTACGCCTCCCTCCACTGCCAGCCCAAGACACCCAAGCGCAGCCCACCTGCTCTCCTGCGTCTGCCAGGGCTCCCCTTCAACTCAGGCCACAGGGACTCTGCCCAGAGACGTTCCATCCTCTGGACTGCGGCGCCCACGCGCCTCAGAACCTCTGGGTGCGCGACAGTCAAGCCCCACGCTCTGCCAGGGGCGTCTGCATGAGGGGCACTCCCCACTGTGTGGGCGCTCTGTGACTGGGGCAGGCGCCCGCCTCTCTGGGCCTGTCGTGTCTGCGGGAAGGGGAGGGTGTGGAGCTCCCTGGAGAATAACTGGGAGGAATCCCCCCAGCGTGGAGGCTCAGAGGGGGCCATCCTGCACCCCCATCCTTGGCCATATGGGAACACTACTGGTTGTCACAGCTGCTGGCTAAAAGCAGGGGGAGGGAGGAGGCTGAACACCCCATAGTGTCCAGGGCAGCCGCGCCTACATGGCTGGGGCCCAGGCGTCTCCCTTCTTCAGCTCAGGTTGCTGACATCGGGGGGTGGGGGCAGATCTACCAAAGTGGTTTCCAGAACTGGGGGGACTCTTGGCAGCTGCCTTGAGCAAGCAAGTTACTCAGCTCGCCTAGCGCCCCCTCCTCGTGTGTAAAACAGGCTTTGTACGTGCTCTGAGGCACGAGGATGACATGCGGCTAAGCCTTTTCCCCAGTTCCGTCCCTCCCCAGGGGAGGCCTTTATATGGGGGCTAACTTCATCGTCAGCCGTGGGGACCCTCTGTGCTGCTGGGCCGGAGCACTCCGTGCGAAATCCTGTGCAAACGTGCAGATTATAGAAACCTGTGGGCTTGGGACGAGGATCCCGGCACCAGCCGCCCGGGCTCAAGCGAGCTTGTCTGCCCTGCCAGCCTTCTTTGCCGCTGGCTTTGGGCTGGCAGCCAGGACACGCTGCCACCCAGGTCTTGACCCAGCCCCGGCACCGCCTCCTCCCCAGGGATCCAGTCTCTGGGTGCAGAAGGCTTGGGTCAGGTTCCAGACCCGATTGCGCGCTGGGAGGGGCTTGCTGAACAGCTTCACACACAGAATTATTCTAAGACCTGAGCAGATGGCAAGATATTCAGGGGAAGCACCCGTGCATGTGAGGAAGGCAGGCTGGGGAGCCAGCCCTGGGGAGGAGGGGGGATCTGGACCAGTCGGGAGTCGATACCTCTTAATTGACCGGAGGGGAGAGGTGGCTCCCCAAGCGAGTGAGCACTGCATAATGGCAAAGCCTTCGAACCCCAACATCAGAGATTGGGGCTTGGACCCCGACCCCACCACCTTCCCATGGGGCTTCGAATACCTTCAACAGTCACTCAACTAAAACACCTTCCACGTGGATTCGTTTTACTGTAAAAAATATACATCCATCCCA
Source organism: Talpa occidentalis (assembly GCF_014898055.3). Classification (NCBI taxonomy): domain Eukaryota; kingdom Metazoa; phylum Chordata; class Mammalia; order Eulipotyphla; family Talpidae; genus Talpa; species Talpa occidentalis. The sequence continues at coordinate 1,914,450 of NW_023601653.1, read as the reverse complement.
AGAGTCAGCCTCAGGCTTACTGGGGAAATATCTGGAGCCCTCCCATAAATGTCAGGAAGAAAATAAGATTACCCCCAAATTTTACAGATGGGTTTAGAGGCACTAGCCAACATGACTGGACAAGAAAAACAAGATTGGAAAATTGGAAAGTGGGAGGTAATGTTCTCTTCTGCAAATGGCATAATTAAATCTAAGAGAATCAAGTGAAAAGATAAGAAATCTCAGTAAGGTGGCTGAGTATAAAATTCATATAAAGAGGAATTAGGTTTTATTGTCTAAGCAATAGTCACTGAGACATCTCAGAAGATCTTGTGGAAGAAAGGACCTTATCTAGAACAGAAAAATAAAAAAGGAAAATTGCAAACAATATATATAATATCTATAGGGAGAAAACCCTAAAATGTTATGAAAGAAAATTGAAAAAAGTAGAAAGACATACCATAGCCTTGGACAGGAATATTCAACATGAATTGTCAAGCCTCCTTGAGTTAATCCATGAATTCAAGACACTCTCAGTAAAACACACTAACTGGACTTTTTTGGGGGGAGGGGAGACCCTAATTTCAATTCTGAGATTTATATGACAAAAGAGCCGGGGGAAATAGACCAAGAAGACATTAAAACACAGCAAAAGCCACAGTCGTTACCATAGTGAGGGGCTGGCACTTGAGTGACAGGTCAATGTTTGCCGTGAGAAAGCACCCATCTCCCAGACACTCAGTGGCCCACTCACAGCATGTGGAAAGTTTGCGTCCAGCATTGATGGGGAACAGATGTGTAATTCGATGAATGGTGTTGGCTACTCATTTGGGGGAAAACAGTTGGATACCTACCTCGAAACTTACACCCCTCCCAAGAAGTTCCTGATGATGAAAGATTTGAAGGTAAATTTTAAAACAAACGAAGGAAGAGAAAAATGAGGGACTTTCTAATGATCTCAGAGTAGGGAAAGCCTCTGCCAGTATGATACAAAACCCAGAAGACATAAAAAAATGAACAAAAGCTAAGCATAGAAAAGGCATCACAAATTCAAAGACATGCCCAGAAAATATATCTGGGTCTCATATATCCTTCATATATAAAGAGTTCTTATAAACAAATAAGAAGCCACAAATTCAAAAGGAAAATGGCCAAGGCTGTAAGCAGCTCGCTTACTATAGCAGAACTACAAATGTTCTCAACCATAAAGAGAAGCTCAGCTTCACTCTCGAGAGTCGGTGCTGTGTCCACCCTCTGCCTTCACTAAGCATATTCCCACGGCCACTGCTACAAACTCCTTTCTTCACCCTCGAGTTCCCCTCCACCAGGGCCCTGGTGTATTAATCCCTTCCAGAAGGGGCTGCGTAGGGGTTACCTGAGTCCAGGTGTCAGTCAACATTCGTCGAACAGAGTGAAGGAAGGAACACGGGGGGTGCTCCAGGCCCACGGCCCTTCCACCCATTTCACTTTAGAGCCTGAGACATGGGCACGATCAGATGAGATAAGGCTAGCGCTCAGCGGGCAGAGCAGGTGGGAAAACTGGCCACCTGAGACCCCCCAGGCCCTTCCAGGCCCTCCCATCCTCGCTGTGGTTCCCGACCGTGCCCAGGGAACGGGGGGGGGGGGGGCGCCGGCGGGCACTTACTTGTGCGCATAGCCCTCGGAGCCAGCCGTGAGGTTCGCCTGCATCACCGCCTGGAATTCCGTCTCGTTGCAGCAGTATTTGAAGACCGTGTTGTTATGGTGACAGCAGAGGATGAAGGTTTTGTTGTCCGAGAGCCGAGGGCAGTGGAAGCCGAAGTGGTAGCGGCCTTTGTGGTCCGTGTACGGCTCACAGACCCGGAAATGTGCGGACAGGACTGGAAAACAGAGTCCCCGGCGGGAGGGGTCGGTTGGCACACCCAGCCACCCCGGGCCCGCCCCCCGTGTGTCCTAGGGCTGGGGACGGGTGACCTGTCTCCGTCCTGTCCTCTTCCCTCCCTCGTGACCGGTGCCCGCCTCGCCAGAGCTCCTGCCCCCGCCCAGAACTCCGGCCACCACACCCTGTTTACACCCATGCCCGGGCCGGTGCTGGCGGGCAGGGCTGCGGCATAAGCCTCGTGGGGGTCCCCTCAGGGAACCACGTTAACAAAAGCTCTGTTCCATCACAGCCTCCGCCCTAGCCCACCCGCCGCCACCCTTGCAGGCAGGTCCGGGACCTCACGTTACAGATGGAGAAACCGAGGCTCGGAGGCCTGAGCTGGTCAGTGGTGGTGGAACGGGAATCGAACCCAGCACGGGGCCCCGTGTTACCTTAGGACTGGTGGTGACCCGCGGGCCAGCCCAGGCTGTTCGGGGTATTGGGCAGCAGTGGGCAGGGAGCAGGTCCCCTCGTGGAGAGGACCTCGGTCACTAAGCCGGTGCCCGAGACCAGCCAGTCCCCAAAGGCCTGCCAGAGTCCCTCCCCCTGGCCCTCTGGGCACAGAGATGCCCGGCTGGGCCTCTCCTGCCCCAGCTGGCGGAGGGGGCCCCTATTTGGCCACCGAGGCCTCTGCAGACCAGGACTGTATTTACCGCCGCGCTGAGGGTGATAAACAGGAGCGAAAGCCTGAGCAAATAGAACAATGGAAAAAAACCTGGAGCTGCTGTCTCCCGCTTAATTAGTATCTTCATAAAAGGGATCCTGTATCTAATTTGTATCGCAGAAAAGGGGCTTCGAATACATTTTTCCAACCACAAAGGCACTGGTTCTGCAGAAGCTGGGTCTCTGCTGAAAGGCGATTAGACTACAGCCCACACAGCTCCGCCTGCCCGGGGCTGCGCCGGGGTCCCGTGGGCTGAGCTGCCGGTGGGCGGCGGGCGGCTGCGGTGCGGGCGGGCTTGGGCGGCCAGGAGACCCTGGGCCCGTCCCCATCGTCCGCACCCTCTGCGTGGGCACATGGGCACAGGCAGGACCACTCTGTCCCCGGGCTTCAGGGGCCCAGGGTTGCTGGGGTCCCCCTCCAGCCGTGGGACGCGAAGGACCTGCGACAGGGCTGTGGAGGTCACCAGAAGTGCCGAGGTGGGCGCCCCATCCCCCCGACCGCGTCACCCACTGCACAGAGGAGCAGACAGGCTCGGGGCGTGGCCCTGGCTGGCCGCGGCTGCTGCCCCAGAAAGCGTCAAGAGGCAGATTCTCAGGCACCTCCCGCTAGAGCCACAGTCTGTGTCTCGGCCAGGCCGGCTGGGGATGCCCGCGGGCTTGGGTTGGGACCTACTGGCCTCGAGGTACCAGCTGCTGGCGGCTGCAGGTGAGGGGCAGAGGCAGAGGTCAGTTCAGGGTTATCCAGTCTCTCTGCAGAGAAGGGGTGTGCAGGAGCCCTCTCTGGGGCTCACCCGGCCCGCTGGACAGTCGGCACTAAGTGGCCACTTGGCAGAGGAAGAGTGAGCAGGAGCCGAAGCAGCCCTGGGCCAGGGTGCAGGACCGCCGGGCGACCGGGGCCATCACAGCCTCGCCGAGTCTCCAGCCCCACCGGCAGAGGCCGGTCTCGGGGGGAGCGCTCCAAGGATACTGGGTAGCAGCAAAGTCCAGGCCCTACTTGGAGCGGGGGGAGTGCCGTGAGAGGAGAAGGGGTGCCCCTTCTGGCCTCCAGTCCAGGCAGCCTGGGCGCCCCGCCCTCTGCCAGGAGGCCAGTGGGTCCTGGGTCCCCAGGAAAGCCGGCCGCGGGGGAGCGGCGCCGAGCAGCCGGGAGGGGCTGTGCTCTTGGCGACGGCGCGCAGCCCTCTCTCGGGCCCAGGCCGGGTCCTGGCCGACGGCCGCCCGTCAGCAGCTGCGTGGCTGGCCGCTGGCCGCGCAGGCGGCGCATTTCTTCTCTGAGCCTCAGTTTCCTCATTTGTAAATGGGCAAAGAGTTCCTCTGTCCCAGGGGGCAGTGGGGCCCAGAGGGGCGGGAAGAGGGCTCAGGAGCAGGGCCTACACCCCTGGCCCCAGCGTGACCTTGGCTGTGGTGCCCCGGGAGCCCTGCCCCTTGCACCCCCCTCACGGCTGCCTCTGAGCCTCACGGCAAAGGCCGGAGCAGAGCGAGCCAGAGGGCGCGAGGGAGTCGGAGAGAGACAGAAGGAGACCGGGGCAGAGAGGGAGAGGCAGAGGCAGAAAAACACAGAGAGATGCAGAGAGAGGTGGAGAGGGCGGCAGGGAGACACAGGCCGGGCGAGACGGGGGCAGCCGCAGCGGGAGGCGGGTCGGGGGCGGGAAGGGCCGGGCCACGCCGCCTGCTCGGCCTCCTGCCCCAGCCCAGCTCCCCGGCGAGCCTCGGTTTCCACGCCTGGGCGGCGGGTGCCCACGACACGGGCTGACTTTGACCCGCCGGACCTGGCAGGGGACTCTCCAAGAGCTTTGCCCGGACTGGCCGGCAGGCTCACCCCACCTGTCAGCCCCCCCAGCCCCAGGAGGCTGGTCGTGACCCCGGGAAGGGACCCCAGCCCTCAGCCCGCCCCAGGCGCCCCCTCCCCGCGGGCTCTACCTGCCGAGAGCAGCACCGAGAGCACGGCGAGCACGTTCAAGGACTGCTGGCCACAACTGGTCATCGTTCGGCTGGCATCGGTCCTCCGAGAGCTGCCTGTTCAACGAGACCGGGGGTGGGGTGTGGGCTGCGCGCCTGCCTGCGGGGGGCACCAGCTCTGGCTCTGCGCCCCGGCGGCTGGGCAGGGAGGGTGGCCACACGCTCCAATTTCCTCTCTGGATGAGTGACCTTCCCCACCAGTCAGCCGCCACCTCCTTTTCTTTCTCGGCAAAATGAGACTTCAGGAGAGGACGGACCGCTCAGGTGGTGGAAATAACAGCGGGGAACCGGGACGGGCGGGTGCGCCGGAGACGCCACGGGGAGCCGGTGGGGGCTCGACCGGAGAGCGAGCGGGGGGCGGCCAGGCCCCCCCGCAGGCCTCAGGGGCCGGCACCTTGCAGGCGCAGGGGCACAGCCGTGAGCCAAACAGACACAACGTGGGGTGAAAGAGAAACTGTCCTTGCTCGGCTTGCATTCGTGGAGCACGCAGAGATGGACATTCAAAGTGCTCGTGGGCCCCAAGCTACACCCCAAAGCACCTAAATCAGGGACTCCAATGGCCACTGCACCCCCTCATTCACAGCAGCATGACGCGCACAGCAGAGGCAGCAGCCCCCACCCAGGGATGGACAATGGGTAAGCAAAGGGGGCCGTCCCCGTCCTGGAAGAGGGAGGGTACGCTGCCCTGTGCCCCACCCCAGACCGGGGGGCGGTGTGCTCGGCCACTGAGCCACACACAAAGGGGCAAGTGCCTGTCCAGCCCGAGGGGCCCTCGGAGGAGTCAAATTCACAGACAGAAAGGAGAATGGGGGCTGCCCCTGTCTGGGGTGCCAAGGGGAACAGGGTTTCAGATCTCGAGGGTCCTGGGGGTGGAAGGAAGTTAGGGCTGGACAACCGCGATGGACTTAACGGCCGGGAACTTACAAATGGTTGAAATGACACATGTCTGAGCTGTGTGTTAGCACAGGAAAGACCTGTGATGGGAAATACAACAGGGTGTGTGTGAGGTGCAGAGAGGGGACATGGGAGGGAGCCGAGGGTGGGAGTGGTCACCTCACTGCCAAGGTGACTGCTGGGCAGCAGCTCAAGTGAGGCAGGAGGGAGCTGTGCGGCTACCTGGGGGGGACGCTGCAGACCAGGGAGGCTGCCAGCGCAAAGGCCCTGCGGTGGGAGCAGCCAGGAGGCCCGTGGAGCAGGGGGTGGGGTGGGGTGCATAGCAGGCCAGCTGGGCAGGGCCTTAACCCTAGCGGTGACTTTACATGAGGCTCTTAAGCCTCAGGACAAACCTGAGGGGACAGGTCACCTCAATGTCCCTCCAGGGCCTGGGGACGGAGGTCAGGAGGAGATCTGAGTGGCCTCCATGCACACAGTGTGGCCTCGCAGAGCTCCAGGTGGGCTGAGCTGCATGGGGAGGGGGAAATTAATTTCCTGAGCACCTACTACGTGCCAAGACCTCGGTCAAATGAGGTCCTGCACACCAGCCTCTTCCCTCAAGCACCTTCCCTACACCTTTATGGTGTGGATTGGGTCCCCCAAGGTCTCCTGCGGTGGTCCGGGCTCCTGAGCCTCGCAGTGCCCCTTACCTGGACATAAGGCCCCTGCAGATGCAGCTCATCTTGGAGTGGAGCCTAAGCCAGGGACCGGGCGTCTTACAGAAAGGGGAATTTGGCCCAGGCAGCATGCAGGGAGGAGGCCCTGTGGAGCCGGAGGTGGCAATGGGGTGATGAGCCCCCTGGCCAGTAAACCCCAAAGATCACCAGCAAAACACCAGAAGCTGGAGGGGAGCCCAGGCCAGTCCCCGCGGAGCACCCAGAGGAGCAGCCCCGAGCACTGTCGTCTGAAGGACGCCCCGCTGCCCTGGGCGCAAGATCTCATGTGGGTTGGGGTGCCCTGAGCACCCTCATCCCACCCCAGGGGAGACCCTGGCCACCCCCACGTGCACCTCCTGGCCTCCCCCACGTGCACCCCTCCTGGCTGTTCCGGAGCAGCTGGCCCCTGGGTCAGGAAGAGTGGGGGCACTGGCTCGGATCTGGGGTAGCTCTGAGTTCCTGCTGGGTGGCTGCACCCGTGGGGAGACACCCAGGCCAACCCAGAGGAGAGACCAGAGCAGGGGTCCAGCGGGCTCTGCTCTGCTCTGCCCTCACCCTGGCCCTGCCACGGGGCGCCCAGTGGCCTGCAGCCTCCAGGACAAGGACGGGGCCGGAGTGGCGGGACAGTGAAGCTGAGATGCCTGCGCGTGGGGGGCCTCTCGCAGGCCAGCGCCAGCCAGGAAGGGCCCCTCTCGTCTCACCACAAGGCCGGCTCTGCCCCATGGGCTGTAAGCTGCTTAATTGCTCTGAGCCCGGGCCTCCTCCTGGCCTCCTCAGGGTCCTCCTGGGAGGATGAACGGAGATTAAAGCATTTGAAAGTGCTTAGGAAAGGATTTTGTTCTGGGGAAACCTAAGGATTGGCGTTGGAAGTGCACTGTGTGGGAGTGGGGCGGGAGAGTGACAGACCCTCTGAGCGACTCTCACCCGCCCCCCACCCCGGACACTGGACAGATGGGAAAGCCGAGACCTTCTGGCCACTGTAGGGTGGGCCGTGCCAGGCTCAAATTCCAGAGCTGGTGGGTTTGCTGAATGAATGCCGGGGTGGGGTACCCGCCCCTGCCACACGCCCAGCCCTCCCACCTGCTGCTCCCCTCCCTGCAGCATCCCCCACACACAGCGGGGCTGTCGCTCACATCACACCAGGGATGCCCTCTTCACTCCTGTGAATCCAAAGTCGACATCACCTACTAAGCCGCGCCATTGCCACCTCCTCCAGGAAGCCTGCCTTGATTCTATCAGCTGGAAGACTGTCTCCTACTCTGTCTCTTCTTTAATTAAGGTGCTAATTCGTCTCTTCATTCACTATTCTCTCAGCATCTGCTTGCTGACCCCTACTCTGGGTGGAGGCCTGGGCTGGGCTCTAAGCACAGGGAGGAGGGAAGTTCTTGCCTTCAGGGTGCTCTGGGACAGGCTGTCCACCGGCTCTGTGTTAGGGGGCTGGTCCCGTGCCCTCCTCTATCCGGTCATGAGGGTCCTGGGCTGGACCCCCTCAGCTGGGAGCCAGGACCTTGGCACTGGGGCTCTGGAGTCCACTGACTGAGCTGCCAGGCCAGTGCCCCGCCTGGGGCCCCGGGGCCTGCTGTGGGGAGCGGGGCTGCATGTGGCGGTCATCAGGTCACACTGACCACGTCCCTCCCTGCCCACTGGCGTGACTCCTGGCTGCCTCCTGCATCCGCCAGGGGGCCAGGTCCGGGCATCGGCCTGGCTGCCTGGGTGTCAAGAAGGGGATGTTCATGGGACTTCCTGGTGACGCACTGGGCGGGGGTTTTCCTTGGCAGATTTCGCCTCAGACCCGGCGCACAGTGTGCGCTTTACATGCGCTGCGGGCGGGGTGCGCGATGCCGGCGTCCCTGGTCCGTGTTTCGGGTAAAGGAACCGCAGCTCAGAGGGGCTCCCTGGGGCGGGGAGAGGGGGAGGGGCCTCCCCAGCCTCTGAGCCCGGGTCTGCAGCTCCCAGGGGCTCAGGGTGGCTGCGGGACAGTGCAGGCTGGAGGCAGTCTCCACCCTGAGTCCAGCTCTGCCACAGCCTCGCTGGCCATCCCAGGCAAGTTCCTCCACCAGCCACCATGTCCTCAGCTGCACCACGGGACCTGCGCGCCCCCTTGCAGGGTCTGGGGGTGCTGGCGGGGCCAGCCCCCCACCAGGCAGGCGTCTCTGGTGCCTGCTTCCTCCCGCCAGCCCTGCTGCCTCACTGCCCCCCTACGGGTGCAGGTCCTGGGGCGGGCATGGGGGCTGGGGCTGCGTCTCTGGCCCCCTCATGCTCTGCACACAGTCGGTGCCACATAAGTTTGCTGCCCAAAGATCCGGAACTCTGCCAACGCTCCAGCCTGGACCGGGCACCAGGCCCTGTCACTGCATGTGAACTTCCCCACGGCACCGCGCGGTCAGGCAGGGCCTGGGTGTGACCACGAGCCAGTGTCCGGCTCCTCCTCCCCAGGGGGGCCTGGGCATCGGTCTGGCCCCACTCTAGACACTTTGCCCTGGAAATTCCAATTCCAGGGCTCTGTGGGGTGGGCGTCCCTGAGTCCACTCGGCACCCTGGACGGACCCCTGACCCCCACCGACCCCACGTCTGGAGAGCACTTGCTCCTCTGTGGGGTCGGCCTGGGCGGGGAGAAGAGAGCTCTGCCAACAGCGTGGGGCAGCTCCAGTGTGGCCGTGGGGCGGCACTGGCCGTGCAGTGACCGCCAGCTGGACACCACTCCTGCCCCCACGGAATGTCCCCTGCCTCCTGCTCAGACACCATCCTCGGGGACACCCGCCCCACCCACCGGCGGGGCGCCCTTCCCATCCCTCGGGGCCCGACTGGTCCCACCAAGTCCTCACGACTGCTGCTTTCTGGAACATCCTCATTCCCCAGGTGAGGGGCCAGACCCGGGCAGGCGGGAGGGTGTCCCTGGCGCGCAGCGGGAGAGGCTGGCTGGGGTCCCGGTCGGCCGCAGGCCCCGCTCTGCTCTCCCTCGGGGCCAGCCCGGGCCTCGGGCAGCACCCCCAGCTCAGTTCACCCCCAATTAAGGCTATTACTCGACAGCCCTCAGCCTCTATCTGCTCCCCTGAGTTATTTGGCTGCACCACAGAGACAAACCTCCCTGGAACCCCAGCGCTCCCCCTGCCCACTGGAGAAACACAGAAATGTCACAGGGAGAATGAATCACTGAGAGTGGCAGGGCTGGGGGGCGGGGGAAAGCGGCCCTCAGCACACGGGCTAGAGGGCGCCCCAGTTTCTCTCCCAATCGGGGCCTCCGCTCCCGCTTCCCAGGAGCCTCAGGAACCCCTCCTTCCCGGGGGGGCACAGAGGGGTAGGGGTAGGGGCGGAGGGGGAGAGGGAGGCACCATCCAACGACCCACCCACCTACCCATTCCGTGTCGTGCGGCTGGCTGGGCGCTGGGCAGCGGGCAGGGGACTGCAGACAAGAGCTGAATAGGCCCCTCCCAGCCCTGGAAAGCCCAAGACCCACTTCCTGCAACTTGGGGCATCCGAGAATCCAGGGGGGCCCTGACTCGTCTGGGCCAGGGGTTGCCCGAGGAGCTGAGGCCTAACCGTAGGCAGGGGAGGGTGGGCTGGGGAGCACCCGCCACCGCCCGACGCAGCCCGGCAGGTGCAGAGGCCAAGAGGCGGGACGGCGGCAGCTGCTCCTGGGGACCAGGGCCGGGGGCGGGAGGCCGAGGAGAGGACAGGGCAAGGGATGGGCGGCAGCCGCCTGAGCATCTCCTGTGTGCCGGGCATGTCTGGGCTCCTCGGGCCCATGTTTGGGGGTGTAGGGGCGGGAGGGAAGGGCATGAGGGCGGCACTGGCCCACGAGCACAGAGGCCGTCCGTGACCCACAGCGGGTGCCTGGCTCCGTCCACCTGGCCGCTGCCGGCCTGCAGTGGGCGCAGGAGGGAAGGCCTCCCCGGCGCCACGGGCGACGAGTGCCTTTCACTGTGGTCAGGGCGCGGGAAGTGGGGGGTATGCGGGGGGCAGGGGTGGGGAGGGCACTCGGGCCCACTCTCCGCCCTCACTTGGGGGATGTCCAAGGACGGTATCACGTTATTTGCAAACAGACAAGGAAATCAGGAGGCCTGGTGGGCCGGGAGAGCGCCAAGGGCCGGGCAGGGCGGACCTGGGCCTGCTACGCTGGGGCCGGGAACGGGGGCGGGGCACTGCCTTTGACGGGTATTCCAGGAGGTTCTGACACCGGCTTGAGTCCAGGACAAATCAGAGGAGGGACGTTTGTTCTGTGATGGTGCAGCCATCCCCGGGGGTCGTGGCCACCGCCGGGCTCTGGGCCACAGCAAGGGGACGGCGTGGCCTGCGATCCCCGGGGCGGGGCTGCAGGTCTGACTTCACCAGCCCGAGCAGCCCTGGGCTGCCAGCCCCGCCCTGGAGGCTGCATGGGGTGCCCTGGGGCTGGGGCAGGTGCTCCCTGCCAGGCTCTGTTCCTCTGAGAGGCCTGGGGCAGCCCTGCGGGTAGGCAGGGACTCCCAGCCACGACCACCGCCCCCCCAGGTCCTGCGGGGCTGAGGGGCTGGCAGCGGGGCCGGGGGAGGGGTGCTGCCGAGCGGCTCCAACAATCCGCTTCACCAGCTCGGGTAATTGACAGCAGCTGCTGTTGCAACCGGAGACTTGTCAGCTGTGATTAAGCCAAGTTGCCTTTAGGCCAATCAACTTCAAAATTATGCAAATAGGGCCTCAGTGGAGACCACAGGGATGGTGCAAACCGGTTCTCCACCCCACCTGCCACTCGTAGCCTCCACCACGGCCTGGAGGGCCCACGTCCACTCTCACGCCCGGGCCCAGCACTGCCCTGGGGGCTGGGGCAGGAACGAGCTCGCAGCCCACACTCAGTACTGGCACAAGCAGCCAAGTGGAGGTGAACCAGCGGCTCCAGGCCCGCATCAGACACCCCTCGCGAAGCATCAGCTGCCCCTGCAGTGGGCTGGACCCAAGTCGCCCTCCAGGTCAGCGGCACTGCCCACCACGAGCCAGGACTGGCCTTCTCTGCTCGCGCCACACCCAAGAGAGCTCCCTGGTGGGGGTGGCAGATGTGGAGGGGAATGGCAGCTTCCCCAGGTGGCAGGACGTGACTCTGACTCATCTTCTCGGAGCCACCGCAGCCCTTGCTCGGGGTCTCAGACCTGAACAGGCGCGAGCTTCCTTTTCTTGACTCCAGCTGGGGCCCCGGGGGCCCTGAACTGCTTGGACCCTAGACCGACCGAGTCCTCGGCCATCCCCAGCCCAGGGGCGCCCGTCTGGCCTTGCAGCCAGGCGGTCTGGGCACAGCTGGCGCCGGGCGCTGAGCCCTCCTCTGGCTTCCCGCCTTCCGGAACCAAACCCCGCCATGGGAGCGCGCGAGAAGCCGCTCCATCGTACAGCGCCCAGGACGGCAGGTAAACGTCATGGCGGCCACTTTGGGGGATGTCGGCGCCAAAATTTCTGGGGAAGGGAGAAGTAACATCAAAAGGCATTTATGGAAAAGCTCTGGTGGCAGGAGACCCAGGTAGGCCTGGGGGTGAGGGCAGAGCCCTGAGAGGAGGGGGTGCCGGCAGGCGGGGCCGTGTCCAGGGAAGGGGTGCAGGCTGGCGGTGGGGAGGGACACCCCCCGCCTGGTGACCCAGGATGCAGGACTTAGTCTCCCCGGGCTCCCCCGCCAAGTGGGGTATGCACTCCAGCCTCACCAGGGCGGTGCCAGGCTGGAGCCAGGGCTGTGCTGGGCAGACAGGCCAGGCCGCGGGCTCCCTGCCCCTCCACCTCTTCCGGGTCTGGGCGCTTGGCGTGTCACGTGTGCTCTGGAGCTGCGCGTGACCTGAGAAGGGGTCGGGGAGACGGCTGGTGAGGACACGAAGGCTCGGGGGGCCACCGTTTCTGATGCGCACAGTGTGCCCAGCTGCGCCCCTGCCAGCTGGGGGCCTCCAGGCTGCAGCAGCCAAACTAGAGCTCAACGCCACACGATAACCGGCTTCCCGGCCGAGGGGGGGGGGCCAAGGGCTGCTGCTTGAGCACCTACTGTGCGTCCGGTGCAGTGACAGGTCGTGACAAACGCTGTCTTCTTGAATTTTCTACAAAGGAGGGGCGGCTGCTCCCGGACTGCATTTGAGAAAACTAAGAGCAGAGCGGTGGTGTGAGCCGCCTGCTCGGGCTGCTGCCCGGGGCTGGCACCCAGCGGTCTGGCCTCCAAGCCAAGCCTCTCTGGGCCTCCGGTTCTCGGCCTTGAGCATGGGGGGCAAAGTAGTGGCGAGAAGGGTCTGCCGCCTCCCAAAATGAAGCTGCTGGGGCTATCCTCTCTCCCTCGCCGGCAGGAAGACAAGCGCCCATTGGGTGGACTCCAACGTGGACTCCATTCCCCGGCCTGCAGCCCCCTCCCCTCCCTCAGGCTGCCCACCGCCCTCACCACCGCCCCTGCCGGGCCCATTCCCTCTGGGGCAATTCTGTGGGGCCAGCTCTGGGCTCCACCCATTCCCGCTGGCCTGGCCCAGCACCCTGCACGCTTATTCTAAAACAATCAGCATTTGGCACAAGACGTGCAAAACTAAACGTGGGCGGATGTCAGGAGGGGGGGGTGGCCGCGGGAAAGTGAAGGGTCATTTGCGTGGGAGGCCCCTGAATGTCTCCTGGCCCAGGGACAGGTGGGGTGGGGGAGATCCAGGTCTGGGAGTGACAGACGGGGCCCAGCCCACCTCCACCGGGAACAGTCCAGAGTCCCCCGCCACCCCCCGCCCCCCTCGGCTCTCCACCATTCAGGCAGGAAACTTGCACTGAGCACCTGCTACACGCGTCTCACTCCAGACCCCGAGGACACATCCTGGCCTGGTGGGTGCAGACACCCAGCACCCACCCACACACCCATCCATTCGTCCCTCTACCCACCATCCATTATGTGGGGGGCTCTGCTCCCCCACCCTCTGTACTAGAGGAACCCCCCGGGTCGCCCATCGCAGCACTGGCCACCTGTGAGACCCTGCGGATGCCGGCTCCCCGAGGCCGGGGCCAGGGCTGAGGCCCCTCTGGGACCTGGTGGCCAGGGAGCAGGAGGACCAGTGGGCCGGGGACAGCAGGGAGGTGAAGGGCCCTCGCCTCGGCTTCGGACAGTCCGCAAATAAACTCCAGCTCATGCCTCTTCCCAACCAAGAGGGAGAGAAAATAGCTTTCACACTATATTTTCTGATTTTTTTTTTTCACTTCACTGCTTCTAAATCGATCCAGAACAGATTGTCCAATTGTTTGAATTTCAGGAGAAATGTCTCCTCATCTCTCCCAGCCCTGCCCAGAATTCTGCCAGGCTCTGGGGCTGGCTCCTCAGCCAGGCTTTGCCGGGATGCCGGGCTGTCCCGACTCCTGCGGCCTGAGCAGGTGCAGGGACGACACGGGCGGTTGGGGGTTTGGGGCAGAGGGGGGAGGCGGCATGCGCTCCCGGCCAGCACCCAGGCCCAGGCCCCACTGGCAGTTCCTTCCCTGGAAGGGAAGACTTGCTTGCCCGGGAAGGCAGGAGCTCCCAGGGCACCGTGGCCAGGGCTCGTGGGCAGGGCCGCCAGGACAGAGTGTGGCCAAACCCGCCTGTCCCCCTGGTGAGCGTCCCAGGCACGGTGCAGGCACGCGGGGAGGGCCCTTGGAGCACAGGAGCCGGGGACACCTGCGGCCCGGGTACCTGCAGGATGGATTGGTTGTCGGGGGCTGGGGGGACAGACCAGCTACACATTAGTGCCGTCTGCCCTGGGCACAGCAGGGGGCGGTGGCCACTCAAGCCACGTCCCTGCCCTTCTGAGTCTCCGGGGTAAAGTCCAAAGTCTGACCTGCCAGAGTCCTCGGAAACCAGGCCACCGCTCACACCCACAGCTCGCCTGCCAGCTCCCTGCAGCGCTCGGCCAGACCCATCTCCCAGACGCCCTCCCCCGGGCTCCAGGCACAATGGCCGCTCTCCCTCCCTGCCCCACTCACCCGCCACCTCTGCGTGCCACTTCCTCTGGGAAGGCCTCCTTGATGCCCCCTTTTCCAGGCAAAATTGCTCCCCACATGATCACGGCTCCTTCCGCAGGACTCGCACCCATTGGCGGCAGGGAATCCCTTCCGGTCCCCCACAGGCTGTGAGCTATGGGCGGCCTTGGCCCTCGGGAGGGAGAGACCACGCGCAGGCACCGGGGCTTGCACCATTGGCCTGACACCACGCATGCCTCCAGGGCAACTACAGGCCGCAGGGGAACCAGACTGGGGGGTTCATGACCTGCACCCCAATGCCAGAAGGCACAGCCACCCCAGGGCAGCCCCTCCAGGGCGCCTCCCAGACCCTGCCCTTGCTCAGGGGCTTGCCACCCTGTGCCCCTCCCCCCAGAGAGACGGAACTAGCAGCCCCATTAGATAACAGTGACCGTGAGTAGAACCATCTGCAAGACTCCTTGGAAGCAACTCAGCAGGGCGGCTCTGCCCAATTTGCAGGGGAGGAAACTGAGGCAGAGGGGGTTGAGCTAGCTGGGCCAGGCCATCATGGTGAGGGGTGAGCAGGGCGGGTGGCCGCCCTGCATCCCAGCGAGCCTCCCAACTACAGCGGGGAACCATGGCCGGCTCTGTGCCTCGGCCAGAAGGTGACTGCTCCGGCCAGGGTGCTCAGGGTAACCAGGCGGCGTTTGCAAAGTGCCAAGGCCAGGGATTCATCAAGGCCAGGAGGTCGCTGCAGGCCAGAGCTCCCATCCCAGCCTGGTGCCCTTGGCTCTCGGCAGCCCGAATTCTGCATGAGTTGGCAGAGCCCTCCTCCCTCACTGTGTCCTTGACCCCGGCCTCAGGTCCCACAGGAGGAGACTGGACAGCCCGTGAGCCAGTGCCCCACCCCCCACCCGCGCCGCGCCAGCCGCTGCCAGCCCTGCACGACTCTGCAACTTTAGATTCCAACCACCAGGCGCTCCAGGGGCAGCAGCTCTCCCAGGCCGAGGAGGAGACGGTTCAGGGACTCGGTCCTTCCCGTGTGGGGGGAGGCAGCCCCGGCCTGAACGTGGCTCCACGAGCCAGAACTGGTGGGGGACACCGAGCGGCCTGGGCCCCACACCGGGTGGCAGTCCCTGCCCCTGGAGTGGGGACAGCAACTGCTTGTGCAAGTGCACGCTGGGGCGTCGTGTGCACGGCCGCCTGCTAGTGTCTGTGCAGAGAAGGGATGCACCTGCCGACGAGACTCATCTGAGCCCGGCGCTCGCAGCCCTCGAAGGCGCCTCTGCTCTTCCTCGGCCCCCCTGATCTTAGGCTTCTGGTGTTTCCTGGCGACCATCACTTATTCAATCATTCATCCACAAATCCTCCACCCCACCACTATTCAAACATCAGTCACTGACGCACCCAGCCATCACCCACCCGTCCACCCATTCATCCACCTGTCTGTCCATCCATCCGCCCATCATCCCTCATCTACCCATCCATAAACTCACCATCCCTCCCTCCACTTATCCCTCCACCTAGCCACACATTTATCCTTCATGCATCCATGCAGCCACCCATCATCCACCTGCCCCTCCCTTCATGCACAGACCCATCCAAAGCACACCTGGGCTGGGTGCTGGCTGCAGGGCTGACATCAGGAAGGAGGAGCCGCCGCCCTTGCGGGACAGAGAGCGACTCCACCGGCCCGGGGCCTCCTGCGTGTTCTGTGAGCGGCTACGGTGCGGTGAGAACAGCGGTCATGTTTTCCGAGCACTTACTGCTGAGCTGGGACAGGGATTAGAACCCTAATGCTCCCTTCAGACTCGCGGGCAATCAATGGTGGTTACTGGAATTGATCCCGGTGCCTGGAATCTTTCATTCCTTCCCCGGATGCTCACGATCACCTTGTAAATTACCGTCATTATTATCAGCCTGATTTTGAAAACGAGGGCCCTAGAGCTCAGGGGGTGAAATGAGCAGCCCAACCCTGGCCCCGGGTAGAGGGAGAGCTGGGGTGTGAATCAGGCAAGGGGAGCCCCAAGCCGACGTCTGGGAACTGCGCTGCTTTGTGGTTGCCATGGAGCTGGAGACACCTCTCCATCTAAGGGCTGACCTGATTCATTTCCTCCTCCAGTCAACAGCCACTGTCAAGGAATCCCCTGCCCCGGGGAGACTGAGGTGGTCGGTGTGGCCCCAGCCTGGCTGCCTCACCTGTGGGCTAGCGCAGAGAAGCTCCTGCCACCGCAAGGCAGTGAGACATCCAGTGCCCGGCCCTGAATGCCCACGAGGTGCTCACTAAGCCCCTGACGCCAATCCTTCTACCTGGTTCTCACAATAACCCACTTTGCCAGTGAGGACACGGAGGCTCAGAGGTTGTGTGATTTGCCCAAGTGGCAGAGTTTGGCACAGGCGGGGTGGGCTTGTCCAGAGGGTGCAGCCTTGAGCACAGCCTCGGAACCCCAGGCTCTCCTGGATGGTTCTGGAGCCTCCCTCTGGCTGTTGCCCTGGCGATGGCCTCGCTCAGAGGCAACACTCATTCCCCGAAGGCCTCACGGTCCCAGGGATCAGATTCCGGGCAGTTTACCCAGAGGAAGCCACATTTCTGACCTGCTCCCTGGAAATCTAAACAACAAAGACCTTCAGAAGCAAACCTGCCAGCAGGCGGGCGTGCAGAAGTCTGCTGAGCTGAGGGCTCAACGCTGACACCAGGGTGCCTGCAAAAGGCAGAGGCTCCACCCCTCACCCCCATGATCTGGATGCGTAGATGGGGGCTCAGAGCGGGCAGCACACCACAGAAGGAGCAGGGCTCGGTGGGGGCTATCTGGACTTTGGTGTCAGTGTCTCTGGCCCTTTGATTTCATTGCTAGAATCCACTGTACCCGCTAACCCCACTGAGCCCATCTGACCCGGAGCCCATGGTGTCGGCCCCGCGGGGACCCGGGGCACCTGACTTCCCCTCTCCAGGCTGACTTCTCCTAAGAGAAGAGGAGACTCTTGGCCTTGGGGTGCCCGAGGGAGCTGGAAGAGCACAGACGTGAAAGGGTTTTATAAGAGAAGAACCTGCAAGCTTTCACATCTGAGGGAGCACTGCCAGCCACGCCTGTCTGACCTGCTTCCCGACATCCCTCGGCAGCTCCTCTGCCTGAGGTGGCCTCTGCCTGCTTGACCCTGGCACACTCCTACCCATCCTTCAAGACCGCAGCCAAAAGTTGCTTCCTCCAGGAAGCCCTCCCCGATTGGAGGCTAGGTGGAGTCTCCCAGGAGTCTGCTTCTCTTTTGTTCTCCTGCCCCCACCAAACACACGCTAAAACCCACCAGGGCGGGGCCTGTCTTAAAAGTCTCGTGCCTGGGCCTGGCACTGTGTCCGGCACTTGGCAGGTGCTCTTGAACGGCGGAGTGAATAAAGGCTAAATGCATTTTCTGCTGGTCTATAAATCCAGCTGCAGGCACGCGATCCTCCCGACAAAGGGGGAGCCTGAAGTGAAAGCAAATCACCACCGCGCTGGTAGCCGCTCAGGGAGACGTGGAGAAAACTCTCACGCTGGATTATGGAAGGAATTTGCCTTTATTTTTAATTTGTGCCGATCTCTTAGAGAGCAGCACTTTATTTCAAGCCCATCAAGCCATGAGGAGCAGCGAATCTGGCACAGGAGACAAACTTTCCCAGCTCCAGCTCCCAAAGCAGACCTCACGGCAGCGGCCGAGCTCCCTCACAGCCTCCACGGGCATCGCTGCGGCTTGCCAGGGAGGGATAATCAGATGATGTAGCTGGGTTTTAAAAGATCACGGTTTGTCTCATTTTCCAGGGAAGTGTGAACAAAAAAAAAAAATTTATTTTTCCCTCCCAGGGCTCTATGAAGCGCTTCCAGAACTTAATTCAGTGTTAAATGGGTGTAATTTGGGAAACTCATACATTATTTGTTAATTTCTGGAAGGCGAGTGTGCGCGTCTGCCGAGGTAGGTGTGCGCGGGCAGATGGGCAACGGCGCGGGCGCCCCCGGGGAGGGCGGGCGTCAGGACAGGGAAGCGCTGGACCTGAGACATTTGCATTTGTCTCAGCTCCTGCTTTTCTGCTTGGATGGCGGGAGGGAGCGATTCTGAAGGTTTTATCTGAAGGGAGAGCCTCGGGGTTTTCAGTGCAAATTTCACCGTCAGAGGCTGTTTGCCTCCCGCCCCCAGCCCTCCAGCAGCCCTGGCGCCTCTGGACCAGCCGCATCCTGACTCGGCACCCCGCGGCCTGCAGGGCTCCAGCCCGCATGACCTTGAGCACACACACGCCACCTGGGCCTCAGTGTCCCTGCAGCGGGCGGGCCGCCAGCAACCTCTGCTCTCCTGGCACCCCAGCATGCTGTGTCCTTGCCTTTGTCTGCACGGGGTGGGGGGGTCCCCATGCCCAAGACCCCACCGAGAGCCCTCCTGAAGCCACCAGCCAGGCACCATGTCCCGAGGAGCAGTGACCTGCCGGCCCATGGTCCAGTGAGGAGGTCCAGACTGACCTGGGTGCAGTTCCGGGGACAAGGAGGGAGGCACTCGGCCCAAGTGGGCCCAGTTGTGGGTAGAGGGCGCATAGGCAGGGTTGGGGGGGACAGAAAAACCACTGCCCCAACTAGTCGGTCATCAAGCGGGTCCCCAACCTCAATGGCATCCAGGCAGGTGCTCTCTGGGGACAGGTCCAAGTGGCTCTGGGGCCTCCTTTACTTCCCCAGGGAGAGAACAACTAGAGAAGGGGCTCAAGGGGTGTGTGCGTGCGCGGGAGCAGGAAGCAGGGAGGGGAGGAGGTGGGGGAGGGCTGTGAGGCCCTCTCTGTGCTGGGCCCTGTGCGGGTGAGGCCAACAGCAACCCCGGGAGGCCCTGGCCCAGGGTGGCGGCCTCTGGTCACCCTCCTTACTTGCCGGTTCCAGCTGTTCAGGACCCCAGCTTGCACAAGAGTGTTTAGGAAACAAGTCTAGTGGTTGACGATTGTTCTGTACCTTCTAGAAGAACAGCTGGGCTGGGAAAAGCCACTCCAGGGGTGCTGAGAAGGGGCTCGCAGTTGATTATAAGATCGTGTGAACGTGTTGTGTGACAACTGGAGAGAAGCTAAAGCCAGCCGGAGGCTGAGTTAACAGAGGCAGAGCATCCCCAAGAAGGGAGGTGACACCTTTCACCTAAGAGTAAGCCAGACCACACGCTGGTTCAGTCCAGGCAGAGTAAGCTGGATAATGACTAGGGAGGGAGACCTGGAGACCCTGACCTCTAGCGACTCATGAAGGCCACCACGATGGCTGGACTCCTGGCTGCAGAGTTAGAAGCTGGAGCCAGCTGGGTTATTTTTAACCCATCGAGCCTTTTTCTCATCTGCAGCAGAATCAGCCATCACTGGCTCGAGGGGTCAGCGAGGGCATTAAGTGAGATGATGGGGTTCGCGCCTGCTCCGCACAGTGCCTGGCACGTAGTAGGCCTGCGGGCCCTCGCTGTGGAGGTGCCCGCCTGCGCCCGTGTCGGCGGAGTCACTTATCACAGCCGTGCACAGCTGCAGCAGCCCGATCTGGAGTGCACTGGCCACCTCCCCCTCCTGGCAGCCCAGGCCCAGAGGGGAGGCCATCCGCTCCACAGCATTGCTGCAAGGGGGGTAACTGGAGAAGGTGGGTCGATTGTTCTAGAGTAGAAAGCCCGACTGCTCTTCCTGTCCCCACAAACAACCCTCCCTCTGCCCACCCCAACCACGGCTCCCACGCACGGGCTCCCAAGCACCCACGTTCCAAGCCTGAGCTTCCTCTCCCCTCCCAGCCCACTCCGGCCTTCCGAACCCTCACCCAGGCCTGGGGACACCATCTCTTCCCACTCTCTGGCCCTGGACCCCAACTCCGAAGCACCCCCTCCCCCGAGCAAGGTGCCTGCCCCTTCCCCCCCCTCCCTCTGCATGTTTGCCCACAGGCAGTCCCAGACCCCCTCCTCCTCCCTTCTGGCCTCTGACCCAGGCTCCCCAGCTCTGACCCCTCCTCAGCAATCCAGGGAGGTGTCCCCACCTGCACCCCCATGGCCTCCTGCTCCCCCCGACAGGGCTCCAAGTCCCTGGCCTGTCAGGACCACTTCCTCACACAGGCCAAGGGCAGAGCCAATGCCCTCAGCGCCGGCCCGGAGCTCGCTGGGTGTGAGAAGGGGAGCGAAGGGAGGGCCGGCTGGAGGGGCCCCCGGGAGTGGCTGGCCCGGCAGCCCCAGCAGGACTCCCCCCCACCCCCTGCCAAAGGCCTGAGCTGCCTGTGCCCACCTGCCCCTCCTGGCCAGTCCAGCTGCCCTGTGGCCGCCAGGCCGGTGGCCCTGGGGTGGGGTAAGACACACACATTCACACTCATTCGTGTTCACACACATTCACAGACAATCGCTCATTCACACACCCACTCACTCACACATACTCACACGCTCATTCACACACACCCACTGCCACACCTATTCACATTCTCACACACACTCTCGTGCACACTCACACACACAGCTCCAAGCCCAACTGCCCCCTCACCCTCCACCCAGCACCCCCAGATGCCTGAGCCAGAGCAGAAGTGCAGGGGCCCCCACCTGGGCTTTCAGCCTGAGCCAGAGAACTTTCTGGGCTCCTCTGACTCCGCACCAGGTGGACGGCGCAGCCAGCAGCCTCTCTGGATTGCCTGCAGGGGGTGTGCGGCCCTGAGCACCCCAGATCCAGGGGTACAGAAGGATCCCAATCCCCGGCCGCCTGACCAGGGCAGGGAGGACCCCGGGGGCCCAGCCGATTCAGGTTCTCGACATGAAGGGGAGAACCCACCCAACCCCGTGTCCCACGCGGGGTGAGAAGTCCTGCGATTCCCACCAGGCCACCCGCGGTGCCACCAGCCCAGACCCCCTGCCGGGCCCGAGGGGCAGGTGACAGCGGAAGTCCCCTCGGTCCCCTCGGTCGGGGCAGAGCCCCACTTGCTGGCGCGAGTGCTTCCCTGACAGCCCCGAGGGTCGCAGGTCACCGGTGACAGACGCCGGCGAGGGCCAGGCCCGGCCTCCCCTGCGGGACTGGGACACGGAGGCCGGGCAGGGCGGGCAGCGGCCGGCACCCAGCCCGACGACGGGGCAGAGGGACGGGTTTTCCTACTGTGACCTCGCAGCACCCTCGGGGTGGGAATGGCCCCCGCGCCACTTTCCAGAGGGGCCAAGCGCGCTGCTCAAGGTCACTCGCCCCGGCGGCGGGGTGGGGGCCGGCGGGGGCTCCCGCACTTTCTGCTGTGCCCCCCGGGGCCAGGCCAGAAGGTCAGGGACCCGAGTCCGGCAGCCAGAGCGGCACCGGCTCGGCCACGCGTTACGTAACTCCCCGTGCCGGCCCCACGCCCCGGGGTGCCCCGCAGCCGCGCACCTCGCGCCCGGACCCGCGGCTGGGCTGGCCCGGCGCCCCGCTCGCTCCAAAGAGGTGACAGTTGGAGGCGCCGCCGGGGCGCGCTGCTTCCCCGCCCCCTTCCCGCCCCCCGGCCGAGGAACAGACTCTAACACTAATAATGGTAATAATAATTAGAAAAAATATAATCGGAAGACGCTTGGGGTCTGGTTGCCATGGCAACCCCTCGCGCTAACGCGCCTCGGCGGCCGCCTCCCCCCGCCCGCCCGGCCCGGATCGATACCGCTTCGGCCCCGGGGGACCGAGGCTCCGCCGGGCTCGCGGCGGGCGGGGGCGCGGGGCCGCCTCGGGGGCGCCCCTGCCCCTGCCCCGGCGCCGCTTCGCCGGGACCCCCGCCCCCCGCGCCGCCGGGTCCCGCGCGGTCCGGGCTGCGGCGCCCGGGCCGGGATCGCGGCCGCCGGTGCCCGCCTCGGAGCAGCGCCGCGTCCCGACCGCGCGCCCGGCCCGCTCGGGGTCCCCCGCGCCCCGCCGGGCTCCGCGCCCCGACCCCGGCGAGGGCGGCCCGGACCCGAAGCCCGCGCCCCGGCCCGAGCCGCGCCCCCGCCCCGCCGGCGCCCGCGCCCCCAACTCCGCGCCCGCGGCCCCCGCGCCGCCGCCCCCCGCGCCCCCCGCGCGCCGGGACCCTCCCCGCCCCGGGCCGCGCGGACCCGCCCCGCCCGCCGCCCCCGCCCCCCGCCGCCCCCCGCCGTCCGGGCGCCCCTCACCTCGTGCGCCGCGCGCCGCCGCTGCCGCCCGAGCCGCTGCCGGGCGCGGGGCCGCCCACGCCGGAGCCCCCGCGCGCCGCCGCCGCAACAGTTGTCCGGCGCGGGGGGCGGGCGGCGCCGGGGCGCGCGGGGGGCGCGCGGGGGGCCCGTCCTAGGCGCGCGGGGCGCGGCGCGGCGCTCGGGCTGGGGCTCCGGCTCGCGCTCCGGCCGCCGGCCGCATGCCCGGCCCGCCGCCCGCCGCCTCTGGGGTCCGGGCCGCCGCCGCGCTCCGGGGGCCGGGGCCGCCGCGCTACTGGGGGGCCGGGGCCGCCCGCCCGCCCGCCGGCCCCGCGCCCCGCGCCGCGCTCATGCCCGCCGGGCCGGTGCCGCCGCACTTCGCTCGGGCCGCGCTCCGCGCTCCGCGCTCCGGCCCGCCCCGCGCCCCGCGCCGAGCGCCGCGCCACGGCCGCCTGCCCGCGCCTCCCGCCCCCCGCGCGCCCCGCCCCGCCCCCCGCGCGCGCGGCCCCCGCCGCGCCCTCGCCGCCCCGCCCGGCCCGGCCCGGCCCGGCCCGGCCCGGCCCGCCCGGCTCTCGTGCGCCGCCGACCTGCCCGCCCCGCGCCCCGGCCCGGCCCGCCCGCGCCTTTGTTCCCGCCCGCCCCCTCCCAGCCCCGCCAGGTGCACTCACCTGCCCGCCTCGCTCGCTCCCCGCCCCGCCTAGTGACTTCGGGGGTCCCGCCCCCCGCAGGAACGCAGCGCCCAGGCGAGCCCCGCCCCCACGGCCCCGCCTGCACCTGCCCCGCGAGGGCCCGGGAGCCGCACCCCACGGCGTGAGAACTCCCCCCCGCCCCGCAGACCCTGCCAGGCCAGGGGCAGCCCGTCCCCAGGCCAGACCCTCCGTCCAGCAGCCCGTCCCTCAGGCCGGACCCTCCGTCCAGCGCCCGCGGAAGCGCCCACTTCCTGCCCCAGCCCCTCCTGCGCCCCCCTCTCCTCCCAGCCCCCCCCCTTCCTGCCGGCCCCCCTCACCCCTGCCTGCCTGACTGGCTGTGCTGCGGGGCCAGCCGGGTGGGCCTCTGTCCCCCGCGTCCTCTCGGGCTGGCCCCATGACGGCGCGTGGCAGAGGTCACGCTGGGCACCACGGCCCTGCGAGGACCCCACGAGGGAGTGGTGCTGAGGACGGTTCCTGGGCTGGAGCCCCGGAGGGCAGGGGGGTCCTGCCGCCCGCTCCTCGCGCCCCCCAGGTGTTGGGATCTGCGCCGTGTCCAGGGACGCCTGTGGGCCCTCACCCCGCTGAGCCCTCGTCCCCTTTATTCAGTCCTCACCCCTGCTGGCTGGGCAGGGTCCTCGCATCTTACAGATGAGCAACCGCGCCCAGAGCGCTTGGGGCACCTGCCCCAGCCACACAGCCAGCCGCGGCGGAACCAGGGCTGGGTCCAGCCCTCCCCAGCTCTCCCCGACTGCCGGCCGCCACCCTGGGCACCAGCCTCCTCCTCGGGCCTGGTCCTCGGCGAGACAGGCCTTTTCCGTAGGGTGACCTGAGTTAGGCCAGCAGGGGGAGCTCCCCCAAGACCCCAGCACCGACAGGGGTGCAGATGGCATTTCTGAGACACGTCCTGTGCCCCTTTCAAGGGCCCCCGCGGCACCAGCTGGGGCCTGGGCTGCCCCCACAGGAATCCTGCCCTGTGGGCTGCTGCCTCAGTTTCCCCATCTGCGACCCAGGCAGCTACGGCCCCCGTCTGCTCCAGTGGACACGTGGTTTGAGCAGCTGTCCCGGGCTGAGCGGTCTTCCCCGTGTGCCAGGGCAGGCCCTGCCTGTGGGGCCCATGTCCAGCTGGGCGTGGGCCGTGAGCCCCTCAGCAGGGCGAGCACGGAGGAGGCAGTGTGGTCAGGACCGGGCCTGCACACATGGTGTGAGGCGACGCTGGCCCCTGAGCAGCCCAGTGGCCGTGGCCGGGCTCAGGACACCCACGCCCCCCACACCCACCCCTGAATGCCATGTGCTTCCCGGGGGGTCGCCCCAGGCACCTCCCTCTTGGGCGTCCAGGGGTAAAGTGAGGCATGTGAAGTGCTTCATTCGACACCTGCAAACCTTCTCTGGGGGCCACGGTCACCTCAAGGAAACTGGGGGTGCACAAGGCTAAGAAACTGTTTGAGAGGGGACTCCCTGTGTTGCCGCAGCAGAGACTGTCCCGGGGCCATGGCGGCCAGCGGCAGTGAGGTGCGTGTGACACAAGTGTGTTGTGTGTGTGTGGCACATCTGGTCCATGTGTTTGCATGGGCGGCATATGTGTGTGGTGTATGTGTGGAGTGTGGCATTGTGTGTGGTGTGTGATGTGGGGTGGTGTGTGTAAGGGTGTGTGTGTGTGTGTGTGTGTGTAGGGGTGTGTGCGATGTGTGATGTGGGGTGGTCCGTGTACACAGTGTGTGTGTAGGGGTATGTGCGGTGTGTGATGTGGGGTGGTCCATGTACACAGTGTGTGTGTGTAGGGGTGTGTGCGGTGTGTGATGTGGGGTGGTCCGTGTACACAGTGTGTGTGTGTAGGGGTGTGTGCGGTGTGTGATGTGGGGTGGTCCGTGTACACAGTGTGTGTGTGTAGGGGTATGTGTGGTGTGTGATGGGGGTGGTGTGTGTACACAGTGTGTGTGTGTACACGGTGTGTGTGGTGTGTGATGTAGGGTGGTGTGTGCAGGGGTGTGTGTGGTGTGTGATGTAGGGGTGTGTGTGTAGGGGTGTGTGTGTGTGCAGGGGTGTGTGTGGCACGGTGATGTGTGTGTGGCCTGCGTTGTCGTGTGTGTG
Source organism: Talpa occidentalis (assembly GCF_014898055.3). NCBI lineage: Eukaryota > Metazoa > Chordata > Mammalia > Eulipotyphla > Talpidae > Talpa > Talpa occidentalis. Next base: position 1,889,611 of record NW_023601653.1, on the reverse strand, counting down.
CTGCGCCCAGCAGTGGGAGTAGCGGGCGGGTCGCTCGCTTCTCCCGGGTCCTCTGCGCTGTCCTGGGCCGGCCCAGCCCATGATCACAACCTTGGCGGCTGGAACAACAGTTTGGGGGAGCAGATCCAAAACCCCGTTTCGCTGGACGGAAGTCCAGGTGGGCCGGGGCCTCCCTGCGAGACCGGCTGAGGAGCCGCTGCCCGTCCAGCCGCAGGAGCTGCGGGCATCCCGGCCGGTCACTCCCGCCTCCGGCCGGCCTCGCTGCCCCCTGTCCGCGGGGCTGCTCCCTCCCAGGACGCCTGTGCCGGCCCAGGGCAGCCTCCCCTCCCGTCCCTCACGCGGCCACACCGCCAGGGCCCCTCTCCCCCGTCTTGCCCTTAAAGGTGAGCCCCAGGGCCCGGACACTAGGATGTTCAGATCTCTGGGGGCACGGGGCGTCCTCAGCCTCCCACATCCGTGGGCACCGTGGAGGCAGGGTGGGCCCGGGGCTGCTGGCAGAGCCAGGGGAGCCGGTCGCGGGCCGTCCCACCCCACAGACACCTGCTGCGTCTCCAGGCTGCGCTGGACGGTGGGGGTCGGGGGGTGCACAGGGCAGGGCCGAGCACCCCGTGTCTGAGTGCCTACTGTGTGCCCCGCCTGCCAGGCATGCGCGCTCCCCACGCCTTGCATCGCCCCTATTTACTACTTCCCTGCCTTCGGGAGGCCTGCTCCCCCGCAGAAGCAGCTCTCACCCGGCGGGCGCCGAGGCCTGGCGATGACTCACACTCTCTCCGCGGAGAGCAGCCTTTTCAAAGGGCTGGCTGGGGAGGAAGCTAAATTTAAAGCCACGTCAAAATTGCTGCCATTTAATTAGAAGTTGGGGGCATGAGGCGGGCCGCACCCCAGAGTCCTCCTGGCGAGGGAGGGAGGTGCTTGGAGGCAGAGACCCGGTGGGCAGGGGTGGCAGGGCCCTGTGAGCAGGAGGCCAGCCGGCCCAGGCGCCACTTCAGCTTCCCCTCCCTGCGAGCAGCTGCGCCTCCCAGGGCCCCCCAGGGCCCTCCTCCTTCTTTGAGATCTTAGGGTTCCAACCCCAAGCTCCCATTCCCAAACTTGAGACACCAGGGCCCGGGGCTGGGAGAGGCGTTGGACTCCCCCAAAGCCGCCCACGGAGGATGTGGCGCCTGGATTCAACTCAGCAGCCCGGTCCAGGGGCTCCTGTGTGGACGTCAGGCCGCTGGGTCCCTGCTGTGGCGTGGGTGGGCGGTGGGCACCTCTGAGCCCGTTTCCTCATCTGCCCAAGGGGGTGAGGGCCCTGGAGGCCACCGAGTGCCTCCTCCCTTGTCCCCCTGGGAGGGGAAGGAGGCGGGAGCTGGGGACACTGCCAGGGAGCAGCCGGCCTGCGCCAGGCGCTGCTGGCCAGCCTCCCTTCTGCACACGGGCAGTCAGGTCGCAGCCACCCTGTGCCTCGCCGCTCCCACTGGCCCTGGCCCCGGAGCCACGTGTCCCGCAGAGCCACACCTCCCCTGGGAGGCAGGGCGGTGGCCTGGCCGGTAGGAGAGGGCAACAGTTAGGGCGCTGGCCCCTGGACCTTCAGGGTGATGCCTGACCCCTGACGGTGGCCCCTGAGACCCTCCGTGCTCTGATCCCCATCCCCTACACCGCGTCCCCCTGCACACGCCCATCTGGGGACCTGCTCGCTGCAGCTGAGCCGCGGGGCGGGGCTTCTGCACAGAGCACCTACCGCGTGCCCAGCGCCCAGCAGCCACAACTCACGTCTCCCGCAGGAGCGAGCTGAGGCTGGGCCTCGGGGGGGAGGGGGGCACACCTCTACCAGCTCCGGTGTGGACCGCAGGCCCCGGGTCCCTCTGGGGAGTGGTGCCTGCCTGGCTGGGTAATTGGTCGGTGGGTGGATGAGTAGATGATAAACGGGTGGGGGGGGTCACAGAGGGCAGGACCCACCAAAGTTCTCCAGACTGAAAAATGAGAGGCCCCGGGGCCCAGGGTGCCCTGGCCTGCGCCTTGGCTTGCTTCTCTGCGGGCTGATACCCGCACTCGGGCAGCAGCGCCAGCTCCGCCCCACAGGGCCTGGGGGCGCGGCCGTCCTGTCTGTGGTCTCAGCGGTTCAGCGGTGGGGAGCCCAGCGGGGACCGCGGGGACACCGGCGCCGAGTGGCCGAGCCGTGGAGGAGCTGGCACCGCGCTGGCTCCCGGGCGCAGCGGGCGGGCGGGACAGGGCGGGCAGAGCAGTTCTGCTGGGGAGGGAGAGGCCCCGGCGGCAGCCCCAGCAGGGCCAGCCACACCCCCGCACCGTGGCCTCGGCTTGTCCAGGACCAGGACACCCGTGCCTCGTGGAGTGGGTTGGCTCCCGCGGCTGCCAGGCTTGCCACCTCCACCCGCGTCCGCAGATGACGGGACTTAATGGGATGCAAATTGGCGGGTTGGGCCGCACACCCCAGAGCTGCAGGCCTCATCTCCCCAGGCCTCATCTCCTCACGCCGGCTCTCCCGGCAGGCCCGGGTAATAGCAACAACAGTGGTAATCGGGATAATTGGCGCGGGCACCGCTCACGCCTCGGCCCTCACCCCCGCTCACGCCTCAGAGGACGCAGCGAGTGTGGGCGGCCCGAGAGGTCCGGGGCCCGGCAGAGACCCCAGGACCCACTTCGCGTGTCCTTTCTCCTACCGGGAGGGAGGGAGCGCCTGCTGGGAAACCCCCACGTAGGCACCGGGCTGGAGGCCTGGCCCTGTAGACCCATCACCTTAAATCCCCAGAGGCACTCGAGGCAGCCGGGCTCAACTCAGGAGCGTGTGGCCCTGGGCGAGCCGCCCAGCCTCTCTGACACGAAAAGCTGCCTTTTGTCCCAAAATGGTCACAGAGACTTGGGGTGGGGGTGTGCCTTCCCTTCCGGCTCCCCCTTCCTGCGCTGGGCGTCACCGGGGACGTTGACTGAAGCCAGGGCAGGCCTCTCGCTGACTGGCAGCTCTGTGCCGCTTGGGTGAACCCCGCCACCGTCCGGGAGTTGCTGCTGGGCACCCCTGTCTACAGACGCGGCAGGCCCAGAGAGGTGAAGCGACTGGCCCGGGGCCACACAGCTGAAAGCGAAGAGCTGGGAATTGGACGTGGTAGCGTGACAGAGAACAGAGGGCTCTGGGGTGCAGCACTCCTGGCCTCAGTCTCCCCCTCCTCTTCCTTCCTGGCGGTGGACCCCTCGGCCTCAGGCACTGCAAGGCTTTGGCTGACTCAGCCCCGCGCTGCTTCTTGTGGGGTTGCCCGGCCTGAGGGTTGGCCGCCCGGCCCCACGCCTGCCCCGGCGTCCCAGGCGACCTTGACTTTGCGGCGCGGCCTCTCTGAACAGTGTGCGCTGTTGGGTTTGGCCTCACAGAGCAACCTGTGTTTTTGCAAAATCTCATGTTTCCCAGGAGGAAATCACGGGACCCAGGGAAAGAGGAGCCTTTGCTGGTGGGTTCCAGCGCGGCTGCGGCCTGCTCTGCCCGGGCTCCCAGCCGTGGGGAAGCCGGGAGCCCCGCCCGTCTGGCCGCCCGCCAGCCCCGCCTGCTCACCGGTCCACAAGATCCACATCAGCGATGAATCAGAACCTGAGGGCTGCGGGCCTGACGGGCGGGGTGGGGAGGCTGGGGGGTGCTGTGGCCACAGGCTGGGACGCCCCACAGGCCCCAGCCCCCCAGCTGACCAGGCTCCTTAGGACAAGGGAATTCCAGCTTCCTGTGCCAGGATTGTTATAGGACAGGGAGAGGGGTCCTGGGGACCACCCTGTGCCAGGATCACCCCCCACCGTAGGCCCGGGGCTCGGCAGACATTTGCTCATGAGCCCCAGCGCCACCACTGCCAGGCACCGCTGCTTTTGTGCCATTTCAGCTGAGGGCAGGCGGGATCAGAGAGGCTCAGTACCTTGCCCAGGGTCACACAGCGGGTACGTGTGCACCTGGGCCAGCACCTCTGGTCAGTAAAACTGAGTCCCGTTCTCCCGTCCACAGGGGACACCGGACTCAGCCTGGGAACCTGCATGTTGGGGGTGGGGAGGGAGAGTCTTGGGGAAGTCGAGGAAGGGGGTGTAGGTGGCCCACAGCTGCAGCTTGCAGGTTGGCTGCAGGACCCCTCCCCAGAGGCTGAGGGTCCAGAGATACCCTTGACCAACCCCACGCCAGACCTGGAGCACGGCGGCCAGAGCAGGAAGGCGTTGAGGCCATGGACACTTGCCGCGGCTCACGCCTACCCGGGACAGGCGTGTGCTGTACTGAGCAGCGCCCAAGGGCCCTCCCGCTCGAGCCCCTCAGTGGCTCCTCATAGTACCCGCTGGGGCCACCACCTCAGGCCTCAGCCTCCCTGCCTGGATGCATGCAGTAGCCAGCCAGCCCCCAGCTCCACGCTCTGACCCCCGGCCCCTCCTCCAGATGGGAGCCACAGGGGTGCGTGTGAAACCCAGATCCAATGGTGTTCCTCTCCGGCTCCAATCCCCCCACGGCCCCCTACTGCCTTCAGGATAGTCGGGGTTCCAGCTGCCCCCGGCACCACCACCACAGACCACCCGGCCTCACCGGGCTCCCGCCTGTTCTGAATTTGCCCCTTTCCTGCCACCAGACCCTTCCCCAGCTGCACCTCTCCTTCCTTTACAGATCTTTAAGCGACGGTGTCTGCACCTGGTGGCTTCCTCTGAGCTCCCCGCCCACCGCAGGCCGGGCCACACGGGCGATGCTGTCGGTCGGTGCTTCTGTTACACCTGGACTCCCCGCGGGCCAGCCTGGGTCTGACCCTGCTTGGAGGCACCAGTGTCACGAAACATGGGGCCCTGCCTGGGCAGCCCGAGTGTGAGAGGCTGCGTGAGTGGGTCAGACAGGCCGGGGCCCAGCAAGCAGCCCCTCCCGGCTCCAGGCCCCGTGCAGTCTGGCCACGTCTGTGACTTGGTTGGCACCGATATTTTGTTAATTAGCGCATTTGGCACTTGCCTTGCACCTTTCATCCTCAGCTCTGAGTGCATCCCCAACTTTAATTAATTTTCCCTGCACCCCAAATAAGCTGCTCTTCCCACAGCAATAACAATGTGTGAAGTACTCTCTGCAGAGGTGCCGCGATTAGCCCCACAGCGTTGCTGGGATCCCCTCTGTCCACCTACGGGGCCCTTTCCAGTTCTGCTGCGGGCCAACAGGTGCACTCAAGGCCTTCCGCATGGAGTCTTGCTTTGTTGGTACGACTATTATAAAACTGCATATGCTTGCAACTTGGCTTTGTCACCAGGAAAAAAAACAAGGTAATTTTTGCAGAGGTAGCAGGCAACCGAGAGGGGCAGGGGTGCAATGAAGCAGACTGGGGCCTGGCTTGTGAGAGCTGGTCGGGTGGACTGGGTTGGAGAGGACCCTGGGATATCACAATTTACATAGCTCCCCTCCTCCAGGAAGTCCTCCCTGATTACTTCAGTCCAACTGACCTTTTCTGCTTCCCTCTGGCCTTTAGATCAGAAGCCCCTATTTAAAAGGTTGACTGTCCTGCCCAATGACACAGAGAATCTTCAGGTCACACTCAAGTTCCATGTCTTTACATCCTGGCCACGTCAGCAACTTGACACCGATATTTTATTAATTAGCACATTTGGCACTAGCCTTGCACCTTTCATCCTCAGAGGCATCCTGAGCAGAGGACTCAGCATTCACTAGATGGGTCCTTGAGGATGGGTGGGGGCTGTGGAAATGAGTGAAAAGATGGTGGGAGGATGGATGGATGGATGGACGGAGCTGGATGGGTGGGTAATCGGTCCGTGGGTTGATGATAAATGGGTGGGTGGGTGGGTGGAGGATGAGGAGGAGGGTGGGCGGGATCCTGGAAAGATGAGCATGCGGCTGGATGGCGGGGCAGCTGGAGAGCTTCACAGAGACGCGGGAAGGCCGAGCTGGTAGGCACATGGACAGGTCATGAGCGTGGGTGAGCAAGTGATCGTGTGGGGAACGTGCGGGTGAGCATGTGGATGATGGCGAGATGGGGGTGGGGGGTGGTGGCTTCCTGGGGTGCAGGGCTTTTTTTCTGTCTGTCCCCACCTCAGGGAAGTGCATTTCCTTTTATTAGACACCTCCTCAGGAATCTGGGGTCACCCTGGTTCCCCTTCCTCTTCAGCCCAGACCCTAGCACCCTTCAGAATTCTAACCATCTACACCTCTGACTTCAGACTCCACCAACCCAGCCCCCCATTATCTTCCTGGCCCGCTCCCATGCCTTCCCACACGGCAGCTGGGGGAGCCCCCAAAACAATCCCAATCCTGTCACCTACCTGGCCCAAGGCCCTCTCTGGCCCCCCAGCACCCACCCCTCATCGCCTGCAATTCCACCCCTGGGAGGCCCCGGTTTCCTCCCTCACACACTCGCCCAGGCCCAGGTCCTCACCCAGGTGCTGCCTCTTCCGGGAGGCCAGGCCGCGCCCACGCAGGGCCCAGAAAGCTCCGCTGGCTACCTCTGTGCCTCGGCCTCCAAGTGACCACGCGGCTATCCAGCTGGGGTCTGCATGGGCCCGGGCACTGCCCGCCCTGCAGGCCCCTCCCCACGCCCACAGGGACAGGGCCTGTGCAGACACCGGCAGGGTGGGGCCTGCGGCTCCCGACTGTGCCAGCGGCTGTGATGTTCTTGGTGCCTTATCAGAGATAGAGTCCGTGCCAGGCACGTAGCACATCTGAACCGGCTGATTAAAGCATCAGGAAGAAGGCGGTACTTTGGGGCAGTGAAGCCGGAGCTGTGGGTCCCTGTCAGCGCGGCTTCCGTGCACACGGCGCCTGGTTTCATTGTTTAGGGGCCGCCCTCACAGCCCTTCCCCTGGGCGCCATGATGTTGTTGCGTAAAGCGGGCTCAGTAATGGAACCACGGCGTGGGCTCTGGCTGGGCACGGCTGACTGCAGGGAGGGCAGGCGAGGGCCTGGACGTGACGGGGCTTGGAGCGCGATGCGATGCTGAGGCTTCTCCTGCCGCCAGAACGGGAGGTAGAGGGGAGGGGGCCCGAGGCCGAGTGTGGACCCACCGACCCTTCCTCCTCCCACTGTGCGGGCGCCTTGCCCCATCCCCAGGTTGTGGCGAGCACACCCCTGCCTCAGGGCCTTTGCCCCTGCTGGTCTCACTTCCCAGAACGCTCAGCTTTCCCCAGACATTCCCGCTGGTCTCCTCTGACCTCTCTGCCGGCCGGCGTGTCCCTTTCAGGGGAGGCCTCTCTGAGCCACACCCCCCGACACTCCCCACCAGCCTTCTGGGTCCCCCTCCGCTCCTGGCATTCCCGGCCATCTGCTAAGAGTCAGCCTGTCAGCGAGCAGTGGACGGATTCAGGAGCGGGGTCAGGTGGAGCTTGAGGACCAGGGCACGGACACACCCAGCCTGGCCCCGGCCCTTGGGCAGCTGACAAGGGTGAAAGTGTTTCCTCCCTCCCCAGACCCAGCACCTCAGAATGTGGTTCTTAACTGGAAATGGGGGGTTGCACTGGAGTAGACGGGACATGCCCCATAGACCCGAAATCCTTATAAAGGGGGAATCTGACAGAGACACACACCTGGGCAGAGACAGGGGTGACACATCTACGAGCCTGTGAAGCCCAAAGATCACCAGCTGGGGGGTTAGAACAGCCCCCTACAGAGCACTCAGGTGGCACGACCCCACCACATGCTGGCCTGGAACTTTGGCTAGAGCCGCAGACATTCCTGGGGCTGTGGGTGCCCCCGTGGCGCTCGTCAGAGCCCCCGGGTCAGGACACCGGCACCCCCCGCTCCGCCCCACAGCCCTGCGCCGCCTGCCCCCGCTGCGCTCTGTGCCTGTGAGGGGTGACGGAGCCGCCTCCCACGGCCGTCACGCGCCGTCGCAGACGCGTGGGGCGCACCTGCTCATAGTAAGGCTCCGTCAGCGTGGCGGCGGCCCTGCCTGGTTATTTTTACTGCCGCTATGATGAATAGTATTATTGTAATGTTAGCAGTCAGGTGCCAGGTCTGAGCCGCCCTCTCGGCTCCAAGAGCCTCGCGCGGCTCGCACCCGTCGGGCTGCAGCAGGAGGGGAGCGATTTGCAAGCGTCCGTTTGGCCTCGCGTTGCTGCCTCTGCGTCCGGCTCTCGTGGCCCTGCCTCCCAGATGCAGCACCACAGAGACCGCAAGGCGGGGCCAGGGTCCTCCTGGGGGGGGCCCCGTGGGCTGCAGGGACCCCATCACGGAGCAGGGGGCTCTTGGAAACAGGCATCAAAGGGAGAGAACCCCGGCATGGGTCCCTGACCCCCACGCCCACTCTCTGGGTGGCCCCCGCCCACCCCTCGCCTCCTCTGGGTCTCCGCCTCACGAGGGCCCATGCCCGGGGAGCACAGGGTCCCCACATGGCCGCTGCCCGCACGACCTTCCAGGCCAAGCAGGTAAAGACGGAGGCTGCCCAGGGGCCGAGACCGCATTCCTGAGGACAGCAAGGACCCCCCCATGAACATGTCGAGCCTCTCCCTGCCCTGCTGCCCCCGTTGGGATCAAACAGCACGAGCGCAGCTCCCGCAGGCCCGCACCCCGCCGGGCCCGGCCCGCCCCGCCCGGCCAATAGCTCCCCGGTTCTTTTATTCAATTTGGGCTCGGGCTGGCCACCTGCCCGTCCTTTCAGCACCAGAATAGACAGTAAACGAGGCTGGCGCTGGCAGACGCCGCCCGCCACCTGGGACTTTGTTTTCCCCGGGGAAGACGGCAGAGCCCAGCGGGGCGGGGCCTCCTCTGCCAGCAGGCCGGGGGCCTCTGGCGAACAGGAGCTGGAGGAGGAAAAAGAAACGCTTGTTGCTGAGCACCTGTTCCGGCCGTGTGTGCTCCCCTCCCGCTTCACAGAGGGGAGCCGGAGAGGGCGGAGGAGGCGGGGTGAAGTCGGGGTTCTGAACGCCCAGTTTGCCCCAGACCGAGATCCAGAGCAAGATTTCAGGGGTGCGCGCTCGGGGAGCGGGCGGGGGCCAGGAGGGTGTTAAAGGGAAGAATTGCTAACAACGGCCAGGAGGGCTGGTCAAAGGGACCGTCCCGCCCTGGCAGAGGCGAGACAGCCGGGGACATCCACGCGGGGTACAGCGGGGGTCGGGCGTGGGGCCTCCCCGAGAGGAACCTGAGTCCTTGTCCGGGCAGGGGTGAGGGGCTGGGTGGCGGGTGGGGACGCTGCTCCAACCCGCCCAGCAGGGGTACTTGTGTACAGGGGTCTCTTGGGGAAGCGGCAGGCCCGGAGGATCCTGAGTGGGTCCTGGGAGTGGCCAGTGAGGTGTCTGGGGCCAGGAGGAGGCCCCTGGGGCGGTGCTGAGGACACAGCAGATGCCCCCGGCGTCTCGGGCAACAGCCTCCACCTGGCGGACCCAGCAGCCTCCTTCGGGCGCCTCTGCCGCGCCCCTGGAGCGAAGCCGCCCTTTCTCACAACGGGGCCCGCGGACTGTTTCCTCAAGAAAGGAGTTCACTTCTGCCGCACCGGGGCCGCGGGGCTGCGGAGAGACGGCAGTGGGGCAGCCGCACGGGCGGCCAGGGCCACCTGAAGGCGCTGGGCTCTCCGCAGAAGGGCCGGGCAGCCAGGCGGGCGGGCGGTTCCCGCCCTGGCTTTGATCAGCACTTCCCAAAGGTTGCCCCTCCGTGTCACCCCCATTCTCCTCACCACCCGAAGCAAGTAGACGTCTTTATCCTGCTTCCCAGGCTACAGAGCACGGCCAGGCCGCACGGCCGGGGGTGGCGGAGCCAGGAGAGCCCCCCGGGAACGGAGACGGCCTCAAAGGGGGCTCGGGAGGGGCGGGCCAAGGTCGGGGAGAGGACGACACCTCCTGGGGCGGGACAGCGGAGTTCGGGGTTCGTTCTCCCCAAACATGCCTATGATGTCCCTCTCGTCTTCACCCTCCAGCTAGGAGGACACGTGTCCCTCCTGCAGGAAGCGCCTCCTGCTGGTGGCCATGGCCTCAGGCCAGGCACCCCGAAGGCCAGCGTGGCCTCCCCTTCCCGCCCGGGCCCTAGCATGGGCTCCACAAGGAAGGTGACTGGCCGCCACATGCCGCCCCACTGTGTGCCCTGCAGGCATAAAAGCCAGGTCAGGCCCATTGCACAGATGAAGAGGCTGAGGCCCAGGGAGGTGGAGGGAGCTCCCCAAGGCAAACACCCGGAGAGGGCTCGGGGCCAGCTGGAACATGCGAGCGCGGGCGCCCTGCATCTGCTGTGGATGTCCAGTGACTGCCCGAGCAAGATCTGTGGACGCCGGAGCCAGTGCCTTCGCCTGGCCAGGCCCCACTCCTCTGCCGTGAGTCAGGGCCAGGGGAGATGCCAGGAGGGTGAGCCTGAGCTGGGCAGCGCTGGACACTTGGGTCCTGGTGGTGTGGACTTGGCTCCGTGGGGCAGGGACCAGACGGCTGTGTCTGCTGTGGGTCTGGCTCGCGGCAGGCGTCCATCCGGGAGCCGCTGGGAGTGGCCGCAGGACCAGGCCCAGGACAGCTCACCAACTGCCTCCCTCACTCAGCCTTAGTAAGCAGCAACCCAGCGTCTGCACAGAAGGGAGCCCACATGTTTGCAGGAAGAGCGGCCCGGGCTGGTGGCCAGCGGCCAGGGGCAGCCCTGGCCTGGCCGGCCAACCCGCTGAAGCAGGGAAGCCACCACCCTGTCAGGAGGTCCCGGCAGGCAGCTGGCAGGGCCGGCTGGACAGCACCCAGGGCTCTCAGGGCGTTCCCGGAATCCCGTCTGGCTCCCCAGCCCACACGGCCTGCATCAGTCCTCCAGCTGGCCGCCAGCTCCCGGCTGGCCGAGAGTGGCCGCCCCATGTCCCAGGAGGGATGGGGTGCGTGAGGATGCCCAGAAGGCCTCCTGCCCGGGAGCCTCTTGAGTTAGGAGGGACTGGTCACCGCTCCCATCTCTCAGATGGTGGAACGAGGCCAGGACCAGGGCCTGGCCAGGGGCCCCTCAGCACTGCTGCAGCCAGCAGAGCGCCTGTGCCCTGCAGAGCCCAGCAGGCATCCCCCAGGCACCACCTGGCCTCCACCAGCAGGGGCTCAGCTCGCCTGCCCTTCCCTGGGGGTTCACAGCACAGCTGATTCCCCCCTCCCACGGGCCCAGCCCTGGCCTAAGAGGGTAGGACCTGGCACCCCCGACCCCAGGGAGACCCGGCACAGCTCCCTCGTCCTGGGCTGGGCTTCTCCTGAGGCAAAGTGCTGCCAGCCTTTCCTCCAGGGCCCTTTGAGTGCAGCCAGTTTCCAGCCCACTTCCGGAAGGGGCACAGAGGCTCAAGGACGTCCCAAGGTCACACAGCAGAGCTGGGCTTGGCCCCTGTGGATGGTGCCCATCCAGGTCACAGCACAGTCATGTCGGGGGTCTGCTCCCCATCAGCCAGCGGAAGTTCTCTTAGCTAAAGTGTCTCCCCAGTGCCTCTTCCCTGGAGGAGTTTGGGAGGCCAGGCTGGCAGAGAGGGGAGCCCTCCTGGGCTGCCCTGCCCAGATCTGCTGCCAAGTGATGCTGGGCAAAGCTTGGCTGCTCACCTCGCAGCCTCTGCCAAGTGGGCATGCCACCCAGCACGTGTGTCCCTGAAAGCCGCCTGCCCCACCGCCCTGGCCTCTCCTGCCTCCGGGCCTTTGCCCCGGCTGCCCTCTGCCTGGCGGGTTGGCCTGCATGCTCCTCGGGAAGGCAGCTGGGAGAGCTGCCTTCAGGTGTGTGGGCACCTTCCCCCAGAGGCCTGCCAGCCACTCTGCCTTCCCCGAACTCTTGCTGCTGTTGCTCCTACAGGCCCAGCTCCTTATCAGTGCCCGGCTCCTCATGTTAACTCCCTGGGGACAGGAAGTCCATCTTTTTTGTCCCACGGCTGCCCCCCACCGCGAGGGACACCCAGCAGGTGCAGGCGCCTGGCTCGAGGTACCGGAGCTTCCCACGTCTTCGGGAAGGCAGCCAGGCCGGGGTCTCTTGCCCCAACCTGCCAGTAGGAGAAACTGAGGCTAAGCAGGGGATTTGCCTGAAGTCACATTCCAAATGCGGGGAGGGGCAGGTGGAAGTCGGGACCCTCATAATCATTCAAGGATCATTTATGGGGTACCAATAGGTGGAGGCACTGTGCTAGCCAGAGGGGTGTGGGGCACATGAGCTCTCTGTGGAGAAGGAGGGCTGAGACACCCCACAGTCTTCCCCAGCGATAGGTGATTGCACACGCAAGCGGCTTCCCCTGCTCGTGCCAGGACACGGTCACAATTCTCTCATTCCCTCCATGGCCCTCAGGGCTGGGCTACCGGGGACCGAGAGACGGCAGACAAAGCGCCCACCTGGGTGAGCTCCCAGACGGTGGGAAGGTAGAGAGGGACACAGACGATGCCCACAGGGTGGTCAGGGCTGTAACGAAGGCTGCACGGCGGGGTGGGGGAGGTCGGGGCCATGGGATCTGGGGATCTGCAGCTACAGACACCAGCCTGGCGTTGGGGAGCGTGCCGTGTCTTGGGGGGCAGACACATTCATCACTGACTCCTGCTCGCCCCTGTGATATGTCACCACTGCCTCAGCGCTCGCCATCCGTCTGTTCCTGCGGCCACCAGCTGAGTTGGGACCAGCATGACCGCTCGCCTGCCCTCCTTTCTGATCTCCCAGCAAGAAGAAAAGTGAGATAAAATGCTGGCAACATCTGTTTGAAGGTATGAGAGCTACAAAGGCCGCCAGGACGGAAAAAATAGTATAAAGATTGAAAAAAGGGAAGAAAACTGTCAGCGTGTACAGATGACGTGATCGGCTATGATCCATAGCCAAAAAGAATCTGCAGACAGTCTATTAGAACTAATTAAAATTTAGCAAGATCGCTGAACACGAGGTTCGTGTGACCAAATCAATAGATTTCTGTAGATGTCCACAGATAATTAGGGAATGACATTTTACAAAATCATTTGCAGTAACATCAGAAACACAAAGCACCCAAAAATAAACCTACCAAAAGATGTGCAAGACTTCTAAGGAAAACACCAGAATATTCGTGAGAAATCAAACAAGATCTTTCAAGAGGTGGAGGGAGCACCATGTTCATGGATGAGGTGGACCAGGAGACCCGGCATTGGAAAGAATTTACCCAAATTGACCTGCACATTAAATATTATCACAATCCAAAGTCCAGCAGGCTGTGTGTGTGTGTGTGTGTGTGTGTGTGTGTGTGTGTGTGTGTGAGGCTGGTTCTAAACTTCGGGGAGCACGTGGGGGCGGAGGGTGAGGCTGGGCCGGGCAGGTGGGCTGAGCAGAGCGGTGCTGTGCACGGCACGGCACTGAACGTTTTCCAAGCGCCCCTTCTTTGGAGCCCCCGTTTAGCTCCGCAGAGTCAAAGGCCCCATTTTACAGAAAAGGAAACAGACACAAAGGAATGAAGCCACTGGCCCAAAGTCACGCTGGGCAATGACGCAGGCGTCTGACTTTGTCCCAGGGGCAGGAGGGGGCGGGCAGAGGGGAGGGGGCGGCACACACAGGGCCGGGGGGGATCCCCAGCGAAGCCCGGGCAGCGTCTCCGGGCTGGGCGCGGTGCCTGCCTTCCGCCTTCCGTGGCCTCCGCGGCCCAGATGTTCTCTGTTTACAAACAGCTCTGTTCTGGGGGGCCCTGGGAAGGACGGGGGCGTGCAGCCGATGGCACAGCAGCGTGTCGAGGCCTGGTGACTCAATCACCTCCACACCCTTTATGCTGAAGGTCAGCCAGTGCTCAGAAGGGAAAGCTGAAATTCTCGGCAAATTGGGAGCATTCTTGACATGTCCAGCTATTTCCTTTCATGCCAGAAGAAAGCTCCCAGATGCTGCTGCAGCCGCGTCCCCTCCTCTCCCTGTGTCTGTCCTCCAGGGTCACACGAGGCCCCGGAGGGAGAAACCCAGGAGCCTGGGAAGGCAAAGCGACTGTTGGTCCTGGAATAAGGGGGCTGACCCCGGAACCCCAATTGGGAAAGGGGTTGGAGTCAGCAAATCCCGACCAGGTCTGCCCTGGCCCTGTTCAGCCTCAAGGCGCCCCTGCCTCCGTTCCTCTTCTGGGATATGGGGCGTCGCCCACCTTACTGGACTCTTGTGCAAGAATGGCCACGAGGGTGTGCACCCCTGGGCCCCTGCTCTGCACCCCTGGACGCTCTGTGGTCTCGGGCAAGCGCCTTGAGCCCCGGGGTCTCAGCGTCCTCAGCAGTGAATGGCGTCTGTATGGGGGCCTCCGGGAGCCAGCGTGGGAGCTGCTCGGCGGGGCGGGCGGTCGGCGGGGCTTCCTTGAGATGGTGCGTGGCTGAGGAGTGCACTCGCCAAGTAGCCCCAGAAGGCCACTGCCCACCCCTCCTGGACAGGCGAGTGGGGCCCAGGACGGTGGGAGGAGCCCACAGGTGCCGTCAGAACGTGGGGCTTTGGCCGCCACCTCGTCCCCGCAAACACACACGGCCCCCTGGGCCAGGAAGGCGCTGAGGCTGGCGACGGAGCAAGACAAAGGCAGCAAGGGGCCCCCTGAGGTGTGACATCCTGTGCCCACACGGCGTGCGGCCGGACAGCTGGGCCACAGGACCGTGAAGGACAGTGGTGACCGCCCCGTTGCCAGGGGCAGGCGAGCCTCAGAGCTTCGAGTGGCTCCTGAGCAGCCCCCACCTCCTGAGAGGTGGAAACGGCTTGGTACAGCGGAGGAGGCACCAGGCCTCTGTGCCTCAGTTTCTCCCCTGAGAACGGGTGAGGACAGCCTCCTGCCATGGCCCGTGGAGTGTCCAGGCAGGACGAGAGGCCACCTCCAGGGCTGGTGCCCTCTGCAGCAGCACGGGGCGCAGTGAGGACGACTGTCACACGCTGCAGGGCCTCGGTGGCAGCGGGTCGCCCCCCCAACCCTCCCCCACCAGCCCTCTCCGTGCACAGGTGGGGGCCGGGGTGGGAGCACAGGTGAGGGCCGGGGCGGGAGCACGGGTGGGGGCCGGGGCGGGAGCACGGGTGGGGGCCGGCGCAGGAGCAGGTGCGGGCTCATGCTGGCTCAGGCTGAGTCTTGTTCCTGATCTCAATTATCATTCCTAGACCACAGGGCGGCTTTATGGAGTGGAAAAAATCCATTAAGGTTTTTAAAGCAAAGCTCAAGACATAATCACCTCATTGTCAGGGTCTTTACACGCCGCTGGGTGTCCCCTCCCCCATCTGGGCGCAGGCGGAGCCCAGGTAAGATGGGTCCCTGCTGCCAACTTTAGGTGGCAACAGCCCAAGTGATTTCCCGGAGGCCTCTTCTGGAGCTTTCAACCACAGGTTGCTCAGGCCGCTCCCGGCTTGTCCACCCCAACCTTGTCTTTCTTCTGCTGAAACCTTTAAGGCCATCCAGTGCCCTCCCTGGGGCGTCCAGCCCGTGACCTGGCTCTGTCGCCCACTGACCAGTGTCTGCCTGACTCCCAGGCCGTGTGCTGGGCCCTCATGGGGCGCCCTGGGCTGGACCCCGACTCTGCCAGCTTCCCAGCAGGTCACCTAACCTCCCCGAACCCGCGTCCGCGTCTGTATGAAGGAGCCGCGGGCCCGAAGGGTGGCAGAGGCCATGGTCTCCAGGCCACCCCAGGCCTTCCCTCACGCTCAGCCTGGCAGGGCCCTGGTCTTGCCTGGTCCCCGGCCTCACTGGTCTCCAGACTCGTTGCGGGTGCGCTCTCCCGGGAAGCTCTCCCTGACAACCTAGCATAGCCCCTGGGAACACAGGCTGTTGACTTCCCTGCCCTCTGCAGAGGATGAGCACCCCTAGAGGGCAGGACCCGTGTCCTGCTCCTCAACCCCACGCAGGCCCAGGCGCACAAAAGCGTCACCACCAGCTGGTTGACGTGAAATGGCATCTAGAAGCTTCTAACTCAGCTCTGAACACATCCAAGTCCCGGTGGCCCTTGAGCCTGCCCCCTGGTCTGGATGCAGGGCCCCTGCAGTTGGCTCTAGGAGGGTCTTCCGGGCCCTTCCAGGCCCCCACCTCCCCCTGCCTTGAGTCTACCTGCTCCAGCCCCCTGCTGCCTGCTGCAGGCCTCGGCCCGGCTGACCCTCCTTCCCCTCTGCCTGTAGACATTCTCCCTCACAGACCCCGCAAACGGCCCCTCCTCTGTGCAGCCTCCCGGGTTGCTCCCTGCCTGCCTTAGAGTCGTCCTCCCTGCTCTTTACTCCTGGCTCCAGAACTCCTGCCTCCGTCCTGAGCTGGAGCACTTGGCTGGTGGGTCCAAGGCGGGGACAGAGGCTGAGAGCCGGGCTGTCCCCACAGCTCCCTGAAGTACCTCAGATGTCTGGCGAGAGACACCTGGGCCAGGGGTTGGTTGAGGATCCCAGAGCAGAGCGGGCGAGCCAGGGCCTGTGCCCACAAGGCCCATCCCCCGGGCTGCCCCACTGCCCAGGCCAGCGTGCAGGGCGGCAGGCAGCAGCTTGGAGGCTCTGGGGAGAGATAATGTGCAGTTGCTGGAAAGGAGCAGGGCAGGGATGCACCTCCCCACAGTCGCCCTAATTCCTGGCAGGGGAAGAACTTTCTAGAAGGCAGAGCTGTCTTCTGAAAGAACTGCCTGCCTAGGCAGACGGGGAGGTGCGTGGTCCTGGCTAACGCCTTGGGGCGTCCCGGACAGGCAGGAGGGTGAGGCTCGGGCTCAGTTCCCACCCGGGCACTCACAGGCCCCCTTCACTTGCCTTTCCTCCCCCACGACCTCTCACGACAGCCACCGACCATGTGAAATGGTCCCAGTGCCCTCGGCCCCAGGGCACAAAAGAAAAACCTTGTTAAGCTTTTCTGAGGCTCTACAGCAAGAGTTCTCGCAGATACCAGGGACTCGCCTCGCGCGGGGGAGCCGGAGCAGACACAGCGCGCGGGTGAGCGAGGGGCTTGGCTCCGGCTCTGCAGATGGCAGCCTGCCCAGCCGGGCACCGCCGGGCTGCTGCTCAGGGACCCGGGAGAGCCCCAGGGCCGCTGAGATGGGAGGTGGCCTGAGAATTAGGGAGGGAGGGTGTTCGGGGGCGGGGGAGCAGCGAGGACGGAGGCGTGGAGGGGTGCAGCAGGCTCTGGGGCTGCGGGGGGCAAGGAGCCCCCGGGGAGGGGCCGAGCGAGGCGGTGAGCAGCCGGAGAGCGGACCTCCGTGGTGGATGGCAGGGCGGGAAGGAAGCGTCCCCAGCAGCAGACCACGTGGGCACGTTGGGCTTGGAAGCTCTACTCGGCCCCTGTGAGGGCTTTGGGCCCTGCCCCTCACCTGGCAGGTGCTTCTGGTGGAGCCTGGCCGGCCTCTCTGACACAGAGGCGGGGGGCGGGGTGGGGGTGCGGGGGGGTTGGCCTGAGCAGGCGCGGGGGGACCTGGGAAAGGCAGCAGGCCTCACCCCGGGGACGTGAGAGCTGGCCTCGCCCGCCTGGCAGCGTCTCCCCCGAGCCATTTGAAAGTGTTCTTGATTAAAAACAGAGCAGCGAGGGGAGGCATCAGACGCCGGCAGCCCTCCCTGCACCGGATTAGCTGCCAGGAGCGTAATGATTTTCATTAATACCATCAGCTTGCCTCAAACTTGATTATAATTACTCTCCAGCCCACACTCCCCTCTGCGCGCCGATGCTGAGCGCAACGTGCACTCATCACACCAGCCGAGCGCAGCCCAGCGCTGATGGCCGGGCTCGCGCGGAGGCCAGCGGGAGGCCAGGGGCGGCCGCGCCTCTCCCAGGGCCGACAGCCACCGGGTGGAGGGTAAGTGAGCACCTCAGGGCCGAGCTGCCTCTGCGCCCGGGGCCCGCTCATGTGGCCCCCGTGGGGCGTCGGTGGCTCCCGGCCGCAGGAAGAGTTTGCGTTTTCAGGCGAGGTGGCGCCCTCAGAGAGGCCACGTGGCTTCACGAAGGTCACACGGCCGCGGGGAGTCCGTTTTAGACCAGAGTCTGGCGACGCCTGGCTAACCCCTTTTTCTGTTCCCACGGGAAGCAGGGTGGCGAGGGGCGCGTCCCGGACGGGAGGGGTGAGGGAGGGCGGGAGAAGCGGAAGCAGGCTCTTCCTCCTGCACTCCGCACAGACGGGACTGTGTCGTTCGGGGCTCCCTGGTCCCCACTCCACATCCACCCCTTCTCCCCTCCCCCCATCTCTGCAGCCCTACCTGTTGGTGTTTTCCCCAAACCCCTGCTCTGGGCAGCCCCAGCCCTGCAGGCCTCTCGCACCCACAAGGGAGTCCAGGCCGCATGCCAGGGGGACCCCTCTGCCTCTGTGGGGAGCTGCCAGGGAGTGGGCCGCTCGTGCCCACTCACGCCCTGTAAATCCACCTGCCCAAGATGGCAGCCTGCCTCCCACCTCCGCCTCCCCTCGCTGGGGCTGCCAGGGCCTGCCAGGGGCCGCGGACGGGATGAGGGCCGCGCTGGGCCGGCAGAAGAGGGACGCCGCCGCCTGCTGTCTGCCCCCTCCCGTGGTTGGCGTGAGCCCCAGCCAGGGGACCAGGTGCGAGGGACGGGGTGGTTGGAGGGGTATCAGGGTGGCATAGGGCCGTCTGGTCCCCCTTCTCTTGTGTTAACCAGAGTTTCTGATATGGTGACCTTTCACTCTGTGCACCCCGGGCGGTGCGCCCCTGGGTGCTGAGTGACGAGAGAGACTGGAGAGACTCTGGGTGCTCAGCTGAATCAACAAGCAATGCGCAGGGGCTTTGGGGGCTCACGGGCTCAGCATCCTGGACAGGGAGGACCCCCCAGACCCAGCAGAGCGGCCAGAGCCAAGACACCAAAGGACAGGACGTGCCATCCAGTCTGCGGACTCGGGGGCCGCCAGAGCTCGGGGCCGGGGAGGGGAGTCAGGGCCTGACGGCCACAGGAGAGGCGCCCCGCCCCGCCCCAGCAGCGCCGGAAAGGCGTTTCCCGGCCACGAGCCCGTGAGTTGGAGCAAGGCCGATGAGGGCAAATCACCACACCTGGTGGGACTCCAGAGCGCCGCAGCGAGAGAAAGCCCCGGAAGCTCGCGCCGGGCAGACCACAGACAGGCAGCCCCACCGGCTTCTCCCATGTGGCCTGGGGCCCGGACGGCGGGGCCAGGTCTTCAGAGTCCAAAGGAAGAGGTTTTGGACCGTCCCAGGCCTGGGGGCAAACAGACTCCCCAGCCTGGCTACCGCGCACTGCCCGCCCATCAGGCTTTGTGCTCCGACTTGCCAGGGCGGGCTGGAGGGCAGGCCAGGGCACCCGAGGCTCCAGGGCAGCAGGCAGGAGCCCACAGGGGCCCCGCTGGCAGGCTCGCTCCGGCGCACGGGCCGGGCCGGGACCCCGCCGCGCTGCAGGCCCTGACGTTTACAGGGCGCTGCCTCCCAGCCCGCTCATCAGCTCTCGGGCGGAGACCCGGCCCAGCTGCCCACCGCACGCTGGACACCGCCGGCGGCCCGCCCAGCCCGCAGACCCGCCGCCAGGGGGAGAGCCGTGGGCCAGGCAGCGGGAGCGCGGCCCCTCAGCGCCGCCGGGTTGGCAGAACCGAAACGGGCCGCGCTCTCCTGCGGGGGAGGGCCCGACCCCCACAGCCGCCAGCAGGAGAAAATATTCCCCTTCTCAGGGGGTCAGCGGAGGGAACACTGGGTGGGGGGGCTCGGCTCTTTACGCCCCCGCCCTGGCCTCCACTGCCGCCTGCGCCCTGCCTTCCCGGGGCTCGCTGCCCACACGTGACGATGTGTTGGTGCAAAAAGCACTTGGGAGCGTGAGCACGGGGCACGAGCACCTGTGATTGCGGACGCCCGCCAGACGCCAGGGAGCCGCCAGCAGGCCGGCAGGTGAAGGGAGATGGGGGGCTGCTGGGAGGCGCAGCGGCTGCCTCCCTGCTTGCTGGGGGCTCCAGCTCCCCGAGTCAGCGCTAAGGGCATGTTATTAATGAGACACCGAAGGCTCCAAAATTCTCTTTCCATTCACCAGATTCAACCAGGAGGGGGCCCGGCCTGGGATGGTTGCCCAACAGTCAGCGCAGAAACCCACCCAGTGGGAGAGCAGCGCCAGGATGACCCTAAACTCCTGGGGCCTCAGGTGGAAAGCTGGGGGGCTCCGACAGACATGCAGGCCCTTTGGGCGGGAGGGACAGACAGCAGGAAGGAGGCAGCCGCCCCACTTTCTCCCTGGAGCTGACGTGTGGTGCGAGGCTGGAGCCGTCAGGACACCCAGCCAGGCTGGGGTGGGGCGGGTTGCAGAGGGTGAGGAGGGTGCCAGGGCGCTGGGGCCAGGGGGCACATGCCCTGGGGGCCACTGGGGCCTGGCTTGACCCCCATGCTCTGGGTGTGTAGGGGGAGGCCCCCAGCTCGCCCTGATGGGAGGCGGCAGGCAGAGGGGAGGTGATGCGGGGGTGCCCCTGTGTAGCCACCAGTCGATCAGAGCCCCACTGGGGAGGAAATTCCGACAGGAGGCGGGGGCACGGGAGGAGGGAGCGCGTGGGCGAGTTTCAGAGCAGGAGCCACCAGACAACGGTGTAAAGTGGATAACGCGGCGGCAGGGCATGATTTAAACTTCCGGAGAGAACCGGCATCAGGAAAAGCCGAGGCTGAGAAGGGAGAGGGGCTGGGGGGAGGCGGGCGGGGGGCGGCTCCCTCCTGGTGGGACGTCTCCCCAGATGCCACATATTGCCGTAACCATGTGCCTGTGCACCTTTCTTAATTAAAGGCGGGGGCGGGACTAGAAAGAAGTGGGGTCCTCCTTCCAGAGGGTGCTCACAGGCGCAGGGACACTTGGTCAGGGCGCAGGGAGGCTGAGCCTGGGTGGGGTCGAGGCACCACCCGGCCGGGGAGGGAACAGCAGATGCAAACCCCAGGCTGCAAGGGACGCGCCCAGGGAGGGGCCCGTGGGGGGCAGGGGGGGCCGAGGCCTGGGCTGGAGCCGGCCGGCATGCCTTGGGCCATTCGGTGGCCGCGTGTCCAGCAGAGCGAAGTGATCCCCAACAACGTCACGCAACAGCCGGCAGGAAACACGGGTTATTTCATTTACCCCACGCTGCAAACCTGCGTGGTTTCAACTACTTCACTCTCGAGGAAACCGAGGCTCCGAGAGGTAAATGAGCTCACCTGGAGCACCAGGCAGCGCGGAGCCGGGATTCGAACCTGGACAGCGCAGCGCCCGCTCTCCGCCGGCCTCTGGCAGAGGGACGGGCCGGCCCCACTGGCCAGCTGCAGACAGGCAGCGACGAAAGCCCGCCCCGCCCTGGAGCTTGGGATTCGCTCAATGACAAACGCAGCAAGAGGTCATCAGGCGGGAAGCTCTGGCCACAGAACAGCAGCTGCGAGGCAGAAGCGGGCACCAGCTCCTCCAAAACGCTCAGCCCCGAAGCGCTTACAGCAAACAGCACCCCACATCGGGACAGGATGGACCCCAAACCGCATGTCTTGGGGTGACCCCAGGCGCCCCAGCCAGGCCCTTGCTGCCTCCTGGAGAGGCAAGGCCCCTCCCTCAAGGGTGGAAAACCCACCAGCCGGCTCCACACGACGTGGCCCCAACCTGCCTGGGAGGGAAACAGCTCCCGCATCCAGGTCAGCAGCTGCCCCCCAACACACAAACCCCCCTGCCCCGCGTGACCTTCAGCAAGACACACCTTCCCCAGAGCCTCAGTCTCCCTGGAGGTGGCACGTTGGGGTTCACTTCACGTGCTGCAAGTCCGGCCTGTAGGAGGCCTCAGGGAACTGCCCCGGGCTGCTCCCCAGCCTCCGCGTCACACCCCTACCCTAGGTTCTTTGCACCTGCTGTTCCCTCTCCCTGGAATGCTGCTCCCTGGTGTCCGCTGGCCGACTCCCACACGCCCCAGCGTAGACACCGCGTCCTAGTGAGATGCTCACGCCGTCCACTTGTGCTGGGCTGTGCGGGAGAAGTGGCTGTGGGGGGCCTGATCCCTCCCTCGCTGTTGGAGAGATGAGGCCTCTGTAGACGGCGAACAGGGAGCAACAGGCAGGGTGGCCTCAAGGCCACCCTTCACGGAGACCTTCCCGGAGACCTCAGGGAGGGCCGGCCAAGCCCTCGGACACCTGCTCAAAGCCTGTCTTCCCACGGTGCCCACAGGGCCATGCGCCATTGCTGTTACCGCCCCTGGCGACTACCTGTAAGGTGAGCACAGCACCCCACGGTGTGCACAGCACCCCACAGCATGCACGACGCCCTCCCCAAGTCCTCTCCAGGCCCTTCTGGCCGCCCTGCTCGGCCTCGACCCAGCACCTGCGTGAGCAGGGTCGGGTGCACCAGGGTGCTGGTCGGGCACCGGGCCAGCCTGTGGCACTGGCCGCTGCCACCCCACTCCTCTGGAGTGAGGCGGGCTCTGCTCCCTGTCATGGGTGCGTTCACGCCGCAGTGGCACATCAGGGCAGGTGTCACACGGAGTTCCCTGAAGCTCGAGAGGCTGCGCCACCTGGCCCAGGTCACAGGCTGCGAGTGTGGGGGGAACGGGATCCCGTGCTCACGACTGAGGACCCCGCCCTTCCCCTGCCCCCCCCACCCCCCACCCCCGCCCCGAGCCAAGCAGGGGCCCACGGTGGGCGGGAGTCACCTCGTGCTGGTTCTGGGCCCCGCAGCCCTGCCCGCTGTTCTCGGCTTGTGGTGCGGGTCCCCGGAGATCAAGGGCTGAGCGGTCCCTGGTCTCTTTGACCAGGGGTGACACCTGCTAGCTCAGAGCAGGAGTGTTAATGAGGAGCCTGGAGCCCTAATTGTCTGTTGTCTCCCTTCCTCAGCTGTGGTCTGCTCTGCAGGCCTGCCAGGCCCCTGGGGGCGGCTGTCCCTTCAAGTGGCTTGGGCTGTCTCCAGGGGCGCCTGGCTCCAGGCACAAACCCCAAGAGCCCAGCAGGAGGGGCCGAGCTCTGGCCTGGGAGAGGAACTCCTGGTCTCTGCCCCAGCCTGGAAACACGAATTTTACCTGAGGGGCAGCGGCCAGGACCATGGGGGCGCGCAGACACCCCACAGTAGCACAGAGGGCACCGCCGGGCAGGACGCCTCTGGGCGGGGCAGCCCCAGGTTCTAACAAAGTAACGGGACCCAAAGGAGGGGCCTGGCATGTGGCCCAGTCTCCAGACTGTCCCGTCCCCCGCCCCGCCGGCCCTGCCGCCTCTCCGTTCTGCCCCTGCCGGCTCTACTCCCCCCTCTCCCAACCCGCTCCACCCGCCGCTCACCGGCCTGAGTCCCCAGCAGCCCCCGGCTCCAGAGCCCAGCACCGGCCCTGCGCACGGTGGGCCCGCCGGACACGACGGAAAGGCTCTCGGCGAAGGACCCAGCGCCAGGACACCTTTCTCCCTCCCTCCTCTGCCTTTGTATTTTTCCTCTTTCGTGTTCAAGCGCTGGTTTTTCAGTGTGGACTCAGCTCTTTCCTTTTGTAGGGCTGGCAGGGTGAGGAAGGCGAGCCGGAGGGCAGGGGCTTGAACTCTCCGCCCACCCCCGCCTGCCTCTCCCCTCCCCGCACCCCAGGGGGGCCTCTCCGGCTCCCCAGGCTCCGGGGTGCACAGGGCTGTGATCTCTGCAGGCCCTGCCTCCCAGGAGGACGGGGGAGCGTGGGCCCATTTTGCAGGCGGATAAACCGAGGCTCTGGGGGCTGAAGGGTGTGTCCCAGGCACAGCAGCTGCGCAAGAGCCCGAGGGGCCTAAACGCAGCCTTCCGGTGCCCGGGCACCTGCCGGGGGGCGTGCGGGGAGGTCAGGCCCTTGAGCCAATGCCCCTGTGCTGGTTCCTGTCCTCAAGGGTCCCCTCAGCCTGGGGTTGTGCGATGTCCAGTGACAAGGGAGTATTTAAGTCGGAAAAACCGCCGTCTCCGGGCTTTGAACTGCTGGTATTTAAACGCCTTCGTAGCTTAGGGGTACTTGGGGGTGTCGTCTTGATTTTGTGAATTAATGTGAACTGGCTGCTTGTGAGTGACCTTCTCAGCCACGGCCGCTCTTCACGCAGAGGGCGCTGGTTCTCAGAGCCCAGCCCCGGCAGCCCGGCAGCCCCGCGGGACTCAGAGGGAGAGGGAGGGAGATCATGATTCAGTCATGAGGGCAGAGACGCGCTTCCTGCTTAATTCAGAGCTGGCGCCAGAGCAGCCAGCAGGAGCTTTGGGAGAGCTAGCTGCGGGGTACTGGGCCCCAAGGCTGCAACCCCGCTGTGTTCACAGCGCCCCCTCCCAGGGCCCTCCTCTGGGGCCACCTCCCTTGAGGGCTGTCCTGCCTCTGACACAGACCCCCGTCTGCTCTGCTCCTTTCCCTGCACCCCTAAGCTGGGTGGAATGTTGGGTGCTGACTCCCCCTCTGAGCCCCAAATTTGAACCTGCCTCAGTGACACCCTCATCGTCGGGGACCTGGAAGAACAGGCTCGGCTGTCCTTGGGAGGTGCATGCAGAGTGGCCCCTGAGCCCAATCTCTACCCCCCAGCCGGTCACCAGCCGTGCCCGGGAGGAGCGGTGCCTCTGCGGCCTCACCCATGGGATGGACATGGGTTGAGCCAATGGGGCCGAGGCCTGGGGGAGCGCCGTGGCCACGCAGGCCTCCTGCTCTTGTCCCACGACAGAGAGCGTGCCCAGAAGGAGACTCGGGACGCAGCCTGAGACCCAGACCAGGAGCAGGAAAGGCTTCCGCTGCCTTAGCCTCGGGTCGGGGGCTTCTGTCACGGAGGTCGCTGCAGCAGGAGCTGACGCCGCTGGGTCAGGAGCAGGGACACTCCATCCTCCCACCCCGGGCGGGTCCCGTGCAGGTACTCGCGGCAATGTTTGCAAGGATGCTCTTGGCCAGAGACCCAGCCATGGGCACCGGCATTTTGCCACTTACCACCTAGAGCTCTCCCGGGCCCTGCCTGCGCAGCCACACCCGGCCGATGCCCCCGGGCACGAGGACCCTCCTGCTGGATGCGCTGGGTGTCCTGAGAGGCTATGCGGCCGCTCGAGTGGGTGGCAGAGGCCCGCTGTGCTGGGACATGGAAAATCCTTCCTGATGGATCCCACCCCCTGCAGGTCCCCTGTGCACGCACAGGACAGGAGCAGCCAGGCCTCGGGGACGAGCCTCTCCCCAGAGCCCCCGCACCTGCCTCCTCGGCTCAGTGAGGGCAGTGACAGCAGCCGCAGGGCCCCCAAGTCCACCTCCCGCCCCTGCAGGGCATGCAGGGGTGGGGCAGACACAGACACAGCCGGACTGTTTGACAGCCCCTCCGCCCAGCCCCCTAAAGGCCCCCCCCCCAGCTCCATGCCCAAAGCAGCCCCCACCGACTGGCTCCTTTTGGTCAACTTTGAAAAAAAGATACCAAACTGGGGAACTCGACTGCCAGAGCTGTCCCCTGGGCTTCTCCCCACCTGCCTGGGCAATGCCCCCGAGGCACCACGGTCATCTGCCCAGTCTCCTGGGGGGCTCCAGGACGGGGCGTATTTCTCCCGAAGGCCCCAGACTCCTGACAACACGCAGCCTAGCACAGCGCCTGCTTCCAGAACTCTCAGCCTGCTTGCTGCAAACCCACTAACCACAGCGGCTTCTATGACACCAGCACGACGCTGACAGTGGGGCGGGGGCGGGGGCCGGGGCACAGAGGCCGGGGGACGCGCCCGAGAGTGGTCAGAAATGGAAAGGGCAGGCTGCTCCCCACCCTCCGGGGACAGCCCATGTCAGGCTCCCTGGCACCAAGGCATCGGGGTGGCCCCTCACCAGCACCCCTCCTACCCTGGACCTTCTGGGGCGGAAACTTCCTGGCAGAGGGGACGCCCCACTTACCTGTGCAGAGGCTTGTGGCCATCCAGCGAGGAGGGTCCCTCCAGGCTCCCTGGGCCCTGCCAGCCCCGGTGCTGGGAGCGGCCCCGGCCACGCTCCGCGGAGCACGTCGGGGGCCTATGTGTGTCTGCAGGGGTGGGGGTCCAGTGCTCCTGGCTGCCACCTGCCCCCCCAGGGCCAGCTGCCCGCGGGGCCCGCCCTCATCTGCCCGGCGTCAGACTGCCGCTGCGCCGGGCTCTCGCCTGCTGCTCCCAGGCTGAGGCGAGTGGTTTATTTTTAGAGCCCGGCCCTTCCCCAGACGCCAGGATCCCGGCTGAGATTTCCAGCCCAAGCTAGCCCATTCCTGTTGCTCCCTGGGAATGTTCTGGAAGAGAGATGGAGGCACTTAAAGGACTGGTCCTCAGCGTCTTCCACTGAGACATTTGGGCTTGAAGAGGTGCACAGGGAGCCCACCGGGTATTCAGCTGGGCCAGGTGGTCCCCTCCGGCTGCCTCAGTTTCCTCGTCTGGGGATGAGAAGGCAGCGGGCCTGCCTGTCTGGAGCAGGGCTGGACCAAGGACCCTGGCTGCCCACCGTGTGTTCCCCCAGCTGGCTGTCATAGAAGAGCCGTCTTGTTCGCCGCTGCAGCCCCCGTGCACCACAGTAGGTGCACACAGTAGGTGCTCCACAGATACATAGTAGGAGAGGGAACAGAGGCCTCCTTTCAATGTACTGCACGGTCCCTGGGAGGCCCCCCTTGATAGATGGGGCCCTGGGAAGGCCTAGAAGGGCAGGAGCAGCCCAGGGACACTGTGTCCCAGGCAGGAGCCGACCCTGTGGCAGCTGTCACACTAGCTCTTGGTGGTCTGGGCCCGACCTACGCTCCCTTCTCTGGTGCTAGAGGAGGAGAGGGCCCTGGCACGCAGTAGGCCTCTTCTCACCCACCCGGCTCACCCATCGTGTCCGACGAGCTTGCTCTTGCCAACATGGTGCGGCCTCAGCAATGCAGAGTGGCAGGCTGCCCCTCCCCCATGGGCACAGCCCCGAGCGACACCCAGACCCGGGCATCTGGCCCAGAGCCTTCCTCTAAGGGCCCCTCGGAGGGCTCCTCTGTGTTCTGGGGACAGGAAACCCCCATCCCTGCTCCTGGGGCAGGTACCTGGCTGTGGGGGTGCAGCTGCAGCCATTGGGGGTCCCCTCTGGAGGCAGAGTCGAATCCCCAACCCCAGTGCAGGGCTGCTGACTCCTAAACTGGACAGTTGGCCCCCAAGGCGGCTGCCTAGGCCTGGCAATGGCCCTTGTGGGACCCGAGCCACAGAAAGTCCAGTGAAGTGGGGAGGTCGTGTCCACCCACACAGCCCGGACATCCCGCCGTCCGACTTGAGGGCCATGGCGCTCTGACCAGGCCTGACCCGGGGTTCCCACTCTTGGGCTCCCTTCTCCAAGGACTGTGAATCTGCCCGCCCCAGGACGGAGGCCCAGGCAGAGAGAAGGGAACTCGGCCAGTGGCCCTGCAACTGCCGGTCTCATTCTGGCCCCATCTGGCCACCTGTCCCTGAGGCGGGGGACGGCTGGTAGCCAGAAACAGCCAGATGGGGGAGGGACACGCAGATGGGGACCTTTAGACAAGAGATGGAGACAGAGGCCGGATGTGGGGGACGGGCCTCAGAGGGCTCTGGGGCCACACGCCCTGAGCCCACAGGCCGGCCTCGTGCTGCGGCAGGGAAGCAGCCCCTGGAAGAGAGCGCTGCCCTGGGCTCCCTGAGGGAGGGCCAGGCCCATCCTGAGCTGCCGCTGCTGCCGCCAGCAGTGTTTAACCCCTTCGTACCACGCTGGCTGTGGAAGTGGTGGTCTGGTGCCAGCTGCTCCATCTGGTCAAAGGCAAAAAGGCCCAAGGGGCTTCATTCCCTCTTAAAATCACTCCCAACTCCCACGCCCTGGCCTCTGGTGACACCAGGAACAGCGTTTAAATCCCTTATTTGGCTTCAAGGCTCTGCAGACCCACTTACCTCCCGACCCTGTCTGCCCCCCACCTTCACTGGACTCCAGACAGAGACCCCACCCCTTTGTCTCTAGTGCATCAAGCGCTTCGCTGTGCCAGGGGCTTTGCACAGCTCCCTCTGACCGGAATCTCCCGTGACTGTCCCCCCACCCCGCCGTTCAGAGAGACACCGGGCGGGGCCTCTGGCGTGCCCAGGCGGTGGTGGCCGTGACTGCCCTGGAGGCTCCTCCCTCTCCGTGGGGTCAGCCTCTGGGAGCTTCTTGCTTCTTGGAGGTCAGGTGCAGGGCACGAGCCGGCTCCTGGCAGCCGTACGTTCCTCAGCCCCAGCTCCGCACGCCACACCCTCTCCCAGGGTCGTGGGTGACAGCGGAGGGCCTCGTTTCAGGCTCACTTAACTGGAAATCCTAACTCAGGAGCG
Organism: Talpa occidentalis; assembly: GCF_014898055.3. Classification (NCBI taxonomy): domain Eukaryota; kingdom Metazoa; phylum Chordata; class Mammalia; order Eulipotyphla; family Talpidae; genus Talpa; species Talpa occidentalis. The sequence continues at coordinate 1,861,685 of NW_023601653.1, read as the reverse complement.
ACAGCGATTTCCAACAGACACGCCTTCCCATGCCGCGTCACTGATGTTTGCTTCCCGCTGCTCCCAGAGGGGTTGGGAGAGCTGCTGCTACGAGGCCTGGGTGCTACGACGTCACCTTGGGTGACATCCCTCTAGGGTGGGGGGCTCTGGGGTCTCCCCAGTCTGGTCCCTTCTTTTCCTGTGCTATGGCGCTACGGGGGGACTGTGGATGCTACACCCAGAAGCCCAGGACTGGTGAGAGGACTCAGGGCCCCCAAAATACCAGCTATACCTTAAAAATGAATGAATCCTAAAAACCGATCTCTAGAATGTTCTAGAGTCAGTTTCTTCTGCAGTGACCACCCCCGGAGGCCTGTTGTGGGGAGCACTAAGGATGAGGGTGGATGTCAGTCTTGGGTTCGAATCCCTCCTCTGCCTCAGAAAGGACTCACGTTCAGCTGTGTCAGGCTGAGTATGGCCGTGCTGACAGTTCTGGGGCTAAACCAGAGGGTGTGATGCTGCCCCAGACAGGTCCCACTGTGGCTGGTTGTCCTGGTGAGCGGGAGCCGCGGCACAGCACACCCGGGGCTCTGAGCCCCCCACCCCAGGTGGGAACTCTCGGGGTGTGAGTCAAACGCTCAGCCGCACCCCCACCTCATCCTGTTTGCAGTGGGAGCCTGGGGCAGTTATAGGGGTGAGGAGGCTGGGAGGGCCCGCGGCTCCACATGGTGCGGCTCTGGAAGCTGAGGGGCTGGGCAGGGGCCCCTGCACTAGGGGCTCGGGAGCTGCAGGCTGCGGGGGACCCTGACACCTCTGGGGGTGAGGGGCCCCACAGCCCTGGCCGCACGGCTGCCCCTGCCCTGGCGGAGGCTTCCCCACAGGAGCGCCAGCCGGCGGGCTGCTCTTCCTCCCCTGACGATGATTTTCTGCAGGTGATTGCGGCCGGTGGCCTTCTCACGTGAGTGGCCCATGCTTCTCCTCACAAGCTCCTCCGGCTCGTAGGCAGCGTTGATTCCAATCTTCTGCATTATTCAGACTCGCCTGCTCTCAGGCCGCTGCGTCTGTCATGTGACTCCCCAGGATAGAGTCCTTAAGGGTAATTGCTGGCGAGAAATAGTCCCACTTTTCAAAGCACAGTTCTTGGGGCTGATACTCGACTCACAATTCGGGAGTAATTATCCCCATTTTCCAGAGCAGGGAGATGATCTCCAGCTTCCTGACTCAAGGTGACCTGGACAGCCGGCCGGCCAGAACTTCACAGCCAAGCTGCTTCCATTCGAGCCCCTGGAAAAGCCTCGAAGCCACCCCCTGGGTCTGAAACACCTGTGCCAGGCTCCGGGAGAAATCTGTGACGCCTCAAGGCAGTCCCGTGGGGGGCTTACCTGCTCCCTACACGGATGTGCATCTGTAAGAGGGCGTCCCAGGAAAAGAGAGGTTTCCAGGTTCCCTGCCCCACGCAAGGGAGGGTGGGGCTGAGCAGGGAGGAGAAGCAGCTGGAGAGGCGCCTGGGGGAGGAAGGTGGAGGAGGGAGAGCAAGAAGGGCCTGAGGAGGCACGAGGGGCAGAGACACGTGAGGGAGCCGCGCTGGCTCCTGGGTCCCGGCCTGGGGGAAGCAGACGCGGTGAGAGACGCGTGGGGAGGTGGCAAAGGCAGCGTTGATCTTGATTTTGCTCTTTCCCTCCCAGACCTGGCTGGCTGTTTCTGACCCTTTCTCGTGGTCCCCGCCGGAAGGTGCTTGTAGGGTTAGGGAAAAAAGCATCAGGCTTTTCTGCCCTCCCGCCCCGAGGGCTGATGATGGACCCCGTGGCCCTGAATGCACGCCTGATGGTGGGCCCTGGAGTGGGGTGTGTGCGTGGGCACACCTGGGCTGAGAGACTGGGCTTACGAGGGCGGCATCACGGGGACGCCAGAGGAGAGAGCGGAAGCCAGAGCAGAGTGAAAGGGGCAGAGAAGCGAAGGCCACGAGAGCGCGCCCGAGAGCACAGAGAGTGAAGACTTGCTGGGGGCTCGGAGGCCTGCCAGCCCCCACCCCCCGCCCCGGCACCCCTGCCTGCCGTGCACCTGGTAAACTCAGTAAAACCCTGAAAAGCCCAGAGGCTCCAGGACTCTCCCTGACCCGGCCTGCTGGAATCCTTGCGCTCCTGCTCTGTCCCTTCCTGCCCTGCAGTGCTCTGGACTGCGGCAGCTTTCGGGCCTTGCTCTGGGCCGGCCCTGTCCGGCTGGGCACTTACCCGCGAGGGGCCGGGGAACTTTGGGTGCTTGATTTAAAAGCTGCGTCTCCCGTGTTGCACGCTGATCGTGTTGCAGTTCCTTTCCACAGAAGGTCTATGTGTTTCGTCTTGATGCGGCCGGTGGCAGAACCTATTTAGAACAGCAGGTTTGGGGGTCCTGGGGTGCCCCTCCCTGCCGCGTAACGCACGGAGCAGGCCAGGCCCTGCGTGTGTCCGGGCCGAGCGCCGCTGGTCCCGCGTCGGGCTCCTCGTTCTCAGCGCCAGGGCCGCTCTCTTTTCTCCGGCTCCGCCTCCCCCCGCCCGGCCGGACCCACGTTCCCCGGGATGTGAATTAATCGCACTGGGCGCCGCGGCCCACCAAAAACACAGAAGAGCAATGTTGGAGACGATGCCCCTTTCCCCACCTCCGCGGCATTCGTCGTGGGCGTCGGGGCGGCCGTGGAGGACACCGCGGCTCTGCCCTTCGTGGCAGCCGGCAGGACACGGGCCTCGGCGCTCCCGGCCGCCCCGGCTGCCCGGGGCCAGGTCTGGGCCTCCCTCGCCGGTCCCACCCCACCTCCCAGGTGACCTGGTGCCCGTAAGCACCTGATGGTCGCCGATGCCACGACACCCCGGAGAAGCACGGAGCACAAACCTGATGGTAAGACCCCGAAGCTCCACGGTGGGGACTTGCCCACACGCGGCAGACAAGCCGGGGCCTGGGCCTGGGCCGCCCTCAGGGCTGGGGAGGGGCCCGTCTTCGGTCAGGTTCCCTGGAAGCCAAGGGGTGGGCTGAGCACAGACCAGGGCTGGGGGTGCCTTTGTGGAGTGAACAGTGGCCCCGAAAGATGCTCACACCCTAAGCCCTGGAGCCTACAAATGTGATCCGTGTCCACAGCCAGTGTCCTGAGGAGACAGAGAAGGTCGGGGGGTGGCCCAGGAGTGGGGACCGGAGGCACCAGACAGCCCCAAGCCTGGGGTCCCAGCAGCTGCCAGGAGCTGGGGGAGGCAGGAAGGACCCCCCGAGGGAGGACAGCCCTTCAGACACCCCATTACAGGCTTCTGGCCTCCAGACGGTAAGAGGAGGATTTCTGCTGCTTCAAGTCACCGGCCCTCTTTGTGGCCCTTTGTCACTGCCCCAGGACACCGGAGGACTGACTTGGGGGACGCTGGCCCTCCTTCCTGCAGGGTGCTCCGGGCTGGGTCCCCTTTAAAGGCGTCCCCACCTGAGGCAAGAGGGCTGGGCCTTTGCCCCTTGGCTTCTGCTCATCAGTCACTGGGAGGGGTGAAGCCTGTTCTCGGGGGATGTCAAGGACCACGGGGACTTGGGGGACCGACCGCAGCCCCAGAGCAGCTGGTGGGCGGCTCGCTGCAGTTTCCTCTCCAGAGAGGCTGATAAAATCATCTGCCTCAAAGTGGAAAACTCCTATATGGCAAAAGAATGAAAACAAAGTGAAAAGACATATGCCGGGGGAAGAGAAAGCATTTTCAATGTATGCAACAAAAGCCTAATCGCCTCTTCTGCAGCGAGCTGGTACAAGGCAATAAGAAAACACAAACACCACCGCAGAAAAACGGGTAAAATATTGAAGGAGAAAAAATAAAAGCCAACATGTTTCACTTCACTGGGGATCAGGGAACTGAAAATTAAAGACAACTCCTTGCTCATCAAAATGCCAGGACAGGAAGGTTCCAGAACGCTGGGTGAGAGGCCCACGCTGGCCTGGCCTGGCGGCTCACAGGCTGTAGGGAGCGGGGAGAGAAACCACTTACGAGGATGTTTTGGGATCAAACCCAGTGGCACCAGGAAGAATTGAAAACGGCTGACAGGAAACTGGCCTTGAAGCGCCACCCTGATCAGAATGCAAATAAGGCGAGACGTTGAAACAGATTTCTCACGCCTCTGAAGCGCTCTCTGATGCACAGAGGAGGGATTTGTGTGACAAAGGGAGAGAAGAAGCCATTAAAGAAGGGGCCGGCTGGCCGGGCTCCCCTGCACAGCTTCGTGGTTTGCAGGAGGAGGGAGGATGCGGGAGGAGAGGGAAACCAAGCTCTCGGGGCTCGCAGGATGGCCGGAGGGGGGCTCAGGGAGTCAGGACCTGGGGGCCCAAACCTGGGGAGCGGATCAGTCCCAGAGACAGAGGTAAAGGCGTCCATGGAAGGAAGGCGGTTTGAGAGAAGAAGATTCCAGAAGTTTGTGTAGACAAAGGCAGGGAAGATGGCCGGAAGGCGACATTCTGTGAAGGAGACCCAGACCCAGGCTGGGAGCGGGTGCCACTGTCATGCTGGCATCAGAGGCCCCCTGGACCCGGCCAGGCCAGGAGCGGCCTCTCCCCACGTGACCACGGCTGGCTGGGTGTGGGCTCCAGCCGGGTCAGGCCCGGGCCAGCCACGCAGGGCATCGAGTGTGCCCAGCGAAGGCGAGTGCGTGTGAAAGGCATCGCCCGATTGTTAGGGGGAAAAGGCTGTCCTAAAGCTCATTCCATGCAGGCTTCGTGGACTCCACCCCCACCCCAGGCCAAAGCCAAGGACACTGGGCACTCCACATCCCATCCCCACCCAAGGGAAGGTGGCTGGGGCCTGAGGGTGGGGTTCAGCAGCCAGGTGGGTATAAAGCCAGACACGTGGGCTTTGTGGGGGGGTCCCCCATTTTGGCTCCCCGCCAGCTCGCAGCGTCCGGCCAGCTCGGAGAGTGCCTTTGGGTTTCCAGGTCGGCGGATAGGGTAGGACACATTCAAGACTTTATTTCCCTATTTTCCCCCTGAGTTGTCCATTTTCCTTCTTTCCTTTTCCCTTGTAAATAAACCTTTTATGAACCTTTCGTGTGTCTGTAGTGGAGTGTTCATAAGTCCCTTGTAAGTGCGGGTGAGGACCCACAGCCGGGCACCCGCTCAATACCGGGGCTACTCTATAACAGCAGGGACTGATGAAATGCACCAGGGAGAACGGGGGTCAGTGATCCAACCCAGGAGGGGCACCTGCCTCCAGTCCCTTCTAGCCTCCCCTCCAGCTCCTCCTCTCAGCTCAGAGCCACCCCGCACACCCCCCCAAGGGGGGGTGGACAGGGAGCCTGGAACCTCCCCTTTCCCTGGGGGACCACTCTGCAGGCGACCCCTGGGCAGCCAGACCTGGCCCGGATCCCAGCCTGTGCCTGCGAGAGCGCGGCCTGGCAGGTCCTAGCGACAGGCATTGATTTCAGCCTATCACCCCGAATTGTTAAAACTGCATTTAACTGGCAGTCAAAGAACCGCATTTGCAGAGAAGCGCCGGTCTGTGAAACGGCGCGTATGAAGCGGGCTTCGCGGCGACGTCCTCCTTTCATCCTCCTGCCTCAACTGTTGTCCGCGGCGTGGTCATGGAGCCCGGGCCTCGGGGACGGCGAAGACGCCGCTCTAAAGAGGGGCTCGTCATCCCACGAGGCAGGCGGCGTTTGCCAGGTGCGTTACAGGCCCCCGCGAGACCGCTTAGACTCCCAGGTAACGTCACTTCATGTCGGAGGCGCAGCAAGGGGTGACGAACAGCTTTCCTGGTAGGTTGAGAAGCCCGTCCGCAAGCTCCGACCCGGGAACCCAAATTTAAGTAGCTCTTGAAACGTGTGCCTGTCTCCTCCAGGGACTGGTTACAAGGCACCCCGAAAGCAAGCCAGGAGAGGAGTAAGACTTCGGCTGTTGGGGGCCGCGCTCTCCCGCGCCGGGTGGGGGTGGGAATTGGGTTCTTGGCCCTGAGTTCTAAGTACCTGGACGCCAGAAACATCTAGAAGAATCTGGCAATGTCTATATTTTAAACTCTAGAAACACCTGATTCTTGAAAGTTCTGTTCTTGCCCCCACCCCACTCCCCAAAAGGGGCAGCTGGGGCTTGTAGGAACAGGACTAGGGCACACTTGGTGGGGCGGGGGGGAGCTGCAGAGGGATGAGCTGCAGGATCTTTCACACTCAGACAAGTGTTGCTGCCACACCTTCCGCTGATGTTGGAAGCTGGTATTCAAGGGTGTAGGTGTTGGCCTAGGCTTAATTTCTAGAAGTTCCTAGTGCCTGCCCATTCCTTTGGCTGCCCCAAGAGAGCTAATCCTCTAAGTGGAGGAAGGGACAGAGGGGACACTGAGCCCCTGAGGGCTCCGGGCATGCCCGGGCAGCCCCATCCCCGTTGAGGGGTCACCTGTCCGTGCTGGCAAGTCACCGGCCTCTGCCCCTGAGGGGCGGGAGGGCCTCTCTGTGCAGTCTGAGGCTGGACATACTGTCCAGGTCGCGGTGGAGACCCCGGGGGTCCCTGCTGGGGTCACATAGCCTGGGAGAGCCTCCAGGACCGCGCCTGGCAGCGGAGCTGTCTTCTGGAGGCTGCGGAGACAGATGGGAAGTGAAAGGAAGCTGAGCAGCCCGGGGCCCGGCGGCTGGGCGCATCGCTACCTGGGGTCTTGGTAAACTGGAAGTGACAAGCCACAGAGAGGGAGCAGGTGGCAATTTACCCTGCTCCAGGGACAGGAAATCGATCCGCTGCGTGCCTGGGCTGCCTCCCGCTTCTTGGGAAGAAGTGTGGATCTCCCAGTTCCGCTGCCACATCCCCAGGCCGGGGTGGGGTGAGGCCAGGGGAGGGCTGCTCGCAGGAGCTGCACAGGTGCACAGCCCCCCACCCTGCAGAGCCCGCTGGCCCTGGCCTTGGAGGACATCCTGTCCGCGGCGCCCGCCCGCCCCGAGCCAGCCTGCGCCCGAGCCGGCGGCGACGGCATCACTGCTGATGTCCAGGCTGGCGTGTCCTGACCCCCTCGCGGGAAGCTTGGTGGAGAGCGGAGCCGGTGCCGGCGCTGAGTGCCCTGCACACCTGGAGACCGGCCCTGGGGTGCCCCCGCCCACCGTGGTCTGTGGTCACACCCGCCGTGGCGGGCAGTGGCGGGGGGATGGCACACTATGAGCTCAGGGGCAGGGGCCTGGGACTGCATTTAAGGGCCAGCTCGAGCCCCCTCCCTTCTACTCCCATGTCTTGAGAGGTAAGGCGGCCCGACAGCAGTGTGGACAGTGGCGAGGATAGACCACACTCTCAGAGGACTGGACGGGAGAGCGGGGACAGAGGGTGCCCGGGTGAGGAGGGAACAGAGCCGGGCATGGTGGGCGGGGTCTTCTCTTCTCCACATCCCTGGCCTGGGCATGGCCTCTGGGGGCATTCACTGTCAGTTCCGCTCTCTGGCATCCGTTGCCCGGGGGTCCAGGCCCCTGGAGAGCATGCTCCGGTGTGGGCGAGGCCCACGCGTGGGTCAGGGCTGGTGAGACAGGGCGGTGTTCAGGCCTACTCCTACTTGAATTACGGAGGGGACACAACATGAAGGCAGCCCCATGGGGTGTCCCTGTACCCCCCCAAATGACAACATAGAGACCCGATTCCAGCCCACAGATCCCACACCAGCTGCCCTCCTGCTGGCCCCCTGGGCCTGCACCCCCACCCCAGCCGCCAGCCCTGGCTCCTTGTGCCCCCACCTCCCCTGCCCGGTGCCCGGAGGAGTGATCTCCCTAATAACCTTCCGTGTCTCTGACTTTTACCATCCGGCAGCGGCTCCCGAGATTTACTGGGATTTCCCCTGACGTGCCTGACAGCTTCTTTGAGGAATTGGACAGTTTAGCCGCAGAACTCAATTTATCTGGAAGCGGCGTGTTCCGTCCCCAGGCCACACGGCCGCTCTCCGCGCCCGCTGGGGGTGCGCCGCGCTCCGACCCCGCTGTGGACAGGCCGAGGGGCCGCCCGGAGCTGGGCCGGCGAGGGAGAGCCAGGGGCCCCCGAGCACCCGGGCCCGCAGGATGCGGTCATGCGCCGCCTCTGGGGTCCGGGGGAAGCGATCGAACAGCAGCCTCAAGGAAATGGAGGTCACTTCGCAGAGCCGCTCGGGCCCTGCGTCCTGTGGAATTTCTCAGGGCCGAGGCGTCCCTGTGCCTCCTGCGCACAGAACAGACTTGTCTTTGCATAGCAGGGAAGGGGCTGGGCTGTGAAGGAGTCTCCGTGTCCCTGGAACACTTGCCGGCTCTGCCCGTTTCTCTCCACCTGCCACGCAGGTGCCACCCAGCTTCTGTGGCTGAGGAAGCCCCCCCAGTTCAGATGCACCCCCAGGTGCTTCCTGGGAAGGAGCCTGGGGCGCTGTCCTCTCTCACTCCCGCCGCCGCCCCCACCACGATGCCGGGCACCCAGGACAGCGTATGCTCAGCCACCGCTTCCCAGCCCCGTCTACCACATGCGGGTGCCCAGAGCCAGGTCCGCACCCCTCCCCCCGCAGCCCCTGCCAGCCCCATGCTACCAGAGGGCGAGGGTTAAGCAGCTTTGGCGAATCTCGTAGAAGGAGCTTCATGGCCCGTGGTGGCCGTGAACATTCCCCCTAAGAAGCCTGCGGGGAAGCTGCTGTCCGCACAGGGCTGAGAAGGGGCTGCTGCCTAGCTGGGGTCTCCAGGAGAGCTGGAATCCTCCTGGGGCCAGGACACTGGGCTTCCTAGAGCTTAGAGTCTGTCCATCACCCCACCGATGACCGCCATGGCCCCCGACCCAGCGAGACACGGTGGATCCAGCCCGAGGGGCAGGTGTGGCCGTCACCAAAGGAGACAGAGCGGGACGGACTCCATGGCACGTGCAGCAGGGCGCTCTGGGCATTCGGCGCCCTTCTCTGTGGGCTCAGCCTGCTCTCCTCTGCCGGGGAGGGGCTGGGGCTGCTCCGGGTTTGCTGCGGCACATCTATCAACTTCCAGCTCCCTCCCTGGCGCTGCTGGTAATTGGGTTGAGCAGGCAGAGCGCCAGGCGGCGGTGGGGCTGGCTCCTCCCGGCCCGCAGCCTCTCGTCGGCTTGCAGGCCCTCAGTGGGGCAGGAGGCCGGACTCTTCTCCCCGGGGCTCTTCTCCCCGGGGCCTGCCGCCGCCCGCACTCTGGGGAGTGGACACCTGCGAGGCCCCCTGCTTCCGGGCCCGTCGGGCTGTGTCTGCCCTCTCCTTCCCGGAAGGCAGGCGCGGGCTCAGCCTGGCCTCAGCACACAAGCCCTGGGAGGGGAGGGCCTGGGGTCTGACCCTGGCTGGGCCACCAACTCCTGCAGGGCCTGGAGAGCATCGGTGGCTCTCTCCGTGCCTCAGTTTCCCCAGAGTGACCCAAGCCATGGAATGATGTCCACGTGGCGGGGGGGTCAGGCTCCCTGGCCTTGCTGCTCCTGGTGAGCCGATCCCCCTGGCTGGCCCGGCGCCCTTACTTCGTGGAGAGGGCACACCAGGCCCACCTCTGGGCAGTGTGAGACGCGCTGGCCTTCCCGAGGCCCAGTTCTGGCTGCCGCACCTGTTGAGCCGCTCCACAAACACATGCACCCCCGTGGCCGGCTCCAGGTCCCAGATGCGCCCCACGGCCCCCAGGCTCCAGAGCCAAGCGGGGGAGCTGGCCATGCAGTCCAACAGGCGAGAGGGGCTCTGTGGCCCATGCTTCCCCCTCAGTTCCCGGGGCTGCTCTGGCTTTGAGCTCCTGGAGCTTCTAGCCACGGCCACCCACGCCCTGCACGCGGTGGCGACTGGAGGTGCCGCTGGGAGAGGGGGTTACTCTTCGCATCAGGGGCCTCGACTTCTCTCTCCCCCTTGAGACGATGTCCTGACCCTAATTCACGCCTCCCCCCACCAAATAGGCATGGAGTGGGGTGGCCAGGCCGGAGGGCTTGCCGTGTGAGCTTGGCCAAGTGGGCAGCTCTGCAAACACAAGTCTCTGCCGCAGCGCGGCGGGCCTGGAGGCCAGAGCGGCCACCATCTAGGCTCCTGCTCGCCGCAAGCCTCAGGTGGCCCCTGGGGTTTGGTTTCTGAGTCCTGGCCTTAAATTTGGACGCCAGCCGTGAGATGTTGGTCTCTTAGCAACGGCCCTCCGGAGCTGGGCCGCCTCCAGGCCTCCGTTATCTGTGAGCCTGGCCTGGCAGCCTTGTCCCCAGGCCCGGCTGTGCGTGCAGAGCAGGGGTGCTGGGGACTTTTCATCCCAGGGGCCTCCACTGCAGTTCCCACCTCTGCCTCTGCTCCCAAGGACCCTAGGTGGGGAGGAGAGCTCAGCCCTGCCCTGCTAGGCTCATCAGATGCTAATCAGACACCCCTGGGCACAGAGTCCTTCAGACAAAGCCAAGCCTGCTCGAGTTTCCAGCTGGCTCGGCTCAGGCTGGCTCTGCCCAGCTCACGAGCCTTCAAGTAGAGTCTCCCCACCAAACCCCCGAGGGCTCCAACTTCTGCAAGATTCCAGAGGCGGTTCAGCCTGCAGCTTTGCGCCCTGGGATCAAGGCTGGCGATCCCGAGAGCCCCCACCCCCTACCCCAGCTGCCTCAATTGGCTGCTCCAGCTGCAACCCACAGCCCCAGACCCCTGCCCGGGCCGCTGGAGCAAGCGGGCAGTCAGTTCAGACCGTCAGCCGCTCAGGCCCAGCACCCGGCCTCCTCCAGATGCCTCAAGTGACACCAGTTTTCTCTGCTCCCTCTCCCCTCCTCTTCCTCTGCCGCTCGCTCTTCCCTGCAGACACTGTCTTCCAAGGCTGGGAAGTTAGCGTGGCTTTGCCTCACCCCACGAAGCCAGAGAAAGTCCAGAGACGACTCCGACAGCACACTTGGGTCACACACGCACCCCTGCAGCCCTCTGGGGGCCAGCTCCAGCATGCCTGTCGTTAGCAGGGTGAGGGAGCCCGTGATTCAGTCCTCCCAGGAGCACCACGGGTGTCAGCCTATTTCTGGCCCACCTAGACGCCTCGCTTTGTTCTCACACTTGACAAGCTTGCTCTGACCTCCTTTTCCCCATTGTCTTCTGCCCAGCCCTCCGTCCACTGCACCCAGCCCTCCAGCAAACCTGCCCTGCCTTCTCCCAGGCCCACTGCCTCTGCTCCTGCATGCTTGTCATCTGCCGCCACTCCCGGGAGGCCTTACTCGATGCTCACTCAGCATGCTCCCTTCACCTCAACCTCATGTCTCTGATTCTTTTGTGCGAAATTCCAGAGGTCAAGTTCAACAGATTTGGTCTAGCAATGCCATCGTGCCCAGTCTCCTGTTCTTCAGCTCTGTCCTCCTCAATCTGTGACTGGGAACCCCATGGTCACAAAATGGCTGCTGAAATCTAGACTTTCCCTTTGCATTCTAGGGAGAAAGAAGAAAACACATTTCAAAAAAGTGAAAGACAACTGCTCTGGTCCTGTCACCGAGCTTTCCCAAAAGCCCAGTGCCTTTTACTCACACCCTGCAGACCAGCAAGGGGCTTCTCCTGATGCGATGGAGGCTGAGAAAGCAAATGTTGTAAATTGGCAACTCTGACCAAAATCAGGGCGAGTGTGGGTGAGCTGGGAGGCAACTGGCAGCATCTGCCTCCCCGTGAGCGTTTGTTCCACCTTTGGTTACCTCCAAAGACAGGTTGCTCACTGCCCTCCAGACTGGTAGCCAGACAGCAGCTGGGACACTTGACACGAGGCCCCAAAACCCCAGGCCTGAGTGTGGGGTGGAGGCTGGGCGTCCGGCAGAGTCCTGGGCACACCCCACTGTTATCGCGAGCTCTCACACCAGTCATGAGCCGGGCACATTCATCGTGCCTCCGGGTGACGATGTTTCCTTAAACACGGCCACAGGGACTGTCTCCAAGACGAATCACCCCTGGCCCGCACAGCAGCTTCTCCTTTATCTCTGTGTAACCGGCCTCCGCGGGGTGATAAACAGCCCGGATTGAAACGTTGCTTCTGCAAATTGAACTCTGTGGGGCCGAAGGACTACCATTACGTTAATTATATTCCAAAATTTTCCATTTATCTCCCGCCTGCTGCTCCCGTTCCTGGTCGGATGTTTGTGTGCATGCACGAATCACAATTCCAGCTGGCTCACAAGTCCCCTTGGTGACGCCCCCCCCCTCCACCACCATAGCTGGGACCTCTGCTCCCCGGCTCCCTACGTGTTTGCTCTAAGCATGGCCTGTCCTCCGCCAACACTGAGCCTTCCGGACCTGTGGGTTTGACACTGCAGGGTCCCAACCTGGGGACTTGGAGCCCTAAGGCTAGATGCATGCTGTGCCTTGGAGCCAATTACCATATTATGCTAATCCTGGCGTTAACATAGTACCTGCATAATGGCTGGTCTATTTTTATAGCCACCAAAGGGATGAATACCGGCCTTCAGATATCCTGCAGCACAACCCGCCCTCATGGAGCCATTCCCAGGGACGGGATCTCTTCCCAAGCTGGGGAGACTGGGCTGGAGAAAGGCCTCCTGTAGACCTTCCCACCCTGCACCAGTCCTGGGGCAGTGAGGCATGTACCCAACAGAAGAAAAACTTGCTCACTTGTTCTCATAGGAAACAAGGTTCACAGCCGCATTATTATGAGAGCCAAGAAGGGAAACAAGCAAATGCCCATTGACTGAAGAGTGGATCAACAAAAGGCGGCCGACCCGTGCAACGGGCTATACCCTGACAACAAAGGGAGGTAGTTACTAACACACGCCACAGTGCGGGTGGAGCCGTGTAAGCAGTATGCCAGCCAGGGAAGCCAAACACAAAATCTTATCAATTTATATGAAATTTCAAAACAGGCAAAGCTGTAGAGCTAGAATGTAGGTAGTTTCCCTGGGGTGAGAGTATTGAAGGGTGATAGCTAAAGGCTATGATGTGGGCCTCCCCGGTGGCGCAGCGGTTGAGCGCTGGGTTGCAAAGCTGCCGGAGACCTCTGCGGCGCCGGTTCGATCCCCGGCTGCTCCCCGGCCACCAGAGGAGGGTCCCACATGGCGCGCAGACCTCTCCTGCCGCCCGCTGCTCCCCTCAGCAGTGTCCTTCGGTCTTTCTGCCTGCTCTGCTCCCCGCTCTGGCTCTGGTGAATTCTCTCACCCTCCCGCGCTTCTGACTGTACCCAGTGCATGTATAAACAAAACGAACGAACAAATAAATAAATAAAAACATGCCTCTAAAAAAAAATATATATATATAAAAAAATATAAAGGCTATGATGTTTCTTTTGGGTGATGGAAATGTTCTAAATGTGATTGTGGTGATGGTTGCACCCTTGTCAATATACTAAAAGTCACCAAACTCTACCCTTGAAAGGGGTGAATTGTACAAAATGTAAACAGGTCTCAATTTTTTTTTTTTAATCGCAGAGACAGCAGCTTCCTCGGAATAAGTCTGAAGCAGAACAGCTGGCATAGATTCTCCTAAAAGACATTACATGGAGTAACAGGAAACAGTGTCCTTGAGGTAGTGTGGGCCAAAAGGGAAACACACCAGATGCCCGCTAACTGATGAATGGGCAAATAAAATGTGGCCTCAGTCCACAATAGAGTATATCAGCCCAGAATTTCAGACCTAGGATTTACAATTCTTCCTCCATTTTTTGTCTTTTCACTTTCTGATGGTGTCCTTTGAAGCACAAAGTTTTAAATCTTGATGAAGCCCCAGTTTACCTGTTTTTCCTTCATTGTTTGGGGTGTTGTGTGTGTGTGTTGTATCTAAGAAATGACTGTTCAATCCAAGATCACGAAGATTTACCTATGTTTTCTTCTGAGAGTTTTATAAAAGTTTTACATCTTTGATCCATCTTCAGCTAATTTTTTAATTCTATGGGGAAGACCAGTTGTCCCCCCCGCCATTTGTTTAAAAGACTATTCTAACTCCACTCAACGGCTGTGGTTCCTTTACCAAAAAGCAATTGATCACAGTTATGAAGGTTCATTTCTGAACTCACCATTCTATTCCATTAATCTGTGTTGGTGCTGATACTAGTAGTACTCTGGACTGTAGTTTTATAGTAAGTGTTGTAATCGGAAGTGAGAGTCCTCTCCTTTTGCTCATTTCCAAGATAATTATGGCTATTTTGGGTTCCATGAGTATTTGCATGACGTTTGGATTGTGTTGTCAGCTTGTACCGTCAAGTAGTTATGTCAGTTGGAAGTCTGACATAAATTATGTTGACTCTATGGCTCAATTTGAGGGGTGCTGTCACCTTAACAATATTAATCATTCTTATCCATGAACATGGGATGTTTCCATTTATTTGAATCCATTTTAATTCCCTTTAGCAATGTTTGTAGTTTTCAGAATATGAATTTTGCAACTTTTTTGTTAAACATGTTCTTAAGTGTTTATTCTTTTGATGGTATTGTCAGTGAGTTGTTTTCTTCATTTTATTTTCAGATGTTCATTGCTCGTATATATAAATACAGTTGATTTCTGTATATTGAACTTATATCCTGAAACCATAATAAATTATTTTATTAGTTATAATAACTGATTTAATGATAACTTAATTTAGTGGGTAGTAGATTCCTTCAGAATTTTCTACCTACATGTCATCTGCAAATTGAGATAATTTTACTTCTTCCTCAAAACATGATGTCTTTTACATATTTTTTCTTGCCTAATATGCCAGGTTATAACCTCTAGTATTATATTAAATAGATGTCATGAGGGTGGACATCCTTGTCTTATTCCTGGTGTTAGGGGAAATCATCTAGTCTCTCACCATTAAGGATGATGCTGACTGTGGATTTTTTTCATCGAAGTCCTTTATTTTGAGGGATTGAGGAAGTCGCTTTATATTCCTAGTTTGTTGAGTATTTTCATCATGAAAAGGTGTTGGATTCTATCAAATGATTTTTCTGCATCTGTTGACATGATTATGCTTATTGTTTTATTTACATGGTATATTGTATTAGTTGATTTCTGGAGGTTAAACCAACCTTGCATTATTGGAATAAATCTCACTTGGCTATAACGAAATTCCTTTTACATGTTACTAAATTTACCTTGTTAGTATTTTATTGAGGATTTTTTATGTATATTCACAAGAAATATTGATCTTGTGATATTTTTGTCTGGTTTTCGTATCAGGATATTGATACCAGAAGAGACTGTGATGTATTCCCCTATCTTTTTTTTTTTTAATAGAGGCATGTTTTATTTATTTATTTATTTATTTATTTATACAAGCACTGGGTACAGTCAGAAGCGCAGGAGGGTGAGAGAACTCACCAGAGCCAGAGCGGGGAGCAGAGCAGGCAGAAGGACCCTAGTACACTGCTGAGGGGAGCAGCGGGCGGCAGGAGAGGTCTGCGCGCCCTGCGGGACCCTCCTCCGGTGGCCGGGGAGCAGCCGGGGATCGAACCGGCGCAGCTGAGGCTGCAGGCAGCTTCGCAACCCAGCGCTCAACTGCTGCGCCACCGGGGAGGCCCTCTTTTTTTTTTTTTTAATTATAAAGAACTGGCATTGATTTTTTTTCTTTAAATGTTTGAAGGAATTCACCATTTGAAGCCATCTGGACTTTGTGGGGAAATTTTAATTATCAATTCAATATTTTTACTTACTTATACTTTTTGAGTCAGTTTTGGTAGTGTGTGTCTTTCTATGAATTTTTCCATTTCCCAGTTGTCAAATTGATTAGCATACAGCCATTCCTAGGATTTAAGTAGCAGCTCAAAAATTTTTTTGTTTTCTATGTTTCTGGTATAGAGAGATCCAACTTTGTTTATTGACCTACTAAACTCTCTTATTAATTCTAATAATTTACCTATAGCATCTCTATATGACCCTACATACATAATTACATTCTGTGAGAGTAATGACAAATATATTTCTTCACTTCTAACTCCTGTGATAGCAGGCATCTTTGTCTTGATGCTGGTCTTTTAAGTTTTCCTTGATAAATGTGTCTTCTGTTGATCAGATTAAGGAAATTTGTTATATTCCTAGTTTTCTCACAGTTTCTTACTTACGAATGAATATTAACCTCTATCAAATGCTTTTTTGCACTTACTAAAAGAATAAAATGATTTTTCTCCTTAAATCTGTTAATCTGGCAAATAACACTTGTGTTTATAATGTGAAATTGACATTGCATCTTGGTTGTTATTTCATATTTTGCTAGAATTTTAGCATCCAGTTGCACAAGTGAGGTTTGCCTGTGATTTCTCTTCTCTTGCTGCCCTTTTCCCCTTTTTTGTATAAAGCTAAACTGGTCTCACAAAGTGAATTTGGTGATTTCCCATTTTCTTCTTCTAGGAGAGTGTGTAGGGTAGCTTACTTTTTTAACATATAAGGTAGAATCTCTGGTGAAGCCATCTGGACCAGGAGTTTTTAGTTACAAATTCAATGGCTTTGAGATTTTTCAGTTTTTCCTTTATTCTTGTGCCAATTTTGGAGCATTTTATTTTCTACAAATGTAAATCTTCATGCTAAATTACCACAAGTTTTTCTATAATAGCCTCTAATTAGTTTCTTTCTTTCTTTTTTTTTTTTTTTTTTTTTGAGTTACTGATTATTTAACAGATGAAAGTAAATCCTTGGTAATTAAAATAAAACAATGTCGACCCACAAATGCCCAGCCCCTCGCATCCCCTGTGGTCCATGATCTGTGCCCGGGGAAAGTCCAGACTCCGCTGCAAACGCATCCTGAGCGGCAGACTCAGGAGAGGGAGGCCGCCAGATACTGTCACACTGTATATTCTTGGCGACAAGACTGTGTCATGAGGGAGGTGGACGGTGGCTCCCTGGGGGTACCCCGGAGTTGGCACTGATGTGGCTAAGACAGGACAGGAGACAGGATGTACAGCATCTAGATCTACCTGAATCCATTTTAGGGAATGAGATGTGGCAGCGCACTAATTGTTTCGAGTAAGCTATTGACACAGAGACTGGTTTAGTTCTAATTACGCTTTATACTAAGCTGTCCCCTTGGGCTCCTGACCCTAAATATAGGGCGGAGGCTGCTGCCCAGGACTCTCATCACGGCTGCCCCGGACCCCATCACTGCTGTCTCTCTACCCCGTGGGCTGTCACAGGCGCCGCCAGGGCGCCTCCTGTCCTCTTTAAGGTTAGCTAATGCCCACCAGGGGAAAGGAGACTTCAGTGCAGAGTCACCTTTCTGGATTTCCCTCTTTTCTCGGATTTTACTCACTATCCTGCTGCTCTTCCATGCTTCCGGAAGACTGTGTTAATCTGGCCGGCTGCTCCCCTGTCTTTGGTGGAAGGGGGGATGTCAGCCCACAACCCATCACTGCTTGAAGGACCATGAAGTCCCGTCTCCTTAGACCACCCTCTGAGCTCCGCAGAGGAGCCCTCTGTGCTCGGGACCCCTCCTCACGCTCGCCCACAGGAAACTCTTCAGCACCCAGGCCAGCTTCTCCATCTTAGTCTTCTGAATCGCTGCTTCTAGGGGGGAAACATTCGTCTCTACCTGGACTTGGATTTTTTAACAAAATCCGGAAAGTATGTCTGGAAAATTCCTGCTTTTCACCCCATACAAATTTCCCTCCTGCCCTAGAGCCAGAGAAGGGGCTCACCTGATGGGAGAGGAGAAACACAGGGGAGGGTCTAGCTGGAAGCCACACAGTGTCCAGCCCACATGTGAGACCTGCGTGGGCTTCCCGTAAGATAGAGGGTGGGGGGTTGTGACTCTTTAAACAGCATTGGCAGCAAGATTCAGGGCCCTGCTGGCGTGGGATGTGCCCCACTGCTTGCCAGCCTGGGCCGGGCACTGGCCACTGGGTAGCTGCTTGTGTGACCCTCACGGGAAAGCCCTGAGTCAGGCTCCCGCCCAGGTTACCAGCGCCTGGCTGGGTGCTCACCCCTCAGGGACAGTCCATGAGGGGAATCTGCAAGGCCCCTCCTACTGCCACGTGGCGTCAAGGAGAAAGGGAACCTGAAGCACTTCCTGAATGGCAGAGGTTGTGTGTCCTCACATGTGCTGAAGAGAGGTTTCCAGCTGGGGGCTCGGGGAGGAGGCAGGCCTAGGACCTAGGAGGGTGTCGGCTGAGCAGGGCCAGAGACGAGGGACTGTGTACCCACATAACCAGCCCCGTCACACCCAAGAGAGCCCCGGGCTGCACCTCCAGGGTGGGCGCTGAGCCTCTAGGCCTAAACGAAAATCCGAGGCAAGAAAAGGATTCTATCTTCTAATAAATTAGTTTCGGAGACCTAAGCTAAATGTCCCTGGGCATTCCAAGCGGATGTGGCACTTGTGGGTGGACAGAGAAGGGGTGAGCGTCCCTCTCCCGCTGCCCCAGGGCTCAGGCTGCAGCGCTGGCCCCCCAGCCCCACCCCGCGCCTGTCTCAAGCCCAGGCAACTTGAGCTGTTTCAGGTGGGGAAGCTGGACAGTGGGGTTCTTCCTCACTTATTGGGGGGGCCGGTGCTGGAAGAAGGAAAACAGGAACAGAACACCCTAGAAGGTCTTCAGTCAGTGTCTGACTCAAAAAATAAGTACATCGTCAATCTCTGACAGATGTAATCAATAAAAAGGGGAAATCGATTGAGTTAGGAAGAAGAAAATAGACCCAGAGAGGGTTTTCAAAGCCTGAGAGAATATCAGGCATAATTTTATGCTGGGAATTTGCAAATCTCCACGAAACGGACAAGTTTCTAATAAAGGCCCAAAATTGATTAATGCAGAAGTAGCTGATCTGGAAGGGAATTTTCATTTGTCATCTCCATTACCGAATACCAGAAATTCCAGTCAATTAACTTTAATGAGAAAATAAATAAATCAGAGACCAGTGTCCGCAGGGCGAGACAGAATCCGAGTCCTCAGAGGAGAGGCCCATCTGCCAACCAGCCTGGGGAGCCGCTGGAAGCGCGGGTGCTTGTGAATCCTAACAGCTGAAGGGACACAGCCCCGCAGCCGGCACATGGAGGGCAGAGGGCGAGTGAGGGCCGTGTGACCAGGAGACGCAGGACCCACGGGTGGGCGAGCAGGCCTTGGTGGTGGAGCGGGCTGGCCTGGGCTGAGAGCGGGGAGGCAGGGCGTGGGGGAGGGGGCCCTGCGCGCCTGTGTCCTGGGGGCCCCTCCAGCCACAGTGCGCGCCATCCCCAGGCATTTGCACAGCTAAAGCTCTGTAAGGACCTTCACAGACCACGAGGGGCCACGCGGGCCTGCGCCAAGGCTCCCACACATCTTTAACCCGTGCCTTTCTGCAACGTCTGCAGCTTTGCAAGCGTCCAGTACTTTGCAGTTAAATAATTACATTTAAAGCTAAGACAAGAGGAATCTCTGTTAAGAGGCTGGAACTCACTCTCCAGCATGGGGAGGACTCCAGGTGAATTTTATTGTCCCTTGGTGCTCAAGCTTCCTACCACAGGCCCGCATTACTTACGTAAAATAAAGCAGGTCGATAAGCGCTACAAGAAGTGAAATTCGTGAGAAATAATTAGAGGTATAAATAGCGGAGACATTTTTGAACAGGCCCAGTGATGTGGGATAACTTGTTCTATCTGCTATTTAAAGTCGAAAACAATATGAATCACGAATATGAAAAGTTATTTTCCTCTCTCTTAATTGTTTTTAAAAAGCCAGCTGAGGTTTGGGGCGTTGGAAGCCCGGGAGACCGTCACTCCTGAACTGGTGACGAGAAACGCTGCAAAATCATCATCTTCCTTGAGCCCGTGAGAAGCTGAGGTCACAGGCGTGACGGGAAGGGCCCCGCGGAGGGTGGCCCCTCGCCCCAGAAGCAGGCCTCTAGCAGAGCGTGGAGAGAAGGGGGGCCCACAAAGACAGGTGGGAGAAATGGCTGCAGGGTAAGTCCTCAAAGCTGGACGTGGGGTGCTGTGACTGGTCGCAGGGTGAGGCCCAGACGCCGCAGAGGCCACACCGGCTCAGCAGCTCTCTCCCACGCGCCCCCACCTTGCGCTCAGGGGCCCGAGACCAAGAAAGTTGCCTTTTCTGTGACACACAAACAGGAGACAGCGCTCCCTTTCCCAGACCTTCCTCGTACATGAAACCAAAGCCTCTGCCAGTGGGACTGAGCGGGAAGCCCCCCCACCCAGCCTCCAGGCCCGTGCGAAGACCAGTGAAACTCGCACATCTCTGATCAGAGCGAACAAGGAACAGAGACGGGTGACGCCGGGAAATGAGAGAAGACAGCACCGAGACCCTGTTGCCGTCACCGAGTAATGAAGGTGCACGCTGCACCACGCCACGCGCGGGATTTCTAACTTTGGTAAAATAGACAATTCCTTGAAAGACATACGCTGCTAGGCTCTCTGAAGAACAAGCCGATAACCGATTAGTCCCATCGATTCACTGAAGAAACTGAACTGCTTCCAAGCACCTTATTGCCTGGAAGAGGACAGGCCCACGAGGTGTCCCCTAAATGTTTCCACAACCATTACGATTGTTTAAATGGATGCAGAAAAAGCACTTAACAAAACTCAATGCCGCCCATTCATGATTTTTTTTTTTTTAAACTCTCACAAGTGAGGACCAGATGAACGTTTCATGAATCTGATAAAGAGCCTTTGCCATCACACCTAATGTCCAAACATTGACCACTCCCCACGGAGGCAGGGCTGTCCACTCCCGGGACTTCTAGGGCACTGGACAGGGAGCCCTACACGCTGCAGAAAGGCAAGAAAGAAAAACAAAAGGCGTGTGAGTGACAAGGCTTGGAAACACCACCTGCCCCCACCCCAGCTCACAGACCACGTACTAAGTCCCCAGGGGTCTGGGAAGCAGCTACGAGGACTAATAAATGAATTGAGCAAAGTCATAGAATCAAAGCAGATATAAAAATTGGTTTCAGTTTTATACATTAGAGGCAAACGATTGCAAAATGAATTATTTTTAAAATTCCATTTACAATAGCATCAGAAATCACAAAATCCTTAGGAATCCAGCCACAAACGAATTGTAAGGCTGCTCACTCAAAACCACAAAACATTGGCAAGGAAAATTAAAGACATCCTCTAGAAAATGAGAGAGAAACCACATTCGTGTATTAGAAGGCTCGATATTATTAAAACGTCAATTCTCTCCCACATTTCTCTCTCGATTTAATTCCTTCCCAATCATAATCCCAGCAGGCTTTTTTAATAGAAATTGATAAAATGATTCTAAAATTTATATGAAATTGGAAAGGGCCTAAAATATGTCTGTGATGAGAAACATGTTCAGCTGAGCATTTTGAACGTGGCTCTTGCACCTGAGGAATTAAACCTTCAGTTTATTTGATTCTCATAAATTTAAATCACCTGGTGTGCCCAGCGATGGGGGTTGCTGTATGGGGAGCGCAGGCCTGGGGCGTGCAGGCCTCGTGAGAAGCCGCAGGGGACAGGCTGAGGAGCCTCGGGCGGAAAAGTCCAGAAAGAGACCAGCTGCATTTTGATCGTTTGATTCAGTCAAAGTCCCCAAACCACCAAGTGGTTCTACAACAGTTGGACAGCCAGATGGGGAAAAAATCAAATTCCAACCCCACCTCACAGCATCCAAAAAAAAATGTATTTGCGATGAATCACAGATCTACACGGAAAAGGTAAAACTTTAAATTTTAGAAGAAAACACAGAATATCTATGTGTCTTGGGAACTGGCAAAAGTTTTTGAGACAGGGACGGATGCTGGGGAAATTTCTGGGTGGTGACGTCCTGTACCTCGGTGGGGGCTTGGTTACCGCAGCTGAAGCTTTTTCAAAACACACCAAATGGTGTAGCTGAGACTGATGGTTTCACAATATGCGAATGAACCGTCCCCCTTCCTCTGGGAGAAGAATGGTGACATTATGTTGACGTCCAGTTACTGAGCGGCGGGCGGTTGGGCTCAGGGGTGGAGAGTCCTGACAGGTGAACCGACTTTGCGAGATATAAAGAGTAAGATGGACTAAGGACGGAGAGAAGGGGGTTTGGGTAGGTGATAAAGCAAATTTAGCAAAATGCTAATTGTAAAAGCCAATCAGTGAATAGGTATGTTTGGAAATTTTCATAAAACATTAGGGTGGGGGAAAGAAGGTATATTAAGGTTATTTAAAGAATGTTCAGCCTCATTAAAAATCAGGGAAATGTAAAACAAGAACCATTATGAATACTATTAGCTGCCACCACAGTGAATGAAGTGGTCGTGACCGGCAGCAGATGCGGAGATGGGACGTGGGCCAAGGCGCTCTCCTGCACAGGACTGGACCGTCCAGCGGCGCAAACGTTTTTGGAGACTGGTTTGGCCTTGTCTTAGAGAGACGTGCACCTCTCCCAGGACCAGCGACCCCCCAGGTCTCTCCCCACGAGAAACGCAGACCTACGTGCAGGGAAAGCTTCTGCAGGTTGTTCGCAGCAACTTTATTTGCATTTGCTCAACCTGGAAACAGCCCTGACGTCCATCGGCAGGTGAGCGGCCAAACAGCGACGGGACCTCTAGAGAGCAGCGTGTCAGCACCGAGGGTGAGTCTCAAAAACTTCAGAGGGAGCGAGAGGCCTGTGCGCTGAAGCACGTGTGCTCTGTGACTGCAGAAGCTCCAGAGCAGCCAGGCTAGGCGATGGGCAAAGAAGTGAAAACAGAGCTGGCCAGGCGGGGAGGGGCCGAGAGTGGCAGCAGGTGCGAGGGAACTCTCTGGAACGATGGAAATGTTCTAGATCTCGATTTGGCTAGCGGTGACATTTGTCAAAGCACGCTGACGGGTGTGCACCTGCGTCCTGTGTCGTCACTGCATGGGAGTTATTGCTCCATTTCTTGATGTTTTAGAAATGGATCTGCACGTGCCCACAGGCACCTGCCCACACGCGCCGGTCACAGGGCGGGAAACACCTGCCTGCAGCGGGGCATCGTGAAATCATCTCGGAATCGGTTCCAGCGAGCGAGGTGGTCGGATGTGCGTCATTTGACGTCAGCGGGAAGGACATAAACTTGCATCGTAGTGTGACCCCACGGTGGGGGCCGCGGGCGCGCGAAGGGCGACCCCCAGCACAGGTGGTTCAAGCCCCGGGAGCTCCTCTGGGGGGAGCCCCCCGCGCTGCTCTGCTCCCCGTCTGGTTCCTTCGAGCTCCGTGGGTTTGCTCGGGCCTGGCGCGGACTGTGCCCCGGCCTGCGGAGGCGTCTCGGCTTGCCGGGGTGTGAACAGGGGCGAGTTTATTTCGTCCGACCCCAGCCCGTGGGATGCGGCGGCCCCGGGGCCTGTCGCTGCTGCCGGGGCAGGTGAGGCGCCCCAGCTCGGATGCTCTGAAAGCGGGGCGGCGGGGCGGCGGGGCGGCGGGGCGGCGGGGGAGCCCGCGGCCCGGGGCCTGCCGCCCTCGCCCCCCACCCCCCAGCTGGCCAGGGCGCCCGCCCGGGACCACGAGGGCCCCGCCGCGTGCCGCGCCCGCCCCGTCCGTGAGCCGCCCTCGGGGCTCGGCCTCCGCGGGGCGGCCTGGGCCTCCCTCCGCCGGCGCTGCTGTCTCCGCGGGGGCTGCGGGGGCGCGGCCGGAGGAGAGCCGGTTCTCGGGGCCTCCCCCGCCGCCCGGCCACGGCCACGGCCGCGCCGCCGTCTCTGCCTCCGCTCAAAAACGGGGCGCCCGTCCGCGCCCCGGCAGCGCGGGAAGGGACCCCTGGGTGGGGGCAGAGCAGGGGCAGGTCCGGCCCGGGGCAGCAGGGGCGGGGGGGGGCGGGGAGCGGGCGGAGGGGGGGTGGGGGGGGGCGGGGGCGGGGCGCACAGGGCCACAGGGGCGGACGCAGCGGGGAGCAGGCCACGCCCACCAAGGACACCTGACCAATCAGCACTGGAGAAACTTCCCGCCAATCCGCGCCGCGCTGACGAGGCCTCGCGCGCACGAGGCAGCGGCGCCCCGGGTGCCCACGTGGGCCGCGCTCTGGGCCCCGGCCGCGGTCGCGTCCCCCGGGCCGGGCTGGGCCGGCGGAGGAAAGCGGGCAAGGCGGGCAAGGAGGGCTAGGCGGGCTAGGCGGGCAAGGCGGGCAAGGCGGGCTAGGCGGGCAAGGCGGGCTAGGCGGGCTAGGCGGGCAAGGCGGGCTAGGCGGGCAAGGCGGGCTAGGCGGGCTAGGCGGGCAAGGCGGGCTAGGCGGGCTAGGCGGGCAAGGCGGGCTAGGCGGGCTAGGCGGGCAAGGCGGGCTAGGCGGGCAAGGCGGGCTAGGCGGGCAAGGCGGGCTAGGCGGGCAAGGCGGGCAAGGCGGGCTAGGCGGGCAAGGCGGGCAAGGCGGGCAAGGAGGGCTAGGCGGGCAAGGCGGGCAAGGCGGGCTAGGCGGGCTAGGCGGGCTAGGCGGGCTAGGCGGGCAAGGCGGGCTAGGCGGGCTAGGCGGGCAAGGCGGGCTAGGCGGGCTAGGCGGGCAAGGCGGGCTAGGCGGGCTAGGCGGGCTAGGCGGGCAAGGCGGGCAAGGCGGGCAAGGCGGGCTAGGCGGGCTAGGCGGGCTAGGCGGGCAAGGCGGGCTAGGCGGGCTAGGCGGGCAAGGCGGGCAAGGCGGGCTAGGCGGGCTAGGCGGGCAAGGCGGGCAAGGCGGGCTAGGCGGGCTAGGCGGGCAAGGCGGGCTAGGCGGGCAAGGCGGGCTAGGCGGGCTAGGCGGGCAAGGCGGGCAAGGCGGGCAAGGCAGGCTAGGCGGGCGCCCCCCAGCGGAGCGCAGCCGCCCTGCCCGGAGGCGCAGACCCAGGGCGGCACGTCTGGGGGCTGGGGCGCCCGCCCAGCCGGGTCCTGCGCTCGCGGCCTGGGCCCGACTCCGGGCGTTGGGGGGGGGGGCCGGGTGGGCCGGGCGGGGCTCCGAGGCCCCGGGGCCGAGGGCGGGGCGGGCACCCGGTTGGGGCGAGGAGGCCGGGAGGGGCGGGGGCGGCCGCGAGGGCGCGGGCTGCCGAGCCTGAGGCCGGGACCAGGCTGGGCCGGGCTGGGGGTGGCGGGGGCGAGGCCCAGGGCGGGCTCCGGGGCAGCGGGGCGGCCTGGCGGGGACTCGCGAGCGGGGTCCTGGCTGCCGGGGCTTGTGGCTTCAACAACAGGGAGGTAGCAAGAACCAGGTGAGCCCCAGGTGAACTCGGGGCTCCTGCCTGGCACGCTGGCGGGTCGTGGAAAGAACCTCAGCTGAGAGCTACGAGCCTCCGGCACCCCAGCTGCTGGGAAAGGATCCTGGACCCACGGCGTCTGTGCCGGGGGACTCGGTGCCCATTCCGGAGAGATGCGCCCACATCTCACTAGAAACCCCCCGGGTCGCCGGTCCGACTAGCCGTGGGATGCAGACACGGCACCCGTCTGCCCTGGGCGCCAGCGGGGCCTGCTCAGGAAGCGCAAGGGGAGCTGGAGAGAGTCACGAAGGGGATCCTCCCGGCAGGGGAAAGATCTTCCCGAGGAAGCGTTTAGCTACGAGGATGTTCACGGCAGTGTCATTTATGACAAAAATTGTAAACGAGACAAAGCCCCAAAGAAGGGGTCGTCCGAGTGGAAGGGGAAACCCAGAGGCCGAACGGCCTCGCTCGCAAGCCCCCGGCCACGCCGCGCCTGGGGAGAGCACCTCACGGACGGAGCGCATCAAGAGCGAGCCAGCGCTCGCTGGCGGCCCCACTTTGTGAGGCAAAGGCAGAACACGGGGTGGCTTGCCAGGGACCCCATGCTGGGGCCCCACCGCGTCTTGCAGCCTGGCTGGCCACGGAGCGCGGGCAGAGCCTCAGCCCGGGCATGCCACGAAGCCCCCCAAGAGCTGGGTCTGGTGAGGGCGACCGGCACCATCCCAGAAACGAGGGCGGTGGCGACTCCGAGTGAGTGTGAGGCCGGGATGCAGAGGGTGTGGGACACCACAGAGATGGCCAGCCACCCCCTGACCCCCCCTTAAGTAAGAGAAGGAAGAAGGGCAGCAGGAAGACGGAAGAGGACAGGACTGGCGAGTTCAAGAGAAGTTTCCAGATGCCTCGGTAATGGAGCCGCCGTGGGGCGACGACTTGGGCAGGGGCAGCACCAGGTGCCTGGGTGGGGCACCGGCCCTGGAGCAGGGACCCCTGGGATGGAGCAGCACCAGGCTGGGCGCACAGCACTGAAGGTGGAGGCCATTCCAAGCCAGGATTGTCTCTAGCCCGAAGCCGGCCACACTCCATGCTCCCTGCCAGGCAGAGTGGGTGGCCAGGGGCTCTGAGGACCAGCCTGGAGAATTCTCCAAATCAGAAGACAGAGGAGGCAACAGGCCAGCCAGCTGGGGCAGACTTCAACCCCCGCTGCTGAGCCAAGCACCAGGCATATAGGAGCACCCCAGGGACAGGCCTGGTGCTGGCAGCAAGGGCCACCCCATCCTGCAGGGCCCCACCCTGCTCACATC
Organism: Talpa occidentalis; assembly: GCF_014898055.3. Taxonomy (NCBI): domain Eukaryota; kingdom Metazoa; phylum Chordata; class Mammalia; order Eulipotyphla; family Talpidae; genus Talpa; species Talpa occidentalis. Next base: position 1,835,541 of record NW_023601653.1, on the reverse strand, counting down.
CCGCCAGAGCATCTGCATTTGTTACGGGGCCGGGGGTGGGGATGGGGGGACCTCAGGGTGTTTTGGAAGCTCACTGGTGAGAACAGCTAAGTAAATCTGAGGGGGTGGGACCCCACGGGGTATGAATACGAATTATATAACAATTATACAACTAAAAGGAGGTGCTGGGGAGATGAAGGGGCCGGCGGGGGCTGACTCCCTGCGACGGAGGGCCCGCCCATCGGAGCTGAGAAATTCTGCGCGCGGCCCGGGATACTTGAGTGTTTGGGGGGAAGTCAGTTTAGAGCCTCACTTTATGCTACATGCTAAAGCCCAGGAACACCTTCGATCTGGAGGGAGGGGCTTAGGTGGGAGGCCACGAGGGCCCGGGTGGAGGCCCGGCGCAGCCGCCTCCTCAGCTTAGACCCGAGCCCGTGCCAGCTGGGAAGCCAGACTGGACACCCTGTGCCCTCCTGCCCTGGACAGTGACATTTCCCGGGCGCCATGGCGTGGAGCTGGCCAGCTGAGTGCGGACGCAGGCCCGGGCCCCGGCTGCCTTAAGGACACAGGGAAGACATTTGCAGAAATGTAAAGCGATGCCACTTTCCTCCCTCAGCTGTCCCAGAAGGCAGAGCCTCTACGAGCTGGACTGTCGCGTTGTGTACAAGTGCAAGAACGGCCTCGAACAACAGGGGCAGGGCAGGGGCCTGGCTCATGGGCACGGGCCCACAGGAGGCGCTCGGCTACGCGAGCCACACCTCAGGAAGACACCAGCCGGAGCACACGCAGCAGGTACAACACACAACAGGGTAATATCTTTAATACAGACGAGCTCATAAAAACGAATCAGAATCGACAAACCACCAGGAGGAAATACAGCTGCTTGACGTGGGGCGTCTACCCCCGCTAGAGATCAAAGGAAGGCAAACTAAAACTTCTATTTTTTCATTATCAGATCAGCGAATACTCAGCCCAGTGGAAACACTCGGCGCGGGCAAGGGGGAAGGTAGGTATGGCCGCCCCCCGGCAGCAGCCGCGGCCCCGCGGGTCTGGAAGCATCGTCAGTGCTGTGGATCCGACACACGAAGGTCTTCGTGTTCTCGCCTTCAACGGCCCACCTCTGGGACGCCACCCCAAGAAATGCCTTCCCCGGGGACAGCTTGGCCCTGAAGACGTGCCCCCCCGTGAAGGGGAGTGCGTGGTGGGGGCGGGCGCCCTGGCCCGGCTGCCTGCTGGGGGCGGGAGGGGGGTGCAGTCATCTCGAAATAGAGTGGGCGAAGACACGGCATGTCCACCAGAGCAGTGAAAACGGCTCCACGACGGAGTCAAAGCAAAGAGCCCCTGGCGGGGCGGGCGGGAGCGCTGGAGGGGTCTGGAAGACACCAAAATGTGAAATTTCACTTTTTCTCTCGCTGAACTGCAGAACTTCTCTACTGCGTAGCTTTGCCGTGATAATGAAGACCTGGGCCGCGGCCTACGGGGCGGGCTCATGACAGCGAGGGCAGTCGGGGCTGCCCCCTCCTGTCCTCCCGGCCCCGCCCCGCGCCAAGCCAGCCACCACCCCCCTCAAACACAGGGACATGTCAGCCCCCAGCTCGTGGAGGGGCACGGAACACCCCCCCCCCCGCCGTTCTCCTCCCGAGTGGCAAGTGTCTGCCCGTGGCCCGACGCTCTGGGCGCCTCCCCTCACGGGAGCCGGCCTGGGTCTTCTTGCAGGGGCCAAGCAAGGCCCTCGCCGCTCTCCCCCCGCAGCGCCCACCGTCCCTGCCTTGCGGGCCTCTCCCCTAGTTCCTCCATGGCTGTGCCCCCTCCCCCGGGCGATCCCTCTCCCGCGGCGGGGCAGGATAGGGCCGCCCGACGGGCACTTCCACCCCACTGGGTCCCAGGAAAGTCCGGCCTGCACCCCGCGGGGCGGGCGGCCATCCTCCTCGTCATGGGCTTGCTCGGGACCCCCACGATGGGCCTTCGCTTTTTTCCAGGAAGAGACATGGAAATGGAAATGCTTTCGATGCCCAGTCAGTGTCCTGGCCGCGCTATCGGGGTCCGGAAGTCGGCCTGGGGGCGCATCAAATGATGCGTGCCGCCGGACACTGACTCGCCAGGAGACAAGGCAGTCACAACACAGTCCAGACCAAGGCACCCCCCAAAAAAACAAAGCCCCCGACATGCACTGTGAAGCGCTGCTCGCCAGCTGTCCCTCACACACTGGTACCTGCTCCGAGAGTTCCAGAAACCACAGCCCCGGAGGATGGAGAGGCAGCTGCCCCTCCCTCTTCAGCCCAACCCCCAGCCTGGTGACCTCCCTCTTGAGAGTCCAGTGGGGGGCCACCCCCAAGGCCTCTCACCTGCTCGTTTCCAAAGCGCCAGCCCACCAGGTGAGTGCCGAGACGACACCTCCAAGTCCAGCAGTGCTGAGCCGACCGGACGGGGGCTCTGGCCTCAGTGTCTGCACAGCCCAGGTACAGGGCCACATGCAGACCTGGAGGCACACCCCAAAATCCACCGAGGTGGCCCCTCAGGTTGGAAAGAAGGCGCAGTCCCTGCCCGGGCTGGACCCAGTCCCTGGTGGGCCTGGAAACCCTCGTGGTGTCTGTGAGTCCCCGTTCCCCTTGAGCCAGGCACCCCTCCCGGGGGGCACCTCTGCCTGACACACACACCTCGCACACAGCTGCTGGAGACAGAAGAAAACGAGCTCACAGTGGTCTGCACCCCAACCAGAGGCCCCCCAGACCGGAGGCTCCACTCGTGTGTCCTCCGCGGACTCAGGTTCGTGAGCACCACGGTCCCCCCGAACAGCCGTGGCTGGGATCCAGGGGACCGGAAGCCTGCGCACAGGCTGTAGTTGCGGGGTGACTGGGCTAACAGAGCTTAAACGAGCGGGCGGCAGTGGCCCGCGAAGCCCGCAACCACCGCGCGGCCTTGACCCGGCAAGGGAGCGGGGCTTCGGGAAGAGGCCACTTCCCAGCAGCATCTAAACTCTTAAGAAGAAAGTGTTACTCATGGGGCGCACACTGGGGGCCTGGGGCCCTGGGCCGGTGCGGAGGCCGGGCCGGCAGTCAGGCCAGGAGGGCTCGGCACCGGGCAGGTAAAGCAGGGTGACCGGTGCCCCCCGGCCCTGGCCGGGGGCGCGGCGTGCAGCTCAGCTGGTGTCGGAACACGGTGGGGTCATCGGTCGGAAGGCCTCGGTGAAAGCGATGTCCAGTCACCGCTGGTGAGGAAGCGCAGGCGGACAGCACCCGACCCCGAGCCGGCCCTGCTCCGTCACGCCAGGCTGGGCCCACCGCGGTCTGCCCCACACCCGGCCACCGAAGCCCTGGCCGGGCCTCAGAGGCAGACTTGCCGGCCCTTGGCGCTGTGCAGCGGGCGCTCCAGCTGGGCTCCGTGTTTTCTCGGACGAGAGCTGCCCGTTGAAGGCCCTCCGTGCATGGGGGCTGCGACACCCAGGGAGGCTGTGTGAGATGATGGGTGAGGTGGAGGCCACACAGCGTCAGGGCAGAGAAGGAATGTCTCGAGGCAGCCAGTGCCGCGGGGAGAGAGGGCGGTGAGGGCACGCTGGCAGCCAGGGTGGTTCCCGCTGGGGATCCGGGGCATGGTGAGCCCCATGTCGGTGCCTGTGGGCCTCAGGCCCAGACGTACAGCTGCGGACTGCCCAGGGTCCAAAGTCACAACAACCTTCCTAGTAGGTGAGGTCGGCTCCCCAGTTTCCGGAGCAGAGGACTGGCAGCCAATGCCAGGCTTGGGAGGAGGCGCGGCCTCGGGGGGCCCCTCCATCCGGCTGCAATGTCGGCCATTCCCAGCAGCACACGGGCAGAGCACTGCGAATCCACGTGAAGTTTGCCCCCGGCTGTGCTGGACTCCACTCCTAGGGGTGGTGCCCTGGTGCTGAGAGGGCCCCTGCCTGCCCCACGGGGCTCTGGCATGGCCAGTCACCACCTTAGGCCCGGAAGTCAGGCTCCGCCACCCCCAGGTGTCCATAAAAGCCACCAGCCTGGCCAAAGAGTCTTCTCTGCCATCAGTGAGGTCACAGGTGAGGACGGGGCCAGGAGGTGGGGGGCTGCCGCGGAGGATGGAGTGGGAGCTTCTGCAAAGCTGTCAGGCGGGGAGGCCAGGGCACCGGCGGGCAGAGTGCTGGCGAGCGGCTGTGATGGTGGCGCAGAGCTGTGGTCACTGGCAGAGCTGGGGCCGCAAGCGAGCGAGAGGAAGCATGCAGGGAGCTGTGGGTGCAAAGCTGGCACACTGTACTATGAAGCAAGGTGGGTGACGGGGCGCCCAAAGTGGCGAGGGCGCTGGCGGTGGGGCAGGCTGGAGCGGCGGGAGGGGACCCCGCACGTGCGCGCAGCCAGGGGGGCGCGACCTGGGTGGCGCCTACAGGTTCCGAGCGCGGGTGGGCAGGGCCGGCGCCGGGCCGGGCCCGTGGGAGGCGGGGTGCACCGGGCAGGGCCCCGCGCCCGCGGCCGCCAGCTGGCGGCACCGCCCCTGGCGCTCGCGCACGGCGCGCGTGGAGGCCGCCGTCTTGCGGATCTGGGCGCGCCGCGCGTGGCGCAGCGGGGACTTGTAGGTCCGGCGCAGCTCGGCCAGGAAGCCCTGGTAGTTGTTCCGCAGCGGGCTGTCGGGCTGCATGTGGGGGATCGCCCACTGCTCGGCCTCCCCGGTCAGGCGCGACACCAGGAAGGCCACGCGCTCGGCCTCGCCCGGGAAGCGCGAGGCCTGGAAGATCATGAAGCGGTCCATCTGCATGAGGAAGCCGGCCAGCTGGCCCGGGTCCCCGCGAAGGGCTCGGGCAGCGAGGTGGGCGGCGTGGTGGGCGGCCGCGCGCCGCCGGCGGCCATGGCGGACACGGGCGGCGTGATCTGCAGCGCGCCGGGGATGCGCGCGCGGGTGCGCAGCAGCGCGAGCTCGGCCATCACGCTGTCCAGCATGCTGGTGAGGCTGGCCCTCTCGGCGCGCAGCGAGGAGGCCTCGCGCCGCAGCGCGGAGTTGGTGAGGCGCAGCGCGGTCAGGGTGTCCGCCGCGTCGTCCGCCGGGGCGCCGGGCGCGGGGGCGGCGCCGGGGGCGCCGGGGGCGCCGGCGCGCGCGCTCTGGGGCTGGACCATGCCGGCGCGGGGGCCGGGCGGGGCGGGGCGGGCCGCGATCGGGGCGCCCCCACCCCGGGCCCGGAGGGCGCGGCGCCCCGGGACAAAGGCGGCGCCCGGCGGCGGGTACCTGCTCGCGGCTCCGCGGCTCCGCGCCGAGGCGGCCGGCGGGCGGGCGGGCGGGCGGAGGGTCGCGGCGGCGGGCCCGGCCGGAGCGGCTGCCCGGCGTCAGGCCGGGGCGGCGGGCGGCGGGCGGGCCGGGCCGGGGGCGCGGCGGAGGGCGGGGCGCGGCGCGGCCGGGGGGCGGGCGGGGCCGGCGCGGCGGCGGCGACGGCGGCGGACGGGCCTCGCGCGGGCCGCGCGGGTTGCCATGGAGACCGCCGCTCCGCGCGCGGCGCCGGGCCCCGCCCCGGAAGTGGCGCGCTCCGCCCCGCCCCCGGGCCGCGGCGCGTCCGTCCGCGGCGGCCAATCAGCGCCCGGCGCGGCGCGGCTCTGACTCCCGCGGGCGCCGCTCGCGCTCTGCCCGGGCGCCTGCGGGGTCGCGCGAGGCGGGGTGCGGCTCGGGGCGGCGGGCGGGCGGGCTCGCGGGGGCGCCGCCGGGGCTGAGGGAGGGGAGAGCCCCACTCCAAGGCCAGGAAAGCGCGAGGGCGTCCCCGCGACGTGGCGGGATGACGGGCCTCGAGGCGCGGCGCTCTAGAGCCGGGGGTCGCCTTGTCCGGGGAGCCGGCGTGACGCCCCTCAGCCTGGGGGGCCGGCGGGCTCCTTCCTGAGGCTCCCGCCCGTCGCTGCTTTCTGATTTACTCTACTGCTAAATACTGATTGTTCACCCTGTGGACTATTTGGAGCCTGAATATTACACTGAAATTTGAGCATTTTCCCATTAAAATTTTTCCGGAAGCGTGATTTTCAATTATTGCCTCATAGTCCATTGACTCCTGGACCACGTTTCTCACCAAGCCCTGGGAAATAATCTTGGCGCTGTTTTCCGCGTGGGAGTCTTAGGCACAGCACTCCTGTGTAATTCCCGCCCCTTTCTCTGTCAGGTTCTCCAGGAGCGATGCCAGCAAGAGAGATCACGGGCCAGAGGGGATGAACACTTTGGCGTGGAGCTGGGTGTCTTTCCCGGTTGACCTTGCTGAGCTGCTCCCGAATGTTCAACGCCAGGCAGGACCCGAGAGGGAAGGAACCCCCGGCCAGTCCTTCAGGGACCCCGTCTTGAAGGTAGCTGACCTCTGGCAGTCACCCCGCCAGTGACAACAGAGCACAGTCTCCTCAAGTATGACCTTGCTTGTTAGGCCACAGAGAAAGCCTCAATGAGGACTACACTGCCTGTTCTCCCAACACAATGATATGAAGTTAGAAAACAATAACAAGGAAATTTAGAAAATTCACATATATATGGGAGTTGAACAACACGCTCTTGGTGACTCTGAAATAACCAGTAAGTCAGAAAATAAATGACAAGGAAAATTTGAAAATGCTTTGAGATTAAGGAAATGAAGCACAATGCACACAAATGTATGGGATGTAGCAAAAGCATTGCTTAGAGTGAACTGTATGGCTCTAAGAGGCTGTATTTAAAATTAAGGAAGATATCGAATCAATAACCAAAGCTTCTACTTTAAGAAGTTAGAAGAAGCATAAACTAAACTCAAAGCAAGTAGAAGTAAGAAAATAAATGTTAAAGCAGAGATAAAACAAGATAAGGAAAGGGAAAGATAATAGTGAAGATCGACAAAACCAAAAGTTGATTCTTTGAAAAGATCAACTAAATCAAGAAACTTTTAGCTAGACTAACCAACAGCAAAAGAATGACTCAAATTCTAAAATCAGGAATGAAGAAAGGGACATTACTTCTGATCTTCAGAAAAAAAAAGAATTAATTGGGAATCCTATGACCAATCGTAGGTCAACAAATCAGAAATCTAGATGGAGTGGGTAGATTCTTAGAAAGACACAGCCACCAAAACAAACTCAACAAAAAATAGAAAATTTGAATGGACCTAGAATAAGCAAAGAGACTGGATTAATAATCCAAAAATTCCTGCAATGAAGAGCCTAAGGAATGATAGTGTCACCTTTGAATTCTACTAACCATTTAAAGAAAATTTAACTCCAATGTTTTTCAAATGCTTCCAAAAAGTGGAAGAGGAGGTATATGTCACAACTCATTCATGATACCAAAATCAGGCAAAAGTATGGAAAATGCTGCAGCAACCATAAAACGGTATGGCAGTTCCTCAAAAAGTGAAACATACACATAGGGTGAATCTCAGCAATTCCGCTCCTAGGTGTGTGCCCAAGATAATTAAAAATGTGTTTACACACACATTCAGTTGTATTTGAATGTTCAAAGAAGCATTGTTCATAACCAAAAACAGGAACCAATGAACGTTTGCCAGTTGAAGGACAAATAAGCAAAATGTGATGTTCTGGAAAATAAAATGGCAGTCATAAAGGGGAATGAAATGCTGATACATGCCTCAGCATGGATGCACCTTGAAAATTATGCTAAGTGCAAGAATTTGCTTCTAGGACAGTTTACGATCAGCAGGTCCACACAGGCAGACGGCAGAGTGCTGGCTGCCCAGGTGCTAGGTGAAGGAGGCCACAGAGGATGACTGGGGGCTCCTGGCACAGGGTTCCTTTGGAAGGTGACGGTTGCACGACATTATGAATGTACTAAAAGCCTCTGAATTATACAGTTTTACAAAGCAAATTGTATGATATGTGAATCTCAAAAAAACAGTCATTATTATGATCAAAACTCACAGGAAAACAGGTCTAGAGGGGAACTGCCTCCGTTTGCGCAGTAGCCTCAGAACCCTGTAGCTGGCTTCATAATGATACTGGGAGACCGAGGGCTTCCCCCGAGGTGGGGTCCAGGCAAGGATGCCCGTGCTCGCTTACTGCTTCCATTCAACTTAGTGCCGGAGGGTCTAGCCAGGGGGATCAAGTGAGAACAGGAAATAAAAGGCTTTCAGGTGGGAACGGAAGAGGTGAAACCATCTCTAGTTGCAGGTGGCATTTTTGTTTCTATGGAGACACTCAAGGCATTTACCAAAACAAACTTCCTAGAGCTATGAGGGAGTTCAGTAAGGTCAAAAGATACAAGATAAAGATAGAAAAATCGATTTTATTTGTGTAGACTACCAGTGAACACATGGACAGCAGCCTTTAAACGCCAATGCCATGTGCAAGCCCTCCAGAAACACTCAGATGTAAATCTAGCAAAGTATGGACCAGACGTGTATGCAGAAAACAAGAAGACACTGATCTAAGAAATCAAAGATTAAGGAGGAAAGAGGCTGATGTGGATTGGAAGAAATGAAGGAGTTGAGATGTCAGTTCTTCCCAGAGATGCGCACTTAATGTAGTGTTTAGCAAATCCCAAGTGAGATGTTTTGTGGCTAGAGAGATCATTCAAAAATGTATATGGAAGTCCACAGCCTCTGCGGCCCCGGTTCGATCCCAGCCGGCCAGTGAGGTTCCCACATGGCGCGACAGACCTCTCCTGTCGCGCCGGCTGCTCCCCTCAGCAGAGTATTTCGTCAGTCTGCCTGTTCTGTTCCCTGCTCTGGCTCTGGTGAATCCTCTCACCTTCCCGTGCATCTGGCCTATACCCCGGATTCTTGTATAAATAAATCAATAAATCTTAAATATATATGTATATATTCAAAAAATCCCAAAAAAATGGACTAGATTTGCTAAAACAAATTTGAAAAAGAAAATGTGGAAACATGAGTCTACCTCACTGCAAGACTTACTCTATAGCTGCAGTAGTTGAAACCATGCTAGGGTGGGAGGTGGGGGATATGTAAGTCAGTGCAGTAGAGGACCCATGGAGACCCATAAAAATTGTCCAGCTGAGTTTTGACAAAGATACACCAGCAATTCAAAGAGGACAGATGGTCTTTCTCAACAAATGGCGGTGGAGCAATCGAACATCAAAGATTTAACATAAAATCCATAAAACCCCCAATCTTAATCTCACATTTTCTATAAAGATTATCTCAAAGTATAGACTGTAGATAGCCTTAAATGTAAAACATAAACCTATAATATATATAGATATGCTTGATAGTTTATACTATATGTGTAAATATGATAAAAATCTTTGTGATATAGACAAAGAATTTTTAGATTGGACATCAAAAGTATGACCCATAAGAGAAATTGGATCCACCCCCATATATAACGTTTGCTCTGTGCTGGACTCTGTAGGATGAAAATACTAGCTAGGGACAGAGAAATAGTTGAAAACCATAAATTCTACAAAGGAGTAGTATCCAGAACATACAAAGAACCTTGAAAACTCAACAGTAGAACCAACAACAATCCAATTCGAAATGGAAAATGAGCTAGAGGCGAGGACAGGTGTCACCCAGGACGGCTGCAGATGGACAGCAAGCACAAGGAATGAAACAGCCTTCGCGAGGTGTCACCCATGCTCCCCAGGGCTGAAGCAGTGGACACCGGGAGCACCAGTGCCAGCGAGAGAGCAGGGCCAGGTTGCCCAGGGGAGGGTGAGATGGCACAGCCTCCCGAGAACGTTTTGGTGATGTCTTTCAAAACCAAACCTAGCAGCCCCGGTGCACCCTGTGCACGCAGGTATCCAGTGACTGAGAACTTAAGGAGGCTTGGGTGGGGTGGGTGGGGTGTCAGTGTGCTTCTGTATTCATGTCCCCAGCCGCCAGGCTGGTTGGGATCTGGAAGATGTTACTAGCAAGGGAAACTGAGTAAAGGATCCTGCAGGTCTGACTGTGTTTCTACCCGGCTGGTGCTGGCGGAGAGGACACCCCTGCGAGTAGGGTGTGAGATCCTCTTGGCTCCTTCCAGTGCTGTCAGGCTGGCTGGGGGGCGCTGGAGTTCTGGGGAGAGGCCAGATGGGAGAAGCATTGACGGGTGGATGACAGGTAAAGCCAGGAAGAGAGAGCTGGAAGGAGTTGGGGGTCCCGGGATTGGAGGTCTGGGAAATGGGGAGGGGCCTTAGGAGGGCTGCCCAGAGGGCGGAGGAAGCTTCCGAAGCTCAGAAGCCAAGAATCTGCTTCAGCGAGGAGGAGGAGGAGGAGGAGGAGGAGGAGGAGGAGGGCCAGGGGGGCGCGACCCCGGGCCAGTGTGGGGAGCTTTGCTTTGAGAACAAAACAAGTTGCTAAAGATAATTAAAGTTACGCGTCTTCTAAAACGTTATTTCTGGCTCAAGATATTTGTTTATTATACTGGTTATACAACACAGTTAATAGTATAGGATGTACCACATCACACTCCATTATGCATGCATGTCTAGGGCCTGACCACCGAGATTTTTCTGGACAATACATTTTTCTTCTAACACGGTCTCAGGAATCTTCACGTTGTCATAAAACCCTTGCAGTCTTACGCGAAGTTGCAGTCTGGAGTTATAATTCCTAGCTGTGACTTTTCCAGTCCACTCTTCTCTGTTGTCTCTATTTTAATGGAGAAAAACCTAACAGGTACTGAGGCACCAAGGAAGCTCAGAAAAACCTACCAAACAGAGGTGGTTCCCAAATCTAATTTTTGGCGTGGGAATGTATAAATACCACAGCCCAAATGTCTCCGCAGACGCCATGGCTTTGACGGAGGGTGCTGTTCTGCAACAAATATTTTTATAAACCAAAACGCGCCTTCCTCAAAATGTTTTTACTATTTTGAATGTTTCATGAAATTTAGATGCTACAAAATTGTAGGTTTTCTTGAGGTCGCCCCGTTCTAGAACAGAATGTGTTTATCCAATTAAAGCAAGAATGTCATCAATAGCATCTTCTCACATGCTGAGATATTCCCAAAACAAGCGCCGACGTCTCGGAGGAGACCTCGCGCCCGGCCGCCCACCCGCCATTTCTCTGGCACCGCCCTTGCTCTGGGGGTGGGGGGCCGGCCTCGGCACCCCCAGGCGGCCTGGCACCCCCAGGCGGCCCAGCCGCCTAGTGATTACCATCACCGAGAGCTTCCACCTTCCACGTGCCGGGCGCCCGTCTCCTGAGAGCGTGGCTGAAAGATGAACAGCACTTTTGAACAGCAGCAAGAAGACTCTGCCAAAGCACACCCGCCCTGGGCGTCAGGTGGGTGCAGGGGGTCCCCACGGGCCGCGGGGCTCCCAGCAGCTGGCTGATGCCGGCAGCCACGGCTGTGAGCCTGAGGCGTTAGCACTCAGCACTGTCGCCAAAGCTCTGTGGCCTGATTTCTCTGCACATCTGTCAAAACATCTGTGAACAGGACAACTCCCGCTTCGACTGTGGCCCCAGGGGGCCGGTGGCTGGGGTGTGGTTATGGCCGCCAGCCCGGACCCACCCGTGCCCCGGGCCTCCCCACCCGGGGAAGCAGCGCCTCTCTCAGGCTGCTGCAAGTGTCTCTGCCGCCAAACGCCCGGCGACTGGGGCTCCTGTGTCTGGTTCTCGGCTTGGACCCAGCAGCTGCCGGGAACCAGCTCGGCGTGAGCCTCGGTGAAGACGCCTCTCGCCGCGGCTCCTCTGTCCAGTGCCTGCGCCTTTGCCGGGGAGCAGTGAAGGAACAGAGTCGCTGTGCCGGTGTTCGTCCCCAGGAGCGGCCTCCTTGCCCGCCCTGCGCCACCCCGTCATGTCCTCTTGCCTGATTTTTCACATTTTCCTTTACCTCAGCTGCGCACGGCGCCCTGGGAATCCCGCAGGCCTGGGCAGGCTCCGTCAATGCCCCGTGAGAGCGGATGATTTGGCTTCCTTCCTGGCGGCAAACTCCACACCCTTTCCTCACCACACACACGCACACGCACACGCGCACACAGAGACTTCCTCCTCCTAAGATGTGTGTTTTGTAACCGTCCTCAGGTCGATGCACTAATGTCCGGCCTCCCTCCTGCTCCCCGTGCCGTCCGGGATCACTGTCTTTTTAAAATCAACGTTTCCGTGCCACGGAGCGGGTCTGGCGGGGAGCGGGCAAGGGACAGTGGGTGCTTCGTGGGCAGCTCCTGATTCCCCGCGCCCTCATGCACTTTGACCTCGTTCGCCAGAGGAGCCTCCGTGACTGTGAGGAGCGGGTTTCAAAGTGTAAATGTTGCCGAGAAGAGTGACCAGAGGCTGGCCGGTCCCCGGGCCCTGTGGGGGTCCTGAGGGGCAGGCCCGCCCTCCGCATCCCTCACCGGCACGTGGGACTCTGCACCCTAGCACCGGAAGAGCGGGCCCGCTCTGGCAGCCGGGTCTGGTCACTACCCCTGAGGTGTCTGCCCAGCCTCACCCCGCCCCCGTGCACGCAGGCGCTCCCACAGAGACTCGTTCTCCTCTCACGCTCTGGGCTTCACTGGGGCGGAGGGGGTGTGCAGGCTGCTTCCCCGTCTGCACCCCGTCTGCACGCTACAGAGGGCAGCACTAAGCCAGCCGGGAGCTCCTCTCCGGGGTGCCCGCAGCGCCCATGAGCGCTTCCAAGTCTCTGCTGTGCATCCACAACAAGTGAGAAGTCGTAGCCGTGACCTTGACTAGGTCCAGGCCCAAGGTCAGGAAGCAGAGGGTGAGGACCGCCCTCTTGGGCCTGGAGCAGGGCCGGTGATCAGCCGGCGCCAATGAGACGGGGGCGTATCCTCACCCACGGGGCTGGGGCGCGGGGATATTCCAGAACAGTGAGTCCTGACCTGCAGAAGAGCTTCCGTGCAGACACGACGATTACCTCTCTGTGTGCCGCGCTCCCCCACTCCTCTCCGAGATGAATTCTGCAGCTGCTCCTTAGAGCAGATTTTATGTCAGGCCGTCCTGAACACAGCTACCGATCCTGCGGGTTTTTCCTGAGCTTCAATAACAGAGAAAAAGACTGAAAGCTCATTTTGTGTGTAAGATCCATCCTTGTCACCCACCTGCCAGTGCACAAGAGACAAGTGACAGTGCCACGTCCCTCAGAATAGCTTCAAGAAGTTCCGAGGCCTGGCGAGGCTCAGGTGAGCAGCGCACGCGTCAGAGGAGCATCCCTCATTGCCCAGCAGCCCTCCCGTGCAGAGCGCTGGCTGCCTTTCAGCGGGAGCAGTCTGGCTGCCGGCGATAAGTAATTCAATTAAGGGGAAATGTGACTCCTGTCCCCAAACCAAGCCCCGGGGCCCCAGGGTGCAAGTTCAGACTCACGCACCCACTGGACGAGCCGCAGGGTTGGGCCACAGCCCCAGGCCTGGCCACAGCAGCTGCTGAGACCCCCGCACCCACCAAGGGTCACTGGGAAGAGACCGTGGCCCCATGGCCAGGGTGGCGAGCAGAAGGAAGGTGGGTCGTGGAGGGGACCCTGGCACTCAGCCAGCCCTGACTCTGCCATCCGTCATAACCACCCCCCCGTTGGCCGCCCCAGGCGCGCGTCCTCACAGGAGAGGGTGTCCGGGCCCAGAGGAGCACTGCTGGCAGGTGCCGCGCGGGGCTGGGTCCTCGCTGGCGTCCTCACTGTGACGACCCCTGTGCCTCCCGGGTGGGGCTTTCCGGTCTTTCAGCAGTTTGGGGTTTCCTCTGGGGGTGGTGGCGGCCTCCTGCAGAGGGCGGTGGCAGCAGAAACTTCCCTCCTCTGCTGCCGCCCCGGGGGGAGCTTCCAAGGCTGCCCCTCTCCCCTCCTCGCCACCTGGGTCAGCAACGGTGCTCTGCCTCCGGGGGCTCTGCCTTCGGGCTTGCTCTGAGATGCTCCGTGGCTTTGCCAAAGGGATCCTGCTTTTTCCCCAGAAAAAAAGAAGTGAAATCTTCCGCTTCGGGCCGCTGTGGCAAAGGCTCATCATGGGGGCTGCCCCCTGTCTGAGGACATGTGCTTGCTGGCAAATGACACCCACTTTTCAGACACTGGAACTTAACAAGCGGCAACTCGGGCTCCTGCTTCGGGGCGCCCGTGCTGAACCCCCACTGGCCCGACCTCCGGACCGCTCAGCCCCACTGCCACCCCGACGCAGCCGCCGCTTCACCCTGGAAACCGCACTGCGCTGCAGTGAGCTCGGAGGCGGGTCGCACGCAAGGACGATAAATGCAGGTGAGTACAAGGAAATGACTCCAGGGGATGGCGGGGGAGCAGCAGACTCCAGCGCCCGCGGGACCTACCCTGTTCCGGGCGGACGGGGCTGCGGCCGGTGGCCTGGTCTCCTCCAGCACCCCGGGCTGGGAACGCCGTTGGCCCTGGGTGGGGAGCGGGTGGGTGGGCACCAGGCCTCTGGCAGGCAAAGCCTCCCGGCTCTGCGGTCCGAGCTGTCTGCCCTCTCACAGCCCTTCCGTGGGCCCCAAGGGCCCGGGACCCCACTGATGTAGAGGGAGGGGCAGAAAGGCAGAACGCGAGGCGCGTCCGCAGACGATGCCCCCGGAGGCACAGTGGCCCGGCCCCAGGTGGCCTTCCCGAGGGCACGTCCACGGTCTGCAGGCTCCAGTCACCTCCCCGATCCTCATGCCCCGAAGTGGCTGCCAGCCTGGAGACGGAGGCGCGGGAGGAGAAGGGACTGGTTGTCCGTGCCAGTAACGGGCGCCATCACCTACGCCGACGTCCACCAGGACGGCCACCTCTGGGCTCTGGTCCCGAGGACGAGCGCCCAGCTCCTTTGCAGCAGACACTCGACAGAGCGCCGGGCCCAGGGCGCCCCAATGGCAAAGCCTCGCGTGTGCCCAGCGGGGTCCTCCCGCTGTCTGAGAGCAGATGGCACGTGCCGGCCCCGCAGCCCCTCCAGCTGTGCCCCGTGCTCAGTCAGACGGTCACCCCATCACCCAGCACCCGCGTCCCGCTGCCCTGGCCGCCCACGTGTCCCTGCATCACGAGCCCCCTGGGCAGACTCTGAGGGCGGGGGGCAGCTGTGGCCACCCACAGTCCACCCTGCCGCCTCGTCCCCAGACCCACAGCTGCGGGGCTCCCACCACATGGGCGTCACATCCGCCAGCGTACCCCCTCCTTGTCTCCCGACCCTTGGGGAGCAGCACCGCCTCACCTCCCTGCCTCCCCAGGAACCGCGACCTGCCAGCCCCCTCCTGCCTCCCCAGGAACACGCGACACAGCCGGTGTCGGGGGGAGCAGAAGTGGGGATCTGAGCAGATTAATCGCTTCTGGGGCCGCGGCGCAATCCACACGCCAGAGCCCAGGCAAACATCTGCCAAACTGTTTGCTGAATCATTTTCTAAATTGCTTCCCTCTCAGAAGAGTGAAAGCTTCTGGCACAGAGCAGCACGGCTCTCCAGCACGGGCACCCGGCCGGCCTCTGGGTGTCCTGGGCAGCTACCCCCACGTGGTGAGGGGCCCGGCTAGAGGGGGTTGAGACTCCCAGCCAGGGGTGCCCCTGGGCTCCGTCCTGACAGCTGAGAGCGCTGGGGCCCGACAGGCAGGGCCGGCCTGACTGCAAGTCTCCGGGCAAACGCGGAGCCTCTGGGGGTGTCGACACTGACCCCTACCACGGTGGTCACGACGGTGACCTGTGTCCTGCCCGGTCGTGCTTCCTCCCCGTGGGAGGTCGGGGCAGGGAGCGCAGGAGTCTGCAGCTGTGGGTCCCCCGCCGCCTCGCTCCCGGGGAGTTAACTTGCTGCTGGGAGCCTCCAGGCCAGGGTCAGCCCCTCGGCGCAGCAGCAGCACCCAGAGGGTCAGTGCCTGGGCGTGAGGCACCGGTGCCGGGCTTCGCGTCAGCTGGAGCGAAGGGAGCTTGAGAAGGCCCTGCGCAGGGGCAGCCCCGAGACCCTGACCGGGAGGAGGGGTGTGTGGGTGCTGGGTCTGGGCATGTTCTCTACTTAGGAGCCTGGGGGCCCCTGCGACCCTGGCTGTGTGTAGCCACCAGAAAAGGGGAGCAACTCCTCCGGCCTCCCTCATGGTCACTGCCTGCCTGCCTGGTGCCGGGGCTCCCCAAAGCCTCCTGTAGCCTCCAGTGGGACCTCACCAGCCCCCGCCCGGCATGGGCTCCACAGACCAGACAGCACCCTGGGGCGGCCACGCAGCCTTGGCCAGGATGCACCCCGGCCCCACGCCAGGACTCGGTCCTGCGTCTGGGTGGGGAAAGCCGTGTCTCTCCCAGGAGCCCAAGGAGCAGCCCTAGCGCTGCCCCCTCGCCACACTGCCCGCCACGGAGCCGACGCCCTCAGCCTGCGCCTTTGGATTCCAAACTCAGACTTCGGCCCAGCGGGGACTTGATTATATTGGGATGCTGCTGGGGGGCGGGGGCCCGGGAGGCTCAGCCGGAGGAGCTCCTGGGAGCAGAGGCTCAGCCCTCCAGGCCCCCGGCCCCCTCCCTCCAAGCCTCTCTCAGATGCCTCATCTCCAGCAGCACAGGGGCATCGGGGAGTACCCGCCTCACTGTCCCCCGCATTCCTGCAAGCCCCGGCCTCAGGGCCACGGCCCGACCTGAGCCCAGGATGGCCAGGAGGCAGCAGCCCGTGGCTCCCGAGAACCGTCCCAGGCGGGGCGGCCAGCTCGGCCTCCTTGCTCTGACTTCACCCCCCATGTGTCCCCACGGGCCTGCTGGGGAACATCTATACTGAGCCGGGAGCGTGGTTTGCCTCCTGCTCTAGTTTCATCTCCCGAAGGCCTTGCCATGAAGATGCTAAGTGCCTGGACAGGAAACTGAGGCTCGAGAAGGGGGAAGGCCTACGGGGCACGGCGGGGGGCAGGGCTGGGACACGGCAGGGGTGGGGGCCAGCGCAGAGCAGGACATGGCGGCCGGCCCCCCTCCGAAGAGCAGGGGCACGGCTGGGGGGGGGCAGAGCCGGGGCACAGTGAGGGGCGGGGGCAGAGCCGGGCTGTGCCGTCCTCTGGCTCCCGACGACGCGCACGTGCCTCCCTCGGCGGGACTGTCTGTTTTCATATCAAGACAAACTAGCTCTTAGGGCTGCTTCAAATAGTCTCGGGAACGTGGGGGGAGCACTGGCGCGGCTGAGAAATAAATACCCGCGTGCGCGCGTGGGGAGCCGGGGGCCCGGCCGTCTGGGGCGCCGCGTTGAGGCAGAGCGCGGCACTTCTCTGTTGACAGAGAGCGTGATCTCCCGTCTTCAGCAAAAAGCCCCAAATGTCAAAACCTGATTTTAATTAGCAGAAAAATCTTTGGGCGCACACGGCCGCGGATCCATCTGGAACACAGGGAGGCAGCAGCTGTTTATTAGCTCGGCAGCCAGAGGCAAGCGTGGCCGCCCCCGCCACACAGCTCCTGGGGGTCCTCACGGGAGGGGCGGTGGCTCCGCGCCGCGTCCCCCTGCGGGGCACTCCTGGTAGTGACAGACGGGCAGAGAGCGGGGTGGGGCCGTCGGGGCCCAAGATGCCAGGGATTTTCGAGGCGGCCAAGAGGACGCGTGGCGGGGCAGCAGCCAATTCCCGTCCTCGCCGCGTTGTGCTCAGGATGGGGACGGGGTCAGAGCCCTCTGGGTGGCCTTTTCAAAGGAGCAGTGACGCCGGCCCCGGCGGCATCTTGCCTGCTGAAGACCCAGGCTGTTCAAAGCTCTGACAGCAGCTCGTCACCCAGAAGCTGCCAGTCTGAGCAGCCGCCGGAAAGCTCCTTTCCAATGCCAATTAGAGGTCGCCGCCAGCGGGATTTGAAGCCTGTGTTTGCCTGTCAGGAACTGGCACTCACGCTTTTGTTTCCTCAAGCTGGTCTCCGCTGGCGTGGGGCAGGGGCTAAATGGAGGAGCAGATGCTCCGATGATTCTCAGGGTGTTAATCTTAACTGACACCCCACCCAGAGCACCCCCACCCGGAGCACCAAGCACACAGTCCCTACTCAGGGCTCCCAAGAGCCCCAATTGCTGCGGGGCCTTGCTCCCTGCTCCCCTCCCACTGCCCGTGGGGAGACGGGGCGCAGAGAGGACGGCTCTTGTCACCAAGGCAGCGCATCTCGTCAGTGGCAGCCAGGTCCCGGAATCCAAGGTCAGCAGGCCGTGCTCCCAGGCCTTCGCACCTGCCGTTGTTTTCTCCCCTCGCCCCCTAAACCAAACCTCTCAGCCTCAAGACTCAGCTCAAACCCAGTGTCTTCTGCAGAAGCTTTCTGAGGCCCAGGTGATTGCTGCTCCTGTCCCTCAGCCTTTCACGTCCACCTCAGTGTCCTCCCTGGCCAGCCCCAGGCGGCCTGGCGCATCACTCAAATCCAGGCCGAAAGTCAGGATGTTTGTGGAGAGAAGAAAGAAAAGAGGCACCAAATCCCTGGGGCCAGTTCCCAGAGCTGGGCACCCCTGGCTGTTGGCTGGCCCCTCCCCGGCCCCTGAGCAGTCAGGGCCCCTCAGCACGGCCATCCCCACTGCCCAGACCGGCAGGTCCACCCTGGAGAATGGTGGCGGGTGACATCAGCGAGCCTCATTGGACACTGACCACGTGCAGACCCCCTCCCCTGGTGTTTGAGGCACCGAGTAGCCCATGAGGGGGGCGGGGCCCGGCTCTTCCTTTCAGATGTGTCCGTGGAGGCACAGAGAGGTTCCGTCACTCACCCAGGGTCACACAGCCAGGGCGCAAGGACGCTGGCCGGAGCCCCACACCATGTCCTGAGAGATGGCCACGGAGGACGGGCCCTCCCTGTTGGCTGACGGCAGTGCCCACGTCCCCTCTGTCCCTGCCCCGCTTCAGGCGACCCTCGGGTGCTTTGTTGCACACCTGCACGAGCTTCCTCCTTCCTCACTGCAAGGGAAGCCCGGAGCCTTCAGGCAGGGCCAGCCAGCAGGGCGCTCGGTGGGGGCCTTGCAGCAGGCAGCCCAGGCAGGCAGCGAGGCATCTCACAGGCCAGGTTGGAGAGCATCATGGGAGGGGTCAGAGCGGGGAGCTCTGTGACATTGGCCCACGGGGCGCTCTGGGCTGAGGAACAACCGTGCGCTCAGCCTCCATTCTCAGCAAGCTCGTTTCTGCACCAGACTTGGCGCAGCGGAAGGCCTGGGTGAGGGGTCTCAGCGACGCTCAGCCAGACCCTGGCCTGCTGGGCTGGGATCTCAGATCTGCCCTTACTCCTGCAGCCTGGCCTCCTGCCCAGCTCTGGCTCTGCTGACTCCTCCAGCCTCCACACAGCTCCCCGGCCCTGGTCCAGCTCCACTCAGCTCCGTTATCCCCCCAACCCTGCCCTGCCTGGCCTGCAGGGCTCAGACGGACTCCGTCTGCCCTTTGCCTTCCCACCCTGTGCCTGGCGATACCGCCTCCAGTCCCCCGAGACTCACTCCAGACGTCCCTTCCTCGCCCCCAACCACTGCCACGGGGCACCCAGTCCCATCCTCCCGCCTCCGTCCAGCCCAGTGTCCAGTCAGGTGGTCATTCCCCGTCTCCCTCCCCTGAGTCAGCACAGGCAGGTCAGCTCTGCAAAAGGCCGAGACCAGGAACTGGATCTGACTTTGCTTAGTGTCCTTGGGGGGTGGACGTAGTGTTGAAGGGAGGAAAGGAGAAAGGAAGGAGGTAGAATGGCCGGTGGGTGGCTGCAGGATGGAGGAGGGAGGTGGGAGGAGGGAGGAGGGAGGAGGGGTGTATGACTGGGTGGGTGGGTGGGTGGACAGATGGGTGGGTAGGCCGCTGCATGATGGTGGGGGGGTGGGTGGACGGATGGATGATGAGTGGAGGGGAAAGTGGGTGGGCGGATAGACAGATGGGTGGGTGGGTGGGTGCAGGAATGACAGGTGGATGGGTGGATGGATACGTGGTCGCTGGATAGATGGCGGGTGACTAGACGGACGGATGGGCAGGTAGACGAGTGAATACGGGATGGAGAGAAGGCAGGAATAGATCTTACATCCTGTGCTTTAATATGGAATTGGTTTCTTTTCTTCTACAGCAGGCTGACGGCCAGCGCCCACCTGCCCACCCCAGCAGGGTCAGGAACCTTCTCTGGGCCCCACTCCCCTTGCTGAGCTCCCCTCTGCCACAGCCACAAGCACAAGGTGTGGCCACCCTCAGGCTCTGCCTTTGTGTCCCCACCTAACCTGGCGGTGGGTCCTGGCTCCCCGCGAAGAACATGGCCACCTCCTCTGAGGGCCCCCCCAGGCCTCGGAGAGCCTGGAGGACAGAGGAAACTCAGTGGCGGTGCTGGCGTCCTATCATTCATTTACATGGAGTGTTGGCAACACCGGGGGTGAGGGAGGACCTGCTCGGGGGACTGGGACACGCTCCACAGAGGAGAGAATGTCTGTGGGTTTTCCAGGATGAGTAGGAGTTGGCTGGTCAAGACAAATCTCACAATTCCAGCATCTGGACAAGGCAGAAGCACCGACGGAGAGGCAGGGAGAGGTTTGAAGGCAAACAAGAGGAGGGGGGGTGTCGACGTGAGAGACCAGGGCCCCAGGAGGGTGTTACCCAGCATAGGTTAGGGGTGTGGTTCCCGTAAAGCCTGGGAGACTCGGGGCTAACTGTGTGCCCGCCAAGGCCCCCCAGGACACGGCACACAGCAGACGCTCACAGATGGCACACGTGCGGGCAGGTGGCCTTGAGGACCGGGTGCCTGGGTGGTCCCAGCCTGGGGCCCCAGAGCGGAGGGGGTCCAGCCCACCGTCCTCCAGCCAACCCAGAAATACCAACATCCCGGCCGCAGCCTCAGAAGGGTTTTCACAAGAACTAGGTCAGTCTGGAAACAAAAGCATGCCGTCAGCTTCAGATCCTTTGTGGCCAAGAATGTAAACGGAGGTCCAAATGCTTCCTCTTGTGGAACGCCTAGACCTGCACCCCAGGGCCGGGGCAGCAGCTGGGCCGCCCCACCCCAACAGAGCGCCGGAGGAGTGACCCGGTGTGGACCGAAGCGGGTCCGGAGGGCTCTGCTCTGCCTCCCCTAGGGCCTTGGACTTCGATGCCAACCTTCACCCACCTCAGCCCAGGAGCCGGCTCCAGCCTCCGCCCCACGCTTGGCGCCGTGACCGTGCAACCTCACGTCAGCTCTGCCCGCAGTGTATGCTTCGGGCTCCAGAACCTTGTCAGGCTCGGCCTTTCCCCGAGATGCAACAGCACCTCTGAGCCCGAGCCGCAGGCGCAGAGCCCGTGCTCACACCCCGCCTGCGTGTGGCGCCGGTCCCGGCCCGACCGAGGTGCCGTCCTCACCCCCAGGCTGCGTTTCCCGATTCCGTGATAGCCCGGCCGGGTCGCGCCGGCCCGCGGAGCGGTATGACTTGATTTGGTTGCCAAGCCCTGGGGAGAGCTCGCCCCGGACGGCCACGGCCGGGTTAAGGCGTCGGGCCCGAGGGCTGGGCAGCCGGGAACCTGGGGAGAAAATGGCCAGAGCGCAGTGTGGGCTTGGAGCTGGGGCGGGGACACCGGTCTGCCCCCCCCCACCGGCCGGAGGGGTCCGATCCCCAGCCCAGGAAACCCGCGCTGCGCCCCACCACCCACACCCCTTCCCAGGGCCGAAGGGTCCCCCTCCCCCACACCCCGTCCGAGCCGGGGCCCCAGGAACCCAGAAGGCCGCCTCGGCAATTTGCCGGAGCTTGTACCCAGCCGAGGAGTGGGTGACTGGCTCCGTTGTTCAAAAGCTATCTTTAGACAGGAGCATCCATCAAGTCTAATGAACGTGTCAGGCCCGGGTGCGAGAGCTCGCGCCGAACGCCGCCCTGATCACACTCATTTTTCTACGTGGATCCAGCCCTGCGCCGAGCAGGAATAGACCCGCCGCGCCGCGCCGAGAACACCAGCCGTTCCCTCCCTCAAGCAAATCCAATGAGGTGCAGATGCCGAGGGTGGGAGGCGGCGCGGCCTCAGCTGGCAGGGGAGCGCCCTGAGCGGCTCTCCCGCTGCGCCCCGCCGGCCCTGGCCACGGAACAGTCCTCAGGGCGGCCGGGACGGAACCCCCGGTTCTGCAAAAGTAGAAGCTGGGTCCGGGGAGGCGCCTTGATGGGCCCAGGCCACAGGGCTTAGCGGAGTCCGGTGGAGACGCAGGCCCCTCCTCCGACTCGCACCCCGGCACCTTCAACCAATCACTTAGCAAACGCTCGCGGGTCTCAGGAGCCCCCCAGCAAACCAAGCAGAGAGACCACGCGCCCGGGGAGCTGACGTTCTGCTGGGGACTGGACTATGGTGGGTGAGGAGGAGGAAGAGAAGTGGGAGCAAGGGGGGGCGGGGGAGAAGCTGCGTGGGCTGATAGGTGCTGAGGACAGACGGGGACGGTCACGGGAGACGGGGCCAAGAAGCCACTTCACATGGACTAGCCAGGGACGGGCTTGCAGGAAGGGGACGTGAGGGAGAAGATTTGGCAGCAGTGGTCCAGGCGAAGAAGAGCAAGTGCAAAGGCCCTGAGGCAGCAGGGGGCTTAGTTGCTGGCAGGATTGCGAGGAAGCCAAGGCTCCTGGTGCAGAGCAGAGGGACAGACACAGGCCCAGCCCCGGGAAGAGGGAGGCCGCGGATGGGGGTGGCCTGGGAGGCGGGTCCTACGTGACCAGGTCGGCCAAGGAAAGCAGCCCTCCCCGCTTGGCAGGCAAGCCTTGGCAGCTTGTGCATTTCAAACAGGGTTTTGAAGCCACCTGGGATGCAGCCGAGGTTCCTGCGACACAGCCAGATGCCAACAGCTTGGGCCAGCCCCACTGGCCACCACCTCCCTGGCCTCTCTTCCAAGGGTGCGTATCCTGACTCCTGAGCTCCTGGAGCCGCCTCAGCACCTCAAACCCCTGCAGAAGCTGCTGTCCACACCTTCCCTTCTACACAGTCCAACGTGGGGGCATGGCACCGAGGCCCTCTAGGTTGGTATCATCCCACCGTAAGTGGGTTTTTCCAGGGCTGGGGTCTTGGTGTCCCTTCACTAGCTCAGTTCCATGCATTCCCCGACCCCCAGTGGCCTCTTACGGGCCTCGGGCATTGTCCACTCTGCAATCACAGGCTCCAGGAGGGCCAGTCACATGGCTGCTAGAAGCTTCTGGAACTCAGCCTGCAGGGCACCAGGGGTCACTGTCCTGGCCCCCACCACCTCAAGGGCCCTTTGCACAGGCGGCTGTCCATCCCCCAGCCTTGGCCTCCTTGTCTGTAGGGTGAGGGGAAGGAAAGGGCACGGCCGCTGCCCTCCAGCCCCTGCCAAACTTCAGGGAGCCACAAGGATGAAGCAATTTTCCCCAACCCCTTGCCTGCCGGGAGGAGGGTTCTCAGCTTCGGACCTGAGTCCATGAGGAGCGAAGAAGCAAATTCTTCCTCCAGGGCCTGACTGCCCAGCCCTCCCTGACAAGCGGGGTTGGTCCCTGGAGCTCCCTGCAGCTTCCAGCCTCAGGCACCCCAGGAGCTCCCTCCGCCCCCCTCCCCCCCACACACACCCCAATCTCGAGCCTTGCTGTCTCTCCGTCGCCCTGGGAGAGAGACCCCAGGAGACAGCCCCACCTCTGTCGCCAGAGGCGCCGCTTAAGGCCTGTGACGCTGCCAGGGCCCGGGGCCCCCGATGAATTCTGCACGTCTCTCTGCGTGGTCTCCGCAGCCCTGCATGACGGGCAGTTCTGACTCAGAGGCGGCCGCGGCCGCTACAGTCCCCTCCTCGGGCCTGGATATATCCGTCCCTCCCCGGACCCCCCCCCGCCCCAGCCCCCTCCGTGCTGCAGCCTGCGGTCGTGCTGAAACACTCCCTGACCGCATCCCCCAACCCCCTGGCACTCTCACCTGAGCCCCTGCAGGTGTCCGGTTCCAACGAGGCCAGCCTGGGCCCTTGGGAAGTGAGTTCGTGGAGGGACGGCGGGTGGGTGGGTGGGTGGGTGGGTGTACATGTGAGTGAGCGAGAGAGCGAGTGAGTAACAAAGAAACGGCCCATTCGGAGAGTGGCCCTGAGCCCAGCCCCAGGCTCTGCTGGTCTGAGGCCTCATGGTGGGCGCAGACCCCACCGGCTGCCCCCAGCCATGGCAGGCAGCCTCTCCCAGGTGCCGTGGGTCTGGCCAATGTCCCGCCTTTGGGCGGAGTCACCCGGCTGTCCGGGTTCATCTGCAGCTGTGCTGCCCTCTGCCTAATGGGGCTGCCTGCCCGGCCACTTAGCAGCTCTGACACTTCCGAGGAGCAGTTAGCGGCCCGGAGACAAGGTGGCTCTGGTTCCTGACAGCCGTGGCCACCACACGGGCCAGCTGCCGGTGATCTGTCCTGGCCAGAGTTGGCGGCGCCGGGGCAGGGAGCTCGCGGGTGGGGGTGCGCAAGGTGTCCGGGAGCGCAGTGAAGCCCAGGCCACTGATGGCCAGCCCAGCCCACGCAGGACCCTCGCGGCCGCATGGAAAGTGCGGGTCCAATACGGTCCCGGGAAGGACAGGGCGTGCCAGGGTGGGCCTGGGGCTGGGCCCAGCAGGACCTGGTGGGGAGCCGGCCGGGGCTTAACATGCACCAGACGGAGACCCAGGAAAGAAGCCACCGGCAGGGTCCGGAGAGGGCGCGGCTCGGCAGGCTGGTCTGCAGGGCCCCGGCACAGGACCGTCCCCTTCGCCCCCGAAGCAGGCTGCACCTGCGGACAGCTTGATGACCAGTCACACGCAGCAGGGCCAGCCCGCAGTGGGCTCTTGGCGTCCACAGCCCCACCCCCAGGCGGAGCACTGGCCTGGGCCGCTGCACCCCCTGCTCGGCCCTGGAGGCAGCAGGCTCGGGACCAGGAATCTGGCCTCGGCGTCCCCGCCCCCAGCAGGGCATTTTCAGAGCTGAGTGTCTGCTGCCAGCGGAGATGGGCTTGGCTGCAGGCCCCGTCAGGGTGACAGGCACAGGCCTCCGTCCCAGAAGGGATGCAAGCTTCCAGGGGGTCCAGGCGTCCCAGAAGGGGTGGGGGACGGCCCTTCTGGGAATAGAGTCCTCCCCTCCCGGAGGCCTTGGCTAAACCCGTCCAGCTCCTGGCCTCAGTTTCCCTACCTGCAGGATGGGATAATCACAGAATCAACCCCCGGAACGTGAATAGGCTGAGTCAGTGGCCCAGACAACGCCTCGAGAAATGCCAGGTGCCAGGCAGATGTGGGGGATTGTTCTGTGATTGGGCAGTTGCCATGGCGACGGTGCTGGGTGTTGCGCGGTGGTAAACATCACAGCTCACTGCGGCAGCTGGGCCTGCCTCACCGTGTCCCCAGGACGGGAGCCCCGAGGTGCACGCGCGCCCAGCCTCGCCCCTGTCTGGGACAGACTTTTGCCTCCTCCCCCCACCTCCCGGGCCTGTCTGGGGCTCACTTTGCTGCTCAGAACCTTCCCCAGGGCCAGAGGCTGTCCTGCCCCCTGAGCTTGGTGTGGACTCAAGCACCAGCCATCCCCTACCCCACCCCCACCCTTGCGCAGTTTCCAGACAGTGTCCCGGGGCCAAGGGGTGACCCAGACCAGCCCGGGGCCTCGAGGCACTCACAGCCATGGGGGTGGGAGGGAGCGAGGCCGAGGGTGGGTCAGGGCCGTGGTGGGCCTCGGCAGGGGTGGGGGGGAGCAGGGCGGGAATACCCTCAGATGCTGTCTGTGGGCACGACCACTCCCTGACAGGGAGTCACGTCGCCCTGCAAAGCTGGACCACCCAGCCTCGCCCTCCTCCAGCAGTAGGCTGGAGGGGTGAGGTGCGGTGGGCGGGGGGGCAGGCAAGCCCAGCAAGCAGGTGCCCTGGCACTGGCCACTCAGCCAACAGCAGCCAGCCGGCCTGGGGGTAGGGGCAAGCCCATTTGGCAGCCCTGTCATGCCCGTGTTACAGAAATGCCTGCAGACCCCTCCCGCTTTTGTGTCCCCGGAGCCTGCTGTTGGCACAGAGACCCGACTAGGGGAGACAGGAAGCCCCAGCGGGTGGTTTGTGCGCCCACCGGATGGGACTGGAGACGCTGCAAGTGTTATTACCAGGCCAGGATGGGAGGGGTGCCGTGCCTCTGATTACCAGGAACCCCGAAGACTCGAAGACCCGTAAAAAACAAGGAAAGGGTGAGAAGAGGAGAAGGCAGAGTGATGAGGACAAGGAGAGGAGACGTGGCCCCGAGGACCCCCCCAGGACCCCCTCCCGTCTTTCCCGACAGGAGGCCATCCCTGGACCCCAGCCCCATACCCGCGGGGGCGCCGGGGATGGGGGTTCTCTGGTGCGTGTGGATCCAAGGACTCAGACCACACCCCCTCCCCCAGCCAGGCCATTGCCCAAGCTCCGTCGGGCAAGAGCGCGTGGTCCCCGGCCCACCGGGAGGGCCGGTGTCAGAGCCCTCCGGCGCCTGCAGCCCGGGCCCCTCATCCCACCTGACACCCCCGGTGTGGATGGAGAGCAGAGGAGCAGGGCGCGGGGGAGCTGGCCATCCTCGAGCCTGCGGCCTTCCCTCTGTGAGAACATGCTCAGCTCTCTCGTCACACGATGAGGCCTCAGAGCTGCTTCAGAAACCCCCTTGGGGTGGGCGGGAGCCGGACACAGACTGACGGAGGCGGGCAGGGCCCAGCGCCCGCTGGTCCAGAACAGAGAAGTCGTCCATGGTCCAAAAGACCCACAAGACGGAGACCTGTGGTGCAGGAGGGGCGGTCAGTGCCCTCAGCCGAGGTTGAGGGACCTGGTGACAGGCGACAGGTGTCACTAGAGCCACAAGACAGCTGGAGCCCCAGGTGAGCAAGGAGCACGCAGAGCACAGAGCAGGCTCCCGGGACCCGCCAGCCGCCAGCCCGGGCCTGCCCCTCCCCCCAGGGAGGACAGACGGACAGAGGGATCGGCGGCCGCCCGTCTGCGGCCAGAGGCAGGCAGGTTGCTGGTTCTGCTTTCGTGAGGATCGCAGATGCGGGGGAGTCAGAGCACACTCGGGACGCGCCCCTCTCCTCCTGCCCTGCTGCTCGAGCTGGCCGTGTGGCCACTGCCCCTGCAGCGCAGGCCTGACGGGGCCGCGAGCCCGGATGGAGGCGGCGCGGGCGGGGAGGCCGGCCGGGGAGCTTCTCTCCTCTGCGCGCCGCCGCTGGGCAGGGGGGATCCTCGCCCAGGCGTGGCCCTGTGTGGCCGGCAGTTTCTGGCCACCTCCGGAGTCCACGGGGCCTAAGGGCACCTCGCCTGACTTCATCACTGAGCGCGGGGCAGAGGAGGCCAGCAGGGGCCACGGGTGACGTCATTTCAGGGGAGGCTGGCCCTGGGGCTCCCCAAGCCACCAAGCCCCGCCATGGGCTGGGGGAGACCCAGCCTCCTCCCCACCCCAGCGGAAAGAGCTCAATGCTCACTTAACAGCAGGGTGCTTCTGGGCCTCATTACCATGATGCAGATTAATATTTATTATGCAATTATTCATCTTTGTAATTGCCAGCATTTCAAAAGGCGCGCAGAGGCTTTAATTAGAACACTCGGAACGTTATTGAAATGGAATGTCAGCATGAGATCTGTCCCTCTCCCGACGCTGTCCCTGTCCCTGTCGCGCTGCCTCCGGGGCTTCTCCGAAGCTGGACCCCACAGCTCTGCGCCTCCGGGGGCTCGCCTGGGCCGCCCACTGTCTTCAGCCTGGCTTCTGGAGCCGGGTGGGCACCTGGCCCCAGGGCTTCCGGAGGGTGCGGTGCCTCTAAGACGGCGGAGCAAGGGGCTGAGGGACCGCCTCACACCCTGGCAGGCCCAGTGTCCAGCCCCCCAGCTCTCCTGTGTTCTCGGGTCACTCTCCCTCCCCCTTGCAACAGTGTTTATTTGCTCCCCCACCCCCACCCCGCCTGCTGTGTGTCCGCGGGGACGTGGCTTCACCTCTGAGAGCCTCATCTGCCTGGGGGGGTGTGCAGGCCCTGCCCCACAGGGCCCTGATCCGGGCTCCTGCCGCGGGCCTTGGAGGTCCTCGCGGTGGGCACCCAGGTGCCGGCCGGGACGCGGAGGAGCTGGGCCGCTCCTGCACCCGGGAGCAGATGTCGCAGGACAGTCCACCTGGAAAATGGTTTGGCGATTTCTTAGCACCCAAACCTGCGGCTTCTGGGCATTAACTCAGAGAGACGGAACTTCCGCTCACACGAAAACCGGAGCCCGGTCCAGAGCGGCTTTCTGTGTCCCGGGAACGCCAGACCCGGCCCAGATGGCGCGAGCAGCAACATGTTGTCTGCATGTTACGTGTGTCTTTGTGTGCCCGCGTGTGTGCGTGTGTGCATATGTGTGTGTGCACCAAGGCACCACCTCAAGACGGCAAATGAAGAAGGTCCGTGAAGGGAGGGCCGGGGTGAGACGAAGATGGGGGCGTTTCGGGGTGGTGCTGGGGGGGAACCCACCTTTTTTCAGCCCATTCCTCTCCCACAGCCTCCGCCAGCAGGCGGGCGCGCAGCCCCACGGGCCTCAGGCACCGCCACCGTCCTCCGGCCCGCAGAGGCTGCGGCCCCGGCAGCTCCCACGGTCACGTGCGCTGTGGCCACGTGCTGTCGAGCCATCGAGCGGCGGTGCCGGCCAGCAGGCCTGGGCTCCCTGTCCTCGGCCCGACCTCGGCCTGAATTGACCCCGACGGCCGGTGACAAGCGTGTGCTGAGATGCCGCACGGGTGCTCGCGGCCTGTTTGCATGGTTGCTAGGAGGTTTCCATGGCAACTAATAAGGGATAAGGAAGACCTGGCAGCCTCCCAGGCCCTCCTCCGCGGGAGCTGCGCCCCCTGCAGCCCCTCCTGGGACTGGCCGCCCTGCAGGAGTCAGGGCAACTGAACTCCCGCTGACCTGTCCAGCAGTCGTCACACGGGACACTGGATGGACAGGACAGGGGGGGTGGGGACAGAGAGCAAATGAGCCCAGGAGAGGGGCAGCAGGAGGGGTTAGGGCCAGGCAGAGTGCCTGTGACCTCTGCCCTGCCCAGGTCACCCCATTCTCACGCAGGGAGCCACCTTGGCCCCTGGGGCCACAGAGGAGGAGCGAGGTTGTGGGGGTGAAGTGGCCTGGTCCCCCATGGCTCCCTGTTTTGCACCGGGTGCCTGTTGCTGGCCAGACCCTCTGTTCCCATCACCCACCCACCAGGAGTGGCTCTGACTGTCTCCACCCGGAACCCGGACACCCAGGCACAGAGGGGCCAAGGGGCTGCCCCAGGTCATGCAGCACGGTAGGGACGGCCAGCGCGCAGCAGGGCGTGGGAGTCCCGAGACCCCGGGGAGACGTAGCCAGCGACACGCTGATGTCAAGAGGGGAGAGGGGATCGTGTCCTTACACAGCAGGACCCCGAGCTGGGGTGGAGCCGCAGGCGGGGGCTGGCCAGGAGCGGCAGTGCGGGGAACCCGGCGGAGAGAGGAGGCCCAGCCCCAGGGAGACCACGGCGCCCGTGTTCCTGTCGCCCTGTGCCTGAAGCAGCCCTCCAGCGGCCAGGCAGGGGGACCTGCGCCCTCACCCGGGGAAACTGAGGCCTAGAGGGGCCACGGGGCCGGCTCACGCTCTTAGTGCAGAACCAGCCTCCCACGACCTCTCCTGCCCTGTGACCCCAAGACTCCGCTGGCACCTTCTGACTCCCCCGGCCATCTCTGCTAGAGCCCCAGCGCCACCCGGGCAGCAGGGGCAGGGCCTGGCGGGACAGACGCTGGGGATGGGGAGAGCCGGAGGAGCAGCCGCGGCCACATTCGCCAGATGGGGAGACGGAGGCTCCAGGGCAGAGGCCTGGAGTCAGGTGGGGGGGGCGCCGATTCCAGGGCCCGCCCGGCCTGCAGCAGCCCCTCGCCCCGCAGCCTGCCCCACCCCCAGGCCCCTCCAGAGAGGCGTGCAGGGAGAGGGAGAGCAAGGGGCAGAAGGAAACCCCAGGAGACGCTCTCCCCTGCCGCCCCCTCTTCTTGGCTGCAGGTGGGGGCGCTGAGGTTCCTGCTCCCTCCAAGGAGGCAACGTTGCTATGGTGACCACTGTCTCCTGGCAACTGGGCTGCATGGTCCTGGGCACCTGCTGTCTCTCCTCTGGCGCTGGGGACAGAAGGTGTCCAGCAGACCCTGGGCCCGCCAGGTGGGCCGGGCAGAAAGGGCTTGCCCAGAGCCGCCCGGGCCTGCGAGGTCAGGGGAGGTTGTCACTTCTGGGAACAGGGAATAATTGGCTGATTTAGTGGAAAATAAAACTGAATCGTAAAAAACATTTTTAAAAACAAAACGGGAAATCGCACAAAGGCAAGGCAAGCCCCTGCCATCCCACGCGGGCGGTCGCCCCTCACCGCGGCCTTGTCGGGAACTGAGGCCCATAGACCCCCTGACGGCTTGTTCTGGCTCAGGGGCTTCACCCCACTCCCTCACAGCCCGCCACTGCCTGCGTGCCGGGAGTGACCCCCAGCCAGGCTGGGCACCAGGCTCCCCAAGCCTGGGGCTTGCAGACCCCAGGCAGGGAGTGCTGTGACCCTAAAAGTGGGGCAGACTCCTCAGTGCAGATTCCAAGGGAAGGGAAAGCTGCGCAGCCAGGAGATCCAGGCAGGCTTCCTGGAGGAGGCCACTCAGGCGCTGAGATTAGAAGGATGACAGGGATAGGAAATGGAACTCAGGGGGTGGGGGTGGAGAGCCAACCCGCAGCCTGAGAACTGCCGCGGGCCCTGCTTGAAATCTAGACCAGCATGGAAGAATAACTCGCCTAAATGAGCACGTACTATGTGCCAGGCTCCGGCGGGCCCATTTCTCTCCAGAGAAGGATTTCTGACCCAGAGCTGCTTCCTGCCGTCTGCGGCTGTCCTGGTCTCTGCACACACAGCCTCCCGGGACTCTCCCGCATAGCTGTCCATTCATCCCCATCCCCTACACTGGCCGTGAGCTCCCCACGAACAAGACCCAAGAGTAGCACCATGATGGACGGAAGCCAGGCTGTGGGAGCACAAGAAAGCACCTACCCCACCCTGGGCATCAGGGAAGGCTTCCTGGAGAAGGCAGCATGTGAGCCAAGCCTTGGTGACAGCCTGGGGCAGGCAGAGAGGTGGGTGATGACGTCCCGTTGCCAGGCACCCTGAGCTGGCCCTCTGCTGCCAGCTCCACAGCCACCAGGCTGGTGAAGGGTGTCTGAGGCTGTGGGGAGTGGGGAGGGCCTTCGCAGAGAAGCCACGGGTGCTGATGGGGTGACAAACACAACTGAGAAGCTGCGACTAGAGACAGAGGCCCCAGAGGGAGGGGCTCGGCACGGAGTGGAGAGCCAGGTCCCTGGGCTCTGGCCCCCTGGTCTGGGGGCTCCTGGAACCCGCTAAGGTGGTCTCATTCTGGATGATCTGGTGGCTATGAAATCCCATGACCAATGTCCAATGTCCCCAAGTCTAGGCCGCCGGCCCCCGAAGGCTGCAAGAGCACGAAGGACCTCCAGAGCCACCGAGGGCGTGAGGCACAGCCCTGCAGACGTCTGGACGGGGCCTCTGGATCCAGAACTGAGAACGACTTGCTGCTGTTTCAAGGCCTCGGTTTGTGGTAATTGTTGCGATGACCCCGGACACTGGCACAGCCCTGGCCCAGCACCCGTCCAAGCTGCACCCTGAAAAGGGGGAAGGGGGTGGGTGAGGGAGGGCTGGAGGGTGCCGGCCCAGGCTGCCCCCGGGCTGACTCAGGTTCTCCGGCTCCTCCGGGGCCCTGGGGGGACCCAGCAGGAAAAGCCCAGGCCCCGGGGCAGGGGGAGCAACGTGGGGAAGGGCTCTGGCAGCTGGAACCCTGGGCCTCACCCTCCCGTCCGGTGGGCCGATGGCTCCCCCTGCTGGCCGCAGCCCCGCTCACACCCCAGCTCCCGCAGGAACCCGGCGGCCAGGCCCGGGACCGGGAGAGGGAGCCACTGGCCGGGCCACCAGGAAACTGCCCGCAGCATTCCGGGGCCCAGAGGCTCTGCGTGTGGGGACCCTGCAGGCGGCGGCGGTTGTCCTGACGTGGCCCTTCCTGCCCGGACTCGCGGAGTCACGCTGCACCCGGCCAGACCCGGAGCAGAGGGCAGCCCAGCGCCTCCAGCGGGGAGAGGCCTGCAGGGCGCGGCCTGGGGTGCAGGGCCGGGCTGGGGGCCGGGCAATGGCTGCGGGATGAAGGCCGGGGTGGGAGAGGTGCTGCTTCCCTGGGAGGGCCCTGCCCCGCTGAGCCTCGGTGTCCTCATCTGTGAAATAGGGGTCTGGGCAAGCTGTCCCCCGGGCAGGGGGCTCTGTGAGCATCCAGGGGCCGTGAGTGAGGGCATAGTCCCCTCGGATGCTCGGCGTCAGCCCTACACCCCACCCCGACCACCGCAGCCAGAGCTCGGAGGCTGCTCTGCCCTCTGCACCTTGAGCAGGGCCCGTCAGTGACCCCGTGCTGGGCCCCACAAACCGCAGAACTGGCCTTGGGAGTGGGAATCACCACTGAGCTGCACCCCACCCCTGCTGCTGGTGGGTTGGGGCCATGCCTGTGCCCCTGTGCTCCCCACAGAGCAGGCTGTTCCCTGTGCCCTTCTCAGGCACTTCTGCGAGGATTGTCTCAAAGTGCCTGGACAACCTCCCCCGGCCGCCCAGCTGAGCAAGCTGCCTCCCCAGCCTGCTCACCCGGGCTGAACTGGGGCCCACAGCCATGGAGTTCTGCTCCCCACACCCACCCCCCACCCACCCCACACCTGCACGCAGAGCCCAGCTCACAGCAGGGAGCATTTGCAACATGGCCGCGGGGGAGGGGGCTCCAGCTCTGCCCAGCAGCCCACACCTAGAGCCTTCACGCCCCAGCCCTGCGCTGTGCGGCCAGCGGCCAGCGCTCCGGCCTCGGGCCACATGCAGTGGGATCTGTGGGGCTCTGCTGCCACCTCGTGACCAGCGGGAAGAAGGCGGCCCGCCGTGCTGCCCGGGCGGGACCTCCAGCCCCCTTTCCAGGTACGGGTGGAAGGCTGTACCTCTCTGCGGGAAGGCTGGGGCAAGGCTTGGCAGGGGCACTTCCCTCCTGCGCACGGCCAGCACGTGGCTAACCTCTGGGATCGCAGGCGCCTGACCCGGGCGTCCCCCCGCGGTGGAGCGTGACCGCCCTTCCAGGCAGGGTGTGTTACTCCAGGGCAGAGAAATGAACCCCCCGCCGTGGACAGACATGGAGGAAACTGCAGGGCGAGGGGCTGAGCGGCCGGTGGCTGAAGAGGCGGCTGCGGCTGGACAGGGTCAGCCCCACCGCGTTCAGGAGATAACGGTGTGTGTCTGCCCTGGGTTGGGGCGCAGGCAAGGACGGGGTGCTTTCTGCTTTATTCTAGCCTTCAACAAGCTCTAACCTGTCATCTAGCCTGGGGATGGGAGGGGGGAGACATGGGCACCTCCAATTTGTAGCCAAATTGGTCAAAAGTTGTGCTGACCTGGGGCTCAGCACGCGAGCCTGGCCTTTGAGTGGGGGTCAGCCCGACCTCTCGCGTGGAAAGCGTCAGTGCTGAGTCAGACTGAGGGACACCCAGCTGGGGGCCAGGGCTGCTCTTGAGGGGACCCCACCACGAGGGCGTGAAGGAGGGACACGGAGGACTGTGGCCGAGTCAGTAGACGAGGCAGGATTCAGTGTCCCCTTTTCACAGAAGGGCACACTGAGGCCCACACACGCCCACTGGCTTCCCTCAACCGGGACCCCTGGTGACTCATCCTCAGGAGTCAGAGATCCCTTCGAAGGAGACCCTGTGGGCATGGCCATCGCCTGGGGGTGCCTATGATCTGTAATGTGTCCTGCCCGCCCTGCAGGGGGCTCATGAGCACCAACCACGTGCCCAGCTTCTGCACTGAAGAAGCAACAGCCCCAAGGCCACACTGAGGGCCACAGAGTCAGCGCCCGGGAGCCCACGTCCGGGGGCAGATCAAGTGCACAGAGGGGCTTCCTTCCTGCGCAGGAGAGGGGGCGGGGAGGCCCCGCCTGGCGCAGCTGTTTCACCTGGAACCCGGAGGATACACGGGGGCATCCTGCTAGGGGCTCAGGCGGAGGAGGGGGCGGGGGTGGGGGGCTGCAGCAGAGCCCCAGGTCTGTAGATGAAGGCGGGGTCACACTGCCTTAGCATCTAAACCAGATGAGGCCCCCAGAGAGCGCACCCCCTAAGTACAGCTTTGAAGAGCTGGGGTGCAACTTTTGTAGGATGCTATGTGACAGGGTAGAAAGCAAAGCAGAAACAGCTCACACCTGTCTCCACCCAGGGCCCCAGCCTCAAGCTTCCTTTAGCAGCAGAACCTGTCGGTGGGGGGCACGGGGACAGGCAAGGCAGAGGTGAGGGTGCTGGGACCCGAGGGGCAGGGCCCAGAGGACCCTGGAGCAAGGAGCTGCCGGGCTGGGACCAGGGCAGGGAGGGTCTCGCGGGCGGGAGCGGTCGGTGTTGAGCCGCGTGGTGTGGAGTGGACACTGGCAAGGGCCGCAGCCGGGGCTTCTCGCTTCTTGGGGATGTGATGCTGGGTGGGGGTGGGGGGTTCCCTCTGATGCTCTCGGCCCAGGGAGCGACTAAGAGCCCCCGACACTGCGTCCGGCCGCTGGGAGCACGCTAAGTAGGAACCCGGGAAAAGCAGCCACGTTCCGCGTGTCTGATGCAGACACGGCCAGTCCCAAGGGCGCCCGGCCTCCGGCCTGTCCCAGTCACCGCGGCCCGCACCGCGGCGGGGCTCTGGCTCCGATGCCCGGCACCCAGTGCTTCTTTGCTTCGCTCTCACTGCCCGCGCCCCTGTCATGTCTTTAAAAGCGCCTTGTAAACACAACTCCCACGGCTGCTTCGAATTCGAGGAAGGGGCGTGGCCACTGCTGGTCTGCGGCCCCCGGGGGCTGTTCTCTGACACGCGTGAGGGCCTTCCTGAGTCCACACGTGGGTGTCCAGGCGTGGAATCGTCATGTCCGCTCGTGTCCTGAGGTGCGTGTGGGCTCTGGCATCTGTGAAAGTTCACATCCCCCCGGAGGTTCTGCCCCCTCCCCAGCAGTGTCCTGCCTCCTGCAGAGGAGTGCGTGGGCGGGCGGGCAGGCGAGGTCGTGGACTGTGCCTCCCCGAGCTGGACCCCATCCTCCAGCCGGGATGCTGGGAGAACTTGGCCTCCAGGCTGGGCCCTCGTCCTGGCGTCTGAGAGCAGCGAGGGCACCCCCGGGTGCGGGGGGCTCATTTTTCACTCGTCACCTCCCTTGTTGCTGACATGAGACTTGGGGGGCCTGACACGGGTGTCAGCTGCCCGCATGTCCCCGGAGCCCCTCGGGCCTGCCTGGGGCGGGGGCTGGAGCGGCCCCACTTGGTTTGGGGACAAAACTATCGACCCCGGCCTTGAGCGGGACTCGGGGTACACAGGAGAGCCCCTGGACGTCGCTCACAGTCGGCTGCCCACAGGCCACTCGGGACACCCTGTCCCCTGGTCCACAGCCACCCCGCCCCTCCCGGGACACGGCGGAGCCGAGGCGCGCAGCTCTGGACCTCGTCAGGAACTCCTTCTTCCTCCTTGCCAGGCAGAAGTTTCCGTTTAACCAGAGAAACCTTTTTTGAATTAAATGTCCCCTGCAGCAGCCGTGCGGTTTGGAGACGGGGTTTGTCGAGAAGGATCCAGGAGTCTCAGAATCGCTTCCTATTTGGGAGGCCCAGGGCCCCGTGGAGGAGGCCGGGCGCCGCCTGGAACGGGAGGGGGACAAGGCCCGGCATGGGGCCGGCCCACCAGCCCCGGGGCCGCTCGGCAGGCTGCGCCCACTCATTCCTGCACCCCCACTCTCGCTCACTCATTCCTCACACGCTCGCTGGCCCGGAGCCCCAGGTCCTCGGCGTTGGGCCGGGCCGGGCCGGGCCAGAGGAATCAGCCGCTAAAACGCTCTCTCCAAGGTCTGTCGGACGGGGACAGACAGAGACGGGCCCTGGGAACGCGCCCCCACACGCCCACCGGGGCTGATCACGAGTTTTCCCAGCGCGCCGGGTCACAGCTGCCGGAGGCGAGGGTCCTGAGAGGCGGGGCCGCCCTCGCCCCGGGAGAAGCCCAGCCAGGACCCAGGAGGCTCACGCCGTCCACCAGCCGGAGCCGGGCCTGCCTCCCAGGAACGACGGGCCGGTGGGGACGGACCTTCCTGCTTCCTGACATCCCTTGAGATCACGAAGGCTCCCGAGCCCCAGGGGCGGGGTCTGCCAGGGACGAGGTGACGTCCCTGCGGGGGAGCTGCTTCCTGCAGGCGGCCTGGGCAGTGGTCACCTCCACCTCCACCCGCTGAGCGGCGGTGGGTGAAGCTCCCGGAGTCACAGGGCTCCAGGCTGACCGTCCCCGCCAGCCAGTCACTGTCCCCTCTGAGCCCAGAGGCCTGGGTTCCCGCCCCAGAGTGTTACGGGGATTAGAGGCCCCAACTGGCAAAGTGAGGGGCAGAAAACACCCCCCAAGTCTGGGGCAGCTGGTGGGCCCGGAACCAAATCAGCTCCAGCCCCTGTCCAGCCGCAGCCGGCACAGGGGACCTGACCGACACCTGGCGAGGGGCGAGGCGTGGAGTGGGGGTTGGAGGAGCTGGGCCCGTGACCTTGAACAACTCCCCGTCTAGTCGGCTCCCAGCCCACTGGCACCGGCCACCCCACGCCACCACGGGGGCAGTGGGCAGGTCAGAGGCCGCAAGGCCCTCCCAGGTGGCCACGCGCCTGTGGCCAGTCCCAAGGACAGCAGGGAGGCTCAAGGCTGAAGGTGAGGCCGAGGAAGCAAAGATGGGACACGCTTTGGAGACGCCACATCCAGCTTTTAGAGAAGACAGAGTAAGAACTGGGGGACCCCCCCCCACCAACATGGGGCCCTGGGTCCCTCTCCTTGCCTTGACTCTGTTCCAAGCGGAGGTACGCATTGCTCTGCGCCTGGGAACCCGCCCCTAGGTGAGTGGTCCTGCAGGAAGGACTGGGCAGGTGGGCGCGCGTGCCCCTGTCCAACCTGAACGTCCAGGTGACGGCTCGGGTGACATAATGGGTCCACTACTTCCAGAAGTAATCAGTGTGCCTGCAAGCCCAGGGAAGGGGGACTGTAAGGTGCACGCCAGACCCCTCCTCAGGAGTCCCCGTGGGCAACACTGTGTCCAGGGCTCAGAGCCACCCAAGGCCTCCGAACAGACCTCTGGGCACCAGTGGCAGCTGCATAATGGACTACGGGCACCTCATTGGGTACTGGGTACTGCGGTTGCCCAGTTTCCCTGGGAGGTTGGGGCAGGACCCCTGACAAAGTCACCCTCCTCGGCTTCACCCAGGCCCTCAAGTCCCCTGCTGGGCCTTGTCCCAGGTCTTGTCCGGGGCCTGCTTGCGGCAGGATGCTGCGGAGTCCCCATGAGACTCCCCGCGCTGGGGGTCTCCCCCACTGAGTGCCCACCCACCCCACCCCCGTGCTCTGTCCCAGCACGCTGTCCTGCGTGGAGCCCAGACTCTCCTTTGTTGCAACAGCCTTAAAGCCTTCCTTGAGTTTTCTATATTTCTAATTAATATTTCTGAGCTTTCACAATAAATACCTTAATCAATAAATACCTTAATCTCTAATGTCACAATCATTTCACCTTCACTGTCCCCACCCCTAGGGTTCCGCTGTTTGTGAGGCCCAGAGCAGAGGGCTGGGAGGGAAGTGGACCACCCCAAAGCCTGCTCCCTCGCGCCCCTGTCCCTGTGCATCACCTGCCAGGCCCCCGGGTAGAGCTAGCTCCGCCGTGAGAAGTTTGTCTGCCTTTGCTTCCTCCCTGCATTCGGTGGCCAGCCGTTCATTCGCTCATGCATCGTAAGCCTTGGCTCAGCCTCTACGGTGCAACTTAACTTCTGTGTAAACATCTGGCCACGAGGCCCGTTGTGTGAGGCCAGACGGCATGTGCCTGTCCCTGCAACCCCGTCTCCGGCCAGCTGAGTGCAGCCGCCCCTCCCCCGCTCACGGTTCAGATGGGTTGGGAGGTGCGGAGGGTGACTCACAATCACCTAGCTCCTGCGATGGGCCAGGCATCCTGGCCTGGTTGGTCATCATGGCAGAGACCACAGTCACAGTGAGTGGTCCAGGGATGGGCATGGGACCCCTGAGAGTGAGCCCCGGGATCCTTGCTGATGGACAGCCTTGCCACCCTGGGGGAGGTCTCTCCAAAGATGAGGCCAGGCAGGAGCCAAGCTCCACTGACATCCTTGGAGCTCCTGGATCCAAGTGGTCCTGAAGCTCAGCTACCAAGGCTAACAGATTTCCTGGCATGCATGCGTGGGTGAGAGGCAGTTCAAGCCATAAGTGTAACTTAATGAAACAAGCATTTTTTGAACCTTGGCACAGTGGTGCTCAATTTCAGATATTCTTGAATTTCATAGTGAGAAATCAGTGGCATTTTACAAAATCATTGAATCTCTCAGAGAAATGACTTGTCACGGGTCACATATTAACACAGGGCAGCCTTTTCTGGCCAATCCCCTGGCTCCACCCGTCAATATCCCTTCCTCAGAGTACTATCTGGAGAATTCCACCTGGCCTGAAAACTGTTCACACCTGGGGGCAAAAGCAAATCTCGTGTCTGCTGCAAAGCAATACCTTTCGCCCCGGGCCCATTAACTGCATTACAGGAGGGGGATTTTCAAGAGACGATAAAAACCTGAAGTGATTGCCCTTGGCCTGCCTCTATTGCTGTGGCTCATTCTTTGCATTTTAGGTAAGTGTTGGGAGGGAGGGAAAGTCATCTGCCTCTCCCGTCTCGGGTTCTCTGGCTGGGATGCTATAAATGAGACAGGCACAGAGGGACTGACAAGAGAGAAACAGGAATCCCTAGCCCATGTATTACACGTGGAACTTGGGGGCACCTGGGGGTGAGTAACTCACAGAGGAGGCTCAAACTTGAACTGATGCGCCATCTCATGCTAAAACAAGAGAAAGGGTTTGGGGGCTTCTGGCAGGGGAGAGAAGTGACAAGGAGGTAACCCGGATCCAGCTCCTGGATCCAGCAGTTCCTGTGCAATGGCAGGAATGGACACAGTGCAGGTTTTCTGTGATCCGAGCAGACAGGGTGAAGGAGGAGTCCTGGAGCCCTCGGTGGCTTTTCAGGCTTTTATTGGGATTTTACTGGGTACACAGCAGGCAGGGATGCCGGGGGGTGGTGGAAGGCTGGCAGGCCTCCCAGCCCCCAGCAAGTCTTCACTGTCTGGGCTCTGCGGCCTGCTCTGCTGGCCTTGTTCTCTGCTGCTCTCGTGGTTCTGGCGTCCCCGTGACGCCGCCCTTAGAAGCGCAGCCTTAGCCCAGGTGAATCCACTTACGCACGCCCACACCCCACTCCAGGCGGGAGGGCAGAAAAGCCTGATACTTTTTCACTACCCTACATCCTGAAACTACCCCTGGACATATAATTACATGGGCTGGTAGATTTCTGTGTGCCCGCGCATGCGTGCATGCGTGTGTGTGTGTGTGTGTGTGTCTGTGTTCATGGTTAAATAGGGGTGTCTAGTCACGTTGGCTGTGTGGGTTCCAGTCTGTGTCTCCAATGATGACTTGAGAGGCCTCCAAGGCTGGACGGGGGGCGCCAGACACTCAAGGAAGGACCGATCCAGTCTCACAGAAGCCCTTCCCAAAACTAGAAGTAGCCTGCTCCAGATTGTTGAACAAGATGCCAGAGCTTTGCAAGAACATTGTTAAGAAGACAGAGAGAAGGGCCTCTCCTGATGGCACAGGCAGTTGAGCACCGCGCTGTGAAGCTGTCCGCAGCCTCTGCAGCGCCGGTTTGATCCCGGCCGGCCGCCGGTGAGGGTCCCACATGGCACGGCAGACCTCTCCTGTCTCGCCCGCTGCTCCCCTCAGCAGTGCATTCATCAGTCTGCCTGTTCTGCTCCCCGCTCTGTCTCTGGTGAATCCTCTCACCCTCCCGCGCATCTGGCCTGTACCCCGGTTCTTATATAAATAAATAAATCTTTAAAAAAAAAAAAAGAAGACAGAGAGAAAATGGCAGACCAGCATCCCTCATGGCATCCTGCCCACTGGATCCAGCAATCAATGCAAAGAAGAATGGAACATGAAAACATGAGCTTTTTTCCAGAAATGCAAGGTTGGTTTAATATATACATCAACTTTATTCACTTTCTAAACAAAAGAAAGGATTTCTAAAATCATATGATTTCAATGGAGGCGGGCAAAACATGTGACCAAATTATTCATGACACCGTTGTCTTTTAATTTGCAGCAACTTAGAAATAGAAGGAAGCGGCGGAAGGCCCCCAGCTAACCTCACGGAGGAGGGGACGCAAGGCCTGCCTGGAGACGGGCCCTGGAGGCTGTGGCCTGTCTCTCTCGGGCATGTGGTGGTCCCTGCGAGTCCCCCAAGGAGTCTATAAACGCCCCAGGCCTGGCCCCAGGGGGGTCGGAATAGTTCTTGCTTTGAATACGGTCCAGGAAGCCTGGATTCAGGGCAGGGTTGCCCCCAGGCCACCAAGGGCGCCCAGTTATTTTGAAGCAAATTGGGACTGAGTTTCCTGCGAAGGCTTGTTCTGTTTAGAAAATCAGAAAACAGCATTTGAGGACAGATTCTTGGCTGGCCTGAGGGGCTGCTAATCCCCAAGCCTGGCCCTGGATGCTGGGGGAGGGGGGGTGCTGGCTGCCAGATTCTCAGTGTGGATTGGAGGGGTGGGGGCGCTGGGCTGGCTGAGAGTGAAAGGCTTCAGCCCAGACCCCTTTGATGCCCAAGTTAAAACTGGGGGGGGGGGGGCAGGGGAGGGGCAGCAGGGCCGCCAGACCATTCCCACGGGGAGGGGTGAGCGGGTGGAGTTCAGGAAGGGGAGTCTGGCTGGGCCCCACCAAGCTCACTCGCCCAGGCCCCCTGCTGTGGCTCAGGGCCTTACCTGAACCAGGTCACTCCTTCCCGATGGCAGCTTCTCCTGAACTCCCAGGAGAGAAGGGGGCGCTCAGCTGCCAGCTCCCCAGGCCCTTTCTGGCTTCCAGCACCTGTCACACCAACTGGTAGACGGTCCCGGGTCTGGCTGCCCTCCTCCTGGCGCCTGGCAGTGCCCCAGGGCTCCCATCTTCACCCCACCCCAAACTCAGAGTGCAGCACAGATGAGCATGTGGGAAAGAAGCCTCAGCCAGGCCAGACTCAGCCCCACGCCCGGGCAGCGCGAAGACAGACTGCAGGTTTGCAGCCAGCAGCGCTGGGCCGCGGGGCTGCTGGGCTGACGTCGAAGCCAGGGTCAGCTGCGGACCCTCAGGAGCTGGCCACCCCATAGCCCTGGGAAAATTAGCACAGGCAGCCTGCTGGTCAGCAGCACAGCGCCCCCCAAAACCCACCTCTGGCCGGCCGAGGTCCGCTGGAGGAAGCTCTCTTAGTAGCCTGGGGAGAGCCTCCCCATAAGCCACAGTTTCCCCCCAAGACAGCCAGGAGCACCCCAGTGGAGCAGCGGGGTGGGATTGCTGTGACCCAGCAGAAGCACATGCCCTGGGAGCCGTGGGGGGCTTGGCAAGGGCGTGGTGGAAAGCTTTTATAGGGTGAGGGTGTGTGTGAGGAGAGCTGGGTCTGAGGAGGCGGAGCCTTGCTCCAAATTGGGTGCTCTCAGGACGGGTCTGTGAGTCCATGATGGGTCTTGACAATCTTGTCTAGAGAGCGGGGGCCCCTTGCAGGATTGTGGCCCCTCCCCCAGCCAGAGGCGCCCCATCTTCCTCTCAGTCACTCCCAGCCCCCATTTCTGCTGTCAAATCACCCTTTTTATTTAAAGATTTATTTATTTATGCATACAGGAACTGGGGTGCAGGCCAGAGGTGCAGGGTGGGTGAGAGGATTCCCCAGAGATAGAGTGGGGAGCAGAACAGGCAGAGTGACGAAACACACTGCTGAGGGGAGCAGCGGGCGAGACAGGAGAGGTCTGCTGCGCCATGTGGGTATCTCCCTGGCCAGGGATCAAACTTGTGCCACAGTGGCTGGCAAGAGCTTCATAGCACCGAGGCTGTAACCCCCCACGCCCCCAGGGAGGCCCAAGAGGTGGCCCTTTTCTTACTCTCAAGCCCCTACCTCCTACAAGGCCCCGGGATGCCGGAGGCCTCTCATAATCCGGCAGATCCTCTGCCACGAAGGTCAACAAACACAGGCAGGGGGCTGGGCGCAGGCATCTTTGGGGAGCCATTTCCAGCCGCTCACCACGTGACCCCGGCGCCCTGCGGCCTGTCTGCGGCCACCACACTCTCTCTGTCCTGAGCGGCACCAATCCTCTAGGCCAAATGGGGTTTTAGGAGACCCCAGAGCCTGAGCTTCCAGAGGGGCAGTGCTGGGGGTGGGAAGCTCACCTGTCAGAGAACTGAGCTTTGCACACGGCTTCAGGTTTGCAAAGTGCTTTCCCCACGCGCCAGGCAGCGAGCAGAAGCTCACCCATCACGGGGTTTTCAACGACTCCATCCACCAGCGAGAAAACAAATCCTCTGCCCCCTGCAGAGGCCAGCCGAGGCGCCAAGTACTGTTTCCTTGACCAGAGCCTCAACCCGCACCTGCGGCTCAGAGCCGGGGCCCACCGTGGCCAGGACACCGCTGGCCGGCGGCGCTGGCCCATCTGCTCTTTTGAGAACAAGGGAAGGAAATAGAAGGTCAGCCAGCTGCCGGGCCCGGCCGGGGCCTCACCTGAGCCTTGGCGGTTTCCCGCAGCCCCACGTGACCCCGGAGCCGCTCACAGCGACAGGCCCGCTGGGGCTTCCTGTCGGGCTGGGCCACACTTGGCTCTCACGGAGCTTCTAGAAGAGGCGGGTAGATTTCAGGGGGGCTTCCAGAGCAGTAACCGCCACTGGCAGGCCGTCCAGGGGATCCTGGGCCAGCTGCCCTTCCTGTTTACCCCAGTCCTGGGGTTCTGATCACCTCGGGGGCCCGAGGTATAAGCTTTAAACGGGGTTCTGCAGTGGAAGCCCGGCTCTGCATTTTTTCCCCTAACACTTGATTTTTTTTTTTAGAGAGAGTTTTAAGTTTACAACAAAATGGAGAAGGAGGTGCGGTTGTCCGTGTGTCCAGCCGCCCCGCACACCTCCCCCATCGGCACCCCACGGAGGGGGCCTGTGTCACAGTCCATGAACTACCAGGACGCGCCATGATCACCCGGTGCCCACCTTGGTCACGGGGGCATCCTCAGTGACGTTTTCTGTGGGTTAGGCCAAAAGTCTGGTGACTGGTTTCCACCCTTTCACGCGGGGTGCGCTCGCCGCCCTCAGCTCCCTGCTCCACCTGTGCACCCGCCTCCCGCCCCCGCAAGCGCTCATCTTTTTTTTGTCTTATAATTTTGCCTTTTCCAGAATATCACAGGGTTGGCCTCGCTCACGAGCGGCCCTCCCAGGCGGCTCGGGTCAGCCGCCAGCGGTGCTCAAGGCCCCGTGCGTCCACGTCCTGAGCGCACCCGCCTCCGTGGGGCTGAGCGACGCGCCCGCGCTGGGCCCGGCTGCTTCACGCCCCTCCTGAGACGCCAGCGCCGCGTGGACGTCGTTCTCGACCCTTCCAGGTAAGCCCAGGAGCTCGACGGCGGGAGGTGCGTGAAGAGCCTGTGGTGTTTTATAAGAAACTGCCACGTGGCTTGGCTGGCATCCCCAGCGCAGCCCCGGCCCTCCCGCCGCGCGGCGCGTGGTGCGGTCAGGGCTCCCGGGGCGGCCACGGTCCCCGCGCGGCCTGTGTCTGCTCGTGACCCCCAGACGCATCTCCCCGACGACGGTGGGGGTGTCTTCACGCCCCGGTGCGTCCGCACGCGTGTGGTGAGACGTCTCTTAGGATCTGCGGCTGACGTGTTCTCCCACCTGGCCAAACCTGTTTCCAGTTCCGTAAAGCGGCACAAATACGTAATATTATTTGTCACAGAGTCCCGGCCGCAGGCAGAAGTCACCCCAGGTAGCCCCCTTGAGGGCCAAAGGGATGCTCAGAGGCCGGGCAGTGGCGGGTAAAGAAGCCGCTGCCATCCCTGGGCGGGAGGCAGGGAGAGACGGTGTTTCTGGGGAGAGCTGGGAGCTGCCGCCGTGGCGGCCTCAGGCAGGGGCGCAGGGCCCGGCGGGCGCCCAGGCTGCAGCAAACGGGCAGTGGGAGGAAATGCCCCTCTTTCCTCCTCCTGACCCCCAGCTGCTGCTGCCCACTGGCCGGACCCCACCAGGCGCCAGAGGGACGCGCAGAACCCACCCCCAGTGGGTGGCGCCTGCCCCATCCTGAGGGGGCCGTGCGGTCGGTCACTCGTTCTTCCAACGAACATCC
The DNA here is from genome assembly GCF_014898055.3 of Talpa occidentalis. Classification (NCBI taxonomy): domain Eukaryota; kingdom Metazoa; phylum Chordata; class Mammalia; order Eulipotyphla; family Talpidae; genus Talpa; species Talpa occidentalis. The sequence goes on along the minus strand of NW_023601653.1, from coordinate 1,791,758 downwards.
GCCGGGCCCTGCTGGGTGCCAAGGGCTGCTCTAGTTGCCGGAGAAGAAAAGACACAAGTCCTCCCTCTCCAAGGCCTCGTCAGACCCCCGCCGGGCGGACGGAACTCGGCAGTAAAGAAACACTCAGCTGTGCTGGGTCCACGGCCGGGTCCAGCGCGAGGGAAAGGAAGCCGGGGAGTGGGGAGAGAGGGACGGGGATGATCCAGACAGTCCCAAGAAGGCCGGGGGCGGGGGGGTGGGGGGGGAGCCCCAGGCACACGCCTGGGTGGCCCAGGCCCTGCCCGGAGCCCTCTCCACCGGCCCTCCGGGCGCTCCCGGCGTGGCCCAGGCGGACCTGCTCGGCCCAGGACCCCGTGGGGCCCGACAGCGACCCCCTCCCCGACCCTCGCCACAGTTTCTGGGGCTGGCCGGTGGCTTCGCTCAGACAGGCACGAGGATGTGGCAAGACGCCTCATCCTGGGACAGACATAAATATTTGCACAATTGCATTTCACAACCCTATTCCCTAAACACAGAACTTCAATCATGGCCACCGTCCCCGCCCCCCACCCCCAAGCCGGCCAGCGCCCCGCAGGCGGGCTCCGGTCCAGCTTCTGATCCTGCCGGAGGATTCCTGGTCCAGGACCACCCCCGCACCCCCCACCCCTCCATCCCCCGCGCCCCCCAGGAGCGTCTGAGCAGGGGAAGCCTTTTTAAATGCAGGGGGAGAGAAGGGCCTGGACACTCTGGGGGTGGGCGCTGGGTGGGGCTGGGGCGCGGGTATTCCTCCAGGACAGGCCTTTCCAGGGCTCGGGGTTCAGGGGTCACTGGGAGGGTTTAAGGCCCGAATTCCCCGGCCCCTCCCCAGACCCTATGTTTCTGGGGTGGAGGCTGAGAACTGGCTTTTCTAATAAGTTTTGGGGCGGGACCCAGGAGGTGGCGGGGCCTGGCTCTGGGAACCACAGTCCTGGCTCCGCAGCTGCTGGCCTCCCCAGAGCCCCCCAGAGCCCCGTCCCCCCTCGGTGCTTGGCCGGCGGGGCGGGCGGGCGGGTCTGGGCGCAAGTCCCGGGGCGCGCGGGAGTCGGTGCCGGAGGCGGCCGGTGGGCGCCGGGCCGCGGGGCGAGGGCCGCGCTCTGCGGCGGGTCTGCCAGCCCAGCGGGGTGACCCCGGGCCCCCCCACCCCCGCCCCGTCCCCCGGGCGCCGCCCACAGCCTGCGCAGCGCGCCCGGGCGGGGATCGGGAGGGCGCCCCGGGGCGCGCTCGGGCTCGGGCGCGCGCCCCCAGGGCCCGGGGCGGGGCGTCCCCGCGGCTCGCGGCGTCCCCGGCGCGGGGTCCCGGGTGGCCGCGGCCCGCGGGGCGCCCGGCGCGGCCGGGGGCGGGGGCGGCGGGCGGGGCGGGCGGGGCGGCGGGCGGAGCCTCGGGGTCCCCTCCCCCTCCCCGGCCGGCTCGGGCTCTGCGCGGCGGCGGCGGCTCGGGGATCGGGACCAAGGTGAGCGCGGCGCGGGTCGGGGCGCCTGGCCGCGGGGGACGGGGGCGCCGGGTGGCACGCGCGGGCCTGCGCGGGCGGGGCCGGGCGGCGCAGGGGGTGGCGTGCGCGCGCGCCCGTACCGTGTGCGCGCGTGGCCGTGTGCGCGCGTGGCCGTGTGCGCGCGTGCCCTGTGCGCGCGTGTCCGTGCGCGCGTGTCGAGTCGAGCGCGCGGGTCCGTGGGGCGGGGTCGGGGCCGGGCGGCCGCCTGGCCGGGGATCCGGCCCCCTCCATGCCGGGTCCCCCGGGACCCCCAGCGCCTCCCGGCCGGCCCCCAGCCGCCCCCCCACCCCCGCGCTCCGTCCCGAGTTTCCCGGTCTCCGCGGGTGGGTCTCGCGTGCTGGTCCAGCTGCGTCCAGCCCCCTCCCAGGCCTGCCTCCCCCACTGCCCTGCAGCTTGGGGCCCACCCCCTTGCCACTGCCCCCCTTAATAGAGCAAACAAAGATGGTTGAGGGAGGGAGACCCCTCCTTTCAGAGTCCAGCCCTGGCCCAGCCTGGGCCCCACCCCTCTGGCCTCTAGCCTGGGCCTCCTGCCACCTCCCTGTGGGCAGCTGGTTCTGAGGGCGGTGGGGCTGGCTTGGGGCAGCTCCCTCCGAGGGCCGAGATGGGGGCTGGAAGCTTGCAGGGCTGAGCCGGGGAGCCTGCGGGCTCCCCCCATAGCTGGCGCACCTGGCAGACCTCCTGGGGGGTCTGGGCCCCCCCGGCAGAATCAGGTCCCGTCAGCCCTGGCCTCTCCAGCAGGGCCCCAGGCTTTCTGCATTCTCCCCAGAGGAGCCAGGGCGGGGGGAGGGCCCCTGGCCTGTGGACACAGGGTCCGGTGGCGCCCGTCCCACCAGGCCACTGCCCGCTCCAGCGGGTGGCTGCAGCGAGGACCGGGTGGTGCCGACACCACACAAGTGTTTGGTAACACTCCTGGAAAAAACGTGGCGGTGCCCAGAGGCCACTCCCTGCGTGGCATCTGGGGCCACAAATTTGCTCCCCTGACCCTCAGACCCCTGCATCAGGGCTGCCGGGGCCTCCCCTGGAGGGTGAGCTCGGGGCTCTGGGCCGCGGGCTGTCCTAGCTACAGGCCCATTCCCAGGACCCTGCCCTGACCTCTGGCGGGGGTGCAGAATCTGCATTTGAACCCCCCACCCCATGGTGGTCTGGGACAGCGGACAAGCTCCTATAGGTCCCTTTGGCTGGCAGGCAATAGGGTGAACCCAAGAGGGGCCCATCTGAGGGACCCCGGTATTGCCGTGTCCCTGGCGGGCTACCCCCTCTCCAAGCCCAAGCTCCCATCGGTCAGTGGGAGGTTATTAGGGCCTCCCAAGGGCTTTCTCACCACATGGTCTGGGGTCCTGAGCCCTTTTTTAGATTGTGTCTGTGTTTCAGGGTCAGGGGAGGTTGGGGTCGAGGCAGGCAGACAGGGTCGGCACCCCAGCGCCATCCCTGGCGGCCGTGTGGCCCCAGGAAGTCACTCGGCTTCTCAGGGTCTCTGTTTCCGCATCTGAAGACTGGGAATCGCAATATTACCCACTCGTTACGGGCGCTCGGGGGCACCCGAGGGGCACCCGCCATGGCAGGGCTTGGCTCTGGGCTGCCGTCCGGCCACAAGGACAGTTGCGTGGACTGGATTCCTCACAGGCAGGAAAGCAGTCCGCTCACCAGTGGGTTTGTGTTTCTAGTGGACAGCTCAAGAGGCCCAGGGACAGCCAGGCAGCATGGCCAGGGAGGTCGGGGGGCATTCTGGGGCAGCTGGGGCAGCTCTCGGGAGCTAACACCCGGGGTGCCTCCCAGGGCCATCCTGCACGCGGGAGGGCCGAGTCCGGGGGCCAGACAGGGAGGAGAGGGGCCCGCACCTCTCCAGGAGCCAAGCTCGGTGCTTGGTGGACGTGACCATCGCTGGGTCCGGCGGGAGGCAGGCCCCGCCACCCGGGCTGGCCAGAGAGGGACAGGGAAGGCCACTCGCTCTTCCGCCCCTCGCACACATGCTCTCTGCTCCTGGCAGGCACGGGGACCCAGGGAGGCCGCGATGCCCGTGAAGAAACGGGGCGGCCTTGTCTGGTCAGACGGTGGCACCCCTGGTCCTCGGGCAGGGTCATCCTGAAGCCGAGAGGTTCCAGCCGTCCCCCACAAGAGCTGGGAGGTGTGACTCGAGTCTTGGGCTGTTTCGAAGGTGCAGGTTGTGGAACAAAGAGGTGACTTCCTGGCGACAATACAGCCTTTCTTTTTTTCTTTTAACCACATCCCTCTTTTATGTCTCAAGGCTGAATCCTGGCGGGGGAGCACCTAGCGGGATGGGGGCTTTGAACTCTGAGTGTGAGCACAGGGCTGGTGACTCCCGAACCCCTCGCTCTCGGGGGAGCAGGCTCGGTGTTGGTGCAGCCCACAGGGCTTGGTGCCCTCCGCTCTGGGTGGCCGGGAGGAGGGCCCAGCGGGGCCCGGGGAGGGCTGAGAAATCAGGGTGTCCCGGAGTGGGGTCCACCTGCGGCAAATCCCAGCAGCACTCCTTGGTGACTGGTGGCTGCGGGAAAGCCCCCGGCCCCCCCACCCCACCCCGGGCTCCTGGCCTCGCCTCTCACCGCCGTATGACCTGGCCAGTGCTGAACCTGCCAGCCTCAGTTTCCTCATCTGGAAAGTGGTGAAATAGGGGCTGTTTGTTGTGAGGACGCTGAGGCCCCTTATAAGGAGGCCGGGACTGTGCCTCTGTCGCATCGCGCCGGGAACGGGCTCTGGCTGGGCCAAGCCGTGGTGCAAGAGTGGACGTCCTTGCCTCACGCTGGGTCTTAAAGGAGACGCTGTCAGGTTTTCACCGTCGGGTGTGGCGTTGGCTGTGGGTTTGCAGTGTGGGGTCTTTATGGTGTTTTTATTATGGTCTTTATTATGAGGTCGCTTCCTTCTCTCCCCGTTTTATTAAGAGGTGTTAACCCAGGTGCTGGGTCATGTCCGGGCTCTCTGCACCGGCTAACGGGTTGTGCGCTTGTTGTCTTTCTTTGGAGGTGTGGTGTGTTACGCTCATTGGTTTATGTGCATCGAACCATCCTTGCATCCCTGGAATAAATCCCGCTTGTCATGACGTGTGGCCCTGCCCGTGTTTTGGTTGGTGACTTCGGTTTGCTAGTGTTTTGTTGCGAGTCTCGTGTCTCCCTCTGTCAGAGACCTGGTCGGTAACACGTGCTGCGGTGACAGCCTGTGTGCTGAGCTTGTGCCAAGCGGGCCTGGCGTTGGCCCTGGGGTCACCATCAGTGTGGGCAGTGATGTTCGTGTTGGGGGTGGCAAGAGAGCTACAGTGATGAGATGGTGGGGGGCCACTCAGCGCCTGGCAGAGGGAACCGGGTACCTGCTTGCCTCTGGGGAGGGCACAGGAGACCGAGGTGGGTGTGCTGTCACATCATCACTCACTGTCCACACACCGCGGGGGCTGCCGTCTTACCGGGTCCTGGCCCTGGGTCCAGATATCCCAACTTACTCCTCCCAGCCGGCCTGGAGGGGATCCTACTATGCCCAGTTAACAGATGGGCACACTGAGGCTGCGAGAGGCCCCCCTGGGTGCCCAGAGACACCAGCAGCCAAGGCAGGCTGGGGCCGCGGTCTCGGGAAAGGGGCACTCAAGCCCGACTCCACCCACCACAGACGAGCCAGAAAGGTCACCAAGCCACACTGTCACCAGTGTCCCCAATATCTTGGTGGGCCTCCTCACCCCGCAAAGTCCTGCTCGTTTTCCAGAATGTTCTTAAGGTTTTACTTTCTGTGCCATCCACTGGGTCAGCTAAAGGCTATTTATTTCTGTCTTCCAAAAGCGGTTCCTTTAGCAAAACCGACGTACCTGGAACCCAGGCCAGAGGCTGGGGACGGGGGCAGAGGCCCCAGGCTGGAAGGGCGGGCCCAGCCCAGCAGCAGGAGTCCCGCGTTGGGATCCCGGTTCCGCCGCTCACGCCTCTTTTGACCTGAGGGCCTTTCTGCACCTCAGTTTTCAAATCTGCAAAATGGACATTTTGATTTCTACCCTCCCGAGCTACCCAGGGGCCGGTCAGGGAAAGCTATGAAATAAGAAGCCGACCTCTGTGCAGCCCTGGGCTTGGCTGGACAGCAACCACCTTCCTTCTCGCATGCCCAGACACCAGCCCTCTCCCCTGGGCCCAGACAAATGCCCCCCTGCTGGCTCCAAGGTCGCACAGCTGGCAAGAGGGACTGAAAGCCAGCCACTGAGGCTGTGGCTGGGCAGGCGTGCACCCCTCCTGATTACGCCAATGACGGGGGGCTCGCTGCCTGGGACCGTTAGTCTCAGAGGTGGGGGGCGGCGGTGATGGTCCTGGTTCAGCAGACTCCGCGTGGACAGGTAGGGGGCAGAAGATCTTGGGCTTGGCTTTGACTGTGCTGGGTTTGAGGTGCAGGGAGGCCTGTCCATGGGCTTGTGGGGCGGGCAGGTGAGGGGCCCCCGGTTCATCATCACTCACAGCCGTGTCCAGCTCACCCCTCCCAGAGACCGAATCTGAGGCTGAGAGAAGAGGGGCCTCTTAGCACAGGAGGGTAGACAGGAGGTGTCAATAATAGCTACTGATTTGATGGTGGCATTCAAGTCCCTCAAAAGAGAGTTTCTGTGCAGAAGGGGCACTGGCAGACCCTGCATTTACATGAGGGTTCTTGTCCCCCATCAAGAGGGTTACTAGTTTCATTTTAAAAACAGGCTCTGAGAATGCGATGGGCCTGCCCAAGGTCACAAGGGCGAAGGGGAAAGCCAGGAACACTTCCTGGAGGAGGCAGCAAAGTCACTGAGCCGGCGGGAGGGGACATCTGTCCCCCTGCTGGCCCGGGGGGAGAGGGCTGGTGTTCTGGGTGTGCGAGGAGGAAGGTGGGCACTGTCCAGCCACGCCCAGCGCTCAGCACGGGGGAGTGTGGGTGAGGCTCTGGGTCCTTCTGAGCTGAGCTGGCCGCAGTCACAACGGGGCAGGAATGAACTGCCTGGGCTCCTGACCCCACCCGCACCCCACCCAGCCACTTCCTCCTGTCCGGGCAGGAAGGGGTGCTCTGCAGGCTCGACATTGCAGACACCTTCCTGGGGACTGCTGTGTGAGCAGTGATAAAATATTTATCAGAGACGCGGGCAGCTGGGCTTCCCTGCGCGCACAGCCGGGGCAGCTCCCACCTGGGCCTGCAGCCTCGAGTCCCGCTGAGTCACGGAGGAGCCAGCGCCCTCGCCCCTCTTGCCCCTGGGCCACGTGGGTGCCTCCTAATGTGGGAGCCATTCGGCTGCCTGCAAGGCTGGGGCAGCCGGCGCGGTCTATGCTGAGGGGTTCAGAGCTCACCCAGCGGAAGTGGCCACGGCCAAGGTCACTGGCAGCGGAGGCCAGTGGGCCGGGATCCCCGCACCCATCCCTGCAGGGTCCCACCTCCTCGGGCGGGCGCAGGCGCCTGACCAGGTAGGTGCTCTGGCGACTCCGGAGACGCGGAGGCTCGGAGCAGGGGCGTGGCGGGCCGGGCTCGGGGTGGCCCAGGCGGGAGCAGAGGGCTGTCCCTAGTCCGCCTGACTCCTGTCCCCGACGTGCTGCTGGGACGCGGAGCTGCGACTTCAGATTTGTGCTTTTGACTTTCAGAGTAACAGCAACAACAAACACAGCAGCAGATGGCTCCTGGCTGCCGGCGCGTGGCGTGGGAGGGAGCGGGGACAGCGCCGACGCCTTTGTTCACTCATTCATAAAACGCGTCCTGGGCACACGCGCGGCCAGCTCCAGGCCCCCGGGGCAAACGTCCACACGGTGGGGCCCTCGGGCCCCGAAGGCCTGGCCAGCGCCTGCCCGCCCACGTGCGAGTGACCTCCCGCCGCCGCCCCGCCTCTCTGGACCTCGGTGTCTGATGTGTAAGTTGGGGAAACGTCCTCTCGGAGGAGGTTCACCCGTGGATCCCTGCTCTCCCTCGCACCCCACCTCACCCCATAGGCAGGGATTGGCTGGGGGCGTCCGGCTTTCCCGGCCTTGTGGTCGGCCTGGGAAGTGCCGGGGCCTGCCGGTCCGCTCGGCCAAGGTTTGCCAAAGTGCTCAGTCCTGAGGGGCAGCTGGGCAGGAGCACGGCAGTACGAGAGGGCGCCGGTCTCTCGCAAGCTGCCATGGGAACCCTTAGGCGGCGGGTCCACTCTGAGCCCCAAGCCTGCCCCCCACCACGTGCTCCTGCTCTGCCCTCCCCTCTCCCGGCCTCCCATGATGTCCCTCTGCCTGGAAGCCTTCCCTGTCCTTCACCTGGGCTCCCGCTGGTTCTTCAAGCCCTGCTGGAAGGCACCTTCCTCCTCCAGGAAGCCCTCCTGGCTGCCCTGCACTCACACCAGGGAGGGCAGCCCCTGGAATGTGAGCACCTCCGGCTGGATGGTGTTTCCTGCAGTCAGCTCAAGGGCAGGCGCTGCCTGATTCACCTCTGGGCCACGCTCAGCAGGGGGCTGGCGCAAAGAGGGCCCGGAGAGCCCTGGGAATGAGCAGGAGAGCAGGTGAGCGAGGACTCAGGCGTAGGAGGGGACAGGAGAGAAACTGCACACGTGTCCCACATATGATTCGTGCTTCTGGAAGGGTCTCGGCAGAGGGGCCTCTTCACCTCGACCTTCAGAGACAGCAGGCGGCTGTCTTCAGCTGGCCAGTGGGAAATCAGGGCTTCCAGAGCCGGGGGGGAGGCCATGGGGGGTGCCGGGCCCTGGGTGGATGCCGACACACCCTGTGCCTGACCTCCCGTCCAGCATTTCTCTGTCGAGGAGGCTTGCAGGCTCGCCGGGGTCTCCATGGCGCACGACAAAGCTGGCGGGGTCCCGGAACGGGCAGCCCCTTCCCCAGTGCTCTCTGCTCTTCTGACTCGCTAGGATTTCCCAGAGTTTCTAGAGTCCCTCCCTCTCCGAATGTACATAGTAACCCGGGCCCTCGCTGCTGCAGAGGCGGCCTCTGCCCACCGGACGCTCAGCCAGGGAGAGGCAGGCCTTTCCACCAGACCGAGCCGGCACAGCCGCGTGGCGGAGGCCGCCAGGACACAGACCAGGTGCTGGAGCTGGCCACCTTCCCGGAGAGGCCAGAGGTGGCCCCAGGGCTGGTGAGAGGGTATCTGCTGGAGGGTGGGCTTTGAGGGAGCAGGCGTGCCGAGGCCTGTGAGCACAGAGAGGCTGGAGGCCTGGGCCAGGGCGAGGCCAGGGCGAGGCCAGGGCGGCACGAGAGCTCGGGGCACTAGGCAGAGGCTCGATGAAGGCGGGCACTGGTGTTCACGCGCCGCCAGGGGCTGCTACAGCTACACTCATGCACTCATTCAACAAACACTGCCCCAGGGGACAGTGCCTGGCACTCTGGGGGCAAAGGCTGATGCAGGCCCGTGGGTCGCAGGGTCAGGTCTAGTCCACTTCGGCTGCTGTCCTGCTGAGGGGCCTTGGGCAGGTTGCGGGGCCCCTCTGGGTCTCAGAGGGCCCGTCTTGGAAGCGGGCAGAAGCATCTGCCCCGTGGCTTGCGGTGCAAGTGTCAGGCCCTGGATACACCCGCACTGGTCCACCTGAGCGGGGCCTCGCCCAAGCGGAGCCCGGGGAGCCACGGGAAATGGGTGCGGCCGACAGAAAGGAGAGAATCCGAATCCAACAGGGGGCTGGTCCAGTGTGCGTCCTGCCTGTGCCAAGCCTCATGACTCCCCAGGCAGCCCCCAGGCTGCCCCCTCTGAGAGCTCAAATGCGCAGGGAGTCCTGGGGGACCCCCACAAAGTGGGCCTGGACCAGCCTAGCTCCTGTGCCAGCCTGGCTCTCGGCCCCTGCCAGGGCCCACCTGGAGTCTCAGATGCCCGCTCGGCACAGGGTAACCGGCACGATGAGCCAGGAGAAGGAGCGGGTGGGCACTGAGCACCTGGTGGGCAGGGCTGGGCACTGGCTGCTGGCCCTGGGCAGGGTCAGGCTAGAATCAGCTTCCACACTCGCGCCAGGTGGTTCCCCTTGGGTCAGGGCCGGTGATCTCGACGCCACTCTGCCACCAGTGGGTTACAGCTTGGGGCGCAGGAGCAGCACCCCAGCGCCACACTCTTACCTCAGCCTGTGCAGAATGGGTATGACTGCCTCTCCCCAGCATCGAGGCAGGCGAGGCCCAAGGAGACAGGCCTAGGAGGGCAGCGCATGCCTGGACACTCACCCAGAGGACCCACCCTTCCCCAACTCAGCTTTGAGAAATGGCACCCCTCCTGGCAAACCCGGTGCCTGCTGGCGCAGGCAGCACCCCGGGCAGGGGAAACCCCGTTTAACTCTAACTGTGCTCCCAGGCGTGGGGTCAGGAGCCTGGTGGCAGAGGAGCAGGCGCTGGGCTCCGGGGGGGCCCCCTGCCGTGCAGAGGGGTGTGTCCCTGCGGCTGTGGTGGGAGAAGGTGTGGTCATGTGCCCCTCAGAGCCGTGTCCGGAAGGCCAGCAGGAGGCGGAGGCCCAGCGGCTGGGAGGCCACACAGAGGGGGCCTGCTCAAGGCGGCCACCGCCGAGCTTGACCTTGAGTTTGACCCGCCTCACCCCCAGCGTCCATGCAGGAAAGGCAAGCTTGGCCACCTTCCCCGGCTGGGAGCTTGCTTGCTCGTGGCGGGACTGAACTAGACATCAGCGTATCCACCCGTCCACCCGCCTGTCCATCCATCCCTCCCCACCCATCTGTCCATCCACCCGTCCTGCCTTCCTTCCATCTCTCTCTAGCCATCCGTCCATCCATCCACCCACCCCCCGTCTACCGATCCATGCATCTGTCCCCACCCGTCTGTCCACCCACCCGTCTGTCCACCCACCCGTCTGTCCACCCACCCGTCTGTCCGTCCACCCGTCTGTCCATCCACCCGTCTGTCCATCCACCCGTCTGTCCATCCACCCGTCTGTCCACCCACCTGTCTGTCCACCCACCCGTCTGTCCATCCACCCGTCTGTCCATCCATCCTTCCACCCCCACCCGTCTGTCAGTCCTTCCTCCCTTCCGTCTGTCCACCCACCCATCCATCCACGTAGCCAGTCCTGCGCCTGCAGCGTGAGGGGAGGAGCAGCAGGTGACGCGCAGCAGACACTAGAAAGCAAAGCCCGGCGAGGCTCGGTTGTAAATAGGAGGCGTCGCTGGGGCCCCTGGGGTGGGGGCAGGAGGCTGCAGGCTCCTGGAGGGAAGGTGGCCCGGGGCCCTGGGGAGGCCTGCCTGGCACCCTCAAGGCCAGGAAAGCAGGGGCAGGAGTGGTGTGAGCAGAAAGAAGGTGACAGAGCAGCCGGGAGGGCCCAGGGGTGAGGGCGCCCCTTGCCGGGCACCTGGACTGCGCTTCCCAGAACCAGGTCCGCTGGGGAAATCTGGACCAAAGCAGGCCACGTGAGCCCTGGCAGTGGCACCCCACCGACAGGGGCTGCCCCCACTTTGCTGCCCCTGAAACGGCCACTTGCTGGCAGCCGCTCCCCCCCAGCATGGCCGCAGGCCCGGAGGAGAGCCCCCGCCTCAGCGCTCTGCCGGCTGCTCCACCCACTGCTCCTCCCAGAGGCCCGTGTGCGCCGAGGCCGGGCTCCCACGGGGTGTGCTGGGGTGCCCACCGCACCCCCCGGAGAGGCTCCACGCAGCAAGGCTCACCCCTCCCCGTGGGCAGGCCCTGCGCCCGCTTCCCAGGGCCCGCGGAGGCCATCACAAGCCGGCTCGGCACCCGCCTTGGCGCCCTGCGGTCAGCTTCCGGCCCGCGGGGCGCAGTGGACTCGGAGACGGCCTGGGCGGCTCCAGACCGAGTGCAAGGCTCCAGCCGCATCTCTCTGGCTCACGTTTGCTGTGGCTGCGGTTGGGCCATTACCGGGGCAGTTTGTTGGGGCGCTGTGCCCACCCTCCCAGGGTGCGGGGTCCTGGGAAGGTGCTCTCCCTGCAGATGGCATCACCCAGGTTGTGGGCCTCCAGAGGGAGCCGCCCCAGGAGCCGACAGCCACACACCCAGCAGGGTGGGCATCGCTGAGCTGGCACTAGTTTCCTCCTGGTGTGGGTGGGAGCGAGGGGGGCTCTGTGGGCGCTCCCCGAGAGGGAGGAAGGAAGAGAAGGCCAAACACCCCGTTCCCTGACTCCACCAGAAGAGGGTGCGGTCCCCTGCCCCTCACGGTCTTCAGAGGGCGGGACGGGCGGGGTACCCTTTGGGTCAGGGCCGGTGATCTCAACCCCACTCTGCCACCAGTGGGTTAAAGCTTGGGGCACAGGAGCAGCACCCCAGCCCCACACTCTCACCTCAGCCTATGCGGAATGGCCCCCAGCTGCCATGCTGGGCTTAGCTTCCACGGTGCGCCCAGGGGGAACTTGTCCCCGCTGGTAAAATGAGGACATGCCCCCTTCCCCGCCCCGTGTGCCCTGTTCCTCACAGAGCAGCCACGGGCTGAATAAAGACACGGAAGCTGGCACAGGGTGAAAGATTTGGCCAAGGTTAGTTCAATTCAGGGGCTGAGCTCAGGGCCTGGCAAATATTAGGTTCTCGAGAAATACTTATGAGTGAGAAGAAGCACAAGTGCACGTGGCCTTTGGCCAGCAAGTCCCTGTGTCCTCAGTGAAGGGAGCTGCAGATACCCCCGAGACAGGCCTGCCTACCTGTGTGTGCTGACGCCAGGAGCTGCGAGCCAGGCAGAGGCTAAGGAAAGAGCAGGTGCTCATGCTCAGGAGTGAGCCTTCTGGGGAGCACTGCCCCCCAAACCCGGATGTGTGCGTGTGGTGGAGTGGGCCTCATGGGAAAAAACATTGCTGGGCGGGGGCAATCTGAGCAGGGTATTGTAGGATGAATAGGAGTTGGCCAGTCAGCACAGGCTTAGGGGAAAGACAGAGTGAAGCGCAAGCGGTGAAATGAACTGGCCTCCAAAACGGCACCTTCACTGGAAGTCAGGCTCCACCTGCGTGTCCTGCTGGGAGGCTCCCGGCTCCCCTCCCTTCCCTTTCACACCTGTGCGCCGGGGGTCCTGCAGGGGCCTGCAGCCTGCATCGGCACTCTTACCCCTTGCCTCTAGAGAAATCCCTCCTGTCACCTGCTGTCAGATCTGGGGAAGTCCCTGTGAGTCTAGCCCAGGCTTGAAAGAGTCCCTTGAGGCCACCTGGCAGCCCCAACAACCAGGCAGAGACTTCTCACCTCCGCCCCCACCCATCAGCCACCCACACCAGGAACCACAGAGCAAGAGCCGGGCCTCAGGGCCTCTGTTACTCAGAGACAGACTCCACCAAAGGACATCCAGCCCTGGGGCAGGCCAGCGGCCAGAGAGGGCCAGAGGGGGCTCGAGGGAGAACAGGTGCTGTGCCACCCCCCCAGTGCCCCAGCCTCTGGGCTCGTGGGACCCTGATTCCTCTCTCTGAGCTTCCTATCTGAGTCCACACCCCAAAACCCCCACCGAGTCAGCAGGCATCCACCAGACACCTTAGGTAGGACAAATGAAATGGGGGGGACCCTCTTCAGTGAGGTGGTCATGGATGGCACACGGAAGCTCGTGCATCCTGGGGCTCCCGGCGGGTGAGGCCTCCCAGCCAGACGGAGAAGCTGAGGCTCCCAGGATACCGCTGAGCAGAGGAGGAGGACGTGGTGAGGACTGGGCCTGCATCCTGCTCTTGGGGACCAGCGGGTCCACAGACGAGGGGCTGCCAAGTTGGTGAGGGAACATGAGGACCCAGGCCAGACAGCGCTTGCCCAGGTCCAGTCGGCACGTCGGGTGGAGGGAAGAGTCCCCAGAGCCCCACCTCTCATGTCACATCCCTGGTCCTTTCCGCATGGCTGCACCCCACAGCACTGTCATCACCCCCATGTTCTCTGACGGTGGAACGGGTGGGAGGTGCTAGCTGGGCAGAGCTGGGGACTGGTGAGGCCTGGGGTAGGAAGAAGGGAGTGGGGGCAGAGTCCCCCCTGGAATCTGGAGGTCCCCCTCTAGTCCCCCTCCCGCACCCCCAGGCCTGCAGCCTGGTACCCACACTCCTCCCAGCCTTCAGACCCCCTTCTGGCCCTGCCTCCCCACCCCCGGTCTCCAGCTCTGGGCCCTGCTGTCCCGGCCCCGGAATGCCCTCTCCTGGGCTCTGGGGTGTGAGGTCCTGGAGGGACCAGCGTGGCCCCCACCCCGGGCAGACCTGGGGACAGTGACTGTGAGGGACAAGAGGAAGCGTGGGGTCCAGGGCCGAGGGTAGCCCCCTACTTGGCCCCTACTGGCTGTGCGACCTCGCTGTCTCCTCCAGAGCCCCCCAGTGGACAGTTGCGGGATTGCACAGCACCGGGGCGTCTGTGCTGAGGAAGGCCGGGTTGGGGGGCGGCGGGGGGGGGGGGGGGCACCCTCGTTGATGCTGGGATCAGTTGCCTTCTTGTCTGTCTGGTCTGTGCCCCCCGGGCCCGGTGGCCATGGCCATCCTGCCAGGGAATGTCCCTCTGGAAGGTCTCCAGAACTCCCCACGGCAGTGGGGCATGTCTTACGGCTCCTAGAACCCTCAACCCGTCGCATCCCCTTTCCTGACCCGCCCCCAGGTCTCCCCAGGGCAGGGGGGACCCCTGGGGACAGCCCTGGCGTGCAGCGGGAGCTCACCATCCTAGCAGGAGGGCAGCCTGAGCCTTTTCCCTGCTGGGGAAATGTGGGTGCTGTTCTGACTGGCAGCACTGCCCCGGGCAGAGGAGGGAGGACCTCAGCCCGCCCCCCAGATGTGCTCTGCCCGCCCTGCAGCCCTCCCCATCTCTAAAATGCACATCTGGGCTGCATGCGCTCCAGCAGCCTTCGAGCCTGGCTTCCTGTGGGGGAGAGTGGGGTGGGCAGGGCCTGGAGAGGCCATGTCAGAACCAGGTCACCCAGAGACCTGCCTTGGGAAGCCCCGATTCTTGACGCTCTTTCCTGCTTCCTTTATGGCGCGGACACGGCTCTTCTTGCACGAAAGGAGGGAGGAGGCTTTTGCTAAATGCAGGCTTGAGCCCCCCTCCACGGCCAGACCTGGTGTTTCATCTGGGAAAAGGGGGTGACGACAGCGTCGCCAGGCGGGGGCGCTAGAGGGCTGGTGCGAGGCTCCATCCCTGTGCTGACCTCAGCCGCAGCCTGACCATCATCTCTAGTGATCGTCCCCAGTGCCCCCCCGGCCCCCGTTGGTCTCCCCCATTTTCTTACGAGCTCAGTGGTGCATTTAGATGTTTGCGGTTGTTTGCTGGCCGGTATTCCAGGAACGCATGGGCGGGGCCTGCAGGTCCTGTGGCACCAAAGTCCCCCAGGGCTTGGCTGGTGGCAACGAGCAGGGACACTCCCCGCGGGACTTCGCACCAAGCGGGGTGGCCGCGTATCCCTTGTTCCTGCTGAAAAGCGGGGTCTCTGGCGTCAGGTGAATCCAGCCCAGCCTCCTACCAGCCCGACCCATCCACCCCTCTGAGGAGCCCTCAGCCCCTTGTCTGACACCCTTGCGGCCGCGTGTGATCTTGGGGTTCCTGTCGGGGTTTGGGTGATGATTCAGGGCGGGGGCAGAGGCCCAGGCCTGGAGAAACTGTTCCCAGATGCAGGGAGAGGCTTCCGGGAAGATCAGGCTCTGCATAGTGAGGAGTCCTGGAGAATCCCAAATCTCCAATGGGGATCTTTTTTTTTTTTTAAAGATTTATTTACTTATGCACACAAGAGCTGGGGTACAGGCCAGAGGGACGGTGTGGGGGGGGATGAGAGGACTCCCCAGAGACAGAGCGGGGAGCAGAACAGGCAGATCTACGGAAACACACTGCTGAGGGAGCGGCGGGGAGGCAGGAGAGGTCTGCTGCGCCGTGTGGGCAGCTCCCTGGCCGGGCATGGAACTCGTGCTGCAGAGGCTGCGGACAGCTCCATAGGTTGCGTCTGAACCCCTTGCGCCACCAGGGAGGCCCTGGGCCCATGGAATTCTTGCCAGAGACCAGGGCGACGAGCCAGGCGGGGGCTCACTGAGCCTGCAGGAGCCAGCAGGATTCTCGCTCAGACCGGACTCCAGCAGGCCAGAGGGAAGTCCAAGGTCCCCCCTGGGGGCCTCCAGCAGCGAGGGCTCCGAGGAGCCTGATGAAAGGTCAGCACAAAAGTCGCCAGTGTCCGCTGGGCCTGTGCCTGATGGAGCGCCGCGGCCCAGGAGCGCCCAGTCAGATGGCGGAGGCAGGTCGAGCCCCGAGATCCTGACACCAGGCCGAGGGGGGCGCCTGGGGATTTTGCTGGGTGGGGTCCGAGGAGTAAGGACTCAGCGGGCGCAGGGGAGGGGGAGGCTGGCGTGGGGGGCGGGCCGGGTGGGGCCGCGCGTCCGCCCCTGCTCGGGACTCTCAACTGTGAGGGCGCCCGCAGCCCGGTCCCCCCGGAGGAAGGCGCCATGAAGACTCTCATTTGACAGACGAGGAAACCGCCCAGGCAGGGTGACCCCAGAGCCCACACCCCGAGCCACTGCCACTGCCGTCCCCGTAACCCCCGGGAAGGACCCGCTGGAGGAGGGGGCCGGGTAAAGGCTGGAGGGGGACGCGGCCGGAGCGGGGAGAACAGCGCCTGCTTTGTTTCCCGGCTGGGGTGGCGGCAGGGGCTGCGCGGGAGCGGAGCGGAAGGAGCGGAGGGCCGTGCCAGGCTGCAGAGGGTCTTGGGAATGTGGACTATGCCGTGGCCGCGGGCTCCGAGCCAGCCGGGAGGCAGGCCCTGGAGGGGGTGGTCTGGGGAGTCTAGTCCCAGCAGTGCTGGAGTCCCCTGGGGGGACACGGCTCTCCGGCCTCAGTGGCCCCCACTCAGGTGTCTTTCTGGCTTTCGGCCTGCTTGCAGGCACCCTGCCTGCACCCCGCGGCTCCATGAAATGTCTCTTCCCGCCTCGACCCCTTGTGGGGCGCACCCTGGCTGAACCCAGAGAACGAACGGGACAAGCAGGCCACTCCTCCATCCCCTCCCCCGCCTGCTGCATGGCAAGCCCCTCCCTGGGTGGCCCCGACCCGGAGTGCAGAGCCCCAGCAAGCAAGAGGAACTTATCCAGCTGCCTCTCAGCTTTGGGGGTGCACCAGGCGTCCCGCTAGGAAGCAGCAGTGCCTGGGGTGGGCAGGCGGACGGAGGCCAGCACGGGCGAGGACTGGGGACAGGCTGGGCCCCGGGGCTCCAGCTTCCCCCTGGCCCTGCTGACACAACTCTGGGCTTGGGCCTCGGCCTGAGCCTCAGTTTCCCTGTTGGTGATGCCGCCCGGCAGCCCGTCCAGCACTGAATGGAGCAGTGTCTCTGCCGCCCACCCCCGCGCAGGAGCTCACCCAGGGGCCCTCGAGTCCCCAGCCCCGGGCCCCAAGCCCCCCGGGCCCCAAGCTCTTCCATCCCAGACATCTGGCTGTGTCTGACGGGCTCAGAGGGCTCAGGGCTACCACGAGGGCCCCAGGGTGGCTCACTGGCCATTCCCAGGTCCTGCCCCCAAGCCCCTGATTCCCGGTTCCTTCCCAGCAGGAGGGGGAAGGACACATTGAACCAGCCCCAGGGGAGCTTCTGAGCAAAGTCCCCGTGCCCGGCTCTCCTCAAGGCCAGGCCCGGCTCTGCGCCTGCCCGTGAAGCCAAGACTCTGGGCCAACCCCTCAGCATGATCGCACCCCAGGGACGCGGGGGGCGCGTGTCCTCCCCTCCACGGGAGCCTGCCGCTCAGACTCAGCGTGGCGGCTTGCGGGGAGGAAGGCAGGGCCCCAGCCCTCAACCACCACCCATCTTCCGGGTGGGCAGACTGAGGCCCTGGAGGACTCCTGACTCGCTGGCCAGGCCAGGTGGACCCTGGTTCTGACTGCCCAGCAGAGGGCTCCCTCTCCCATCCCAGAGCAAGCCCTGGGGACAGTGGGGTCCCCTTGGTGGCCAGCGTCATGTGCTGACGGTCCACTGGCTGGAGAGACGGGTCCCGGGGGAGGAGAGCACGCGGCTATGTCATCGGGGTGGTGTTCGTGGAGCAGCGGGGTCGCTCTGGCAGTCGGGGGGACATGTGAATGGACCCCATTCCCTCTAACTGGGCACTTCCCCCCACTTAGTTCCAGGCACAGATGGGCTACCCCTCCCCCAGGACTGCTGCTCATCCCCGACCCCTAACTGGGCCAGGAAGGCCCCGTGAGTGAGTGGAGGACCAGGTGGGCACCTGGAGTCCCCGCGCCTGCCTGCAGGGGCAGCAGCTTGGCAGCCTTGTCACATGGGGACTCGGGCCCAGGAGCCCGGTCATCTGATGCTTCGCCGGAAGCCAGAAATCAGGATTTCTCTGTCAGTCTCTCCATTGTGAAGCCGTGGCTGCATGCAGGCTGGGTTTCTGTTCTCCCCCCGGCAAGGCGGGCTGTGCAGATCAGGGCTGGGGCTGGCCGTCAGCCACCCAGCTGCTCCCCGCTCTGGGGTCTGTGATGTCCCCTGACCTCGGCCACCCTGTCCCTGGGACCCGCTGCTCCCCTGGGCTGTCCAGCCCCTGCCCCATGGCCGCTCATGGCGGGTCACCAGCCCAAGCACAGGGCATAGGAACCTTTGTCTGAGCCTCCCCTGCGCCTGCCACTGAGTATGGGCCGTGTTTACAAAGATCTACGCTGGACACAGGAGGAGGTTATGGCTCATCCGTAACCTGACTACGGATGACTCTTAAATCCCTCGGCCGGCCCTACGTCGGGAATTCCTTGCTGGCCACTTCGCCCTGACCTTTGCTGCGGCCCTAGCCCCTCCCACCACGACTAGCCCCTCCTCTCGCCTCTCCCTTGCGCCACCCCCTATTCTCCCTGGAGTTTCTCCTCCAGAGCAGTCCAGCCTCCCCCTGCATCAAGCGCCCCCCCCCAGCCCCACCCCTCCCCACTACCCTACAGGTAGGCCCGGCAAGGCCAGCCCTCTCCTGCCTCCAGCTCCGACACAGTGTCCCCTCCGCCCCCGGGCAGAGCCAACCCATAGTCCCACCTGCCGCTGTGGCGCCAACAGTACAAGGGCCCAGCCCCACCCTGCGCGGCCCTCACCCCTCGCTGTGCTGGGAGCCACGCTCCCCCTTCTTTCTGTGAGACGGTGTCCTCCGTCACTCAGGCAAACCTGCTGCGTGCTGAGCACGGTCACTTTAGCCCAGCCCTCCAGGCTTACACATGGGAGGGCGGCACGGGGACGGCCTTCGCTGGCAGGCATTCTGGGGGCTGGGGGAGGAAGGGAGTGGCCCCTTCAAGGACGCCAGGCTGTGGACTTTGTCCCCAGAGGAGCCCACAGCAGGCCCGGGTTCGCTCCGGCCGCCACATGGAGAAGTGGCCTGACCAGTGGCTTGTGTGCCCTGGGAGAGGGGCCGGGAGGTGTCTGTTGTCCTGTCCAGGGAAGCCATCGGGCGAGCCTGGGAGGTGACAGTGGAGCTGAGGAACAGACAGGTGTTTCTGACCAGGTGGGAGGCCACCAGCCTCTTGAGTGGGCGCCAGCAGGGAGGGCGCTGCCAGGTCACAGGCCAGCCCAGGAACTGCCGGGGGCGCCTTCCTTGCGAGCTCAGAGCCTGAGAGTTTGACCCAATGACTCTGCCCCCCTAGGGCGAGGGTGACGTCTGGCGCACAGTAGGAGCTCAGGAAATGCCAGCTGGGTTGAACCATGGGGAGCCCCCTCCCGAGGCTCTCCCAGCTTTAGATGGTGCTCTCCTGGCTCCGGATGCAAACCATCCAGCCGGGCTCATTCCAGAAAAGCCCCTCCGGCTGAGGTGCAGATCCCCAGGGCTGAGGGGGGCGCGTCGACACCACCTACGCCTCTCCAGGCAAGTTCGGCTCCCCTGGCTGTGCCCCACCCACCCCTTCCCAGGGGCTGCTTTGGTTCTGCTGTCAGATAAGATGTACACGCCCTGGAGACCTGACCAGGGCTCTGTGGCCTCCTGTGGATGACCTGGGGGAAGGGGCTGGGGCGCCCTTCCCAGCTTAGGGTTCTAGCACCAGCCCCTCCCCCTCCCCCACTGACTCACTCTGGGAGTATCTGTAAGACCAGGCGGGCCGGGGCGCGGGTGACCCCAGAACTTCTCAGCACACTTAGCACCTCAGGAGAGGCCCAGGGGTAAGGCCGGCCAGCACCCTCTTGTCCTGGGTGCTGGAGGGGCGGGTGAAGCCTCTTGAACCCCAGAAGCTGGGGAGGAGGGGTGGGGGTCACCACGACTTCGCTGGGCTCTGCCCTGGGGAGTCCACTTGGGGTTCCCCTGGCTCCTAATCTGGCAACTCCTCCAGGCCTGAGGTGGGTCATCAGGGTGGCCGGGTCCAGGCTGGGCCGGGGTGGGGTCGGGTCCTGGCCAGAGGCACCCCAGGAGGCTGAAGGCTGCCACCCGGCGTGCACGAGCCCCACAGGGGTGCCCGTGTCCCAGCGGCGGCACCGGGGGGATCTGTGTGGGTGCGGCCTTGGGGAGGGGTGAGGAGGAGGCCACGGCCGGGTGAAGCGTAGTGGATGGGATTCGGGGGGTGTCAGGGTTCGCTTGGCATCGCGCGGGTGGGCCACGGCGGGGGTGGCGGTGCGTCCCGTGCGCATACGTGTCCTGGGCACGCGTGGCCTCCGGAGGAGCGGGGAGGGCGGAGGGCGAGCCGGGAGGGTGGACCGGGGACGCTGAGGCCGGCCGGGAAGCAGGGGGGGGGGGGGGCCGGGGGCGCCTGCCCCGCCCTCCAGGCCCCGCCCCTGTACACGCCCCCTCGCCTGGGCCCCACCCCGAGACCCCGCCCTCTGCGCGCGCCCTCGCTTGAGCCCCGCCCTCTGTACACGGGCCCCGCCCCTGAGGCCCCGCCCTCTGCACGCGCCCTCGCTTGGGCCCCGCCCCCAAGGTCCCGTCCTCTGCGCTTGCCCCTCGCCTAGGCCCCGCCCCCGAGCCCCGCCCTCTGCACTCGCCCCCACGCTTGGGCCCCGCCCTCGAGGCCGCGCCCCCAAGGCCCCGCCCTCTGCACACGCCCCCGAGGCCCCGCCCCCTGCACGCGCCCCTGGCCTGGGCCCCGCCCCCAGCCCTCTCTGCACACACCCCCACGCCTGGGCCCCGCCCTCTGCACACGCCCCTCGCCTGGGCCCCGCCCTCTGCACACGCCCCTCGCCTGGGCCCCGCCCCGAGGCCCCGCCCTCTGCACACGCCCCTCGCCTGGGCCCCGCCCCCGGCCCGGGTCGGGCTGCACGCGGCGGCCGCGCGGGGCTGAGCTCCCGGCCGGGCGGCGGGCGCGGGGCGCGGGGCGGGGCGCGGGGCGGGCCGGGGCCCGGGGCCGCTGCGCTCGCTGCCCGCGCGCGGGCCTCCCGGGCGGCGCGGCGCCGGGGCGGCCACCATGCGCTCCCTCCGCAGGCTCAAGTTCATGAGTTCGCCCAGCCTCGGCGACCCGGGCACGAGGGAGCCGCCGGCCGCGGACGAGCGGGGCGCGCAGCAGCGCCGGGCCCGCGCCAGCGCCGCCTGGAACAGGTAAGGCTCCGGCTCCCGCGCGCGGCGCCCCGAGGTGGCGGGGGGCCGGCGTGCCCGGGGCCCCTCGCCCCGCGCGGGCGCTCGCGGGCCCGTGCGGCGGGCGGGGCGCCCCACTTCGCGGAGCGCGCGGCCCCGCGCCCCCGGCCCTTCCCGCGCCCGGCGGGGGCGGCGGCTCCGTGTGCGCGCGGGCGCGGCTGCTGCCCGCATTCCTGAGCGCCCGCCCCCGGCTCTGTCCGCAGAGCGGGCCGGGTGGGGAAGAGCGAGGGGTTCAGGGGGCGGCCCCAGCGGGGCTGCTCCGGGCCCTTTGGAAAGCAGACTGTCTCCCCAAGAGCAAAGTAGGGGTGCGGACGAGTGGAGCTGCCTGTCGAGGGGGCCGGGGCGCCCGCCCCCCGCGCGCACACCTGGCTGTGAAACCTGGCCGGGGCGCCACTCGGGGCAGCCGCCAGGGACCCGCTGTCCAGGGGGCCCCAGCGGGGCGCCTGGGCCTCGTGGGGCGCTGGGGCAGCCGGCCGGGCCTCCCTGATGCTGGACAGGACCTGCCTTTCGCCTGCTTGGCTGCGCCCCCCTTAGGCTGCACCGCCTGGGGGCCGGCTGCGCGCCTCAGTTTCCCCGCCTGCCGGTGGGCGCGCTCTCCCCCTTAAGGGCAAAAAGGGCTTCCCTTGGGGAGTGTCGTGGACCCTCTGGCCACACGCCGTCTTCAGTGTTCCTCTCCCCAGGGTGGAGCAGGTAGGAGACCCCCCCTTCCCCGGAGTGGAAGGAGCCCCCAGACTTCCCTTAGCCCCTGGCTCTGCTGCTGCGTGGCCTCGAGCAAGTGGCTTCCCTCGTGGCCCTCGGTTTCCTCTCAGTGAAACGGATAAGGGTGGACAAGGGTGCACCCCTCCCCGCCCCGGGCTGCTCGGGTATTGAATTTGTCAGGGTGCTCGCGGCCGCCTGGGGCTCCGGGCAGCAGGCGTGTTTTTCCCAGGTCGCAGATGAGCCGTGAGCCTGCGGCGGCCATGGGCCCAGGCGGGCAGGTCCTCCCACGGGGAGGACAAGTTCACGTCCACATGCCGCTGGGGACGGGACTTGGGGCGCCCCTCAGGAGTCTGCTGGCTCCTGAGCTTTGCGGGACCCTTGTCCCCCAGCTGGGGTCTGCTGCTGCTTGGGGTTTCCAGACATAGGTGGGGGTAGCCTGGGGCAGACAGAGTCTTGGGGCGCTCAGGGAGGAGCCTGTAAGGAGACACCCTGCAAACTGCTCAAAGTTCACTAAAAGGCACTTTCGAGCTTCGGTGGCTCTTCACCCCTCCCCACGGGTACGAGGCGAGAGGCTCCTGTCTGGGACTGGGTCAGCTCCCGCCTGGACAGCAGGGGCACTGCTGCTTCCTGTGCTCCTACTGTGTGCCGGCCCCGCCTTCACGCCCGGCTCCTTGGCCACCTCCTGCCCGAGGAGGAATGTGCGCGTGCGCAGGGGGTGGCAGGGGGTGGCAGGGGCAGTGGGGGGGGAGTCTCAGCTGCCCATCACTCCTTGCAGCGCCCCAGCCAGGGCTACCCCCCCCCCCGAGACAGCCTGTAGGGGGCACCGCGTGCTGGTGTGCAGGCTTGCTGAGCTCTGGACTCTTCCCTTTGAGTTCAGAATGCACCCCGTTTTGTGCGTGACCTCCTTAGTTTCCCACGCTGCTGTATTAAAATGCCACAAGCTTGGTGGCCTCTCGTGGTCCTTCAGGCCAAAAGATGACAGTCCCGCCCCCGCCTGGGCCACACTCCCTCTGGGGCTCTCAGGGGGTGCTCCTGCCTCTCTGGGGGCTCCTGGGCTGTGGCCGGTGGCCCAGTCTCTGCCTCCACTTTCATGTGGCTTCACTGTGCCTGTGTCCAGATGTCCCGCTCCTTTTATTTTTTTTATTTTTTTTATAGATTTATACAAGAACCGGGGTACGGGCCAGATGCGTGGGAGGGTGAGAGGATTCACCAGAAACAAAGTGGGGAACAGAACAGGCAGACAGGCTGAAACACACTGCTGAGGGGAGCAGCGGGGAGCAGGAGCAGTCTGCCGCGCCATGTGGGTAGCTCCGCGGCCGGCCAGGATTGAGCTCGTGCTGCAGAGGCCGCAAACTGCTTCACAGCCCGGCGCTCAACCCGCTGCGCCACCAGGGAAGCCCCTGTCACGCTCCTTTTATAAAGATCCCAGGGGCCACCCCAAATCCAGGATATTTCGCCTCCAGAGCCTGAACTAATTGCATCTGCAAAGACCCTGTTTCCAAATAAGGTCCGAAGTTTGGGGAGATGTGACTTTCTGGGGGACACTGACTGGCCCTAGCACCCTCCTAAATTCCACCTCTGCTATGGGCGGGGCAGGAACCCCTGGCCTGCTCTCCTGAGAGTGGAATCCGCTGGCTCCCTCAGCCACTCTTTCCTTCACTCGCTTCCCGGCGCTGGGCCGGCCCCCCTCCCGGCCACCGGAGCCCGGAGCTGGAGGAGGGAGGCAGGAGGGAAGGCACAGGCAGAGGATGGGGTCCTCCCAGGGTTCAGTATTGGAAGATGAGCCTGTGGCAGGGCTGACCCCCTCCCCGGCCGCCCCGTGTTGATCAAGGTGTGCAGGGAACGTCTGGGGGCTGCCGGGCCGGCTGTGCAGAGCGTGAGCTAGAACCTTCAGAAGGAGCTCCCTGAGCCCCTGCGCCCCTCCTGACTCAGCGGGGAGCTTGATCCTGCGCACATCCAGGGTGACCAGGGCCCCAAGGTCCGCATCTGTACTCCTGGGGTCACGCTGAGCCCTCTGAGATGAAGCGGGAGCACCCCTGACTCTGCGCCAGTCTCTCAGTGTCCACGCAGCTATCCTGCCCAGGGGAGGGGGCAGGGACGCCTCAGCACCCCACCTTGCTCCCCTCCGGGCCTTATCTGATCCTCTGGAAAGCAGGTTCACCTGCTCCTCACGGAACAGGTATCGCTCAGCCTGGTTCCAGCCCAGCTGGCGCCCCTCGGGAGGCTCCTGCTCAGCGAGGCACCTGGCGGGCGCTCGGGTTCTCCTCCAAAGGCTCACCTGACCATGGGGCAGCGCCGGCCGGGAGGGTGCCCCCGTCTCCGCAGCTGCCGGGGCTTCAGAGCCCGCCTGGACGGTGCACGGGGATGGGGGCTGCCACGCAGCCCCGAGACAGGGAGAAGAGGTTGCCCAGGCTCAGGCGGGAGGGAGGGAGGGAGGGTGTCCAGGGCCTCGGCTCCTGTGGCGGCTGGAACACACCAGCACCAGCTTCACGGCCTCAAGCCAGCCCGAGTTTTCTTCCGCTCTGAGGCTGGAAGTGCTTCTGGGGGGCACCGCTGTCTGCAGGACGGGCTGCCCAGCACTGCAGAAGATCAGGTGCGTGCGGGTGGGGCCCAGGGACCGGCCACGAGGTGGGCAGCTATACCCGCCTTCCACCCGCCCCACGGCCATGAACACGGGAGCCCGGGGCAGTGGCCTCAGGTTAGACCCGGCTTCCGTCCCCGCACCCTGACATCAGAGGGGGTCCTGCTCCAGTCCCTGCTCTGGCTCAGTTTCCCGTTCCGTAAGCTGAAGGGATCCGGAGGGAGAAGGACGGGCCCAGGGCTGGTGCCCGGCACTGAGCGGACGCTCCCCGCCCCACTCCCGTCCCCTCGGGCCTCGGTGCCCCCACCGAGAAGGTCCAGCACCGAGGCAGGTCAGGCCCGGCACGGAGCAGGGGTGGGGCCGCGCCCCCACACTGGGCTGGTGAGCTCCCAGCTGCTGGGATCCCAGGCTGCTGTGAACAGCTGCCCTCCTGGCGCGCTGCCCTCCCGTCGAGTGGGATCTTTTTTTAGCCTCGATGAAAAACAGCCTGTGACACAGCGAGGGCCGGGGCTGGCCAGGCCCCTGCACGGGGGGGGGGGGGGGGGGGGGGGGGGGGGCATGACCACCTCGACCCAGCCAGGCGTGGTCCTGACAGCCCCCTGGCGGGAGCGCCCCAGAAACCCGTTCCACAGGCAGGAGGCAGCACACAGAACACACAGCCCCCCAAGGCCAGGACCCGCGTCACCGGGCGCCGGCTCGGGACAGGTGTCCAGCCTGGTCACGGCCAGAGCCGCCGAGAAGCCAGTGCTGACTTCTGGGCGGGGCTGGTTCTCACTCACCTGGGCAGGTCCAGACCTGGAGCTCACCCTTGGGACCCAGCGGCTGGTGGGGGACTTTCGGGAAAGTGAATCAGCCAAGGCCGGGGACTGGGGCCTCTGCGGGAAGGGAGGGGCCGGGAGGGCCCCTGGGAGGCGGTGGCAGAGGCGCCCAGGCAAATAGTTGCTTTCTAGTAGCCGGGACGGAGGCTTCCAGGTCAAGGGGCAGTGGTGAGACCCAGAGGGTGGTCCCCGCCCTGCCTCCCGCACCCATGAGGTCAGAGTTGGAAGGGGTGGGGGAGGAGAGGGCGGACCCTGTCTAGGAGCCTGAGGCCAGGGCCTGTGGGGGCAGGAAGGTGACTCAGGCTGGGAGGCTCGGCTGCAGTCGGGACAGACAGCCGGGACAGACGGCCTGGGCAGCAGTGCGTTAGGAGGGTGCGAGGCTCCTGGGTGACTTCTTGCCCCATGGGTGCAGCCTGCCCTCTGAGCAGGAGGGGGCTTAGCCCTGGAGCCTACGCGCTGTCAAGGGCTGTGGAGGCGGCCACACCTGTGCCCTGCGGGGAGGGAGGCGGGGGCTGGGCGAGGGCCGTGCTAAGGCCCTGTGGCAGGAGGGGCTCCCTGGCCGGCTGGCTGCAGGGGACACGGAGCCGGGGCCCACTGGCCAGCTTAGGGGCACCTCGAGCCCAGAGGAAGAGAGCCAGCCAGACTTGGATATGCTGGGACTGGGAGGGGCCATCAGAGGGTCCCCCTGATTCCTGTCCCGGGCATGGAGGGGTCAAGAACATGGGGAGGGAGGAGAATGACGGGTCAGGGTCACCGCACAAGTGGCCAGGAGGTGCTCCCTCGTTCCCTGGCTCAGGCCCGGGGCTTCGGGGGCAGGATGGGGGGTCAGGGCGGGAACAGTAACTCCGAGGGCACGGGGTTTGCCCGGCCCGGCCCAGCCCACTGCTGCTGCTGCCCGTGCCCGGGCACAGGGAGGCGGGGAGGGGCCTCGGCCTCGGGGCAACGCGGCTCTTTCCCCCACAGCATCCACAACGGGGTGATCGCCGTCTTCCAGCGCAAGGGGCTGCCGGACCAGGAGCTTTTCAGCCTCAACGAAGGTGTCCGGTGAGTGGCCTCTGCCCTGGGCTTCCATGGGGCAGGAAGGGGGCTTTGGGGGTCCGCTGGCCTCCCTTGGGATTGTGTCCTTAGAGCCAGCCACAGCTCCCTGGCTCTCGGGCCTGGCGGCCTGCACCCCACCCCTCCTGAAGACACCTCCGGGGGAACTTGGGTGGGGCTCAGACAGCGGCTGGCCATGATGCCCACATTCCCCGCCGTCCAGAGAAGGACGTTTATTCCGCTCAAGGGGAACGACCCACCTGCCTGCTTAGGGGAGTTTTGTTCCCAGAAAAGCAATTAGAGTGCGGCCGAACACCCCCATTTCCTGTGAAAGCCTGGAGGGGCCAGGCCCACCCGCACCCCGTCTGGGGCCTCCTGGGGATCTGCAGGGCCAGCGCCCCGACCTGGGTTACTGTGGAGGCCGGACCTCAGGTCGAGACTCGCCAGGGTCACACAGCTGCTGCCAGGAGGCTGCCCGCCCTGCGGCCCCCTGTGGCCTGCTCTGCTTCAGAGGGCCCAGGACGCCCAGGGAGGCGCTGAGGCCGGCTGCGACCCAGGTGACCGTCCACAGTGGCCTCTGCTCAGGGAGGCGTGAGCTGGTTGAGCCCACAGCGTCCGCCGCGTGTGTAAACACCAGAGGGAAATGTTTCTAAATAGTTGAGCGGAACAGCCAGCCCAGCCCCCTCGGTGGCGACCGCCAGGGCTGCAGCCCACGCCTGTCCTGGGGGGCTCGCCCCCTCGGGAGTGGGCTGGGGGCGGGGAGGGGGGCGGAGAAGCTGCCCCGTGCCGTCACCTCCGCGGTTCTCACCCCAGGAAACGGCAGAGTCGGGGACGGCCCCCGAGCCCCCGGACAGGGAGGCCACCGGGGCAACTTCTTTCTCGCCCATTAAAACCCAGTGCCGGGAATTGTTAAGGGCCTTCGATGGAGGCCGTGTCCTGGGCAGCCTCACGCCCGAGCCCCCCGCGCCATCCCCTCTGCCCCGCAGCCCCAGGGGGTACACACCTCGTCTCTGCTTCGAGAGGAGGAAACTGAGGCTCGGCGGCCTGGGCTGCCCGGGGCCCCAGGGCTGGTCAGGGAGCTGGGCCTGGAGCCCTGCCTCTGGGGCCCGCAGGCCCCCCACGACTGCCCCACCCACCCCGACCCGGCTCTCTCCTTCACGGGGCCGATTAAATAAGTAAACTTATGTGTTCAATCCAGGATCGCCCACCAGCTTTGGTCCCCCAGGGGAGCCTTGAGCCTGGAACCTTCGATTCATCACACCTTAACCCAAATCTCCCCTCGGTTCTTGAGGTGCTTACTGTGGCTTGGGAGGGGACCCCGGGCCGTGAACAGCAACGGGACTCGGTGGCCTTCATGCTTCCCCTCAGCCTTTTAGGACCTGGGGCGCCACGGTTTTCAGCATCGACAGCCAGCACTGCCATTCCAGAACAGTGTCATCCCCCAAGAGAGTCCTGTGCCGTTTACAGGCACCCCCTCACCCCCCCGGCCCTCCTGTCCTGGTCTGCCTCTGCAGGCTTGTCCTGCTGAGCAGGCAGCCGCACGTCATTCCTCTTCTGGGCCAAGTAGTATTCCTGGGTGGCATGCGCGGATGGATGGGCTTGTGGCTGTTCTGCCCCCGGGCTCTGAGGGGTGCCGCAGGGGTGTCCGTGGGCATGGGCTCGTGTGGATGAGTCTTCTCTCCCTTGGGTGTGGACCTGGCTGCGGGGGCAGCTCATGCGGCCGAGCTGGGGCTTGCTGGGTGTGGTGCCAACCAGCTGCTGCCCACGACTGCTGTGGGGCCCAGCTTCCCCGAGCCCTCAGCATTGCCGGCTCAATCCTCGCAGCACCGGCGGGGGTTCCTGCCGACTCACCCCCGGTGGCTGAAGCTGGCGCTGTGCTGGGACGGGGGTGTTACTCGGTTAAACCCGGTCACCGAGATGCAGGACAGCAGGCCCGGGAGCAGTGCCGCTGCCTGCAGGTCAGGATGGGCCATGCAGCTCTCCCGACGGGGACAGCAGCCGGGAGCCGTCGGGGGCGGCTGAGCGGCGAGGGCGGCAGTGCTAGAGCGCCTTCGGGATGTGGCCGGCGGACGGTGACACCCGCTCTCTCAGCCCCGGGGGTGTGCACGGAGGGCTCAGCTGCTGGCCTGCGCGTCCTCTGTGGCCTTGGACAAATCGCTGGGCTTCTCTGAGCCTCTGTTGCCAGCAGTACGGGGCCCAGCGAATGCCAGCCTCGGGTTGGTGGAGGCGGAATAAACCCTGGGGTGAAGGGGGGAGGGGCTGGCAGGGGAGGGGACACGTGGGCCAGGGCTGGGGCTTCACAGGTGGACGAAGGAGGAGCCAGGTGTGGACGCCCAGTCCTGCGGGGGCTGCCTCGAGCAGGTGTGCGACTGCCCTGGCTTTGCCCCCGGGTCCCTCGGCTGCTGGGGTAAAATGGGGTAAAATGCTGGGGCCCTGGTGAGCTGAACTGAGCACCACCCCAGGGCCAAGCCTCACCCGCCCTGCCCAGGCAGCCCCGCCCAGCCCCGGGCCCCCGTGAGCCGATCCTGACTCTGCCCCTCCTGCCCACAGGCAGCTGCTGAAGACGGAGCTGGGGTCCTTCTTCACCGAGTACCTGCAGGTGGGTGGTCTCCTCTCTCGGGGCCAGGACTGCCTCCCGGACCGGCCAGGTAGCATCGCTGGCCGCCCACCCTCCTGGGTGGATGGAGCTAGGCTCCGCCTCACCATGCCTCGGTTTCCCCCTCTGCCCGGCTGCGATCATCATGGTGCTGAAATGGCCGGCCGCGGGTGGGTCTGCACATGGCGGGTCTCGGGGGTCAGTGTTGAGATTAGGTGTCCCTTCCTCCCGGGGCCTCGGGGCGGGCCCCGGACACAGCCCTGCACGTGGCGCTGGTGTTGGTGTCTCTGAGCCCGCGTGCACTCTCGCACGGGGCCTGGGGCTGGGGGCTGGGACCCCGGGCCGCAGCCTCCTGTGTCGGGGGCCGAGGGTCGCTGTTGACGCAGCAGCTGGCGGAGCGGTACCTCCAGCTCACGGCACGCACGCGGGGCCCATCCCAAGCTCACGCATCACCGAGTCCAACCCCAGGACTTCTCATCGCCCCAGAAAGCCCGCGCCCCTCCCCACGGCCCGGACTCTCCTCCGCGCGGCCTCGGGGTCTCCCACTGGAGCCGTGGGTGTCGGCTCCTCGCTCGGACCTGTGTCTTCGGGGGTCTCCCGCTCCCTTTGACCGCGGGCGGTGCTGCATTGCATGGAGACACGCTGTTTTGCTTGCTGGGCATCTGTCGGGGATGTCCGACAGATGGGGTGTCCCACCCTCTGGCTGTTGCAAATGTGCTGGGGCCCCATGAGCCTCTGCTTGCCCGGACGCCCCTGCTCCAGGGTCCCTGCACTTTGGCTCCACTGCTGGCAGCTCACGTGCCAGGCTATCAGGATTCTGGCCCCCCCGCTCTGGCGCCCCTCTCATCATGGGGTGTGAAGGCCGTCCCCACAGCCACCGCCCATCTTGGTGGGATCCAGGCCAGGCTGCGGCCCAGGTCCCCTGGGGGGCTGTGAAATGCCAGAAGTCCCTCCCCTCAGGGCCCTAGCTCCCTGCTGGAGGACTCCTGGGGCCCAGGCCCGCTGGGACCCCAGGGCGCCCCCAGAGCAGGGACAGGGTCTTGGTTCCCTTGCAGAACCAGCTGCTGACCAAAGGCATGGTGATCCTTCGGGACAAGATCCGCTTCTACGAGGGTGAGTGTGGCCGCCGTGACTGACCCTGGCTGGCCCACGGTGCCTGCTGGCCTGGTAGCCGGACTCCACGGCAGGTCCGTGGACAGCGGCTCCACTGGTGTGCCTGCTGGAAACCGGGCGCCACCAGCCTTGCCTGCACCCCAGGGTGGGGCCCTCCTGGTGAGCAGAGCGTGGAAGGGGCAGGAACCATCCTTGAGAGCAGTGGGCTGAGAACAGACTGGAGGGCACCTTGCTGGGGAGACTGTCTGCCCCCAACTTGCTGGCCAAGGAGATCTGGGCTGGCTTCCTGGAGGAGGCAGCACCCCAGCTGGCAGGACGGCAGGCAGGGCTTGGCACCGGTGGAGACGCCTCCCACACACGGCTCTGACTTGCACATTCCGGCAGTGCCTGTGCCTCCCACCAGCTCCTGCCTAGGGGAGCTGGGCGCAGAGAACAGCAGCTTTGTGCGGCTCGAGGGGCCCTGCCCACAGCAGCCATGTCTGCAGGCCCCCCGCGGGGAGCGCCAGCCACGTCCAGCTGCCCGGGCTCAGGACAGACACGGAGTCCCAGGCTGGGAGCCAGAAGGCCCAGCCCCCAGCCCGCTCAGCCACACACGCCCTTTCCTCTGGCCTCAGTGCCCCCCTCTTGGCTTTGGGGTGAGTTGGCTCCATCCATGTGCCTTGTGCCCCTCAGACCCCAGGCACCTCTAGGACCTGGAGATGAAGGAGACCTGGCCCAGCCCTGCCGACCCCCGGAGTGGGGACAGCAGCCGATGCCCCTGTCTTGCTTGGTTCCCAGGGGCCGCGCCTCCTTGAGGCTGCCCCTGGGGTTGGCTCCAGGCCCGGGATGGACTGTCTGGGGACCCCCTCCCCGGGACGCGGTCCGGGTGGTGGTTTGGTGTCTCAGCAGCGGCAGGCGGGAGGGGCTCCGCCGCAGCCAGGCCGGACACCCCGCGGCCGACACTGGAGACTGAGGTAGGGCCAGGCCCTCCTGTGGGCTCCGGCCGCACACGCGTCCTTCCAGAACCCGGTGCCCTGCTCGCCTCCGGCCCCTGGCAGGCGCCACCCGGCGTCCTCGCCCCCTCACCTCCCCAGAGACCCGCTCCCTTCCCTGCTGCCCTGCAGCTGTTGCTGGCCCGGCCGCCCCCGTGAGGGCTGGTTCCGGCAGCTCCGGGCCACAGCCGCCCTCAGCGTCCTCGGACAGACTAAGACGGATGGACTCCGTCCTGACGGGGGAGACAGCCTGGGGCTGCCTGGGCCTCGCTGAGCTTTGGGGAGCATGATGAGTCGGCCCCCCAGCAGCTAGGCCTGGCCCGGTGCTTGCAGCATGGCCTCCAGCATGGCTGGAGTGTGGCGTCCACCACGCGCCCTCCGCAGAGGACCGCACCAAGGCCGGTGTGAGGGGGCCCCCTGGGGTACCAGGCCCATGCCAAGCGGGTCTTCAATCCAGCCCCACCTCGCCCCCGCTGGCACCCGCAGACCACAGTCCCCAGGAGAGAGCCCCGCAGGGCGAGACCTCCGGGCAGCGGCCGCCCTGGCGGGGCCTGGACTGTCCGTCTGCTCCCGCCGTGTCTCCGCCCCGTGGCTGGAGGGCAGCCCGCGCTCCGTGGTCACCGCCTGGCCTCCACCCAGAGCCCCGAGGCCCCGCCGGCCCAGGAACTGAGCCGCCTTTCTTCTGCCGCGACAGCTGGGCCCGAAGGGACCTCTGTGTGCGGGCCGAGCCCCGGGGCGGTGAGCACCGGCCGGCCCAGGAGGGCACACGGGCTCCGGGGGCCTCCGGAGCTGACCAGCCAGGGAGCCCCCCGCCAGCAGACAGATAGCCGGGAGACCGGGCCCTCTCCCCGCTGGCCGGGCTGCCCCCACTTGGCTCCCTCCCGGGCCCACCCGCCTGCACGACCTGGGGACCTGGGGGGTGGGGCCCAGAGCCAAGGAAAGCAGGGGAAAGAGTCGGAGGCCCTTGGGCGGCCTCGTTCCCATGGAAACCTCGAGGTGGTCAGACCTGCCTGGCTCGTGGCCTGAGAGGCCGGCCTCGCTGGAGGCACCCACCACACCCGTTTTTCTCCAGACTGGCCTGTCTCCCGGCCGGGGCCCCTCAGGCTGCAGGGGCCTGGGCGCCACGTCCCAGGGCCTGCCTCTCCCGGCCCCGGCAGCCTCCCAGGCCAGCTTCCCGCACGTTCAGCTCTGCGTTTCCTAGGGAAACCAGAGGCAGCTTGGGGCACCTCCGGTGTCCCGCCTCCCTGGGGGTTAGCCACACTCGGGGGCACCGGCCCGTCCCCAGGTCTCAGCTTCTCCTAGTGCCAGTTTTCCACAGACCCACTTGCGTGTTCACACACCAGAATGTTGATCAACCTGGCAAACCTTCCTCCCACGTCAGCTTGGATAGCACCTCCTCCAGGAAGCCCTCCTGCCGCTTGACCTTGCCTCCCCTCTATCTGGGACATGTTGCTGCTGGTAGACGTGGGCTCTGGGCTCCCGAGAACCCACCTCGGGCAGCCTGGGTGTCCAGGATTCTGGGGAAACTGAATCTGTGGGAGGCTCAGCCCCTTCATCCACCCATTGGAGGTCACCCCCACCCTGGTCCTATGTTGTTGAGCTCGTGCCGTGGGGCTGAGCACTCAGCTGGGTCCCCAGTGTCAGGCCGGCACCATTCCTTTTTCTAAAGATTTATTTATGCATACAGGAGCTGGGGTACAGGCCAGAGGTGCAGGGGGTGAGAGGGTTCCCCAGAGACAGAGTGGGGAGCAGAACAGGCAGACTGACTGAAACCCACTGCTGAGGGGAGCAGCGGGAGAGGCAGGAGAGGTCTGCTGCGCCATGTGGGTTGCTCCCTGGCCAGGGGTTTGAACTCATGCTGCAGAGCAGGCCTGTCTCTGCAGACAGGCGGACAGCTTCATTGGTTGCATCCCGGCACCACTGCCCTGAAAATGTCAGCTGGACAAACAGGCGGATGGGGGGAGGGGCGGGGAGGGCGGTGGATGGACAGATGGCCAGAGATTGGATGCCTCCGCCTTCGGTCAGGAGGTCAGGACAGCCGGACAGGGAAGAGCTCTGTATTCCATCCTGTCTGCCCTGGGGGCCCCTGGGGAAGGGTAGTGACCGCTCCCTGCGCCCACAGGACAGAAGCTGCTAGACTCTCTGGCGGAGACTTGGGATTTCTTCTTCAGCGATGTGCTGCCCACGCTGCAGGCCATCTTCTACCCCGTGCAGGTGAGCCGCCGCTGCCCGCACAGCCTCCCTGTGGTCCCGCCCGGGCACATGCCTCAGCCCCACAAGGTGGAATGAGCCCCTCCCGAGGGCTCTGTAAACCTGAGTGGCACGCAGTAGGTCTGCCCCACGCCTAGTAGGTCTCACTGGGTGGCAGGACTCCTTTCCTCGTGTGAGAAATGCATGGGGCCCTCTCCTTGGGACAAAGGTCACCGAGAGGCAGAGGATGGGTGGGGCCCCGTGGGCCCGAGGGTCACTTCCCTGAGTGGCCCAGGGAAGTGGGGCTGGGGGAGCCGAGCCTCCGTAATGGTGGCAGGGTGGGCCCAGCCTCGGGTGTCCGCAGGGCAAGGAGCCTTCCGTGCGCCAGCTGGCGCTGCTGCACTTCCGGAACACCATCGCGCTCAGCGTGAAGCTGGAGGACGCGCTGGCCCGCGCCCACGCCCGCGTGCCCCCCGCCATCGTGCAGATGCTGCTGGTGCTGCAGGTGGGTGTCCCCACGTACCTGCGTCAGCACCCGAGGGAGCAAGGCTGGGCTCGGGCAGAGGCTGGTCGCAGACCAGACCCCCAGAGCAGCCCGGGATGAGCTGTGATTGAGGGGCGCACCCTGGGATAGCTGTAAGGGCGGGTGCAGAGGAGGGGCAGGGCTGCCCTCGGCCAGGGCCCACAGGAGTGGCGTGGGCCAGAGTTGTCCTCGGGGCCTCACTGGCCTCACACCTGCTCTGTCTGGCCTGCGGGGCTGAGAGCCCAGACTGTCTCCCCGAGAGCGCCGGGCTGGGAGCGTGGCTGTCAGCTGGGGTGGTGCTGCCCCCTGGTGGTCGCTGTGCCTCCTGCAGCTTCCTGTCGTCCTGCTGCTCAGATACCACCCCCGCCCGCAGGTACCACCCCCCACCTGCAGGTACCACCCCCGCCCGCAGGTACCAAACCACCCCTGCCCGCAGGTACCACCCCCGCCCGCAGGTACCACCCCCCACCTGCAGGTACCACCCCCGCCCGCAGGTACCACCCCAGCCCGCAGGTACCACCCCCCACCTGCAGGTACCACCCCCGCCCGGCCGTGTGGCCTCCATGACCTGTCCCAGCCCCTATGAACTTGGCCCCACTGTTTCTGACCCAGCTACATCTGAGGTGGCAGCAGCTGGCTAGTGTCTGTTGCGGCTGACTGTGTTCCCCGAAGTGGGAACACAGAAGTGGGGTAAAGGGGGTCCCAGAAGTGGGGTAAAGTCCTGCATGTGAGTGTGTGCCCGGGGCCCTGCCCCTCCCCGTGCGTGGGCAGCAGACACCCCTTCACCAGCCAGTGGTGAGACAGACGGGCGCCCGTGCCTGCCACTGCTGCTGGGGACGGAGACGGCTCGTGGGGTCCTGCGTGTTTTCTGTGCGGCTGGGGGGACGCTGGGGCCACAGGCCCGCGTCTGGGGGGACGCCGCGTCTGCCTTCTCTCATCGTCGTCCTGCTAGAGGCGCGTCGCTCTCTCCGATGTTTTCGAAGACCTGGCTTTTGTTTTTGCCCCTCAAAGCTCTGCCTTCCCTGCACCCCACAAATTTTGGTTTGGATTGATTTTTCTTTGGATTTCTTGTTGTCAGTGTCAACAGTGGCGGCTCTGATTCTTATTATTTCTTCTACCTACTTTGGACTTAATGTGCTTTCCTTCCAGTCTCGCGTGATCGCCGTGCGCGCCGTGTGCATCGGCGTTCCCTGTCTGGCTAAGCTCTGCTTTCGACGCCGCCCACACATTTTGACAGGTTGTCTTCCTGCTCGCACGCCGTTCAGTATCCATCCGTCTTTCTCGAGAGTTCCTTCTGCGACCCAGGGGCACCGGGGAGTCCCTTGTTTAATCTCTGTTGCGGGGCGTTTCCTAGTTCCCTTTCTGTTCTTGGTTTCTGCTGCGATTCCATCCTGGCCGGAGCAGACTGCGCTTGCTTTCTAGGCCTTTCATTTGCTGAGGTCTGTTTTACACCCCACAGCGGGCTGCCTGGAGCGCGAGGCGGGTCAGCTGTCCTTGGAGGGGGCTGTCCATGCAGGGGCGAGGAGAGAGCGCGGGCACTCTGGATCTTCTGCTGAATCCCCGGGGGTGTGGAGGCCTCCCGCTGTGACCAGGGCCAAGCTCTCTCCTCGCAGCTCTGGTTTTGCCTCTGAGGGTTCAGTGCGCTGTGGTTAGACGTGTGCCGAGGACTGTCCCGTCTTGCCGGACCTAAGAAGTCCCCCCTCATCCTTCTCTTGACCCCTGATAACTGCCCTGGGTCCGAGGTCGGTTTGAAATCACGCAGCTGCCCTGCTCTTTCTGATCGGCGTTCTCTTGGCGTGTCCCCGCCGCTTCCCTTTGAGTGTGGCTTCTTCGTATTTGAAGTCACTTCCTCGTGGGCAGCGTGGAGTCGGCTTCTCTTGCTGTCTTGAACTGTTATTCGACCCACCTGTGTCTTGTCCTTACCCAGGTGACAGCCTCTCGGGTGTCATCACGCCTCCACCCGCACTCGCTCGGGCCGGTGGCGGGCTAGCCCCACGCCAGGGCGGTACGGGACAGCGCTGGCCCTCGGTCAGCTGGCAGCCAAGCGAGCACGGCCGCGCTGGCCCGTGGACAGCTGCATTCCTCAAACTTCATCCGGAAGAACCTGGAGGAGGCCGGGATCCCTTCGGCGCACTGGGCAGGGGAGGCGAGGGGGGTGGGTTGGGGGTGAACGAGGCCTGGCAAGGGACGCGCGCAGCAGGTGCAGGGAGGGCGTCTGGCCGTTGCATGGACCTTTGCGGCTCCGCATGCACGTGGACCTAGGCCCGGGTAGTCTTTTCTGCTACGGTGCCCCCCAGGACAAGGGAGTGAGTGTGGGGGCCATGGGCAAATGAGTGTGGCCCCCAGGACTGGCGAACCTCATGTGGGGTTCTCCTGCGAGGACCAGGACGTCTCGCCTAATGCAGCCCCGGAGCCCTTTCCACGGGCGCCACTGTCTCCCAGAGCACAGCGGTGCCACGTGCAGTGGCAGCTGTGATGGTGCCGAAGCGGGGGGCCCTAGCTGCAGAAGGCAGGAAGGGAGTCACGGTGGGGATGGAGGGGGGCTGGCTAGCAGGCAGGCAGAGTGGGTGCCGGCACGTGACCCCCCTCTTCTTGCAGGGAGTACACGAATCCAGGGGTGTGACCAAGGACTACCTGCGTCTGGAGACTCTGGTGCAGAAGGTGGTGTCGCCCTATCTGGGCACCTACGGCCTCTACTCCAGCGAGGGCCCCTTCACACACTCCTGCATCCTGGGTAGGGGTCAGCGCCTGGGCCCTGGGCGGGGAGCGGGCTGACCCTTGGCCAGGTCCCCCTCTGCTCGTGGACCCCAGCCTCCTTAGTGGACAATCAGGCAGAACCAGGGCCCTGCGTGTTGCAGACCCTGCATCCCCCACCCCCCTGAATGTGCTGGACACCAGGTCATTGGGGTCTTTCCACGGCCTGAGGGGACCTGATGACAGGCTGACACTAAGTGACGTGGTGACCCCTGAGAGCCCCACAGGGACCTCTGCCTTCCCAGGAGGCCACATCTCTGCTCAGGCCTGAAAGTCAGGTTAACCAGCAAGCACAGCATGTGTGAGACCCAGAGTCCAGACACCCTGACTAACTCAGGAGCTCGGGGTGCACGGAGGATGCACTTGGGGAGCAGGCAGATTGGGCATCTCGGGACAGCTGGTGCATTGCAGGAGCCACCCACCGTGCCCCTGGGCTCATTTGCTGTGCCAGTCAAGCACCTATTGTGCCAGCCCCTGTTCTTGGTGCTGGGGGTTCAGCAGAGACTGAGCCCCATCCTCAGGGACTCCAAACCACCAGCAGAGGCAGACCAATGGGCAAAGAACCCCAGAGATGTCCTGTGTGGCGGGGTGACGTGGGTGGAGGGCAGGCAAATCAGCAAAGGCCTCCCAGAGGTGCCAGAACTGAAGGGTAAGGGAGCCAGGCTCTGGAAGAGTAGCCAGATGGAAGGACAGTCTGCACTGACTGCCCAGGCAGGACTCGACAGCTGGAGAACTTGGGGCCACCCAGGTCTCACGTGCCCCTAGAATAAGGGGGCCCCAGCACTCCGGGTCCCAGGAAAGGCCTGAACAGCTCGCCACGCTCAGCTTGTGGTCAGTGTCCAGAGCTGCAGGCTCCTGAGCCGGGCAGCCTAAAACCTGTTCCCCACCCAGCCTGGGCCTCTGCCCAGTAGTCCTCCCGGCTCTCCCCGCGGCTGTCGCTCCCCACGTAGTGGGCTGCCGGTTGACACCTGCCCGGTTATGCGCCTTGTTCACAGCCCAGGGTCCCACCGCACTCAGAATAAAACCCCAGCCCTGACCTCACTGGAGTGGCCCCTGTGTGCCGCGGGGTGGGGAGGCTGCAGGGTGCACGCCTGAACCCGCAGTTGGCATGAGGCTCCCCGCCGGCCCCGGCTAGGAGGCTGGCCTAAGGCGAGCGGGCGGGCCCAGCGGGAGCGTGGGGCGGGACCTGCACCCCGTGACGCCCGTCTCCCCGCAGAGAAGCACTTCCTGCGCCGCTCCCACTCGGGGGACATCCTGGCCAAGAACCCCGTGGTGCGCTCCAAGAGCTACAACACCCCGCTGCTGAACCCCGTGGCGGAGCACGAGGCGGAGGGCGCGGCGGCCAGCGGCACGGGCATCCGCAGGCACTCGGTGTCCGAGATGACGTCCTGCCCCGAGGCCCCGGGCCTCGCTGATGCCCCGGGCCAGGGCACCCCTGGGGCCTGCCCATCGGGGCCCTGCCCCAGCAGACTGTGTCCCCCCGCCCAGCCCCCCGCGCCCAGCCCGGGCGCCGCCCACGGCCCCCTGCTCTCCTGCAGCCCCGAGAACCTGGTGGACCAGGCGCTGGAGTCTGCGGACTCGGACTCCGAGGGCATCTTCATTGACTTTGGCCGGGGCCGCGCGGGCCGGCAGAGCATGGTCTGAGGCCCCGCGTGTGCCAGGGGGTGCTGGGGGCACGCCTCACTCCGCCTCTCGCTCCCTGCTGCCCTCAGCCATGCTGCGGCCTCTGCTGGACCAGCCGACTGCTCCCCAGCGGTCAAGCACCGGCCCTCCACCTGGGGCGCGGGCAGTGCCCCTGCCTCGCACGGGCCGCCCCGCGCGCACTGGATGTCCTCACTCCACCCCGCCCCTGGCGTCCACGCTGCGGACACTGTGAGCCCAGTGGCTCAGCCAGGCCCAGGACGACCCCCACAGCAAGAGGGGTCCTACTAGCCTGCCCCCCCACATTATCAGGCCATGGCGCCATCTCCTGTGTGGACCTGACTGTTCTCTGACTGTTCTAGAACCTTCTGCGGGGGGTGGGGGGGCAGGCACAGGAAGAGGGAGGAATAAAGCGTGTCTACCCCACTCCTGAGTCCGCTCTCCTGCCCAGGCTCACAACCCCCCTCTGGTGGAGGGGGCAGCTCCCAGGGCCGGCGATGGTTCTCCAAGACCCCGAAGGAGGACTGGGGGACCCGGTGCACCAGCAGGAGTGGATGCACTTGAGGCCGGGAGGGGAGCGGTGTGGCAGCCCCAGGCAGGCTTTCCCCAGCTCTCAGTGGTCGGCGCCTCCCTGTGGGCAGCAGCTGGGCAGTGGAATGACCAGAGCCTTGTGCCACCAGTAGCTGGTGTGTGTGTGTGAGTGGGGGGGGGGTGGTCATCAGTGTTCCTGAGCGCCAGCAGTCACCACGGGCCAGCATGGCATCAGGGGTGCTCTGGCCCTGCTTTGAAAGGTTCGGGAGACAGCGTGGTCTGCAAGGGGGTGTGGGTGGGAAGGGCGGGCGCTTGGGGACTCCTGGCCTCGTTTTGCTCCATCAGAGCGTGCACCTCTGCAGAGTGGCCGGTCTTGGGAAGGTGGGGGAGAGCCCCGCGGGCAGATGGAAGGGCGGGGCGTGGAGTCAGGTGGCCAGAGGGAGGGGCCGGGGATCTGCCGGGGAGCCTCCCTTCCAGGGGGTGCAACGAGGGTGCCTCGGGGGCCATGGGAGGAGCTCAGCTTAGTTGGCTGTGAGGTGGGAGGGGTGCAGCTACTGGCCCAGGCCTACGACTCTGGTGGCCAGCAGGGCAAGAGCAACCCCAGCCCCTCGCGATGGAATTTGGGGACCGGGACCCGCGAATGTCTGTCCCTGGGCTGAGAACCAAAGGGAACGTGGCCGCTCAGCTTGGCTGATGGAGCTGAGACCCCTGAACCTCTCCTGCTCCAGCTCCGTCCTGACCCCTGGGTTAAGGCCCAGAATGGGGGTGAGTGGCCACTGTCAGTAGGGTCCCTTCAAGGCCCAAGAGCTCTGCCCCCCATCCTATATGGGGGGGGGGGGCTCCTTGAAGTTCCAGCATCCACAACCCCCTGGGGGTCATGTCCATGCACACAGCAGGTGTCCCAGAGTCAACTCTCACAGCAGGTGTCCCAGAGTCAACTGCCTGTGCCTGGAGCCTGGCAAAGTGGCAGGAAAGTGGGGGAGGTGAGGACGGGCTCCAGGACCCCTGCAGCCCCAGCCACCCCCTCGCATCCGGTGGGAAACACGTCCCGGGGGTTAATAAGGCCCAGAGGCCAGCGGCGGCCCCGCAGGGGCAGGGGAGCTGATTTGGGGAAGAGACGCGGGAAGCCGACCTCTCCCGGGACCATGAACCCCCGGCCCGCCCCCGCCGTGTGAAGTGAGGTGCCGCATGGGGGAGAAGCTGCTCCGCCCCACACACGTTACTAAGAGCAAACTCACTAACGCGGGGGTAATGCCCCCATTTTGCACGGTGAGTCCTTCTCCAGGGCCACGCACTTGAAAGGCAGGGGGGCATTGTCACAGAGGCAAGGGGGTGACTGATCAGACAACGTGCTTGAGGAAACAGAAGGGACCTGCAAAGGGGTGGGCACCCCACGGGCCGCGTGTCGGCGCGCAGGAGGGGGCGCCCCTGGGTTTCCTCATCACGTTTGGGGATGTGTCAGACCCAGAAACGGGCCCCTCCCTGCCCCCCCAGCAGCTCCTGCTCAGCTCACACGGGGCACGTCCCCCAAAACCAGATCACAAGTCCAAACTGCATTGAGGCTGCTAGATGCAGACTGAGGGGTACCCCGGAACCCCCAAACGTGCACACTCTACTGGGGCCCAGCCATCTATGTGCACAAAAACAGTGTCCGAGAGACCTTTACTAGGATAGTGTCAGCGAGAGAAGAAGGACAACAGTTTCCCAGTAAACATGCCAACTTGCCCGTCCCCTCGAGGGTCACCGCCCGGACAAACAGGGCCGACCCGCAGCCGGGCCGCTGGGCGCGGGAGGGGCCGGGCAGGCCAAGGACAAAGTTGCAAAATCAAGGTACAAGTCAAGATAACGTCACCGCCGTCAGCCACCCCGCGGCCTCTGCCTGTCTCCCCCACGCGCCTCCTCCACAGCCCCCAAGTCCCTGGTGCGAGTCCAAAGCCGAGAAGCCAGCACCTTCCGCCCTCGCCGCTCCCCGTGTCTCCTGAGCCCCCGCCCCCCGCGTCGCCAGGCAGCCCTGGCCGCCCAGCTCCACCCCCAGCTCTCAGGAGAGGGCCCAGGGGGCTCCA
The DNA here is from genome assembly GCF_014898055.3 of Talpa occidentalis. NCBI lineage: Eukaryota > Metazoa > Chordata > Mammalia > Eulipotyphla > Talpidae > Talpa > Talpa occidentalis. The sequence continues at coordinate 1,751,433 of NW_023601653.1, read as the reverse complement.
AGTCAGTGGGGGCCCCTTTCCAAGCCCGCGTCCCTCGCCTCCCTTAGCCCTGCTCGCCTCGCTCCCCTCGGCTGCCCGGAAGGTGAGGGTCGGGCTGACGTGAGGCGGTGCTGGCCAGCGCGCGCCGCCTCCCGAGGCCTGTCCTGAGGTGGACATCAGAGCCTCGTTCAGAACCCGAAGTCCATTTCCTGCCGAGTGCTGCTCTCAGGCCTTGGCGACGCTGAAAATTCTGACATCGGCCCCGGGACTGCCTGTGGGAGAAGCGAGGCCCGCACGCTCACCCCGCCTCTCCGGCCTCAGCCTTGGGGACCACAGCCGCAGCCGCCGCCCTGCGCGGGCCGCCCTGCGCCACAGACGGGCCAGCTGGGGCGGTTGCGGGTCCTTGGCACGGAGGCTGCCGCTTGGCTGAGGAGCAGGTGGGACTGCGGCCGACCCTTCCTCCGCGCCCCGGGGCCGGGCTGGGATGGCCCTGCTGTCCCGGGGAGTCCGGTCGCCTGTCCCCGCCAAATACCCATAAAGCAGAGCCAGGAGCTGAGTCTTCAAGGTGTGCTTCCGTCAGACCGCCGGCGACCTGGAACTCGGGGCGGCGGGGCGCGGCCGTTGCACCCTGGAGACGCCCCTTCGCATTTCGTTTCCGGTTGCCTTCTTGGAGCGAGCTGAGCGAAGACAGTTCAGCAGTGAGCAGGCCTTCGCTGCGGCCAGGCCTGGATGCCCACCCCGGGGCTCCTGGACGCCTGGCCTCGCGTCCCAGGGTGCTGAGCCTGCAGACAGCACGGACTCCCCGAACCCCTGCAAATGTGTCCTGGGCTGGAAAGTTCACTCAGAGCAGACAGACAGATTTCTTTTTTTTTTTTAATATAAACGACTTTTCCCCCTAAGATTTATTTATTTATTTATGCATACAAGAGCTGGGGTATAGGCCAGAGGTGTGGGGGGTGAGAGGATTCACCAGAGACAGAGCGGGGAACAGAACAGGCAGACTGACGAAATCCACTGCTGAGGGGAGCAGCGGGAGTCAGGAGAGGTCTGCTGCGCCCTGTGGGTCACCTCCCTGGCCAGGGATTGAACTCGTCCTAACCCTGCACCACCAGGGAGGCCCTGGGTATGTATATGGTTGTAAATCCTGGAGGACGTGGGCTCGACCGGGAATGTTGATCTTGTGTTTTAGAGACCGGGACTTTGAGGACAGACGGGACCCTTCACGTGACAGGTCAGGTAGGGGTGACCTCATCCTCACGCTGAGCATAAACATGAGATCCTGAGGGAGAGAGAACACGGTGACTGATAATTCTAGAACTGGATGAGACCCCCAAGCTGCATTCTTCTGGGCCATAAACGGGTCGCAGTGATTGCTCTTTAGATGAAGCCTAGGCCTGACGTCCTCTTCCTCGCTGGGGACAGAGGAGGGACTCAGGACACTTCTCCAGGCCTCAGGGGCCTCCGCCCACCTCAGCGTGCAACCATCTGCATTCCTTAAATCGTGGAGACAGACCTGCTGCGCCTCCAGTTCCCAAGCCAAGGCAAACAAGCCTAAGTGGCCCTTTGGGGGACTGGCCGACCCCCCACGCCCACCCACACACACCGCGTTCCTGGTTATTATTGACTCCAAGGCACGAAGCTGAGTGTCTTCACCTCGGGGAGGATGGACTTCTGCTCTCTCCCTCCAGCTACGCCTAGAGTGGTCGTCCCAGCACTTGGCCGCCTTCCCTGGGTTCTTTCCGCCCACATTGCCGGGCGGGGAGCTGCAGTTGGGGTCACAGGTGTGAGGGTATTCCGTAGAGCGCACCGGTGGCCTGAAGAAGTAGAAAACTCAAAACTGGTTGAAGCATTACAAGACTGTATTGGCATATTTAAGTAGCAAGTCCAGAGGTGGGCTTCAGGGAGGGCTTGATCCAGGGCCTGCCGTATCGGCAAGGACTCAGTTCCCTGCCCTCTCTGCTCCACCCTCAGCCCAGCGCTCAGGGGTCACAAGATGCTCGTGTCCACGGTGCCCTAAGCTTCCTCACACACTGGGCAGGGAGAAAGCAGGAGAGCGGGATTTTCTCTTCCCCAACCTTGCAGGCAAAGTCCAGCCTCCCGCTGAGGCACCGCGCTGCTCACAATGATCAGGGTCTGTGCCAACTGGCTTAGGTCCAGGGACTCCTGGAACCTGCACCGGCCACAGGCAGGGGGTGAGGCCCAGCGGTCAGAGCCCCCAGAGACGCGAGGGAGGGTACACGGGGTCAAGTGTCTCTGCGGGACACCGGCTCATGGGCACCCGGGAGCCGACCCCCAACTGCCAGCAAGCAGCACCCCCACCCAGAGGAAAGGGGGGAACCTACTCAGGGCAGGGCAGGAGCTGAGAGGATGCCCTGGCTCCCTCCCTGGCACTGCGGCAGGGACGAGGCCCAGCCAGATGTCCAGAGGCTGCTGTGCCCAGCCCTGTGGGCAGCGGGGGTGGTCGACGCCCGGATGATTCTCCTGGGCGGGCAGAGGGTGCTGTGAGGGACAAGGGCCTCGGGGGGTGGCCAGGCCGGATTCTGGGGGTCCTCGGTACAAAGTACAGGGGCTTCGGCCCCGTCCCGTCCACCAGGGAGCCCCGAGGGCCGGGGGCGTCCAGTGCCGGGACAGAGGCGGGTGGGGGTGGGGCGAGGGCGGGGCCTGCCCGGGAGCCACGTCCGGGGCGGGGCCAGGTGTGCCGCCCGGAGCTCAGGTGAGGCGCTGCGGCCAGGTAAGGGCCTGTGTCTCCCCCGAAGGGGCCCGCGCGGGGCCGTGGGGCGCAGGATGGGGCGCGGAGGCCGCAGGCTGCAGCGGAGACGCCCCCCAGGTCCCCGCGCGGCCCCCTCCCCGGCGGGGCGCCGTCCCGGGCGCCGCAAGCTCCACTTTCCCCCCACTTCTCCCGCCCCGCGCCCCTCCCCCGTCCTCCCAACCTGCCCCGCCCCCCGCCCTCTCGCGGCGACCCCCCCCCCCCCGCCCCCGCTCTGGCCCCACGGGGGTGTCGGGGAGTCCGCAGCCCAGACTCCCCCCGGCGGCCCCTCTTCCTGCCGACCCGGGACCTCCCGGTGGGCGCACGCGGGGCGCCGTCTGGCTCAGCCAAAGGACCCCGAGAGCTGACAGCCCCAAAGCAAAGCCGGGGCGCAGCCTCGGCACCCGGCCTGGGGCTTGGGGGAGGGGCCCTGGCCGCTTTCACTTTTGCCTCCCCCCCTCCCGCCGCGGGGTTCCCTGGCACCCCCTGGCCCCGGGGAGGCGCAGTTCTGGGCGCTGCTAAGCCCGGGAGAAGGAGGGGGCCGGCCTGGTGGGGCGGGGAGAAGCCCTGTCCCGGCCCTGCATGTCCCCGGAGGTGGCCCTGAAGGTCAGGCTCCCGGACTTTGGGGCTCCGTGTTGGTTCTGGGGAGCTCTGTGTTGGCTTCCACTTGGCTGTGCGCGTGGGTGTTTGCTCAGGTGAGAACCCACAGTTTAACCTAAGCCTGGACGTGGGGCCCGCCAGCAGGTGTCCGCGCTGGCAGACTGAGCAACCTGTTTGTGAGCCCCTCGGATGCCGGGGCAACCTGTCCTCAAACCAGCACCCGGTGTGGGGGTGGCGAGGGATGTGGGGCACCCCGCCTGAGCCTGGACAGTGACCCCCCAGTCTCCACCCACAGGGGACATGGAATCTGGTCTTTGTGGACAGAGGGGGAAGCCAGAGGCTTGTGGGAGAGCAGGGAGGGCCTCCTGGAGGAGGTGACCTGTGAGCTGGAAGATGGGCCGGAGGTAGGCAGGGAAGGATGCTCGAGCTGAGGTCACAGAGAGGGAAAAAATGGGCCATTCTGGGAGTCCGTGCGTGGCGGGGATAATTGACAGGCGGGGCTGGGGTGAAGGATGTGGGAATTGACGTGGACACTGCCACTGAGTCATTGACATGTGACCTCCGCGAGGTGTTTTAGGGTCTGGATACTAAACATCCCAGGGCATCTGGCTAACAAGCGGCTCCAGGCCGCGCCCGTGCGGGCACACGAGGATGTGGCTTCGGTGAAGCAGAAGAGCGGCAGCAATGCCCGTCCAGGCGGCCGGCTGGCCCGCTGGGAGGCTGGGGGTCATGCTGCTGAGAACAGTCTGCGGCTTGGTCTCCCCGTCTGTAAAGCATGGACAGTGTTTTTCCTACTCACGGGTCACTGGGAGAACCAAACACTGTCCTTCGTGCCGAGTGCCAGGAAGGGGTGCAGTGCCTTCAGCCTCCCCGTGCCCTGGAGGCTGTGCGGCCCCAGTTCCGGAGGCTGAAATGTGGGCTCCTGTGGCGCCCGCTCCTACCCAGGCCGAGGGCCAGGCAGTCTCTCTTCCGTGACCCTGGACACAGCAGGGCCCAGAGCAGGTCATTTGCAGTTGGAACTGGTGACTGTCCAGCAGCAAGAACTGGTTTGGTGGGTCAGGAGTCCAGAAACTCCTGGGGAGCTGCCCTCTCCCTTCCCCCAGCCATAAAAATAAAAGAAGCCGAGGGAACTGGCAGAGCAGGGGCGGGCGCTGCTATGGCAGGAAAGCTACGGTGGAGCAGACCCCAAGCCCCGGGCCCAGAGGGGCTTCCGGAAAGTGCCAAGTGCCACCTGCTTCCTGAAGACCCCTCACCCCCACCCGCTCACCCCCAGCTGCCCCCCAAGGCCCTCACCCCCTCTCTTCCCTACCTACTGCCACATTATCGTGAAGCGGCCCCCAGACCTCACAAGCCATAAATACTGCAGTGTGAAGCCCTCTGTAGAAACATGATCACAGCGCTATTATTGCGCTTAAAGCAATTAGCAATAATTCCTTAATACCCAATATTCAGAATCTCAGTGCCCTCAAATGTCCAAATTTCTTTGGTTTTATAAAAAGTCAGTATAAATACAGTTCTCCCATTGCAGTCCATTACCCCCGGGTCGGCAGCCTTGTGCTTTAGGGTGCTTTGTGCTTGGCTTTCCCGTGGCGTCCGCGGTGACAGGGGCGCCAGGTCCTCGGTTCCGAGAGGGACAGTGGCCAGCCCTCCCCAGGACTCAGGCATGAATCACATGCGGCCCTGGCTCTCAGAAATACTCAGTGAGAGTGGCAGAAGGACACGCAGACACGTGGTGAGACGATCAGGGCTGGGGTGGTGCTGTGGGCTCACTGGAGCCTGGAGGAAGCTCCTCTCCCCGCCTGGGATGAATCTGGGGACCCCGGGATACTTCTAGCTGTAATGAACAGGAAATCCCACTCTGAGCTGGCCCCAAAGTCAAAGTAGCTACAACAGTCTGCGGTGGGATGGAGATCAGGTGTGCCTTGATCAGGGCTTGGCGATGCCCTTTGTCTAGAGAAGTTGTGATGTGCTGGTTGGCGTAGACTTGGCTTCCCCAGCAAATCTTTGAAGAAGGAGCTAGAATTACTATTAGGCTGATGGGAGAGGAGGGTTCTGGGAGGTCTGGGGGTCAGCTGCTTGCAGCTGGAGGGCTGTACAGGTGGCGGTGCACACCCGAACGGGCACCACAGCAGGGCAACAGGCAAACAGGGATGCCGGGCAGGCGTGGCCCGGAGCCTTGGCATTGGTGTCTACAAGGACCATGAGGGTGCGGGGAAGAGGCAGCTCCAGCACCCCCTGCCGTCCTGTGCCCGGAGCCCTCGGTGGACAAGCCGCCGCAAGGTCACGTAGCAGGTCCCGATTCGGACCTTAGTTCTCTTGCCTTTGGGCGTCTCACCCAGGGGTCCGGCCCAACCTCTGCTGGCTTCTGGCCCCACCAGCAGGACAAAGGGGCCCACACACTCACCAGCCTTGGGGACCCAGTGGCATTGGTGATGGGGTGGCTCATGGGAGCCGGATGACCAATACATGTGAGAATGAACGGATTTGTGGTGATGAACAGCTGAGACAAAGGGGTAAAATTACTTTTTCATGGGATGCCCCAAGGAGACCCGGAACCACATTGGCTCAGTGACACCCCTCTCAGCGGGAGCCAGGGCTCCTGCCCCTCACACCTGGACTTGCACCCCCTGGGCAAGCCCACAGGAGGAAAGCGGGGTGGCGTCACACCCCCGCCCCTGCCGCCCCAGCCCTTTGCCAGAAGAGCCGGTCACCCCGCAGCCAGCCCGTCCCCAAGCACCCCGTGTGGACACACTGCTCAGATTAAATGTGGTGCTAATTTCCCCGAGGTAAGTAGGTGTTCACTTGTAGCGACAGCATGGAGAGAACTGCCCGGAGGGTCTGTGTGTGTGATGTGCAGATGGATCTTTCTAGCGACAAACCGTTTTGCTGTAAATTATAAATAGAGCAGCCGGGCGACTGGAAACCGCCTGAGCGCAGGAGCCGAGCGGTGCCCTTCCCGCTGGGCGGGCGGCGGCGCTGGGCCTCGTGCTCCCCACCGCGCCCCCATCGGCTCCCCTGTGAGGGCCGCCCGCGCCGCAGCTCCGGCCTCCTGACGTCCCAGTCTGGCGAGGGAGAGCGTGACGTTGGTGGGAGGGTCGCGCGGGTAGGCCGTGCCGGCTTTTGCAAAAATGAAAGAAACGAGCGTGAAAAATCTCGGCGCTGTAGACCCAGGCCCTGCGCGCAGGCGACGCCTTTAGAGCAACGCGGTCACTCCTTCCCCCGAGGACACGGGACCAGGTGACGCTCGCTCGTCCTCTGCTCCTCTTCAAGGCGCCCTGCTCCCCGCGCCCTCTGCCATCTACAATGGGCTCTTTCTTCAGGTCATCAGCAGAAACGCGCCTCCCCCAGCCCGGCTAAGGCCTGGCCGCAACGGCTGGTGCCGGCCTCGCTGCTCCTGGCCTGGGGCCTCGCTGCCAGGGCTCCTGCCAGGCATGGTCACAAGGTCTTGGCCCCTCGCATCGGCGCCCCTGTTCCCTCTTCACAGCCCAGGCGTCGGGGCCCAGGGGAGTGTCCAGTGCCACGGGCTCCGGCCCTGTCTCCCCGCAAGCATCCCGCGCAGGGACCCTGGGCCCCTCCACCGTGGCCCTGGTCACGTCCGCCCACCCCCGTGCCTGCCCAGCACCTGGGCCCTGGGCCCAGCGGCCACCTCTGAGCTGCTGGTTGCGGCTTTGCGTTTCCCTGCGCCGGACTCTTCCTAGAAGTGCATTCGCGGCCTGTGACCCCTGCCGTGCCCCGGGACGCGAGCTAACACCCAGGTGGGTCTCTGTGCTTCTCTCCAGGGTGCTGGCAGCCCCATGCCCAGATCCACCGGCGGGGGCATCGGGACCAGGCGCCCGGGCCCTCTGCCCAGCAGGCGAGCATGTCCCGGCTGGACCTGGAGGAGCTGGCTGAGATAGGTAAAGTGCGGCTGCTGCAGCCTCGCCTGCGTTTGTGGATCGTGGGCTCATGTGGCTTGAAGAATCGATCCTGTAAAAAAAGTATCCAGCAAAGTTATCCTTGGAGGAGCTGTCCCCGTGCACCCTCAGCCCCCACGGCTGTCCCCTGCCTCCAGCCGGCCCGGCCCTGGGACGGACCAGCTCTGTGACCTACAGTCAGGGACATGTGGGTACAAAGGAGAGGCCGGTGCATAGTGGGTGCACAGTAGAGGTAGACATGCAGTGCATGGACACAACAGACACCTAGTGGGTGCACAGCTGCAGTGGCACATAGTGGGTACACAGCGGAGCCACAGTAACTGTCCTATAGAAAGACCCCCAGCCCTCTCCTTCCAGGAGAACACAGCTGACTCCTGCGTGGTTCCTCCTTTTCTGCCCCAGAGCTGCAGACAGATGAGGAGGAGGCCACAGAGTTGGGCACGGAGAGGCCTCCGGTACCTCCCGCAGCCGCACAGGCCCCGGCGCTGAGCACGCAGCACTCGTTCTACGACGTGGCCAGGCACGGCATCCTGCAGGTGGCAGGTGAGTCCCCAGCTGGGTGGCCCCAACCACTGACAGCGCCAGTCTGCCCGTGAGCCCTGTGGCGGGGGGTTTGTCAGGCTCCCGCCCTCCGCCGGGCTGTGCCTCGAGAGGAACAAGCACTAGCCAGTGGTCTGACAAAGGGGACATCCCCGCGCCACCTGCGCCTGAGAAGCCGGGGCAGCATCGCCCCCTTCCGGAAAGACGCCCGAGCTGAGTGATGGTTTCACTGACCAAGAGTGTGTTTCGCTGCACACGCAGCACACGCTGCAGGCACGGGGGCGGGCCATGCCCACGGCTGTCCGGAGGGGCCGGCTGAGTGCGGGGCTGGGCCACCAGGTGAGCCCGTCTCGTGGGGCAGCAATCAGCCGGGTCCTTCACGGGCGCTGCACACCCAGCACCCCGGCTGGCCCCGACTCTCCCCAAACGGAAGGTCAACGTGCTCTGGTTACCTGAGACGCGGCTGCAGAAACCGCAGACACTGGACTCTTGGGCGTCTGCGGATAAAGCTGACTTAAATGTAGCCAGACGTGGTCACCTTGGACTCATGTGGGTGCTGGAGTCCATGATGCCCTCCCCCAGCTCTCCTGAGCCCCCATGTCCGCTGGGCACGCGGTGCCTCTGCTCCTGGCATCTCGCTGCCGTTGGCCTCTGGACCGGTGCCAGAAGGCTCCTGCCTGACCCCAGCCTCCAGGCCACTGAACGGTGCTGTGTGGGTGGCTCTGGTGGGCGAACCTCACCCCTGCCGGCATCCACTGGTCTGGGAGCCTCTCTTCACGCCCGAAGGCCTCTGTCCGGGGCTCCTGCGTGCCCGTGTCCCAGCTCCACCTGGTGGCCCTCCCCACATGCGCCCCCCCCACTACACACACACTGATCTGCACCTTCACCAGCCATCGGACAGCTCAACAGCTCAGTGTCCCGAGCCCTGGGCCAGTGGGGCCTCCCCACGCCTCCCACGTCACTGGCCACTCCCAGTCCTCGCTCCACCAGGCGCTGCAAAGTGCCTCCACCGGGCAGCCCTGCTCCAGGCCGCCCTCCACCAGTGGCCAGGAGGGTCTCTCAGACGACCCGCCACACCTGTCCCCTGCCCTCCTCACCAGCACCCGGGTCAACAGGTGGAGGCCAAATGGGGGGTGGCTTCCAGTGTGTCGGCTGGGGGGACATTTCTGGGGGGGTGCCCAGCTGCCGCAGTCCCTGTGCCCGCAGCCCAGGGGGCCTGGCTGGGAGGCCGTGGCGCTGGCAGGCTCATGCTGTCTGCGCCCGCAGGGGAGGACCGCTTCGGGAGACGCGTGGTCACCTTCAGCTGCTGCCGGATGCCGCCCTCCCACGAGCTCAACCACCAGCGTCTGCTGGAGTAAGTCCAGGTGCCCTCCCTGGCCCCGCCCCGCGCACCTCCCCACCCCACCAGCAAGCCAGGCCTGCGCGCCTGCCTCTCCACCAAGCCCGCTCGGCTTGGAGCGTGTTGCCACGGAGGGTGTTGCCACGGAGGGTGTTGCCACGGAGGGTGTTGCGGTCGGAGGGCGCGCAGGGAGGGGCGCGTCCCAGGCGGGGTCCCGCCGGGCCCAGCCCACCTGCAGTCCTGAGTGCGGCCCAGCTTCCCTGTAGGCCTCCTCGCACCCACCCCCTTCTCGAAGCCCCGGGGGTCGGGGGCCGAGGGGGAACCTCGGCCCAGTGGGTGTGAGTTTTCTCGCAGCAGAGGGGGATGTTCAGAGCTGGCTGGAGGGCGCTCGCCCACTTTGTGCGCTGGACGCCCGAGAGCTGTTCCGTGTGAAGCGGCTCCTGTTACGCTGTGATTTCATCTCAATCCCCAAAACCCACGCCTCTGGCAGCTGCCGGGCCGCGCTCCCCTGTGCACCTGCCCACGAGCCTTCGCCAGGTGGAGCCGAGCGCGGCCTGAGCGGCTGAGTAGGTCCTGCCTGCGCCGGGCCTTCGGCGCGCTCCGGGCCCTGCCCCGGGGAAGGGGCGCCTTTCTCAGACACCCCAAAGGTGCCTGTGGGTTTCTCGGCCGCCACGGGAAGATCCCGAGGCTCAGCCTTGCCCACGGTGGCTTCCCGGTCTCCTCCTGTTTTTGAAACGGGGAAGGCGTGAGCCCGAGCGCAGCTGCCGACTCCCCCAGCCAGCTCCCCGTGCTCGGGCGCCGGAGGGCGCTGCCGGGAGGAGGGGCCGCGGGTCACCAGGAGGAAGGGCCGCTGCATCCGCGAGCTGAGCAAGGACCCCCACCCGCCCCGGCTCTGCGCCTCGCCCGCCCCAGGGGCAGCTCCTCCTGCGAGGCTGCTTCCGCGCCACCCGATGGCCCAGGACAGCGTCCCCACCCCGGGGTCCGAAACGCAGTCGCCTCTCAACGAGGCCGCGTCCACAGCCCGGGAGGTTGAGGCGGGCCCTTGGGGCCTGTCTCCCCCACCAGCCTGGCTGTGTGACCTGGGCAGGTTGGGGGGCGCCGCGGAGCCTGGGTATCCCTTAACCCGCGAGGCCCCGGCCCACGAGGGGGTCCCGTGGCTGAGCCCTGCGGAGCCCTGCAGAGCCGGTGGGGGTGGGGGTGCGGGTGGTGCCGGGAGGCCGCAGGTTTCGGGGACCTGACTCGGCGCCCTGACACCCCTTGTGCGCAGGTACCTGAAGCACGCGCTGGAGCGGGCCGCGGAGAGGGACTACGTGGTCGTGTACTTCCACCACGGGCTGAGCAGCCGCAACAAGCCTTCCCTGCGCTGGCTGCAGGGCGCCTACAAGGAGTTTGACAGGAAGTGGGTGCTGGGGGCCTGGGGGGCCGGGGAGGCTCTGGGGGGACCTGGGGAGCCTGTGGGAGCTGGAGGCTTGGGGGGTACCTCATGCCTGGGATGTCTGGGGGTGCCTGAGGGCTCCTGGGGTAACTGGAGGACTGGGGGGCCTGGGGGGGGCTGAGGAAGCGGTCACCTCTGTGCCATGGTTGCTGCCCTGTGAGGCCCCCTCCCCACCCCAGCTCCGCACCCGGCCACTGCTGTCCTGGCCTTGCATGGCCTCCGGCACCCCACTGGACCCTCGACACCCTGTCCTCACCCCACCCCAGGCCTGGTGGGGGACACGCTGGCACATGTCTTAGCAGCTGGCTCCTGGGCCTGGGCCTGTTTGTCATGGCCTAGATCTCCATGGCGTGGATTCTTCCACCACGGCAGTGGGCTCTTCCCAGTGGGCTGGCGGAGGCTCTGGCAGGCCCCTGGCAGGCCTCAGGCTGGGCAGTGTAACCCACCCCTCTCCTGTGGGGCTGGGACACCACCAGGACCTGCTCACCCCGACTCGTGGCCCAGCTAGCAGGTTCAGCCTGATGGCTTTGGCTGAACTACTCAGCCCCACAGGGTGGGACAGGGTGGTGGGGGGCGGGGAGCAAACCAGGGAGCAGCCAGCTTTTAAGGGGGCTCCTAGCTCGCCTCTGGGAGGCAACCATGACCCAGCACCAGCCAGCCTGGGGAGCGCCCTGCTTAGCGGGGTCAACCCCAAACCTGGTGGTGGCGCGGCCTCTCCGCGGGGGAGTCTCCGTGTCCCAGGGTCTGAGACTGTCTCACGTGCCCCTTAGGTACAGAAAGAACCTGAAGGCCCTCTACGTGGTGCACCCCACCAGCTTCATCAAAGCCCTGTGGAACGTTTTCAAGCCCCTTATCAGGTGCGGGCTCCTTGGGTGTCCCCGGGGCGGGCCCCAGCCCTGTCCGGGCGCTGTGGCCTTGCACGGGGGGTGCTCAGGTGCGGCAGGGCGGAAGGTCACGAGCAGACACGGGCGAGGTCTGCACCTGCGGCTGGAACCACCCCCGCCCGCCGAGGGCCGGCTCTGTGTACCTGCGTCAGGCTTGGCAGCCAGCTCTGAGCCCCGGGGCCTCTCTGAAAAGAACGGGTGTGGACCCGCTGTGCTCACCAGGATTCCCATGCTCGCCACTTGGGGCTCCCCTGGATGAGCCGACCCAGGCCCCTTTCCTGGGTGTGAGAAGCAGGAAGCGGGACTCTGGCCCCCCGGAGCGTGGTGTCCAGCAAAAGCCTCGCCGGCTGGCGGGGTCAGATAGAAGCACAGAGCGATGGTCACAGGGGCTCCTGCGTGGGCGGGGGGTGGCATGAGGGCCTTCCTGCAGCCCTGAAGTGCCCACCTGCCCCGCGCAGGGTGCAAGCAGAACAGGAGGCCCCAGGGTAGATGCCTGGGCCTCCGAGCTCAGGTGGTGCCCCTCTTGTCCACTAGGGGGCGCCGGTGCCCGCGCTCTGGTGGGGCAGCCCCTTGTAGTTACGGGAGAGCAGATTTTGGGGCCCCCCAGTGCGGTTTCAGCGGGCACCTGCCTGGGGACACGAGGGTGCAGGCCCTGTGAGGTGTTCTGGCCGCACACAGACGAGCGAAGGGGCCTGCGGCAGCTTGGGGGCCAGGACTTGCCCCGTGAGGTGCTGGTGTGTCACAGGTGTGCTCACACGCCTGCCACTGAACCCCCACGAGGCCGTGGCGCCCTAGCCCCCCAGCGGCCCAGCCACTACCCACCCGTCCTCCTGGCACTGCCCCCCTTGCCAGGCGAGGGAACTGGGGCTCCTTAGCCGCAGAGCCCTCCCAGGAGGAGCGGGTGTGGGGCTGTGCCTGCGCTCGCTGGTCACTGGGAGGGAGAGTCGCCCCCTTGTTGGGGGGGCCTGAGGCCCTGGGACAGACAAGTTCCCCGGGGCTTGGGGGACAAGGTGGAGAGTGTGACCGCCTGGGCGGTGCCTGCTTGGGACCCTTCGAGGAGCGGGGCACCAAAGGGGCGGCCACCGCCGGCCCCCACCATCTCCGGGCGCCTCCCCTCCGTGCTGCGTAGATCTGGGCAGTCAGGGCATCGAGGGGGTACTCATCTGTATGCAGCTGAGACTCGGCATCTTAAGGAAGCGAAACTTCTGCAGGCCCAGGCTTCTGCCAGGCCCTGGCTTCGGGCTATGTCCCGCGTTCACGTCCTTAAAGTGAAAATCCCTGCGCTGCCGCCCAGTCCACTCGTTCTCCCGCTTCTGCTTTCCTAGTCACAAGTTTGGGAAGAAAGTCACCTATGTCAACTCTCTGAGCGAGCTGCGGGAGCACCTCCAGCTGCGGGAGCCCCACGAGCTCACGGTCCCCCAAGAAGTACTGCAGTAAGTTCCAAGCCCCCCGGGGCCCACGGGGCGAAAGCACCCCCCCCCGCACCCCACCCCCACCTGCCTCTAGGGCTGTCTCCAGCCCCCAGCCAGCCCTGGCGCAGGCCACAGCACAGACACAAGTGCTGAGTCGAAGAATCAGGAGATGCTTTTCTCTCCCACCGTGTAAAACCGACGGGAGAAAATCAGCCACGACAGGGGCTGCCTTCAGCTGCCGGGTGTTTGTGGTTTTGCTTTTGAGCTGAAGATGCGGGATGTCTCCGTGCACAGAGCAGGCACAGAGTGGAGTGTCCTGAGGCCCCGGCCCGCAGGGGTCAGTGTGGGGCCTGATGGGTGTGATCGTGGTGTTGCTTTCACACTGTGACCCTCCCCTGACAGCCTCCCACTTAGGGGCAGGCAGGTAGAGGCCACCCCTCAGCCAGCCTGGTCCACCTGGACACCCCCAACCCTTTGCATCTCCTTCTCTGGGGGTGCTTCTCTACTGCAAACTGGTGAGGTCACCAGCCTTGCCGGGGCTGTGGAAATGTCGGGCTCCCCCCAGGTCATGCACTGGAGGACAGCAGTGCAGGGCTGTTACGGTGGGACAGCACCCCCAGCAGGCCGTCAGGGAGCGGGGGTCACAGCCAGTGATGACGGGGCCAGCACAGGTGCTGAATCCAGCTGGGGAGGGTTCTGGTGGAGGGAATCTATCAGGGAAGGCTTCCAGGAGGAGGTGACTCGACGTGAACTGCAAAGAGACAGTTGGCTGCATGGGGAGGTCAGGAAAGGGCCTTCCAGCAGAGGGACACCCTTGTCCAGCACCTGAGTGTGAGATCTTGGTCAGAGGTTGGCGGGAGAGGCTGGGCAGTAGGGGTTAGGCCACCCTCTGCCCTCTTAGGCGGACACCACGGCCATGGAGGATTGCGAGCGTGTGCGTGTATGTGCATGTGCGTGCTCGTGTGTGCATGGCACAGCTGCAAGCGAGGTGGACTGGCGTGTCCACCGTGGGCAGGGCCCTCTTGGCCGAGGCTGGCCCCGCAGGGTGAGAGCCGGGCTTCTGCTGTGTCCACAGGTATGACGAGAGGCTCCATAACCTGGCCACGGGCAGGCCGCCCCCTCCCGCCAAGACGCCACCACCACGGCCTCCTCTGCCCACCCAGCAGTTTGGCGTCAGCCTGCGATAGTAAGTGACCCACCGCATCCCTCCGGGGAGCCAGGGACAGCCTGTGTGTGCGTCCAGGAGCCCGTGTGCGTCAGGAGCGGCAGGAGGCAGAGGGAGGGACCTGGGTTCTCGCACTCCGGGGGCCTTGCTCTGGCCTGTGAGAGAGGAGCGAACCGGGTGCGTCCTAGGGAGGGACTTCAGGGGCCAGCAAGCTGTGCGTCTCTGGCGGTGATGTGGAAGGGGGTCCCTGAGTGACCGCGGCCAGCCCCTGCTGGCATCCACGACAGCCAGGAGAGCAGGAGGTGTGAGAAGCAAACGTCTGTCAGGCCCAGCTGCCGGGACATGGAGACTGTTGTCATGGCCCCAACCCTGACCCATCCTGCCCTTAGTCACACGACCTTGAACTCACTGACCTCTCAGCTTGTTGCCTTATTTCTGATGTGATATTTAACCTTTAACGACTCCTTGTAAAGGATTCTGGGCCACCTGTCTGGCCAACATCTTCATCTTTTAAGACTCTTCTCGGTGACACCTCCTCCAGGAGGTCTTCCTTGATGCTCTAGACTGCACACAGAACCCTCCTCGGTGGCTCTGAGCAGGCTGCCGTGGGGAGTGTCTGGAGGGTCCTCCCGCTCAGCCATGAGCTTTTGTCTGTCCTCTTGTCCTCTGCTTCTGGCAATGGCTCGGGCTCCCGAGGGACCTGGAATGTCGACATGGTGTATTCTGCAGCCTCGGGAGGAAGCAGTTACGTCCTGGAGGGGGAGGGGAGCCCTGGAGAGCTGAGGGCTCAGTGCCACTTAAGTTAGTCTTTTCTTGTTGGAAACTTACCTATGATTTGTTTTCTTACATAAAAATGTGATGCTCTTTAAGACCCAAGGGGGACCTTGAAAGGCTTTGAGAACCGGGGCCAGTTGTAATGGTGAAAATTGGCTCATGGCATCCTCAGGGAGCACTGGGCAGCCTTGGAAAACCATCCCGTGCCTGCCACTCTGAGAGGTAATCCGTGTGATTGCCTCTTTAAATTAATATTTTATGCTATTTCATTGCAAATGACTATAATAAAATGGCAATAAACATATTAAATAAAGGGCCCAATATGTAATATGTTTGGACTACGACTGAATGGAAGTCATTAAAATTCATAAGCAAGTCCTATTCACTAGTGTGAATTCCAGCTTTAAGTTCAAAAGCGTATGACAGAAAGCTGTCACCTCCGAGCAAGCTAATTACTGCATTAAGAGGCAGTCGGAGATGCATCTGCGCATGCTCCCTTCCCTGCAGCGCCAAGGGAAGCACACCTGTGCATTCCCTGCCACTGGTCCTTGGGAAATCAAGCTACTGACTTTACTGCTTGCTCCAGATTTGCTACCCTGTAACTGGAGGGGAAACCCTGCCCTGCTCACCCTCCAGGGCCACAAGGAAGGGTTAAGGGGGTGAGGGGGAGAGGAACAGGTGTGCAGACAACTTGAGCCAGGCCCAGCTCCCAGCACTGTGTTGCTCTTATTCTATCTCTATAGTCCCCTCCTCCAGGAAGTCTTCCCTGATAACTCTACACAGATGGACCAGTGTTGAAACAGTTTATTTCCTCCACATGAATTTCCTTGGTATCCTTTGAAGATTTATTTTTGGACTCTCAATTCTATTTCATTGACCTGTATGCCAATACCATACTATCTTTACTACTGTAGCTTCGTAGTAAGTTTTGAAATTGAGACATGTGCTCCTCCGACCTTGTTCCTCTTTTTCAAGATTGTTTTGGCTATTCTGGATCCTTGAATCTCCATGTTATTTTTAAAAGCAGCTTGTCAGTTTCTGCAAAAAGACTGGGATTTCAATAGGGATTAGCTGGTCTCTGTAGACCAGTTGGGGAAGTATTACTGTCTTAACAACAGTAAGTCTCCAACCCATGAACACGGGATGTCTTTCCATCTATTTGGATCTTTTAAATTTCTTTCAAAAATATTTTACAGTTTTCAATATGCCAGTCTTGTTCTTTTTCATGAAGTTTATTTTTTTACTACCTTTCGTATCTTTGTGATACTGTGTAAGTGAAACTGTTTTCTTAATTTTATTTTTCTATCGTCTGTTGCTAGTTATAGAACTACAATTGATTTTTCGATACTGATCTTATACCATGCAATCTAGCTGAACTCATTTATCACTTCTAACAGGTATTTTGTAAATTTTTTTTAGCATTTTATTTGTCGAAGATCATTTCATCTGCAAATAGGAGAGGACTAACTTCTTCTTCTCCCACCTGGATGTCTTTTACTTCCTTTTCTTGCCTGATTTGTTCCGTCTAGAACCTCCAGTTCAACATTGACTAGGAGTGGTGATAACAGACATCCTTGCCTTATTCCTAGTCTCGGGGGGAAACATCCAGTCTTTCACCATGAAGTATGCCCACTTATACTAATTTATAATTTGTACTCTGTGCAATGGCCTTTTTAAAAAAAGGTTTATTTATTTATGCATACAAGAACTGGGGTACAGGCCAGAGGTGTGGGGAGTGAGAGGATTCACCAGAGACAGACTGGGAAGCAGAACAGGCGGATAACTGCTGAGGGGAGCAGCGGGGAGACAGGAGAAGTCTTCTGCACCATGTGGGTATCTCCCTGGCTGGGGATCGAACTAGTGCTGCCGTGGCTGCAGATAGCTTCATGGTGCTGCGGCTTAACCCCTTGCGCCACCAAGCAGGCCCCAGCAATCGCCTATTAAATCAAATAAGAGGGAGTAAAAGAGTTACAGACAAAAGCACACGTGTATTCTCTTTTATATTACCTGTGGAGTTTCCTTTCCCTGTGTTCTGTATTTCTTCGTGTAGAGGAGAGAGGGTGGGTAGGTGCGAGAAGAAAGAAATAGAAGGATGGTGGAATTTTCAAACTCTTTGGAGAAGTGGTTATGCGTTCCCCTTCCAGGCCTCTCCTCCTTTCAAATGGGGAACATTTGGAAGAAATAGGATCTGATGGTGACGATTCAGGGACATTCTTTCGGTTGGTTATCTATTAGTGAACAGGACCATGGGGCTCTTTCAGCTTTTGCTTACCTCCTGGAGCTGAGGTTTTCAGCTAAGCTGGGGCCCACCATGTAAGGAAAGAGATGAGGAGCGTCTGGCTTTCTATTCTCTGTCCCGTCTGCTTGGGGTTCACCACTCTTTGGATTGCTGCACCATGCGCCCATGTAGGGAGTATAAGATCCTGGGAACAGCCCCAGGACCTCCGTAGGCTCTGCTTATGGTTTAGGGCAGCAAGGGGCACTGGAACTGGCCAAGGACAGTACTGGTCACTGTTGAGTTCTTCACCCACATGCACAATTGCAAGACCACTCAGGTTCAGAGAACAACAATACTGGGATTTATTTAACGAACAAGGAAAAACACAGAGAGTCACTGAGGCCACAGTGGCCGTTTACCTCACCCGAAGCTGTCTGGGGTTTACAAACACAAAGGCTCCCAAGATGGCGCCACGGAGGGCGCAGAGCCCAAAGCCCGAACAAAGACGCTCCCAAGATGGCGTCTTCCCGCCACTGCGGACTGTGGCTGGACAACAGGCCAGGTCGCAGCTCACAAAGATAGCAGAAGACACAACAGGAGATGCTCCTGGAGCTGCCACGATGCCCCAGCCTGGCACCAGACAATCGACTCTGAAAACAGCAGCTGCAGCGGCCGAGCAGCCCGACCAGCCCGACCAGCCCCACATGCGCGAGGCTTCACCTTCCCTTCAGGCTGTAACTGCAGCAAAGCTGGGAACAGTTTTACTCTCTCTGCTACCTCAAAGCCCCCAACTTCTCTCCTCTGAGGCTGGCTGCTGGAAGCCTCTCCACGTCCTTCAGAGGCCCGCAGCGGCCTTCCGGAAGATCGGCGAGGTGGAGACAGAAATGGCTGCCCCGGAATGGGAATCACTGAGGATCCAAAAACACTGACATCCCAAACGCTCAATCCTGGGGCTACCAGAGTCTCCACCCCGCCCCCCCCCCCCCCACAATAGTTCGCATTAGGTAGTTAGTTCCACCCTCACCGGCACGCCCTGGGCGGCACCTGTCACAGCCTTTGGCCCCTGTTCCAGGGTTCCGTCAAGTGCCGGCCTGACCTGCATGAGGGTTTGGAGAACTGATGCAGCTGGTGCTGCAACGTGGATTGTTATCCCTCAGCCTCCTTTCCAAGACGGCCAGCTGCGCAGCGCCGAGCACAGCCTTCCTGGGGCTCGTCACCACCTCCCAGCTCGGAGCGCAAGGCTGGGAGGAACCAGGAACCAGGGCTTGGGAATCAGATTTTGACTTAAATCTTAAACTGTGTGACTTAACATAAAATTATATGCTTCTGTGAATCTCAGTTTCGTCCCCCATAAAGACGGTGCAGTGATAACCCCCTTGGGCCCCCCAGAGCTTCCTGCGGTGATCACACACGCTGCCCGTCTACAGCGCCTGGGGCTCCAGGCTTCGGCTCAGGCTGCAGATGAAAGGGTCAGGGCCTGGGCTGCAGCCCTCCACCCGCTTTCGGAATTTGGGAGGGGAGGCTGGGAAACGCCTGGCTGGCCGCGCCACCCCTCCTGTTATCTCTGCCGCTGCAGGCGCCATTCCTGCACCCCTTTGCTGTTGGGGAGAGGCCACAGCCCTCTGGATCCGAGCGCTCCGTGCTTGCAGAGCCAGGAAACGAACCTGCTCTGAATTACTCTGAGCCTGTCTCCCACAGGGAGGGGCAGCGAGCATCTCAGGGCTTTCGGGGGCCGGTGGCCATCCATCAGTGAGGGTGCAGGGGCCGCTGGCCAGGAGCACACTGCCCTCCGGTGGGTGTGGACCTGCCCCCCAGCCCTCCAGCTCCCTGCCCGCCTCCCTACTTCAGCTCGGGGCACACAACACACGCAGCCTTGCAGAGACCCGCCCTGGACCCAGAGATGCACCAGGCGGGGAGGGATGTGGGGTGATAGGCTCTGACACTACCCTGGGCCCCCCAGCCAGCTCGGAAGCCCCCGTGTCTATCCAGAGCCCCCTGGGATCATTGTCATTCTCTGCACCAGCTCAGGCAGTCTCTTGAACGAGCCCCACCCCCACCAGCAAGTTGGGGGGTGGGAAGGGGCGGAGAAACCCAAACAGTGGGGTTCTGCTCTGGGAGAGCACTGATTTCATGCCAGGCCGCCCCGCGCTGAGACTGGCACAGGCAGGGAGTCAACACTGGCAGAGATAACAAAGTGGCGGCAGCGACTGGGTCACAGCCAGCCCTTCTGGGGTGCTCTTAGGCCCCCTCCTTCTGGGGGTCTGCTCTGAGGAAAGGCGGGGGCTAGCCTCACGCAGCTGTTGCTCACGGCGTCCACCCTGCCAGCAGGCCTCAGGTGGCCTTCCCGGGAAGGTGACCAGCGGGTCCAGAATGGACAACCCTGGCTCTCTGGCTGCATGACCCTGGGCCGTGGCCGCGGCTCCCCGGCCTGCCTCTCGTCTCCAAGGGGTGTCCCCAGGAAGCCCTGTCGGTACCTTTGACTTGGAACAAACAACAGCCTCCTGTCCCCCACGTTTAATCTGTGCAGTTCTGCGGGGACGGCGCCAGCGTCTGCTTGGCAGCCGGGACAGGCTGTGGAAGCTGAGGTGGGCCCGGGGCCACCTCGCTCCTGGGCAGTCAGGACGCCGGCAGGTGTCCAGTCCAGAGGAAGTAGGAGGAGGAAAAGGGCCTGGGCTTTGGAGGGCCCTGGAGCAGAGGACCCTGCGCCGCATTCCACCGTCTGCGTGCACGTGGGCCCAGCCCGCCCCTCGGAGGGGCCGGGGGGGAAGTGGTGCGAGGGAGCCCACATCGCTGCGGCTGCAGGACCGCGGGGGGCAGCGCAGTCCTCTGTGTCTCCCCACACAGGCTGTCGATGATGTTAGTGTGGGTCGGTCTGTCCAGGGCTCGCGGGGAGAGCAGCAGGCCCCTCCCCACCCCGCCCCGTGGCCAGTCTGTCAGCCGCGGTGGGGGTGCAGGAAGACCCTTCTCTTATCTTTGCACTTAAGTCTTAACGCTTCCATCTCCACCTGTGAACCCTGTGTCTGTTCGGCCGTGGGAGACGGTGCTCTTTGAGGGCTCCTGCTCGGCCCTCCTGGCTCAATCCACTCAGACCGCCGGCCTCCCTGTGTCCCTCCCTCTGTGTGGGAAGCCCTTCCCTCTTGGCGTCTGCTGGCTCCTACTCATCCCTCAAAACCCCACTCAGAAGCCGTCTGGGCAGCACCCTCTCCAGGCCTGGGCCTCCCGGAAGGTGTGCGCCCCCTGCTGGAGCCCGCTGCTCTGTCGCTCCCGCCCCTCTTGGCCAGGAGACCCTGGGGCGGAGGCTGCACCCTTCACTCTCCCAGGGCGGAGAGGTCCAGGGCCCTGAGGGGGTCATGAGCGCCCGTCAGCCTGATCAAAGAGGTCGCACTCTCTTGTCTCCCCTCAGCCTCAAAGACAAGAACCAAGGCGAGCTCATCCCCCCGGTGCTGCGGTTCACGGTGACGTACCTGAGAGAGAAAGGTGAGTGCGAGAGGCTGCTGGGCAGGCCTCCCGGGAGGCCTGCTCGGGTCCAAGCCCCCGGGGCCAGGGGTGGGAGGAGCGGGCAGGGCGGGATCCCGGGGCGCACAGCGGCTCCAGCTGCGGGCTCGGCTGCACGCGTGGTCTGAGAGTCCGCTCTGCTGTGTACTGGCCGTGCGGCCTTGGGCCCGCTGCTTACCCTCTCTGGGCCTCTGCCTCCTCCCCGTCCATGCTCTGCTGCTAGGGCTGGCGCACAGCGCCCCAGAAGGGGTCCCTCCCTGCAGCGGCCGAATTGGCACGTACAGATGGTGCTGCCCGCAGGGCAGCTCCCCGGTCCTGAGGCCAAGCTGAGCGCCCAGGGGAGATGCCGGGGCTCTTCCACCTGGACCAGCAGGGCTGGACAGCACTCCCGGCCAGCCACGGGAGGGTGATGCCCAGCAGAGGAGTCATGGAACATTCCAGAAACCTGATGCCCTGGGACCTGATGCCTGGAGCCTCTCTCTGCAGGGCTCCACACCGAGGGCCTGTTCCGGAGATCGGCCAGTGTCCCAACCGTCCGTGAGATCCAGCGGCTCTACAATCAAGGTGAGTGGGGTGCCCCGGAGTCCCCTGCCCCGAACTTCGTACCAGGCCAGTCGGAACCAGACGCACCGTGTCCTGTGTCCAGGGAAGCCCGTGAACTTCGACGACTACGGGGACATCCACGTGCCTGCCGCGATCCTGAAGACCTTCCTGCGGGAGCTGCCCCAGCCACTGCTGACCTTCGAGGCCTATGAGCAGATTCTGGGGATCACCAGTAGGTGCCAGTGCCTGCCCTGGGGCACGTGGGGCCAGGCTGGGGGCTGCTGGACCCCTGGTTTCCATCTGGCTTGCAGGCCGGGATGGAGGTTTGGGGGCCGCCCCTGCCAGATCCCGCCGAGGCTCTGGGCCTGCGGTGCAGCTGGGCCAGGCTGCCCACGTGAGGGGACGTGGGGCCAGGGGCCATCTGTCAGGTGCAGCCCCCCCCCCAGGTGATGGCGAAGGCCGGGGTCTGCCCCTTGGGGCTTGTGGGTATGCAGTTTATGTGAGTGTGAGTATGCATTTGAGTATTTGTGCATGAGTCTGCACGTGTGTGTGGTGTTTGTGACTGTGAGTCTAAGAGGGGGTATGTGTGTGAGTGTGCACACACTCCAGCTTCGGGAGCTTGGCGGACACGTGGCCCGTGTGGCCATAGTGTCGGGGCTCAGGGATGTGGCCCGCAGGGATGGGGGGCGTCTGAGACAGCGGCTTCCAGCCCCGGGGGCGGCACCAGGCTGCCAGTGGGGGTGGGGCGGGCACCTTCCTGTGAAGGGTCAACGCGCAGTAGTTCAGGACCCATGGTCCCTGCTGCTGCCGCCCCTCCACCCGGCCTTAGTGCCAGCAGCATGGAGGTGAGCGGCTGTGCACCCACAGAACTTTACTGACAACTAGTGGCTCTTTGGCCTGAGGGCTGAAGCTTGCCCGCTTCTAGTCCAGAGCATTCCTTGCTGGGAGGTAACGTGGGGATGGGACACAAGGAAGAGGGGGTTTTGCAAAGAAGAGCTGGTGGGGAGGGGCCAGGCCAGGCCCCAGGGCAGTGTCCTGGGAGCTGCTCTCCCCGGGAGGGGCCAGCTCAGGGGGAGTCTTGCGCCCCTGCAGGTGTGGAGAGCAGCCTGCGCGTGACCCATTGCCGCCAGATTCTGCAGAGCCTTCCAGAGCACAACTATGCTGTCCTCAGCTACCTCATGGGCTTCCTGAACACGGTGAGTGGGTGAGGCAGGGCCCTGGGGGGGCTGAGCTCCAAGCCCCCTGCCTGAACCCCTATAGACTGGGTCTGATCTCAAGGCCTCCCCGGTCCCGAAGGGCTTCATTCCAGGCCTGGCCAGGCCACTGCTCTGCCAGCGACCCTCCCTGCTCGCACTCCCCTGCCCAAGGTCCCAGCACTGGGGCTGGCTCCCGGCCCGGCGCTCTCCCCACAAAACCCACGGGCCGCATCGCACGTGTCCCCTCCAGGTGTCCCGGGAGAGCATCTTTAACAAGATGAACAGCTCCAACCTGGCCCGCGTCTTCGGGCTGAATTTGATCTGGCCGTCCCAGGGGGCGTGCTCCCTGAGTGCCCTCGTGCCCGTCAGCCTGTTCACCGAGCTGCTGATCGAGTACTATGGGAAGGTCTTCCGCGCGCAGGAGCCAGGTGGGGGGCCCGCCGAGGACAGCCCCTCAGCTGGTAGATGTGCTGGAGACAGACACGTGAGGGACAGACAGGCGCCAGGCCCCCCCGCGCGCCCCCCGGCAGCAGCTAGGAGCCTGCCCTAGTGCAGCAGGCCGTGGAGCCGCCCCTCTGCTGTCCTGCCTGCGCACTCGCTGCTAAACAACCCGCACGAGCCTGCCTGGCGGAAGGCCCTGCCCTGCCCTGGGGTCGCCCGCCCTGCCCGAGCAGCGGGCTGAGATAAACCGCCCGTCTGATAGAATCCTAAGCCAAGGCGGCCTCATGGAAAGTGAGCCCTTCCTGCCAGGGCTGCCCTGCGGCTGGGTGACAGGCAGGGGCCCAGGGACGTCACACAGCAGCGTCTGTTGTTGCCTGTGACTGGGGCACCATCGGGCTGCTGCCTTGGCTGGCTCTGGTGGTCATCTGGGGACGCCGCGCCGCTGGCTTCCCGGCCCTTCGGCACATGCAGGACGTGCTCTCACCCTGATGGCCAGGGCAGCTTCATGGCCAAGACCAGTCCCAGGGGAGGGCTCCGTGGCCAAGGGCTTTCTGGGGAGATCAGGGAGTTGCGGTGTAAAGTGGCCAGAGCCCCAGGGCTCGAGGCGAATGGCCCACAGTCACAGGCAGATGCCCCTCAGCGTTGCAAAGTAGGCCTCAGGGTCCAGCTTCAAATACAGTGAAAGGCTGGGCCTCTCTGGTGGCACAAGGGGTTAAGCACCACATTATGAAGCCATCCGCAGCCTCTGCAGCACGAGTTCGATCCCCGCCAGCCAGGGAGCTCCCCACATGGCGCAGCAGACCTCTCCTGACTCGCCCGCTGCTCCCCTCAGCAGTGTGTTTCAGTCAGTCTGCCTGTTCTGTTCCCCACTCTGTCTCTGGTGAATCCTCTCAACACCACCCCCCGCCGCATCTCTGGACTGTACCCCAGCTCTTGTGTGCATAAATAAATAAATCTTTAAAAAAAACAAAAACAAACAAAAGCAAATACAGTGAAGGGCTCCAGGTTTCCAGCAAAAAGCACCCAGGTTCAGCCTTGGGGCTGGGCTCAGTGATGTGCCTCCCCAGGCCGTCCCTGTGGGCGGAATGTGCGCTGTGGGGGCTCAGACCTGAGGCCGTGGCCCACCTGGGGCTGGGCGAAGCCGGTCCAGACCCGGCAGCAATGGGGGTGGGCCCAGGTGTGTCCACTGAGTTCGGCAGCCACAGCAATACCACGGGGGGTGGGGTGGGGTGGAGAGCACAGACACTGATGCTCTCACAGCTCTGGAGGTTGCAGTCTGAATTTGGGGTACCCGCATGGTTGCATTGGGGTGACAACTTTTGCAGATGGCCCCCTTCTTGCTGGGTGCTCACGTGGCAGGTGGGTGGGGAGCTTCTCTTACAAAGACATGGGTCCTGCGGGGTCAGGGCCCCACCCTTGTGACCCCATTTACTTGATTATTTCCCTCTGGGCCCCATCCTGTGCACCCACACTCCTCCCCCTTCCCTCCATCTTCCATCTGCCACACACACACACACACACACACACACACACACACTCACACACGTCGCTCCCCAGCGGCAACCACTCGCCCCCACCCGGGGCCCAAGGGCACACCTCCGCACTGGAAGCCGCTCCAGCAGAGCTGGTGAGCCGGCAGCTGCCGGCCCTGGGACCCTAAGAGGCTCCAGCCCCCACCCAGCTCTGCGAGCCCCAATACTTTCAGGACGCCGGGCCCGCCCCGGCCCTTCTGAGCGGGGCCTTCTGGGTTGTTCTCTTCACATCCTCCCTTCTCCCTCGCTGTTCTCCGGCCCCGTCTCTGGCCGCCGTGCCGCTGAGCTCGTGCTGTCCTGCGCCCCCGCGCCCCCGTGTCCTCCTTCCTTCCCGCTGTCCACTGGCCGGGAGGAGCCCCTGCCCAGGCACCGGGCCAGCCGCGTCCTTTCATTTCGTTTCTTTTCTGCTACGAACCCTTTTCCTTTCTTCCATTCCTTTTCAAAACCACAGCCCTCGGGCTCTGACCCACCAGAGCCAACCAGGCCCGAGCGGACCCCCGAGGGGCTCAGTGTGCAGCCTCTGGGCAGGCTGCGTGGGTGGCCCCGCCTCGGGAGCTCCTGGCGCACACACAATTTAGCCCAAGCCTAAAGCGGCTTCGGAGTTCTAGTGCCTGGGGGAAAAGCCTGCAATAAAAATGACAGCTCCCTTAAGGGCGCACCGCTGTGCGCCCCAGAACCCGCGTGACAGCGAATCAAGTCGCGTGAGTTACGCGGAGCTGCTCACCAGGCTCGCGGCTGGCGCTGCACCTCCCGGTTCCCTGACTAAGTGGGGCCCCCGCGCGCTCCCGGGCTCCTGTGACAGCAGCTTCTCTCTCGGGGCCAACGGTGGGGCCCACGCAGCAGGGCCGGCCCCGCCACACCCCCCTTGATCCAAGTGCTGCTCCGCCACTGCGCAGCAGAGGGAAGCGCCCAGGCCCAGGGTGTGGGGGCGCTCGGGGCATATTTCAACCTGAAACAATGAAAATTATGCAGAAGTGAGGACTCCGGGTGTGTCTGTTGACAGCACGGGGGAGCAAACTGTCCAACATTCGCTTCTGTAGGAACGACAGCAGTCTGGGGGGGCTTCGGAGACGAGGCAGGCCGCCGGCACGTGTGGCTGACGCCCGCAGCGCGTGTGCAGTCCTGTCCAGTACGTGCAGACCCGGAGCAGAGCCAGGGGTCAGTGTGCCACAGACAGCAGGCCGGGCTCTCTGGGGAGCAGGCCCTGGGCACCCAACTCTGGCCCCGGCTGGGGTCCCGCTGTGCGGGCTGGGGAAGTCGTTTAGCCAGCAGGGCTCAGAGTAGAGGCTCAGCGTGGGGGTTTTTCCCAGAGCTTTGGTGGGACCTGGCTGAATCCTTGGAGCTCTGTCCTTTGTGGCCAGAGAAAGCAGCATCACCCCGGGAAGCGGCCCCGCCACACCGTGCTGGCCTCACAGTGAGACAAGCAGCTTTGCGCTCCGCTCTCAGAGTGGCTTACAGGAAGGCTGGGGAGAAAATAAGGAAATAAATGCACAAAGTAGGTGGGAACAGTGAGCAGGGGACACAGGCGGGTGCAGGGAAGGGGATGGGAGACAGGAGACAGGTGTGGGCACCCCCACCCCCATTTTCTGAGACATGCGAGGGTGGCTTCCTCCCTGAGCTGATGGGCCCGTAAGCGGAAGAGCAGCGTCTGCTATTGGTTTGTTTTGTGCTAAGAACAATAACTGCTCAGGGAAACAAAATTCAATGGCAGGAAGCGTTAAAAAAAGGAAAGAAAATCACTTGAAATTTCACCCCCCGTAGGTAACCATTGTTAATATTTTGAGGCACGGGCACGCTCGCAGGCTGCCGGCAGAGATGTAAATTGGTGCCATCCTTTTAGAGAGCAATTTAGCAAGCTGGTAAAGTTAAAGCTGATCCAGCAATTGTGTGTCTAGGTAAAAAACCAAAAAGGTAGGTCCAAGAGCATCCTGGAGCATTGTCAGAGCAAATAATTAGCTTCGACTCAACTGTCCATCAACAGAAGAAACGACAGATAAACTGTAGTTACGTCTGTGACTGACCAGCGCCTGCCGTTCCAATGACCTCGCCGGGTCTGTTCCCTTCTGCATGGACAGGTCTCCAAACATTGAGAGGAAAACAGGTGCAGAATGAGAAACGCAACCTGCTATCGTTTGTGTAAGGTTTGAAAGTCTGTATATAGTTCATTCCTTGAATAATAAGATGCTTTTTGAACAATATACAGAGAAAAAAATTTAAGTCGAGAGGAGAGGGACGTGCCAGATCCGTATGGAGGAGAGGAATAAACGGATCCTGCCTACTCCTCCAAGGACTTCAACGTAAAAAATAAACCTCCGCCCCACCACAGGACGTTACTTTTCCATGGACACTTCCAAGAACTCGAGAAAAACACCAAACAAAAATTAACAAAAAATTCAACAAAGATGTGGAAACGGACAAGGACAGACTCGGGAGGGTCCACACGTGCCCGGATTCATGTTCCACCGGATCCGTGGGGGGCATGGACGACACTCCCCGGGTGGTTTCCAGGCTGCGCCGGGCCGAGGCTGTGAGGGTGACTGCACCGTCAAGAGAAAATTCGTCTTTGGACTTAAAGGGCAGAGGACAGACTCGGGGACAACCACAGCCATTTGAAAGCGAGTGGGGAAGTCCCGTCAGGGAATGTGCTTCCAGCCTGCCTGCTCCTGAGCCAGCGTGCGGGACGGATGTCAGCTAACGACGAAAGCCCTGAACTGAGGGTGGAGCTGCCAGGCCACAGAATTTGAAACTTGCATCCACCCCAGTTAAATGCCTGCTAACGCAAGCAAACGAAACCCAGCCCTCTTCAGAGGAGTGTGAGAGAACCCAAGGTGGCCACCACAGAACAGCCACAATTCAAAGTCTTTGTTATCTAAAGAACCAGGGTCCTTCAGCCCACTCTAACACAACAGAAACCCACCTTATGACACCGACGCTGGAAATGGCAGTCAGAGATGTTAAAGCAGCTATTACATGTGTCCTCGGGTAGAAGAGGAAAATAAGCTTACAGTAAATGAAAATCTCAGTAAAAAATTTTAAAACCTGTGAAAAAGGAAATTTTAGGAGCGCAAAATACATTATCCGTAACAGAAAAAAAGAAACCCTGGATCTAAAAACAAGTTCCAATAAATCTGAAAGAACTGAAATGATCTGAAGACGACCATGGAGTCAAATGAATAATGAAAATCAATGATATCTAGGAAAAAATACTAAAAATTGTTTATATGAAAATTAACAATTATATGAAAAATTTTTTAACATATCAAATACATATATTTAAAAATATATTTTAATATGAACCTTTGAAATATATGAAGCCTCAATATGTAAAATACACATAGGCTAAATAAATAAAATGTGAATAAAAATATGTGAATATACGGAAATTTAGAAAGTAGAAAGAAGCCTATTTTTGTGTCTATGTGTCAAAGAAGAAATCACACTGGAGTGAGAAAATAATTTGAAGTGACTGCTGCTACAACGAAATGCAACGGCTCTGGAGGAACAATTAGGAGGGGGTCCCCCCCAAGGCTGAGATTCAGACGCCTTCGTGTCCGGGCGCTGCTCAGGGCAGTCAGGGCTGGGCAGCACCGGCCACATCCCCTGTGTCCCCTGGCACCTGCAGGGCTGGAGGCACAGCTGGCAGAGGTCCAGGCTGGAGAAGGCAGGGGGCCACCAGCAGAGAGATGGTGGTCAGCGCAGACTGGATCTCCTGCCCCGGCCCCCCACCTGCTCCAGCCCCCCGACCTGCCCCAGCTCCCCGACCTGCCCCGGCCCCCCACCAGTCTGGCATCCGGTGACTCGGTCCACGAGAGAAGCTGAGTTCGGGAGAGCAGGAGAAACACCAGCCACTGGGGCCCCGGAGCCTCCTCCACGGAGGGCTTGGCCAGTGTGCCCCGTGGTCACCAGGCAGCACCCACTAGGGCTGACCATGGGGAAGCCACGCTGACCTTGAGGTGGGTACCTCTGAGGGAGCGAGGCGGCAGAGGGGGCCCTACCTGGCAAGGACCCAGAGGTGGGGAGCCACACCAGACACACTGGGCACAGATGGAGGTGGGCAGGGGCCCTCCTGGTGAGCCCCAGAGCCCTTCAGGGCACCCTGGGGTGGAGGCCGGGGCCAGCACCCGGGGGGCAGTGGATGACCATGCAGCCTGGGGAGGGGCCAGGCTCCCTCCCCAAACCCTGTGACCACACCGGTGGGAGGGGGGAGAGCACGGCGGGGGCAGCCCCACATTCCCACCCCAGGGATCCAGCAGGTGGTGGCTTGGCATGTGACTCCAGCCACAGGTCACAGCTGGCCACCAAGGGTGGGGTCCTCCCAGACTGAGCCGACCAGCAGCCTGCATGCCACACCCGGACTGAGGACTGGGGGTGTCTGGCTTCGGTTTGGCTGCTCCCTGGAAAGGCCGTGGACTCGGCCCCTGGCGTTTCTGGGCCTTGGCTGCCAGGCTGCACGGGAAGCGGGGGTGCTTGGAAGAGGCGGGGAAGGAGCGGGAGGAGGGCGTGCAGAGACTGCCCACAGGTTGTGCACAGCGCCAGGCAGGTCCTGTTACTTAGGACCATCCACCCTGGCGCTCACAGGCGCACCTGCACCTCCGGGGAGGTGCGGCTTGGTGGGGCCTGCCGGCCCTTGCGTTGGGGGAGATCTTCAGCCCCTCTGATTCCCACCCCCACCGCACACGCCCCCGGGGCCTCTCTGCCGAAGGCAAGAAAACCAAAACCACGGGGCTCTGAAATCATCAATCAAGTTTAATGCGTCGTACAGAAGGAAAACTACATGGGCATAGTTAAGACAAACACTTTTCTAGCCTCACTACCCACTGGATGGTCCTGGTCCGAAAAACTAAGTCTCAAGACACATCGGCAGCTACCCCTCCTGGGCCCACGCGTCCACTCCTCCCGTCACGTTTCTCAAAACTTTACTTCAATCCATCCAAGGAGAAAAACAAACCAACGAAAAAGGGACCTGAAGACATTTACATGGCAAGTCACGCGTGGCGCGCGAGTGGCATCTGCGGTAACCAACATACAAGACGTGTCTTACAGTTCACTTTGTTCAATAAAAGAATATAAAAATCTTGTTCAACCCAGTGTTGAGTGTATTAAAATAGATCTGTATCGTACAGCACAGTTTCTCCCGGGGTCGTGAAAGGGACAGGAGGGGCCGCGGGTCTGGCCCCGGCTGGCCTCCTGGCTTTGCACCTGTCTGTGTGCGGGTGTGCGTGCGTGCGTGCAAGTGGCTGGGGTGCGTGCACACACGCACACGTGTTCGATGCAGTTCGGCACCGTGTGATATGCTGGGGATGGGAGCCCGGTGGCTCCCGGATGCTCGTCCTGTTGTGCTAAGTCCCCTGGGACTGGAGACGCTGGCGGTGTGACGAGCAGCCACCGGCGGGCAGCGGCGCTTCGGGAAGGTGGGCATGGCCTCCGCCCTCACCAGCTCAGAAGGCGGCGGGGAGAGGCCCCCCCCAGCCTCCAGAGGCTCCGCCTGGCCCCGCCCACCCGAGCCCCAGTTCTAACCCCCCCCCATCCCTCTAGTTTGGCAGCCCCCCTCCCCGGGGAGGTTTCCCACCGTCCCTTGCGGCAGAGACCACCCTAAGCAGAAAAAGAAGTCGGCAGGTGTCCCCTTCACATTAAATATCTTACAATAAAAACACCATACAAAATGTAAAGTTATTTTTTGGCATAGTGTTGTACTGGCAAGAGAAGAGGGACGGAATACTCTTGGCTCTCCGAAAGCAGAAGAGGGAAGGCTTCGGCGGTTTGGTTGAGGATTCAGCCCAATGGGACCCTCGATGCCTCCCGCCAGCGGCAGCTCCACCCTGCCCGAAACTCCGTGAGAGCCAGATGTGGACAGCAAAGGAGCCTGAGGTGGGGGGGAGGCAGAGGGGCCGGGAGCAGCCCAGCAGGTGAGTGGCTGGCGGGCAGATGCCGCAGCACCCCAGGAGTGCGCTCAGCAGTGCTTTCCGGTTCAACGCTGCAGCTCTGAATGCTAATAATACTGACAAACGGGCGTGGGCCCCGAGGCCCGGGCTCCAGGCAGGAGCACCAGGAGGAAGGGCCCGGAGCTAGATCCGCTTCCCACACGGCGCCCCAACTACCTCTACTACTCAGCTATGTTTCTGCTGGCCGGCAGCCCCTTCTGGGGGCAGCGGGGAGGCCTTGGCTCTGACTGGCCATGGCTGGGGCATCTTTCTGCTCCTCCAGGGCCTCTGTCCCCGTCTCCTGGGGATGCAGGGAGCACCCGGGCATGGAGACAGCTGTGCCCGGGAGCCAAGGGCATGGGCGCTCACCACCACCAGGGCCTGACCCGCCTGGCTATGGGCACCCGTCTGCAGTTGAGAGACAGGCCTCCATCCCCAGCGGCCCCCACTGGGCTTCCCGCTCCCCCCAACACTTCTTCATCTGTCTCTCTGGTTTCATTCTTGTCTGAATTCATAGTGCTTATGAATTAAGGCTGACAGACCCCCAGGTCTCGAGCAGGTTCCCAGGGGCTCTCTGAGGATGCGAGATGGGTCCGGGGTCAGTTGTGGCCCTGGGGGTGCTGGAGGGCGGCGTGAGCGTGCATGGCTGCCATGGGGGACTTGGTCCAGGGCCCGGCCAGCAGGGGGCCAGGGCTGGCGGTCGCCATGGTGACCTGCAGCCTCTGCTCACCCCGTATCAGTCTCAGGAGGGCCCGCAGGCGGTCCAAGGAGGACTGGGCACCCCGCTGCCGGGCCAGCAGGCTTGTCTTAAGCTCCAGGCATTTCTGTCAGGGGAAAAGGGCCAGAGAGAAGCGTCTCAGATCCCGGTGCAGCCACCCTGGGTCCTCCCTCCCGGAGCGCCTCCCCTCTGCGGCAGAGCCTGGAAGAAATCGGGCAGAGGGCCTCACAAAAACCAGGCAGCAGTGAAAAATGGAACGAAATGGCAGCCAGACCTACAGAATTCCGCTTTCGAATGCAGCGCCAGCAACAGCAGCTTGTGCAAGAGCATGAACCTCCCCACTCCCGCTCGTGGGGCCCCCAGCAGGCCACAGTGACCCTCCCGCTGGAGGACGTGCAGAGCCAGCGCGAGCTCCAGGCCAGGGGCCGGGAGACCTGCAGCCTGTTTGCCGCTTTCTTCCTGCCTGCTGTACTCTCAGCCTCTTCGAGCCCTTTCTGTCTGTGTCGCGGCGCTGCGGTAGAGGCGGGGGGACTGACACCCCAAGTCAGAGCTGGTCTGGGGCGCAGATAAATAACCCAACCCCCTGACACTGGTCCAAAGCTCTCATACAAGAATAATTAGTCTTTCCGTGGGGCTAGTCAGAGGATCAAAGGAGGTACTGCACTGAATGAGTTTCGCCTGGGCCTGGCACTGCCATTACCATCATCGCCATCACCATGTCACCACCACGCCTGCCACCCACGCCCGCACCTCCTCCACCAGCACCACCGCCGGCAGCGTCACAGTATCACCACCGCCATCTGCACCCACACCACCTCCGTCATCACACACAGCGCCCCCATCACCACCACCATCATCATCACCATCACCACCACCATCATCATCACCACCATCATCATCATCACCACCACCACCATCACCATCTCATCACCACCATCATCATCATCATCACCATCACCACCACCATCATCATCACCACCATCATCACCACCACCATCATCATCATCACCATCATCACCACCACCATCATCATCACCACCACCATCACCATCTCATCACCACCATCATCATCATCATCACCACCACCACCATCATCATCACCATCACCACCACCATCATCATCACCATCACCACCACCATCACCACCACCATCACCATCTCATCACCACCATCATCATCATCACCACCACCACCACCACCATCATCATCACCACCACCATCATCATGATCACCACCACCATCACCATCTCATCACCACCACCATCATCATCATCACAATCTCATCACTACCACCATCATCATCACCACCATCATCACCACCACCATCATCATCATTACCACCATCACCATCACAATCTCATCACCATCATCATCATCATCACCACCATCACCATCGTCATCATCATCATCATCATCATCATCATCACCACCCCAATCGCCACCATCTTGTCACCGGCCTATGGGGGGACAGGGCGACGTGTCATGACAGCAGACAGGCTCAGAGACAGCAGGGGCCTTGCCGGATCGCACAACTGGGGAGAAGCAGATGCCAGGTGCTCAACGCATGGTCACCGCCCGAGCCCCAGCGCTGCCGCCCCCCACTGCCTTGCTGAGTGATGCCGGTCAATCCGTCTTCCTGGCGCCTCAGTGACCACGCTGAGCTCTGGGGCTCCAGCTGGGGTGTGGGAGCGCCCCCGCCCCCGTGCGCACCTTCACGGCCGAGGCCAGGCGCCGGTCCCGCTCCTCCAGCTGCTGGTGCTCGCTCTGCAGCTCGCCGCCCCGCTGCAGCAGCTTCTGCTTCTCCTCTTCCTTGACTGGAGAGAGAGCGGGGCCCGGCGAGGCGGGTGAGCGGCCGGAGCCCGGGAGAGTGGAGGCAGCGACGGGCTCTGCCTGCAGGCTGCCGGCGCGCCCTGTGGCCTGGCTGAAGAACGGGGGCTGGGAATGCGCCCCCAGAGGAACCCCCGCACCAGGACCAGCCCCAGGGCCCCCCTTTCAGCACTCTAGGGAAGAGCTGGCGAGAAGGAGCAGGACACCCCACTCCCCGGAGGCGTCTTACCTGTTTTGTGGGTGACGTAGGAGTGGACGATGGCCAGCATCCCCGTCCAGGGCACGCCTTCGTCTTTCTTTAAGGCCTGAGGGCAGGGGGGAAGGTGAGCAAGCAGGCCCAGCCATGCGACCCGAGAAGCGTGGCCCCTTGGAGCTGCAAGTTCCTGGCTGTAACCCCAGGGTGGGGCGGCTGCCTGTGGTCTGGCTCACAAAGGCTGCTGCCAGCAACACCCACGAGGGCTAGAACCTTCCCTCTGCAGGGCGCGGGCAGGGCCGGCTGGGAGCGGCACACATAGCTCTGAATGAATGATCGGGGAGGCTCATGTCCCTCCTTCCCAAGTCCTCGGGTCCCGAGAGCAGCCCCAGGCCAACCAGGGGACCTAAAGAGACCCCACCAGCATGCTGAAGTGGGGAACAAAATCCTGAGCCTTCTCTGCACCCCTCAAAGAGCTGAGTGCCCTGAGAGTCGCCATGCAGGGGCCAGTGGGCTCCATGGGGGTGACAGCCCCACAGCAACACCCACTCTCCCCAGCCCCCCCAAAACCTGGGGTGACGGGAACTCGCATGTAGGGAAAATAGAGTGGCTCAGGCTTTTTCCCGTCTTCCCGTCACTGGCCTCTACAGCCGGCCGCTGGGGCCTGGCTTCTGCCCAGGTTTCGTCACCCACGCCCGATAGCATGTGAATGCCAGCAGCCCCACCGCAGGCCCTCTGGGCCCCACCAGCAGGGAGCATGAGCATTTGCTCATTGGCAAGGTTCTCACGACCCAAGGGTCAGAACCGTAAGGAGCACGTTCTTGCGGTTTGTGTGGCTCCCCTGGTTTTGCCTGGGAGGATCCGGAGCCAAGGGGAGTCACTGAGCGAGACCGCTGGGGGGCCCTCCCCTCTGCCGTGTGGGCAGTGTTAAGGTGGCCACAAGGGGCGCTCCAGGCAGGGGGTGGAGGCCAGGCGTGCTGGCTGCTAAAACCCTGCAGGGCTTGGGGCTGGACACTGCCAATGGTCGCTGCTGGCCCCTCTGTCAATTGCACCAGGATCCAGGGAGTCTGTTCTACACCCAGTCCCGCAGCTCTTCTCAGCCAGCGGTGGGGAACCCCCAGAAATCATGGGTAGCTTGAGCAGCCTCAGATGTTGCTCAAGGTGAGGGTCCTGTGGTGCAGAGACTGGAGAGGCAGGGGGCTGGAGGGAGAGGTGGGGTCGGTCCCACAGCCTCCCATACCTTCTGCTGGCACTTGGGGCACACCCACACGCCCTTGGGTGCTGTCTTGAGGGGCGGGTCCAGGCAGCTGAGGTGATAGGCCCCGGGGCAGGTGCCACAGGGCTGCAGGTCGGCCCCCCGCTTGCAGGCAGTGCACTGCTCATCGTGGGTGATCTCGTCCTGAAAGAGGGGGACAAGGTTAGCCAGCCAGGAGTTGGGGGCCCAGGCAGCTGCCACCCTGACTTCTTGTGCCCAGCTCTTGCGTCCCAGTTTCCAGCCATCGTGGGAGTGAGGGATGAGCTGCAGAGGGGGCTGAGGGGACAGGCCAAGAGCCGGGAGCAGGGCCCCTGCCTGGAGGCTCGAGGAAGGTGGGCTCCGCAGGAGAGGGACAGGGCTCCGGGCACCCCCAGGCCCGTGCTGACCAGGTACAGCTGGCCATGGACAGACACTGACAGGCCAAAGGCAGCACTGCTGGGCTATGCTGCAACCCACACCTGGCAGGCCACGCCCACAGGTACACCCCATCACCTGGGGCTGGAAGTTCTTAGGGCTGGAAGTTCTTTTAGAATTTGACCTCACACAGTGACAGGAAACCCTGGGTCAATTCTGAGGCTGTGCTGGCAAATGAGGAAACCACTAGTTCACGTCCTGGGAAGTGGGGGTATGCGAGGGGATCTCGGAAATATGGGTGAGTGTGTGGGAGCCCCTGGGGATTATCAAGTCCAGCTCCTCCTGAGATGGGTACTGAGAACCAGACAAAACCAGCTGCACCCAGGGCCACACAGCCAGGCGGGCAGAGCCGGGCAGAGCCCGAGGCCCAGCAGCACTGCTCCCCCTCAAGCCTCCGTGG
The DNA here is from genome assembly GCF_014898055.3 of Talpa occidentalis. NCBI lineage: Eukaryota > Metazoa > Chordata > Mammalia > Eulipotyphla > Talpidae > Talpa > Talpa occidentalis. Next base: position 1,716,492 of record NW_023601653.1, on the reverse strand, counting down.
CCTCCAGCCCCTGCAGCCTCAGGACTAGGAAGCGGGCTCCTGCTTGAGCCTGTGAGTGGAGCCCAGTGACCATGCCTGACTCGCCAGGCAGGCTGGGAAGTGGACTGAGCATGGGCACTGGAAGCCCTCGGCTCCGCTCCCAGCAGCAGGACTGGGCCCTCCTCCTTCCAGGAATGATCCTATCTGGCCCAAGGAAAGCATGCCCCAGGCCCCCGGGGTGAAGACAAGGGGCACATACCTTCCAGCAGGCGTCCTCATTGGCTAGCACAGGGAAGAAGGGCGGAGAAGCATTAGTGGGCACTGGAGGAGCACCAGTCAGGGCTGGGGTCCACGAGGCCCAGCAGAGACAGGTTCTCACCCAGAGCATCAGAGGAGGCCCAAGGCCAAGACCATGTTCTCCCCCGGGGCATGCTGGGAGTAAGGGCTCTGCCCTGGTCATGGCCAGGACCCATCTGGGCAGCTCTGGCTGCAGATGGTAGGGGGAGGAGAGGGGTGGTGGGAGATGCCCCCACTCCCACACACCATCCTCACCCTCACAGGGGTCAGCCCTAGGATGTCCCCCACAATGGCCTTTGGTACCAGGTGACCTGGATCTGTGCTCAGGATCATACCCCAGGTAGGAGAGAGGGGCGCCTGGCGGCCTGGGCTCAGGGCTGTGTGTGACCCCACCCGCTTGTCTCCCCAGCCCCATCCCAGGTCACAGCGGGCAGGCCAGGCCCTCAGACCCTCGGCCCCTGGAGGAGAGCTCCCATGGCCAGGCCGGCCCCCGAAGCCCCCGTGGCCCGCAGAGGGCCAGACCCGCGGGGCTCACCTCTTGCTGTGAGGAACAGTGGGGTGTTGAGATAGTTGGAGGCCAGCCGCTTCCTCTGCAGGGCACAAGACAAGGGCACCAGGTGAGCCCTCCAGGCCATACTGCCCCGGGCAGGGCCCCCACAAATGGGCTCCCCCCAAGACACTCCCCAGCAGGGGCAGAAACAGGGCAGAGAGGGCAGGGCTGGGGAGGGCCTGGGGCTGGGCCCCACGGCGGGCAGGCTCCCTAAGGTAGGCCACTCGCAATCCCAGTCGGGGCTCCCCTAAAGCACCTTCTCAGCACCCCTGGTTCCAGCAGGAAGTGGGGGGCTCCAGCAGGCTCCTCACACCCCATTCTTGGCATGTGCCCAAGGATTGCAGCCACCAACAGCGTGGCCCTTGGCACCCAAAACAGCAGATGTAGACTGAGGTTTCCGGCACATGCCAGAAGGGCGGCACCAGCTCAGCCCTGGTGCGGAGGTGGCTCTGGAGGGGCGGGAGCCCCCTGGCTGAGTGACTACTGGCCCCAAGCCTCTCTCGGGGTGGGGGGGGCCCCGGGCCACCCTCTGGGAGGTGAGACTGACAATGACCCACCCCAGCCAGCAGTGCCTGGCCGGTCTCCACTCTAGGAAGCGCGGGCACTGGCCTCAGGCTCAGCTCTGCCCCAGCTTCGGTGTCCTGGCCCTAAGGAGATAGCTCCACTCTAGGGACCGATACTGGGGTGCTGCTCCCCACCGCCTGTGGCCGGCAAGGTGCCCAGTGACTCAGGGAGAAGAACCCGGAAGGCGGGCACAGCCTGAGTCCAGCCGCGGGCTGTCCTCGCCTCCTCCCAGTGCCTGGCCTGGCCCGGGGGCGGCTGCGGGCCCTCACCTCTGTCTCCAGGGGGCCACTGTAGGCAGGGTTGGCTGTGCTTCTTCTCTTGCGCTCCTGGCGCTTGCTCTGGATTTCTAGAACAGCAGACACAGCCGTCACTGGAGCCCAGCCCGGGAGCGGCATGACCCCTCCAGCCCGGCAGCTCCGCCCTCCGCCGGTCCTGGCGCCCGTCCCTCTGGCCACGGCCTTCGTGTTGGCCTGGCGCCCACACCCCAGAGCGGCAGGCCAGGCCAGGGCTTCCAGGGGCACCATGGGAGGGTGGCAGGGACCACCGGGTCCCCTGCGTGCCACTGCCCAGCCTGGTTCATCTCCCGAGGGACAAGGGCTGCCCACGGGTCCAGCGCCACCTGGGCTGAGTGGCGGGGTGAGGCTCAGGGCCCCGGGGAGACCGGGTTTGAGCCGGCCATGCAGCCCCGGGCGAATACTGACGGGCTCGGGACCTCGGGCAAGTCAATCAGCTTCTCTGGCCTCAGCTTCCCCAGGGCACGACCAGACAGCGCGCCCCGCTTCCCAGGGCGTCGGCGCCACCACGCACGGTGACCCCCAGACACAGGCGCACGGCTCTGCGCGTGGATCAGGTATCCATGGCCAGGGCCTCCGTGGGGAGAGGGATCGAACCAGGTGCTGACCACCCCACTGTCCCGGGCACCCAGGAGGAGGACCAGCATCACCCCAGTTTACAGACGGGGAAACCGAGGCCCGAAGCCGAGTGACTTGCCCAGAGCTGAGTGGTGCGTGGAAGGGGCCGGCACCAGGGCCAGCGGCCCCTCTGACCACGTCATGGTCCTGCCTCCATTTGGGGGCGGGGACCCCCCCAGGACCCTCCACCGAATTAAGAAAGTGACGGCGGGATTTTGTGGACATGGAGCCGGGAGGGACGGCCCTGGGCAGCCCGGGGCTCCCTTGTGGGTGCTGCCCTCTGACGGGAATGCAACACCCCCTTCCTTCCCCCTGCAGCGGAGGGCCAAGTGCTGCCCACACCCACCCGTGCCCTAAGCCCGCCACCCCCAGACCCTTACCTTCCAGGTGTTCTGTTGTCACCAGGCCTAGCGCAACCATGAAGGCGATTTTCTGAGGAAGGAAACAGAGGTGCGTCTGGGACCCCATCTGGCCAGCCCTCGGCGAGCACACGCGGCTGAGGATGACTGGCTTGGTGAGGTGTTGCCTGAGGCCAGGGGTATGGACGGTGCAAGGAAGGTGACAGCTCTGCCCTAAAAAGGCAGGGCCTTGGGACAGGGAGGAGCGGACCGAGCGGTCGGGTGCCTGTCCCCTGTCCCCAGGCCTGCATGCCCCTCGGGTGACCAAGGCGGAGGAGCCATGTGGCACCGGGCTGAAGATGAAAGGTGCTGGGGCCAGAGTACCCAGATGTGGCCCCCAGCTCCGATGGACAACTTCTGGGCCTGTTTCCCCTCTGTACAGGGGGTTAACAACAGACTCCAGCACAGGTCGCTCCCCGCAAGGGCTGAATCCAACCCGCAGTGGGCACTACCAGACGACAAAAGCCCTTCCAGGCGGCCATCGTGACTGGATATTCCTTGCCTGTGATCTGGGGGCCCCAGAGCTGCTGAAATCCTTCCTACTATGCCCACGTGCCATTTTGGGGTGCAGAAAGACCCACGCCCCTTTTGCTATACCTCCCATGCTGTTTCAGCACCAGGCCACAGCAGGCCAACCCCCACAGGCTGAGGCCCCGACTGCAGGGGGTGGGCCGTGCAGAGGGGGCTCGAGGTGCTGGGCCGTGCCCTGGCCTCCCCAGGCAGTCACGCCCAGGGGCCCCCCCGCAGCTGCACCTAGGGACACATCTACACAGCGTTCAGGCCACCCGGTCACCCCGGGCTCTGGCCGGGTCCTCTGGTGAGGGTCCTGAGGCGGCTGCCCTCCGGCGTGAGGGGCTCTGAGCTTGGGCTCCTCACGAACAAGTTCACAGGCCAGCCCCAAAGTCCCGTCTGCACACACGCCCTCCCAGCCCGCTCCACAAAGAAACTTTCGTAAGGATTTTTACACCAGGACGCGCTGTAATTGCAAGTTCTATTTAAGTCATTATGCGTATTTATGCTAATTATGTGGTTAGCTGTAATTATACTAATTGTATAAATGCACAATAATCGACTAAGATATACTTTGAGAGAACAAAGAGAATCCACCCAGAAAACCTTCCCGAGTGTTAGGATGCAGCAAAACCCCATAGGGGGCCAGACAGGTGACTTGGGCGCCTTGAGCTGCCAGCAGCCGGGTCCCACCATGCACACAGTAGGTGCGCTCACAGTAGGTGCGCACCCACCGGTGCAGAACTGAACCAAGCACCTTGTGGTCGAATCAGCCTGGGGCCCCAGGGGAGACTTGGTTCCAGCTCAGCCTCAGCCACTGGCAGACTCTGAACTCCCAGCTTCTCAGACACGGCCAAGGACACCAGCGTCCTTCCTGCTCAGAGAGCCCACGGCGCCCCTCCCTAAGGAATGAGGTCCCACCCGGCGGGCCCTCCAGAAATTCTCCAAGGCTCATGCCCCCTGCAGTCCAAAGAGACCTGCTGACCCCCCTGGGTGGGCCAAGTCCTCCGGACAGCACCCGCCGCCACCCGCGCCATCCTCCTGCCTCCCATCCGTTCCTCTGTCAGAATTCCACCTGCCCCTCCAGGCCCTACTGATCTCTGGGCCTTCCAGGAGGACACACCTCTCCCTCTCCCTGCATCTCTGACGTTGCAATTCTGATGACACCTGACATGTTTTAATTAAACCAAGTTCAAATTCAGGCCACGCCTGTGTCTGTCAGTGGGAGTGAGTTTACATAAGGCCATGGCCACACCTGCCCCATCGGCATCCCCACCCCAGCACAGAGCCAGGGAAGCAGCAAATCCTAAGACTTACTTGACCGATAAATGAATGGAGGAATGACCAGCGTGGCGTGATGACAGCAGGTTGATTAAAGAGCCACAGGAGCTGTAGGAGTCCTGAGGGATCTCTTATGCCTGTTGGGTGGGGTGGTCAAGGAAGGCTGCCTGGAGGAGGCAATGTGCCAAGTGGCTCTTGTAGGATGAATGAAGGAGAGAAAAGGGCTGGCTTTGGCCAGGACGGCTGAGGGTGCCAGCAGCAACTGAAGGGCTGTCACCAAGAGTTCAGGGAAGGATGGCTTTGAATTAGGGGCTCCCTCTTACACCCTGCAGGGCAGGTGGCTGCACGTTTAGCCATGCGTCAGGAAGGTGTGGAAGAGCCCATCCAGCCCTCCTCCTTCAGGTGGGGTTGGGAGTGGTGGGCCATGTGCAATTTCTGGTAAGTTCTACGGCCACCTTCAGGAGACATCTGCATCTCCCCCACCAGCCTCTGGCGAGAGCTGATTTCCAAGCACTGGAGTCCTGCTCTGGCCCCGCCTTGGGTGCACGTGATTGGCCAGGGCAGAGAGAAGAGGAGGCCAAGCAGCTGCCCAGGAGCACCACTGTCCCCTGGACGTGAGTCCCAGGGTAGAAGGCAGGGTCAGAGGGGCAGGCGCAGGCCTGGGGGTGGGCACGAGGGCCCTGTCCAGAGCCGGGAGACACCGACGCAGGGCGGCCCCACCGCCACACTGCCAGGGAGGATCTCCCGGATGAGGGCACGCGACTGCCTCTCACAGGGAGAGCTGGCAGCCCTGAGACGCGACACCGGCATCCGCTCCCGGAACCACGCTAACACGGCCCACTGCCGCTCAGCGTGCAGGTCCCAGAGGCGGAGGGACCGAGACCCGGGCCGAGTCCTGCCTAGGAGCACTCCTGCACCCCTGCACCGGGGGTTTGTCTCAATCCCAAGTGAGCCTGCCCGCCAGCCCGAACCCCTACGCAGCCAGGCCTCCCGCTGCCCGCCCCGCCAACCACGGCCGGCCTGGCAGGCTCTGGCCACCTTACCTCAGGGTCCTCCTGGCTCTGGGGCCGGTCCTCCTTCTTCTTCTTGGTGGCCTGCGCTCCCTGAGATGGCTCCTCCGTGGGTGGCCGCGACCCGGCCGGGCTCTCAGGCTGCGTCTGCACTTGAGGCTGGATGATGATGACCTGGAAGACACGGGGGAGGAGTGAGGGTTGGGGGGCACCAAGGGAGGGGAGCGGCCAGGGCTCCCGGAGCCCAGGGCAGGTGCTAGGGTCTCCAATGTCGGGATCAGAGGTCAGAGGAGGTGGGCAGGGCTCCCCAGTCTACAGGCCCCTGTACCACGGGCCCCCGAAAGCCCTTCGCACCATGAGGAGAGTCTGCAAGAGAAAGGGGAGGGCCTGGGCCAACCCTGCACGGCCATTCCCCAGCTGTGGGGCCTCACGCTGGTCACTTCACGTCCCTGAGCCTCAGGGCCCTCCTCAGTGAAAGCTTTGCAACACCGAGCTCCGGGCCGGCTGTGAAGATGAGAGGCCCAGGGCAGGGGCTGGTTCGCTCACGCACAGCCTGGATGCAGGAGAACAGGCCGAGGGGCTCACGTTGCTCGCCCGAGGATGTCAGGTTGGGGGGCAAGGGGCTAGGATCCTTCCCAGGGGTGTCCGGCTTCTCTGCCTCCCCCCCTCCCCCGCCCCTGGAACCACCTGCCGCTTCACCGCTGTGATGGGCCCGCGGGTGCGTGGGGACAGGGGGCAGCACTGAGGCCAGGCTTGCTCCCTCCACCCTGGGGTGCCCTGCAGACCCGGAGGCTCCAGACCCTGCCGGGCATCCCCAGAGCAGCCCCGCTCTGTCGGCCGTCTCTGCGGCTCAGGCTGTTGTCTGCTGAACGGAGACACTGAGGGAGGCTGAGTCTGAGGTCGGCCTCTGCAGCCTGGCACTCCCCGAGCCGGCATCCACGCGGCCATTTTATTTACGTTGTGGACAAGGATCTGGGAGAAGATTCTTCTCTCTCACTGACGCGGGGAGGCAGACACCGGCAGGGGCCAGCCTGAGTCCAGCCCAGACCAGGGACAGCCCGATCGTGGCCCCCTTCGCCCCCAAGGACGCCACTGACTGTCGTGACACCTGCTCAGGCGCCTGGGCACCGAGACGTGAGGCGGCCGGCTTGGGGGAAGCTCGTTATTCTCCGCATGGCAGTCTTAAAACCCCAGAATCCTCTGGGTGGGGGGAAATAAAGCCCCTTTTTATGAAAGTCATGGGAAGAAAAACATGAAGACGTCCTGGGAGCCCGGGCCACAGCCCCGAGGCACCCGGCTGCCGACGGCACAGCTGTCGCCCAGGACTTGCCAGGACCGGCACAGCTGTCGCCCAGGACTTGCCAGGACCGTGCACGAGGTCCGTCTAGGCGTCGAGAACCCCCAGGGCCCACCGAGAGGCGGCCCAGACCCTCGTAAGTCGACAGCGCGTGGCAAGGGAAGGCCGGGAGCGGGGAGCGGGCTTAGGGCCGGCACAGACGTGACACGAGCAAGAAGGGGCGACCTGGATGGCCCAAGCGGGGAACAGAAAGGAAGAGGCCAGAGAGGGGACGCGGCACCCCCGACCCCCCCAGACAGGGCCGCGAGGGGCGAGGGGAACAGGAAGACATCTTGCTTGAACTTTAATTCTGGGCAAGAAACCGAGCCTCTCCTCGTTCGGGAAGCTGGGGCCCGAGGAAGTCCTGGCCGCCCAGACCCCGCAGCGGCGGAGGACGGTGCTGGACCCTCCTCCGCAGCCGCCCACAGGCCCTGCGGGTCTCACTCGGCCACCCCGCGGGGGGGAGCGCCGTTCGCCGGCCGCCACCCTGTCCCGCCGCCAGACGCCCGCGCACACTCACCTTGCTGTCGGCGCTGAGGAGGAGGGGCTGCACTTTGAGGCTGTCGCTGGCCACGGAGGCGGCGGCGCTGCTGGGGGTGACGGCGGCGGCATTGCTGGGGCCGGTGGAGATGAGGGCGTAGGCCACGCCAGCGCTGCTCAGAGGAGAGGTGATGGCGGCGGGCTCGGCGAGGGGCTGGGGCTGGCTGCCGGGCGCCGGCACATGGCTCACGGTGTTGTTGGCGGTGGGGAGGGCGGGGCTGGGGTTCTTGATACTGACCACGGCGGCCTTCTGGAATGTCGGGGGCTGCTTGGGCGGCCGGTCGCGGCCCGGGGTGATGGGGAGGCTGTCTGGAATCAGGGTCTTTGGCCTAACCTGGGGGTAGGGACGGGCGCGCAGTCAGACGGGCACACAGGCCCCTGGGCGGACGGCCCCGTGCAGAGCCCGGGCTCGGGAAGGACACAGCGCGGGCACTGGCAGGACCCGGTGGAGAGTCCCCACCTTCGAGCTGGGGCATGGGGGCTGGCAGGGAGGCTGCCCGCATCCTGGGCTTGCACTGACTGGCCAGGGATTCAGGAGGAGTCGCTCTGGGCCCGGGTCTCCCAGCTCAATTCAAGTGAAAGGTGAAGAAGCCAGTGGGGGGTGTGGACAGGGTGGGGGGCCTCCGCTGGCCCACGCGGGCTGCAGCAGGGAGGCGTGGTGCCACAAGCAACGGTGTAAAGGCACAAGTGTATGCGTCCCCCGTGACCTCTCTGCCTGCCCCAACCTCCGGGGCCCCCCGTGCTGTGAAGACAGAGGCTCTGGCCCCCAAAGCCCGCCTCCACTTTCCACCGGTGCACCTGTGCTGCAGCAGCCCCTCCCACGGTGCATGTTTTTGGAGGCCTGCCTCCACCACGGCCTGCCAAGACCTCCTACTCTGAGAGCTGCATCATGCACACCTCCTCCGGGAAGCCCCACCGACCCAGGCAGGTCACGGGCCTCCTCAGCACCCCCAATGGCCCTGCAAATCTTCAGGTTCATCCCAACCACCCTGGGTTCAAGCGTCTGTCCCCCCTCTGGATCCGGGCCACTTTGGGGCACGGCAAGGTGGGCACCAGGCAAAGGCTGCTGAGAGGACATGGGTCCCAGGAGCTGCCCCTCGCTGTCCTCGAGCTGGGGGTCACCTGTCTAGCCTGCAGGGGGAATAGGCAGGAGCCTTCACCTTGAGCCAGGCTCCTGCCCAGTGTGTCTAAGGACCAGCGGGCATCGTAGAAGCTCGTGCCATTGGCATTGGCCCTCGAGGCCACGAGGAGGTCCCACAGCAGACCCGGCCGAGGAAGAGACTCAGTGCCGGGGGCTGGGAGGTGGTGACTGGCCCAGGAGGTTGGGGACCACTGGTCGGGGGCCTGGGCTGCAGCTGCCCACCTGCCTGGCCCAGGCGGCCTCCTGTCCAGTTTCTCAGACGCTCCTGCTATGACCCAGCCCAGAGATGAACTGTCCGAGGCACAGCTGAGGATGCCTCTTGGTACTTTCTGCCCTACTCAGTTTGGCCTGGTTTATTCCAATAAAAAATTCTGATCATGCGCCACCAACTTGCTCTCAAAATTCCTCACCTCAAGACAGCAGAGGAGGAGGGAGGGGAAGGGACTCCCGGAGCGTCCGCCCACTGGGCGTCCATCCAAGCCTCAGTGCTGAGAGGCGGGGGACAGACGGACACCGGGACCCACCGAGGGGCTCACCTGAGGTAGCACTGCCGCTCCTTGCCCGGCCAACCTCTGCAAGGAGCTGACCTGAGGACCTGTGACAGGCACTGCCGTGGTGGTTCCCAAAGCCTGGAAGACAGAGGGGAGAGTCACACTGCGCCCGACGGACGAGCGTGCCTACTGCCCCCCCGCCCAGGAGGGCCGCACCCCAGGAGGGTGCACAGGGCGGGCCCAGCAGCACCCAGTGGCCTTGTCTTGGGCAAACCCAAGGGAGCCCCATCGGCCCTCCAGCGTCCATCTTCCGGGCTGAGACGCGTCCTTGAGAGGCGCAGAGGCGCTCAGAAGGGGCTGGGAGGGCCGGCCAGGCCCGGCTGGAAGGGGGTGCCATGGGCGGTCAGCAACCGGCGCAGAGCGTCAGGCTGTGCGGGGAGAGGGGCCCAGGGGTTGAGAGGAGGCAGGTGTCCAACGACCCCCGAGGGGTTCAGGCTTCCTCACGCGAGCGAGCAGCAGGCCCCAGGAACCAGGGTCACACCCGCGGCACGCTGGTCCTCTCCCCGCTGACCCCATGCACCCAAGCGAGAAAACAGGCCTGGCAGGGGTGAGGGCTGCCCGCCTCAGGGTCAGGAAGTGGCAGGGCCGGGCCCCGCAGGGCCTCTCCACAGCGCCCGCCCTCTGTGGCCGGGCTGCGGCCAGCGTGGTGGACACCGAGGCAGGCCTTGCCCTGGACCCCGACACCCCTGCGGGAGGAGGGGCCCTGACCCTGGCAAGTCCCCCTCGACCTGGATTAGCCTCATCTGGGAAGCTGGTGTCCAGCAGGGCCCCTGGGCCAGGTCAAGGCCTGGGATGCCCCCCTCGGGGCAAGCAGGGAAGGCGCATTGCGGTGTCCAGCCCTCCACCAGCCGGGAGTGTGGGCTGGGTGGATGGGAGCCTGGTCCCTGCATCCCACACCCCGCAAGGCGCCCACCTCCCAGCCTGGTCAGCAGTCCAGGCGCAGGCCACGCAGGACGCCAGGGCAGGCCCTGTGTCCCGGAGCCCTGGAGCCCAGCAGCCACCCTGGGTTTGGAGTCGCAGTTTCCCTGGAATCTTCCCGGACTTGCTGCCCCATGGCGCTTAGTCGACCGAGCCCTTCGTCACCCAGTCAGCGGCGCCATCACGAGCAGGACACGGCCCCTCTGCTGCCCTGCGGAAGCGGCTTCCGGTTCCCAGATGAAATCTGCTTCTGGCCCACCCTTCTAGGAGACCCCACTCCTGCTCCCCCATTGCCCTGCCGCCCGTGACCCCAAACTCAGCTGCACAGGGCTGCAGGGCCTCTGGGGGGTTGAGCACAGCCCAAGGACCTGCCCGCCTGTCTGCCGCGCCCCTGGCGGTACCTCTGCTCCCAGCGCCCCAGGCAAGACGGGCACAGAGGCCTGGGCAGGGTGACAGGTGCCGTCCCTCGGGGTGTGGGCACACTCAGGGGTGGCGCCCTGGGCAGGGCTGGGGAGGGGGCAGGGGGCGCCCACTTGTCCGTGTCTCAACTCCAGAACAGGCCTGGAACAAGCTCATCCGATGCTGCTTGCTTATTGGGGGACAGCACGGGAGCTAATTATAGAAGCTTTTGCACATTTTGTAACAGGAATAATCATTAAAGGCAGCAGAAAAGGGGCTGGAGAGCAGGTGGGCCACTGGAGGAGGCAACATCTGAGCTGGGCCTGCACAGTTGAGCCAGAATGTTCCAAGTGGGTGTTCAGGGAGTTATGGGGGGACGGTCGGGGCATCCAGGAGCTGGAGCACACAGCCAGAGGTGGATGCCAAAGGGGGTATCGGGGGAGGTGGGCCGGTCTGCCACTGAGGCCTTGAAGGTCACACCCAGGAGCCCAGCCGTCGCTGTGCAGGTGGGAACCGACGTGGGCTCCTGGCCAGCGGCACGGGCAGGAGTGAGCTGTGCGTCCGGCTGGAGGTGGCTCCACACCTCTTCCAAAGTGACTGCTTGCTGGCCACCTCCTTGAAGGCACAGGTGTCCAAGTTGGCCCAGAGGTCAGGTGAGACCACCCTCCTAGGACTGGCCATCATTGTGAGGCTGGGGGGAGCAAGCAAACCCCGGCCCTGCCCTGCACCCCAAAGCCCCTGAAGGGTTGTTTTCTGTAGCTCCGACCCAGGGGCGCTGCACACATGGCCCCTCAAAGCAGCCCCTGGGGTGGCCCGAAGACGAAGGCCCGGCTGCCAGCACAGGCATCTCGCCCACTGGGTCCCGGTGATCCTGACCAAGCAGGGGCCAGCCTGGTCAGGCCGCCCAGCGCCACTTAACTAGTGCAGAGGGCTTTGCTGGAGACCGCTCGTAATCAGAAGACCCCAGCACACACAAGTGGCTACTCCGCGCTGACATTTAAACACCCGCTCAGCAACCTCCAGTGTTGCAAAGTGGCTTAATTACCTTGAAAGGGTGTAATTTTATGCTATTTAGTAGGAAATACACACTCTAAATGGCATTTGGACCAGAATCAGGGCTGTGATTTGGAGGGTGGGCAAAAAAAAAAAGTCCGCCAGTCCCTTGGCAACCACAGGTTGGGGAGGGAGGGTGCTGCGTGCCCCACAGGTGGCAGCCCCGAAGTCACGCAGGATCTGGGGCAGGGGCGTCCTCGAGGTCAGCAAGAACAGCCACACGGAACCAACACCAGTGGGATGTGGGGGGCTGGGCCCTGAGACACCCGCCAAGGAACAGACCCAGTGGGGGGACAGGGAGGACCCGTCGCCCCTCATCCCGCCACCTCCCGCCCACCAGCTGAACCTCGTCTCACAGACACATGGAGGGGTAGAAGGAAGACATGGGGGTGAAGAAGGAAGAAGCTGCCAGAACTGGGGGAGAAACAAAATCACGAGGAAGACGGCCGAGTCCTGAGGGGCCTTAGTTTCCCATCAGGAATGGAAGCTGGAGGGGACGTGAGGGTCCTGGCCACGGAACATTCCAGAACAAGGCGGCCAACATACTGTCATTTCATGTCATTTAATTTTAACCCGTGTACCGCATCAGCTCCTAAACACCCAGCTTGCTCCGGATTCCCAGGCTCACCCACGTGTCCAGTGGCTGCTGTCTCAGTGCACCCCCCCCCACTCCCCACTTCCCGGTAAGAACGGAGCGTGGGCTGCGGGGACATCCGTAGACTGGGAAGCGCTGTGCACCCTCCTGCCCGCACTCTCCGGCGCCTCTGCTGTGCCCGGCCTTCAAGGGGGCGCTTGGCCTCTTACCCCAGTGAGGTGTCTGCTCCAGCAAGGCCCCACAGGACAGCCCGTCCACAAGGTCAGTGATCGGAGCTCCCAACAGGAGCTCCCAGCGGACAAGCTCCCCCTGGGGAGGAGCAGGGCCGCTCGAGAGCCCCAGCCGCACAGGCAGAGGGAGCGCGGGGCCTGGCAGGCAGCTCCTCACCCGACAGCACATCCTTCCTCGTTACTCAGCTCTGAACGGGGACGACAGGCGGGTCAAAGAGTGAGTCATCCCCAGCCCCATTACGGCCCCAGCAAGATGGCTCCAAATTAAATCTAACAGTCAATGGAATCGTCGATATTTAATTTACTCATTGCAGGTGGCAATTCAGCCCTCGCGACGCTATTGTTTAATGGCAAAAATATTGGGATTTATCACACATCACGGACTCAGAATCGCTGGGCCTTCTCCTCGAGGCCGTCGCTGCCCAGGCAGGCGGGGGTTGGGGGGGCAGGGGGCAGGCTGGGGCCCTCGTGCTGTTCAGGGAGTCCCCTTGGAAGCCGGCCCCGGGGGCTGCTGCTGGGTCTGCCCAGGGCCCTGGCCCCATTCTTGGGAACAGGCCTTAGAGAGAAACAGAGTGGTCCCACCAGGGCTGGGCTCTCCTCTGGAGGGGTCCTCTGGCCCCCCTCAGTGGGTCTCCGGGGAAGTGACACTCCAGACACTCTGACCCCGCATGTCCTCCTGCAGCTCGGAGGGCCGCCCCTGTGGCCACGCGCCAGGGTGGTCCCACGTGGAGCCAGCAGGCCCCCTCCTCTGAGCTGCCCGCACATCGCTCTGCCACTCCAAGAGCTTCCGGCACACCCAACACCCACGGCGCTCCCCAGGCCCGAGGCCACGCCCGGCCCCGGCCCCCCGCGGCCTCTCGTGGTCAGCGCAGGACGGTGCACTCTCCAAGGACCAACCCTCGTTTAAAAGTTTTTTCCCCAATTACTTGCACGGGACGCTCGTGAAGGCAGAGGAGCAAGTGCACGAAGTTTAACGAGAGACAACATGTGTCTGCGTGGAAGGGCTGGCGCGTCGGGTCCTCCAGGCCGTCTTCTAAGCTTTCTGTATTAAAACGTATAGAACTGGGCGGTCTCTTCCATCTGGAAGCCGCGCTCCCGGCTGCTGCCCCGCCCCGCGTTTTCATGGGCTTTGCTTTCTGAGATGCCCCCACCTGCTTCTCCTCGGCCCCCCTGCTGCACCGTAACCCCTCCTCTGTGCTCACACGGGGGGGGGGCAGCCCTCACCCCGAGCCCTGGGGGCTCCATCTCCTGCTCCACCAAGATGGGGTTCTCCCCAGTCAGGGGGCGCCCTCCTGCATTTAAACCCGTTTTCTGGGTGTACTGCCCCCATGTTGGTGTGGCAGCCTCTGAGGAGCTTCCCCTAGGCCTGCACCCTGAGGCAGCCGCCCCTCGGCACCTGAGCTGCTGGCTCACCTCCAGGCCCCCGCTGAGAGGGTGCCTGCTTCCCGATTCCAGCAAGCGCCCACCTTTGCCCCGTCCCAAAGCTCCCATCACAAGCTCAAACCCAGGCCCCATTTTACAGGTGAGGAAATGGAGGCACAGGGGGGTCAAGGACTGGCCTAAGGGCCTCCTGTCTCTAGAGGGTGGAGCTAAGCACCTGCCTCCGTGCTCCGCGAGCCACCTCCTCTGGCAACTGTATCATCTCAGGCAAGCACAGGAGCTGAGCCCTGGAAAGCCCCGGAGATCACAGCTCCCCACCCCAGCCCTGGATACCTGGAAGCCAGAGCTGAGAGGCAGCCCCACACCACTGGCGGCTCGGCAGACCGCCGGATGTGCGGGGGGAGAGAGGCTCAAAGCAGCCTGAGAGGGCGAAAACCTCGGCGAGTCCTGACCGTCCCAGGCCTGAGTCCCAGGCAGCGTGGCTTACTGACACCCCTGCCCCTCATGTCTGCACACCCAACTTTAGTGGACGTGAGTCAGCTACATGTGCTCACCAGGTGCACCCCCAGGTACCTGCGGGCCCCCGAGGACCACACACACAGCTCCAATGGACTCCAGAGTCCAGCACCTTTGGGGCCTGGCCCTTGGGTATCTGCCCACCCATGCTGCCCCTCGCCCTGGAGAAGGCAGGCCTGGCTATGAGCCTCCCCCCACACGGCCAGTAGACTCAGTCACTGTGCCCTGTGCCTTGACTGGGACTGGGTGTCTCCCCACGGGGCACAGGGCTCCCTAAGACATGTCCCACCTGGGCCAGGGCAGTCAGGGATAACAGGTGCAAGCAGGTTACCGGCTGACAGAGGAGCAAGGAAGCCGGAAGCAGCTCAGAGGTGAGCACTGGATCCCGGCTTTAGGGCAGGTGGGGCGCAGGGAGAGGAAAAGGATCGCTGCCTCGATGGGGCTCCCCACACGGGAGGAAGGGGGGACTGAGCCGGTCGCCACATGGGTTCAGATTTCTGTGCTCCCCTAGTGGATGACACAGATGGTCTTGGGGAGCCCTCACAACAAAAACATCAATGCGAGATAAAGGCTTGGCTTTGAAATTCAGATTGCCCTGCTCTCTCCATCAGCTTCTGCAGAGGACCGACTAGATCGGCTTTTTCAGACCACATCACTTGGATGCTGCTAATGAAAATAAGAAAGGTGGTTGAGAAAAGCAGTTTTTCTTTGCTTTTTTTCCTTTCCTTTCTCTTCTCCACTCTGGGAAAATGTTTAACGAGGTTTGGATCTGGGCATTTGGGTGATTGTTCATTTTCAACATTTTGTCAAGGGAGGAGGAATAAAAAGGTCAAAAAGCCTAAGAAGTATGGAACCCAGTCTCAGCAAGACAACTCCCAGCTCATCCAGGGGGCCCATGGTGGCCCACAATGGGGAGCCCAGACTCCTGCACACAGGTCAGCTCAGCGGCCACCACAGTGCTCATGCAGCCAGTCGACAAACAGGAGGTAGCGGCCAGCACGCAGGGCCCTGGGCCCAGACAGTTACTTCTGGCCCTGTCCCCGCCCAAAGGCCTGGAGGTGTGCGTGTACCACAGATCGGAGCACATGCACAGTGGGGAGTGTGTCTGCCGCCGGAAACCAAATCCCAGCACAGGCCTGCTGCGTGGCCCGCAGGGGGCTGCCCATGGAGACACAGAGTGGCCCTGGAGACTCACAGCTCACCCCAAGCAGAAGCCACTGGGCCAGAACCTGATAGGAACAGGGAAACGGCAACTGCTCACCAAACTACTGGAGGCCGAGTGAGGACCAGCTTGAGAGTTAAAAACTACCGGGGGCCCGGTCTAAGGCAGCCCCCAAACTTTCGTGGTTTTACCTCCAGGAACCCCATCAAGTCTGAGTCTTGGCCGAGGGAAGGGGAAGCAGCTATTTTGAAACACAACTAACGTACAGGGAGCACCCGTGCTCGCAGCTTTGGCAGGGACCATGGGAGGAGACGGCAGCCCCCGCTCCGAGTGTGCAGCCAGTGGAGGGAGGCCTGACCCATACCATGAAGTCAAGGAAGACTTCCCAGAGGAGGAGGTGCCAACTCAGGGATTAGTCGGAGATTCGTCAGGAGAAGGGGCAGGAAAGTCAGCCCAGTATTAGGTGCATCTTAGACACTAAAGAAACACCCAAGTATGCCTCTGCTGACCTCGGGACTTCTGGAGCCAGGGAGGGTCCCAGACACCTGACCCAGGCTGGTACCTCCTTGCTCAAAACCACGCCAAGCTGTGGGCTGGGGCCACAGCAGCAATGACAGCAGAAGAGTGAAATGTCAGCTCCCTTCCTGGCCCGGGAGCGTTGAAGCTCAATGCTGGAAGTGCTCAAGGGCTTGGGCACTTGGGTCTCCACACAGACAGGCCCGACATGATCAGCCTCCTACCTACTTACCCACACTCCGGGGCCGCAGCCCCAGGTCCTGCCTCCACGCAACTGATGCTGAGTTTTAATACAACGGGTCACCCCATGCCCTTGTCACCAACTAACTGGCCCTCACTGCTGTGGCCTGATGCTGAACCATGTGCCAAATCAAGCCAGAAACCGGAGACAGGAAGCAGCTCTGCAACGGTGGGTTTATTAATGACGTACTGCTACTTTACCCCCTTGTCTGGTTTTTCACGATACAGGATTCCTCCCACAGTGGGCTTTCTAACCAGCACGGCCAACTCAGAGCCCGAGTCCCCCTGGGTGCATGGCAGCAACCTCCCCATCTCCCCCAAATGAAGACAACAGGCACCAAGGTCCCAGGGTGGTAGGAGTCCTGGCCAAGGCCACACAGCGAATGGACACAGGATTCCGACCCAGGTCTCTGGCTCCAGAGCCACCCTCTGTCCTCAAAGGCTGCGTCCGCCAACCTTGAGGAGCCAAAAGCAGGGAGCGAGGCGGGAGCTGTCCGCGGTGCTGAACCACACGGGCCCGCTGGGCTCCCGGCCAGCACACCGGGGCTCCCTCCTTCCTTGCCCAGGAACGGGTGCTGAGCGCTTTTAATTCATTTCCAGCATTTATCTTGGTTAAAACACAACTTCTAAAGCGTGGCCACTACACTGCTTTAGGGGGAAAAAAAGAACATTTATGACTTACGCTGCACAGGTTACACAGCTGGCCTCACGCACTTTTACCCATCCTGTCTTGGTCTCTAAAGTCACACAATGTTTTTTCCTCTGGAGGTACCTGAGCCCCGGTGGGGGGGGGGTGGCCCAGCACAGCCCTGCACGCCATCCGCCTTCTCTGATGCACAGAACCCCACCGTGGGTCTGAGGCAGGGCGCCCTGTAGTCACAGGGTCACTTTTAAAATGTACATGCCTTATCAAACACTTAAGAGATATTAGAAATGATAAAATATATATGTTTAAATAACAATGCCAACTGCGTAATGCCATGCTTCAAAAAATGAACATTAGCTTTGATATATACCCCTGCGCGCCCTCCCCACTCCCTGCCAGACACAGGTAACTATTTTATCTCTACCCCTTCCTGACCCGGCACACACAGCTTTGTTCTGCCTGTCTTTGAACTTTGTATGAATGCAATCCCGAGAGTACTGCCCCTTTCAGGCAGCCCCTCCCTCCTCCCCACGGCCCTGCAGGGTGTGACTATTCAGCCACTTGCTGTCCCTGGGCCTCTCAGTTCTCACTAGTTTGTTTTGACTCAGCTGCTAGGAACATGCAGGTCTCCTGGCCACCTGCATATGCATTTCTGAGGAATATGCTGAAAGAGGGAGTCCTGGGTCACAGTCTATGTGAAATTTACTGGAAGGTTCCACATCACCTTCCAACTTCTCCAATGTCCAACCCACCGGCATGGCGGAAGAGCCCCGAGGTCCCTGGGGTCACCGCCCTGGGCCCCCAGCACTCTTGATGGCCGTTAACCTGGTCAGGAGACTCTGCACTGTGATTACCATCGGCAAAAAGCAGGCCTGTTCCCCGCCCAAAGCCCTCTCCTTGGAGCACACCTCCCCAGCTCCAGCTACGCGCTGCTAAGCCTCCAATGATTATGGTCCCTCAAACCACACTTTGAGATTAGAAAGCGTTTTCTTGAGCTGAACCTCTTCCCAGCTCCCAGACACCACTTGTGGCCTTGGGCAGCCTGGGATGGCAGTACCTCCTGTCCTACAGGCAGATGGCAGTACCTCCTGGGATGGCAGTACCTCCTGTCCCACTGCTGCCCTAGTGCCTGGCCCACATTTAGTGCCCATAAGACCCTCCTAATAGGGGGTGGGGGAGCAGAGGAGGGGCAGGCCTGGCAGCCAGGACAGGCCACAGGGCTGCACCCTGCCCTCCACAGAAAACACGCGCCACCCCTTCCCACTGCACTGGGGGCACAGGGCAGAAAGAACATGTGCTCCTGTCAGCCACATCCCCCAGCGCTTCCTCCCTCTGGGTGGTGTGTGCCGCCCGCCTGTGACCAGGCCCTGCCCCACAGACATGCCTCTTACCTCCTTGGGACCCTCTGGCTTTTGTGGCCCCAGCCAGGCCCACTGGGCATCTGTGACCATCCATCCCTGGCTGTTTCTCAGAAATATCCCATTCAGGCTCCAAGATGCACCCGGGTTACAGTGTTGGGGCTTCCAAGATACTCTTAGCTTTCTGCTTCATTTTTTTAATTGAGATGAAATTCACATAAAAGTAACCATTTAAAACCAACAAGCCAGAAGCCTCTCTGGTGGCGCAAGCGGTTAAGACCCAAACTATGAAGCTTTCTGCAGCCTCTGCAGCATGAGTTCGATTCCCCCTGCCGGCCAGGGAGCAACCCGCATGGCGCAGCAGACCTCTCCTGGCTCGCCCGCTGCTCCCCTCAGCAGTGGATTTCAGTCAGTCTGCCTGTTCTGTTCCCCACTCTGTCTCTGGTGAATCCTCTCACACACACCCCCCCACACACACACATCTGGACTGTGCCCCAGGTCTTGTATGCATAAATAAAAAAATCTTGAAAAAAAATAATAAAGTCGACAAGCCAGTGGCGTCAAGGACAAGCACCGATCGGGCAGCCGGGCCTGCATGGCTCCACATCACCCCACGGGAAGCACGCAGCGTCTTTCTGCAGGTTCCATGTCTGGCGCCCCCACAGAAAACTGGGAACCCCTAGAGCAGCGGCGGGGTCTCAGGCATTTCCACCCCTCCCCCCAAAGTCCCTGACCACAGCTGGGACATGCACGTGTGAGGGTGCGGCAGCAGCTCCCATGTCTCCCAGGTGCTCGCACCTGCAGGGACACCAGCACCCACGTAGGAGGGCACACCTGGCTTGGTCCTGGTGTGGGCCCTGGTCTCAGGGAGCGAGCCCAGAAGTAAGCCCAAGTAAGCGGGACAGAAAACTCTTCGGTGTCAGAGACGAGGACACCAGGAAGCCACTGCGGCTGCCATCAGGAAGGCCCCGCTCCCCATGGTGAGGCCACGCCCCCCCCCAATACCACGTCACCTCTCACAGCCCGGGTGAGGCCCTGGGCCTGGCAGGTGTGTCCCCGAGAATGGCTAATCAGCTGTGACTCGAACTTGCTGACAACTGGCTGGGTCCCCGCCCCCAGGGACCAGTGTCCCTTCACAAGGGTGAAGGAACCTCCCAGTCTAGCCGGGACCGGGAAGCAACATCTGTCACCCCACACGCCACCCAGTCATCAGCACAGCTAATTACCACTAATTGTAATATCGTTTCTGTCTTGCTGCTAATACATTTAGACTTGCTAATCAAATCAGACCATTCCACCTTGCCGTGCTGCTTTCAAATAAACATTTCTGCAAAGCAAGAAATAAATAACTTCGCGCTTTGTTCTCGCTTCTCTGTAACCACCATCTGCAGACACTGGCAGGGGGGTCATTTATTTGTTTTGGGGGCCAAAGGCATAGAAGAAACCCAGTGAGGGACTGGCCTTTACTGGCTAAAATGTCCAAAGAGGAGGGGGAGACAGAAGAGAAAGCTGAGCAAAGGGGGGGTGGGGGCCAGCAAGAGGGTGGGGGGCCAGCAAGAGGGCGTTCTCACTGAGCCCCCGAGCTTGTCAAGCACTTTCCCTGTGTTGTCCCCACCCTCTCGGAGACACTCCTGTAGCCAATGGCTGGACGGATGACTCCCTCCAAGACCTCGAGACCTCTGGGCACCCACTCGCACTCACCAGGCTGAGGAGCCAGGTCTGCTCCTGGGCCTGCCTCCGAGGCTGGAGGGCAGGGACCATGCGCTCAGGAAGCTCCGCCTGACAAGCAAGCAAGCAGCACTTTGCTGCTGCAGACAAGGGCAGAGGTGCTAAGCAACACTCAGCAGCCGCCAAGAGTCTTGCTCAACACGGAGCAGGATCTCAACTCAGGTCCTGGTAGGTCGGGCCCCGGCCTGTGTCCTACCCCAGGGGTAGGGAGGCAGCCTAGCAGCAGCTACGGGGGTCCAGGAGGACAGCAGGAGCTCAGCTCCAGGACACAAAGGCGCGAGTCTAAGGAGTCCAGTCTGGAAGCCGACGAGAGGCTGTCCGTGACAATGACTGCCCAGCAACTGCTGCAGGGCGGCTCCGGACTCACTGGTTCTGCCAGGCCTGGCCTGGCCCAAGCCTGCCCCGCCGCAGCCCCGCTGTCTGCCCAGACAACAGCTCCGTCCAGCCATCACCGCTGCTCATCAGCTGCCGTCATCTCGCGGCAGGAGCGAGCGAGTGAGCGAAACACTCCTCTGGGGGCGGGCCGGGGCGTGAGGCGGGCAGACCCCCAGGCCCGGCACCCCGGCACACCACCCGCTCACACGCAACTAAAACCCAGCAGCACATCCCACACCGCACGAGGCTGTCGATTTTAATTAATTTCAGACTTTGTGTGTTTCTGGCAATTATTTGTAACAAGGTTTACAGAGGGCATTTAAAATTAATTGTGATTTTTATCTGGAAATCAATGCTTATTTTTTAAGTAGCTCATTAGGGGAGAGTAAGTACCCCGGGAGCAGCAGGAGCCGTGTAGGGAAGGAGGCACCAGGGGGCGAGAGGGGACGCCAGCAAGAGGCGTCCTCGCTGTGCAGAGATCAAAGCCCGCAGAATTACACGGTGACGCGCCAACAGAGCAAGACCTGATGGACTGAGCAAAGGCAGAATGGGGCGGGGGGTCTAGTAACTGAAAATGGGAGAAAAGAGTGGGTCCTCTGGCTCCCCAGCTCCGCCAGCGGGGCTCGGGGCACCTAGGTCCATGCCACCCACTCTGGGGAGCTGCCAACTCAGCATCGGGATTGGAAGAGCGAAGTCTGAGTGGAAGGGCCGCCCGTGGGCATCAGCAGACATGCCTGGGGGGGCCAGGACACAGCGGGGAACCCCAGGTTTGCCCCAAACACCACACCAAAGGCCAGGGAATGAGACCTGTGAGATTCGCAGTTGCACAGCCTGTGTTTGTGCGTCAAAGAACTGTAAGGAAATAAGCTTAAAAGTTCAACGTTAAGAAAAACCAAGGCAGAGGGACAGAGACGTCTAACTTCGATCGCACACACTGCCAGGGGACGGCCTGCCGCCACAGGCTCTTTGTTCTGGCCCCTTCCTTCCCCGCACATAGCCAGGATGCCCCATGGTCAGCTCTGGGTGCTGGCACCCTAGCCACCGGCACCCGCATAGGCCTTTAGAGCCTGGAAAGACGTCACCGTTTCCATTTCGCAGGTAGGAAAACTGAGGCACAGGAGTTTCCACACCTTCCTGAAGTGCGCGAGCTGAGCAATCTGAAGACCTGGGTCTGAAGCCCTCGTCTGCACCCAATCTCCTCTGTCTTTCTCTGAGGTTAGCAAGGCATAGTAACCATTACCACCAATACCGCCACCATCACCACCAGCCCCACGACCTCCACCATCATCATCCAGAGGGGCAGACCCAGTGAAGGTGAAGAAACAGGGGATGCGCACGATTCCACTTTGCCAGGCGACTCAGAGAAGGGTCATCCTCCTCCAGAGCCCTGGTTCGATCACTGGAGCTTAAGGGCTCCAGAATTTTGAGGGAGCTCGTCACACATGCTCCTGCGCTCAGCGGTGCGACTTCTGGTTCCTCGAGCGTTGGGGGGGGGGGGGCTCTATCTGCTGGCAGGAGCTCCCAGGGGACGCAGACACAGAAGGTCGAGGGGCAGGATCTGGAGGACCCCGAGCAAAAGTCAGGGCCTGAGTCTTTGCAAAGCCTGAAAACCCTGCAGTTGAGAGTAGCGAGTCACGGAGAGTTTAAAAGTACTTTAAGGGGGACTCCCTGGAAAATTCAGTCCACGCTCCTCAGGGCACTGGGAGCCACATGTTGAGGTGACACCTTTGCAGAACACTGTGACCTGCTGACCTGCTTCACCCTGAGACACAGTCGAGGCAGCCCCCAGGGCACATGCCCGCATGAAGGCCTTGGCCCCAGACACCCCCCAAAGGACTCAGGGCCCGACACTCCCATCATCTGTCTCTGCTGGAACCTGACACCGAAGTTTAAAAACATTAATGCCAGAACCGGGCCTGCAGCCGAGGAAGGCCTGAGGCTGCAAGCTTTTCTGCAAATCAGGGTGCAATGTGTTGCTGAAGTTGGGGCACGTAGGCCTGGCTTGGCTGATGCCAAGGATGGGCGCAGGCTCCACGCACCTTCGGCCTCGGGACTCTGGGGAACCTTTCCCGAATCCCAGAGGGGGCAGAGGGTGGGGTGACCACACAGCTCAGAAGCAGCCACCGTGGACCTGGACGAGCTTCCTCTCCACCTGGGCTTCGGTGCTAAATGGGGAGCAGCTCTCCACAATGCTTCCCAGGAAGAGCTGAGGGCCCCTGGAGTTGCAGGCCGGCCCTGGAGGCCTCCCTCAGAGCCCTGGGGATGCCGCCCGCCCTCCCCTAGGTCTATCTGCCTCTCCGAGGCTGTATCCTGCTACATCCACACCCCAACTGCCGAATCTGCCACATGGGAGACCTACAGGATCAGGAGGAGGGAAAGGTCAAAAGTCACACCAGCACCTCCAGGGGGAAGAGGGCTTTTATTGCCCACCAGTGGGTGATAACGATAGTCAATCCGGCCTCCTCCTCTGGCCCGCACAGGCCTGTCGTGAGCTGCTGCCATAGCCTCCCAGAGGGACAGGGCACCCTACACACCCACACTGGCCAGTCCACGCACACTAGAGGGCCCCGTGTGCTCCACTGCGGGCCGGGGCAGAAGCACCATCTGTCCTCTCCTCCTCAGTCACCCTCGGGGGGACAGCGGACCTGCCCCCACTTTGCAGAAGCAGAAGCTGACCCGGAAGGTTGTGGCCTTTTCACGGGGACCTGAGGGCCCCACTTCCTCACACGCAGCCTGACCACAGCAGCCCGCCAGGCCCTGGTGCCCCCAGGACTGCAAAGCGCCCAGCACAGGGAGCCCTGTGTGACCCCAAATACCACAGACAAGTGCAGTGACCCCCCCCCACCCCGGGCTGGCAAGAACCAGCTGCTGGGCACCCCTTGGCTAGCAGCCAGCCTGATACACAGGCAGTGGGGCAATTAGGGTCCAGAGCAACCAGGGTTCACATTTCAGCTCCAGGGCTAATCCCTGGGTGAGGAACTGCACTCCTCCAAGCCTCAGCTTCTTCCTGAAAAACGGGGATTAGGAGCAGGCGTCAACGTTGCTAGAAGTAAAGGGGAGCCCAGCACCCTCCATCCGTGCCCAAGTGCGGTTCCCTCAACCCAACCCTCCCGCAAGCGCAGCGAGAGCTCGGATCCAGCCTCCTGGTCAGCCAGGGCAGGCACAGCCGAGGAGCAACATACAGACACATACCCCACAACGTGCAGTTTACAAATGGGCTCCCCAGAACGTTTCATCCTTCACATGTGGGGTCCATTGCGCAAGTGAGAAAACAGAGGCCCATGAGGAGGAGCGGCCGGCGCACCTGCCCCCTGCGCGTGGCCGGGCTCCCGGGGCGGGCTCGGTGGGCAGGTGCAGGTCCTCTCTTCTGACAGAGATCAGGCGAGGCCATCGCTGGCTGCTGGCCAGACTGCACCACGCCGGGTTCCACATCCCGGAGCCACCAACTGTGACGCGGACGCACCCAGGTCTCTGGTCCTGATTTCAAACGTTCCACCAACCGCAGACACAGCCAGCCTCTGGCCCCGCGAGCAAGCTGCCAGCAACTTCTCCATCCCAGCCTGGGCTGCGGCCCACACAAACGCTTACAGAGGAGAGCCAAGCCGGGTCTGGCGCGGGGCAGCGCCCACGGCCTCCCTCTCTTCAGACCCCCAAGCCCCACCCGCACGGAGGTGTGAGGCTTCCGCGGGCCGATGCATGTCGCCGGTCGAACAGCGTCCCGCCAAACACATGCCCACCGCACCCTCAGAATGCCACCTTATTTGGAAAGTGGGTCTTTGCTCAGGTTGAGTTGAGGCCTGCAGCGGCAGGATGGGCACAGGGCAGGTTCCTTATGACTGGGCAGACGGGTGAAGGAGAGTCCTGGAGCCCTCGGTGGCCTTTTCAGGCTTTACTGAGATTTCACCAGGTACACGGCAGGCGGGAGCTGGCAGGCGGGAACTGGCAGGTGGGAGCTGGCAGGCCTCCCAGCCCCCGGCGAATCTTCACTCCTTCCGGGCTCTCCGGCGTTCTCTTGTGGTCTTGTTCTCCTTCTCTTTCGCTCTGCTGTTCTGCTGGCGTCCCCGTGACGCCGCCCTTATACGCCCCATCTCAGCCCAGGTGCACCCACCTACGCATGCCCACACCCTGCTCCAGGTGCCGCCATCAGGCATCATTCAGGACCGCAGGGTCCATCATGAGTCCTAAGGGCAGGAGGGCAGAAGAGCCTGACAACCACTTACCCTACCCTACAAGGCCATACTGGACTCAGGTGGCCCTAGGTCCAGTGACGGGGTCCTTCTACGAGAAGAGGAAAGGCAGAGGGAGGCGGCTGCGTGGAAGACGCGGGGACGGGCGGGTCCAGCGGCCCCAAGCCCAGGAGCGCCTGCACCTGGGGGGGAGGCGGGGGGCGGGGGCCGAGCACTGGAGGGTGCCCTGCACGCACGTGACTTCAGGCTTCCCGCCTCGGGACGGAGTCAGCCTCCACTGTCATTGGCCGCCTGGTTCGCAGGGACCCGTGCCAGCAGCCCCGGAGACTCACAGAACGGACGAGACAGCGACTGCCAGGTCAGCCCGGGTGGGGCGGCCAAGGTCGAGGTCAGGGCCGGGCCCAGGCCCTCCTTCCCCGGCCACCCCCTCTGCTTCATCTCGAAAGCTTCCCGTCCCCGCTTACAGGCTGCTGATTACAGTGAAAGGTTCCCAAATGCCCCCACTTCCGCCAGACGCGAGTTAGCGTCATTACAGCAAAGCAGCCCAGATAAAAATACCCCCCGCCCCGCAGCTGGGCACGCCAGGGGAAGGGCCGGGCAGCCAGGCGCCCCAGCCCCGGGAGGCCACCCCCTTTCGGGCCCGGCCACGGTCCTCTCCGGCGGCTCCAACCAGCTCCCGGCACCCTGAGAGCCTCGTCCATCCACGAAACAAAGCGGAGAGGAACGCAGGGAGAGCCTCGGGAGGTCGGGGCAGCCCACGCCTCTCTGCGGTCACCAGAGAGAGGCGAGTAGGGGGAGCTGGGGGAGCTGGGGGAGCTGGGGGGATAAATTACTGAGCAGCGAGTCCAGCTGCACCAGGATGTAATAAAATGTGTTGCTAAGATACAAGTGCCAAAGAAGTTCATTAAAGGACACTTTAAACCAGGCTGCCAGGCTCCTCCCGCTGAAGGCTGCGTCTCTGTCCCGTCCCCCGTGTTTATAATTAGATCCACAATCTGAGCGCAGCGGCCCCCACTCAGGCCCACTCAGCACAACTCGTTAATAAAATAACTTCAAGGAGGCCGGCGAGGGGGGCCGGCGAGGGGGGCTGAGGACTGATTTATTTGCAGAAATATGTTTGAGTTCCACTCACGCGTCTAAACGAGATGGACGCCCGGGGAGAAGCTCGGCGGGCCCCGGCGTGGTGGACTGCTCCCCAGCGGGGCTCCGGGGCGGGGCTCCCCAGGGCGCAGCACCGCGGAGCCGTAGCTTTGTAGGGTCTTAGGCGAAGGGCTCTTGGCCCAGAGGCAGCTCCATATTTGGGGCTCCTCTCTGTGCTCCACTGGGGTGTTGAGGGGGGACAGAGAGGATAGAGGCAGGAAATGACTAGGTGATGCCCCCAGGGGCCTGGGGCCCAGCAGGAGGGTGAGGGCAGGAGGGTGAGGCCAGGGTCTCTCCCCGGGCTGGCCCAGACAGCGAGGAGGGATCCTGGTGTCGGGGCACAGGGAGGCCAGGCCGGGGGAGGGCTGTCCCTGCCCTCAGGGTGTTTTCTTCTGGGGGGCAGCATCTAGAAAGACCCCAGTGCATGTCCACATCTGACCCTCAGGGGCAAGCCTGGCCGGCCTTTGTGGCGGGGCTTCCGGCCCCGTGTGGAGCGCCTCAGGCTGGGTCTGACAGACAGATCCTAAGTGCCAGTCTCAGGGTGGCAGAGCATCTGGCATCCCAGCCCACGGCCCATGGTCCTACTCCCCCCGATGAATGGGGGAGCGGGCAGATGAAGGGCTCAAGCAACTGGTTCTATCTGCACAGAGCTCCCAGGGAGCCCTTGAAGTCGGCCTCTGGCAGTGTCCAGCTTCTGCCCCAGAGAGGGACGCTCCTCTCACAGTCAGTCTGCAGTTTAAAGGCACAGGCCCCATCACAGCAAAGGGGACAGCCCCGCCCCAGCCCGTCGGCCACCTGAGCTCCCTCGCACTCCCCTGTCACTCACCCTCCCAGCCACACTGGCCTCTGTCGAAACACCAGGTACAGCCACCTCTGGCCTTCGCATAGACTGTTCCCTCTGCCCCGACACCCCCCCTAGTCACATGGCTCACGCTCCGCAGCCTCTGCTCCAAGGGGGCCTGCTCGAAGAGGCCGCTCCTGACCACATTTAAAAGAGACCAGCATGGAGCTGGCACCCCAGAGCTGAGCGGTGCAGCTCAGGCACACACCCCCCATCTAAGCGCCCTCTATGCACACACGCTGGCTACCAGCCCGGCAGCACACCCTAGACTCAGGACTCAGGACACCCCGTTCCCTCGAGGCCCTGCGTTGGACACCCAGGCCCTGTGTCCAGCTCATGCCCGAGATGTGGGTGACCAGTGACTCCTGGCAACCTTCCTGTGGCACCAAGTCGGGGCCCGCTGCCCTGTGCATGGGCTGTTAAGCCAGGACAAGCTCTTGGATGGACCTTCCTGAGCACGTGTCCCTGGGCAGGGGCAGCTGGAGGCACGTCGGCCGCGCGGACACAGAAAACTCTCCTGTGGCTGGACTGTCGAAGCGGAGCTGAAGTAACTCCGCGCTGATCGTGCATTTATTACCGCCGAGAAGTGTTAATCACGGAGCGGAGTCGGCAGCCCTGATTGTAGGCGACGCTGCCTGTCACCGCGCGGCTGCAGCTCGCATTAAATTCTGGATCGAAGCCTCTAATATGTATATATTTTTAATTGCATTTTCAAGTTCATTTGCATGTGCAGATTGGCTCTCCGCCTGAACGACATCAGAGAGAAACACATCTCTCCCTCCTGCCCCATCCTCGCCTGGTCCTCTTTCCTGGGGCCAAAAGTCTCTCCCCAAAGTAAGGACAGCATCATAGGGAGAGGGGGCAGCATGTGGGTGACCCCCGGGAGGCCCCAAAGCCCCCTCCACCTGCTTTTGGATGAAAGTTCTGTCGCCTCCCTGGAGAGATCATCCCCCAGGGCCACTTTTCGGCTTCCAGCCCCTTTTCGACTCTGAGGGCGACTTCCACACAGGACCAGGGGTCTCTACCCTCGAGGGCGACCAGGAGGCCAAGGCCTCAAGGTGCTTCCTGACCATCCTTCTGGAATGTACTGGCAGCCAGAGCACCAGCTCGTGAGGGCAGGACACCCACGGAACGGGCGCTTCCAGAACGCACCGCCCGCCCCCCGCAGATGGAAGTCACCGGCCCCTGACGACAGGTCTCGAAACTGCACGGGAGTCTATCACGGGGGGCTGCTGAGCAGGGCCCCAGCGCCTCACACAGGGGACGCCCCCCGGGTACGCAGGTTCCGGAAGAAGACCAGGAAACGGAGCTGACCGCGCCAAGGGTGTGGGGTCGGGCGGGAGCCGCGGTTCTGCGTCCTGGGTGCCGGCCCACCCCAACTCGGGTCCAGGCTCCCGGCGGCCCCGGGGCAAACATCTTACACTCTGGACCGCGAGCCAAGTGGGGGCATCTGGCTCACTTTCCACAAAACCTTGAGTTTAGGGCCCCACCTGGCTCTGGACACGGATCGGGACAGCCAGCCAGCCAGAGGCCGCCGTCCTAACGAAAAGCCTCAGCCTTGCGGGGCTCCCCAGCAGTGCCGGGGCTGGGTCACCCCAGCTTTCTGCTCCTCGCGTTAGCACTAAGGGAGGACTCTTGGTAACAGGGCCCTTGACTGGGCTGCCCATCCCCTGCCGGGGTCCCACCCCCGCCCTCCCCCGGGGACGCATCCTCGTCTACCTCGGGCCTGCAGGGGCAGCAGCCCGCACTCCCGTCTTACTGGGGCCAAGGGCCCACGCCGCGGGGACGGAGGAGTAACGTTCCCGAGGGCGGGCGCGGCAGGGCAGGGGCAGGAGCAGCTGCATCAGCAGTTTCTCCAACTCTGAGCCGCTCAGGCAGAACAATGAGGAACCGGCAAGAAAAGTCTTAAGGAAGCCCGAGTACTCAGAGAGCAGGGGCCGCTCAGGAGGGGACGCCCCATCTTCAGAGGAGGAGGGAGGAGGAGGGGGAGGGGGAGAGGGAGGAGGAGGGGGAGAGGAAGAGCAGGCGAGCCCAGAGGGCTGGGATGGGGTCAGGTCTGGCCCTGAGCGGGCAGGAGAACCCACCTTGGACGGGTGCTTCACCGGCCCCTCCTGCATGCTCCCCACCGCAGCGCCCGCTGGCAGCAGCCCCTGGGCACCCACCCAGGCCCCCCGAAGTCCTGGACCTTGGACACCGGCGTAAAACCCCCACGCGTCATAGCTCATCTGTCCGGTCTTCTCGGACACAAACTGCCTTTACTCTGACCTGACCGCACACCCCCCGCTTCCGCAGGCACCAAGCCCCGCATATCCGCAGTGGGAAGGGCCGCCCATCCTGTCCCACACCCTGGACGGCGGCAGCGAGGGGCTAAGATCACGAAGCCATGAGGCCCAGAACTGGACGGTGGCTGCGTGACATCAACCACCCGCTTGGCCTCCAGGGCTTCGGCCTGCAGAAGGTGGAGAGGAGCAGCTCTCCCCAAAGGGCCTCGAGGGGAGTCCCCAAGTCAGGGTGGGGCCGCAGGAGACACCTGCTCCCTGCTGGGCTCTGGGCCGGGATGCTTCTCCTTCCACCCTCCGCGGCTCTCCCCAGCCAGTGTGCACATCCCGCTGCGATCTGCTTTGCAAGGCACCATTATCCCCATTTTACAGCCAGTGGGGTGGCGCGCCCTCCGGTCTGCCCGGCCTCAAAGCCTGAACCACCACAGCCATGCAGCCACCACAGCCATGCAGCCAACACAGCCATGCAACCACCACAGCTGCCCATGCACCCAGCCACCGCAGCCACATAGCCACGCAGCCACCGCAGCCACACAGCCACCGCAGCCACACAGCCACCCAGCCACTGCAGCCGCCACAGGCGCTGAAGCCACGCAGCCACGCAGCCACTGCAGCCGCCCAGCCAGGTTCCCTCCGCAAAGCCGAAGGGCAGGAACCCAGGCGTCAGCTCCCGAGCAAGCAAACGCGCTAGAGGAGCAAGCTGCTGCAGCCAGGGCTAATCATCGTCGCCGGCAGCTCTAATGAGGCGTCGTGGGATTACCAGAGTTATTATCAGAGTCATCTCATTGAAAAAATTCAAAGTTAATTGAAATCAATCGTACGGTTCCGTCCGCAGGTGTCTGAAGAGGCTGAAATATCAAAGCGAGCTCCTTGGGCCGTGGAGAAGTTGCAGCCAAACGCCACCGGGGGGACAGCAACAGGGTCCCTCATACGCCAAGGCGGCCCGAGGGGGCCAGGCAGTAAGGCGGGAGCCCCAGCTCTGCGGCCCTCTCTTCTCAGGTGCAGGCACGGTCCCACCTGCGCCCTTTCTCCGCAGCCACCAGGCCGGGCCAGCCACTAGCTCACCCGCTGGGGAGGGTACTCAGGGCCAGATGACTGGCCCGGGGTCACCCGGCCAGATTCCTGGAGCTGGGATGTGACCCTGGGTCTAGACGTGAGGTCGCTGCTCTGTGTGACCTCAGGTGACCTCTCAGTGGTCCTAGGCCGTCGGCCATGGCCAGTGGGCCTGTTCCCCTCCGCCCGGCCAGCAAGGCCCACCTGCCCCACCCCCCATGTCAGGGGATCATCCGACCAAACACCTTAGAGGTAGTGGGACAGCCCCCCTGAAGGGCCGGGCACCCATCAGCACACAACCCCATCTCCACCAGGGTGCCCTGGTGGCCGAGGGGCCCCACAGGTGCTCCGCTGGGAAGGAAACGGCGCACAGAGCTGCCTCTGGTGGGCGTGACGCAGGCGAGCACTGACCCAGGGAGAGGGTAAAGCCACCCACGGAGGCCCGACGACTCGCCCCCCGCGCCGCCCCGCGCCAGCCAGGCAGAAGAGCCTTGTGTGTTTACGGAACCAAATGGTATTACTCCCAAGAGGCTCCAGCAAGCAGTGTCGGGTAAAGGCGTTTGGGGACAGTGCGTGGGCCCACCCCCGGGTAAGGGAGGCGTGTGTCTCTGGGGTGCCGGCGAGGGGCCAGCCCACACCCCAAACACGCCGTCTCGTGTTTGGAAGGACAGGCCAGGAGGAAGGGGCTCAATTCTCAAGGCTGTACCGCTATTTGGAATTGTTCTTTTTCTCCTAAACGTTACAGGAATAATAGCACACGGCCCCCGCCCTCCGCAAGACACTACTTTTCAGCAGAGGAGTAACTATTTTCTAACTTCACAAACAATCCCCCCTCCCCACCCCAGCCAGTGACCCATCCTGGACAAATACCAGCTGACTTCACGAATGTCACACGGGCCTCACACGTATGCACCGCTGCAGGGCAATGTGCTTATCATGACACTTCATGTAAAGTCAAAATAAAATCACCGACTATAAGTGATAAGCTACGTGCACACACTTTTGTATCTTAAACCAGCTGAGCAGAGTCGCCCGAGTCACCTTCCGGAAAGCTCCAAAGTGTCCCCATATTTGCCGCTCTCAGAGCCCTGGTGACAGCAGGGAGAGGAGGGTCACTCGTAGGGCCCTGCCTTCCCGGGCACATGCTGGTCACCCAGGACCACAGGCCAGGAGCGGTCCAGCCTCTCCTCCCAAGTCAGCTTCCCAAGCAGGCGACAGATGCCTAAGGGGCACCTGTGGCCAGGCTGCCCTCGGGCCACCCCCATAGCCTCCCCACCGGTACGGAGCCCCCTGAAAGCCCCCGGCCACTTGGGGCCTGTTATGGACCCCTCCCTGCTTGATGCTTCCCTGCTCTGGCCCAGCACAACCCTGCCCGCGCCCCTCTCACTCGTGGTTTCTCTGCCAGGAAACTCGCCCATACCTGCAGGGCTTCTCTAAATAAATACATCTTTTAAAAAAAAAGATTTTATTTTTATGCATACTAGAGCTGGGGTACAGGCCAGAGATGTGGGCAGGGGGAGGGGGCGGTGAGAGGATTCACCAGAGACAGAGTGGGGAGCAGAACAGGTGGACTGACTGAAATCCACTGCTGAGGGGAGTAGCGGGGAGACAGGAGGTCTGCTGCGCCGTGTGGGTAGCTCCCCAGCCAGGGATCAAACTCATGCTGCAGTGGCTGCAATCAGCTTCACAGGTTGTGTCTTAACCCCTTGCGCCACCAGGGAGGCCCCCAACAGGCCATTTTAAACACCCATCACTTACCACGTACCCACACTAGGCCAGGTGCTCCCCTAAGACTGCTGAGCACACCCCTGCTAATCGCTGCACCATCCTTTCATAAAGCCGTCCACTCGCCCCACAGACATGGTCAGCCCCGGAACACAGGGGAGTGGCAGACGGACGCTGCCTCGGGCTTTGGGGCTCACACCTCAGCAAAGACAGGGACACAGAAAGGTCAAGACAGGCTGGGCGAGCGCTCCGTCCAGCAAGAGTGCTGGAGGAGCTGGCCACGGGGAGCTGGGGGTCCCCAGTGGAGACTGAGCAGGGAGCAGGCCACCTCTGCAGCTCCGTGGCCCGCGGGTCTCCCAGAGCAGGAAAGGAAGCCTGGCAGGCGTCGAGCTTGGCAGCGCCGTCAGGTCTTCAGACACTGGCGGGCGATGAGCACAGTGGACAAGCTGCCTGGGCCACAACCCCAGGAGCCCCCCACCCCGCCAGCCCCCGGCTCTGGTGACAAGGTGCTCATGCTAAGGGACGAAGCCAGGCACCTGCTACCACCGGGTGGACCTGGAAACGGCGCCCAAGGAAGAGGCTGGTCTAGCGCCCACCTAGGGCGCGTCCACGCAGAGCCGTCCAAACAGGCCGCTCCGCACACAGGAAGGGGGTCAGCGGTTGCTTCGGGCTGGGAAGGGCCAAGTGCCATTTGAGGCGACAACGTTCCAAAACTAATGGTGGCCACGGCTACAGAAATCTGTGAATCTATGAAAAACCATTTACCGGTGCAGCCCAGGCGGTGAGTTACCCGCACTGTGAACGGCACCTCAGCAGAGCTTTCTTCTGGGGGTGCGTCGGGAGGCTGGGCCACCTTCCAGCCCCAGCGGAGGTGGGAGGGACCGGGGTCGTGGATGGGGGCGGGAGTCGCTCAGGAAGACTGAGCTTTGGGCCGGAGGTGGGGGGCCCCTGCGGCCTCACTCCATGCTCCCCAAGCTCCTTTCCTCACTCCCGCTGATGGGGAACCATGAATCTTGCGGAGATGCATCCGTTGTGACGTGAAATGACAGTTAAGGACGAGCGCCTGAACCCTGGGTCAGGGAGGTCACAGTCTGGCCTCCTGAGTGAGATGTGGGGGGAGCGTGGGAGTCGATTCTGCCACAGCTTGGCTCAGTGGACACGCGTCAGGCGGAACCCCACCGGTGGCCCCCGTGGCGAGAGTCAGCCGGGCAGGACCCCGCGCTGGTGAGCGCCCCACGTATGACATCTTTCAAGGAGACGTGGAGTCCATCCAATGGAGGCATGGGACAGCCCAGAAGACCCCAAGTTCCCCTCTGGGATCCCCCCCCACGCTCACACCGGCAAGGACGGCTGTTCACACGGAAGCCGGGCGGCGCTCAGGGCCGGAGCAGCTCCAGGGCAGGGGTGCGCCCTCGCACGGTGACGGGGCCCGTGATTTACACGGAAGTGCTTGTTGCCTGACAATTTAGATAAAAACGTTGCTGCCTCTGCTGGCGCGGCCAGTGCACGGCGCAACCCGCCGGAGCAGCTGATGGCGTCGTCACACGTGGTCTCGCCTCAAAGGTCTCTGTCCTGTGCGCGAATCACGGCCCGGCGGCGGCCACACCCGGGACACAGGCGGCCACGGGGCTGGGCACAGCTCGCGCCCGCGCCTCTCTCAATCTTAAGGCAAAAAGGTGAACTGTTTCCAACAGCAAGTTCTGGCGGCCGCGCCGCGCCGCGCCGGGTCCGGGCGGTGGGAGAAAGGCCTCGGTCACCCGGCGTGCTTACTCCTCCACTTCTTTGCAAACAGCCGACCTCCTTCCACCATCCTGGTGAACATCCTTAGACACAGTCCGCGTTTCTAGAGGAGACGGAGACGGCCGGGGCCAAGGGCGGGGCGGGAAGCTGATGGCCGGGGCCCAGCGATCTCGCTCGGCCGCGACCGTGTTCCTGAGAGATGCGTCCCGGGGCCACCCCCTCTGCCAGCGTCACCACGCGTGCCCCCTCCACGGAGGCTGAGCCTTCCCTCCCGCCGCCCGCGGAGGGGCCACGACACACCTCGGGTGGGGGTGAGCCTTCCCCAAGCGCGGCTACCGAGGAGCGCCCTTTCGTTTTAGCTCCAGTTAAAAACGCACTTGGAAAAACTGGTTTTTTCCTCCCGACTCCCACATTTCAGTTTCTCCTGGGCAGGTGCTGGGGGGGCCAGGACCCCCAGAGCAGCCAGCACCGCGGCCCAGAGCCCAGCCAGCGACCCTCGCGGCCCCAGCGCGCTCTCCGGGGAGGGCGCGGAGGCGAAGTCGACCCGACCCGACTCACTTCCGAGGGGCCCCAGCGATGCACGGAGCTCGGCGGGGAGAGCGGGTGGGGGGGTCGAGCGGCCCTTCCCGCAGCGCCACGGCCCCCCCGCTGTGACGAGCCCCCTCCCGGGGGAGGAAAACCCCCGCAGCGACCGCGCAGCCCCCCCCCCCCCCGCCAGGCCGCGCCCCGCGGGCCCCCAGTGTTATTTTGGGTCATTTAAGAGAGAAGCGCGTTGGAAAGGCAGAGAACAAAAGTTTTCCTCGTTTTCTTTTTCAGGCCCGCGCACACGCGCGCGCGCACACACACACACACACACACACACACACACGCGCGCGCGCGCGCGCGCACACTCAAAGATGGAGGTGCAGCCCAGCGGCCTCCCGGCAGCCCCGCGGGGGGCAGGCCGGGCAGCGCGGCCACAGGCGGGGGGGCTCGGACACCCCGGCACAAAGAGCCGCCCGTGCGCGCCCCCGCCAGTGTCCGCGACGCCGACGGCCGCCGCGCGGAAAAGCCGGTCCCGGTCCCGGTCCCGGTCCCGCCGCCAAACTCCCGCCTCGCGGCTGCAGCGGAGACCCCCGCCCGCCCCGCCCGCCCGCCCGCGGAGGCGCCGCTGCACCCGGCCGTCTCGCCCGCCCCCGCGGCGCGTTTTGTTCCGAGAAAGTCCCGCTCGGGGCCCTACGGGATCTTTGTGCTCCGCGCGGGCCCCCGCCCTCCCCCTCCAGCCCCGCACCGGGACCGGAACGGCAATGCGGGCCCCGCCCCGCGCCCGCCCCCCGCCCCGGGCCCCGCGGGGCCTCCGCGCCAGGACGGGGCGCGAGCGCGCGCTCAGGGGCCCGGGGAGGGGGGCGCGGCGCCCCGGAAAGGGTGACGGCTGCGGCCCAACGCCCCGGTCCAGCCGGGCGCCCCGACGGCGCGGCCCCGACCCGTCTCCAACTCGAAAGGCTCGAGACGAGCGCCCGGCCGCCGCCGGCCCCCGCGGCCCGGCCCCGCGCCCCCGCGCCCCTCCCGCCGAGGACCCCCGGGGGCGGCAGCCGGGGCGCCGGGCGGGGGCCGCCGGGGAGGGGCGGCGGGCAGCGCTGTCCGGGCCGGGGCGGCCGCGGCATTCCAGAGGAGGGATGGATGGCGGGGCGGGGCCCGGCGGGGCGGGCCAGGGGCGGGGCGCGGGCGCAGGAGGGGGCGCGGGCCGGGGCGGGCCAGGGCCGGGGAGGGGGGCGGGCCGTGGGGCGCCGTGGGGGGCGGGTCGGAGGCGGGGCGCAGGAGGGGGGGGGCGGGGGGGGGCGGGCTCGGAGGCGGGGCGCGGGCCGGGTGAGGGGGGCCGGGGCCGGAGGCGGGGCGCGGGCCGGGGGGGGGGGCCGAAGGCGGGGCGGCGGCTGGGGGCGGGCCGGAGGGCGGGGCGCGGGCCGGGGAGGGGGGCCGAGGCGGGGCGCGGGCCGGGGACGGGCGCGGGCCGGGAGGGGGGGGCCGGGGGGCCGGAGGCGGGGCGCGGGCTGGGAGGGGGGGGGCTGGGGGGCCGGAGGCGGGGCGCGGGCGGGGGAGGGGGGCCGAAGGCGGGGCGCGGGCTGGGGCGGGCCGGAGGGCGGGGCGCGGGCCGGGGAGGGGGGCCGAGGCGGGGCGCGGGCCGGGGGACGGGGCGCGGGCCTGGAGGGGGGGGCCGGGGGCCGGAGGCGGGGCGCGGGCCGGGAGGGGGGGGGCTGGGGGGCCGGAGGCGGGGCGCGGGCGGGGGAGGGGGGCCGGAGGCGGGGCGCGGGCCGGGGGCGGGCCGGGGGCGGGGCGCGGGCCGGGGCGGGGGCGCGCGCCGCGGCGGCATCTGTTCGTGGTGCTGAACCCGAGCGCTGAGCTCAGCGCAACTAAGTCACAATGGACAACTTTTCCTCCCGGGGGGCCGGAGGGAGGCGGCGGCGGGGTCCCCCGCCCGAGGAGCCTCTGGTGCGCCCCGGTGATGCTGGCGCCCGGCGACCCAAGTTGGGGCAGACCCGGGGGGCCCTGGGGGCGCCATTCTTTTGTTCCCCGGGAGCGCGTTAGGTTCCAAGAATAAAAAGTGACGCTGGAGAGGGGGGGAGGGGAGCCCCGGGGCGCTCATCCGGGCGCGAACAGAACCAGGGACACTCCCGAGGAGTTTGCGGCCCAGCCCCGAGGGCCGCCCCCTCGGCCCCCCCGCCTCGGCCGGCCCGCGGGGGGTCCCCGCGCCGGGAGAAACCCCACGTTCCAAAAACATGTCCACCCGCTCAAGATGGACGCCGGGCGCGCCGCCCCGCAAGTGCGGCCTCTCCTGCGGCCGCGCCCCGCGCCCCCCAGCGGGCCCCCCCCCCGCCCCGACGCGAGGCCCGGCGGGGGCTGCAGCGGGCCGGGCTGGCCCCGAGGTGGCTCTCCGGGTGCGCCCGGCGCCCGCGCCCCCCTCGCGGCCCGGGTGGGCGGCGCCCCGCTTACTTGCGTGTCGGCGAGCGCGGCGGCCCGTGGCGGCCCGTCGGGGAGCTGCGTCCTGAGGTCGCCGTTCTGCGGACAGAGGAGGCGCTCAGAGCCGGGCCCGCCGCGCGCCCCGAGTTCCCGGCCGTCCCGCGCGCGCCGCTTACCTGTGGCTGCCGCCGCATCGGGGCGGCTCGCGGCGGCGGGGGCCGGGGCCCCCGGCGGCGCGCCCCGAGCCCGCAAGTTCGCCGGCCGAGCGCGCGAGCGGCGAGGGGCGCGCGGGCGGGGGAGGAACAAAGAGCCAAGTAAACACGGCGAGCCCGTGTCGGGCAAAGCTCATAAATATTCAAGTCGCGTCCTAATCTCCCCAACACACTCACGCGCGCGCCGCGGCGCCGCTCGGGCCCGGCCCCGCGCCCCGCGCCGAGCCCCAAACTACTTCTGCAAACTGCGCGTGGCCGCGCGGGGCCGCGCGGGGCGGGCGCGGCGCCCACACTCGCCGCACGCACCCCGGGGGGCCCCGCGGCGCCCCCGCGCCGGGAGAGGAGACGCCGGCGCGCGGGCCCCGACGGTCGGCCCGGCGCCCCGACGCCCCGGCCGCGCCGGCTCGCGCGGGGGGACCGGGAGCGCCCGGGGCGCACCCCCTCCCTGCCCCCCTCCCCGGCGGGCTCCGCAGGGGCCGCTCCCGGCGCCCCTCCCGCCGGCCCGCGCCCCGCCGTGCGCCCCGGCGGCCCCGGCTCACCTGGCGGCGCGCGAGCTCCCCCGCGCGCGCCCCGGGCCGGCGCTGCAGCTCCATGGGGCAACTTGGGCAGCACTTTGCGCCCACTTTGGCCCGGGCTCCCGGGGCGCCGCGGGCGGGGGCGGGGCGGGCCCGGGCTGCGGGGGGCGCGCGCGAGGCTCCCCGCGGCCGCGGGGGACGCGGGTCCGCGCGGGGAGCGGGCGGCCGGCGCGCGTGCCGAGCCGCGGACGCCCCAACTCCTCAGGCCGCCCGGCAAGTTGCGCCGGGTCCCCGGGCCGCCGGCGCGGCCCCGCGCATGGCCCCCCCGGCGCCGGGAGCCCCGCGCCGCCCCGCGCGCCCGCCCCGCGCGCCGCCCCCGAGCCGCCGGCCGGCAGGGACTATATTTCCTCCGGCGGCGGCGCCGGGATCTCGCCGGGCCGCGCAAAGTTGTGCCTCGGCCCGACGCTAGTCCGGCAGTGCCCGGATGCAGCGGCCGCGGCGGGGGCGGGGCCCGAGCCCGCCCCGCCCCCGCCGCCCGCGCCTGCGCACTGCCGCCCGCCGCCCGCCGCCCGCCGCCCCCAGCGAGAACAAAAGTGGCGGCGCGGGGCGCGAACTCGCCGGCCGACGGCCCGGGCCGCGCGCCCCGGAGCCGCTGCGCCCGGCGGCCCAAGCGGGGCGCCCGCGCTCTCCGGCGTCTCCCCCTCCAAGCCCAAGGGAGAGGGGGCGGCCGCGTCCCTGTCCGCCGGAGCGAGCCCCGCGCCGGGGTTAAAGACTTGCCCGACGGCGGGGGCTGTTCCAGGCTCGCGGCCTGGCCCGCTCGCGCGCCCCGGCCCGGCCCGGCCCGGCCCCCGCCCGGCGCGGCGACTTGGGGGGTGGAGTCGGTCCTGGCGCCGGCCCCCCGCCGGCCCCTCCGCACCCCGCACCCCACCTCCCCCCTGGTTCCCCCCTCGTCCCACACGCCCCGCGTCGTCCCCCCAGTCCCCGCCCGCCGCCCGCGTTGT
The DNA here is from genome assembly GCF_014898055.3 of Talpa occidentalis. Classification (NCBI taxonomy): domain Eukaryota; kingdom Metazoa; phylum Chordata; class Mammalia; order Eulipotyphla; family Talpidae; genus Talpa; species Talpa occidentalis. The sequence goes on along the minus strand of NW_023601653.1, from coordinate 1,678,681 downwards.
CTGAACTGTATGAAAGTCGGTCCCGGCTGTTCCCTCGACGGCCTTCTCTCTCCCGCGATTAAACTCGGCAGACGTCCCCGGGCCAGGGAGGGCTGCGCTTGAATCGTGCACCCGGGTCGAGCGACAGAGACGACACGGTGAGGCGCCGACCGCCTCGCGCTCCGCCTTGGGGCGCCCCCCCAGAGGTGCGGAGCGAGCCTCCAGCGCGCCCCGCTGTAGCCTCCTGCCCCCCACGGCCGGGGCAGCCCGCGCGCCCCAACCCCGACGCCCCCGCGGCGGCCCGCGCCCCCCCCGCCCCGAGGCCCCCGCGGCGGCCCGCGCCCCCCCCCCACGCCAGTTCCTGGCGTTTTTTCAGTGTTGGTTTGACCTCTGTGAGGGCGTCTGCTGCAAGTGACTGAGATATTTGTGGCCAGGACCCCCCAAGAAACTGGGGGCCGCTCGACCCCACCCCCTCACCTCGTCTTTAGGACGTGCGGATTGGGGATCGAGGCGCGCCCGTCGCCGGAGCCCTCCGGGTCCTGACCCTGCCCAGCACCAGAAGGCGGGGCTCCCCAAGGCGACACAAAAGGCAGACTGGGGGGGGGCCCCCCCTCAGGCTCGGCCGCCTGGGGGCTCCGCAGCCCGGGAGAGAGCGGCGGGAGAAGCTCCCCTGGTGATCTCTGTAAAGGTCACCGGCTTTTTGTAAAAACTCACAATTCCATCAGCCGCGCAGGTGATTAAGTCAGGGGCGAGGCTGTGCCGTCGGGCCACGCGGGCTCGGGCAGGTGCGGGCCAGGCCGTGGCTCCCCCAGACGCTTCCACGCGCGGCTTGAAGCTGCTGTTAGTCACCCCCCCACCCCCCCACCCGCCTCCCAGGGTTGCTGCATCCCCCCGCACAAAGCCACAGGGGAGGGGAGGGCTGGGCGCCCCGGGGTGGAAAATGGAAGCTCATCCCGCCAGCAGAGCCCAGGTGTCCCGCGCCGCCCTCCAGGCCTCCCCGCTTGCCCTCTGGGCCTCCCCACCCAGCACCCTCGGAGCTCACCTTCAAAGCCCCTCCTCATCCTCCCGATTCACGTTCAAGGGCCACATTTTCTAAGACGTTTTTCCTAATTTCTACGCTTCAAGTCTTCACTCTCCCACCGCAGACCCACCCCGTTTCCTTAGCCCCGGGGCATCTGGCCCCCTAACATAGGTAAGTATTTTCTTCCCACCCTTGCCCGAACCTGCCCCACAGGTGGGGTGTGGGCGACACTGCAGGGGGGTGTGGGCGACACTGCCCGTTTGATGATGCAGGCGGCAGAGACCCCAGAGCCGGCGAGTGCTTCGTGGAGCCTGGGTGCAGGGTGCAGGGTGAGGGGACAGGGTATGCTTCAGTTTTGCAAATGCAGCGAGTTAGAGATGAGCCGCGTCTACACGTCACCCAGCGTCTGCCTTTTCTCCAGGCCTGCTGGTGACGGAGCCACGTCTCCTGCGTGGGCCCATGAGTCTCTGGGTTGGAGACTTGGATTCCCTCCTTTGACCCTGAGCGAGTTACAGCAACAAGCTCCTGTGGCCTGATTCCCAGGGGCCCCTGGCCTCTGGCGAGGACTGAGGAGGACGTGCACCCTGGACGGATCCAGAGACCCTGGTGAACGTTTTCAGGCTGGGGACTTGGTCTTCAGGGTCTGTCCACGTGAACGTTCCGGGCAGATCTTGAAAAGGGGCCCCCGAGGCGGCTCTGGGAGCCGTGGTGCACCAGGCCCGCCACCAGCAGCATGTTCAGGGAGGTCCAGGCCCAGGGAGGCCGTGGTGCAGGGGGGGCTGGCAAGGAAAGCTCAGATGTGGATCCCGTGGCCCCAGAGAGCCCCCAGTGTGAGAAATGGGGTGGGAAGGCCTGTGGGGAGCCAGTTTGTGGGGACACCAGTCCCTGACTTAGGACTTCGGGCCTTCAGATTGTGAGGGAATAGGTTTCCACTGTTTCCAGCCCCAGGTGACGGCAGCCCCAGACAACCCAGACGCAGGCCCAATACCCCATTCAGAGGAGCAGCGCCACAGTCGGCTGGACCCTGGACTCTGCCCACCCAGGGGCGCTCCCTGACTCCTCTCCTCCCAGAGCCAGACAGAAGCTGCTCTGCACACAAGAGCTCTTTGTTCCCCCAAAGGTGCTGTTTGCCCACCAAGCAGAGCCACCTCTGAAAAGGGAGGCCCCCTGCTGAGTGTCTGCCCCAGGGGTCTGGCTCAGCGCCACCCCAACCTTCACCTGGGGAAGAATCATGAGGAGCCCATGTCCCTGTGGCCCTGGAGCAGGTTCCGGTGGGGCTCAACGGTGGGGCTCGGCAGAGCCAGAGTCAAAGTCACAGCTCAAGCCCCACACACAGCCCCCCGTGCTCGGCGCTCAGACCACAGGAGCTCACACTCATGCTGGGGCCCGGGGGTCCAAGACCAAGGGCCCTCCTGGGTCCGGGCCTCTCCCCAAACTTCTGGTATCTTGCAGGCAATCTTTGGGGTTCACCGGCCTGTGGGGTCATCACCCTGCCCCCACTTCCATCTTCATAGGGGCCCCTCCACATGCTGTCTGGGTCAAGGACCTAGTCCCTAGTGACCCCGTTCTAAGTTACTGACCTCTGTGCTGGTCCTACTCCCAAGTAAGGCCCCATTCCGAGACACTAGAGGGCAGACTCCAGCATGTGAATTTGGGGGGAACAACATATGCATTGGGGGGACACAATTCAACTTTAACAGCCTCTGAGAAGCTTTTATCTCTGAGATGGCCAGCTGCATTTTGAGGTTCAGTGGACACTCGGTTTTCACTCCCTCACTCATTCACTCACTGTGCTTGATTAAGCGAAGACAGGCGCTGGCCCTCTGCCTGGCGTGCTGACCGACCCCGCTTTGGTTCCTAGTTCTCCACCAGAGCTGGGTCTCCCGTGGGTGGCTTCCGGCTGTGAACTTGCCTTCTGTTGCTAACCTGCCCCCAGCCCCCGCCACCGCCACCGCCCTGCAGTGCCAGGGCAGCACACCTGCTCCATGAACGCAGCGGGCGGGAGCTCTGCAGGAGGGAGAGGCGGCGGCCGTGAGCCTGACCTGGCTGGCTGCAGCCGGAGGCCATTGCTCCCTGACTCTAAGGCCCTTCCTGACCCAACACCCAGCGGAAGCTCCTTTTTGCCCAGGGCCGGGGGGACAGCTGGCACCCGAGCTCTGGCCCTGGGCTCCTCCGACTTGAGTGGACTCAGGTTGAACATGTGTGTCAGCAGTAGAGGCACTCCAGGAAGCCTCGGGGTCCCCTGCCGAGCACCTCCTGTTCCCCAGGCTCCCCGGAACTGTCCGCCCAGGCACGGCAGCTGGAGGAAGTCACGGCTTCCAGCTCACGGGGATGAATGTCCGCCGGAGCCCTGAGGGCTCCTGGGCCCCGGGTCCCCGCAGACAGACCGGATAGCTGGGGCGGCTGAGCGCGGCCCACGGGAGGGGCCCCTTCCAGGAGACGGTCCAGGCCGCCGAGGTGATGGTCCAGGCTGCATGTTTGAGGAGGGAGGATGCGGCAGGAGGCCACAGCAACTGGTTACCCATCCCCACCCGTGCCCCCGCAGGCGGTCTCACCTCGCCGTCACTGCCCGGCGGAACCCCATGCCCCCGCCCCAAGAGGCGGAAGATGGGGCTCACTCTTTCCAAGGGACATTGAGAAGCCCACAGAAGCTGGTGGCTGTCCCGTGGGGGTCAGCATCAGGGCGTGGGTTATTCCAAAGCTGGGGCGCTTCCACCCCCACCCCTCCCACCACCTCTGCTACTGGGGTGTCTCTCCTGGCATTGCTACAAATCTCGGGTCAAAAAATCTTATGGAGGTTGTTTTCCTGCCCCCCAGTTTTCTTACTGCCCCGCAAACTGCAGTGCAGGATTCAGAAGCTGCACGGGACGGGCGTGGGGCCAAGCGCGCCAGGAGCCCCTCGCCACCCTGGGGTGGTGAACTTGCCCATCACCTCCAAGTGCTTCCTTTATTTTTAAATTCAGTTTTTTTTTTTTTTTAAAAGTTTTTTTTTTTTTAATTAATTTTTTTTTTTAATAGAGGCATGTTTATTTATTTATTTGTTTGTTTGTTCTGTTTACACATGCACTGGGTACAGTCAGAAGCACGGGAGGGTGAGAGAATTCACCAGAGCCAGAGCGGGGAGCAGAGCAGGCAGAAGGACCGAAGGACACTGCTGAGGGGAGCAGCGGGCGGCAGGGGAGGTCTGCGCGCCATGTGGGACCCTCCTCCGGTGGCCGGGGAGCAGCGGGGATCGAACTGGCGCCGCAGAGGCCGCGGGCAGCTTCGCAACCCAGCGCTCAACCGCTGCGCCACCGGGGAGGCCTTAAATTCAGTTTTCATTCTTCTAATTCAATTGCCTTTTCTGTTGCGAGTGCTTGACGCACGATGGAGCCTCCCGGCAGCATGTCGCGCTCACACAGCCTCGCTAACTGCGGGCGTCACCTGTACGCGCCTGTGCCTCGCCCCAGCGGGCCTCTATCCCCCACGACGGTCCTCCAGGGGGGACCGGACCATGGCAGAGGCGGGGGCAGGAGGGGGCGGGAACGTCGATGGGGTAAATTCCCTGTTCTCTGCTTGTCTCGTCCTAACAACCCTGGAAATATGCACATTACGCCCCATCTACAATGAGAAAGTTGAGGTGCGGCGATCCTGCCTATGTGTGGGGAGCCCAGGGCCCCAAACACCAGCCCTCTATAGTTCCCGCGGAGGAGTGGCTGCAGGGAGCCTTTCGGGAGGAGCGGCTGGGGCCGGCCAGGGCCTGATGCTGACCGCCTTCAGCCAGCACTCCGGCCGTGGCCCCTCCAAGGCCCTTTATCCAGAGAGAGAAAGTCCTCTGGGGGCCCTCCCCGGTGGCGCAGAGCTGTGAAGCTGCTCGCAGCCTCTACAGTGCGGGTTTGATTCCCCACTGGCCAAGGAGATTCCCACATGGCGCAGCAGACCTCGCCTGTCTGCCCGCTGCACCCTCAGCAGTGGATTTCAGTGGATCTGCCTGTTCTGCTCCCCGCTCTGTCTCTGGTGAATCCTCTCACTCTCCTGTGCCTCTGACGGTACCCCAGCTCTTGTATAAATAAATCTTAAAAAAAAAAAAAGTCCTGGGCCTCCCCGGTGGCGCAGTGGTTGAGCGCTGGACTGCGAAGCTGCCCGCAGCCTCTGCAGCACTGGTTCAATACCTGGACGCTGGGCGAGGGTCCCACATGGCACGCAGACCTCTCCTGCCGCCCGCTGCTCCCCTCAGCAGTGTCCTTCGGTCCTTCTGCCTGCTCTGCTCCCCGCTCTGGCTCTGGTGAATTCTCTCACCCTCCTGCGCTTCCGACTGTACCCAGTGCTTGTATAAATAAATCTTTAAAAAAAAGAAAAAATCCTCCAGAGCAGGGGAGTCTGTTTTTCTCCTGGTTGGTGACGCTGTTACCTCCATGCTCCCGGTGGAGCCGCAGCTCAGCAGAGGACCAGGGGAAGTTATGTTTCATTGTCCACCAGAGCCGGGGTCCTCCCTCCATGGGCAAAGCCCCATGCGTCCTGAGGGGACTTCACTGGGGAGCAGAGCAAGGGCTGGGGTTCACTCCACAGCATTACGGGGTCCCAGCATTGTGCTGGGGCCAGGGGACAGTGGTACCTTCGGGGGCCCCCGTCTGATGAGGACAGACCGTTCCTGCGCCACCCCACCGGCGGGCACAGAGTCCATGCTGACGAGAGAGACCAGGCTGGGGGCAGGGAGAAGGAGCCCCACGCCAGGCTCCCAGTTCAGCCAGGAGAAGGAGGGGCATCGCTCTGGAAGGTCCGTTCTGTCCAGGTCCTACAAATTTCCCTAATGGATGCAGAAGGTTGTCATCGCCGCGGGTGAGCTTGGGACCACCAGGGAGTCGGCGGCTGCAGGGAGAGCGGTTCTCAGGCACACTTGAGCCCACCGGCCGGGCAGGCCCTCCGGGAACAGCCTCTGCCTTGGGTGACAGCAGGTGCTGCTTTCCCCGCGGCCACAGACACTCACACCAGCCACACACTCGGCGGCGCAGCCTGGGTCTCCGTGACCTGGCGTGGCTGGAAAGCAGATACGACGCTCCGATTGCTGAGACTCGTTTCCCTGGGGAACCAGGGGAGCATCTGGTCCTTCCTGTTCTCTTCTGCTCACTCGTCTGGGCAGAGACGCTGGCCAGTCCGCTCCACCCAGGGTCCAGGCGCAGGGCAGCGGGAGTGGGCACTTGGGCTGTAGTCCAGAAATCTCAGGGGGGCCTTTCTTTTGATCTCAAGTCCACCCAGAGGGGCCTGGGATCCTTGCCCCCCAGGTGAGAACACAGGTCCCAGGGGAAAGGCTGCAGGGGCCCAAGGTCAGCCTCCACCGACTCAAGGCCGTGTGGCCTCCCAACCTGGGACAAGGGCACTGGCCCAGGCTCGGACACCCCCTCCCATGGCTGCTCCCTTCAGGCCTGGCCCCCAGCTTCCTGGGCAGGCCACACACGCCTTCCCTCTCCCTGGCTCAAGGCCGCTTCTGTAAGATGAGGGGGTCGCGGCCCCTGCTGCTGGCGCAGGCGGTTGAGCGTGGTGCTGTGAAGCATCCGCAGCCTCTGCAGCGCTGGGGAGTTATTCGCCCGGTCGGCCGCCGAGGGCCCCACACGGCGCGAGATCTCTCCTGTTGCACCCGCTGCTCCCCTCAGCAGTGTCCTTGGTCCGTCTGCCTGTTCTGCTCCCCGCTCTGTCTCTGGTGGATGCTCTCACCCCCCACACCTCTGGCCTGTGCCCCAGCTCTTGTATAAATAAATAAATCCTTAAAAAAAATGAAAAGGCGAGGGGTCCTGACCACTGCCAGGGAAGCTGCACGCCCCCCCCCCCGGCCACAGCCCGGGCCTCATTTTCCCAGACCAAACCTCATGGTTCCCCCGAACCTACCTGCTCCCTCGACCCACAGACCAACCCTTATTCCCTCACCGGCTGGTGATAGGGGGATGGCAGCAGACAAGGGGCAGCCTGTGCGGGGTGAGCGTGGACACACCTGAGTATCTTTGAAGGAAGAGCAGAGGGACACCCCACTCAGGCCACCCCCAGGGCTCCTGCCCACCCCCGTCCGCCCAGGTCAACTTTCTTTCCCCCGAGCCAGCAAAGAGATGTCCGCTCCCCTGGGCACCCAAGGGGCCCCACCCCCGTACCATCTGCAGGAGGCTCCGGGTCACTCTGGATGCCGCTGGTGGTGACAAACCTTATTTCTCAGGTTCGCAAGCGCACCCTGGCGGGCTCCGAGGTGGAGACTCAGCAGGGAGGAGAGCTTGGAGGCGAGGTGCAGGGACAGAGGGGAGGGGACAGAAGAGCGTCTGGCTGGGTGAGGGGTGGGGTGGGGAACGGGGAGGAAGGGGCCCAGCTTGGCTATTAGGGCCCTGGAGGCCATGGTGGCCCTCCCGGAGCACAGGCTTGTGGGGGAGTCCAGCGCGGCTCAGCTGCTGGAGGTGCTGTGGGCCCCGGGAGCAGGAGGGGCGCTGGCCATCTGCACTCCCCCCGCCACCCTCTGCCAATCACAGCGGGTCCCTCCTTGTCCTTCAATGCAGAGAGCGGAGGGGCCGGCGAGGGGACGAGCCACTGGCCCCCCAGCACCCATGATCCTCATCTCCCCTGAAGGGAGGCCCCTTAAGGCCTCATCTCCCCTTAAGGCCCTTCCTGGCCTTGGTGTCCTTAAAGTCCCTGAGGGGAACCGGGGAGCGGGGCCGCGGCCCCGGGCAGGTCACACACGTCCAGCTGTGTGGCCTCAGTGAGTCATCTGCCTTCTCCGAGCCCCCCATCCCGTGCAGACTTTGCCCGCTGAATGCAGACTGCCGGACTCGGGGTGACCCGGCCGAGCCCGGGGGCTGGGAGCGCCGTCACTGTCTGTGCGGAGAGACCGCGGGGCGCTCCCAACCCTCCAAGTGACCCACCGAAGGTACAAAGTAGAACACTCTGCCTCAGATATGGGGGGTCCTCTCTGTCTCTGTTTCCCTCTGTCTCTCTCCTAGCAGGATAATTCCTGGTTTGCAGGGTTTTCTGGAAAGCAAAGAAAGGATGTGACGCGCACGTCATCGATACTAACCGAACGGCAGCTGTAATTACAATCTTTATGAGAATTCTGAGCTACTTCAACATTTTTGAAAAACATTTTTAAAGTTCAAAGCCATTTAAGGTAAATCAGGCACAATTCGCGCTGCCACTGTCTCCCAGAGTGAATTATTTGCCCTGAAAGCGGTGATGGAAGGAGGCTATTAACTTGCAAAGGGAAATAACTTTCCAAGAACAGCAAAAGCACGTCTGATCTTAATTAGGTGCCATTTTTCTCTGTTCACCTAGAACTTGTTTCCGGGTGCAGGGGCAGGGGGTCAACTGCGAGGGGGAGCAGCTGAGAGGCTTCCTGCAGTCTGGGGGTGCTGGAGGAAGAGGTGGGGGCAGGTTTGGGGGGAGTTTAGGCCTCATCAGCAACAGACCCAGCAGCACTTACTACACAGGAGGAGCGGCTAGGTCAGCAGTGAGGGGGCCTCCGGGGGCCAGAGGGGCCAGGGGAGGGCATCTCCAGGTCTGGCCCGAGCTGGACTGGCCTTGGCACCGCTGTCCCTCCTTCCTGGTCTCCCAGCTCCCCAAGTTCAAATGAGGGGGCCCGGGAGGCATTCTTCAAAGGGGCACCACAAGGCTGACCCTTGAGTCTGTAGGATTTTGAGTCTGGAGGGCTGGATTTTTTCCCCCCACAAATTCAGTAACCATGACGTAAGGCTCAGCAACATTAGTCAAAACAACCTAAGAGAAGCCGAGTCCTTTATTAACCAGAGAATCCAAAAGAAATAAATTCACATTTCAAAGAGTTACATTGTGGAGACTGCAGTTTCCGAGCAGAAGGTTCCAGAAGCCCAACAATGAGAGGCCCTCCCTCTCGTGCACATCACGCACACCCCGGCCGGGCGCAGGAGTCCCACAGGGTCAGGAGCGGCCACCAGTCGGCATCCTCGCCCTCCGGGCACTTGCCGCATCTGCATGGTCCATTCCCACTAGCCCCTCTCTCCTCCTCCGCTGAGGCCCGGCCCAGAGGCTCAGGCAGTGTCCAGGCAGCGTCCAGGCCTCGGTGATCCTGTCCCCAAGAGGAGGAGGCGCTGAGACACGCACAGACTTGTGTTCACCCGGAGGGACCCGGGCGGCCCCCAGGGGTGCCGGCTGCTCCTCCCTGTCGAGGGCAGGAATCTGCTGTCTTGCCTAGGGGGCCCGTGCCCAACTCCTCCCCCCGGGGAGGTCCCCGGGGTTCGCTGAGACCCCGTGACAGCCGTCCAAACTCACCCGACCGTCGTGGGGAAGGTCGGGGGCTTTGCTGCCCAGCCCCCCGCTCCATGCAGACAGCACCGGCTTGAGGCCCAAGGGCGGCAGGTCAACCGGCCAGGGGCCCCTGGGAGCAGCAGTGGCCTCGCTCCCCACTCACCAGCTAAGTCCGGAGAAGGACCGGACGGTCCGTGACGCGGGGTACAGACAGGTGAGCGGGTGGAAGGGACAGACATCTCTTCACTCTTGGAAAATCTCACACGCTCCAGAATGAAGTAGCTTCCTCCTGGTCAACGGGGCCTCGAGACGAGGCGGCCCGTGATGACCCGGAGCTGACGCCGTCACCCGTGCGGGGGTCTGTCTGTCCGTGCGTGGGGGATCCGGCCAGTCCCAAGCGACATGCGCCAGCAAGGGGCCTCGTCTCTGGCCACAAGCCCCCGCTGCCCTAGCCCCACCACTGCTCCCAGGCTGCCCCCCCCCCCCTGGTTTGTTTTTTCCCTCGGAGGGTTGGGGAGGTGGGCGGTGACATTTTTCAGCTGCTATTTTCATGCATCTTCTTAGTCACTGTGGGGAGCCTCCCACCCCCCCACCCCCCACCCCCCCACCCCCGCCTGGCCCTCGTCCCCAGCCACCGGTGCCCCATCCCTCCTCTGAACAAGAGGGCGTCCCTCAGCAGGGCCCCAAGGACGGGCCCCCAGGGGGCCCCCCAGGGAGGGAAGGGCGAACCAGGCCCGTGACGAAGCAACGCCGGGGGACCCATGGCTGCTTTGGGGTCTGTTGTCAGACTCCCCGCACTCTGGGAGTCTCTGGGACTAGCAGAGACGGGTCCCTGAGGGGTCAGAAGAGGCGCCCAGGACCCCAACCCTGTGGCTCGAGCATCTAGCTCCCAAGAGAGCCCCTTGGGCTCCAGTCCCAAGGCATTTATTTTGGACATAATTTAACAGGCTTAGCTTCTCCCAGGCGGTGGATTTAGAGCAACAAGTCCTCGTGTGTCGCCGGCTGTGGACATGAAAGCCCCGAGCGGGCCCTGACACCCGGTGCCTGCCAGGGTCCCTGCCGGCCCCCACACCCCAACCTCCGCGTCTCCCCCAGATCATCGTGGACGGAACTTACACAACGGCCACTGCCTTACGACTCGTTCCCCACCAGCGAGCAAACCCAAGTGTCCGCGAAAATATTATTTTGCTTTCAGGCTCTCACAAGCCCCCCACCTGATTCCCGTGCAGGGCGCCTGGCGCTGAGGACGGAGCCCGGGACCGGCAGCCGGGCCTGACAGAAGCGCCGCCGTGGAAGCCGCCGGCCGGGCCGGCCTCCCTCCGAGACAGACCCCGGCCCGCACGCACGGAGCCGCCGCGCTCCACGGGGCCACGCGAGGACCGGCCTCCGCCGGGGCCGAGCAGGTGGGCGGGGAGGGCCGGGCTCCCACAGGTCGCGAGCCAGGCTCCACGCGCGGCTGGCAGAGCAGGCGTCCTGCGGGCTGCGCCCCGGGGGCCCGGTGGGCCAGCAGCGGGTCTGCTTCCCGGTCTCCGGAAGTGTCAAGGGCACCAGCTCCCTGTGCCCCCCGCCTAGCAGGGGCCGACTCCCCCTGCCCACCACACAGCGCCCCCGGAGCCTTCCAGTCCCGGGGAGCCGGGAGGGACCCTGCGCCCCGTCACATCCAGGCCGTCCGCTGCGATGATGTGGGGCTCGCCCGGACGAGCCGGGACCGGCTCCCCACCTCCGGGTCTTCTGCTGACTACCCTCAAAGCCCTCTGGCCCAGCGAGGCGACCTAGGCACGGGCGCCAGGACCAGGCTGCGGACGTCCCCGGGAGGGGCGCCTCCTGCTCCCCGCGGCGGCCTCGGCCGGGAGCTGGCGCCCCTAGTGCAGCGCCGGTGCTGGGGGGTCACAGACAGCAGCCCCTGCCGGGACAGCGGGGGGGTAAAGCCCGCCCGACGGGCTGTGCGGACCGAATTCCCACCCGTGCCCGGAGCACAGCGCCCTGCGGACAAGCTCCGTTAATATCACCCCGGGACGCACCGGGCAGCAGCAGCTCCGCGCAGGCGGACCCGGGGGCGCCGTGGCCGCCAAGAGGCCTCCGAGAGCGAAGAGGATGCGGAGCTAGACGTGAACCCCGAGTCCCGGGGGGGCGGGTCCCCCGTAGCGGCTGCGGGGACGCCGCCGGGAGCACGGTCCTGGGAGATCTGGGGGGGTTCAAGCAGCAGGACAGGCTCCCCTTCGTGACTCGAGGAGGAAAGGGGAGGTGGTGGCCAGGGCGGCCGGCCGGGGCTGGCAGGGGCTCGGGCAGAGGTGGGGCCGGGTCGGGGAGAGGCGGTGGGTCAGGGGTGGGGTGCAGGTAGCGCCTCAGGACCCGGCAGATGGGTGTCAGTAGGAGAGAAAGGCTTCCAGGCCCGCGCCCAGGTTTGGCTGGTGCCCCGGAGGGCGAGGCGGGCAGGCAGGACGGGGCACGCGGAGGCCGGCGTGCGCGGCCGGGGGCAGGAGGGACGCGGGGGGGGCTGGGGGGGACGCTGCCGTCCTGGGCCTCTCCACCCGGCCCCCAGCCGCCCTCCGGCCCCCGTGCCAGGCACATGTCCCCCCTCAGAGAGCCCTTCCCGGGCCCCCGGCCCCGGAGCACCCTGCCCAAGACCTGCCTCCCTGCCGTCAGGGCCTCGCCAGCAGCCGCGCGGTGTCCCCCCAAGGAGCAGCGGCTCCGGGGCGCGCGCTGGCCTGGGAGCCGGCTCCCCCGGATGCCGCGCGGGCTCCTCCGATGCGCTGCCCGACTCCTGGGCAGTCGATTCCTTCCCCTCCCGGCGGAAACACAGGGACCGCCGTCCCCTGGGGCCGGCGTGGTGGGGGCGGAGCGGAGGCCAACCCACCCAGACGCGCCGAGCCCACAGCTGCGCGGCTCTGGACGGCCCTCACGGCCGCCGCGGGAAGCACGAGCCAGGCCCGGACGAGGCGGTGTGGGAGTGAACGAGACGATGTTCGTCGGGGTCCAGCCCTGCCTGCCGCAATCAGAATTAATAAAGCGAGCTAAGAAATACACAGACACCCAGGACGGTGCTCGCGGCACCTGAAACACGTCTTGCTCTCTTCTCTGTACTTCCTCACACAGAGAACTTCGAAATTGTGAGCCACCTTGGCAGCCCTCCCCTCCGCAGCCACGGGCCAGGCAAAGGATGCGGTGACGGTGACGGGCGGCAGCTGCGAGGCAGAAGCTACTCCCGCTCCAGGGCCCGCGAACCCGCCCGACGCCCGCGGACCCTTGTTCCCGGGACGCGCAGCCTCTGCCCTGGGCGGGGACTCCCGGCCTCCACACACTCAACTCGGCCCCTCTCAACAGCAGCTCTGCAAAGCACCCCGCGGAGAAAGTTGCAGGCCCACCCTTCCTGGCTCCCTCCACGGGGTGCCGGGCAGAAGCACCCCCTTCTCCACCCACAGCCTCTGCAATGGGACGGTGCTGCTCCTCCACGGAGAGGGCAACCCCTGGCATCCCCTCCCTGGGCAGGAAGTGGGGTGACTCTGGCCCACAGGAGGTGGGCCCGCTCCCCGCCTGCAGGAGCCCGCCTCGCCCGGAAACAGGCGAGCTGACCACCCCGCTGGGGACGCGAGGCGAGTGGTCGGGTCAGGACTCCCAGCCCCAGAGGCAGGGTCCAGACGAGGTTGGTCCTGGGGTCCTTGGTGGAATCACTGACCAGACACAGGGGGTGAAGCCACTGGTGACACACAGCGGAGGCCCCATCGGGTGAGACGGGCTGCCTGCGGGGTCACACCTAAGCCCCCACAACCAGGAAGGAGCCGCATCCACGAGGCACCAGCTGAAAGCCTCATGGCTCTTTGGGGCCTTCCTGGAACCCCTGGGTAGATTCCCCCCTTCCAGGTGTGGAGTGCTGGCCTGAATGATGGTTCTGGCTATGCCTCCAGGGCGTGTGCTAAAGAAACAAGGTGCCCTTGGTGGACCCCTGTAGGCCAGGCACCCCCCCCAACTCAGGGGAGGGGGCTCAGACTGGACGAGTGGCTGGCAGGTCCCCCCCAGTGTGAGAACCCCAGCGCCCAGCCCGCCCTGCAGCCTCCTGTCTGCAGTACCCAGTCTGGCCCTCACCTGCACTGTGCCCCCAGAGGCAGACGCTGGGTGGAGAGCCAGACGGGGTCAGAGGGCCGGTGCCAGCCTCCCCCAGCACCCGCGCGGACACGGAAGCCAGGGGAAGGGCGGCTGGACAAGGTCCAGGGACTGGGAAGGAGAAGGTGGGGGCGGGGCTGGGGGAGGCACAGGGAGCGCCCACACAGCATCCTGCGGGGAAAGAGGGTGGGCCATGGGAAGACCCTCCTGCATGGACACCCAAGAGGCTCTCCCTGGGGTCACTTTGAAGAGGTGCCCGCGAGACAAGCTTTCGTACGAAAATTCCTTCTTAGTCCACTAGTCCTTGATGGGTAAACAACGGAGGCCGCGGGGGCTCCATGGGCTGGGGACTCGGAAAACGTTGTCGTTTCAAGGTCGTGGGACAGAGGCCGGGATCGTGAAGGGCGCCGGCACCCCAGCCCCAGGAAAACAAAGCGCTTCTCCCAGGACGCGAACCCTCAGCTACTCTCCAGCGCCATCTAGTGACGCCCAGGGGTGTGACGCGCAGGGAGACCCGCAGCCCCAGCCAGAAGTGGGGGGGTGGGGGGTGGCAGGAGGCGAGGCTGGAGGTCAGGTCCCCATGTGCATGGAAACAAGACCTTTGCTGAGGGAGGAAAGGAGTTCGGTTCTTCAAAAATTATTTATTTTTAAAGATTTTTTTATATAAGAGATGGGGTACAGGCCAGAGGTGGGGGGGGGGTGAGAGGATTCACCAGAGACAGAGCGGGGAACAGAACAGGCAGACTGACTGAAATCCACTGCTGAGGGGAGCAGCGGGGAGACAGGAGAGGTCTGCCGTGCCATGTGGGTAGCTCTGTGGCCGGCGGGGATCAAACTGGCGCTGCAGAGGCTGCGGACAGCTCCACAGCGTGGTGCTCAACCCACTGCGCCAGCGGGGAGGCCCTCTTGAAAAATCAAAGAGAGCCCCTGTGACACAGCAGCCCACGCCAGGGAGCAGGGAGCGGGGCAGTGGTTAGGACAGTCTGAGACTTGCTCGGAGGCAGACGCCGGGTTCTCTGGTATCAGCTGGCTCAGCTGCTGGTGTCCGTGATTTTTCCACTCACTGCCACTGCTGTGCCTGTGGCAGCATTTTCTTTTCCAATTTTATTTTTTACAAACATCAACTTAACATTGTATGTACCCGCTGGGCACCCGAGGCCCCGGGCGGGTCTACCCCATTAGGCTCACCTCAGCAAGTCCAGTTCTGTTCATCCCCACATAACTGTCCCCTTTGTCCTTATTTACCCACCCCCTGGCCCATCCCTGTCTGGTAACCACCAGTTCGTCTTACCTAAAAGCTTATTTTTATTTCATGCTTGTTTCCCTGCATGTCACACAGGAATGAAGTCATATGGTTTTCCTGTCTGGCTTATTTCACTAAACATAATCCTCTCTAGGTCTACATCACAAATGGAAGGATTTTGCCTTTTTCATAGCTGAGTAGTACTCCACCACATACACATGCACTGCATCTTCTCTGGACACTTACATTGTTTGCCATTTTTGGCTACTGTAAACAGTGCTGCAATAAACTTGGGGTGGGGGGACATCCATTTCTTTGTGTTAGGGTTTTTGCATTTTTTAGTAATTTCCCAGAAGTGGACTCACTGTATTGCATGGAATTTCTATTTTTAACTTTTTACCAAATCTCCATACCGTTTCCCACACTGGGTGCACCACCTTACATGCCCCCTGACCGTGCATAAGGGCTCCCTTCTCTCCACACGCTGTTCAACAGTTTCTTGTCTTCTGGGTAACAAACGTTCTCATAAACGTGGGTGATAATTCATTGTGGTTGTATTTCCCTACTAAGAGGCAGCATTTTTTTTTCACGAGCCTAGACCATCTTTGTCTTCTCTGAATAAGCATCTACTCCGATCCTCTGCCCGTTTTTTTCCCCCTTGTTGAGCTTTGAGTTCGGTGTATATTTTGGATATTAAGCCCTTGTCAGGTGTGTGATGTGCCAGCACTTCCCCACACTCAGTAGGGTGTCTTTTTGTTGTGAAACAAGTTTTACTCTTGCTGTGCAGAAGCCTTTTAGTTTGATGTGGTTCCATTTATTTTTGCCTTTTTTCCCCTTGCCACAGGACTTGTGCCCCCAATTCATTATTTTAGAACTGTCTTGAATTTTTTCTTAATTTGTCTTAAATATCTTAACCGAGACCCTCCTGTTCCCAGTAATAAGATAACCGGGAAATGTGATTATTGTTTCCAGTGTGGCATGAAGAGCTTTATTGTATAAAGATAGTGTTGAAATACATTTGTGAAAATCTTGGCTAAATACTCTTGAATAACCGTATCCCATTGTAGCGCCTCAACTCCCTGAACAGGAGAGCGTGCCTGTGAGAGCCGAGGCCCGGGAGAGCCTCTTGAGAGCCCTCCTCAGCGCTGATGTTCTATCTGGCATTTGTCAGTAAAGGCTGAAGCAGCAAAGAAAGATTTCATTCGGGCCAGCATGCGGTCTAAGGGCGCGGTGCCCCAGGCCCTGCGAACAGGCCGTTTCTGAGGGAGCCAGGGTGCGGGCGCCCCCAGCTCATCTCACCTGCACGCGCGCGGGAAATGTTCCTTCTTCAAACCAGCGTATCTGGTTTTTGTTACTGACGCCTCCAATGAGCGACTTTCTTAACTTCATTTTTACCATCAGGTCTGCCAGGTTCTCTAATCAAGGGGACTTTATCCAGTGGCAGTGCTGGTCCCAAGGCTGAGCCACGCGCCCACACACCGGGTGGTTTAAGATGAGCACGGTGCTCTCTCAGTTCTGAGTCACAAGCCCGCTCCAGCGAGGACATGCTCCCTCCATGGCTCTAGGGGAGGATGGCTCCTTGCTTCTCTGGGCTCCTGGTGGCCCCTTTCCAGCCACAGCCTCGAAATCTACAGCACGCTGTCTGTCTTTAAGGACTACTTCCCAGAGCTGCCCATTTCAGAAACCCACTTTTGAGTACTTCTGTGCCATCCGAAACACTTGCTGCATTACATCAGGTTAATCTTCAACAAGCCCATTAGACAAATGACTATTAGTGACCATTTTGGAAATGAGGAAACAGAAAAGTCTCTTGCTACAGGTCACAAAACTAGGAAGTAAAAGCTGCGATTACCCTGCACCCTTAATGCCTACCCTTCCTGCTCTCTCTGCTTGCGCCTAAGTAGGGTGGTCTCGGCAGCTCAGAGTAGGAAGAGCCATGCTCGAAAGAAGCACTGGCAGCACGTTTTGGATTTCTTGTCTTTCTTTTTTTTAAAGATTTATTTGTTTGTGCATACAAGAAGTGGGGTACAGGCCAGAGGTGTGGGGGTGAGAGGATTCACCAGAGACAGAGTGGGGAACAGAACAGGCAGACTGACTGAAATACACTGCTGAGGGGAGCAGCGGGAGACAGGAGAGGTCTGCTGCACCCTGTGGGTAGCTCCCTGGCCGGGGATTGAACTTGCGCTGCAGAGGCTGCGGACAGCTTCACAGGTTGTGTCTTAACCCCCTGCGCCACCAGGGAGGCCCGGATCTCTTGTCTCCGGGGAAGTAAACACACCAGCAGTAAGTCTGGTATTATCTTAAACACCACTCATTTGCTTGCTTTTTAACCTCTGTATTAGAGGTAGGATGTGCTCCAGGTAACCTTGCCTTTGAGTGATGCTGAAACCAGCTGTGGGTCCTCACCCAAGTGCTGACAACTGCAGGACACAACCCAGCAGCACAGACACGGGGAGAAGCAACACGATTTATTTACACAGGGCGAGAGAAAAGGGAGGGCTGGGGCATGGGGGCTGACACACGGGTGGACAAATGGCCGGATCCTATCTGTCCCGCCCCACCCCCCCCAAAGGCCACTGAGCAGAGACCAGGTCCAAGGCCAAGTCGCACAGGGAAAGCTGTTTGCTTCTGCAGACACTCCCCTCCCCAGCGAGTTAACTGGGAACCTCAGCTCCATCCTTTTTCCCCACCAAGCCCTGCTCAGGGGTGGGTCTGGAGAGCCCGACTTCCCCCACGGAGGTGGCCAGGAGCGCGCTCCCCTCACGGCGCTGTGAACGACGACGATTCCAAGCTGTGGACACGGCGGGCAGGCGCACGAGGACGCCGCCACGCCGCGAGCCGGCCTCCCTGAGCTCCCGGGAGCGCCGGGCAGGATGGGGGAGGGCAGCTGGGGGCCGCCCGGCAAGCCGGGGCTCCTGGTCTTCGGCCGGGGGGCGCTCGGGACAGGGCAGCGCGCCCGGCCTCGGGGCGGGGCAGTCGGCTCCGCTGCCCCAGCTGTCCGGGCCTGCCCCGGGCGGGCTCTCCCGGCTCCGACGCGGCCGCGGGGCCGCTGGCCCGGGCACGGAGGGCGATTCTGGGATTCGACCCGGGGAGCCCGTGTCCCTCTCCCGCCCCGGCTCTCCGCAAGGACACAGCCCCGACGCCAGCCCGCGGCGCGCGCTGCGGGCCGTCGGGGGCCGCCGCGGGGGCGCCCCGTCCTAGGAGAGGGGCCCTTGCGCGGGGGGGGGCCGTGGGGGGCGCTCTCAAACCCGGGAGGTCAAGGGCGGGCTCCGTGTCCTCGCGTGACCCGATCTGCAAACGCCGCCCCGGCCCGCGCCCCGGCGACCGCCTGCGCCCCGCGGGTGCCCCGACGAGGGGCGAGGCCGCGGCGTCCACCCCGACCCCGGCGGCGCGAAGGCCGCGCCCGCCACCGGGCAGCGCGCGGACACGACCGGCGCGGCGGGGCTCCCCCTCCACTCACGTGACCTCGCCCGGGCCGCTGTCCTCGGCACCGGCGACCGGGCCGCGCGGACCGCCCGCCGCCCGCGGGCTCCGGGGACAGCCGACCCCGCGCGAGCGCCCGCGGCGCCGGACGCGGCGGCAGACACGTGACCCGCGCGCCACGGCCGCGCCAGGCACTGCGCCTGCGCCCGCTCCCGCGCATGCGTGAGGTGGCCACGCTCCTCCTGGCGACGGTTGCCAGGCAGGCTGCGCGCAGGCGCGGAGTAACGCCCCGGGGCCCGCGCGGGAGGTGCGGCGGGCCGGGCTCCGGCGCGCTTGCGCAGTAGCTGGACGCGGGCGTTTCTTTCCTCCTTTTTATTCGAATTGGTGGCGAGGGGTCGATTCGAGTTACAAAATGGCGGCCTGGAGCGTGCGGGGCGCTCCCCCGGCGGCCTCCAGCTGAGCGGACGGCTCCCCCGCCGCCCGGCGCGCCGAGACCAGGCCCCGGGGACATGGTGCTGGCGGGCCCGGGCTGGCTGACCACCAAGTCCCTCCAGGAGCTCCGCACCGCGGCCGCGGCCCGGCGCGCTCGGCCGGGCGACCGGCCGCCGCCTCAGCCCCGAGCGCCCCGGCCCCGCCCGCCGCCGCGTGCCGCCCGGCGACAGCTGCGGGTGAGAGGCCGCGGGCGGGCCGGGGCGGGCCGGGCCCGGGAGGGGCTGGGAGGGAGCCGGGTGCGGGCCGCGCCGGGATTGGGGGGCTCGGGGGCGGGGAAGGCCCGGCGGGCCGACCTGGAGGAGGAAGCCGGCGGCCGAGCGCGGGGCCCGGCCGGGGAGGGGCCCTGGGGGCGGGCGGGGTGCGGGGCCGGCCTGCGGGGCGCGGCGGCTCGAGTGGGCAGGCCCGGCCTCGGGGTTCACCCCGGGCTCTCGGCGCTTCCGGGCCCCTCGGCTCCCCGAGCCCGAGCCTGTCGGAGGCCGTCGGAGGCCGTCGTGCCCGCGTCGAGCCCGGCCTCGCGCTCCGGGCGCGGCCGTCCCCCGGGCACGCCGACGTGGGCCGGCGCGGCGCGGGGAGCCCCCCCCCCCCGGCAGAGGCCGAGTGGGCGCTGGCCCCCGAGTTTCCTCCGGGCGCGAAAGTCAGCGTTCCCGGCGCGGCGCGCCCGCCTCGGAGCCCTTTCGGGACTCCGCGCCGTTTCAAACGCGGCCCCGGCGTTTTTAAAACCCACTTAGTAGTTGTTGGCGCGTGGGGCCTCTGGTGGCGCAAGGGTCGAGCCCGCACTGTGAGGCTGTCCGCAGCCTCTGCAGCGCGCGTTCGATCCCCGGCCAGGGAGCTGCCCCCAGGGCGCGGCAGGCCTGCCTGTCTCCCCGCTGCTCCCCGCAGCCGTGCGTTTCAGCGGATCTGCCTGTTCTGCTCCCCGCTCTGGCTCTGGTGAGTCCTCTGGCCTGTACCCCCACATCTCTGGCCTGCACCCCAGCTCTTGCATGCATAAGTAAATCTTAAAAAAAATAATTGTTGGCACATACAGCACGAGGCGCCAGAGCTCATTCTAAATAGTTGCAGGGGCTTTTGGAGTTTTTTCACACCTTCCTGGTCTACAGAGGAAGAAGCTGAGGCGCAAAAATGAAGTAAGTTAGCGCCATCCCCAGCAAGAAAATGGCAAAACTGGAATTCTCCGATTTTTGTAGTGTTTTCTCATCTCCGTAGCGCCCTGGGCCGCTGGTTGAAGGGCCGCGACAGCGCCCCCCTTTGGAGTAGGTCTGCAAAGGAAGAGCACCGCGGGGGTCAGGCGTGACTCCGGCAGGCCTTCCCTACCTGTGGGGGTTTGGATTAAATGGTGAAATTTTACTGTTTTTGCACTTTGAGCTCCACCCGTTTTGCCAGTTTGTCGTAATATCTTAAATTATTTACAGCTAATATAATTCACTTAAATGTCAAAAATGACTTGCAGCTTCCCCCCTCTCCAGCCCGCTGGTGGAGGTGTTCCTGAGGAGGAAAATGCCAAAAGGTCCCCTCAGAGATGCTGTCACTGAGCCCTTCAAGTTCAGGGAGGAACTGTCTGAAAGTCCTTTGCTTGTTTTTGTCACGATGGTAAAAATCAGTAGTAAACTGGACCAAGTTTGGGGGAGGCATTAAAGCAAATTCATGGATAAATGCCTGAAATGCACATTTATTTACACCTGTGTTTTGTTTCAGAATCTTGGACTTTAAGACCATCTGTTTTATAATCAGGGAACCCACAGAATTATAAAACAAAAATTCAGAAATGACTAGAATGTTATTAGAAGCCCCTCTGATTTTCCTCCACAGCAGGTTTTAGAGAATTTGGGAGTGGCAGAGTGTGATTGTCATAGGTGCTGCAGAACTGTGGGTGAGGTGTGAGTTTGTGTAAATGACTGTGAAGTTCTTGAAACATCAGTGAGTTATGGTATGGAGAGCCAGTGAGCGTGGGGGAGACTTCCCAGGAAGGCGTGCAGCTGGCTTCCCAGAGCCAAGACGGGTGCCCCAGGCTCAACCCCTAGGTAAGGTTGTGACGCAGGAGATGGAATTTTTGGGGTTCATCTGACCAGCGAATTAGGAAAGAAGCCAGCAAACACGGCTGTGCTCTCCATGGATTGTTTTGGGGATTCTGCATAACAAAGATAATATTGGGGTCATAAATTGCAGATTGTAAGGGCTGGCTCCAGGGACCTTCTCCGACAAGATGCTTTTGTAGGCACTGCAGAGAGGATACCCTGATGCTCTCCCTCTCCAGAGGCTGCGGTGTTAGGGAGTTGAGCTGATGGTTTGGTGTTGAAGGGCTGTACACTTTCAGAAAGTGCACCCAGTCCATAGTAACCCTGATTTGAACTTTGGATGTCCTAAGCTTTGCAGTGTCCACTTTGGGGTAATTAGATGGTCAGTCATGGAAAACG
Source organism: Talpa occidentalis (assembly GCF_014898055.3). Classification (NCBI taxonomy): domain Eukaryota; kingdom Metazoa; phylum Chordata; class Mammalia; order Eulipotyphla; family Talpidae; genus Talpa; species Talpa occidentalis. Next base: position 1,657,782 of record NW_023601653.1, on the reverse strand, counting down.
CCTTCTGTCTGTAGCCTAAAGAGGAGGCCTCAGGCTGCGAAGATACTCCTGGCACCTTATTAACACTCTTCGTTAAGGATGAGCTTTCTCATGGAATCATCTGGATAAGAATTGTAAATACTAAAGCTGTTTTGTTGGTAGCAAGACTCAAAGTGTTATTTGCTTAGAGTAAGTTAAGAACTTGCTGATTCATGTACAGTACTTGGTTCTTGAAAATCATCATCTGCTTGTTTTCAAACAGATCGCTTGAGTGTTCTGAGTGCCTCGTCTCGCACACCGCCCTTTGGTAACACTGGGCGCCCGAGGGCCCCGGCCTCAAGCTCTGGGGGAAGCAGGTTTCTGCATCAGGGAATCTCAACTCACACTGAAGGGAATTTAAAAAGTTCCTTTTTTTTTTTTTTAAAGATATATTTATTTATGTATACAAGAGCTGGGGTACAGGCCAGAGGTGTGTGTGTGGGGGGCTGAGAGGATTCACCAGAAACAGAGCGGGGAGCAGAACAGGCTGATAGACTGAAATCCACTGCTGAGGGGAGCAGCGGACGAGTCAGGAGAGGTCTGCTGCACCATGTGAGTAGCTCCCTGTCCGGGGATTGAACTCATGCTGCAGAGGCTGCGCACAGCTTCATAGGTTGTGTCTTGAGCCCTTGCGCCACCAGGGAGGGCCCAAATTTTAAAAATTCTTTGTTGGAATTACAGCTTGTCTTAGAGAAGTTAACTTTTTTACTTCTAACCTCTTTACTCCTAACTTAGGTTTGGAAAAATGGCCAAAAGAATTGCTGAGAAGGAATTGACAGATAGAAATTGGGATCAAGAAGACGAAGCAGAAGAGGTAAGAATCCTTTCCCTAAGGATGATTTCCTGCTGCGTAATAGGTGTAAGTTCCTAGGGGGCTTCCTTGGGAAAAACGTGTTAAAGTTAAAAGACCTTTTTTTTTTTTTAAATATTTATTTATTTACTCATACAAGCACTGGGTACAGTCAGAAGCACGGGAGGGTGAGAGAATTCACCAGAGCCAGAGCAGGGAGCAGAGCAGGCAGAAGGACCGAAGGACACTGCTGAGGGGAGCAGCGGGCGGCAGGAGAGGTCTGCGCGCCATGCGGGACCCTCCTCCAGTGGCCGGGGAGCAGCCGGGGATCGAACTGGCGCTGCAGAGGCTGCGGGCAGCTTCGCAGCCCAGCGCTCAACCGTTGCACCACCAGGCGAGGCCCTAAAAGACCTTTTTGAGAACATTCTAGCGGAAACTGGTGGGATTTCTTAGGACCTGCACTTCACATGTAGGAAGGTACTCATTCTCATAAGGGGTGCTTTTCTGCCGGAAGTGCCCATTGCCTGAGGATTCTCCGCGGGAGCCCCTCCTCCCGAATCCCAGGGCGTGCAGCATTCTCAGCCCCATGGCATCAGTCATAACTGGAAGGGAACGGAGCAATGGGTCGTAAACCTGGTGCGTCTGGAAAGCCGCATGCCACCTCCACTCGAGCCTGCGTGGCTGTCATTTTCCATTTCATAAGATTGAGGTCACGTCCCTTCCTCCGGCGCTCTCGGAGGTGTGCTTTATTTCCTATTTTATAAATCGGAGACCCCCAACAATTGCATTAATAGAAGTAGACATTAGACTTCTATTAATTTTATTTTCTAACAAAAATAAAGAAGAATGATCTTCCCTGAGGAAATCTTTTAAATATTCTCTTGGAAAGAACAGAACACAGCTGCATTTCTAGTGCCTCATTAGCAGTTGGAGATCCTGGGTCAGTTCGTTAGCAAAATCTATAACCAAGTTAGTCTTTCAAGTTAACAGGAGAGAGCTAAATTAAGAGGAAAATGAAGGCAGCTACAGAAGTGTTTCCAAGCTTCTGCTTAGATTGTTGTCTTCCTTCTAAATCTGTTTTCCTTTACAAATATGTCCAGGCCTGATGTGTCTGGGGAAACCTGAATCACGAGTATGCTAATATTTGGGCTGGGCTTTCACCTTTGTGACTGAACTGGCGCTCCTTAACCAAGCCACGCACAGACAGATGCTGGGCCACTGAGGTGTAGACTCCCACGTGACGCTTTGCTTCAACAAATATTTCAAGGAACTTGTGTTTGTAGAGCTTCTGATGGGATGAGTGTGGAAGAACTTTGCAGACTACCTTGGGGGCAAGTGTAGCCAGCTGGTTCCTTCTTTAGGGGTAGCGATGCCTTCAAGGTCAGCCTTTGAAATAGCTATACACGAGAGACTTTTTACAGAAAAATACCTTTTGCCAGCACTAAAGGGTAAAAGAAGGCTTGTGGTCATGCCAGAGCCCTTCGGCAGCTTCCCCACGTGGCCTCTGTGTGTTGGGTGTGCTGGGAGAGCCGCACCTCTGGCAGTGCCACTGGGAGGCCTGGGCTCCTCACTGACTTTTTTTTTTTAAAGATTTATTTATTTATGCATACAAGAGCTGGTGTACAGGCCAGAGGTGTGGGGGGTGAGAGGATTCACCAGAGACAGAGTGGGGAACAGAACAGACAGACTGACAAAATACACTGCTGAGGGGAGCAGTGGGCGAGACAGGAGAGGTCTGCTGCACCATGTGGGTATCTCCCTGACCGGCTGGGAATTGAACCTGTGCTGCAGAGGCTGTGGACAGCTTCACAGCGCTGCGCTCAACCGCTGGTCCACCGGGGAGGCAAAATGCATGTTTGTTTTAAATTTTTCTAGTATCTTTGAATATATTAGAAGAATTGGTTCTGAATAGTTTTTGCACCAGAGTTTTTAAGTTTTTGTAAAACTTTTCATGCACTCTTTAGATTGTGACTCAAAGCCTGGCATTGTAAATTCTGGAAGATTTCTAATTCACTTAAAACTGGGACTGGAATTCACACGATAGTAAACACGGACTGGATGTTAGTGTGCCCTCTGGCAGTTGTGTTGCTGTCTTAGCGATGCTTTCAAGCCAGCAGGTACTAGTTAAGTTTGTCTGGTCTGGCTTCATCTCAGCGTTCATACTGCTGTTTCATTTGCAGGTGGGAACATTCTCGGTGGCCAGCGAGGAAGTCCTGAGGAACAGAGCCATCAAGAAGGCGAAGCGCAGGAATGTGGGGTTTGAGGTGCGTGTCATCCTGTCGCTTTTGCTGCTAAGGGCCGCGGTGCACGTCTCCTCAGATCAGTTGGTGCTTTTTTTATACATTCCCCCCACTTGCTGTAACTGGGAGGTAGGAAAATTCGATCTGGGCCTTGAAAGGGAGCTTACCCCTTGCAGAAATACAGACACATCCGAGGTGGGTGGTCATGCAAAGGGCACGGCAGGGAGAGGGATCCAGAAGGCAAGGGGAGGGGTGCCGCGCGTGCCCTGTCAGCACCTGGAGAGAAACAGAAGTGCAGCATGGGGGAAGAGGTAGAGGGCGCTTAGGTGTTTGAGCCCAAATGAGTATCTTTTTTTTTTTTTTTTTAAGATTTATTTATTTATGTATACAATCACTGGGCACAGTCAGAAGCGCGGGAGGGTGAGAGGATTCACCAGAGCCAGAGCGGGGAGCAGAGCAGGCAGAAGGACCGAAGGACACTGCTGAGGGGAGCAGCGGGCGGCAGGAGAGGTCTGCGCGCCCTGTGGGACCCTCCTCAGGTGGCCGGGGAGCAGCCGGGGATTGAACCGGCGCTGCAGAGGCTGCGGGCAGCTTCGCAACCCAGCGCTCAACCGCTGCGCCACCCAGGAGGCCCCCCAAACAAGTATCTTCATCCACCTTTCACTCTTGTTTTTCTAAGTGTCTCGCTTTATTTTTATTTTTTTATTTTAATTTTTTTTAAAGATTTATTTTTATATAAGAACTGGGGTACAGGCCAGAGATGTGGGGTGTGAGAGGATTCACCAGAGACAGAGCAGGGAACAGAACAAGCAGAAAGACTGAAATCCACTGCTGAGGGGAGCAGCCGGCAAGACAGGAGAGGTCTGCTGCGCCATGTGGGTTTCTCGCTGGCCGGCTGGGGATCAAACTCGTGCTGCAGAGGCTGCGGATTGCTTCATAGTGCGTTGCTTAACCCCGTGTGCCACCAGGGAGGCCCAAATTTTTGTGTTTTTTTAACTGCAATAGTAGACTATCTGAGCCATTTAGTAAAGATTGGGTTTTTTGTTATTTTCTTGTGAGGTCATGATTATGGTTCATTTACGTGGGAACTAAAGACTCACGTGCTCTCTCCACGTTCTGAGCACCTGTTCCGTGGGGTATTTCCAACATTCTTTAGAGCCTGCCTTGACCTATGGTCTGAGGAGCAGGGCACCCCTCTGCTGTGGTGTATTTCTGAATGAAGTAAAACATCTTACAGAAATTGTAGTGGCTTTAGGAAAAATACTGTAAATCAAGGAGCCTTTCTTCAAAAGTTCCCGGGCAGAGTGCTGCTGCAGACTTCCGTCAGGACCGCCAGAGGCTTTGGGCTCCTCCTTAGAGAGGTGTGCGCGCCATCTCAGGGAAGGGCAACTCGAGAGACCATGCTAGAGAAGGCGAGGGAATAGAGGAAAAAATGGGTTTCTCGGCTAAGAGAAAGTCTAGCTTGAGACTGTCAGCTTCGCCCGTCCAGCAAGCTGAGTGCCGCCAAAAGTGACGTCCTGGGAACTTACAGGTGAGAGTTTCAGGTAAATGGTCGCATGCATGCGCTGACCTGCTGAACTCCGCTGGGCCCCGAGGCGCAGGCCTCTAGCTGAGCCCCTGTGCAGTCTCCTTGGGGCGCGTGGTTGGAGACCATGTTTCCTGTGATTCTCAGGCTGGAGGGTAGACACAGGAATTATTGCTTTTTTAGCTCTTGTATCTTAAATATGGTTTAAAAATCTTTCACTGTAATTATGACTATCCCAGCTATTTCAAGGGCAACTTTGGATGGCAGAGCTGTCGTTAGGAGTAAAATCTTACCTCGTCTCCTGTTTCTGCTTGTTCTGGCTGCACAGAGACGCCAGGTGCTGTGTCACCGCGGTCTTGCTTGTTGGGTCTGGCGCTCTCTGATGCGAGTTCTCTCTTCCCTTTCAGTCTGATGGTGGAGGGGCCTTTAAAGGTTTTAAAGGTTTGGTGGTGCCTTCTGGAGGAGGAGGATTTTCGGGGTTTGGCAGTGGTGCCGGAGGGAAGCCTTTGGAAGGACTGGCGAATGGAAATAGCATCACAGGCACCCCTCCGTTCTCCAGCACCAGGGCAGCGCCCGAATCCAAGGCAGCCTTTGGTAAGTAGGTGCCCCTTTGTGTTTGTGTAAAGATAATGTATGAAAAAGAACTTTGCAGAGGTGTTTTTCTTCGATGTAATTCTGGTCCTGGGACTAACTGAGCAAAAACAGTAGCTGTGGCACGAGCGGGCACGAGGGCAAGCTGGGCTGTCGCAGAGGATGTGAGCACAGCCCGGGCTTCTGTGCCAAGTAGAGCCACATTTTCTTTTCTGCTTTGCCTGTCACCAGCTCTGCCCATTTAGTAAAGTTCCTTAACCTCCAGGTCTCCAAACCTTTCGCTCTGAAAGGAGAATGACAGGAGGAAAGGAAGTGCATGGCAACCCCCCATGAAGGTGCCTTCTGTGCACATGCCCTGGGGCTTAGGCACCCTCCGGCCGGCCCAGGCCGAAGGTGCGGCTGCGGTTTGCAGGGAGTTAGTCAGGGCCTGGGCTCAGAGACAATGGGCTCATGGGCTAAAACGTGTGGTTCCCAGAGTGATCCTGGCTGGTTGGCTTGTGTGATGCTTGTTATTCTAGAAGCACGCACTGTCCCACTTTTAATTAGGCAGAATAGTCGGGGATATTAAGATGCACTTTCTGGGAATAGTTGACTACACCGGTGAACGTCCGTCCCTGCGACCTCGGGGACTGGGTTGATTTATGCTGATGTGACATTTTGACATCCTGTGTGAAAAGGGCAGCCTTTCGAAGGAAAAGATTATTTTAATATTGTAAAGGTTTCATGCAAACCTAACAGAGACTGTTCTCGTATGTCAGTGTTAGACGTGCCCGGGCTCCTGCCAGGACACAACACAGAAGGCAGGAGAGGAGAACGACGGCTGAGTAAATGCTGCATTCTGGTAAACTCTACAACTGCTTTCCTCTAGCAGCCGTGGCCACAAACGGCCCTGCCTCCTCTGCTGACCAGGCCTCAAGTCCCGAGACAAACGGCAGCACCCCGCAGCCCTGCTCCTCTGCCCCGAGCGCGGCCCCACGTGGCGGCGCCTACCACAAGCAGCTGGCCGCCCTCAACCGCGCCGTCCGCGACTGGATCGTGAAGCACGTGGACACGAACCCGCTGTGCGACCTCACGCCCGTCTTCCGGGACTACGAGAGGCACCTGGCGGGCATTGAGCAGCAGCGCGGGAGCAGCGAGCGCAGCGCAGGCCGGACGTCGGCTGAAGCACCGTCCCCCGCCCTGTTTGCCTCGGCAAAGCCACAGCAAGAGTCAGCGTTTTTGTTCCACGGCAGTAAGACTGAAGAGGCGTCGGAAAAGAAGACGGAGGCCGAGTCCGGAGAGAAAGCGGACGCGCCCCTGGCAGCGGCGAGCGCCACGTTCAGTTTCGGCAAGAAGGTCGACAGCGCCGTGCTGGGCTCGCTGAGCTCCAGCCCCCTGACTGGATTTTCATTTTCTTCTGGAAATTCCGGTTTATTTGGCAAAGATGCTACCCAGAGTAAAGCAGCTTCTTCGCCATTTTCCACTAAACCACTGGAGAACCAAGCAGAAGGCAGCAGTGAGTGCCAAGGTAAATCTAGAGTGTGCCCTTGTCGGGCCGTTTTTGGTGTCCGTGAGTTTTGTGTTTAGTGGCGAACGCTTGTGACGCAGGCGGCCTGAGCCGGCGTGGCCCCTGACTGCCTGCGCGTGATCCGCTCAAAGCTGAGGCCCTTCTTGGAGTTTCAGGATGGAGACAGATCTGTTTGTGGGGTTGTTAAAGATTAAGAACGTGAAATTTAAGAATAGAGGCATCTGGCCCAGCGACTTTGAAAAATGGCAGATGTGCGTTTACACGTGCTGTAGTTAAAGGGGCTGATGGGCTCGCGTTTCTGGAAATTTTCATTTTATTGAGAAAGTTCCACACACGAATGGCAGCGCTCATGAGCGCCCCTCCTCCGGCCTGGCCGTCCCCAGCAGCTGTGGCCTGAAGCTGCTCTCTGGGGAATCAGTTGGTGGCGCTCCTGAAAACAGACCTGCTCCAGGGCCTGCCCCTGCTGAGCATGTGGGGGAGGGGCTCAGGCACGCCCCAGTGGGTGCCCTGGCTGCCCCGCAGATAAACCTGCAGGTTTTCATCGCCGTGGGCAGCAAACTGACAGTCTTCCCAGGGCTGTGGATTGCACCTGCCTTTCCAGAAGTTTCTGTAGTGGTTAGCATCAGCGCCCCAAGATCCTGGCACTTAGCCCAGTCCACAGTTGTTCTTAGCTCTCTGGAAAGGGGGTGTCATCACCCCTCTTCATCACACGTTGTGGACGAATGTCTGCAGACAGTTGGAAGCAGCTGAAAGTGCCCTTAGGGAGGCTTTGACAGCTCCTGGAGAGAGAAAACTGCAGTTGCCAGCTTGCCTCGGAATGATTTGTTTTTCTTCCTAGAACTAAAACTTCCATTATGATTCTGCCTTGCTCTGCCTTCCAGTGTGTCATCAGGCAAGGGCCCTCCAGACAAAGCACCTTCTCTCCTCTCTGCCCGCAGGGACAGGTGAGCGCCTGGCCGCTCTGTCCTGGCCCGGGGTAGTCAGGCAGTCGCGGGCGGACCGTGGGCGGCGTCACTGCTGGTGTGTCCCCCCCCCCCCCCGAGGCGGGGTCACGGCGCTTCTGAGGGGCTCCTCCACCGTGGCGGCACCGTCCTTGTGAGCTTAGCCCGGGTGTCCGGGGGGTTTCTTTTTAAAATCCGACGAGAGTCGGGCACCCCGGCTGGGAAACCGGCCTCGCCCCGCCCCTTCTGCACGTTTAAAGCTTGTGGCGCGACGTGTCTGAGTGCAGGTCTCCTTAGAGTCACTTTCTAAACTAGTGAGTTTTGTGCAACTGCCTTTCTCTTCAGGATTGTTAATTTGCGTCTTAAGAGCGTCTCCCCATGTCAGGGCGCTGGCTCCAAGGGGCGCTGGCTCCAGGAGCTCCCGGGCTGACGGCGCGGCTTCGGAGCGAGTGCCCGGCGGCAGCAGCTCAGCAATTTCCCACCTTTGGCCACTGCGGGTGCTGCTCTGTGGCTGGGTGTGGGCGTGACCCCGACTTTTGAGGAAGGGGTGCTGAAGGGTGTCGGAAGAGACTCATTTCCTAGTGGGTGTCTGTTGCTGACTGGTCCCCGGGATTGCGGCCTGCCCTCTGGAGCCTGAGCCCGCGCTGTTACCTCAGGACGTGCACATTCGCCTCTGTTTCAGAGAAGACGCGTAGACCTGTGGGGAGCTTCTGTTTTCCACAAACCAGTTATGGTCTAGTGGGCGTCTCCCCTCGCCCGCGCACGGCTGGCAGTGTGCGCTCCGCTTCCCGAGGCCTGTGGGTCAAGGCGTGGGGTGCCGGCAGGCCTCTCACCCACTCCCCCCGAGACCTCACTGAGTCTGTTTCCATGAAAGGTGGAGAGGAAGGCGAGAGCGACGAGCCGCCCAAGGTAGTGGTCACTGAAGTGAAAGAAGATGATGCTTTTTACTCCAAAAAGTGAGTAGTGCGGGACCCTGCTCTCGGGTGTGGGAGGAAGCTTCTGGCTGGACCACGGGCGACTCCCCACAGAATGGACTGAGCGTCCTGGGTTGCAGCCAGGTCGTGCCTCTTTTTTTTTTTTTTTTAAGATTTATTTATTTATGCAGACAAGAGCTGGGGTACAGGCCAGAGGTGATGGGGGTGTTGTTGAGAGGATTCACCAGAGACAGAGTGGGGAGCAGAACAGGCAGATTGCGAAATCCACTGCTGAGGGGAGCAGCGGGGAGACAGGAGAGTTCTGCTGCGCTCTGTGGGTAGCAGCTCCCTGGCCCGGGATCAAATTCGTGCTGTAGAAGCTGCGGACAGCTCCCTCCGTAGGTTGTGTCTTAACCCCTGTGCCACCAGGGAGGCCCCCCATGCCTTTTTGAACTGTGGCAGGGAAAACATCTGGGCCTAGTACTTAAATCATCTATTCTAGAAATTTCCTGCTGGTCATATACTGCTCTTTTCTGTTCACTCTTTCCTTTTTAAGGCAGTGCTCGACAGGTTTCCTGGGATCCTCGCCTTCCTGTCCAGTCTCCTGTTAGGTCTGTTCCCCGTGTCCCCTGCTTTTCCAGCCCCCACCCAAAATAAGTCACTGCTGGCAGCTTCGGTTTCATTTCTGCTCTTAATCTCTGACCCCTTCCTCTAGATCTTTCCCACCCACTAACTTGTGCGCTCCCTCCTGCTGCTGCAGTGCCCCCATGACAGCTGTTGGGCTCTGTGGTTGTGAGTGAGCCGCTGCTTTCAGAAGAAAGTGGAGGGAAACCCTGGGCGGCCCATCTCCCTCAGTGGAGTGAAATCAGCACCAGGTTCAGGGTTTTCCTAACAGATCCCCAGAGCCTGTGGGGTCCTGAGGGTTGTTTTTGAAGAGTCCAGTAATTCCTTTTGCTTGTGTTAAAATTTAGTTACCAAGATAACTCACAGCGGCCACCCTGGCTTGCCGCGTGTTTAGTGATAACAGGGAGCAGGCGTTGGTTGTCATTTGCTTCACAGTCACCGCAGCAGGGGCTTGGCTGACATCAGTGACTGGTCAGGTCCTGTCTGAGAATGTTTTCTGGATTTATTTTCAACAGCGTGGGCGAGCGCAGGCGTCCCGGAAAGAGTTCAGAAATAAGCAGAAAAAGGGGCAGGGGCGTGGGGGCTGCATTTGTTCTTGTTTTTAAAAGGTCAGGGTCGGCTCCCGAGAGCTCGGGACCCAGGAGAGGTGGGCGGGCTGGCCCTGAACTTGACCGACTCTGAGAAAAGTGAGTTTCAAAAAGTAGTATTTATTTATTTATTTTGAAGATTGGTCCAGAGCCACTCTTTGTGATTTAAAGAAGTAGGGAGGGGGCTGAGGGTGTGTAACTGCATTTTCCTGCTTGGCTTGGGCCCAGACCTGGCCTCCGTCAGCTCAGGACCCGCCCTGACACGTGCCTGCTCTCGTTTCACACAGGTTTTTCCTCCCGGATGCCAACAAGTCAAGGTCAGAAAACTGACTTGATTTGTCATGGAGGCTCTGCTCACGCCCATTGCTTCTCTCCACAGGTGTAAACTATTTTACAAGAAAGACAACGAATTTAAAGAGAAGGGCGTGGGGACTCTGCACTTAAAACCCACAGCGAGTCAGAAGACGCAGCTCTTGGTGCGGGCGGACACCAATTTGGGTGTGTACACGGTGCCCGTAGCTGCGTGGTAGACAGGTGCTTGGCCTTCTGGCTTCAGTGGGCGGGATTTTCAGGTATAGGGATGTTTTCATGTCGGCCAAACACATCCCATCCTTCCCAATCACAGCTTTAGCGGAGCACCTACCTGAGAAGTCGCAGGTGTGTGAAAAGCGATCACCGAGAAGTAGCCCGCACGGTGCTCGTCTTCCTGGGCGCCGGCGGGGTGGCTGGGATGCCCCGTGTGCACCGGGAGGTTTAATAAGCACGCAAGGAAACGGGTCATTTGAAGGAATCCTTTCCGGAGCAGAGGATCGTTACATGTTGCTCTCCACCCTGCGCCCACCCCTGGCTTGACCCTTCAGAGGGCCCGCCGAAGGAGGGCGGCGCCTGCAGGCCGGGAGACAATGGCCAGTGGTGGCGGCCGCACCAGGCGGTTTCACAGAAAGAAGCTTGTGGGGCTTTGCCATGAGCCTGGCTTGTGGGACAACATGCCAGGGAGCGTGCCGGCCTCGAGGGGTGCGGGCTCTCTCTGGCTGGTGCGCCTCGCAATCACATGGGGAAGGCTTCGGGGCGTGGCCGCGTTCTCCCTGCAAGGGCGCCCGGTGGAAGGCGCTGCCCCTGGTGGGGCGTGGGGTGGCTGGAGGAGGGGCAGGGCAGTCCCGCCATGGCGTGGCCGAGCCCAGAAAGCGCCAGCAGCCTCGCTGGCCTTGGGGACACCACGCCGAGGTGCGTGTAGGGACCCGGCCCAGCCCGCCGAGTGCAGGTGGCGTCGGCACTGAGCATTGAGATGCTGACGCTGTCGTGGCTGACTTCCTCCCCTCTGCCCGCATGCAGGCAACATCCTGCTGAACGTCCTGATCCCCCCCAACATGCCGTGCACCCGGACGGGGAAGAACAACGTGCTGATCGTCTGCGTCCCCAACCCGCCGGTGGACGAGAGGAACGCCACCGCCCCGGCCGCCATGCTCATCCGGGTGCGCACCGCCGAGGACGCGGACGAGCTGCACAGGGCCTTGCTGGAAAGGAAGGACGCCTGACGCGCCAGCCCGCCCGAGGCCTGGCGGCGCTTCTCTTCCCCTGGCACCCCAAGAACAGCTAGCTAGCTGGGCGCTTCTGTGAGGACGAGTAACATGCCAATAAAACCTTTACTGCTAAGTGTCAGGAAATTGTATTCTCTCTTCTTAAGAACGCCCATGTGTGAAATACATTTGAATGAACCTTTGCGGAAGATTTCTCATGCTCCTTTCATTAAGCCGAGCGCAAGCGGTTTCCTGATGGACTCGAGTCAGAGTATCGAGCAGGTTTCCCCAAGGCTTCTCCCGCCAGGCCGGGCCGCCCCGCAGGGCTCGCCCACAGCCACACCTCGTGGAGGAAGCTCGCCCGGGATCTTCGCCACCAGGCGTGAGCAGCACGCCCCTCCGGACCACCGCCTGGTCGGGACAAAAGTGCTTCCATTGCTGCCGCTGGTGGTTGACAGCCGGGCCGCAGGCGGCAGGTCTCGCCTCGTGCAGACGCCGGCCTTGGAGCCGCTCGGGACCTGCGTTTGATTCTAAACAAGGGAGCAGCTTGTTCTTGGGTGTTGCAGTCTAATTCTTGAGGTGCTGTTCCTTCTGTCTCCCCACAGACACGGGTGGAGGGAGATGGCCCAGAACAGGTTAAAAAGCACAAATTTGGTAGTTTACAGGTTGTAGACCCCGGACCGCAAACCTGCATGAAAACGGAAGTCGGCTCAGCCTTTCTCCAGAGGACAGACGTGGCTCCCCCGGTGACCTGGACCCGCGGACCTGCAGCTGGCTGCTGAGGCGGAGCGGGAGCCCCGGCGACATGGCCGCGCGGACAGATGCCAGCACGCGGGAGGTCGCGGAGGAGGCGTGGCGTTGCCTTTACCTCAGCCAGTAGCGCGCGCTGCACTTGATGCTGCAATTGCCATTTTTTTTAAAGAATGTTCAGTGCGTTTGCATGGCGGGGGCCGCGCCCCTGCACAGCACACCCCTCACCTCGCCTCAGCCTGGACGCACGGCCACGTGTCCGCTCTGGTTCCTCCGCTCCCCTGAGCCCTGCCCGGCCAGAGGCCCAGCGCCTCCCCGGGGTCGCTGTATAGCCGCATCCTCGGAGCATCATGTCTCAGAAGAGCCGTCGCCAACTACTCTCATGACACAGCACGGTTGCTTTTTAAAAAAAGTACAGCGTTAGACGGACAGGAGGGGGAGGCAGCTTTATGTTAACTCGGGAATTCCTTACTAAAAGGTGGTTCGGCCTGGATTTACCACACGGCTCCTTGGGTGCCCTCCCGGCCGCGCCAGCGGACCCGGCCCGTGTGGCTGGCAGATCCCTCAGGGGCGACTTCCGGTGTGGGCAGAGCCCCAGCTGCACCGTGAGCTGGCAGGAAGCGGCAGTTATTTTTGCATTTTCTCTCACGCTGAGAGGGTCCGTCAGTCTGTTCCAGGTGAGTGTGTGGTGGTGGCCGCCCCCGGGCCCTGCCCTGGGGTTTACCCAGCCGAGGAAGAGGAAGGGCGGGCTCCGTCTGCTGTGGCACAGCCCCGGGGGCGCGACTGTCCCCATGCCTCTTCCTCTGCTCTCATGTGTGCGTGTGGGAGGGGCGGGGTCCCCTGAGGCCAGGGAGGGGCCCGACTGGCCAGGCCGCCTTCTGCGCTGAGTCTCTTCAGCTGGTCGCACACGCGGCTTCCTTTTCCGTAACATTCCCAGACTCGCCGTGGCGGTGAGAACTGCAGGGAAACCCCGCCGAGCGGAATGTGGTATTTTCTTAACATCACTTCTGTGTTTTAGGAACCCGGTGGTGGTGAACCTCGGTTATGGAAAAGCCTAGGCTGGGATTTCACTGTCGCGTGTCAACCCTCCTATGTCCCGGGGGAGGGTCCTTGGCCCGAGGGGCCTCGCGCCCGCCACCGCCCGAATTCTGCCTCATGGGTTTAGTTTTATTTTTAACAAAATAATAGAAATTAGACTTGAAAATGTTTCACGTGGGCTGCACGCTTCAGTTGGAGACCGTGAGGTGTGCCAGGGCGGGGCCTGGGCCGCCGCGTGTCTCCCTCCAAACCCGACGGGGTCTGGTCAGCCCCGACAGACCGAGTGCCCCAGTGGCCTTCTGGAGGCGGGCGTGGCCCCTCGCGGCGGGAGCTGCTCGCCTCAGAGCGTGTGCCCTGTTTTTAAAGCCGTTTCGATGATGTTTCCACGGAAGGACAAGTCTGGACGGACCGATCTTCTTCCCGAGGGCCACTGTTTCACATTTCCATTTTAAATCCTATTTTTGATATGCTGCATGCCAAATGACCCGCCTGCTCTGGGGAGACAGACCTCTACCCCGCCGGGTTAGGGTTCGGAGCAGGCCTTCTCCGAGCTCCCCGGGGCAGCGGCCGCTTTTCCTCCACCCTGAAGCAGCGCTGCGGTCCTGGCCCCACGGGGGGAAGGTGTGGGCTCGGCGCCCCCTGGCCGTCCATGGGTACATCGTTTGCTTTCTACTTTAAACAGGAGAGTGTTTTCTGAAACTGAAATACTTGAATTACCAGACAATGCCCCTTCAGTCTGTGATCCCTCTTGGCCCCAGGACGTGAGGATCCACGAAATGTGAATAAATGGAAAGTAAAGGAAACCGGGCGTTGTTCCTCCGTGAGGCGCCTGCCTCGACTCCCGCCCCGCAGACCCAGGGGCGCCTCCGGGAAGAGGTGCCCGATGCTGCTTCCCACCGCGCGGGCGCGACCAGGCAGGCTGCCCGGCCTCTGGGGAGCCGCCTCAGGCCCGCAGGGGCTCCAGGCCCGTTTCCCCAAGAGGTGGGGTGGGGCTTCCCCTTGCGGTAAGTTGGGGGCGCTGGGGCGTGTGCCCGGCGTCTGCCTCAGCCAAAGCTGAACCCTCCAGGGACGTTTTGAAACTGGAGGACTGACAAAACTGGTTATGACCTCGGTTGGCCGCACCCGAGAGCCGCTGCTGGGGCACTGGGCAGGCCAGGCGCAATACTGCAAAGGCCAAGTCGCCCGCCCCGAGCCCACAGCAGCTGGCGGGGACGGGAGGGGAGAGGGAGACGTCGGGGGCACCGGCCAGCTGGCCCGGGTCCTCCTGGGGGAGCAGCACAGCACCCAGCCCGCCCTGCCAGCCCAGGGCCCTGGGTTGGGGACACGGCGTGTTTCCTGCTGCCTCTTCTCGAGATACGACTCACCCCGGCATTCGCCCCGTTCGAGGGCACAGCTGCTGGAGCCCCCCCGCACCTGCCAGCTGGCGGGCCTCGGGTTCTGGGCCCCCCCAGAACCTTCTAAACAAGTTCACCCAAACAGTCGTGCTCCCTAAGGTCCACGAAGTTACTTCCCACCGAGCAGCCGCCTGTTGGCTCCCAAGATGAGCCCCGGGGGAGGGCCTGGCGAGCTGGCCAGCCCAGCGTCCAACCTCCTCCGGCCTCCCGGCTGTACGGCCTGGAGCCGCCGGTGTGGACGGTGCACACTGGCCGAGCTGCCCCCTCCTCCCGAACTGGGGGGCTTCCCTGTCCAGTCATTGCTTCTGAGTCGAGGCACGAGGGCCATCCAGAGTCCGCCTGGGCCATTAGAAAGGGCTCAAGTGGCGGGGACGGCGGGGCAGCAGGGAGATGGGCTGGCGCCTGCGGGCAGCTCGGGGCGGGACACGCCCCAGACGCCTGTCACTGTTCAGTGACCTGCACCAGTCCCTGCAGTCACCTCACAAGGGGGTCTGGTCTGGGTGACAAGCCCTGCCCTGTGCAGCCCGGCCCAGAGGATGCCGGCTCAGAAGCCCCTGGTGCCCATGCCCTGCCCCAATGACCGTCTCCCTGGGGTGCAGCTGGCAGCGATGCCTCACTGTGCCCCCAGATTTGGGCTCGTGTCCCTCTTGGATCCCTTTGCTCGGTCACTTGTTTAACATCCTGACTCCCTGAAGTTCCTGCCCACCCCCTCGAGACTCACCTGGGGTCCGCCTGGCGGCGCGGCCCGAGCACCCTCGGTGAGCCCACGGGCCTGGGCTCTGGCGGCCCCTCAGATGCGGGCCTGCACCCACGGGGGTCTGCAGGGCCCGGGTGCGACACCCACCTTCCAGAAGGCCAGGCGGCTTGCTGGGGTCGGCCGGGACTCGCGTCCTGACCATACCGGTCCATCTTCCACTCCTGGAGGGCCCTAAGGAGGTGCCCCAGGAAGAGCCTGGGGGAAGGCCCAGCCCAACAGGAAGGCCGAGCGCTGCTGGGGCGAGGGCGGAGCCCAACAAACACAACAATGGAGTCTCCTGACTCCATTTTGGATCTGACCAAGCTGGGCCCCTGCCCGCCAGCGCCCCACGGGCAGCCGGTGTCCAATGGCACCTCAGAAGCAACGTTTGGAAGCTCCGAGGCCCGTCGAAGCGATCACTGGGGGCCAGCGAGGGTCCGCTCGCTCGCCGGCGCGTTGCTGGACCGTGGCACGGGCTCGCGGGGGCTGCGGGGACGCCGCCTCCCACGCAGTCGCCTCCCGCGAGAAAACGGGAGACTCGCGACGCCCGGCGCCAGCTCCGCTTGCAACGCCCCGGCCCGTGGGCGCTCGGCCGCCGCCGCGTGGACAGAGACGCGCCGGCCCGCCCCGCGCGGTCATGCGGGGACGCGTTTTGCAGGAACCACGTTCGTGAAGCCTCAGGACAGTGAAAAAATCTCAACAGGCTCTCCGCAGGGCGCGGGTTCTCACACGGGGTTTATTTGGAACCAGGAAAGACTTGACACCGGAAGGGCGCGGCTCGCACGCAGGAGCAAGGCCCGCCCCCGCCCGTCTGGCCCGGCCGCCCGGCCCTCCCTGAGGAGCTCCAGGCCGGGGTCCACCTACAGAAACGCCACTTGCCTCGGGGTAACAGACAACTCTGACCACACACGCTGCCCACCTCTGCCCGCGCCACCCGGGGCGCCACATGCGCACCCCACGCCCATGGAGTCCGGTGGCTGCTCGCGGGTGGGTGGGCCACGGTCACTCCCGGGTAGGGCCGGGCTCCTCCCGAGGCCATGTCAGTGCCACGTTGGCCCGTGAGAAGAGTCGAGCCACCCGGCGGGCACCCGGCACCCCAGCCCCGTCCCGGGCGCAGGTGCCACGCCGGCCCCCGGGGCCTGTGCTGGGGCCTCCCAGGGCTCTTCCATCCATGCCCGGGGGCCAGATGTTGGCCAGCACCGCGCTGTCGTGTCTCCCAGGGTCACAGTCTCCCAGGGGACAGTTTTTTGGGGAGACGTGCCCCCGGACAGGGGACGAACGTGACGTGGAAAGGGGCTGGGCTGTGGAAGCGCTCGTGAAGCTGAGGCCCAGCTGGTCGCACAGAACGCCGCCTCTGAAGCCGGCTGGCTTGCAACACGCAGTCCTTCGAGAATCCCGACCCGCCACTTAAAGCCTCCCGAGCGGACCTGTCGGGTGTTTGTCCAGTCGGTCACGAGAAGGCTCCCTCTCCCCCGCGGGCTTACAACGGAACACGGCTTCCCTTCCTCCTCGGAGCCCAGCGACTGGCCTGTGGGTCACACACGCAGGCGGCTCCCCGGGGCCCCAGCGAGACTCTGGGCCACACGGGACGCCACGTCCTCCTCGTGCGTCTGGGGCGGCGACGACTCCTCGTTACCGGGATTCCAGACGGCCCTTGGAGGCGCTCACTCGGCCCCGGGGGCCCGAGCCCTGGGGCGCAGCCAGCCTTCCCCGGCCGAGGTCCTCCCTGCTCCGGGGCAACGTTGCTTTAAGACAAAACACGCTTTGGTGTCCAGAGCAGCGCGCTGTGGGCTTTTTCAAAGGTCAAGGGCCAGTCTCCGCGTGAGAAGCAGACGCCGGCCTCGGCGGCCCCGCCTGGACCTGACCGGGGGCTCCCGGAGGACGAGCCACGGGCCTTCCAGGAGAAAACCGCTGCTGCCCAGGGCGGAGCCCCGCGACAACCCTGCTCCGCGCCTTGGCAGCCACTTGCTTCTCGGGAAAACCCAAGCTCGAGCGACCAGTCGACCGCCGGGACCCGCGAAGCTCCGTGCCACTGCGCCTGCCGTCTGGAGTCGGCCCTGGCGGCTCGCTGTGGTCTCGGCAGGTGACTTCACCTCTCCGCGCTGCACCCTCCCCGGGGAGCCCGCCCGAGCCCCCGGCTGCAGAACGTCCGCTTGCGGCTTTGCGAGGCGCGTCGCTAACACCTGCCGCCTCGGGCCGCCGACACCTGCCTGCGGGGACCACGCCTGGCTCCGGGCCCCCAGCCAGCTCAGAGCTCCGCGACTTCTGACTCCGGGGCACCTGCCGGTGCTCCCCACCCCTGAGGACGGGGGGCCCTGCCCACCACGCTGTGAAACCACCTCGCCCGGCCCCAGACGATCCGCCGCGGTGTTCTCCCGAGATCGGAGTCCCAACGCCTGCAGACCCCAGACAACAGGGAGAAGCAGCTCCTGGAAGGAGAGCGGTGTCCAGCCCAACCCCACGGGGCCAGGGGCGGCATCCTGGAAAGAACCCTGGGGCATCTCGCACCCGGGGCCACGCACCGGCCCCCCGCTCTGCTCCACGCCCAGGGAACCGGGCTCAGCCCTGACGCTGCAGCCCGAGACTCAGCAGGGAGGGTGACTCGGCGGAGCCTTGTGCTCCTGGACAGGGGGATGGGGTGGGGCTCCCAGAAGCCTGACACCCGCCTGGCCAGGCTGAGCGGCCTCACCCTGCCCCGCGATCTTGTGCTGGAACCCTGGAGACGTCAGTGAGGTAGGTGGTGTCAGCCCCATCGCACAGGTGGGCAAACCGAGGCAGAATGAAATGCAATAGCTTGCTTTTAATAACAGCGTACAAAATCTGGAGAAAGCCCCAAAGGAGTCCCCTGTTCCGGAGCCCCGTGCCAACCCTTGGGGCGCACAGAATAAAAACACGGAGACCAAGCCCCTCCTCCTCCCCTCTCCCCACACAGGACCGCTACGCCCACAGCGGGAGCCCCTCACACATTCTTGGGGACGTCAAGCAAAACAACACAGCAGCAGAGAGCACTCCCGGGGGGCTGGGAGCCCCGGCTCAGGGGGGACCCTTCATGCAGAGCGAGGCCGCGGGACAGCCACGCACACCGGCCCGCTGGCTGGCGGTGGAGGCCGGTCCCTCCTGGCCTCGGGGTGGCCTCGGAAGCACCGGCGCCCAGGCAGAGGGAGAAAGCCGGGCAACCGCACAGGAGGGTCCGCACTCCCGGCCCGGCCCCCGGAGGCCAGGGTCTGCCTAGACTCCCGCCTCGGGAGGGACTCCCTGCTCCTCCCGCGCGGCTCCCGCGCCCGCCCGCCCCAGGCCCCAGGCGTGCAGTCCCCGTGGCGGCGCGAGCGGGCAGAGCGGGAGGGGCTGGCGGCGCTCTTTGGCTGGAAGCAAAGGCCATTCTGGCGGGAGCGGGGCCTCCGGGACCCTGGGGTGGGGTGAGGTATTCCCAGCCCAGGGCAAAGCATCCAACAGCTGGGGGTTCCCAACCCCCGGGAACCCGTTTCCAACCAATGGTTAACTCGAGGGCGCGTCGGGGCGACGTGGGACATGGAGCTCCTGGGGGCCGGCGAGAGCAGCGGCCTGTCTGCCGGACGCTGCGGGCCCCGCCGCGGCTCCCGCTGCGGTCTTGTCGGCGTGGACGCCGGGGTCAGGAGGGCTGGCACATCCTGGAGAGAGCTGCTCCCCTGCTCCCTCCCCGGCCTCCTGACCCGAGCCGGGGGCGGTGGTGGCGGGCGCGGGCGGGCGCAGAGCCGGGCGAAGAGGCACTTCAGTTTGGGCTGGTGTTGGCGGCGGCCCTGCCCGTGCGGCGGCCCGGCTCCGGCTGCGCTGGGCGTCACAGGAGACCGGTGCGGTGGGCGGGTAGGCACTTGGCAGCGCTCCCAGGGCCGCAGGCGGGCTCCGCGCACGCTAGGTCATCAGGATAGGCTTCTGCCGCACCTCCAGGATGTCTGGGGCAGAGCGGACGGGTCAGCGCTGTGTGGGACGGCGCGTCCACGGGGCCCGGGCCGAGGGACGCACCGGCTCGCGTGCACTTCCCGGGACGCCGTCTGCTCGCCCAGCCCGGGCAGCAGGCCCGCGGCAGCCGCACAGCCGGCCCAGCAGAGTGGGGCAGCCACAGGGCTGGACAGAGCTGGCCTGTCCCAGGGGTCCCCTCGAGGAGCGTGAGCCAACGGGCCGCCACCACGATGCCTCCTGGGGTCTGCGGCCACCCAGGAGGGGCGGGAGGGGCCTGCCAGGTGCAAAGGGGGCCTGTGGAGGCCAGGGCCTCCCCAGGAAGCACCTTGGACGTCTGAAACAGGAAAGCCACGCCATGGACCCCGCCTTTGGGTTCCTGTCTTGAGGGGAACAGGGTGGCGCCCCAAGGGGCCTCGGGCCAGGCCTGCCGCAGAGCCGCGACGGCAGCCTTACCTGTCAAAATCCGGTGCAGCGGCAGAGTGACGTAGGTCAGGTGTGCATAGAGGAGGAAGTTCCCGCCGGCTCTGCTCAGCTTCAGCCAGGACCCGACCAGGGAGCGCCCGGTGCCGGACAGCGACCGCGACCGCAGGTTGGAGGCGTTGTGCAGCTCGGCTGGCGGGGCAGGGCGGTCAGGCCGGCTGGGGGAGCCGCCGCAGAGCACCTGTTCCCGCCCGCCGGCCCCCTGCACAGCCACTGACACCCGCCTGCCACGGGCCCCTCCGCCCACAGCCCGGCCCAGCCCTCCCCAAGCCCCGCCCCGGAGCCCGGCTGCCTGTGAGGCCTGGTTTGCCTCCCGCACCGTCTGTCCATTCCCAGCGGCCGGTCACCGGAAAGGCGAGGCCCAGACGGGAAGGCACCTGCCCCAGCTCTGCGTGAGCTGGCCAGGCGGGTGGGCACTGGCCACCCCAGGGGTCCTGACAAACAGGGCCTCTGCTCCTGGCGTCCCCTCGGCCCCGGCGCCCTGCCTGGTCGTCCATGCTGCGGACACAGGGAGGGAGGCCCCGGGAGACCCCGAGGGACACCCCCAAGGGCTCTGGAGCAAGGGCGAGCCGGCAAAGGGCCCCGCACGGAGGAGAGGCCAGCGGCAGCCAGGCCTCAGGTCAGCGCCCACACCCTGGAGCTGGTGTCTCCCCGGGGGCTTCTCACACCCAGAGGGGGACAGTCGTGCTGTCAGCCCCAGCCCTGCCCACACATCGGGGCTCTCCGCGAAGCCCTAACCCACACGCAGCACCCTCGGGCCGCGGGGCTCGGCCCAGCCAGCGGACCCCGGCACCTGGAGCCGGTCCTCAACGACGGGGACGGGCGGGCGGGCGGGGGAGGCCGCGGGCAGGCCCCGGGCAGGGCCAGGCTCACCTCCGCCGTCGTCCTCGCGGAAGAACTCCTCGCTGTCGTTGGCCGAGTGCGACTTCTTCATCTCCGCGATCCGGTTCCGGGGCACCTTCCTCTTGAGGGACGGGGAGAAGAAGGCGGGCCGGTTGTTCCTCTCGGGGGTGGGGGGCGTGCTGAAGGAGGTCACCTGGAAACAACAGCACAGTCACGGGGGCCCCGGCCTGCTCCGCGCCCGGCCGGCCCGGCCTGTGCTTCTGCGAAGCCGCCCCTGGGCCAGGCGGCACGGAGGGGGGGGGGGAGCATGAGGCATGAGGTTGGGGCCCGCGGAACAGCCTAGTGGCCCGCCCTGCCGAGCAGGGGCCGGCACGGTGGGAGGGGAGGGCAGCCGAGGGTCGAGGGCAAAGCAGGACCGTGGCCACTCGGGCTCCAACCACCAAGCCCCGCGAGCCTTCCCGGCCACGCCCGAGGGCCCCGGACCCCCCGCCTGAGGACAAGGGCGCTGACGCGGGACACCCGGCGGGACGGGGCCGTGCGCGGGCCGTGCCCCCCGTCTCCTGCCTTCCCAGCCGGTCCTCCCCGCGGTCCTCCACCGGCCGACGCCCCCAACCCGCCCGGGGCTTCTGAGAGGCTCGCGCCGCCTCCTCTCTGGCGGCTCCCACACCCGCTCCGGCCGCCAGACGCGGCCCCAGGACAGCCAGGCCGCACCCTGGTCCCTGCCCGCGAGGAGCTCACAGTCTGCCGGGGCACAGACTCGGACAGAGACAACGCAGGCTGCCGGCGCGCGGCGACAGGAAAATGGGGCGCACGGGGCACAGAGGCGCGCGGATGAGGAACAGCAGCACGAGCGCCAGGGAGGGCTTCCCGAGGAGACGGCGCCGGAGCAGGATCTTGAAGGACGAGTAGGAGTTCGCCAGGTGAAGAAGGGGGGGAAGGGCGTTCCAGGCAGCGGGAACTTGGCCCCTCTCCTCCCTCCTCCCCACGCAAACAAGAATCTGAGGAGCCAGGCGAGCGCGGCCGACGCTCCGGGAGCGCCATCAGCCTCCTGGTCAGGCTCCGACATCCAGAGTCCCGGCGGCCGCTGGGCTCCAGACGGTCCTCCCACAAGCCGGGGAAGGTTTTCAAAAGATAAAAAACAAACACCAGAAACCACATACACACAGTCGGCATTTGTCACGCGCTGGCACGGACGGCCCTTCCAGCGCCGCGGACCAGGGAGAAGGACCCGCAGGGGGCAGGGCCGGGCAGTCCCAGGAGGTCAGCGCGGGCCGCGGGCCCAGCCCTTCTCCCCCACGCCCCACCCGGGGCCAGCCCAGGTCTATCTGGCCATCGGCCGGCGAGTGGCTGGCACCGAGGGCGGGTCTGCCCAGCCCGAGCCGGCCCGCCTGCCGCGGACGGACGCCCTGACGGGGCCTGGGCGGACAGCCAGGCCACCGAGGGACCCGGGCTCCGAGCCTTGGCGCTGAGTTCGCAAATACAAACCGCTCTGCTCGGGCGGGTGCGCCTCTAGCCCGTTCTCACAAAACTGGCCCTCGTGTTTCCATCCCGTGCAGACCCGCCGAGCAAGGTGCAGGGGGCACGGCGGGAAGCAAAGTGCTGCCGGGCGCCAGGACACACGTGCTCAGTGGCTCCAGGGGGACTGGAAACCGGCCCTGTTCACGCCCTGGAGCCGCTTCCCCAGCAGATCACCCGAGGGGCGGTGGCTGCCTGGGGGGCCCTCGGGATGCCCCGCAAGGGACCAGGCCTGGCGCTTGAGCCTCCCCACCCGCAGCACCTCTGAGCCGGGAAGTCGAGCGCCGGCAAGAAGACTTCTCCCGGGTCACCAGCGCGGCAGTGCCCAGCGCCAGCCGTGGGGTCTCCCGGGCCCTCCTGACACAGGCGGGGCTGCCCTACCCGGCGCTGAACCCCCTTCCTGCTCAAGCTCGCTGCTCCGAGCGGCCCCGCAGAAGACCCCCGCAGGCTGGCAACCAGGGCTGGGGCTGTCCCTACCTCCCGCCTGCCCCTGGCCCCCCCCCCCCCCCCGCTGCAGAATAAAGGCCCCACACTGCCCTTGACCCCCACCCCGGGGAGGCGGCGGCCTAGAGAGCAGGCTGGGGGCCAGCTCCGCCCAGGAGAGCTGCATGACCGGGCCCACCTTCTCAGGAGCCCCCTTGCCCGTTGACACGCAGGCCACGCGGAGCGCTGGGGGTGGGGGTGTCCCAGGGGCAGGAGGAGCTGGCTCATCACCTGGTCCCTCCCCTGGGCAGGTGTCACATGCCCGTGCCCACCCGGGAGGCCCACCAAGGCAGGGGAACAGCCCTGGTCCCGGCTCGAAGCTGCTGTGTGCCCTCGGGCAGGTCCCCTGCCCTCTCGGAAGCCCGGCCTCTTCCCTGGCGGGGTCGGGGGAAGAGCACCCCCCACCTCACCGGGGGCAGGAGTGCCGGACGGGGAGGACCAGGGAGACACGGGGTGCAGATCCCAGAGACGGGAGGCCCCTCCCCGAGCTCACGCCCTTACCCGCTCGTGCATGGGCGAGGCCGGGCTGGAGTCCTCTGTCCCGCAGGGGGAGGTGTCGCCCGTGGACACGCGGCTCACGGCCATCTCGGCGTGCCCTTTGCCCTGCGGCCCCTTCATGCGCACGAACTCCATGTTGCTGTACTTGTAGAAGCCAAAGGACATCTTCTGCGCCATGCGGGCCGCCACGCTCACCTGGCGGGCACAGACGCGGGTCAGCGCGGGCGGGGCCTCTGCCTGGGGCCTGCAGCGGGCCCGTGGCAGGCGCCCACTCCCCGACGATGCCCCGCGCCCAGCAGCCCGGCCAGGCCGGGGGCAGAGCCCGGGCGGGGCCCCCTCGCCCTCTGGGGAGTGCTTTACTGGGGGCTCGGGCCCCCCAGAGGGCCCGGGAGGGCGGCCCGGCCGCGCTCACCCGGTTGTCATACACCTTCTTGAGCGCCTCGTAGCGGATGGAGCCCTGGAAGATGACGCCCTGGAAGGTGTTGGTTTTGTCGCTGGCCACCAGCTCCACGCACACCATCTCCCCCTCGCCCACCGTCATGTCGCTGAACACCTGGGGGCCAGGAGGAGACGCGCTTGTCAGCTGAGCAGGAGCCACAGGTGCTGCACCCGTACCCCGCGCCCGGGCTGGGCCTGTGGGGGCGCTGCTGGAAAGGCCCGTCTGCAGGCCAGCGCCTTGCAGGTTCCGCCTGGCCCGGCCCCCCCACTCACTCCCGGGACCAGCACAGCTGCGGCTGCCTCACTGCGGGGGGGGCGGGGGGGGCACCGGCAGGGGATGGCTGGGGACAGTGGCTTAGGCCTGGGGAGCTGGTGTGCAGGACAGCCCGGCCCCCTTGTCGAATCCCCCTCACTGACGGGGGGCACCCAGCCCCACTGCTGCTCCGAGCTGCGCTGGAGGGCGCGCAGGCACAGCCCGGGGCAAAGACAGGGCGCCCGATGCTGGACCACAGCCTGCAGGGCCAGCATCTGGCCACCTGCTGGAGTCACCGCTCCGGGGGCTGTGGGCACGCACAGGCTGCACCACCTCAGCTGTGCGAGACTGCAGAGCACGTAACCCGAGCCTGAGGGGCACCGGGACACCCTCAAACCCAGGAGAGACCCTAGAACACACAGCCTCCGTGAGTGCTGCGGCCCCGGCCCCCGACCGCCTCTACATGGGCAAGAGCTCCTCTCCGGGCCTCGGCGGAGGGGGCGGGGCGGGGCGGTCAGCAGGATGCAGGCGGCCCCCCGCCTTGCCCTCACCCACTTTCCCCAGTAAGCCTCCTGCCGCCTGGGTCTCCGTCTTCCCTGCCTGGGACGAGGTCTCCGGTCACTCCCGGGGAGGCCGGGCTGGGCTGGGCACCCTCTGCGGTCGCACGCCGGGTTTACGAGGCGTCTCCACCGCGAGCGGCTCTGATCCCTGCCCGCCCCAGGGGACAGGACACACGCTCACACCCGCGCGTCTCAAGGGCGAGAGACTGCGGTGCAGAGTGGGGTGCGCCCACTTGCCCCGACTCGCGAGCGCGAAGCCCCCGGAGGACTGGGCCGCGCTCGCTGTGGGCCCGGGGGGGTGGGGGGGGCGGAAGGGCGGGCGGGGAGCGCTGCCGGGGCGCCCCGCTCACCTCCTCGAAGCTGTCGATCATGAAGAAGATGTTGGGGTAGCTGATCCTGGACTCCTCCCCTTTGCTGTCCATGGGGTGTTTACTGGGAGACGCAAACACTTGCTGAGGGAAGGAGGGTTTAGGCTGAGCGAGGCGCCGCCGCCCAGCCCAGCGGCTGCTGTGCGTGGCCCCCCACCCGGCCCGCAGCCCAGAAGCCTGCGCAGGGGGAGCTGCCTGGGCTGGCCTGGCTCTGCTGCGCCCGGGGACCGGCTGGGAGGGCTCCTGGAGTCAGGAAGCCAGGCCCCAGGGGGGAGGGAGGAGGGGAGAGGGAGGGAGGAGGGATGGGGAGGGGAGGGAGGAGGCGGGAGGGGGCGGGGAGGGGGCGGCGGAGGGGCGCGCGGGGCTGGGGGGGGCGGGGCTCACCTGGGAGCGCCGCCTGTGGACGTGGATGTCGCCGCCGTCGGGCGCGCGCGTGCACACGGCGCAGGTCACCACGTAGTCCAGCTGGGGAGGCCGAGCGGGTCTGGGTCGGGGTCCCGGCGCCCCCCGCCGCCCCCGCCCCGGGCCCGCCGCGCCCCACCTTCTGCAGGACGAGGTTCAGGCAGACGCTCTCCTCCCAGTCGATGTCGGGGTCCCCCAGGCCGGGCAGCTTCCTGGAGTCGCGCCGGTACACCTCCACCTCCACGGCGGGCGCGGGCGCGGGCTCCGGCGGCTGCGGGCGGGCGGGCGGGCGGCGGGTCCTGGGCTGCGGGTCCTGGGCTCCGCCGCCGCCCCCCGCCCCGCCGTCCCCCCCCCCCCCGTCCCCCGCCCCCCCGCCCCGCCCGCGGCCCGCCCGCAGCAGCGCAGGTCGCCATGGCGACGGGCCGGACGCCGCCGCAGGGCCGCAGTGCGGGCCGCGCGCTCGCGCTGAGCAGCCGCCGCCGCCTGGACCGCGGAGGGTCCCCCTGCCGCCCCGCGCCCCCCATCCCGCCCCGCCCGGCAGGCCCTGCCGTCCGCGGACGTGGCCGTTGCCCGGGCGGCAGCGGCTGCCCTGCTCGGTCCCACCCGCTCGGGCCAGATGTCACCCCCTCCCTGGGGGGGCGGCCACCTGCACCCCGTTCTTCCCACAGACAGCACCCCCGTGTCCATCCCTGGCTTTGCTGTCTGTCTGTCCCACCAGGCAGGCGCCCCCCGAGGACAGGCCCAGGCGCCTCTCCTGCTCCCCGCGCGGCAGGGGGGCAGCTGCACAGCCCGCGGCCGCCTCCAGGCTCAGCTTTCCCTCGTGACCTCCAACCGCCGCTGTCCCCACAGACCCCAAGAGTCTGCACCCAGCCACACCCCGCACCCTCCTGCCCCAATGTCTGTGGTCCTGGGTCCAGAGGAGGGCCCCCCGCCCAGGAAGAGCCTCTGTCTCCTAAGGAACACCCTCCCCGACCACAGCCGGGCTCCTCCCGGCACCGAGACTCACGGGGCCCCCGGGAGATCTCCAGGCGCCCACTCACGACCGACCGCTTTGGGGAAATGACCCACCTTTTACCAAAATAACCACTGTCCGCCATCAACTCCCCAGGGCAGGTTCCCCTGGGGTGCCCTGCAGAGGAGCCACAGCACAGGAGGCTCCCCAAATGCCCGCCACCTTCTGCCAGGGGACGCAAGTGGCCACTCCAGCCCGTCCCCCAAGTCGCAGCCCAGGGAGGATGGGAGGAAGGGGCTGACCTGACAAGGAAGCGGCACAGCAAGTTGCGGGAGGGGGGACACAGCTGGGCTGGAAAGTTGGTCCCTGGCTGCACCCCCAGACAGGGTGGGCACGATGACCAGACACTGGGGAGCCCAGAGCAGGGCTCCCAAAGATGCTAGGCTCAGAGATCTCTCCACCAACACCTGCCCCCCAAATTCACCTATCAGCCCCTCTGCACCCCTCCCTGCTCACCCTGGGTGTGGCCCAGATGGCTGCCTCTGAAGCCGCCTGCCAAGGCTCCTCAGCACCCCCAGACCCCAGCCCCACCGCCCCGGCCCCTGCAGACAGGCCCCACCTCTGGCTCACAGCCCTCCCATGTCAGGCTCACCAGGCCCTGCCCCGGCCTCTTGCGCTGCACGTGCTCCTGGGGCCCCAGGGCCCACCTCAGAGCCAGCGGCCCCAAAGCTCTACTTCTGCTCCTCACCCCAGCTGGGTCTCAGGCACGAGAGCACCCCCCCCCCACCCGCCCCAAGACATCACGTCTGCACGGGGCACCGGCAGCACTGACGTCCCCTCCATGTCCCCTCCATGCCCCTTCCACGTCCACAGGGCCGAGGTGGACCTGGCTGCCAGGAGCCTGCCCCTGCCTGCCCGCCCGCCCGCCGAGCCCTGCTGGCTGAGCCACTCTGGGGCTGCCCTCCTGCCCGCCTGCCGGGCCGCGTCCTTGCTTCCCCCTAACCCTCTGGTTCAGGGGCTTCCCAGGACTTTAGGGGCAAAGGTTCAAACTCCTGGGCACGAGCTTCAGGGCACCCTGACCTGCAGGCCTCACCCACAGGCCGGTCCCTCCGCTTGTCCCCTTTAGACTCACTCACAGTTGCCGTGTGGCCCCGCCGGCCACTCCAGCCGCCGGCCCCAGGCCCCCGCCTGTGTCGGTGCTGGTCACCTGTGCCGCACTCGGGGCCTGTGCCCACACCGGCCCATACTGGCCGCCACAGGCGCAGGGTGTGCGAGGGGCCGGCAGGCCCCGGGTCCTCTTGCCTGCCGCGTGGTCAAGCCAGACAGTCGCAGGGGCACGCAGGGCCCAGCCTGGTGGAGGGCGCCGGCTGTCCACCGCACAAAACCCTGCAGGTGTCAGGCCCGAGGCCCTTGGCAGGAAGGGGTCAGGTGCCAGCTGTGCAGGCCACAGTGCACAAGCCACACTCAGGGCCGGCACCCCGCAGGGCGGCCTCCTCACACCCCCACGCCGGTGGCTAAGAGAAGGGACCTGTGCACCAGGCACTGGGGTGGCCAGGCTCTCGGCAGGGGACGAGCACCTGCTGTATCGGCCTCTGCGCACCTGCCATGAGCCCATCCCGAGGGGCAATGACTCGGATGCCGCAGCAGTGCTGGGAGGAGACGGGCAGGAGGCGCAACTCAGCCCGAGGTCGCTGTGGGGTCCCCCCAACCCCACCAGCAGGTGGCCTGCAGGGGACCCCACCTGTGCTCCTCATTTATCAGCTCACTGGACGCGCTGGCCAGGGCCTCGGCAGCTCCGGGCTCAACAGCGACGCTAAGGCCGCCTTGCGGGGTCCCAGAGAAGCGGGGCCACACGTGTGCACCCCCGCATGGGGGGCAAGTGGCCCCACACGAGGCAGGCGCCACCCCCCCACGCTGGCACCGGCAGGCAGGGCGGCCCTCCGGGAGCCAGGGCAGGGCGCTGGGCCGGGCACTCACCTGCCGCCCGTCACTGCCGCCCTCGCTGCCCGCGAACGCCAGCTTCCTGCGCACGTAGAAGAGCATGTCGTCCTGGCGCGGCGCCCACTTCTCCATGAAGTAGGTGGAGAACATCCAGGTCCAGAACACGATGCGGTCATCCTTGAAGCACCCTGCGGGGGGCGAGGGGCCTTAGTGGGGGGGGGGGGCACCGCCCGCCTCCCTGCAGCGGCATCACAAACCAGCGGTTCAGAGGCCCCTGCCCCCCGCCCCCACCCCGCGGCTCCGGAGAGGCTCAAGGACGCCCCGAGGCCGAGGCCCCACTCCTCCACCAGGAGGGAGGCTGGCCCCCCGGCCCCATCCCGGCCCGGCCCCATCCCGGCCCTGCCCGGGAGGAGCAGCCGCAGCAGCAGCTTCGCTGAGGAAGGCAAGGAGAAGGCGAAGGCGGGGCCTGGGGCCTGGCGCTGGAGGCGCTTCCCGGGAGGCCCAGCCCTGGCAGCGCCCCGCCCCTGCGGCATTCCCTGGGAGCCCCGACTTAAAGGCACAGCCCCCCGGGCGCCTCGCGGCCCGCCCTGCTGTCACCGGCCCCCACGAGGGCTCCGCAAAGGCACCGGGTTCCAGACAGCCGGAATTTCAAGATCTGCTCCGCGGTTATTTTTCATAAACTCAAAACAATAAATTGTTGCTGAATTTTCTCTCTCACGTCCTCGCCCCCAGAACACCCCACCCTGGCCGAGCTCGGGTGCTTCCGGCTAGAAGGTCCCAATCCAACCGCCCGCGGGGCCCTCCCTCCCCCACCCGGCCAGGACCCAGCCCCTGCTGCTGGGCCGGCCCTCGGGTCTCTGCTCTCCCCCGCCACCCCGCGGCCCCTCCTCGGGGGTCTCACGCACACAGACAGGGCCTGCCGGGCACCCACACCGAGGCCTCCCGTGTCCTCACTGCCCGGCCAGCGCCATCTCAGGGCGCACCAGTCAGGGGCTTCCAGCCAAAGGCGCACCCTCCGCGCTGCAGCCTCGGGGGCCTCGAGGACAAGACCCCCTCCCGGGAACCTTCCCGCTGCATGTGGAATAAAACCCAAATCCCACAAAGAGCTCCGTGACAGCACCCCGCCCCCCCACCCCCCGCCCCGGGCTCCGGCCTGCTCGCGGCCGACCCAACCCTGACCCGGTGAGCCCGGGCCCTCCTCAGGGCGCGTGTGAACCTGGGCTCCGTGCCTCAGCTCCCCGCCCCGGGCCTCTGCACAGGCGGCTTCTGACACTGAGTATGGCGGTCCCTTGGGTCTCTGCTGACCCCCTACTAGAGGTGTCGCCTGTCCCAGGAGGAGGGAACTCCGTCTTAAGCACTGCTAGGGCTCAGCGCCCAAATACGCAGGCACACGGCGGGCACACTGTGTGCACAGGCTGGACCCGCCCCGCTGAGCAGGGAGCAGGCGAGGGAGGGGCCGGTCTGCCCGGGTGCCCACAGCAAGGACGTGGCCCCGCGGGAGGAGATGCAAACTCAGAAACGCGGCTCCTTGGGCAGCACAGGCCAGGGCCCAAGGCCAAGCGGGGGAGGGCTCCCGGACAAAACGCGTGGGTGGACGTGGGTGGCACGCCAGGGACCAGACCTCTCAGACTGCCCCATGCCCGGGACTCCAAGTCACACCGGGGGAGACCGGGGTGGAGGGGACAGCAGCCCTGCTAGCGTCCAGCGCCCCGGGGCCCACAGAAGTGCAGCTGGTGTCAACCAACAGGGACAGGACAGCGGCGGGAGCCACAGCCGCGAGCTGACGCCCCGACACAAGGCTCAGGAGGACCGTAGGGGCGAGGGGTCCCGGGTCAAACCCCCAAGCGGGCAGTGGCCCACCAAGGAGGCCACTGATGGGGAAATATTCATCGCATGGGCCTCCCGGGGGCCCAGAGGCTGAGTCTCAGGCTGAGTCAGGTCCCCAGCCAGGGAGCTACCCACACGGTGCAGCAGACCCCTGCCGTCTCCCCGCCGCTCCCCGCAGCAGTGGATTTCAGTGGATCCGCCTGTCCTGCTCCCCACTCTGTCTCTGGGGAGTCCTCTCACCTGCCGCACCTCTGGCCTGTACCCCAGCTCTTGTATAAATAAATAAATCTTAAAAAAAAACTTAAAAGAAATGAAATAAAAAGTCCATTTATAAAAACCGGCAAGTCTGAGTGAGTCAGGCAAGTTAGCCACGGCCCGGCCACTCCCAGGCGAGCCCAGGAGCTGACTCCCCGGCTGCCTCAGCTCACTGCCCGGCCGAGGGGGCCGAGGGGGCCGAGGGGGCTGAGGGGGCCGAGGGGCCGGCTCCCGCCCTGGCGCTCACCTGCGCAGCGCCCGCAGAGCAAGACACGCGCCCAGGGGGCACCCCCGGTTCAGAAAGGCGAAGCCCTAGACCGACGCGGCTGGGGCGCCCGGGCCTGCTCCTCGAGGATGCGGGGGCTCGCAGGTGCTGCCTCGGCCCCCCGGCGCCACCCGCCGGCCACCGAGACCCGGCCGCGCCAGGGCAGGTGGGACGGGGTCTCCATCGCGAAGGCGGGTCGTCGTGTCCTTCATGGAGGCAACGGCTCGTCCGCGTTACTCACGGGTGAGAAATAAAAAGTGAACGACGAAAGCCTCGGCGCAAGGACGCTCCCTCCCCGCCGACGAGCGAGTCAGAGCTGACCACAGCGCCGCAGCGAGCGGGCAGCAGTGCCCCGTGTGGGCGCGAGTCGGGGGTAGCGGCTCCGCCCAGGACCTCACGCCGTGGAGCCCGGGAGCAAGCCCCAGGGGGGCCGCGGCCTGACAGGCCTTTTTTCTTTTCATGGTTTTTAATATTTTTAACAGTCAGATCACGCGACATTTCCCTGTCAAAGCACAACTTTTGACGACTGTCACGGGCGTTTATAGAAAGCAAGAGTGGAGGGGAGGAGGGGACCCAAGCTCACACCCCAAGTCCACGCCCCCGTGCAGTGCTGCACACCCCGCCCCACCCAGCACTC
This sequence comes from Talpa occidentalis, assembly GCF_014898055.3. Classification (NCBI taxonomy): domain Eukaryota; kingdom Metazoa; phylum Chordata; class Mammalia; order Eulipotyphla; family Talpidae; genus Talpa; species Talpa occidentalis. The sequence goes on along the minus strand of NW_023601653.1, from coordinate 1,626,957 downwards.
CACGCCCCAGATGCATGAGCTGAATGGGCGGCATAACAGAACCCACGGCTCACGGAACTGGCCAAGGACTGAGGAGTGTCCACCGCTCACGCATGTGCTGCCCTCTACAGTTTACAAAGCCATCCCCCATGACCTCTTTACACCCTTGTGGCAATTTGGGTGACCTAAGCTTAGATCAAAACCCCAGTTTAAAGAGAAGGAGACGGAGCTTGGGATCCAGAGACCAGCCGGCACTTGGGGCTGCAGGCGGGGCCGGCACGCCAGGCCTCTGGCCGCTCGTAGCAGGGGACACTGGGACCTCAGGTCACCTGGCGGGCAGCGGTGAAATCAAGTCAGGCTTCCAAAATTATCCACTGACGTCTGAGCCCAGGAACAGCCCTGCCCATGCCCCGGCACCCCAATCGCGCTCCAGGAGGGTTCATAGTGACCATTCCAGTCCCACTGTGCCCCCAGAGTGCTCCACGTCCTCTGGGAAGGCCACGGGACTAGACTCGCGGGCCACAGCACACGGGCACTTGAGTGTGGCTCAGCTCCCTTCCACGAGGCCATCACCTCAACGTGCGCCGAGAAGGAAGGCAGCCCGGGGTCTCACGAAACTTTACGGGGTCACGAGAGGCTCAGCACAGAGCTGGCGCGCATCTCTGACCCCCACCCACTTGGTTTGCATCACTCCAACCCTCAGTTTCCTCATCAGCAACATGGGAACACCAGCTCACGCCTCCCGTTGCTGTGGAGACTGAATGACTAACAGGGCGCTCCCTCCCGCACGCAGCACTTCCCCAACACGCAGCGCTGGCGCCATGAACAACCCGGGTCGCGGCCCACTACTTACCCGGGCCTTTGGGGTGACTGCACCTCGGACGGCAGCAGGCCTTTCTTGGAGCCCGCCCAGTCCTCCCCAGCTGACGACCCCGCAGAGGTCAGCGAGCTGTGGTCACGCCCGGTGACAGCTCAGCTGCGGGGGGAGAGAGGGCGTGGGGCGGAGAGCCCAGCCGGGCTCCCCCGAAGCCGAAGCCGGGGTGGTTTGAAAGGGCGAGACCCGGATCTCCAGGAAAGCGCCCCAGGGCCCTGCACGCGTTAGGGCACAAGGAACCTGCACATTCTTGTCGCTGAGGCACAACATCGGCTCCAAAGCCCCTCCCACCCCCACACAGAAAATTACAGGCCAATCGCACGCGTGACTAGCACCATAAACATGTTAAACGCTGTTCAGACGAATCCAGCGATCCAGTGAAAGGCTCTACCGTGACCAATCAGGACCTAAGCCAGGAAAGCAAGAACGGGCTCTGCTGGTGGACTCGCTGCATCGGGAGGGAAACAAAACGATCTTCTGGAAAGACACTGGGGAAACGCAGTAAATTGCATAAAAAGGACTAAATGGCTACGTCTTTAAACAGAAAAGCCAAGAATAATCACAAGCCCCCATTTCTCTTGTCGAAGCAGCACCAACAGGTGTGCAGACGTCGTCAAGTTCACCCTCAGAGTCGCTGGACCCTCCACCCTGTCCTCGCCAACCGGCTTTCACCGACACGGCCCGCAAGTTACTCAACGACACCGGGGACCACGAAGACAAGGCAGAACTACCCTTACGGGCGGTATCCACCTGCCCTGGAAAATGGAAAAAAAATTTCAAGTGAGGGCCTCCCCCGGTGGCGCGGCGCAGCGGTTGGGCGCTGGGTTGAGAAGCTGCCCGCGGCCTCTGCAGCGCCGGTTCGATCCCCGGCTGCTCCCCGGCCACCGGAGGAGGGTCCCACATGGTGCGCAGACCTCTCCTGCCGCCCGCTGCTCCCCTCAGCAGTGTCCTTCGGTCCTTCTGCCTGTTCTGCTCACCGCTCTGGCTCCGGTGGATTCTCTCACCCTCCCGCGCTCTGACTGTGCCCAGTGCTTGTATAAATAAATAAATAAATCTACAAAAAAAAAATTTCAAGTGAAAAATTACTCAAGCACTAGCAGCCATGAGGTGTCTCCCCATCCAGGCACAAAGCCACTAGAACACACAGAGACAGAGCAGGGGTACAGACCAGCACCCCTTATTAGCAGGTGTGACCGGGGAATGTTCCTGAGTGAAAAAAATAAAGCGCAAGGGGTTAAGCACTGCACTGTGAAGCTGTGCGCAGCCTCTGCAGCACGAGTTCCATCCCCCGCCAGGGAGCTGCCCACAGGGCGCAGCAGACTCTCCTGACTCGCCCGCTGCTCCCCTCAGCAGTGGATTTCGTCAGTCTGCCTGTTCCGTTCCCCACTCTGTCTCTGGGGAGTCCTCTCACCTGCCCCCCGTGCCTCTGGCCTGTACCCCAGCTCTTGTATGCATAAGTAAATAAAAATAAAACTTAAAAAAGAAAAGATTTGAACTGCAAAGGTTACTGTGTTCTCAGCTAGGAATATTCAAATCCTAGGGGGAGCCACTCTCCTTGATTTGGTCCATTGATTTAACGTGACCCAATAAAAAGCGCCAAGTGAGTGTTTGAAAATAAGAGCAGCAAGATTCGGGACGTCAGAACATACCAGAGTCGCTGAGGCCTCACGTCACCACCACCCGGGCTGCCCCCCGCCCTGCGGTGTTCGGACACAACCCGCGGGTGCCGGACGCCTCTGTCCTGCGGGGGTCACATGCAGGGAGGGGGCGGAGGAGGTGGAGAGAGCAGAGGTGGGAGCGGGTCGCCGAGGCCATGAGTCCTCAGCGCCGGGCCCTCCAGAGCCTCTCGGGGGTGAGTCCTTCTGCAGACGGTCAGCCAACAAGTTTCCTTTGGTCTGAACCGCTGTGGGTCTCTTTCACTTGTAACCGAAACAGCCCTAACAGCTCCCCCGCCCAAGCCTCCGCGACCCCTCGTCTCCCTCGGCCCCGGAGTCCTCTTCTTTGACAGATGTGCTCACTCCCATCCTGCGGCTTCCTCTCCCGGGAGCCCTCTCTCTGTGCGCTCCGTCCTGCTTTGCTTTCAGTCTGTCCCAGCGCGGCCCGCCCTGCCCTGCAGACGAGCAGACGGCAGCAGCGTCTCCGCTGGGAGCTCTGCCCCAGCGCCGCCGAGAGCCGGGCGTGGCCCTGGCCCAACTCGAGTTTGTTTAGAGAGAAGCAGCCGGAGTCGGCTGGGCCCGTCTGCCCGCGGCCTGGAGAGCCGGCCTGTGGCCTGACAGGCGCGCGACGGGACGCAGGCTCTGCCGGCACACTGGTGACCCCTCCGGCGGGCCTGTCCGCCGCTGGGCACTGAGTCCGGGGCCAGGGCTTGCCCTGCGCAGACCAGCGCCGGCCCACTGCCTGCGTGCGGGAAGTGGACGAAGTGCCTGGCGGAAGCGAGGAGGCGGTGCGGGTGCAGCCTGTCGCTGGGGCGGGGGCAACCGCGCGCAGAGGCGGCCACACGGGGGCGGCGAGGAAACGAGAGGGCTGGTCCCTGCTCGTGCCACGGTGAATTCCAGAAAGACCAAAACATTTCATGTTCAAAGCAAAATGACCACGACTCTTACCCGAGGGCTAAGTCCTGAGAGACCAAGGGGCACAGCGCCCGGGCGGGGCGGCGGGCGGCGGCCTCGGGGCGGCGTGCTGGCCACACTGCAGAGACGCGATGAAAACGACCAAGTGCCCTTATTTTCTGTCCCATCTGCAAACGCCAAGCCCCAGACAACCCCCCCGCTGGAGAGGATGGGAGGCGGGGACCCACATGCTGGCCACCCTCGGGCGGGCGACCCCTCCGGGGGGCTTCCCTGCCGCCGCCCTCGCACCACGGCGACAGCGAGCGGCGGCGCCCCGGGAACTGGCAGCAGCGGGAACCGCGCGGTCACAGAAGGGAGACCCCACAGGGAGCCGCGGGCCCCAGAGGCCTCAGCATCCAAGTGGCTCGTTCAGACCCCAGCGCCGTGGGGCGCGGTGGAGGAGGCGGGAGCAGGGACAGGGCTGGCCCCGCAGCTCGGCAGCCTGAACACGGGGCGGTGACTGCAGCTCCCCGGGCACGTTCCGCACCGCGAGCAGAGGAGGGAAGGCCCCGCCTCCTCACCGCGAATCTTCTGGCCCGGCTCCCACGGTGGGCCCTGCGCGGTGACCTACTCCCGAAGTCAGGAGAGCCTGAGTAACCGCGCCCTGGGGAAAGCTCGCGGCGAAAAGCACACAAAACCGTAGACACCGACGTCTGAATGAAGGAAACTGCTTTGGAAAAGGCCGGGGCTGCAGGGAGCGGGCGGACGGTGGACACGGGCCGGTCCCGCGCACACGGCTCCGGGTCACCAGGCAGGCACGCGCGGGGCGGCGACACTCCGGAGCTCGCCGGCGAGAGGCCCAGCGCCTGACCCCGGTGCCACGCCCGGCTTGGTCTGGCGCAGACACTGCCCGGGTCACAGGACTAGAGGCTGGGCACCCGGTGCCCCGGGCCCGGGGAGGCCGGGCTGCAGCCAAGTGGGCCGGAGGACGGCCGGGCGCCAGACACCACAGCGGCAGGGCGGCTCCCGAGCTCAGTGACAGAGGAGCGAAGCGGACAAGGGGGCAGCGCACCCGAGGCCCCGGGGGGCGGGGGGCGTCTGGAGAGGCCAGACCAGGGGCGAAGATGGGGAGACAGCCCTCCCGGCCTCCTCACCGGGCTGGGGTTCTGTGTGTGTCCTCCGAAGACTGGGGGCCCCTGAAGGGTGTGGCAGGAGGGGGGCTGAGGTGGTGTCTGCTGTGGGAAGGGGGGCGGGTTGGGCCCCGCAGAGGCGGAATTCCAGTCTGTCCGGAGCCTCCAGGGGGCACGCCGGCCGCAGGGCCGCTCTGCTCTGCCTGGCTCCCTCCCAAAGCCAGGGGTCAGCTGAGCTCTCTGGGGAGGGCGCAAGTCGGCCCGTGGCCCCCGCCGGCCGCAGCCAGGCAGCATGAATGGGGTTCTGTGGGCCTCAATGGGTCTTTCATCAACCCGTGTCTCTCGGTGCCCCTCGCTGGCTGGAGACCCTCCCTCGGGGCACAAAGACAGAGAAGCGTCCCCGGGAGCCCACGGAGGCCCTGGACGGCGGACCAGTCAGATGGCCCACATGTGTGTGCCACGCCTGCCCGCTCTGGGCCAGTGGAGGGCAGCAGGGTGGCCAGATCAAGACTCGCCCGCCACGCTGCCTGGTCCTGCTTCTCGGGAGGGCGTCCTGGCTCCCTCAGTGGACAACTCAGGCTTTCCAGATGCCCCCAAAGCCAGCAGTGGGGTCCCTCAACACTCCACCCCTGCCCTTCTGCGCTGCCAGTCTCCAGTAACCCCCCCCGCTGGCCCGCCCCCATGCGAGTCCTGCACCCCGACTCCTGCCCCACCTCCCTGCACGCCCACGGGGCCTCGCCCAGGGATCGGGAAGTATGAATCCTCACTTGATCGAGGGGAGACCGAGGCTCAGGCTGAGTCACTGGCCTGGCGCCGACGGGAGGGCGTGGCAGCACCAGCCCCCAAGTCTGGGTTTTGCCTCACTGGCCCCCTCGGCACCTGAGGGCCCCATCAAGACGACACAGGCGCTGGCAGGTGGCCTGGCGCCACAGCTTGGGGGCCTGGAAGCCACAGGTGCTACAGGCAGTGCCGGCGCCCCAGCAGCTCGAACTCGCCCAGGGCGGCATGGGCAGGAGTGTAGTGCTGTGGCTCCTGGGGCACCAGCTGCCGCCTCCCTCAAGGCCCACTTCCGGGTAGAGGAAGCCAGGGCCCTGCCCAGGTCACCCAGCAAGACGCCATGGGGTGGCCTGGAATCTAGCTCCATCCTTCCAGATTGCTGCTTGTCCAGGCCGCGGGAGGCTGGGGCACAGTGGGGGGCAGACCCCAGCCAGGGTGCCAGGCAGTGCCAAAGCAGCCTCTGGCCCCTCCCACGCAGCAGCGCAGGGGAGCCTGGGCCGAGGCCCCGGGGTCACCCTCTGCTCCCCACATGCAGGTCACAGAGCCCCCCCCCCACCCAAGCACTTACAAGCCCCAACCCCACCCGCCGCGCCTGCTTGTAAACTCCCAAGAGTCAGGGACACACCCAGGGGCCTCCAGATGGCCACCGAGGCACACCAGGGCTGTCCAGACGGGAGCTCCCGCGCCGCGCCCCGCCCTCCCCAACGACCAGGGCTTCAGATCTCGTGGTCACCGGTCAACATTCCACCGCCGCCCGCCTCCACCCCAGCGTGCTGCAGGGCGAGTCAGCAGAGGCCTGGGCGCCGGGGCCAGCGCCGCAAGAGAACCGCGCACCGTCCCGGCAGCGCAGGCACCAGTGAGGGACCAAACCAAGGAGGAACTCGGGGCTCCGGGGTGCACGCTCCCCCTCCCGCAGGCGCTCGGGGTTCAGGCCACACGTCCAAGAACTTCCACCAGCCAAGACGGCAGGCCGGTGATGCCACACACAGCAAGGCTTGGACACGGCCCAGCCTCCAGCTGTTTGGCTTCGCTGTTGCTCGCGTACCACGTAAACCGTGCTCTGATGAGCCTCGGGCAGCCCAGGGTGGCACAGCTGGCCACGCACATGTCCAGGGCCCACAGGGGGTCTGAGCAGCGCCGAGGCCTTGGCCTGGCTCCGGGTGGGTAGCACGGGGCCCCGGCCTTCACCTGGCCGACGGAGCAGCTGGTGTCGTCCCTGGTCCTGCCCCGGGCCTGGGGCCCTGCCGGCTCAATGGGCGGCGCCCGCTTGTGCCCACGGCGGGGGGCTGGGGAGGCCCTGTCCCACAGTCAGTGCCATGCAGAGGACCCCCTCTGGGAGCACGCAACCCCACCCCTCGGCCCTTCCCGCCTCCCGGGGCTCAGGGCCCCCAGCCCCATCCCAGCTCCTGCTCCGCAGCCCCTCCTTGCTCTCTTCTAAAACCACCTTGACTGTGGGTGCCAGGGCGGTTCTCCGTGCGCTGGAGCAGGGCAAAGGAAATGGGTGTCCGAGAGCACGAACAGGTCTGGGGGCCTCCCGGGGGCGCAGGGGTTAGTCTCAGTGCCATCAAGTTATCGGCAGCCACTGAGGCCTGAGTCCGATCCCCGGCCAGGGGACCCACAGGGCGCAGCAGACCTCGCCTGTCTCCCCGCAGCTCCCCTTAGCAGTGGAATTCAGTCAGTCCGCCTGCTCTGCTCCCTGCTCTGTCTCTGGTGGATCCTCTCACCCCCTGCGCTTCTGGCCTGCACCCCAGCTCTCGTGCGCATAAATAAATAGATCTTTTTTTAAAAAAAGAACGGGTCCAGAAATGGGCCCACGTGCCTGACCACTCTGGGGCTGGCCGAGCGCCTTCTGAGTGGCTCCGTCTGCCCGCTGGGCCGCACCGTCCCCAGGCGGCGGCGGCAGGCGGGGCACACGATGGCGCAGCTCCGCTGGGCTGGCCCCCTTCTCAGCAAGTGCGTGCTGTGAGCCGGGCCTCACCTGTGCGGCCCACCTGGCTCCTGCCTGTGCCAAGGGTCTAAACTGTCCTCGAGCTGAGAAACTACCCGCCACCAGCCAGACGCTCGCCCTGCCGGGGGGCAGCCCTAAAAATGACCCCCAGGTGGTGAAGGAGCCGCCCAAACGCAGAGACCCACGCAGAGACGGGTGTTGTGCCGCCCGCAGAGCCCCCACTCGCGGAGGCGGCTGGGGCAGCCACGTGCCCCCACACCGGGACCCGCATCACTAGAGGGTGCTGAGAGTCTGGACGACGCCTGGAGGCTTGTACCAAGAAGCTGTGACTAAGGAACGACCCGTAAACGCCCAGGCCTCTCTAAGAGGTGGTAAAGACTGAAAATGAGACTCTGCCAGGTTAAGTTGTCTCTTGGCTGAGAAAATTTTTTCCCACTCTGTCTTCCGGGTCCTACAACGTGCACGAACATTTTCTGAACGGAAAAAGTCGGCTCAGGGATCCCGAGGCTGCGTTCAGACCAGTGTCCTGCGGGGCTGTCCCGCTGGGGATGCGACGGCCGGCTCGGTGAGGCCAGCAGGCTCAGGAGGGGACGGGCTTGTCCAGGGCACGGGGCAGGGCAGAGCAGGCAGGGCCGCCCCGGCCAGGAGGGGCTGGGTCACTGCAGCCGCGACCCTGGGTCTCTTTCAGGGGTGAGGCGCACAGCCCCAGGCTGCTCCCGAAGGATGCGGAGTCCCTGCCTGGGGAGAGAACCCGGCCGGCCTCAGTCCCAGGGACACAGACCAGAACCCACAGGCCCAGGTCGCGCCAGGGGCACAGGTGCCACTCCCGAAACTCACACAGCCTCGCCCCACAGGGGCCAGACCTGCGCAGCTCCCACAGGGGTGCCGGGCCACGGCCCCCATGCCTGCCAGGCAGCCTGACTTGAGGTGAGACCGGAGCGTGTTTCCCTGTGCAGGCATCAGCTGTTTCCTGTGCAACAGCAGGCGCGGGAGGGGCTGGGGCGACCTGTCACCCCATGGTCTGTGGTGTCCACTCTGCACATGAGGACACAGGCCCGAGGCGGGGGGTGCTTAGCCTCAGCCCCAAACTCCCCTCCTGGCCTTGTCTGCCCTAAGACCCCACCCGCCACCGACACCCAGCCCCGCAGCCCGGAGGAGAGACGGGGGCCAGCCCCGGGCAGGTCGAAACCACAGGAACGAGTGCCCCTGCTGCAGGGCAGCCCTCACTCGTTCTGGCTCATTCTGCGAGCTCTGCGGGGCGGCTAGCTGCTCTGATCAGCATCTGCCGAAACTCCCACGAGCCCCAGTTCTGCTCCCCCCGGCACCGTGACCCTGGTGGGCCACTCTGCTCTGAAGTTGGTTTCTCATCTGCAAAATGGGGCAGTGACAGAAGCCACACACAGGTGGGACTCAAGGCCCCGCCGCAGGCCATGGCCTCTGGGCAGGCAGATGCCAGCACAGGCCCAACCATCAGACACCTGCCAGGCTCCCGAAGGCCAACCCTCACCAGGCATTCAGAGCCCACGGCACGTGCGCTTGCACACACACCCCCCGTCCCTCGCCTCCGTGCCCCACAGCCCTTCCTCACTCCACCTGAGGGGAGGCCAGCTGTGCACACCGGGGCGGGGGGTGGGTGGGGGCTGCCCTCTGTGCAGAGCTGGGCGGTCAGAGCTTGAGCTCAGAGATCCCCCACGTCCCAGCTGTGGCACTGGGCACGTGACTTCCCCTCCAAACCCGTGTTTCCTCATCAGGATGGAGAAGGCACGATAGCGCCAGGAGGACTGCTCGGAGGAGGAAAGGAAATGGTGGGCACCGGTTGCCCGTGCACTCCAGACAGGCTGAATTCCCGCGGCCCCGAAACGGGGGATGCCCACAGCCTGAGCGCTCAGCCCGCACTGGGCCCAGGGTGGGGGAGCAAGACAGGCCCAGGCTCAGAGCGCGTCGCCTCGCTGCCACCGGATCCCAGGTCTTGGTCGGGCTGTGTCCACACGCCAGCCTGGGCTGAGCCCCGGGAGGACGTGCCGGGCTACGGCCACCTCCACCCAGACGCCGGTGTCACACAGCGGCTGCGCAGCGGTCGGTACCCGCGTCCCGGCAGTTCCCACAGCCCCGGCGCCACAGGTCGCTCAGAGGGGCTGCACCCAGCGCGGGGCGTCTGCTGCAGGGGCCCAAAGGTGTCTCCACAGTGCCTCTCACCCCAAGGGGCAGCAGGGTCCCTGCATGGGGGGGGCCCCATCTCACAGGCAACCCGCGACTCGGGAATGACCACAGCTTCGCCGGGCTCAAGGGCCTTGCTCGGCAGCTCCCTTCCTCCTTCCAGCCCCCCAGCGGCGGCCTGAGCTTCCCTGAGCGACAAGCGGCCGGAGACGCCGCTCACCCCCAAAGCTGCAGCGTCTCCAGTGGGCAGCAGAGCCCAGCGCGGGGCAGCCGGTCTGGGGCCTGCTCTGCTGGGGGCCTTCCTCTCGGAACCCGGAGACTGCACCGCGCACCCCAGCGAGAGGCCGACTCCCACCCCGCCACACCAGGAACTGCTAAGTGTCTACAGGACGCCAGGAAACGCAGACTGGCCGCGTCCAGGGGCTCACTGGCCCCTGGGGAGGTGGCCACACGAGCACCAGCGGACGGGCTCCCTGACAGAGTGCGGCTGGGCAGGTGGCCTCGGAGCTGGGGCCTGCAGGCACCCCCGGGAGATTGCAGGGGTGAGGAGGGGTGGCTTTCCGGGCATGAAAGTGCTGACAGCAACCACCACAGGGCCGAGCCGGGCGGGCGCACGAGGAAGGACCAGGACCAGGAGACTCCGTGTGAGGGAGGACGAGGCCAGGAGGGGGCAGCATGGTGAGGCCGCCAGGCCCACGCTCAGCCTGCTGCGGGCCTGGGGGGACATGTGGGGGCTGGGGGGAGGACGGGCGGTTCTGGGGTCAACCCAGTTGTGACACTGTCCCTGGACAAGCCTCTGGCCTCTCTAGCCTCCAGCTCCCGGCAGGTGACGGGTCCTGGCAGGTGACACCAAACTGACAGGTCGCGAGTAGAGGGGGGCTCGCAGCTGGGGCTCAGCAGAGGCAGGTGCCACCACAAGTCCCGTCACAGGGGACGCTCTGCGGCTCCTGCCCCCGGCTCCCTGCCCCGGGGCGGGGCTGGGAGGTCGGCGGGCAGGGGAGCCTGGGGGGGGGGGCGCCTGAAGCTGCTGAGCAAACGGGGCTGAGCAGATGGTCCTCGACCCCCCAGGTCAGCCATTCTGCGCCAGGCGCCAGGCGGGCGTGCGCTGGAGGCGGCCGGGCGCACAGTAGGTGCGCAGTGAACGTTTGCTAAGGAATTTTAGGCGCAGCCTCGCGTTTCCGCCCCAGCACCTTTCCAAACAAGCAGCCGGGACACCTCCGTCCACGCCCGCGCGGCTGCACCCGGGCACCTTCCGTCCAGCAGGCTGCCCGCCTGCTCCCCCAGGCCGCGGCCCCGCTGGGCGCTCCCGCACAAAGGAGGGCGCGTGGGTCCCCGCCCGGGCCCTGGGCTGGCGGTGCGGGCGCCGGGGCGGGGCGGGCACGTCCCTCCGGGGGGCTGTTTCCCGGGCAGGCGACGGGCCTGGCCGACTCGGGGCCGCCCCCCCAGGGAGCCCCAGCCCGGCCGGGGACGCGCGGGGTGGGGGTGCGGCCGTGCGGTCCCCCCCGCAGGAGGAGGGGGGTCCTCCCAGGAGGACGCGAGAGCCGGCACCGCGGGGGGGCTCCAGGGTCTGGGCACAGCTCGCCTCGGGGGCCTCGCCCGCAGCGCCCCGCACCCGCGCCCCAGGCTCCTCGGCAAGGCCGCGCACCCCACCCTCGCCGGGGCCGCGGGTCTCGCGGGGCGCCGGGCAGCGCCCAACAGGTCCCCGCGAGGGCGGCCGGTGCCCCGCGGGAGCTGGGCGCCCCACACGCCGCGGCGCTCCCTGGGCGCGGGGCCGGGAGGGCGCCGGGGGGCCCGGGGGGCGCTGGGGCGCGGGGCCGGGAGCCGGGGGGCGCCGGGGGGGCGCGGGGCCGGGGGCCGGGGGGGCCGGGGGCCCGGGCGCACTCACCGAGGCCGCAGACCTCGCGGCGCAGGCTGAGGCGGCCGCGCTCCTCCGCGATGGCGCGCAGCATGCGGTGCAGCGAGCGCTCCTCGGCCTCCGCGCCGCCCGCGGGCTCCGGGGACGCGGCGGGGGCGGGCGGCCCGGCCCGGAGCCCCGCGGGCGCGGGCGGCGAGGCACAGGCCCGGCCCGGCGGCCGCGCGGAGGCCATGCCGGGCCCCGGCTCATCGCCCGCGCCGCGCCCGCGGGCGCCCCCGGCGCGCCCCGCCGCCCGCGCCCCGGCGCCGCCCGCCGCGAGCACCAGCGAAGCCACAATCCGCCTTTGTGCGTCGCCCGCCAGCCCCGCCGCCGCCCGCCGCGTCCCCGGCCAGCGCGACCGCGCGCCCCGCCGCCCCGCGCACGCGCACGCCGGCCCCGCCCCGCGCCGGCCCCGCCCCGCGCCGGCCCCGCCCCGCCTCCAGGCCCGCCCCGTCTCCAGGCCCCGCCCCGGACGCCAACCGCTACAGGCCCGCCCCTCTCCTGGCCCCGCCCCTGCCCCAGGCCCCGCCCCGTCCGGTATCCAGGCCCCGCCTCTCTCCAGGCCCCGCCCCTGCCCCAGGCCCCGCCCACCGTGGAGACGGAGCCCGTCCCCCGCGGCCCCGCCGCCTCCAGGCTCCTCCCGGGCGCCCGCCGGCGCACGGCTCGCGAGACCCCAGCACCCCACCCCGGCAGCATCGGGCGCCGCCCAGGCCGCGCGCCCTCCGCCCGGACTCGGCGCCCGCGGCCCCCCGCCCCGCCCCCGCCCTCGGCCGGTCCCGGACTCGACCCCGCGCCCCTCGCCGCCTTCCCCAGCTCCGCTCCGGCCGGGGGTGCCTCCGGGCCCTCCCCTCGTCCCCCGGCGCGACGCCCCGCACCCCACCCCCGCCGGCGCCCGGGGACCGGCCCCCGCGCTCCCCGCGGCCTCCTGCGCCCCCAGACGGGCTCACCTCCCCGGGAAGCGGGTCCCCGGCCGGGCCCTCCCGGCCCCCCTACTTCTCCAGGGCCCCCTCGGGGCGGTGAGAAGGGCCCGAGGCCAGCTCCCCCGCCCGGCTCCCCCCGCCCGGCGTCGCCCCGGGTGTGAGGGGAGGGGCGGGCTCTGCGGCGGCACAGGCCGTGGCCCCCAAGACGGGGCGCTGGAGGGGCGGCTGGAGGGGCGGCTGGACGGCCCCCGGCGCTGAGCTGGGGCGAGCGGGTCGGAGGTGAAGAAACGGTGAATAGACGAGCGGCCAAAGGCACAGGACGGCTTCATGTTAGACACACACACAACACACACACACACGCACACACACGTCCTTCACAAACACACACACGCGCCTCCACAGCTTCTGTGCCACGGAACCAGCCGTGAACCACCTCGGCCCATTTCCTTGACACCTGACCCAGCGCCGGCACCGCCAACGTGGATGAATGACCGGATGAACCCCCGGGCCTGCCCTGGGCTCTGCTCTCCCCTCGCGTGACACCGCGGGCGCTGCCCACGCGGCCCACTCCACACCCCCACGCGGGGCCTCCTAAGGGCGCCGGGGCCGGGTGCGCTCTGGCCTCGGGGCTGGGGCGGGGCTGGAGCGCCGGGACACGTCCTGTTTCTCGGTCGGCTGCCCAGACATGGTCAGTCCATACAGATCAGTCTAATGAGGCTGTAACTTCGTGGCTTGTGCACTTTACTGTATATAAATATTCAGAGCGTGTAACAAAAATAAAAGGCCTTGGGCCTCCCGGTGGCGCAGCGGTTGAGCGCTGGGTTGCGAAGCTGCGCGCGGCCTCTGCGGCGCCGGTACGATCCCCGGCTGCTCCCCGGCCACCAGAGGAGGGTCCCACATGGCGCGCAGACAGCTCCTGCCGCCCGCTGCTCCCCTCAGCAGTGTCCTTCGGTCCTTCTGCCTGCTCTGCTCCCGCTCTGGCTCTGGTGAATTCTCTCACCCTCCCGCGCTTCTGACTGTACCCAGTGCCTGTATAAACAAAACAAACAAACAAAAACCAGCAAACAAATAAATAAATAAAGCATGCCTCTATAAAAAAAAAAAATAAAAATAAAAAAAAATAAAAAGGCCTTGAACAGTTCTCATTTGCTTATATTTTCCATGACAGTGAAAATGTTCTTTCTGCAGAGAAGGGAAATGCACTGTTGCGGAGATCGCTGAGAATAAAAAGACTGTGTGGGCAGAACACTGGCCCTCACGTCCTGTCCTGGGCGCTTTACCTCATGCGGCAAAGTGGGCCGTGCAGACGGGGTGAAGGACACAGGCCTCGCGATGGAGAGACGATTCCGCATTTCCACGTGGATTCAACGACGGTCTTTAAAACTGTAGAAACAGTGCGATGCTAGAGGGTCAGGTAAATGCAGCACTGTTGGTCTTAAAGATTGAGGTTGTGATCACAGTCAAGGAATGCAGGAAGCTTCCAGAAGCTGGAAAACACAAGGAGCTAGAGCTTCCAGAAGGAAAAGGGCCCTGTCTGCAAGGGGGGGTGGGGAGCACGGGGCCAGGGGCCAGGGAGCTAGTTGTACAGGCTTACGGGAAGAGGGTGGCCAAGGTTACCAGCCAAAGAAAAGGTGATTTCCAGGCCTCCCCTGGTGGCGCAGCGGTTGAGCGCTGGGCTGCAAAGCTGCCCTCAGCCTCTGCAGGGCCTGTTCGATCCCCGGCCACCAGCGAGAGTCCCGCATGGCGCGCAGACCTCTCCTGCCGCCCGCTGCTCCCCTCAGCAGTGTCCTTCGGTCCTTCTGCCTGCTCTGCTCCCCGCTCTGGCTCTGGTGAATCCTCTCACCCTCCCGTGCTTCTGACTGTGCCCAGTGCTTGTATAAATGAATAAATTAATTAAAAGAAAAGGTGATTTCCCCTAGAGTCTCCTTCCTTAGGGCAGGCTGGGGTCTCGCCTCACAGGCTGGCAGGAGACTCCAGATGGGCTGGTGCAGGCGGGCACCCTGGGAGAGGCTGAGACTGCCGCAAAAGTCACATCTGGGTAGGGGCCCAGCAGAAGGATCCCCGTTTGGGCCTGCTGTTTCTGTTTCCAACAGACAGAGTCCAGGAATTCTCCACCCGTGCACTTCTCTCCGTGAGGTTTGTTTTGCAGACATACTCAGCCTGCAGTCAAGCAAAGCCCAGCAAAGGGAAGCAGCAGCCACAACCCCGGGCCTTCCAGGGTCAGCTGCCTCCTGTCCCGCCTCCTGCCGTGCCCTTCAGCGCCTCCCCTGCGCGTCCTGTGACCTAGCGTTGCTGGCTCAACACATCTTTGTTTCTATGTGTTTGAGGCTGGTCTGGTTCCAGAGTGGGTCGAGGTGAAGAACCAGTGCTCCCTGAGACTCTTTTTAAGTGGCTGAAGCGCCCCTGGCACCAGCTCTCCCTCCCCCAGGCCTGGGCTTACTGGCACAATGGGGTGCAGGCTGGGCGCTGGCTGAGACCTTCCGCCTTAGGGTTCTGGACCCCAGGTGCCCTTGGTCACCAAGAGGAGACGCGTGTTCTCCTTGGTCACCAAGAGGAGACGCGGGTTCCGTGGCCGCCACGTGCCAGCCAGCCAAGTTCCCAGGGCGGTGCAGGTCTCTGCCCTCACCCTGGAGACCTGCCATCGCGTGAGGGTGCGGTCTGCTGCTTCCTCTTCTGACTTCTCCCTCCTGACTCTCGGTTCTGCTTTGCTCAGAATCCTGCTTCTCCGCCTTCGTTTCATCGGGAAGATCAGACCCAGCCTCCCCAGATCTAGGGGCCTCCAACTTGGAATTTTTCTCACCTGCTTCGGAGCAGGGGATCACCCCAGAAGGCTGCCCCTCCCCCCAGCCCCTCCCGGGCCCAGCCACATGGCGCACAGAAGGCCTCTCAGCCTCTCCCTCGTCAGAAGGTCCACCTGTGGGCCTCCACTTTTTTTTTTTTTTTTTTTTTTAACACATCCCTGCTAAGATTCTTTGGAGGAGAAACCTGAAAATTATTATTAGGTGCCGACTGGACGAGAATGAAAAATCAGAGGAGATTTTGAAAGAGGAACTGCGGCGAGGCCTGGGGCCGGGGAGAGCGCGCTGACGCCGACACTCTCGGGGGAGCTTCCTGTGTGCGCACGTCCAGCCTGGATCCGGGAGGGCAGCTAGTGCCTTCCTGTGTTAAGAGAAGGGGAGCAGAAAAGTCACTCCACAACGTGTTACTTTGTCACGCAGATTTCTTGAGCCAAAGGCAACAGACACGACACACCCAGGAAGACCTTCAGCCTCTCCAGTAAGCACCCAAGAGCCCTCAGGGCCTGGCCCAGGAAGAAGTGCTGCAGAGGGCGGTGCTGCCTGGTGGGCAGACATGCGACTGCTAGTCACTGCTGTTCCAGCCCTGGGAATTCCCCGCCGCCCCTTTGAAGCCCCCCAGTCCCGATGCCATGGCTCAAGCCAGGTGGCAGCTTGCCTGGAGAATCCTACCTCTGGGGCTGCTATATGGTGGACATTTAATTCCTTTTTCTCCTGTTAATCTGTCTTCTTTCAATTTATTGGCCAAAAACCATAGAAGGGAAGAAGGGAAATCCTTCCACCTGGCCACAGGTGAGACGGTGGACTCCAGAGAGGCCGAGTCCCAGGCATCTCCCAGCAGGTCGCATCTGGAGCCAGATTCAAGCCTCCTCTAGCCGGGAGGAAGAGGCGCGAATACACCCTGTCTGGTTCCTGGAGCAGGGAGGCCCGCAGAGAAGGACAGGGGAGGGCAGCTTGGGAAGGCCCGCACTGTGGGCCGCAGGGCAGTGGGTCATGCTGAGAAGAACAACTCCAGGGCCCAGGACGGCAGGGTGAGGGGGCCAGCCTCGGCCGCCCGGAGGCGGAGACCAACACCCCAAGGCGAGTCCCTTCTGCTGCAGTGCCCTCGGCCCCCACCTGTCCGTGACCCCCCGGGAGATCAGGCTGGAGGCGCCAGGGCCGGCTGGGGTACCTGCCCTCCCCACCCACCCCATGCAGTCTCCTCCCGTCCTGAAACCATTTTCCTGGCAGGTGACAACCCAGCCTGCTTGGGGCGGCGGCTATTATGCTCACACCCGACACTCTGCACTGCCCACAATGCCGGAATCAACTGACAAAATTACAGTGAAAAACTGCTTCATGAAACAGCACCATGAGATGTGACATCGTGTCATCTTTCTTTTCCCGGAGGTGCTCACAAACTTTCCCCACCATTGAGAACTCTGTGGGCCGGGTTTTCTCACACGGCCAGACTTCTGCGAGCACGGCGAGTTGATAAGAAATGGGAAACGAGACGAGTCCGGGCGTGCTGTCCGGCGGGGGAAGCGCGGGCTTGCTGTGGGCTGGACGCTGTTGGGTGCCTTGCAGATGTCAGGGCACTGGGTCCTGCGAGAGAGAGGCGGTCCCCCCACCCCACCGCCAGCTGAGGTCCAGAGGTCAGTCGTCTCCTCCAAGGTCACCAAAGCACCCACCCTTTGATGGGGAGTGGGGTGGCTGCAGGGTCCTGTGGTGACGGGGCGCCACACTGTTCCCTTCCTCCCACCTCCAAATACACACGACACTTTCTAAAGATTTTTTTTACAAGAACTGGGGTGCAGGCCAGAGGTGGTGGGGTGAGAGGATTCCCCAGAGACAGAGTGGGGAGCAGAACAGGTGGATCCACTGAGATCCACTGCTAAAGGGGCAGCGGGAGACCGGAGAGGTCTGCTGTACCATGTGGGTAGCTCCTTGGCCGGGATTGAACTCCTGCTGCAGTGGCTGCAGGTAGCCTGATAGTGCTGAGACTCAACCCCTGCACCACCAGGGAGGCCCCCGCATGTGGCACTTTCAAAAACCCAGGTCAAATCCCTCCGGGTCTCTTTCCACCTCCTGCAAAAGAAACATCCAGCACTTCCCTCTTCTGCACAGCCCTGCGAGATTGGCCACTCGCTGCCTTGCCTCAAGGGCTCGAGGTGGGAGGGCCTGGTCAGGGCCGGCGAGGACGTCCACCTGGGGCGGTGCTGGGCAGCAGGAGGCCTGCAGCGGGCCGCAGCTGGGCCACGCCGCCTTAGAGTAGGGGAGGTGGTTGCAGCAGAACTGAAAATCCAGAAATACAAAGCAGTGCACTGCAAGCGCAGAGGAAGAATAACTGATAACTTGGGCTTGGTCCAAATGTAAAATTTTCCTCTTTGCAAAACATCCAGCAAAGGAGCAGTGTTCAAGGCCCGCTTTCCCGGCCTTTTCCTGCCCTACTCCCCTAAGGAGTCTTTGGGGTGACATTTTCCTAATAGCCCTCATGACATTTTAATGCCGCAGATACCCTGCCCGTGTGGCGGCGTCTCTGTGCTCCCCGGACAAGGAGAGGGCTCCCTGCTCCCGAGAGCCAGCTTCACCCCAAGGTGTGATGCCGCCCCTGTTGGAAATGCATGACCTTGGGCCTCCCAGGTGGCGCAGGGGGCTGGGTGCAGCCGCGGGTTGGTCCTGGCAGTAGCGATGCCCGCCAGGGAGCTACCCCCAGGGCGCGGCAGCCCTCTCCTGCTCCCCGCTGCTCCCTCAGCGGTGGGTTTCAGGCAGGCTGCCTGTTCTGCTCCCGGCTCACGCTGGTGAATCTTCTCATCCCCCCGACTCTGACCTGTACCCCACTTCTTAAAAAAAAAAGAAATGACAATGCACGGCCTGGACTAAGAAAGGCCCCGCGCCAGACCGTGAGGAGAAACACCGCGGACTTTTTCCCTGAGAGGCGCCCTGCACGGGCCTCGAGGGACGGGCCCGGGAGGAGGGGCTCAGGCGGGGGGGGGGGGGGGCCGCCCCCACCCTGTGTCCCCCCAAGGCCCGGGAGCGACCCCTCGCGGCTGGACCCTGCCTCTGCCCCGGGGGCCCGGCCGCCGCGCCCCGAGGCGCTCCCCGCCCCCTCCCCCCCGCAGGCTCCCCGCCCCCCTCCTGTTGCAGGGCAGCCCCGATATAAAACGCGTGGCCCGGCTGGGTCCTCACCCGCGCCCAAGAGGACACCCCAGAGGTTCGCGCGGCAGGGCCGGGGGCGCGCCTGGGCGCTGAGGGGGAGACGCGGCCTCACCGCCCGCCCCCCGCGGGAGCCCGGGGCCTCTGAGGCTGGCCGCGCCCCGCGAGCCTACAGGGGAGCCTAAAGGGGACCCCACGGCCCGCGTGTCCGGGTTTACCCCCAACCCGGCCGCGGACCCCGCCCGCCCTCCGCCCCGGCACCCTCCCTCTGCCGGTGGCGGGCTTCGGGGTTCGGGGCTCGGCTCCGTGTCCGCGGGCTCTGGTGGGGCGGGGCGCGCAGGAGGCGCCAGGCGGCCGCTCCCCAGCTGCTCCCCTCCCGCCTCCCGCCGCCGTTTCCATGGTGATGAGGCTCGTGTCTGGATGTCGGGGCGCGGTCTGGGATGGAGTTGTTCTCCCGGCTCCAGAGTGAAGGCCCCCCCCCCCCCCCCCCGCTCTCCCGGCCGGCTGGCGCCCCGCTCGCGTCCCTCCCCGCCGGCCTGGCTTGGGGCGCGCGCCGGGCCCCGCGCGGGGCTCGAGACTCCCGCGCCCCGCGGGAGAGAGGGGGCGTCCCCGCTCCCGACCCCAGCCCGCGCGGGGCCCGCCCCCCAGGGGCTCCGGCGGCCGCCGGGGTAAAGGCGGCCGCGGCAGAGACGAGCCCCCCCAGAACCCCCCGACGCCCCACCCCCGCGGGCCGGTCGCTCTCCTGGTTTCCGCGGACCTCGGGCGAGCCCGGGGGCGCCGCCAGGGGGCGCCCGACACCAGCGCGGGCCCCAGTCAGGGCCCGGCTCCGGGGCCTCCCGCGCACCCCTCCGGCCCCGCTGCCGCCCCCGTCGCCCCTCATCCTCCTCAGCCCAGCTGCGGTGCCGCCGCCTCCGGGGAGCCCCCACCCCGTTACAGGGGGATGCACAGCGGCCGTAGGGCCCCCCCGTGGTTCCTGGGGTGGATCTTTGGGGGGCCAGGGCGAGCCACCGTCAATCAGAGTCCCGGCGCCCAGTGACTGGCCAGTGGGGGTCCCACCCCGTCCCCTCCACTGCTTCCCTCCCCCAAGGCCCCCGAAACACCCCCACTGTAGCAGCGTGCACAGGGGCCTGGCTCGAGTCCCGGCAGGAGAATTAGGGGAAATCCCCACCGCTGGTAACCCCATTTTCTGCCCTGCAAAGTGGGGGTGATGCCGACCTCCTCTGAGCTACTGCTGTCCCCTGGGGGCCTGCTCCGTTCAGGGTTCAGGCTGAGGGACGCGGGAGCGACCCGTCTATCCGCAGCCCACACGCCCGGGGCTGGGCAGGAAGGCCCCGCTGAGCCAGTCTGCAGCCGCCCCAGACAGAGATTAATGTCTAACCCGGCTTCATTCCAGAGATGGACAAACCGGTTTGCCCTGAGACGCCTCACCTCCCTCGAGGCAGGGGTCACTGCCGCCCACTCCCGCCTCACCCTCTTCTGCCCTGTGGCCTGGACCCTGAGGCTCCAGCAGTTTCCCCGGGACCTGGCGGTCTGAGTACCTCTGCCCCCTGTGCCCAGCGCGGGGCCGGGCAGCTGGGGGATAGTTGTTAAGACAGGCCCCCGCCACGCCTCCTGCCCCCGTCAGGCGCCCCCGTCAGGTGCAGAAGCTGCCACCGGCCTCCCCAACTCTCCCAAGCCCAGATGGGTGGTTAGAGAACAGGCCTGGCCCAGGGCGGGTGTGCTTGGGAGCAGGGAGCATGCTGAGCTCTCCCCACTGGGTGCCAGGAAGACTTCCTGGAGGAGCAGGGATCGGACTGGGCTGGGAGGAAGGGGCTGGTCCCAGGCAGCAGGCCCGGATGTGCAAGAGGGGCTTTAGGGAAGCCTTGGGGGGCTGGTGCTAGGAGCGCGGGGATGCAGAGAGGGCAGCAGAAGTCAACTGGCCGCGCCGGGTCAGGGTCTGAGGGTGAGAAATGCGGGCTTTATTCTGGGGACAGTCAGGGCCCTCAGAGGGCGCGACTGAGGGTCTGCCCTTGGGAAGTGTCTGTCTGGCTCCTGGGTGGAGACACTCTGGAGGGGAGTCCCCAGCACCCGGGGAAGACCGCAGGGGGCAGCGCATGCGGGCTGGTCCGGTGATGAGTCCTGCGCCCAGGCTCGTCGTCTGCTCCCCAGTCTGCTCCCCAGTCTGCCGTGGGCAGCAAAGCGGAGGGAGTGCGGGCGTGACGCACAGCGAAGCAAGTCAGAACCCCGAGCTTCACACGCCCCGACTCCAGGAGCAGCATCGATTAGCAAGTGGGTCCTGAGGTTCAAGGGGGGAGGAGCGGGGGCCAGGGGGGCAGCAGGTGGCATGCGGGCAGGCACAAAAATAAATATGAAGGGCCTCCCTGGTGGCGCAAGGGGTTAAGCACCGCACTACGAAGCAAACCGCAGCCTCTGCAGCACGACTTCGATCCCCGGCCGGCCAGGGAGCTACCCACATGGCGCAGCAGACCTCTCCTGTCTCCCCGCTGCTCCCCTCAGCAGTGTGTTTCAGTGGATCTGCCTGTTCTGCTTCCCAATCTGTCTCTGGGGAATCCTCTCACTCCCCATGTCTCTGGCCTGTACCCCAGCTCTTGTATGCATACATACATCTTTCATAAATAAATAAATATGAAGGCATCCACAGGTGGAAAATAAAAGAATGGAAAGAGATAAGTCATATGAGCAGCAACCATAAAAATGCTGGGGTGGCCACAAAAAACAAAGCAGACTTTAGGTCAAGGCCTCTTCAAGGCCAGAGCGGCGGCTATCTGCGAGGACGCGCTAGTCCTGTGCGGGCACTGTCCGAGAGCTTCGAGACACACAGAGCAAGCTGGACCCAAGGGAGACGTGGGCAAACACAGCTGGAGATAAAAGAAATCAATAAGTAAATCAATGAATCAAATCTGTACCCCCCCACTCTGCTGGGGGCACCTGTCACCCCGATCCGCAGAGGCTGGCACAGAGCTGGGTGTGGGGAGACATAGCTCTGCCTGCACAGGACTTCCAGGCTGGCCGGGACCACTTCGGGCCTCAGTTTCTCTCCCTGGTAACGGGGGGACTGCTGGCGTCCCCGCTGGGTGTGGCGCGTGAAGGCTCCCTGGGTGTGCGGTGCTCAGTCCCGGCGACAAGTCTGGGGACAGGACTGTGTCTGGAGGTGAGGTCTTCAAAGGGGCGACTAGGACCAGCGAGGTGGTTGCTCAGGTCCTCTAAGAGAGATGAGAGTCCAGCAGGAAGGCTCAGCCGGACCCAGTCCTGCTGACGCCTAGACCTTGCCTTCTAGGGTCCGGCCTGCAGCCCGGCCAGAGTCCTTGTTCCTGCGGCCTTAGCCGGCTAGCCCCGGGGGCTGGGTGGCAGAGCAGCAAGGAGAAAAGGGGCCTGGGGACTTGAGGGCACACAATAGGCACCTGGGGAGGAAGGCTGGCCTCTAGCTGAGCGGGGGCTCAAGTGGGGGCCTTGATGGCCGGGAGAAGGCAGATAGAGGTGAGGCTGTGAGGAAGACGTCTCCTACCCGCCCCCACCCCAGTCACAGAGGGCTCACCCCACCTGCCCACCTCAGGCCCTACCTAGTGACAGGGCACTTGGAGGGTCCCCCATGCCCTGGAGAGGGGCAGGGGCTGCTCGAGAGAGAAGCAGAGCCAGGCCCTTTGAGACACCTGGGCACTGGCACAGTGGCGGGCACAGAGGCGGGGCTGCCTAGCCCGCGTGTCCTGGGTGAGCTGGGTCGGCAGGTGAGCTCCCGAGGGTGGGATGTGGCTGGCCGAGCTTGTGTTTTGCTTTGTTTGGTTGTTTGAAAGTGACGGAACCCCAAAGCCTTGAAAAGCTTGGCTTCCAGAACATTCTGCCACAGAGGACACTCACAGCCAGCATCACGGAGGTGAGGAGTGCCCCCTCTTCTTGACGGAAGCGGGCGGGGCCCAGCCTGGACTGGCCGGCCTTGGAGAAGCACCTCAGGGGCAAAACTTCCCAGCCCATAAATTCCCGGGTTCCAGATTCAAAGGAGGCCTGTGAAGGGCTGGGGCTCAAATAACCTCTCACCCCCAGAACTTCCTGCCCTGTGGCCTCTGCACAGGCTCCTGGTCTGGGCCGGGGCCCGGAAAGACCGGCTGAGGCCGGATCTGTATAACCGGATCTGAGGTCTGCGAGGCTCAGCGCTGGGCCTGCGCCCGGTTGAAAGGGAAATCAAAACGTGTGTGTGTGTGTGTGTGTGTGTGTGTGTGTCTGCTTTTCGCAAAAGAAAAAAGAAAACACTGTAGTCGGCTGCCCACTGGGGGCGCTGGGGACCCGGCACGGGGCACACAGGGTCAGGGCCTCCTTGGTGGTCTGGCGGCCGGGCCCCCCTGCGCCCCTAGAGCCCATCTGCCCGTGACTCACTTGGCCGGCGCTTCACCCTCCGGAATACAAACAAAATCAGCCTCTTTGAAGTGCAGACTTGTTTATAAATCGGAGACTTTTTTCCCAGGATGTTGTTGCTAGATTATTATTTTAATGCCCCCCCAACATTCTCTCCACATGTGGGCTAGGCCAGGCCAGAGACGCGGCTTGTTTTCCACAGGCGGCTGCAGCTGTGGAGAGGACCGCAGCCCCTGGACCTTGACCCTCCGCGGGGCTCCAGACCGAGCCCTCAGGCCGCTGGTCAAGTCCGGGTCCTGAACCACCGGGCCAGAAAGACAGTCCGTGAAAGCCCCGGGGGGACCCCCGCCCCTGCTCGAGTCCCTCCTCTGGGGCATTCTGGGTTCCTGGGGGACAGGATCTGCTCACCCCCATGAGAGGCCCGCCAGCCCACCCCCCATTAGACAGGGGAAACTGAGGCCCAGAGGGAGGAACAGAGCCTTTGCCATTTACATTTTCACTTTGAAAAGTTCCAGCTCCGTAGAAACATCCCAGACGCGCGGCGAGCGCCCGTGTCCCCCAAGGGCCAGCGTCAGGCCGCTTTTGCTGTGTCTCTTGCCTTCTCTTTCTCCCCGTGGGGTGTGGCGTGCGTGGTATGTGTGCGACATGGTGTGTGTGACTTGGTGTGTGTGACATGGTGTGTGTGACTTGGTGTGTGTCTGACTTGGTGTGTGTGACATGGCACGTGTGTGACGTGGCATGCGTGACATGGTGCATGTGACATGGCGTGTGTGACATGATGTGTGTGTCAGTTTGCAGAAGCTCCTTGACCTGGCTGTGGCCATTTCTTTCGACCGGGTGACTCTGGAGGGGACCACACAAGTGACCGCGTCCTCCTGGGGCGCCTCACAAAGCGTCCGCCTGACCGCGGTTCCCCAGTGGCCGGGTGCGTGAGTCCCTCACTGTCCCGTGTGGAATCTCCCGCCCGCTCCGGGAGCCCGTCCCCCGCCCAGGCCAGCGCCTCTGGGCAGCAGGGCCGTGGGCTCCTAGCACTGGCCTCATGTCGAGGCCCCTCTGGCTTCCCTGCCCGCCCGGCGCGGCCACCGTGGTGAGCTCCTCACAGCTGGTGCCCACTCCAGGCCCTTCCTGGACCCGGCTGTCTCCTCGTGACAATACCGGCCTTAACCCCAAACACCAGCGTGCTTCTCCCTCCTCGTCCAGATCCTTCGCTGTGTGTGGGGACCCGGGCGCCTCACCAGCCCCGGGAACCCCACCCTTGCTCCCGCAGGTGCGGCCTCTCCCTGGCGCCTGGTGAGGAGGGCCCAGAGCACTCTGCCCCTCACTGCCCGCGGCAGGCACCAAGTCTCTGCTCCTGGTTGTGACATCAGGCCAGAGTCCCCCCGAGTTCCCGGGGTGGAAGGAACAGCAGCCCCCAGCCGGGCCCCAGGAAGGAGCCTTAAAACCCTGTTCCGGCTCCTTGAAAATGGCGCGGGGCTGGGCACGGACGCGTGTGTGCACAAAGCTCCGCGGTTCTGGGGCAGCAGCCTCGGGAGACCCGGGCACCTGGGCCCTGCCCTCGTGCTCCCAGCCGTTCCCGGCCCTGGCAGCTGGTCGGGAGCCCACGGGTGCTCCTAGGAGGGGCGGCGGGTCTGCAGTGTGGACACTGCGCGCGGGGGCTCGCCCGCCGCCCCAGGCCTCACCGAGGTGAGGGAGGCCGTGGAATCACCACCGGCCTTGCCACACAGCAGGTGCTCTGGTGAGGGCTCAGTGAGGTCTGGGGGGGGGGGGCGTTGCCTGCCAGGCAGCGCCCGGGACTGGGGTGAGGCGGGGTGGTGGCAAAAATCCAGCCCCGAGGCCACGGATTGGCTGGCGGGCCGGGGGCGGGGCGCACCCGGGCCCGGGGTGGCAGGTAGAGGGCGGCGGGGACACCCCACTCGCGCTCCTGCTGCCGCGGGCGATGCCTCTGCTCTGGGCTCTCCTGGCCCTGGGCTGCCTGCGGCTCTGCTCGGGTAAGGGGGGGCAAGAAGAGCCAGCTCTGTCCTGGGGCGCTTCCTGCCGCCCCCTCCAGGGAGGCCCCAGGCGCAGGATGGAAAGTGGCGCTGGGAGTGGGGATTTCTTTTACTCGCCCCAGGAGCTCACACCTCGCGCCAGGCCCTGGGCGGTGCCGAACACCCAGACAGTGACAGCAGCGGGGGCGCCCATGGCGCGGGGGCGCGCAGCCCTGAGATGGGGGACACGGGAGAGGGTGGGGGTGGGGGTGGAGGGGGGGCGGCAGACGTGGCCTTGGCCTGGCCTGGCCGTGACGCCTGGACTCCGGGAGCAGGAGGGCCAGTCCGGGCAGAGGAGCAGTTTGGGCATTTCAGGGTGTGTGTGGCTGAGGGGTGCCCAAGGTGAGGCTGGAGAGACAAGCAAGGGGGTGCAGCTCCTGCAGTGAGCTGGAGGGCAGTGGGGAGGGGCTTAGCGGGGTCCAGGGTCAGGGATGGGCTGGAGAACAGTGGGGGGATCCAGGGTGCAAGTGGAAGTGGAGAGGATGCGGCTCCCAGACTGGGCTGAGGGGGAGGCTTAGGAGGCGCGATGGGGTTCTTGGTGAACGAACGTCTGAGGAGACAGAGAAGGTAGGTTCCCCTGGATTTTGGGGTTTTTGGTCAGCATGATGGGGGACGGGGTGCTGCCCTTGTCAGACAAGTTCCTGAGGTGCCTGTGGGGAGGGAAGCCCCAAGCCCGGCACACCAGGTGCCCCGAAACTGCAAGCAGGTGTGAGCGGGGCCTGGGGGGGGCAGAGGGCGCCCACGAGCGCGGTGGCTCTGATGGGCGAGCTCCCGGCCTGGCTGCCTCCTCCAGGTGTGAGCCTCCAGCCCGAGCTGGCTGGGGTGACCTTGGCCCCCAACAACCCCACGCTCACCACCGTGGCCTTGGAAAAGCCCCTGTGCGTGTTCGACAGCTCGGAGGCTCTCCACGGCGCCCACGAGGTCCACCTCTACGTCCTGGTCGCCTCGGGTAAGGGGCCTGCTTCGCTGGCTGCTCGAGGGGCCTGGGACCTGTCCTGGGGGGAGGCAGAGGGAGACGGAGGGCGGCTCCATCCCTGTTGTGAGGCTACCCCATGCCACTCCCTGCACCACTGGGGTCTGCTCTGCGCCAGCTATGGGCTGGGTGCAGCGGTCACCTGGGGCCGTGCCTGGAGCGATGGCCACGCTGAGACCCGCCGTCCTGCCGCGGCTTTGCACACCTTAGAGCCGTGTCTGCAGCCTCCTGGGTGCTGGGCTGGGCCCCGCGGGGAGCAGGGAATCCAGGGTCAGCGCCCCCGGCGCAGGGTAGGAAACCAGGCCTCTCTGGTCCTGGCGCCCAGGTCCTGGCCGAGGCCCCCAGCTGGCTCAAGGCTGCCAGGCACTGGACCTGCAGGCTCGGCCCCTCCCCAGCTGCGGGGAGCACCTGGCTTGCTAGAGGAGCCGGCTCCAGCCTTTCACCCTTCCCCTGCCGGGTCCCCGGGGGTGTCATTTTATTCTCTCTGCACACACTGGCCAGCTCTGGGGTGTTTTCCTTCCATTTTACTGACCAGGGAGGTAAAGTGAGTCATCCAGGCTCACCAGCGAGTAAGGAGGAGCCCAAGGCCCCGGCGCGGACCGCCCGTCTGCCCCCCGTGTGTGTGCCCGTGCGGCCGCGCGCGTCAGGGTCTAGCAAGGGGAGGACAGGAGTCTTGAGGAGGATGCGGGGCCCTGCAAGGTGAGGTGGCGAGAGCAGGCCCAGAGCAGGGGGGATGCTCCTTGTCAGTGTCCTCCAAGGCTCGGGGAGCCCGGAGGCTGGGCCTGTGACCCCAGGGCCCGGCACGGGGCTGGTGCAGATGCAAAGGGACGTTTGATGACTGAGGGACTGAGCAGACTCGCCTCCCCAGCCCTCTCCAGGAATGCGTCTGTGCAGGACAGCACCCAGGCCCCGCTCAGCTCTACCTTCCAGCAAACAGAGGGCGGGAGGACAGGCCCCTACAAGGCCTTGGCCTTTGACCTGACCCCCTGCAGTGACCTGCCCAGCCTGGATGCGGTCGGGGAGGTGGCCCGGGCCTCTGAGATCCTGAGCGCGTACCTCGTCAGGGTCGGGGCTGACGGGTCCTGCCTGTCTGACCCCAACTTCCAGGGCCTTTGCAACCCGCCCCTGTCGGCAGCCACGGAGTACAGGTGGGTGTGCAGGTGTGCAGGCCGCGGCAGGAGGCGGCCGCTGGGCCCCAGACCCGGCTGGGGGAGGGGAGGGACCGCATTGAGGGTGCCAGGGCGCCCGGTCCGTGCTGGGCTTCCCGCCGTGCGACCGACCGTACCAGGGCTCCGCCCAGAGGCCTCGGCTCAATGCGTGGCCATCTTGAAGTCCTCCGTTTGGCAAGGGCCGGGGTCACCTTGCGCTGGGCCGCGCAGGTCGTGCGCCGGCGTCGGCGACACCTCCAGCTGGAAGGGCAGGGGCTGTGGTCCCGTGAGGGAGGGCCCTTGGGAGTGGATTTTCCCCCATTTAATTTTTTAAGTCCCTTCTGTGATGCCAAAGACCCAGCTGGGAACAGCCAGGAAACCAGGGTGCCCCCAGCCTGGGGGGACACTGCCTGAGGCTGAGCTGGGGAGACACTGGGCAGGGATGTGGGACAGGCTCTGGGCCTCAGCCCACCCACCCCGCCCCCACTAGCTTTCGAGTTTCCTCGAACCCATCCCCGACTCCGCACCCCACCCCCATCCTCGTCCCTCCTCTGTCCCTGGGCTGGGCCCCGGGGTGGATGAAGTCACGCTCCTTCTGTCTCCTTCCAGGTTCAAGTACGTCCTTGTCAATGTGTCCACAGGTTTGGTGCAGGACCAGACCCTGTGGTCTGACCCCATCGGCACCAAGCAGCGTAAGTGGTGGGGCGGGTGCGAGGGGGTGACCCTCCAGGGAAGAGTCTCCCCAGACACAGGGCATTGGGGTGAGGAGGAAAATGCGTGTTAAAAGAATTTAACCTCAAGTCTGACCCACCCCACCCCGAACGCCCCCCACCTGCACCCCGGGCCCCTGGGTGCAGGGACGGGGCGGGGCAGGGGCAGCGTGCTGGGGTCCAGGCAGCCAGCACTTTCCAGCCGTTTCCCTGCCTTTGCCCCAAAGGAGTGTCTCCTGACCCAGCAGAGGGGGTGGCCTCGGGGCGGGGGT
Source organism: Talpa occidentalis (assembly GCF_014898055.3). Lineage (NCBI taxonomy): Eukaryota > Metazoa > Chordata > Mammalia > Eulipotyphla > Talpidae > Talpa > Talpa occidentalis. The sequence goes on along the minus strand of NW_023601653.1, from coordinate 1,599,322 downwards.
GGGGTGGCGTGGTGGGCAGCTCTCTCCACCACGGGGGTCATTTTCCTAAAGTCTGGGGCGGCCAGGCCAGGCTGCCGCCTCAGGCCCCCGCAAGTCCTCAACCCAGCGCTGAGCCTTAGGGGCCACGTGACCCCTGTGTAGCTCCCCTCCCCCCACACCTCGCCCTCTAGGTGAGATTCCCTGGTACCCCACGGGCCAGCAGGGAGCCAGGGGTTTGCCCTGCAGAGCTTCCTGGCCCCACGGTGACCTCATGAGGCCTGCAGGGGCTCGAAGGGTTGCCCCAGTTCACGTGGTTAGTGAGCAGCGTGGCCCTGGGCATGGGGGGGACTCCCTCTCACCTCACCCCCCCACCATGCGTGTGGCCCCCTGCCCTGGGGCTGACAGTCCGTGGGACCCAGGACCCTTAGGGCCTGTCTCCTTCCCTGGAAGTGGGAGGGGGAGCCCTTGCTCTGCACCCCAGCAGGACTTCCCAGGAAGTGCTGAGCCCTGGGACAGAAAGTAGGCCCAAGTCTGGGTCCCAAGTGCTCTGGAAGAGGGGGGCTGGCTCCCCCTGAGCTGTGGGGGGCCATCCGCACAAGGGGGTTCTCATGGGCTGCCTGGGACAGTGGCCTGCAGGGGACCCCTCACCAGTGCCTCACCACAGGCGCTACAAATCCTTTGCTCTCAGCTCCAAAATGGGACAAGGCCCCGGCGAGGTGGGGGGCACCTCTGTCCACCCTTGACCCCACCTTTACCGTGACTGAGCGGGGCCATGTGTCAGCTCCCAGCCTACGAGCAGGCCAGAGGCGGCTCGGGCAGAGGCCAGCACCTGCCGGGCGGAGTGGGGACAGGCTCGGGCACGCCAGGGAACTGACCTCTGCTGGGATGGAGATGGGCCTTGAGCTGGGCCCCCACCTCACCCCTGGGGCTCTCAGTTGCCTGCCGGGGCGGGGACCCTGTGTGTCCCCTGGAACTGCCGAGGGGTGCCTGGGGAGTGACTGGGCCTGCGCCCCCCCAGCCACCCCACACTCCGTGATCGACACGTGGCCGGGCCGGCGCAGCGGGGGCATGATCGTCATCACGTCCATCCTGGGCTCCCTGCCCTTCCTCCTGCTCGTGGCCTTTGCCGGCGCTGTCATCTCGAGCTTCGTGTGAGTACCCACCGGCTGGCGGCCGCGGGACCCCACGCCTTCCCCTAGGTGGGTCTCTCCGCCAGGGAGGCCTCCAAGGTCAGGTCAAGGTCAGGCCCAGCTGGGCGGGGGAGGGCACTGACACAGCTGCACGGCCACCACCAGCAGCTCATCCTTCGCACCTGTTGGCTCATCTGGAAAACGGAGACACCAGAGCGTGTCGCGGGAGGAGGCGGGAGCATGGGGTGGGCCTGGGTGCAGATGAGTGTTCGCTTTTGTGGTCACTGCGTCCATCCCCTGCAGTAAAGAGCGGGAGATGGAGGCCTGAAGGGTCACACGGCAGGGCTGGGCCTAGAGCCCTGGTCTCCTGACTCCACCAAGCTCTGCCGAGGTCTGGGGGGTGGAGGGGAGAACGGGGGATCTGGAGAGCCTACTGGGGCTGCCTGGGGGGAGGACACATGTGAAACAACCCTCCTGGCCCGGAGGATGAGCCTGTGGCCTGGGAATCCAGAAGAGGCCGGCGCAGGCCTGTCCGGAGCATGGGGGAGGGCTTCCTGGAGGAAGAAACAGCCAGAGCAGTGGGGGTGGGGGAGCAGAGAAAGGGAGCCCCAGGGGGTGTTGAAGACCGGGGGTGCCGTCCCAGAGGGGGTGGGGTGCAGAGAAGAAGCCTCCTGGAGCAGGTGAAATGCATGTGGACATCAGTCAGGGGCAGAGAGAGGGAGCTGGGGTGGGGGGCTGGGACTGTGGAAATCCCACGGCCCTTGGTGGTGCTTTAAGCAAACACACACTAGATGAGATCAGCAGCAAGACGCCTGTCCGTCTGGCCGGACCTGCAGGGGCCTGGCCCGCCCCGCTCTGGGCTGCCCCTAATCTGCCCGGACAGGGGTCCTCTTATCTGATCTCAGTCTAGATCTTTATTTCCTCCTCCTCACGCCCACACCCGCTTCGGCTGCCCCAGCTTCCCCTTCGCTCCAGACACTCCCCAGCCCTTCCTAGCGAATGCCTGGAATGCCCCTCTCTGCCCCTGACCATCCCAGTTTGCGGCAGGTTACCCGTCCCCTCCTCCAGGAAGCCCTCCGGTGGCTCCCACCTGGACTTGTCCTTCCTGCCTGGTCCCTGCTTGCCGTCTCTCCCAGCACAACCTTAGCTCTTTGCAGACATGGGACAGCGGCCTCCAAGCCCGGCCCACAGCCACATAAATTATTCACACAGTTTCCAAAACGGGACACTTTCCTTGTCCCCAGGCTCAGTGGCTGAGCGAGGGCCTAAGACCCTGTGGCAGCAGGTTCTGAGAAGCCAGGGCCCGGCCGCTGAAGCGGTCTGGGCTGGGCCGCCCTCACCCCGCTCTCTTCATCCTCTGTCAGGGACACGGGCGATCCTGGCGGGGAGATCACTCACGACTCCCGGATCACGCAGGAGGCCGGGCCCCGAGCCCTGGGGACCCCGGAGCTTTCGCTCCCACCGGCACATCGGGGGCCGGCCCTGGACCGGGCAGAGGTGTACGCCGGCAAGCTGCAGGCCTGAGCCGGCCTCCGCCCCGGGTGGACAGACGGACCTCGCCCCACCCGCCGGCCCGGGACGCGGAGGCCGGCCCAGGGGCAGAAGCTTTAATAAAGCCGGGCTGCGAGTCGTGTTCCACAAAGATGCTCAGCGAACGAGACGATGGCTGGATGGGGGGTCCATGCCGTGTCAAGGCGTTGGGCGGCGGGGCGGGGCGGGGGCTGATTTTCAGTCAAGGTGACGGCAGAGAAGGCTCGGCCCGCAGATGTCAGAGCGCCTTCCGGTACTGGCCGGGCCACCGCTGCCACCATCCTGCACCCCTCGCCCTCCCAGGCTGCCTGAGCAAAGGCTCAGCTTCAGGGCCCCCCGCGGTCCCTTCACAGCATCCCTGAGGGCCCTGCAGTGGGCGGGAGGGGCCTTCGAGACAGAGAACACCCCACGTGCTTGGGGGAGAGGGCGTGCCCAGCCCCAGCCTCTGCTAAAGTGACCCAGTGCTGTCGTGAGCACTGTTTCGGGGTGTACAAAGCCAGCCCCCCCTCCTGTCCCTGCTGGACGACACTGGCAGCGGGCACCTGCAGATGCGAGGCTGCAGGGAGGTGCCTGCAGGCCGGGGGGCCTCGAGGCCACCTAAGGTGGACTGGGCAGTTGCTGGAATTCCCGCTTCGTCCATGCCTGTGTCTCCTCCCAGAACCCGCCTCCTGGGGGCAGGGCTCCCCTCTCCTCTCGGAGACCCCCGGGGGGAGGGAGTAGTGCAGGCAGGGGGCAGGCAAGGCAGCCTGAGGTCGGAGTCAACTGTCAGACACTTCATGGGGCGCAGTGGCCTCTGCCTGTCCCCGAAGCCGTGTGCCCGTCGCCCCGAAGCAAACCCTGTACCTCTTAAGCAGTTACCCGCCATGCCCTCGGCACCCCAACAACCACGGCCTGCCTCGGGCTCTGGGGACGCCCCGCACCCCATGCCCAGGTCCCTGGCTGGCGTGGGCACTGTCTGGCCTGCCCGTCTTGCGTTGCCTGCTCCCCCATTTCCTGGGGGCCCCGGGAGCAGGCGCGGGCATGAGGGGGAGTGTGGGTGTGCGCAGGTGTTTGCGTCCGCGCCTGCTCCAGCGGTTGGGCACCCCTCCAGCAGGGTTTCCTGGCTACAGGGCCCTCCATGGTTACCCTTCCGTGGACCGCCCACCCGTCTCCCCAGCCACCTGCCCCTTTTGCACGCACGCCCCCCCCAACCGCCAGTGTATTGGAGCAGGCCCAGGCTTGTTCTACAGGTTTGGGCACCTCTTGGCCTCGGTCTGTTGGTCTCCGTGGTTGCCCCAGTTTGAAAGGCCAGACCTGCAGGTACCCGGAGGCCTCCACTGCTGGCAGCAGGCACCAGGCGGGAGCTCCTGCTTCTCACACTGTCCTTTTCAAGTTTGATTGCTAGCCCCCTACTTGACCTAGCCACATCTTGGGGAGTACAACCTCACCCCTCCATTTGTGAATGAGCCGCCCTCACCGTCCACCCAAGCCCTGGTGGGGGACTGTCTCTTGCCCCGGTGCCCAGTCTGCTTTGCGGGCCTGGCTAATCGAGGCCCCAGGGAACCCCAACTTTTGGCTCTCAAGAGACTTCAGCAGCAGCTGAGAAGCAGGGGAGATGGCCGGCCTGCCTCAGGTCCGGGGGTCAGCGAGCGAACGGACAATCGCTCCATCCACTTGCTGGGCAGGACCAGCCCCCAGGGGTGAGTTTCACCTCCCCCAAGAACATGCCTCTGCTTGGCCTCCAGAGCCTGGGGGGAGCTGCTGGCCTGGCAGATAAAGGCCCCATGGAGCAGGGCAGCCTGACTCCCTGGGCCGGGAGACACCACGGACTACCTCGTCTCTTGCGGCCTCAGTGACCTCACTTGTGAAAAGGGGTGTGGGTGAGATGAGGCAGACATGGAGCAGCTGTGCTCCTCGTGGACCGGGAGGCAGGGGTGGGGCCCAGCTCTGCAAGGGCCGGGGTACCAGGGGTGACTTCTAGGCTTGGGGCCAGGGCCACTGGGTAGCTGGTGGAAAACCTCCACCAGAACAGAGCGGAGCAGGCCGGGTAGGAGTCACCAGAGCCAAGACTCCAGGGCTGGCCCCCCAGAAGACGTGGGGTTGGGGCTGCTGTTATCCTGTGGTATCACGGGCCGGGCCGGGCAGGGCCGCCAGGCCCCAGGGAGGCTGCCATAAAACGTTCCCCATCTCAGTTCTGGTGACGTTTGAGGTGACTCCCCGCTTGAGGGTGCCGCTGCAGGCCTTTCAGCATGAAGCTGTGCAAAGTGGTAAGAAATGTCAACTAACCTTGAAGCTGCGGAGGCCGAGACGGAGCTCTCGGGCATCACCACCCACCATCAGCTGCCTGCACCACCTTCATTTGCCTGCACCACCTTCCGGGCACTCCCTGGACGGGTCTGCCTGTGCTCAGCCGCGCACTGTGGCCTGCACTTCAGGTTCGCGAAGACCTGAGTGCAGCCCGGGCTCCTTGGCTTCAGCGTCAGCGGGTGGTGAGGAGCCCGGGCTGGCATCTCTGCTCACCCACGAAGGAGAGCTGTGGTTCTCCACCTGCTGAATCTGCCAGCCTAGTCTTGACCTTCGCTCTTTGGTGTCACCGGCGGGGCTTTCTATGCTGAGCGAAGGTGGCCTGAAGCCCTGGGAATCGGGCTGTCAGGCCGGGGAGACGGCGAGGGATGGGCCCTTTCGGCCTGGGGCTGGGAAGGACAACCCGAGAGGCAGGAAGTCTAGCCCTGGCCACCCCTCTGTGACCCTCTCTGTCCCGGCCATCGGTCCTGTTCCTCAGCCCCGAACCTCCCCGCCGCTCCCCATCACTGACACAGCGACAGTGTCAAACTGTCCGCACCACACACTTCTGCAGACAAAACAGCCCCTCCGCAGAGTGTGGCTCCGCACCCTCCCGCGAGCCCTGGAGAGGGCAGGGCCGGGGCTGTGGTGCCTGCAGCCAGGTGAGCCAGCACTCAGCGGAGCGGAGCTCAGCCTGGAGGGCGCGTGGGGAAGATGCCGCCCCTGGCTGTGGGCTCCAGGGCGGGCCGCAGTGCCTGGGCTTGTCGGCACCCACAGAAGCGGTTTTCCTGGTTCCTGGCCCCCTTCCGTGCAGCCGGACGGCCGTTCGCCCAGGTCCTGCCCTCCTCCAGCCCTGGGGCAGCTGGTCACGCTGTCGCTGGGAGCCCAGGGACACCCCTGCTGGGCACGGGGTCCCTCTGGAGCCCCTCGACACTCAGGGCCCTGCTGCTCCCTCCATCTCCGAGGTGGGGCCCCCAGCGCATCCTCCCAAGCTCTTTCCTGCCACCCGAGGGAACTGAGCACCCGGGGCGGGTGGGCACGTGTGTCCCGGGTCAGATGGCGGCGCCGCCTGAGGAAGGGTCACAGGTTCCATCCACCGCCCTCCCTCCCCACGCCTTCTCCATGGGCCCTCGGGCTGCCGCTCTGCCCAGGCCCCCCGCCTCTCCCCGTTTCACCAGTGTGGACGCCGCAGTCTGCCCCAGCCAGGGAGCCGCCCGCCCCGGCCCCCGCAGGCTGCGTCCCACGCCTACCTGGCCGGAGCGCCAGCCGGGCACAGAGCAGGGTCTCCGCGATGCGGGCAGACGGGAAGAGGAGAGTCCTCGGTGCTTTCTGCAAGGCGGAGGGCGGGGCCGGCCCCCCAGCCCCCCGCGAGCCTCCCCTCGTCTGGGCGCTCTGGTGTTCTCGCGCGGCCTCTGCTCCCGGCTGCTTCTGCTCCCGCTCTCTGCTCTCTGCTCTCGTTCTCTCTCGTTCTCTCTCGTTCTGCTGACGCCCGTGACGCCGCCCTTGTTAGCCCCGCCTCAGCCCAGGTGCGCCCACCTATGCGCGCCCACACCCCCTCCAGGTGCCCGCCGTCAGGCCCGCCCGCAGGGCCGCGGGGGCCACGTTACTGCTACGGGCGGGGGGCTGGGAAGCCGATCATTTGGCTCTTCCCTACCCCGGCTGAATGAACCTGGCCCGCAGGCCCTCCCGCCCCGCCGCCCCCCGCCTCCCCAACTCGGCGCCTCTCTCCTCCTGTAGGCTCTGGGGGGACCCGGCTCACGTCCCCCGGGTTCTTGCTCCAATTCGGTCATCCCAGAGAGGCCTTCGGCACCTCGTTCTCCCCTCCCCTGTACTGGGGAACTGGCCTCCGCCCGCGGTGCCCGACCCGTGCACGTATCTGACGGGTCTTGACACGCGCACACACCTGGGAACAACCCCCCTCACACACACAATCCAGAGAACGTATAGACCCATGTCCCCCCAAAGTTTCCTCCTGCCACTTTGTCAGGCCTCCGTCCTGCGCCCGAGTCCTCCCACCTGCTTAAGCTAAAGAATTGTTTGCATTTTCCAGAACTGCATATAAGCGTGACCCATAGTAGGTCTCTTGCCCCCTGGCCTCTCCAGCCAGCACCATCATTTTGAGGTTCGTCAGCGGCCGCCTGTCTCCACACTGCGTTCTTTTTCATCGCAGAGGAGACCCGCAGCCATGGGTGTTCCGCCAGGCAGCAGGCGAGTCACTGCTGGTGAACACGTGGGGCTGTTACAGCGAAGCAGTCCTGCACACACACGTTCAAGTTCCCGTGTGGACGGGACCTGTGCGTCTCTCAGGTAAACACCCAGGCGTGGCATGACCGCTCCTGTGCCAGGGCGAGGTTAACGTTGACCGAGACTGCGACATTGTTCTGCAGAGCGCTGGGACTATTACACAAACGCTTTTTATTTTAAAATCATTAAAGATTCATAGGAAGTTGCAAAAAACAGAGGGAGGTGGGACGCCATTTACTCAGCTTCCTCCACCTTGTGAAACTAGCAGCATTACAGCAAGATCAGGAAACTAATATTAGTGAAATGTGCCCAGCTTATTCCTATTTCCCCGGTTTTCAAGCACCCCGAGTGTGCGTGTCTATGCACTTTCATCACGTGTAGATTTTCTCACCACCACTTTACTAAGCCACACAAATGCTCCACCCCCACGGCTCCCGCCTACTGCTCCTGCGCAGCCAAACCTGCCCCCCAAACCCTCCCCTGGAATCACTGATCTGCTCTCCAGTTCCACGATTTTGTTGTTTCAAAAACGTTATATAAGTGGAATCACACAGAGGCAACCCCGGGAGCCGTTTTTTTGCCTGCAGCAATCTTCCCCAGAGCTCCTTTCCAGCACCGACTGTCTTCCATGATGCAGAGGCATCACCGATTGCTTGAGCATCCGCTGGAAGAGTCAGAAGCGGTTTGAACCAATTTTATCCAGTCAGAAAAGTTTTGAAATGCTTTGAACTGCACAGAACATCTGGTTCAGAACTGGTTTGATCCAGTCAGAGCACTGGCTCAATCCAAACTGGTTTAAACTGGTCAGAGCCCATTTGAACCCATTTTCATGGATCAGAAAAGGTTTGAAATGATCAGAACCACTCTGAACCAGTTTCACCCAGTCTGAACCTACTTTCTTGGGTCAGAACTGGCTTGAACCTGATAGAACATATTTGACCTGGTCAGAACAAATTTGAACTGGTCAGAACTGGTTTGAACATGTTTCACCTAGTCAGAACAGGATTGAGCCAGTTTCACCCAGGCAGAACTGGCTCTAACTGGTCAGAACTGGTCTGAACCAGCTGTTTGAACTGGTCAGAACCAGTTTTAATTGGTTTTATCTGGTCAGAACAGTTTGAACCAGGTTAGAAAAGTTTCAAACTGGTCTGAACTGGTTTGAACTGATGTAGGGTAAATGAAATTGATCAAGATTTTGATTGCAGGAGGCACTCGGGAGCGTGGGTGCAAGGGTGCATGCCTGATGGGGGACACCTGGAGTGTGGTATGGCCATGCCTAAGTGTGCGCACCTGAGCCTAGAGGCAGAGGTATAAGGTCAGTGTCACTCAGAGACAGGAGAACAGATAGGGCAGGACGACTAAGAGAGGAAGAGTTCACGAGAGAATGCCAGACAGAGCCAAAAGAGAAAGAGTAAAGATTCACTGGGGCCTCCTGGCCCCCCAGGCCTCCCTGCCTTGCCAGCCTGCAGATCTGCCCAACAACAATTGGAGTAGAAAGAATATTAAAGCCTGAAATTGTGCATACAAGAAGTGGGGTACAGGCCAGAGGTGTGGGGGGTGAGAGGATTCACCAGAGACAGAGCGGGGAACAGAACAGGCAGACTGACTGAAATCCACTGCTGAGGGGAGCAGCGGGGAGACAGGAGAGGTCTGCTGCACCATGTGGGTCATCTCCCTGGCTGGGGATCAAACTCATGCTGCAGTGGCTGTGGCTAACTTCATAGGTTGTGTCTTAACCCCTTGCATCACCAGGGAGGCCCTCCTGGGCCCTTTTTTACCCGTCTACCTGAATTGATAGAGAACCTGCCCTGTGCAGGCTTGCCAATACAACCAGTTTCAACCAGTTAGAACCAATTTGATTTGGTCATAAGTTGTTTAAGCTTAGATCTGATTCATTAGGTCAGAACCAGTCAGAACTGGCTTGAACCAGTCAGAACCAGTTTGAATTGGTGTGAACTGGTTTAAACCAGTAAGAACCAGGCTTGACCATTTTTATCCTGTCAGAATTGGTTTGAACTGGATTCATCCAGTCAGAACCAGTTTGAACTGGTCAGAATCTGTTTTATCTGGTCAGAATCATTTGAGCCAGTTTCAACCAGTTAGAAACAGTTTGATCCAGTCAGAACAGTCGGACCTTTTTTATTTGGCCAGAACAGCCTTGAACTTGTTTCAACCAGTTAGAACTAGTTTCATCTGGTCAGAAACAGTTTGAACTGGCTCCAACCAGTTAGAATCACTTCCATCTGGTAAGGTTTGATCTGGTCAGAACCTGTTTCAATTGGTCAGAACTGGTTTCATCTGGCCAGAACTTGTTTGAACCTGTCAGAATCTGTTTCATCCAGTCAGAAACCAGTTTGAACTTGTCACAGCCACTTCTATCAAGTTAGAACTGGTTTCCTCTGATCTGAACCAGTTTGAATTGAGCCTGTTTCATCTGGGTCATAACCAGTTTGAACTGTTCAAAAGCAATCTGAACGGGCTTTATCCAGTTAGAACCTGTTTCAACCTTATTTCTCAGGTCAGACTGGCTAGAACCGGTCAGAATATGTTTATATCAGTTTGAGCTGTTTTGATTTGGTTTTCTTGAGTGACATCCAGGTTGAACCATTCAGAACCCATTTCATTTGGTCAGAACCATTTTGGACCAGCTCAGACCAGTTTTATCCAGCCAGAACCATTTTGAGATGATTTGAAATGGTCTGAGTTGGTTTTCTTGGGTTTGAACCAGTTTGTACTGGCAAAAACTAGCTTTATCCGATCAGAACTGGTTTTATCCAGATTGAACCCATCTGAACTGGGTTCATTTGGTCAGAACTGGTTTTCTCTGGTCAGATCTGGTTTGAACCATTTTGAACCAGTCAGTACCAGTTTGAACCAATCAGAACCAATTTGAACTGGTTTGAACAAGTCAGAACTGGTTTGGACTGGTTTTATCTGCTCAGTCTGGGTTGTCCCCAGGTTGGCGACATTACGCATCCAGCTGCTAGGAACATTTTGTGTAAGGTCTTTCTTTTTCTTCTGGAATAAACACTTGACTGCCCTTGCCAGGCTGCATGGTAAGTGCATGTTGACTTTTAAAATAACCTGTCAAATTTTTTTCTAGAGTGGCAGAAGCCATTTTAAATTCTGTCAAAAAGAAAACAAGGTCAAGATGGTGGCGCCTGTGCTAAACCCACGGGGACCTACCCGTGGCTTCAGGCCCCTACAGTCTTAGCGTCCCCCAGGAAAGCAGTCTGGCATCCGGGTCAGTGTGGGATGACGTAGTCAGCGCCGACGAGGGGAGCGCCCGCATCTCCCAGAGGAACATGAGCTCGCTGGGCACCAGACCTTTCCCATTCCCCAAGGAGAGGTTCCCTAAGGAGCAATTCCTGCGTCCTCCTCTTTCCCTCTCCCTGCCGTGAAACCCTTCCGTCTCCCGTCCTGCCAGGGCGCCTCCTCCCTGCCGGCTGGGCTGGGATGCTGCCAGAGTCACGAGTCACGGAGCAGAGCCACGAGGTCTTTCAAATGAACTCAGCTGGGCTTTCGTTGGTGGGCGACTCCCATCGGCGATGTGACGTGATTTTGTTTTGCTGCATCCTCACCGCATTTGGCGTTAACATGAAATTTCACGCTCGCCATCACCCCGACGCAGCTGTGTGGTGAGGGTGGGCTTCCCGCTCCCCACTCCTGTGGCAACGCAGCGGCGTCCTGCCTTCCACACGCCCAGCAACATGTGCCAGGGCTGTCTCTTCAGGCAGCCTTTCCCGGGGCCTGTGGTGCCACCTCACTGTGGTGTGCTGGCATTTCCCGAATGAGAACCAATGGCAGCATCTTCTCAGGCCCTTGGGTGCTGCTCCTGGCTCTTCTCCGATGAAGCACATGTTCACAGCCTTCGCCCAGTGTCGTCTGGCTGCTTGTCTTCTGGGCTGGGGCCTTAGTCAGATGTGTGTTTGCAGATGTCTCCAGCCTGACCTGCCCATTCCTCTCCCTAGCGGCGTGGGCCCCTCAGCAGACTCCCTTTCTCTTTACCGCCCGGCCACGCCCGACACCCGCTTCTTACCCGTCCACACTGGCAGCTCCATGAGGGCAGGGTCTGCTTCCCTCAGTGCCCCCCGCCCACCCCCTGGCTGCAGAGGGGCAGGGCCATGGACGGAGGAGTGGAGACCTCCAGGTAGCCTGGGGCAAACTGCGAGGCCATAGGTGAGGCCCGGGCTGGGGCGGGTGGGGCCAGACCGAGGGCAGAGAAGCAGGGCAGGGGTTTCCCAACTTGTGATCGCCAGGCCCCTGACTCCTCCGGCCAGCAAAGCCACCCCACCGGCTGCCAGTGCTGGCACCTGGCCCTCCCCGCCAGCCCGCCCTGGGCGGGGGCAGCTTGGGGGCCTCGGCAGGACACTAGCCTTGCGCTGGGGGCGGGGGGAGCCAAAGGCTTCACGAGCTCCTTTTCCATTAGCACGTCTGCGGCGTGCACGCGTGCCGGGCAGCGTGAGGGCTGAGGTGTGGTCCGAGGGTGCAGGATGTGTGCGCCTGGCCTTTGCCCCCGTGCAGGCACCTGTGTGTTCCGAGCTGGCTCTTCAGGAGGAAAGCAACAACTTCCTCTCTGGATCGCAGTCTGTCAGCGGCCCCAGATGTCTTCTCTTTGCCTTCTTTGGAGCACCTCCCCGGGGCCCCGGCGGCACCTCTGTCCCTTCTCTCCTCTCTGACAGAGCAAAGCCGCTTCTGTAGCCAGGTCGTCCCTGGCTGCAACAGGGCCCTTCCCAGTTCGGCTGCAGTACTGTAAGTCCTCTGTTAAAGAGGAATAACGATAACGCGGGGAGGAACGAGCTCTGTGCTCCAAGAGTGCAGGGCCTGGAACACAGTAGGTGCTCAGTAAACAGCAACGCGTACAGGCACCCAAGAGCTCGCCCGGCCCAAGCATTCTGACTCTCTTGGGCAGCCCCCGCTGGTGCCCGGGGAACACCTTGCAAAACAAAATGAGCAAGATGTGTGTGCGGGGCTGGGGGTCGGCTGGGACACTCACAACTGCAGGGCGCAGCCGCACGTGACACCCACGCCCACACACTGGCGCCAGCCCCTTATCTTCCCTGGGAAAGCTCGGGGCAGCCAGGTGGCAGCGCCTTGTGGTACTTTTCCATGACTTGATGGACGCTGTGTCTGTCTGGGATGTGGGGGAGGGGAGCTGTTGTTCCTTCTGGGTCCCTCCTGCTGACCTTGTCCTCAGGAGGCAGCTCAGCTGGGTTTTGGTGGGAGGGGCTGAGATGTCCAGCTTGTGCCCCGGCTGGGGCTGAACCCATCACGCCAGCTCCTCCTCCCTGGACGGTGGTCTGACCTCCGACAGCCCCCTAGCCCCAGGGCCTCGTTCTTCACACGGGGGTCTGGGAGCTCCGCTAGGGCAGGGGCCGTGTCTCCTGTCCGCCCGGGCGCCCAGCACTCAACCAGGAGCCAGCGCTCCTGAACTACTGCCCTGCAGGTCAGCCCTGCACAGGGAGGGGGGCCGCTGTCTGGGGTGGGGGTTAAATGCATGGGGCAGCCTGGGCCACCTCAGAGCCAGCTTCTGGTCAAACTGGAATAATGAGGGCGGCTTCCTCAGGGGGCGTCCTGAGGACTGCAGGGAGGAAGCAGGCAGTGAGCTCAGGCACTTCCCGGGCAGCGGGCAGCGCTACGGAAGGCTCGGACTGGAGCCAGCGGCCCCACCGCGCTCTGTGCTCTGGACTCAAGTTGCTCCAGCAGCTTGAGGTTTCGGGGACTGGGCGGGTCTGGGGAATGTTAGAACCGCGCGGGGAAAAACGAGCTGTGAGCAGAGAGGAACGGCCCATCGGGCTTGCTGCCAGAGGGCCAACCCGGAGGGCTGCGCGGAGGAAGCGGCTCTGCGGGAGGCAGGGACTTCCCGGGCGGCGAGGGCGGCACAGGCCCCGGGACGCGAGCCCGGCCAGGGGGTCCCACGAGCCCTCCGGGGACCGGGTCCGGGCAGGCCGGGCCACGGGCTCGCGGGTCTGGACACCGCGGGGGCCGCGGGGAGAGTCCCGGCCGCGGCCGCGCAGGCACCGCCGGGCCCGCCGGGGGCGGGGGGCGCGGACGGCGCAGCGGTCCCGGGGCCGGCCCGGCGCTCGCGGCCGCGGGGCCCGAGGCCGGCCGGGACGCGGCCCCGCGGGGGGAGGCCCGACGCCGCGCCCGAGGGCAGGGGACACCGGCGCCGCGCCGCCCGGGCGCAGGTCCGGGAAGCGAGCGCCCGCGGCCCGCCCCCGCGCCTGCGCCGGAGCGGCCGGGGTGGGGATGGGGGCGGGGCCGGGCCCCTCCGGGGGCGGAGCCGGCGGCTCGGGGTGGGGACGCCCGTTGTGACCCCGCCCCCAGGGCGGGGCCTCCGCTCCGGGCGGGCCGTTGGCCGCGGCGGAACCTTCGCGCGGCGGGGGCGCGCGCGCGGGGGACGGCTTGGCGGCGGCGCCGCGGCCGGCGCTGGGGGCGGCGCGGCGTCCGGCTCGGCTCGGCTGCGGCTCCGGCTCGGCTCCCGCCCCGCTGCGCGCGCAGTGCCCGCCCGCAGGCCGCCCAGCGCGAGGGGCGCGCGGCGCCGGAGGCCCCGAGCCGCGGTGGACCGCTGGGAGGAGGGGGCGGCGCGCCTCAGGTGAGGGCCCGGGGAGGGCCGGGCGAGGGGCCCGCGGCCCCCCACTCGGGCTTCCGGGCCGGCACCCCGAGCCCCGCTCCCGCCCTGCCCGGAGCCCCGGCCCCCGTCGGCGTCCCCTCGGGCCCCGAGCCCCCAGCCTCTCCCGGGACCCGGGGACCCCTGTCGCTTTGCGGCCCCGAGACCCCGCAGGCTCCTGAGAGGCCGCCGGGTCCCCGCGCGCGCCGGCCGGAGCGCCCTGGGCCACGCCGAGCGGTCGAGGCGCGCGACGGCCGCCGCCCCGGGTCTCGCGCCCGCGGGCCGCGCGGGGAGGCAGCGCCGAGGGCAGGGCCGGCGACCCAAGCGCGCCTCCGTGGAAACGGCCTCCTTGGACGCCGACCGTCCCGGGAAGCGCCGCGCAGCCGCGGAGGACGCGGCCGCCCTCCCGCCCCGGGAGCTGTTTCTGTGGAGCCTGAGGCGCGACGACCTTGACCCGCCTGAGGAGGCCCCCCGGGGGAGGCGGCAGGTGAGCTGCCCCCGGGCAGCCGGGCGTGATGAGCTCGCCGGGGCCCTGGAGACAAAGGGGACGGTCCAGGGAGACGCCGAGGCAGCGCGCCGGCTTCGGGGCGCTCACGTGTGGCGAGCCCCGAGGCGCGGCCGGGCGGCCGGGGGGCTCTTGCTTCCTCAGGACGCCGGGCTCGCCCCCCCATCTGCTTCCTTCGGGCAGGAGGCGGCGCGGAGACCGGCGTCCTCTGAGGGGTCCCCTCGGGGCCCAGCCGAGCGGAGGGTGCTGGGAGCGGCTGGTTTCGCCGGGGGCTTCTCCCCGCTGCCTTAATGGCGGTTGTTTGTCTTGGCGCTTCTGGAGGCGCCTGGAGCGAGAAGGCTGGAGAAGCCGCAGATCCGCCGGACCCTGCCGCCTGCCGGGTCCAGGCCCGAGGACGAGGAGAGGCACAAGCTCTGGAGGGCGTTTTGGAGTCTCGGGGCCAGGCGGGGCCCCTGGGGGCGCCAAGGCCAGGGCCGTGTCCAGAAGCCCCGGTAGCCTCTGACTCCTTGGGGGCCCCTGGACGGCATCTCAGGTCGATTCTCAGGGTCTCAGTTTTCCCTTCTGGAAGCTGGGCTAGTGTCGCCACAGAACGCCAAGATCCCCCCAGCCCTGAAGTTCTGTACTCCTGTCACTGTAGCTTTACTTTCTAGAACTCGTCAGTGCGCCTCTTGGGGGGTAAACGTTGGCGGCTCACGTGTCTTAGGCCCACGCACAAGTGCGCTTCAGCGTTGGGAACGCGTGTCATGCGCTCGGTGACGTGTCACAGCTGATGGACTGGCCGCGGGTCGGCGAGCCCTCCCGGGTTGGCGGGGCTCCTGGTAAAACGTCAGGCCCGCGTGTGCTGCTCTGCGCCGCCTGCTGTTGCCAGGGTGGTTGGCCTCTTCAGAGGGTTTCGGGTCAGCCTGGGCCAGGTGAGGGCAGCACCTCAGGGCTGCCGCGGGGCCTGAACGCAGGTGACGTGCTGACGCTTTCCCTCGAATCTAAGGACGAAAAAAGTTGACGGAATTCCTCTCAGCTCTCTGACTCGAGTCCTCACCGCAGTCCTGCCAGTCGTGGGTAGCGAGATGTGGAGGGAGTTGTGGCAGCTTTGGGGCTAAGGCTTCCTTTTGGGGGTCTGGACACTCAACTTCTGTCGTTTGCAGTTTCCAGCTCAAGTGAAGCTCGTCACGCCACTAGACTGGCCGGAAATGCATCCGTCAGCCAGATTCCAGATTGTTCCAAGTACTCTTGTTGCCCAGTAGTTTCTGCTTCCGCGGCCCCTCCTGGCTCAGCGCGGGGCCTGCGCGCACTCTGAGAAAGGCAGTTTGTGGGGTCAGGTCGGCGTACAGGGAGAAGGTGCTGAGCGCTGCTGTGTGGGTGTCCGGAGCTCTGCTGGCCTCGGGGGCTTCACAGGGGGCCTGCTGGGAAGGTGGGGTCCCGCCGCTGCTCCCTGACGGCCGCTGTGGTGGGACGTCAGCACGAGGCCTGCGGCCGCCCGGCTCGCCCTCGGGACTGGCCCGGCGAGGCACAGCCGCGCGGTGCTGCTGCTCTGGCGCAGATTCCGGGGCCTCTTGTTCCACCCCGCAGCGGGTGGGCGCAGGTGAGTGCAGCCACCACGTGGACGCTGCCGTGGGCGCCGCGTCTCCTGCCTGGGCCGTGCTGGGAGCGCGCTTCGCTGCCCTCGCACAGCTTGGGGCGCCACGGCGACCTGCAGAGGTCGGGAGGGCTCGCGGGGGTTACTGGGACTCCTGTGGGCTTGAGACTCATGGCCGTGCTGTTGGCGAAGGTGTAGCGTGTAAAAGGAAGTGGCCAGTTCTTCAAACTCCACTGTTGAAAATTTCTGTTTCTGCCGCGTTGTCTCCGTCCCCCGCAGAGCTTCATGGACTCCAGTGCCCAGGGGTCCCCTCCGGTCCCTCTGCTCTTCGGGCCGGCGAGTGACTCAGACCCTCAGTGCCTGGGCCTGGTTGGGCAGGTTGCCAGCTGGCCCCCTGAGGCCCTCATCGGGTGTGGCCGGGTCAGGGTGACCCCCGTCGAGTGGGTGGGGCCGAGTTATGCTGGTGCTGATGGCTGTTCCCGCTCGGAGGGCCAGCCTGGCTTTCCCGGAGGGCAGGCCGCGCTGTCCTGGCGCCCACTGGGCGCCTGCTTGCTGGCGAGAGCCATCCCCGAAGGCGTCGGAGGACCCCGGGCGGGGCAGGGGCCGTGGGCTCGGGGAGGCGGGCGTCCTCCCAGCCCGGCCCGGGGGGCTGGGCTTCTGCGTTGGACGTGGCTTGATGGACGTGTGTCGTGCTGGATGCCGGGGTGTCAAGGACAAGGCGGCCTGAGCCTGCCCTGAAGCCAGCTCATGAAACACTCGCGATGTCGATTTGCAGCAGACGCCATCCGCCGGGCTTTCATTCAGGGCTTCCGGTTAACGAGCGCAGCAGCTGTTCGCTCAAATGTGTCGGGGCCTGACGGTGCTTTCGGGACATGCCGATAGGTGCGTAAAACATGGGTTTGCTTGGCTTTGGGCCTGCACGCTGTGGCGACGGCGCGGTCACCAAGGAAACCAAAGATGCAGCTTCTGAAAGGTCCCCGGAGGCTTTTGTTGCTGTTGCCGGGACTCTGGCTGGCTGAGCGGCGGGGCGGGGAGGGGCGCGGAGCTCCGCCGTCCTCCCGAAACTCGCAGACCTGGTTCTGACGCTGTGCAAGGCTCCGGGGCCCTTGGTTGGAAAACAAGGCGAGAGCCGGGTGTTTTCTGGGTTCTTGTGGGATTTGGCGCCGCGGCTGCCGGGAGCACGGGAAGTGAGCTCATGCTGCAGGCCCGGCGGCCCGAGCCGCGCGTGTCTACATATGGGCAGCTGGGCGCCCCGAGCCGGCCGTGAGCAGGACCAGAGCTTCCGTGGGACGCGGCTGGGACCCCTAGAGGTGCACGGTGGGGTTCAAGTCCAGAGGCTCCTCTGCCGCGGAGTGGAACCTGGTGGCGGCGCAGAGCGGGGGCCGGGGGTCGCCCTGGCGCTGCGCCAGGTGCCAGGGAAAGAGAAGGCGCCCAGTGCCTCGGCCGCTGCGTCCCCGCCGCTGCCTCCTCTCCTGGGTGCCAAGGACTTAGGGGACCCCTTGTTCTCTTGGGGTCACTTGATTGCGGAGTCAGGTCCAGCCCAGCGACATCTCCGCGGCCGCACTGCTGGGAGCGTGAGCGCACGCCATGCTCGGTGTCCGCGCAGCACCCGGCCGCGGCGCGACCGCTGCTGTTCACGCGATGCTCGAGACGCAGCGCCCCGCCTAGCTGGGCGAGCCTGGGGAGCACGCCTGGCTGAGGGCCGGGCCTGGGGTTAGTCATCTGATAAGCATCTGGCAGGAACCTCCCCCAGGTGGGACTCGGGCCTCTCGGTTCCGCTCTGCCCCTGCGGAGGAAGTCGGCCTTCGGGGCAGGTCCCAGCCCTTGGCTCATCCCCCAGCTCGCCGGCCGGGCGGGTCTGCAGCTGCTTTCCCTGGGGCAGGGCGCATGGGTTGACAGAGCCAAGCCTTGGATTTGACGGTGGGTGGCTGCTGGGGACTCCCGGGGGGCACCCCTGGCTCCCACCTTTCCCTGTGGGGGGTACTGGTGTCCTCACTCGTGTCCTGAGGTGACGGTGCGCTCCCCAAACACTTGGGGGGCGTCACAGACGTTCCGGGGAGTTTGGTAGAAGCTCTGGGGAGAAGGCCGCCGCAGACAGTGGTGTGTACATTCTCGGGGGACATTCTTGGGACCCCATTGAGATGTCACACCTGGTGATGCTTCGCGACAGATCAAGTCTGGTTTCCTCGTCCTGGAAATGGGCTTCCGGCGCCTGACTAGCGGGGAGAGGAGATGCCGGCTCCGGGCAGGCGCCGCCGTCGTGCGGGCAGGGCGGGCCGCTCTCCTGGACGCGGAGGGCCCGCGCCGAGGCGTCAGTGCTCGTGGTCCTGACCTCAGCGGCCGCTCCTGAACAGCCTACGCAGATGGGCTCCGGGGTGCCGAGCCCGCGCGGGGTGGGAGGGGAGGCGCCCAGCGACGCGGGGCCTCGGGGGGCCGTGCGCCCACAGGCGCGGCGTAACAGGCGGGAGGGGTACCCGTGAGGCGTGGGGCCGGGGAGCCCCCAGGGGGTCCCGAGCCGCTGCTGGTTTGGGCTGGAGGGGGGTGGGGCCGTGGGGTGGGACCTCCCCACGCGCAGTAAGCGCGGGTCACGAGCCAGGGGGACGTGACTCTGGAAGGGCGCGGAGGCGGTGTGACGGCGGCCGCCCGGCCGGGCCCTGCCTCTGGGGGGGCCTCCTCCTTCCTTCTCGGGAAGTCGCTTGTGCTCGCGTCCGCGGGAGCCCAGGGGGGCCTTGGCCCCCGGAAGTCACCCTGCACAGGAGCCCAGCCCAGGAGACACGGGGGGGTCTGCACCTTGTGTCTTTCCGGCCTCTGGCTCGGTGCGGGGCCGGGCCTTGAATGTCACCCCAGCCTCCGCTGTCTCCCCGCGACCCGCCGAAGGCCCGTGTCCGGGACGTGGAAGCCGCGCCTGACCGACTTCTCTTCCCAGGGCGCACAGATGGATCCGGCGGAGAAGGCGGCCGACAGGAGCGAGCAGAAGTCCAGGTAAATGGAGCCCGGTGCTCGGCTGCGCTGGCGGGGGTGGGGGTGGGGGGCGCCGTGACTGCGGGCGCCGCGGGTCGGGCGGAGGGGGAGCGGCGCAAGAGGAGGGGCACGCCCCGCCGGATGGGGTGGCAGAAATCCAGCATTTTGCTAGAATTTTCTATGAGCACGGGTTGTCTCGTGTCTCGTACTCACAAGCTGCAGAGGATTTGAACTGGTTGAGCTTTTTGCTCAGACGCAGATCGTCTTGAGTCCCGTGGGCTTCACCCCGGGGACCGCACACGACTGCCCCCAAGTCCTCTGTGGAGTGAGGACAGCACGTGCGAGAGCGAGCGAAAGCCCCCGGGGCCGTGGGGTGCCCGCTCGCTGCGCCCCGACACGCCCGGGCCGCTGTTTCTCCCGCGCCCGTTGCTACCCACTGGGCGTTCTCTCCCCCCTCGCTTTTAAGTAGAAAGTTTTTAAAGAGCCTCGTCCGGAAGCAGCCCCAGGAGCTGCTGCTGGTCATCGGGACGGGGGTGAGCGCGGCAGTGGCCCCGGGGATCCCCGCCCTCTGCTCGTGGCGCAGCTGCATCGAGGCGGTCATCGAGGCGGCCGAGCAGCTGGAGGTGCTGCACCCCGGGGACGTGGCCGAGTTCCGCAGGAAGGTGACGAAGGACCGGGACCTGCTGGTGGTCGCGCACGACCTGATCCGGAAGATGTCGCCGGTGAGCGGCCGGCCCGAGCGCGCCGGGGGTGCCGGGCTCTGGCCCGGGCGCGGGTCTGTGAAGGGCCCGCCTGGTGGCCGCGCCTCAGCGGGGGGCGGGAGCCCGGGCCTGTCCGTCCGACGACCATCTCTGGCGCGGTGACGCGGGTCCAAGTGGGGCCGCACGCAGAGGTGCAGTGGGGTCTGGGGCTTGGCCGGGTCGGGACCAGCTCCAACTGCTGTCCGACCTCCGCTGCTTCCCTCCGGCTCCGGTCAGCTGCCCCGACTGCTGCGCACCCCCAGCCGGAGGGGAGGGGAGGGCCACCCTCCTCCCATGCCCCGTCCTACGCGGCCACCCCTGGGCCAGTCTCAGCAGCTGGTGTGGGAGCAGGCTGTGCTTCCTGGTGCCACCCCCCACTTCCCTGACCCCCGCGCAGAGCTCTCCTGAGCGCTGCCGCTGGCAGCTCGGCCTCTCCCAGAGCCAGCCCAGCGGGCGGCATGGATGTGGCTCTTGTTAGGGCTGCCGGTGACCTCTGGTGCTACCTCCGGAGGCCCATCTCAGCCGTGGCCTGGCTGGATCTGCCGCGACGCGTCTCTCAGCCACGTTCAGAGGCACCGAGACCCCACAATCTGCTCCTCTGAGCAGGGGAGGGTCTCCACCTTCCAGGCCCCCACACCTGTCTCCAGGCGCCCTCTTGACCCCACCTGCCGACCCGCCACAGGCCAGTGCTGTTGCCTCAGTGCCTGTGCACGCGCTCTTCTCTATGCCGCGCTCTCCAGAGACCGCGGGCTCCCTCAGGCCCTCCTGGTGCCCCTGCCGCCTGCAGCACCCAGTCCCCTTCCTGTTTCCCTTTCCCGGCACCCAGCGCGGTCCGTCTGTCTCCGCCTCCAGAGGTTGTAGCTCGCGCTGCTCTGTCTGTCCCTCCCCGGCCCCTCCCCAGCACCCAGCTTGAGCGGGTGGAGCGGTGGTTCCTGATCCGTTCTTTGGCGCCCCCCCCTCCTGCAGCGCACGGGCGACACCAAGCCCAGCTTCTTCCAGGACTGCCTGATGGAGGTCTTCGACAACCTGGAGCAGCACATCCAGAACCCGCTGGTGCTGCAGTCCATCCTCAGCCTGATGGAGCGGGGCACCATGGTCCTGACCACCAACTACGACAACCTGCTGGAGATCTTCGGGCAGCAGCAGCACAAGCCCATGGAGTCCCTGGACTTGAAGGACAAGACCAAGGTGTGCCCGGGGAGCAGGGGCACACTGGGGTGGGGGAGGCGTTGTGCTCCCCACGCCTCTCCCCGTCCCTTGAGACCCGCGGGCTTCTCAGCGCGGGGCCGGCCTGCTCCCTGGGCCCACCGGGAGGGCACCCTGCACTTCTGGGCCTTCTCTTGTCCCGTGGGCCTCGCAGTGGCCGTCGCGGAAAGGTGGCCGTCGGGCAACGCCGCGTCTCCGTCCTGTTTGTCGTGACGTTGTGGTTGATTTGCCTTTTGTTTAAAAACAAATTGGACTAGAGATGGAGTTTTTAATCCCGATTTCCCCTTGACGTCATGCTGTGGGCGCTTTCCTGTCCTGCGCTGTCGCCGGCAGCACAACTCACGGCCGGAGCCGAGGCCGCTGACGCCCCCCCACCCCCCGCTGTACCCTCGGGGCCGTGGCGACACGCAGCGGGAGCGGCTACCCTGTGGCCCGTGCTGCCTGCTTTGGGCCGACTCCTGCGGAGGGGGAGGGCGCAGGGTGTGACTATTTTAAAGGCTGATCGTGTACATCACCAGGTGGTTTTCCAGAACGATCACAGCCGCACGCCCACCGGCTGTGACGGGAACACCTGTTCCCTGCGCCGGCGCAGAACAAAGTACATTTGGCAACTGGGTCTTACTTCTTTACTGAGGCGCCATTTCTCCTGTGGCGTCTGCGTCCCCGCGTGTCTGGGAGAAGACCGGACGGCGGCACTGCCCAGGACACCCCCGCGGCCAGCTCCGGGCGGGAAGGGCCAGCCCTGCGGGGCTCCCTCTCCTTCATGGCCCCAGGAAGGGGGCCCCCCAGGGCAGCCCTCGCCGGAGCGGGGCGGGACCCGGCCTCAGGCCTCGCGTGCCCACTGCCCCGCGTGCGGCCTGCTCACCCCGGGGGGGCCCTGTGAGGCGCGCAGTGGCAGGAGCAGCCTCCCGCGGCCCCCGCCTGCTGTTGTGAGGCCCGCGCGAGGAGACGCGCCGACAAGGGCCTCGTCTCAGGACCGTTGTCCTGGATGTTGAGATGAAAGCTCCTGTCCTATTGTTTTTTACGTGATTTTTCTGAGTAAAAACGAGGTTTGGGAGCAGGAAGTGGCGCTGTGTGGCGTGGGCGGCGGGCGAGCCGGCAGGGCCCCGCGTCGTCAGTCTGCCGCCGCCGCCGGAGAGGCTTGTCCTGCCTTTAAAGTCCTTTCTGCTAGGACGCGGCAGGCGCCGCCGTGCGGGGCTGTGGAAGCCGTGACCGTAGGTGGAAACGTCACTCTTCCTCTTCCCAAGGCGCGCGTGCAAACCGCGAGCCCGAGGCGCTTTCCTCGCGTCTGCTCGGGGTCCCTCCCGGGCACTCACTGGCCTTTGTCTCGGCCCGGCCCCAGGTCCTGCAGTGGGCGCGCGGGCACATCCGCTACGGCGTCCTGCACATCCACGGCCTGTACACGGATCCCTGCGGGATGGTCCTGGACCCCTCGGGCTATAAAGACGTCACGCAAGACCCAGAAGTCATGGTAGGCCGCTCCGCGCGTACGGGCATCACCCCAGGGCCCCAGGGCGTCCCGCTTCCGCCCTCGGCTGTGGCTCCAGGCCGGCCCACGGGGGAGGGCTCAGTAAACCCCGGCGCCCGGTCCCTTGGAGAGCGTGGGTGTGAAGGCTTGCTGGGCCCTCCTGGTGCCGTGGCCCGGGGTGCAGTGAACTTTCCGTGGCACCCCGGGGTCCTCTTGCCTGGCCTCCCGCCCTCCACTTGCCGCTTGTCTGCTCCTTTCTCTGCCTGCCATCTGCTTGGCTTTCAAAGCGTAGCTGTTCAGCTTCATTTTCTGTGGGGCGGCTTTGACAGCCCCGACAGAACGCGTGGTGGAAACAGCGCAGCCCCGCTCTGTGTAGACGCTCCTGCACGGCCTTTGGACGTGACGCTGCCTCGGGTGGCCACTCTTCAGTGCTGGCCCTGGCTGTGTATCCGAGGCCAGGCTGACCTCGGCAGCCGCCTTGGGGGTGGGCTGTGGCTGTGCCGACAGGAGCCTTTGTGGAGGGGGTGGAGGGCGGAGCTGGGGACTCTGCTGCGGGCCCGAGGGACCCTGCCCCCTGGGGGTGCCATCCCTGGGCCCTGCCTCACCACAGTGCCTGTCCGCCCTCCTGGCGAGACAGATCTTGCTCCAGGGCACTGTGTGCGCGCCATGCTGAGCTGTAAAGCACGGACGGTCCTTTTTTAGGTTGTGACACTTTACAGTTGCACAGCATTCCAGACGGGTTGAGGGACTGCGTTGACAAGACCCGGTGGGGTGCGCACTGGGCTGCCCTTTCGCTGAGGCGCCTCCTCCCTGGATGAGGATTTGGGCTCTGGGCCAGTGAACCCGGCTCCAGAGGAGAGGCGCCTGTGACAGGCGAGGGCTCTCGTGGTGCACGGCGGTCCGTGCGGCGCCGGAGGGGCTGTCCGGGAGCCCTGGCTTAAAGGCACCAGGACGGAGGGAGGACGAGACCCAGATGCGAAACAAACACAACGAAGACGCCGCGGCAGCAGCGCAGGGCTCGTGGCGAGCCGGCGACCTCGTCTTTCAAGGGGCTTCCCTGTTCTCGTCCCAGGAAGTCCTCCAGAACCTGTACCGCACCAAGTCCTTCCTGTTCGTGGGCTGCGGAGAGACCCTCCGCGACCAGATATTCCAGGCGCTGTTCCTCTACTCGGTGCCCAACAAGGTGGAGCTGGAGCACTACATGCTGGTGCTCAAGGAGAGCGAGGACCACTTCTTCAAGCACCAGGCCGACATGCTGCTGCACGGCATCAAGGTGGTGTCCTACGGCCGCTGCTTCGACTACTTCCCCGGCTACGTGCAGGACCTGGCCACGCAGATCTGCCAGCAGCGGAGCCCAGGTACGGGATCTCTTTGCTCTTCCAGCGCACGGCCGGCGGGTCTCCCCGTGTTCGCCGAGTGAGTGTGTGCACCACGCGTGCAGCTGAGAGGCGTGAAGCCACACGCGCCCCCAGTACTCCAGCTCGTTTTCTTTTCTTTTCTTTTTTAAAGAAGGCCCGTTTATTTATTTATTTTTTAGCATTTATTTATTTATTTATACAAGCACTGGGTACAGTCAGAAGCGCGGGAGGGTGAGAGGATCCACCAGAGCCAGAGCGGGGAGCAGAGCAGGCAGAAGGACCGAAGGACACTGCTGAGGGGAGCAGCGGGCGGCAGGAGAGGTCTGCGCGCCATGCGGGACCCTCCTCTGGTGGCCGGGGAGCAGCCGGGGAGCGAACCGGCGCTGCAGAGGCTGCGGGCAGCCTCGCAACCCAGCGCTCAACCGCTGCGCCCCCGGGGAGGCCCATTCCAGCTAGTGCTCAAAAGTGTGTGTGCGCGTGTGCGCGCGTACCAGGGTGTCAGGGGGCTGGCCTGAGAGGAGCAGCCTGTCACCAGAGTGAGGTGGGGCGTGGACTCTCACCTTTACCCTTCGCCCCACTTTTGAAAGTTCAGGCCGCTGGGACACGAGTGACCTCAGGGAGAACGTTATTCCTTCTTTCCTGCTTTGCGGAGCGCCGCGCCGCGCCCCTGAGCAGTGCTGGCGCCCCGCCCGAGGGCACTGGCCAGAGACGGGACAGGCTCGGTCCCTGTGCTGGGCTCGCGGTCCTGAAACATGTATGGTGTGAACTGGGGTGCGGTGTCCACTGTCACCCCACGGTGACAGCAGCCCCGGGCTCAGCCCAGCGCCCTGGAGAAGTCTAGGGCTGCCGAGACCACCGGCGGCCGGCGCACGGGTCACCCGCTGGGTCTTTTCGGAATTGACCAGAGCTGCTCCCTAAGAGGGGTGCGGGGTGGACGCCACATCCCTGGTCTCGTTTAGGGTTCAGCCAGACGAGGCAGCCAGCGGCTGGCCAGTCAGTGACGGGGATGCTGGGCTGACAGTGGAGTGAGGGGCCTGGCCGCGTGCCCTGCCAGCCCCAAGCACCTGGCCCGCCGTCCCAGCCGCCGCCCCTGCTCCACACACGTGACTTCCCGGAGGGCCAGGCCTCACGGAAACGGCGAGCTGGGCCCCCACAGACTCCGCTGAGAGCCATGCTGTCCCTTTCTGGGACCCCAGTTGTGGGTTCCGCAGGCTGCCTGGGGCTGCACCTCCTTTTGGACGGCTGAACCCCCCAGCACGTTTGCGAGGTGCTGCTCCTGACTGGACAGGCGAGGAGCCTGGGAGGGGTTGGCTGAGTCCCCTCAGGCCCCACACTACATGCTGTTGGTCCTCAGGGGCCCCGGGAGTGCAGGTGGGTGGCCCCACGCAGCAGGCCTCCCGCTGAGGCGCGCCCACGCGGGCTCTGCTGACCGCTCTCCTTTCTCCTCCAGATGCCGATCGAGTGGACAGCACCACGTTGCTCGGTAAAGCAGACCTTTGTTTTCACCAGTGTTTTTGTCCCTGCTGTCCCTGACCTCCCGGCCACTGGTGCGAAACGGCGGGAGCATTTCCTGCATGAAACGTTTACGCGTGTCCGAACAGCCCCTGCGGGGCTGGGCAGCCGTGCTGCTCTGGCGGTGCGCTCCTGGCACGACGGGGTGAAGGGCCACCCGCCAGCGGGCGGGGGGGCTGGTCAGCAGGGCCAGCGGCTGCCTCCGTGCCCTCTTGGGCTAGCCCTGAGAGTTGCGGGCTGCGGCGCAGGGCTCTGTCCATGGCTGCTGGTGGGTCTGACTCGGTGACTGCCTGGAGGCTGCCGCCACAACTCTCACCACAGAGGTCCTGACTTTCACGTCAGCTTTTCTGCCTCCTCCTCGTTTGCAATGTGGAGGCTCCCCTTTGCGGCCTCTGCTACCGCCCCGGGGGCAGACCGGCTAGGCCCAGGGCCGGTGCGGGCTGTGCGCTTGGTCAGCCGCTGCTCAGGAGCCTCCTGGCCCCGTCTCTGGACTCGGCGGGGCGGCAGAGGCGAGGACTCACGGGGCGGGCGGGCCGCAGGACGGGCATGTGGGGTGCGCTGGGCTCCCCAGGCCCTCGTGGAGAGGGCGGGCCCGCCAGAGCGGCTTTCTCGCTTAGGTCTGACTCCAGAGCTGGCTTGGGCGTTCGAGGGACGCCTCCACCCGCCCCCCTGCTCTGCGGCGCATGACGTGCCCTGGACTTGGAGGGAGGGTTCTGGAACAGACGGCGTTCACTGAGAGTTTCCACCCTCCAGGGAACGCCTGTCAGGACTGCGCGAAGAGGAAGTTGGAGGAGAACGGCGTCGACGTCTCCAAACGGCCGAGACAATCAGACACGGGTGAGCTGTGCGGCTTGTCCTGGGGCGCTGGCAGGCGTGGCTCACGGCCTTAGTCCCTGCGCTCCTGGCTGGTAGGGAGGACGCGCTTGTCCTTCTGCCTTCCAGGGGCGCCCCTGCTGGAACCTCTTAATTTGAATTGGCTTCTTGTGGGGGGCCGCGGGGTGGGGCCTCGCAGGTGGTCGCCCCGCAAATCTCTGCCAGGCGAGCGAACCCGAGCGATCCCATGTGGGTCAGGGACGGGAACCCGCAGCAGGTGGCCTGTCCTCACGCACGCGCCGTCGCCTCCAGGGGGAGCCACGTGTTCCCTCGTCCCTCCGCCCGTCCTCGCCGCTCCTTCCTCGCGGGCCCCCTTGTCGGCCACTAGGCCCCGGCCCTCGCGCCGCTCGCGGGCTGACCAAGAGCCGGAAAACAAACGCGTTTCCTTCAGTGGCCGTGGGCGCGCGGGCGGCCTGTCCTCAGTGTCAGGGTCAGACGCGCCCTCCCGTTTCTTCCCGCTGCTCGGCAGCGCCGCAAGGCAGGGCTGCGTTGTGTTTTTTGAGGAATTTCTAGATTCTGCTTTCCCCCCAGTCTTCCAAAAGCAAACGCTTCCCAAGATGGGTGCCCTTGGGCACCTCGTGCTCACCTGTCCCGCTGCTCCTTTCTGGAGGCCGCAGGCGCCCCGAACCTCTTCTAGGCGCCCGCCGCGCCTCCCGTCTTCCTGCCGGCACCTCTCGGAGCCTGCGCGCGGCGGGTCAGCTCCCCGGGGCGGGCGCGTCTGCAGGGCTCTCGTGGGCCTCCCTGGCCAGGTCCTCGGTGAAGGGGGTGGGTGCTGCCGCCGGGGACCCGTGGTCACCCCCAGCTCGCCTCCTGGGCGGGGCTTGGATCTTCTCCTGGGTCAGGACCGTGTTCTCGGGCGCACACCTTTTCTGTGGACCTTGTCCAGGGGTGCTTTTCTCGAGTTCTGGAATAACCTGTGGTTTCCTGGATGAATTGTCTTCTCTGTGCCCTCTTGGATTCACGCTTGGGACTGCCTGGGTTGGCGTCTTGTGTCTTCTATTGTGGCTTAATTTGCATGTTTTCAAAAACTTCCTGGGAGACTCAAAATTATGTCCTAGCCTTGGGCTCACACTCCTGCGGGCGGCGTCCCCGCTGGCCGAGGCGCCCTCCTCCCGGCGCTGCCCTGTCGTGGCCCCGCCGCCCCGCCAAGCCCTGGGGCGCCAGAGGCCTCCCGGTCGTCTGGCACACCTGAAGGTGTGGGCGCGGGGGCGTCCGGAGCGGAGAGCCCGTTCCAGTGGAGTCCTCGCGCGGCGCCTGCGGCGGTCAGAGGCGTCCTGAGCGCTTGGGAGCGCGGCGCCGCCCTTGCCGCCTCTCCCTGCACGCCACGGGGGCAGGCCCTGCTGGAATAGTCTGTGGAGAGCCAGCATGCGCCACGAACGCAGACAGCAGGCAGACCACGGCAACAAGGCGACTTGGAGAAACGGCTGCCGGCGAGGGCTGGCGGCCCCGCGGGGGTGGGGGCCGGAGGCGGCCGCGGGAGAGGGCGGTGGGAGGGCGCCCGCTGCCGCCGCTGGCGTTGCCCTTCCAGCTCCAAGCTCTGACCTGTAGAGGAGGCTTCCATGGAGGCGGGATTCCTCGGAGCCTTTGGTAACTCTGGGCTGTGCGCGCAGCTGGCGGGCGTGGCCGCCCCCCCCCCCAGTACTGTGCGTTCCCTGCAGGGCGTGCGGCTCTTCCCCACTGTCTCCTTCCTGCTTGGGTTTGCGTCGGGGCTGCCCGGGGCCCAGGCCAGCAGCCTGCGCCTCACCGGCGGTCGCGGCTACTTGGAGAAAAGCCCCCGGGCCCTTCCCCGCAGAAAGCGTTGCCCCGCTCTGCGTGTGGTTCCCAGTGCCCTGCGCGCTGGGAGCGCCTGCTCAGACCTTGCGCCCTGGCTGCCCCGGCGGGTCCACGTCCCCAGAGCGGCCCTCGGCCGCGGCTACTCTTCCCGCAGCGGGCCGGGGTTCAGGCAGATAAAAGAACCCCGTCCGGAAGTGGAAGTCCGAGCGCAAGCGCTTTCGCAAGCCGAACTTGAACGTTCGCTCCTTTTCTTGTCTACACAGATGATGCCGGAGGGTCTTGAAGTCTTTAAAGCCAATAAAACCTGCAACTTTGAAAACCAGCCTTGTGACCACAGTGCCATGCCCGAGCCACGAGGGGTGCTCCGAGAGCTCCACGCGGGGCTCAGTTCCAACGTCACACCCCCCGAAAGAGCCATGTGGGGGTGGCCCTCGGAGGCTGGGTGACGGGCCCGCCGCGTGACGCCCGGGCGGCGTCCCACACCCCCCTCAGGTGCACTTGCCGGACTGCGGACAGCTACCTCAGGGCCAGAGGCGGCGGGGAGGGACGCGCCTGCTTCCCCGACGCCCACGGGGTGCGCCCTCTGTCCAGGTGGCTTTTCTAATAAAGCGGGGAGCGGAGGCCTTCCCAGCAGCGGCGGTTGCCAAAGAAACGAGACCAGACACATTTTGTAATTCCGACGCGGGAACGCCTGTTACCGCAGCAGAAACACGTCAGCTGCCACACAAACGCAGCCCCGGGCCCGCGGGGTGGAAGAATGCTTCTGCCAGGCTTTGGGGAGAGGGTTTGCAGTTTTTGTTCCAAAGAGCTGGCAGGGCGGCGGCGGCTCGGGAGTGGAGGCCGGCGCGGCGCGGCTCTGCTTCGTGACCAGTCGTCGGGAAATAAGTTGCAAGTTGTTCTCGGACTAGAAAGCCCGGGCTTTCTGGGTCTGCGTTCTTGGGTGTGAACCCCGCCTCTCCCCTCTCTCCCTCAGGCCCTTCCTGCAGCTCGTGTCGCGGGGTCTGCGGGCTCGGGGGGTGCAGCGTGCCGGCGTCTGCAAGCCGGAGCGGCCGCTGCGCGCGGTGCCAGCGCCCGGGGAGTGGCTGTGGGTGACGGGGGCGGAGGCCCAGCTTGCTCCCAGAGGCGGCCTATCTCTGACAGGACATGTCTCGCCGAGTCCTAAGACACAGCCCAGGGGTGGCACCAGGGCCCCCATAGCTACGGAGAAAGTCACGAGAAAGAAACCTGAGGTTGGGGTGTGCAGGGGCCCACAGGTAAGCCGAGGCCTGCTGGCGACTTTAGAAGCATGGGGTACCCCTTGTATGTTGCCTGCTCACAAATAAACTTTCCACTCCACTCCACGGGCTCGACTGTTCGTTTGTTAGGGAAGGTCTGGCGGCCGCGGCTCAGGACGACTTCCGCGCGACGTGCTGCTCCGCGGGGAAACCCGTCAGGTGGTTTAACTTGAATGTGCTCTACTTTCTTTAAAAAGGCAACAATTTTTTCGAAAAAGGCACAAAGAGCAACCCGGGATGCAGCGCGGGGCCTGAAAGCTGGGGCGACGCGGCAGGCGAGCGGGGCGGGAGCAGGGCTGGCTGGAGGCGAGGCTCCTGGCGGGGCGGGGTGGGTCCCCTGCGGGCTCTGCTCTCAAGGCCAGCCGGCAGCGGGGAGCGGCGCTGCCAGCGCAAGGTGCATTTGCCTAGTTCTGTGGGCGGCACGGGGCAGGGTGCAGAGCGTGGGCGCAGAGTCATTCTCCACAGTCGCGCCCGCCTCACGCCGACCATCGCCTGCCTGGCCCCTCGCCGCAGCTCGGCTCACCCACCCTCTGGCCGCCGCTGTCGGTGACAGAACCTGCGGGGCCCCCCAACCGGCCCTCCAGCGCCCACGCCCCTCCACGTCCCCAGCGAGCTGCGCCTGTGCCGGCGCCCACCGCACAGCCAACTCCGGGGCGGCTCGGCCCAGTGCCGTGGCAGGCCGCGGGGTCCATGCGCCCGCACCCACGTCCTGAGCGCAGCCCCAGCTAGGGCTAGAGCGCCGCCGGTTTCCCTCTGGAGCGTGGGGCTTGGGCGTGCGGCCGCCCCCGGCCGAGCAGGTTCACTGTTGATTCGAGAAGGTGGATACAGGCGTCGCGGAGCCCGCAGTGGACGCAGCCTCTGGTGCTGGGGCAGGGGCGCGGACACAGGCAGACTGGGCGGGGGTGGGGGGGGCGCTGGGAGGCGGCAGCAACGAGGCCCCCCAGCCCCGTGAACCTCCTTCACCCTGCTCAGTCGTCTCAGCTTCCCCCTCGCGTAACGCGCGCTCCCCGCGCACCCTGTGCTCCCGGCCGGGGTGTCTGCATCCCAGGTGTGCAGGCCCCGCGCTCATGCCTCTCGGCCTGGGCGATCCGAGCGCGCCCCATGCTGGTGCTCCCAAGGGCTTGTTACGCCACATGATAGCACCTGCGGGCAGGGCAACCTGGAGCAAACGGCTCCGTTTCCCCACAGGCCCCAGCCCCGTGCCCGTGCCCGTGCCCCGTGTTTGCTGCCACGGGGGTGGGCGCGCAGGAAAGCGGCGCTGCGTGTTGTGGCAGTGGTGACCGTACCTGAGGCGTCGCGGGCGCTCTGCGAGTGGGCGTGTGGAGACAGCAGCCCGCGCAGAGAGGAGCCGCCGCGCAGGCGTGTGTGGTGCTGGTGACGGTGAGGACGGAGCGGCCGGCGTCCGCCTTGTCGCCAGGACTGAAGGGAGGAGGTCAGGGTGGAGCCTCTGCTGCCCGCAGCTCAGGGCTCGGCTGGGCGAGGCAAGGCCTTCACCTGTTGCTCAGGCGGAGCGTCCTGTCCTTACGCCGCTCACGCGTGTTCAGGGGCGCGTCCGTCTTCTGGAGGCGCTCCCCCCGCCAGTCTTCAGTAGGAGACCCCGGCACCTTAAGCGTTTCGTTTCGAAATGGAAAGAAGGGGCTCCCGGGAACCCCGCCAAGTGTCCTTGGCGCCGCGGGCCTGGGGCAGCCCGTGCTGCGTCTCCCCCTCGCGGTCGCCGCCCTGGAACCACTTAGATGGCCCTGAGGCAGGGACTCAAGTTTGCCTTAAAAACTGCGCTGAAACCGGAAGCCGCCTCAAGTCAGACTGTTGTTTATTAACATTTTCAGCCACTGCCACCCGTTCTCCGAGCGCCTCCCGCATGTCACCGAGGCGGGCCGGGGGCGGGGGGGGGGGGGGAAGGGAGGGGCCTTTGCAGAACCCAGTATTTCTCTGACTTGCTTTCAAACTGAAGCTAAAACTTTGGGTACGAAGTGTTCGTTTCCCCCTTAACCTGCGCGGCGGCGCCCGGGGCGTCCCAGCTGTCCGCAGGCGGCCCGAGTGTGAGGAGCCGCTCACCCCGGCGGGTCTGCGCCCGGGCGCAGCGGCTCCAGGTCCTAATGTGACTCTCGGTGTCTCCTGCTGCCCTCGCGGCCTCCGGCGTCGGGGTACGGGGAGAGGTCCAGGGTCAGGACCCGGCTGAACATGCAGTCGTCGTGCTGAAACGGAGGGACAGGGTCACGGCCTGGGCCGCGGGGCGCCGGCATGCGCGGGACGGGGCGGCCACGGTGCTGCGTCTCGGTGTCTGCGTCTCAGGCGGAGCCTCCCGCCGCGCGCAGGCGGTGCCAGGCCCGTGCCGACCTCTGCTGTATTCCCCGTGCCCGGCCCGGGAAAGGCCTCCAGCACGGGGCCTCCTGCGCTCGGGGGGCCGGGCGCCAGCAGGCGTGGGGCAGGCTCTAGCTGGACAGGGGCGCACGTTTTCCCTTGTGCGGGCAACTCCTCCTCCACGCCGCGCCCCCCCGGGGAGCAGGCAGCTCACATGCGTCACACACCCAGCGCCATCTCCCACCCTCTCCCCACCTCCTCATCGTTTGTCCCCCACCGGGAAGCCCCAAACTCCTTTTCTTCACTGAAGATGTGCAAGGGCCCAGCTTCCCGGCTCCTTGGGTTGCCCGTCACCAAACACCCGGCGCGAACACGCGCGACGACCTGCGCGAACAGGCTCCTGCGTGTTTCTGGTCGCGCTGTCTCCCGCCAGCCTGGCTGACAGGA
Organism: Talpa occidentalis; assembly: GCF_014898055.3. NCBI lineage: Eukaryota > Metazoa > Chordata > Mammalia > Eulipotyphla > Talpidae > Talpa > Talpa occidentalis. The sequence goes on along the minus strand of NW_023601653.1, from coordinate 1,567,576 downwards.
CCCCAGCCCGAGAACCTAAGCTGGGCTGAGGAAAATGATTCTTCCCTTCCTCTCTGCCGCTACAAGGATCGCCATTCCTCTCTCCCAGCAGCCGCCTGACATGGGGTCGGCACAGGGAGGGAAATTCATTTTTGTCTTAACTTACAGGAAAACTGAGGAGGAAAACCTAACTGTCCAGAGACAGAACGCCCGGCTCAGCCGCGCTACGTACTAGCCGGACGAGCACGTCGAAGGCCACCGGGGACGCGTTCCGGTCAAGTCACGACACAGCCTGGAACCTCCGGGCAGCCTGTTGTTGCCTTTGGGGCTTTTGGGAGGGGAGAGGCTGCTCTCAGCGCTGCCGCGCGCGGGGGTTTCGCTGAGACACTAAGACACTCCAGAAATCTGAGACGACGTTCGCAGCTGGCTGTGTACGCTGCCGCGAGCTGTTCTTTCACAAACAAAACCAGCACACTGCTCCGCAATTTTCGCTCTGCTTTCATTTCTGTCTCTCAAGCGCCTGTACTGCCATCCGCAAACAGTAGTTACTTTGACATCTGATTAGACGTCACCTTAGCCCCTACTTATCAAGGCAGGAGCCCAGTGGGCACAGACGCCCTCGGGGAGTTTGGGTCACGCTCCGAGAGACGCGAGGCAGCCTCACCTCCGGGTAGATGCCGATCAGGGCGTCCGCTTTGGAATAGAACTCTTCCTTGAGAGAAATGATTATCATCTGACACTGGTCTCGGGTCTGCTCCTTGATGTAACTGGAGACCTGAGGGGAAATGAAGCGCACACTTCACCTGCAGGGCACGGCCTCGTGGGGCAGAGATGCCGCTGCTCGCGACGCCACCCACTTCGGGGGCCAGGCGCGTGCGTGCCTTCCTGGGGATGCCGCGAAGCCTCAGCCACCGCAGGCTTGGAAGTAGTTCAGACTCTAGAAAAGGGGCTAGTGAAAAACATTAAATCTATGATCTGAAACTTTAAAGCATTCTTAAGAACGAAGCTCTAAAACACTGGATAAAAACGCAAGCAGCCTTTGTAACACGATGAAACGGAAACCGCCTCTTATTTTCTGAGGGTGAAGAGGAAAGTGTCCAACGTTCCAACTTCCAACCCGCCAAAACAGAGCCCGAAGAAGGGAGCAAGATGGCGGCCGCGTGTGCGCTGAGAACCGCGACGAGTCATTTCGTCAGAGGCGATCTGAGCGGCTGCTGCAGGAAGCCCGACGCCAAGGAGCGGGAGCAAGGGCACAGGAGACGGTGGGCGGGCACGAGTCCTGGCGAGTGAGGTCGGCTTGAAAGTTGGCGAATGGGGGAGGGGAGATCAGACTCAACCTCCCAAGTCCCTGGACCCCTCAGAGATTGCTTTAGGGGTGTCTGTGTTGGGGGAGGGCCCAGCTGCACCCAAAACACTAAGGGCCCGGGCCTGGAGCGGGAACGGCAGCTTCAGCTGAGTGACGAGGAGGAGGGAAACTGCCTCTGAACTGAAGCGCGTGAACACAGAAGCCCAGCCTCAGAGCGGCAGCGGCTGTGACACAGGACTCGGGGCAGCTCGGGAGACCGACAGGAATGGGGGAGACTGGCGCATGGTAACGGGGCGCGACGCGATGAATGCTGGGCACCCTGGTCACAGGTCACTTCACAGATACCCAGCAGCAACGCTGCGATCCAGCCCATCAGCCCTCACTCAGCTTCCTGTGTGGACGCCCCAACAACTCCTGAGGGCTCCCTAATCTTACATGAAAATTATCCTGAACCCTGTTTTCTTTTAGATATTTAACACAAATTTGATTTTTAACCAGCAATTAAACTCTCCATTCTGGACAAAAGGCCTCTGACCGCAGCATGACCCTTGAGTTGCAGACATTCTACCAGAAATTCAAAGCAGACAGGAACTTACTTTGCCAATGTTCGTGTTGTCCAGGGCTGCGTCTACTTCGTCTAAAACAAAAAATGGAGCAGGCCGAAAACTAGAAAAAAATTGAGAGTCAGGTAAACAGCAATGTTCCCGGAGAGGATGGCGTGCTCCGACTACAGACAGCGTATCGCTGTGGATGCCCGTCCAAGGCACCCATGCCCTCTGCTCTGTGAACCCCACACCCCGCCTGTCTGCATCCCAGCAGGCCTGTGCAAGAGGCGCCAGCTCGTCCTCCCACCTGTTCCTCTGACACAGATGACACCGTCGCGCGTGGCGCCCAACCTACTGCTCCTTCTCGGTCTTCTTGCTCTGACTTCTCACACGGTGGTGCCCTCAGGCTCAGTGCTCACAGGGCACCCTTGGTGGGTCCTCCTGCTGTCAAGACTGTCATCCACGTGCTGACGGCTCCCACACTTCAACTGACAGGAGCGCGCTCTCCTGACTTCTCACCTCCCCATACGACAGCTCACTCAATTCCACGCTCAGACTCCTGCCAGACCACTCTCTCACCTGCCCCTCCACGCCTGCCCCTCCTGTGTTGGCCTCCACGCCCGTGAATGGCAGCTCTCATCACTCTAGTCGATTTAAATGGTCCCTGACGCCGTCTTCGACCCCAGGCCTCACCGACTCTACCTTCCACTCACCCTGGCCTGGGACAGCCTGTTGGCCTATTTCATTGTGACTCCTGCCTCTGCAGTGCACTGTTGTCCTCGGACTCCAGGCCCCTAGCACTTGCCTTTCCTCAGGTCTAGAACATTCTCCCCTTCACTATTCACATGACTTGCCCCCTAAACGCCTTCAAATCTTTGCTTAAATCTTACTTTCTCAAACAGGCCTTCCCTCATGCCTCCAGCCTTTCCTTGTTACTGTCCCCACTCCCTGCTTTAATTTCTTCTCCTGTAGGATTTGTCATCTAACAGTCTCTGTATCAGGAGCTAGCTTACTCGCGGACTTTACTGCCTGTCGCCCCCAGTGAAATGAAGTGCTTTGACAGCAGTGCTGCTCACTGCTCGCTCCAATGCCACGATCGTGGGTCCACTGTAAGGACCTAAACAGCCCGGAATAAGTGATGGGGATGCCCGGTAACAGTCCCCCTCAGGTCAGGTCCACTCCCGCAGGCCCCTGCTCAGGTCCCTGCCTGCTGCTTTTACATTCATGATTCTTCCTTTCCTTCCCTGTCACGGCCTGTTCCTTTTCCTCTGTGAGACCAACACAGATGTAGAACTCTGAGGCCAGATCATGAAGAGAGACAGCATCATGGGTCCCGAGCTCTTCACTGGAAGCTCTGAATGCTGAAAGCTGTTGTCTTAATTTTAGTTAACCTTTCCCCTTGATTTATTTTACAAACAGCGCCACTGTCATCCATGGAAATGGGGTTACATTTCTTTTTTCACAAAGACGGTTACAGCATGGACTAGGAAAACATACACAAGTTGAGCTTTTTTGTTTTGTTTGGGCTCTTTGCAACTGGGTTTTTGGTAATGCTGATGTCACATCTGGCCATTCCAAATAGTCTCTCTTTGCTATGAAGATGGTGTATTAGACGCTACCGATAACAGAAACTGAAAAAACATGTCCAAGACTGCATTGTCTGGTTTGCGAACTAAACTGCTGTCTAAAATATAACTGAGTTGTCTGGCTGAAGAAAACAGCTTTGCATTCCATGTGCTGATTATGCCAACAACGGGCAGTTCGTAGCACCCCTGTGGGGAGGCCCATCCAGCCTCTGTGCTGACGTGGACCCGAGGGGCTTACGGCGCTCTCACCTGTGCACAGCAAACAGGAGCGCCAGAGCCGCCACGCACTTTTCTCCCCCTGACAAATTGTCCATTGGCATGAACCGCTTGCCTGGAGCCACGCAGTTGTAGCTAATGCCCTCCAAGTAAGGCTCTTCTGGGTTCTCTGGGCTAAGAAAGGCCTGGAATACATGTTACATACTTAGCAATTATCAGCAAAGTGACCAGTAAACCTCACATGGGGTTGCAACAGAGTTTAACTGCAAAACGTCCTATTCACAGACTTCCCTCGATTTTGATGGGAAAATACCGAGGCCTGCAGATACTGCACTGAGCGCTACGTGGAACCACAGCCAAGTGGGCTGGCTGAGGGAGCAGGGCAAAACATCCTCACCCACTAAGGAGCAGGCCTGGCCCCGGGACTGCCACCCAAACCTCAGCAGCACACGCCGCGGTCTCACAAGAACAGGTCCAGTCGCCGAGCCCCGCCGTGGGCCACAGGCACAGGGCAGACTCCGGCCCGCAAGGAGCGAGTGGGTTTTGGTTTCTACTTTTCTAAGTATCTGGCTCAGGACGGCCACTTGGTCATAAAAGAACACCCGAGAGCGGTAAAGCAGACGGGTAAGGTCTGACCTACATCCTTATTCCACTGTCAAGCCCACGTCCTGGCCGTGGCTCCTGACGGTGGACCGGGGGCGGCTCTAGCGAGACTGGCCTCCCAAGGCACACATCTGGGACTGAGTCCCGGCTTTAGTTCTTTCTCTTTTGTTATTCTGGTCAACTCCTCAGACCCCCCCATCAGCCATCACCCCCAATTCCCCTAGAGTTCCCTGCCTTTACTACAGAGACCATCAGAAGTTTTATACATTCAAATGAGCACCAAACAGAATGACAGAACTCAGAGAGCTGGGAAACTAAGGGATCTAATCCACTCATTTTCCAGCTGAGACGCAGGACAGGGAGTTGTGACTGGTCCCGGCTGCTAGTGGTGGGGGAGGGGCGGACGACAGGACGTTGTGACCCGTCGCCAGGAACCGACTGTTCCCGGGAGTGTTCCCTCCAAAATGTGGCGGTTGCTTATTTCCCACCAGAAAAAAACCACCATCACTAAAGTTCCCACTCATACTGGGGGTGAAAAATACATACTTGAGCACTGTTGTTTCTGCAGAGCTTCTTGTAGATTTGATCAATTGAGACTGAGACGTGCTCAAAACACTGGCTGAAAAGATCGTATCTCCTTTTTTTCACCTGTTCAAACTCTTGCCTACACATTCTGGCTTCCTTTCTGCTGGCCTCAAAAGCTAAGAGAGAATCAATGTTCTTTATTTTGGGAACCACTAAAGGGCTTCTCTTATTTCAACTTTAAGCATAAAATACTTTTAAAACTGTACTTTGAGTTTGGTTGTCTTGAGGAAACTCTACCAACTATTACTCATGTCAGGAACGTGGCTCCTCACTGATGAGCCTTTTCCCAGTAGCGCAATTTTTAAATCACGACAGGTTCTGACAGTATCGACACGCTAATTACGCTGGTAGGAACAAGTGTCTGTTTCTGAAATAGCCGACACACCTGTCTTTAAATTAAAGAACTTTTCAAGAAGGACGCGGGGGTTCACTATCAACAGTACATGACACAAGGGAAAAAGGGGGGAAAGGCAACAGAGCGACATCTATGTAGTAACCGCAAAGGCAGACCCCGGGGGGCTGCTGGTAAGCGGGAGAAGTTGTTAGCAAGAAAAGCTCTTGTTCACCGTCCGTGGACTCCTGGAACTTGTCCCTGACAGTCCGCAGGTTCTCCCGCGCTCTCAGGTTGGGGGCTGCCGTCTTCAACAGAACCTCTTCCTGGGACGCCACCTGCTGCAGCAGGAGTCGAAGGTGGTCCTCCACCTCTTTATCGGACTCGAGAGCCTGTCGTGGGCCGAGAACAGTAAGGGTCAGTCGGTAACCCTTTTGGGGCCCAGGGGACCTGGCCCGGCCTCACGCCCTCTTGGGCTGATGCGTGGGCCGTTGCGCCGTCCTTGGCTCCCCAGGTCGGCTGTGCTCACTCAGGCTCTGTCAGAGCTGCTCTCTTGGGACACACTTCACTTTCGTGGTTCTTAATCTGGCAAAACGACTCACACATCATTTACTTCTCCATTAAGCAAATACCGATCGCCTCTCTGCGAGGTACCGGGCACTGAGGATTCAGGGACAGCACGTGGGCTGCGCCTGCCCTTCGCCAGCTCCCGCGGAGGGCGGAGCACAGTGGGACATGCTGGTGGGAACATCTGATAACAACCTATCCACACTATTTCTTTTGTTTTTAAAGCTTTATTACCTGAAAACTATTCTGCAGCATTTAAACATGCAGTACCACCACGAGCTAAAGGATGGAGACCCCGCAGTACCTTCAAGTCCTCTCTCAGAGCGCTGTAGTCCACCTCGATGGGTTCTTCCTTTTCATAGATGTCAGTTGTCGCCGGGGTACTTTCCGCTTCCGTCCCCAGCTGGAACACGCAAGCCCTCTCCTTGTTACTGGAAACGGTGAGCCCTGCGTGCCACCCCCCACTCCCCACCAGGGCACCAGCTGACTGCGTCTCCCCCAGAATGGATGCTCATCCCCCGCCCCAGGACAGTGACCTCTCCCCAGTGGTCCCTGGTCAGCGCTCTGGAGAGCCGCTTTACACCCGCTGCTGCTTCTGCTCGGGACGGGACCCACCTACTTCTACACACCCCTGCTACGTGCTACTAGACATGCTTATGAGACTCCGGCCAAGTGACTCGCCTCTAGGGGCCCTCCACCACCTTCCTTGTTCACAGTTACTTGAGCAGGAGACTGGCTCTGTGGCTTCACCCCCAACCCTGACGTCCCCCTCAGGACCAGAAAGCACAACTGGATGAGGACGATCATACACCCCAATCCTTCTCTCCCCAGCACAACATGGCCTGGGCCTTTTTTCACTACCCTGGACACTTTACTCTTAGAAAGCGTCATGCTGGACCAAGCGCATGCACCATTCTGCTGGGGCCTGACCAGCAAAGTGGAACAGGACTATCACTTTTTCTTTTCTGATAATGATTCAGTATTAACCCAGCTTAAGTATCTTAATTCCTGCTTGGAAATACTCCACCTTGCTCATGAAAGTCATTCAAACTATTAAATGATTAACTTCACATTGAGGTGGGAATAGTGGAGAATACACTGACCAACAGCATCCACCAGGGGTCAGGCCTTGGACTGCTGTCTCACCTACTTCATTCCAGCGTGGACCTGAGGTCACGCTGCCGCTTCACTAGACCTGTTTTTCTCTTATATGATGGTGTCTCTGCTCCTATCCACTTAGGTGGTTAACAGATCCTTCCCTCTGCACCCACGAGTGGACACATGACCCAGAACGAGTCAGTCAGAGTTCTTCCCAGGACCTTTCTAACAGGGCAGAGGACAGCCTCGTGGGGAAAGCTGAATGGGAGGACAAAGCCGACATATACTGGGCCAGAACGCGCTCTTCAGGGTTTGCAAATTCCTGGCCTGAGTCACGGCTCCCACTCCAGCACTATCCCTTCACCCCCTCTTCGGAGTTGAATCTGTGCCACTTGTGGCCAGAAAAGCGTTTTCTCCTTTCCTTACCCCCTGTCTGTGCTGTGATTGCTGCTAAAATACAGAAAAAAGACAAAGACCTTCTGACTATGAAGTCAGTTGAGAATGTTATGAGAGGTGGTCAATAGAAGCAAGAGAAAAATTGCTTATAAATCCTTCATTCTAAAGAACCAGAGGACTGAAAGCTTCTTCTAGGGTGAGAACCTGGAGGAGCTGAGTGGATGTCTGACTGGGGGCAGGACAGAGGGGAGGCATGTGGAAGGGGCTGCAGAGGAGACTCACTAATGCACGCTCACCACCTGCAGAGACTCAGGGAGGGCATTTTTCTGAGGACCACCTTGTGTCTCGTGTGCTGGTGCAGAGCAAGACCCTCCACACAGCACACACAAAGGTCCAAGCGTGCAGAGGAGAGCTCACGCCAGCAGCCCCTCATACCACCGCAGCTCACCGTTATAGTCCCACCCCCAAATGGCCCCCCAACAACAGCTCCCCTTCTCTGGCTTCTCCAGGGTATCTAGTAGAGGGTAAGAAGCGGGTCCATCCTATGGAGGCTAAAAGGCCATGGTTTGGTCCTCTGGGGTGATGTCCTGTCGCCCTCGGAGGAGGTGTCTTCCTTGCCCCCAAAGGGGTAGACTCTGCGAAGCTGAGACTTCACTAAGTGGTCAAAGGGTGTCACATTAAGTTCCTCACAACTGCACAAATTTTATACCTTCACCTCAGTGATGTCATCCAATGACCCCAACAAAAGGACTATTTCAATGTCCTGAACTTTGCAATCAAGCAGTATATTATGCTTTTCTAGAAGTTTCTGTTCCAGAGAACTCTGAATGATTACAACTTCTTTTTGCCTTTTTCCTACTTCCCTGTGAACAGAGATATGAAAAAGTGGTCATGTCTTACTCATTATCTAAAGCTACATCAAGGAAGAAAAAACACATGTGTTACAGCTTATATGGGAAAAGAGGTTATTTTTTTCCTGTGAGTGCTTACATTTTAGAATTCTCTTATTGATGCTTGTAATTTAAACCTTAACTTTCCTGGGAAAGGTCAGGCATATAATTAAATAACCCCAGGGAGCAGGAACAGAACTACTTTACTCGGGCTAGCAACAATACAGCGCCTTCCTAAGTACTTTGCTTTTAAATCTCAAACCAAGAGAAATAGTATCTTAGCAAGAGACATGTCTTCCCCACTAAGTCATTACACACCTAATAACACCTAATGAAATACCTTCTATTTTTAAATGAGGGCTTGGGGACTTTACCAGTTGAAACAATGGGGACTTTTAAAGAAGACCTTGACACAGGACCAATAATTAAAATAAATTAAGAATTATATGGTTTCTAAGAATATGAAATTTGAAAGATGTTTAAACCAAATATAAGTGTAAAATAAAATTCAAGAGTAAAGGAACTTCAATGCCACTCAAAAACCTGCTGTAGACAAAGAGCTTTTCCTGGTGTCTCTTTAAACACTGTGGGTCTTTAAACAATGGGGGAAACTGTGAAATGCCAAAGCTATGAGCAAAAGCAGAGCTCATTTCACCTGGTCACTTAAGGTCCTGTCCATTCTACAGCAGGACTGTGCTGGACAAGTCAGCGATGCACAATGTTACGGTAGTCATGGCAGCAAACACCGCCTGTCAGGAGCCCATGCTGCTCCACGTGCCCACAAGGAGCCACATACTCAGCGCCAGCACCTGCTCCCCGAGGCCGCACGGGCGTGATCCTCACTGACTGATGAGGACATGAAGGTGTGGCCCGTACACAGCAGAGCTGGGATACAGAGCCACACGGTCTGGCTCCAGGCTCTGCCCCTCCCGGAGCCCGTGAGGCTTGTCACACTGCAGACCAGAGGGGAGATGAGACCGTGGCCAAGGGGCTTGTATGGTAAGGGGTCTCTGCGTTTTCATCTGTCAGAAAGATCTATTCACCCTGAACAACTAGCCGTCTCTCTGGGCTGCCCCGATGAGCTGAGAACGCCACAGAGACAACGTAAGACAACACAAACACCACAGAGGGAACATATGCAAATAATAAGACTTCTTAAATTTCAAATTGATGTTAACCTCTCCACTACTCTGGCTATGGTCTCTCAAAGAGATAAAGTTCTTAATTACCTATCGACAGCCAAGAACTTCTTCCGCTCTTCTTCGATCTGCGCGTGGACCCTCTCTGCGTCGGCATTCTGGGTCACAAACGTGTCTGTCAGCTGCTGCCGCCGGGCCATGAGCTCATCCACCACCTGCAGACAGTTTTCTTCCACCTGAACGGAGACGATCTACGTTGCAGCGTTACCATCGTATAGTGAGGTCGACAGGTCATCTTATCCGTAAAATGAACAGTCCCTCCGAAATAAACCCCATCCGTGTGCTGCCTGGCCCCGGTGCTGTGTGCCTCTGTGCTCAGTTTGGATTCATCCCTCAGCTTGCTGCCCTCTGGCTCTGCTTCCACTGTCAGCGGAAGTGTTTCTGCTTCTGTGACCTCTAACTGGCAGGAAACACACTTTTCCAGACTTTACCTTTTGGTAACGTCCATTACCTCCTCCTTTCTGAAACGCTGGGGCTGCTTGAAACTGCTACTTGGCACCACCCTTTTGGGTCTCTTTACACCCTGTGTGACCACTGCCTCCAGAACACAGGCCCCACTGCTCTCCACGGCCTACCTCTGCCTGGGAGTCTCAACTGTTCACACAGATTTCAATTTGTCCCCACGAAGCAGGCGAGTCTTCCCCTGTGTCTCTGTAGTAACTACTTGTCGGAAGTCGCCGTCTAGATGCCATACAGGCAACCCAGGCTCCACAGGTCCAGAGTTTTTTCTCTTTAACTTTTTCCTCCTATTCACCAACAGCCCATGGCAGAACTCAGGAGTCACCTGGAGCACCCCTCCCCAAATGGCCTCTCTTCCTTCTTTCATTCCTAATAATGTGGGAAGTTGTGATTTTACTCCAAGTATTTCTCAAATCTGCCCCACCCCTCCCCCCACCCCCTCCATCAGTATCAGGACATTTCAGGAGCTCAGTGTTGGGCACCGGAGCCACCCACTAATTACCTTCTTGAGGTTATCAGTGTCTTCTCTACCTCTCTGGAGAGTTTCTTTTAATGTGTTGATCTTATTCCGTTTCTTCTTCAGCTGATTGTGACTGTATTCAATTTGAATATTAAGCCGAGTTTTCTGTTTCTCAAATTCTAATCTAGTATAATTAAAGTCAAGCATTACAACTGGTAAACAGGCTCCCTCAATTCTTATTAGGGAGAATTTCAAATTCAAAAGGAAAAGTACTATGATGAATTCCCATATGGCTATCACTCAGTTTTGTTGCATCTGTAACCTTTCTCAACACCCCCTCCCACCACTGCATTATTTGAAGCGAATTTCAGACATGTGGCTTCCCCTGCAAATAGTTAGTACACATCTCTGAAAGTAAAGTGACTTTTAATACAGAACCATGGATTGTTACAGATAGAAACAATTCCTTAATATCAATCGTTGTCAATGCCAAATTCCTTGAGTCTCATTAATTAAAAAAAAAACAAAACTGGTCATTAAAGTCAGGATCCATACAGTGCTATGGATGTTTTTTGAATATTTTATAATCTATAGATTTCCTCTCCTTTTCTCCTTCTTATGATTTATGTGTTTATTCCTATTTAGCCAGTCAGTCTTCCCAAATAGCTATTCATTCACAAACTTAAAACTTGGGGATTTAAGAACAAGTACTTCCTGATGCACTTTCCTTGAAGTTTCTGCTGCGGGACTCAGTTACACAGGCCGTGTCCAGTGAAGCATTTCTTCACTTGACTGCAGGACACCGCAGTGCTCTGCTCCCAGCCCCTCACAGCTGTTTCTTCAGTGGTTCCTTCTCACCTTCTTGGCCTGCTAACCTTCTCCTGGGATCTCCTTTTTCCTACCTACCATCACGCACTTGTGCTCTGACCTAGTCATAATTTTAAGTACCTCCTGCACACTGACCATTCCAAACCTCATCCTTCCAGTTTGGACCTGGAACTCCTAACTTGGGAATACAACTGCCTCCTCATCTCCACCTCAAGTTTAATGTGCAGGACAGATGCACAATGGCTAAGCTACCAGAAGTAACATAGCATTTAACAAAATCATCAGATGTTAGTCGTAAAATTTGATAAGCCAATTCGCAAAACATAAAAGTAGACTCTATTCAGAGAAAAAACTAGAATATTTAGGAATTAGCTTAGTAAGAACACATAAAATCTTTAGAACATTTTTAAAATTCCAGTAAATGATACAGATGATTGGAATAAATATACTTTATGTTCTTAGAAGACTTAATATTTTGAAGATGTTCTCCCCAAATAAATTCAATGTAACCTTCAATCAGAATTCTAGTTAGAAACTCTATAAATAGTGGTAGGTAGAATTCATTAGAAGTTCAAGTAGACCTGAGAACAAGGAATATGGCAGGGACAAAGAGGATATTTTATAATGGTAAAGGAATTAAGTCAGCAAAAAAAAAGACATAATAATCCCAAACATGTGCGCACCTAGCCACAGGACTAGACGATACTATTGGGTTGTTGGGAAAGTCAAGGAAAAAAATACATCAGGACTTATCCGACAACCCAATAAATACTCTTCTCACTTCTGACTTCACTAGGAATGTTTCTAGCTATTCCATGAAAAGATGATGCTAATTTTAGAATCAAAAGTATCTTCTCATACCACAGGTACCTAACTAATCACATTTTAAGACATTAAACCGGAACGGATGTTGAATTATGTCAACTGTCCTTTTCATCATTTTTAGAGTTATATAGATCATGTGATTTATATCACAGCAGTATTTCCTGACCCTGAGTCACTCTTACATTCCTGGCATGGAGTCCACTAGATAATGTACATTGCTTTGCTGTTGTTTTGCTTGTTTCTATCTAACCTTATTTTATTTGATTATATATAGGTGAGTTTAATTTACAGTTTCTGGATTTTGGCATCAATATTATGCTCATTTCATCAAAAGATGTGTTTCCTTTTGTACACTATGTAAGTTTAAACATTGAACATTTGCATAAATGCGAACACTGAGGGGGCCTCCCTGGTGGCGCAAGGGGTTAAGCACCCCACTGTGAAAACATCCGCAGCCTCTGCAGCACAAGTTTGATTCCAGGCCGGCCAGGGAGCAACCCACATGGTGCAGCAGACCTCTCCTGTCTCCCCACTGCTCCCCTCAGCATTGTATTTCAGTCAGTCTGCCTGTTCTGCTCCTCACCCTGTCTCTGGTGAATCTTCTCACCCCCCGCATCTCTGGCCTGTACCCCGTTTCTTGTATGTATAAATAAATAAACCTTTAAAAAAATGTGAACACTGAGATTACCTGCATCTTTAAAGTTTGCTGAGATGATTCACTGGTGAAACCACACGTGCCTGGTGAATTTGGGAATGGAGTGGGAGGCATTTTCTTTTCCTAAGGTAACTGGCCTCTTTCAATTTTTCTATCTCGTTTTGTGTAATTTTTGGCAATATATTATTTTTTGAAAATTATCAATTTTACCCACATATATGAATATTTACAGAGAATTAAGTAAATTAATGCCTTATTCTCTTAATTACCACTGGGTAATTGCATCCCTCTTCTCTTATTTTTTGTATTTGTGCTTTCTCTCTAAAGAATTTACAAAATAAAAGTATCAGATCTCTTGATAAAAATATAAATATTGACTAGATGTTTCTTTCTTTTTTTTTTTTTTTTTTTTTAAGATTTATTTATTTATTTATACAAGCACTGGGTATAGTCAGAAGTGCGGGAGGGTGAGAGAATTCACCAGAGCCAGAGCAGGGAACAGAACAGGCAGACCGACGACATACACTGCTGAGGGGAGCAGCAGGCGCGGCAGGAGAGATCTGCGCGCCATGTGGGACCCTGAACCGGTGCTGCAGAGGCTACGGCCAGCTTTGCAGCCTAGCGCTCAACCAGTGCACCACCGGGGAGGCCCGACTAGATGTTTCTTGAACTAAGCTGGAGATTACCTCAGTGTAATTTCTTTAAATTATGAATTTGTTACATTTATATGTGTAAGTTGCTCATCAACATCTTTTAATAAAAATACCTTTTTTGATCAATTTCTTGTTGTTGCTTAACATGCTTTTTCTCAAATTCACGAATATTTTCCACGCCAATTTCTTCACAGAAGTGTTGGAAAATATCATCTTCAACCTTTTAAAATATTTCGAAACTGGTTTGATAACTGATTTTAAAAAAGTATATAGACAATGATTAAATCTGTTTTTCCCACCAAGATTTTCTGAATGAGGACAAAAACTAATCCCAAAAAGCATTACTGTTCTCTGAGGGGACAGTGATTTTTTTTTAACTCTATAAACTATGCCCATTTTCAAATTTGTTATTCTGAAAATGAAATAAGAACACTTATCATTGGCCTTATTAAGTATGTTGGTTTTATGAGTTATTTAATACATGTCTGAATATACTTCATGTATATCAGCAATGCCAAAATATAATATCCTACATAAAAAAATAAAATATTCTCGTATACAAGTAGAGTATTAGTAGAAAACTAAGAGAAATGGAGCATAAAATTAAGACTCAAAATGATTTGGATGAACTGGAACAACCCAAATCTAACAAAATAACCTCAATGTCTACAAAACTATGCACTTGTGTGCTATTATAGGATGAGACAGACCTGTTTTAACAACACAACATGTTAAAATTTTTTCAAATTTAGTTGAATATTAATTAAGTATAAATGTGATAGGATGTGACAGTAAATGGCAATTTGCAAAAGCAGATAATCCAAAGTATGGCAGTCACAGCTGCCTGCGCAGGAGTCTGTGGTGCTCTGTGCTAGTCAGTCTTTGACATGCTTCGTCCTGGCCACAGACAGAACAGCAGAGCACCCACGGGGTGGTTACTGTAACTGATCTTAAATCCATGGTAAGTGTTAATGATTAAGGAAACTGGGGGTATTTTATCTAGAAAAGGAGCAAGGTAAGAGTGGTTTTAAATCATGTGATAAAGGCAGAACTACAAACGAGTGGAGGCTCCTGAATGATGGTGTCCTTTTCTAAGGGTCAGAAACAAGTGTGAGCGGAATGGATAGAACAAAAGCTCCTGTCACCTTATAAGCAGAGATTAGATGACCGAGTCTTTGTAGCCCCAAAGTGAAGCACTGTGTTTGGCATATAAGAGATGTTCGAGAATTAATTACCGAGTGAATATGTAACTGTAAAAGATAACCTGAACGACAAAGTTCTTTTCATCGTGGTGTTAAGGACAGTGGGAGGAAAAGAAAAAAAAAAGCCTGTAATTTTTACACGGGGCAAGGAGAGGTGGGAAAACAGAAGAGAGTAACCATGCACTGGCCATCGTCTCTTGAGATGCGCAACAGTGCTCTAAGGGAACAAGGAAGTTAATTTTCAGTCAAGCCAATAAGAAGAGGCGCTTCAGCACGTAGTAAGTTCCAAATCTATACTCTGCCCGCCATATAGTAGTACATGTAACAGCCATGACCTGATCTATCTTTTCTTGAAATTCTTCAATTCTTTGTTGCCGTTCTTTGATTCCTTCACTCAGCATAGTGCACTGTGACTCAATATTCAGCAGTTCACTTTGTAGCTGAGATTGTTCCTAAATACAAAAGAGAAAGATTTCTTTATAATATTGGTACTTTAGCTTTATACTGGGGAGTGAATGTGGAAGTCATTGTTGAGAATAAGGGAAATTCATGATCTAGGGTAAATTCAGGTACGACTGGACAAGACTAATAACCACAAAAATAAAAGTAACCAGAGGATTATCATAATTATGGGATAAAGTGTCCAAATATTAAATAGTACTAAATAAATTGCTAAAATTCTGTGTCTTTAATTTTCTTTAGTCTATAGTACCTGGTAAAAAGCAGCAAGGTGCTTCTTTTTAATCATCTCTAGTTCACTCTGTGAGTATTTGAGTCGTGTATGAGTTCCTTGTAATAGAGTCTGTATTTGTTTCAAATCTGCTTCCTTGCGGAGTGTCTTCATTAAGTCCTAAAAAGGAAGAGAGACATGGTGAGAAAATCTTATAGCAGAAATGCACTTTTAGTGTTAAGTCATAATTCACTGATTTTTACATATAATCACACCTACACTTGCCTTCTGATAGAAGACCTAAGACTAGAGGCCATCAACTTGACCATGATGGCTTTTCATAGCATTGTGCGTGATAGAAAGAGACGTTCTCCCACTCTTTGGACCCAAACTTTTTGACCAGTCTCCGGAAATTCTTCATAGGGAAGAATTAGGAGATCATTTATCAAACGTGAATCTCAGTAATGTTTTAATTAATTAAAACTGCATTCGAGTTACCTATAACTGGAGGACTCCTCACCCAACATAGTATGTCTTTCTTTTCAGTTGTTTTATGTCCACCAGTTGAGTAATCTTGCCAGGATACCTCTTTGTATCAAAAATTAGTTGTTAATATATACAAAGAAGAGAAATAGGAAAAGAAAATCTAAAAGCATTCTATTTTAGTATCTGTCAAAGTTGACATTTCAAATAATTGACATTTTAAATAAGGAATTAAAATAGTCAGTAAAATAAATAATATTTTGATAAATGGCAAGACAGCTGGTAAAATAAACTGGATATCCATTCATCAACATAAATTCCAGATGAATAAAAATATAAATGTTACATACACAAAAGCACCAAAAGAAAGCATTGCTGAATTTCATTTGTTATCTTCAGAAAGAATATGGTCTTTTGAACATGACATTAAAATCCAAAAGTTCTAAAAGATTAACTTACTTGGTTACATAGATTAAACACATGTATACCACACATGCACTCCAATGTAAAAAAGACGATAATAAAAAGGAATAGATTTTTGATACACACAACATGAATCTCAAAAGCACTGAGAGAAAGCATGACACAAAAGACTAGTGACTATGTGATTCCATTTATATGAAATTCTGAAAGAGGAAAAACCATAATGATAGAAAGTGGGTCAGGTAGCAAGGTCCAGCGGGTTGAGGGAGGGGACAGCTATAAAGGAGACTCGGGGAATTTGGGGGTTAGGAAAATGTTCTTTATCATGATTGTGGGGGAAGGTTACATGAAACATACATTTATCAAAATTTATTGAACCATATACTTAAAATTGCAGACTGCTGTATATAAGTTATTCTTCAAAAAAGCTGACTAAAAAAGCAAACTCAACATATATTTATAATGTATGGGATAAGTGTCCAAATATTAAATAGTCCTAAATAAATTGCTAAAATTCTGTGTCTTTAATTTTCTTTAGTCTATAGTACCTGGTAATTTATTTTATTATACAAATAATTTTTATAGTAATAAGACAACCTAGCAGAAAGATGTATGCAGGAAATAAATATATAAGCATTATTTTAAGCATTTTATCTAGATTATCTGATTTAATACCCTAAAGGAAGGTATTTGTGTTATTTCCATTTTACAGATGAGGAAACTAAGGTACAAACAGGGCTAGGTAACTTGCCCAAGGTCACACTGCTATTAAGTGACAGAGCCAGGATTCAAACTAAGGTAGTGTAGTTATGGAATTGAAAATCTCAGGGACTCTGTTTTTCTCCCTCTAAAGAATGTTTAACACCACACTATTTTAATAGCAAAACCCAAAAATGTTCATTATTGGAGACAGGTTAAAAAGAAAACCTGTGCAACAAACTACCAGGCAGAATTCATTAAAAATAAAGTGGATCTCTACACACTAAAATAAAAACAGGTGCTGTTGTGAAAATAAATGAAAAAACTTGTAAATATTTATAGCAAAAATCTGCTACAAAACTAAAATAGGAAACATAGTATGTATATTGGCACATACAGAGAAAATTTCCAGAAGCTATATACCAAATTGTGGTTAGTAAATACCACTGAGCTATAATGATAGGTAAGGGAAATTTTTTTATTTATTATTTATTCCATTCTGCTTTATTTGAAAATTTTCAACAGTATGTGATACTTTATTACCAAAACAAACAAACAAACCCAGCTTAAAAATGCAATTATCTTACTTAGTATTCTGTAACTTTTATAACATGGATTTACCTTTAATTCTTGGATTAACTGACCCCTTCTGTCTCTTAATTTCTTTAATTCTTTTTCATCCCAGCATCTAGCCTTGTATTTTAAGTCACTTGACCCTCCAGAGATCACCCCAGATTTTAAAAATAATGTTCCATCAAGAGATACTGTCTGCAAAATTAAAAATATTTTACCTTGGTGAAATATAAAGAAGATAAAGACAATACACCAATTTTTACAGCTAAGAATTTGTAGATGTGCAAAATCACTGTACCTTACTAGTAAATACCTAGCTTATTAAGGGACACAGTAAATAAACAAACCATAAATATAAAACCCTGTTTGAAGGCCCAAAGCAATTGTAGGCAACAGATCAACAGCAATTTAAAAGGTTCTAAGTAAATTGCCTATTAATGCCAAATGTATTTGATATTGAGAAGCAAACACCGAGAACATTTGAATTTAATATATTTTACATTATACATAATCCTACATTTTGAAGAATCTGATACCGCAGGTCAATGGCATCTTATGAAAGCAGCCTTAATAACTCCACCCAGTGGCCCTCCCAAGAGGTACTCAGCACTATCTACTTCTTGTGTATTACCAGGAAATACTGCTGCATAAGCAATCACATGGCACACATCTCCTTTCTCCATTTCTTAAACAACTCCACCCTGTTCTGTTACTACTTTTCTGTAACTGAGCCCACCTTGGCAGGCACCCACTGTTAGCACAGAGAACTTCCTTATTTTTAAGGCTGAACAACATTCTGCTCTACGAGTGTGCTATAATTTTATAGATCAGTCTTGCATGGATTGTTTCCAATCGTTCCTGTTATGAGTAAGTGTAGATATCCACAATGCGTGGTGCGCGCGCGCGCACACACACACACACACACACACACACACACACACACACACGTCGATCTGCATGCAAAGCTCCTAGAAAGTACAACTGGCAGAAATGCCCTTCACAGAGCTGGTGCGCAAGGCGCTCCCCAGCAGAGAGGGCGGCGTGACCCACACAGCACTGTCAACATTTGGGCGCTGATTGACCTGACAGGTGGGACCAGTACTTCCGTGTAAGTTGAACATGCACTGCCCATATTTTAAGTAACAGTTTCATGTTTAAGAATAATCAGAGCTCCTTCTATGAAAATAAGTTTGTTCGTCTCATTTGTCTATTTTTTCCCACTTTTTGTTCTTTATTAATCTGTAATTAATAGAATGAATTGTATGATACCCCATGTTTGCCATGTCTTTTATCTTACTTATTATAGATTTTGTCATCTAGAATTAAAAAAAATGTTTATGTGAATTTAACCATCTTTTACAGCATCTAAGTTTTTGTCATATTAGAAAGGTCAATCTCTGAAATTGAGATAAAATTTCCCATGGTTTCTCTTTTACTGTTAGAGTTTAATCTTTTCTATTTACATTTCTAATCTATCTGGATATAAGCTATGAAGTTTAGATTCAACTATATTTTATTCCAGATGGTATTCAGTTTTTCCAGATTATAGCTGCCCCATTGCTAGTTCTCTTGTTCAGTATGTGCCATTTTTTGAAAAGGGATCTTTTTACAAATTATCTAGCTGGTTAATGATAATTTTCTGGATTTGTTTTTTGCTATACCACACAGAAAGAATAAAGCATAAACAGTCTTTCTATTAGAAAAATCTAGAGTAACAACCACAAGTCTACAGGAGAAGGAAGCAAATAATTGTTTCTCTTGGCCAAGGATAATGGATGGAATAATCACATGTTTAAAAAGATTCCAAATTTTTAAATTCTGTTGCATAAATATTTTATAATTTAAATATTTTTAAAAACCGTAATGACCAACTACAGCTAACAGAATCACTGTAATTTATGCTATACAGCTTAAACTGTATATAGCTTATTTGTACACTATAGTTTATAAACGAACTAAAATATCTTGCAATGGTACTCGCAGTATCTAAATAAAGAAAATTCTAGAACATGACATTTAGCTTATGGGAAAATATGAATTCCATGAAAAACAAAAGCACACACTGAAGAGATATTACTTCTAAAAAAAGTGACATGTTTCCAAGTGTATTATGCATCTTAAGACATTCTTTAATGTCTCACCTAACACCTAAAATGGTAATAAGGCATGCTACTGTGAACAAGACAGTACCATAAATATTTGTTAAATGAAGGAATAAAGCCTTACCTTCGTGTGACTTCTTTAAGTTGACCATACAAATCTTCAAAAATCAATTTTAGCATAGTTAACAAGATAGCAAAATAAGGAATATACCTTAATAGCTATAGTTCCCTTATTATAAATGTTCAAATTTAGCAGGTACTAAAATATATGACAAGTTAATAAAAGGTAAATCAATAAACTTAACACTTACAATTTCTACCTTTCATAAAAATAGCCTCCTAAGTATTAATTTGAAATCCTGGACATTCTAGATGAAATGTGTTAACGCTATTAAAGAATACCATTGGGCAGTATAATGGCATTTGGCATGCTATTACTTAATTTAATTCTTATAACTCTGGAAAAGGTACAGTTTTAAATGTGAAAACTAAAATTAGATGTTAACAAACTTATCTGAAGCCATATATTCAATGACTAAAAAGCACCAGAGGCCTTCATACCTTACATCCTTAGGTACTACGTTAGACTTGATTATAAATGTAGTTTTAGAAAAACACTGTCAGATAATTTGAGGAATTTAACATTGCTTAACTCAATGTGAACTCTATTCAACTGAAGGTAAAAAATACTTATTTTACTTAAAGCCAAAAGCATTCCCTAGAGAGACGAGTATTAGTAACTTCATCCCAGGTGTGCACTATGCCCTCCACTGTGTTAGGACCTGGGCTGTGTAAAAGGACAGTTAGTATCTCCCTTGAGCTATGGAAGAATCAACCCAGAAAACAAAGTGTCTGAACCTTTCCTGGTACTCAGGTACACATGTGCAAAATATGTAAATTCAGAGAAAACCAGAGATTTAGCAAGGAAATTTATTCCATGAAAATAACTGCTTCAGGTTAATATTACTATATTACAATTCCTAAAATATAACTTATGACATAGGGAAATGCTCTAGAAGTTCATTTTTTGAAGACGCACTGAACACTGTGAAAACTATGAAAGCAGTAGCCGCCTGTGGGCTACGCTGGTCTGCCTTATGAAAGAGAACACACGACAGACAGCATGGGCACACCCTGACGCGATGCTCTCGTACATACCGCTCCACATTACCCAACAGTGCACCCAAGTCTTACTTTCCGTCTCTCGGGTCCGCTGAATGCAACATGCCTTGCTTCTTCCACAGTCTCACAGACAAGGCCGTTTCCACACACAAACTGAATTACTTTCTTCAGCTGAGGACACTGAGTCTTTATGACATCAATCACCATTTTACAGCCTTTAATCTCCCTCAGTCGTTCATTGATTGGCTTGATCTAAAAGGTTTAAAAAATACTTGACACATTAGATCCACTGAGATTAAAACCGCTCAGTACCTTCTTTCCCACAAGACAAATATGACAGCAAGACAAATACAAACACGACAGCAAGACAGGAGTGTGCCCTTGTTAGGTGCAACAGGTCTGACGAGAACCTGATGAACAGATACACCCCACTGTCGGGTCATGTAATACTACAAACACGCGCACCACCAACAGCCAGAATGTGTAATTTCCACACTTGACTTGGTTCCTAATTAGTGGGAACATGCAACACATAAGCTCTCCAGGCTCAAAGTCATAAACTGGTGGGAAATAATACTTTCAGGCATGTGTCGAAAGAGGGGCACATTATGAAGCTCAAACAACTATTTCAGGCTGAAATGATGAGGAAAGACTTTAGACCTTCTTTGATACAATTTTGAAGTTGGGATTATAAATAGGTCAAGATCTAAGAAAACAGCAACTATTGATTTCATTTCTGTAAAAGAAAGCAAAGTAAAAACCCTAACTATAAACATAACCTGTACGCATCTACTCAAGAACACGTATTTACATAAATTTGCATCATGGGAGTGATCTGAAGCAGTTACAAATAAGGAACTGGGCATCAAGAATGGGTAAGAGGGCCTCCCCGGTGGCGCAGCGGTGGAGCGCTGGGTTGCGAAGCTGCCCGCAGCCTCTGCGGCGCCGGTTCGATCCCCGGCTGCTCCCCGGCCACCGGAGGAGGGTCCCACATGGCGCGCAGACCTCTCCTGCCGCCCGCTGCTCCCCTCAGCAGTGTCCTTCGGTCCTTCTGCCTGCTCTGCTCCCCGCTCTGGCTCTGGTGAATCCTCTCACCCTCCCGCGCTTCTGACTGTACCCAGTGCTTGTATAAATAAAACAAACAAACAAATAAATAAATAAAACATGCCTCTAAATAAAAAATCAAAAAAATATATGTAAAAAAAATGTGCTGAAAAAAATCTTTTTTTTTTTTTTTAAATTTTTTATTTTATTTATTTATACAAGCACTGGGTATAGTCAGAAGCGCGGGAGGGTGAGAGAATTCACCAGAGCCAGAGCGGGGAGCAGAGCAGGCAGAAGGACCGAAGCACACTGCTGAGGGGAGCAGCGGGCGGCAGGAGAGGTCTGCGCGCCATGTGGGACCCTCCCTCAGGTGGCGGGGGAGCAGCCGGGGATCAAACCGGCGCTGCAGAGGCTGCAGGCAGCTTCACAGCCCAGCGCTCAACCGCTGCGCCACCAGGGGAGGCCCTGAAAAAATCTTAAGCACAAAATAAACAGGATTTTTGACTGTCAGATGAATTAGATCTCAGTGGGCAAAAGACACTGCAGAAGTGTGGAAGGGGACCTGGGCTGTGTGAGCGCAGGCAGCCCTTGCTGAGACCCGCTCTGTGCCAGACATGGTGCCAGCTCAACTTGTGATGGGGCCTTGCTGTGATCCAGTAAGGTATGGATTAATTTCTCTATTTCACAGATGAAGAAAATGAAATCAGAAAAATTAAGAACAAATTAGGGAGAACTTATCAGAAGTGGGGCTGTGATTCAAATGCAAGCCAGCCCCACTTTAGGGCATGTGCTTGTAGCCACTATGCAGTCTGCCTGCAGCTCAGGGTACTGGAAGCTGGACCAAGGAGAATGTTTTCTTTAGTAGGCCACGGGAGTCACCAACAGGCAGCAATGGTAATAATGACAGAGTTTCTGCCTCACCAGTTCAGACTTCTGATACTCTGAAGTCTCTTAATACAGATCTCCAAGGCTCAAAATTGAGCCCGCTCCCCTGAGAGCCCACTGATGTTCACTGGACTGCACATCTCCAGGCCAGACTCTGGCTGGCATCTCACCGACAGGCCACGTGTCTTCACAGCCTGCACTTTGCTGTGGAACGGAATGACAGTTGTGGGTGGAATGGGACACTGCTGGAGCAATGTCCTCAAAATCACCAAGTTCCAGCCATTGCAAAACCAGATTAGGAAAAGGATAGGACGCTGACATTATCCTTCGCTTACCAGCACGTTAACACCAGCCATTCAAATGACTGGCTGGCTCGCATCCAAGTGATGATGTTTTTTAATCACTGCCACAGCTAGAGGAGAGGAAGACAGACTTGGAAAGACAAGCTACCAGCACTACTAAATACTAGACATTACAAATGTCTCACGTCAAGGTAATCTAGAGCGAGGAATGTCTCAGGTTCAGCTCTTTCCTCCTTCAGAAATCGAATGCAGTCTCTGGCTACCTTCTCCGAGGTTACAACGATGGCAACCATGTACCGGCCGAAGAGTTTAGTAACAGCCAGCTGGTATTTCTTGTGGATAGGATGACACAGGTCAAGCAGTCTTCCAAACTTGGCAGGTTTCAAAAAACGAGAGAAAAATAATTTAGTGAGGAACATAATTCATTATTTCCTAATATAACCAAGCAGCAAGATCAAAACCTAATTTTATAAAAGTATAGACATAACTAAAGAGTCTTAATTAAATTATATGTAAGCTCCATTATGAAATGTTTATTCCAGTGTGCCACACTGTCAACAGTGATGAAGAGGCCCGCCTTACCAAGGCACTGAAATAGTTGACAAAGCTGCAGTAAGAGTCATCACTCGTTCCCTCACCCATTAAGTCACCTATGAGGCCCTCCCATGGGTAGGTACCGAGCTAGAACTGGGCAAACACTACTGGATAACACACTCCCTGACCTTACAGAGCCTTCAATAGAGAGGGGTAGAAGGATACAACAGTAAAAACACTCATGTACAAAGCAGAGTGGTAACGGAGGCTGTGATAAAACTGAAACGCAGAGAGCGCTGGAGTATCTAACATGGGTCAGGTTAACCTGAGAAAAGAGGGAAGGCTTCCCCCCCAGGAAGTGTTATTTGATATCGGAAGTACGGTCAAGAATTAACTAGACTGGGCCTCCCCAAGTGGTGCAGGCCGTTGAGTGCTGCGCTGTGAAGCTGTCCGCAGCCCCTGCAGCGCGGGTTCGATCCCGGCTGGCTGGCAAGGGTCCCACATGGTACGGCAGACCTCTCCTGTCACACCCGCTGCTCCCCTCAGCAGTGTATTTCATCAGTCTGCCTGTTCTGTTCCCGCTCTGTCTCTGGTGAATCCTCTCACCCTCCCGTGCATCTGGCCTGTACCCCAGGTCTTGTATAAATGAATAAATCAATCAATCTTAAAAAAAAAAAAAAAAAAAAAAAAGGGCCTCCCCGGTGGCGCAGTGGTTGAGCGCTGGGTTGCGAAGCTGCCCACAGCCTCTGCAGCACTGGTTGAATCCCCGGCTGCTCCCCGGCCACCGGAGGAGGGTCCCACATGGCGCGCAGACCTCTCCTGCCGCCCGCTGCTCCCCTCAGCAGTGTACTTCGTCGGTCCTTCTGCCTGCTCTGCTCCCCGCTCTGGCTCTGGTGAATTCTCTCACCCTTCCGCGCTTCTGACTGTACCCAGTGCTTGTATGAATGAATGAATAAACAAACAAACAAACAAACAAATAAATAAGTAAATAAAATCTTAAAAAAAAATTAACTGGACTTAAGTCCAAAAACTTTACTGGAAAATGCTGAGTATCAGTGCTCCATGTAATATCTGGAAATTCAATCATCTATCTTTAGACTGTTCCATTTGCTAGATTCTAATTTAAGAACACCATTTTTATTAAATGATAGGTCATCCTCTTTCATGTTTATTATCTTGCTCTTTTTCTTCGCCACCCACCCATGATTAAGTCAAGTCTTTCTTGTAGATCAGTAATTTGATTTCTCAATTGTAACCCATTCCTTATTATTCCCAAGTTATTGGTTCAGTAACAATGTTTATTCTTGATTTGCTTTTTTAGCTTTACATATTCATTTTTCTAAATTGTTTTACCTCACATTTGAATCTGGTTTCATAAGTTCGAGCTCTTATTAAATTGCCCACAGCACAAAACACGTAATGGGAGATTGTGTTTTGGAAACTTCCAGACAAAGCTGACTTCAAATCGTTTTTAATTATTCTTTTTATTCTCCATGTCTACAGCTGCCATATAGATATTTTTAAACTTGCTTATGCTTAATGTGGGCAGTTCTGTTCAGAGCTTTTATCTGTTGTGATGAACAACTCTTATCCCCTCTCCCAAGCTGAGGCGGTCATCTCCGAGCACCAGTTCCCAAGTGAAGTATGTCCTGTTCTTTCTACTTTCTTAGCACTGAAGGGCTTAGAGGGGAGGGGAGGAAGAGATAAGGCTGTGCATGTACTTTGCTTGAATGCCTAAGGACATGCTCTTTCTTCTGAGCTTTAAATTGATGACCCTAAGTTTAATTAATAACCAAAGTCCCTCTACGTTGGGGGAGAGGGTTTGGCACTGGTCTCTCAACCTGATGAGGAGCACTAGAGTCTTCACTTCCACCTAAGCGCGTAAGAGGTTCATGCTAGCTGATTCATTAGTTTAATCAAAAGGAAAGAAATACATAGAAGATTGCTTCTTGCTAGATTAAGGGATGCTAGGTGAAAATGCCTAGGAATTAACATAAACTTATCAGTTTATTTTCTGTACTGTTAAAAAGTCAACGTTACACTTCACCTTTTATCTTTATTATTTTTTTAAAATCTGAGACTATCACCATTTTCTGAAGTTTATGGCATTATATATGTGAGCCTCATTTTAGTTTGATCTCTGAGCTATTTTTTAAAAAATCAGTTTTAGTCATTTTGTTAGATATTGGGGGGAGGCTACCAGCCTTACTCCTTGATAGTTATACAGAAATTAAGACTAACATTTAAAAGTCAGAAAGTCAAAAATAATGCTGAAAATGAGATAAGATGGGGTAGTCAGAGAGAGAGAGGAAAACCCATGAGTGTGGCATCACGAGCACCACTGGACTGTGTCTCAACAGTGCAAGTGGTTAATAGTGTCAAATGCTGAAATTATGAACTGCACTCGTGTTTGTGACAGGAGTGAGGTGCCAGACCTTAACACCAAAGGAAATAATCCTGTGACGCGGACACTACAAGTGACAGGCTAGACAGTCCTGTATTGGGCTAATGAAATATACTAGCAATCCTGGATGCAGAGTCAGATTTACAGAATAACCCTTTCTTCAAAAGTACGACCATGACGTACGCAGGGAAAACTGAATCATGAAGAACATGAGGTGTGAGGCTGTGGGGTGGTGGTGGAGGACAGGGGTCCAGACTACTTCATGGCAGTTGCATCTGTTGGGGATACTGGCCATAACTTGGACTTACTAGGTAATGTGTTCATGTTTTCCCCAATGATCACATATCTATAAATACCAGTGGAAGTTATTTACATTTTACCCTTATTTATTTATTCATACAAGCACTGGGTACAGTCAGAAGTGCGGGAGGGTGAGAGAATTCGCCAGAGCCAGAGTGGGGAACAGAACAGGCAGACTGACGAAGTACACTGCTGAGGGGAGCAGCGGGAGGCAGGAGAGGTCTGTGCACCATGTGGGACCCTCGCCGGTGGCCGGGGATTGAACCGGCGCTGCAGAGGCTGCGGGCAGCTTCACAGCCCAGCGCTCAACTGCTGCGCCACCAGGGGAGGCCCTATCCTAATTATTTACTGTACTATTTTAAGTAAAAATAAATTATCAGGACAAAACTTAAAGATTTCTGTTATAATTTTACTTGCTAATAATGGTAATATTTTTAACCCCAATTAAGAAAACTTAGTCATTTTCTTTCAATTAAATACTCATTTCTAGTTACCACAGAATCTGGGTACAGTCTTTTAAGGTGTTCCAGAACCTCTGCTCTCCTTTGCTGACGTTTCCCCTCATGAGTTTCAATCCCAGCAGTCTGCAGCTCACTTCTAAGAAGATTCAACTCTTCATTAACTTCAGACATTCTTGATTTAGTTTTTTCAATTTCACTCACTAGGGTTTCCTCTTGTTGTTTTTTCTCTTTCAAGCAATCCCTATGTAATAACAACAAATTGTGATGCAAAAAGAAAACTCAAAATTTAAGAATTGTAAGATACAATACATACTCTGGTCTGGCGTTACAGAGGCATAGAGAACTCTATTAATTTTAGATAAGGAAAAATACATAAAATAAACCTTAGACCAAACATTCTCATTCTTTGTTAGTTCAAAAGATACATATTTCTGGATACTGAAAAAGTGAGACTAGATCACTGTAACTAGAGCTTAAAAATAACTAAATACCAATTAAAAAGAAATTTTTAGTGTTAGAATACTTAAGTCGAACTTGGTAACTTTTTATTATTCAATAGCAATGCCAAAATAGTTTTAAGTCTCACCAGTGGTAAGTATGTTCTCAAAGTTTAAGTATTTTATTTTTTATATGGCTAAGTATAATTTTCAACTTTCTACAATGAAATGACAATCAATGGAGGATGAGATTTATACAGCAGGAATATTCACCTAATGAATATGCCAGAAATATAACAGATCTTTGAGATATAAGAACGGTGCAAGGAATTAATTTCTTTACAATACCTACATGCATGTTTTTGTATACTCCTCCAGCTTCTCTATTCGCTTTTTATGATCTTCTATTTGTTCTTTTATTTGTTTTAGATTTTCCTAAAATAGGAAATGAAATCTAAAATCAATTAGAGCAATCCCAAATGAAATTGATTTTTTTCATGATATGCCTAGGATTTGCTATAATGTCATAAAAGCTGTTCTAACTTTGAAATATATCAAATATAAATATATGAAAAATTTTATGCAATTTTATTTTGCAAGGCAGTATGGTACAGAGCTTTGATATTATAGGAATCAGGGTTCAAATCCTGGCTGATAAATAACAAGTTTACTCTGGCCACTTCAAACTGTTAGGGGGGCTATTTTCAAACATGTATATACAGTTCTTATGTGTCTCTCACACTAATCGATTCAGTATTTATTCATTGGTTACCATGTGCTAGGAGTCAGAGATATAATATCGAGCAGAACAGAGTTTTCTGTCTACAAGGAGTGAATTCTGGTGGGATAGACAATAAAAAGCAGTAGTGATGTAACAGTGTTTAATAGTCTAATATAAAGGAAACTTTAAGGCAACTACAAGCTAGATGGAGGACTCCACAGAAAATGTGCTCTATTTATTAAATTCAAGTTCTGTGTTAGACTCCTACTGGGTAAGTCTTTAACCTTCCCCCAATTCACGCCGCACCATAGCAAAATTAGTCTGTCCTGCTCCTTTGCTAATGATCTAAAACCAGAAGTCTACAGAAGTAGAACTTTTTTTTTTTAATAGGCAGCAGCAGGAAAGAGACTGCCAGTTTTCAAGTGGAAAAGGATAAAATATTCCATGATGATAAGTACCTCACTGCACTCATTTGTCACACAAATTCACTGAACAAATATCTAGATGTCACAGTTATAAAAATGAGCAAGGTGCAATTTCCGTTTTGAAATCCTACTATCTCACTTAAGAATTCCATTCAAAGAGGAAAAACCAAGATTAGTGAAGGAGGGACACCAAGTTTAGTCACTAGAAACATCGGCCCTGCTTTCCTCTGGCCTCCTAGGGATTGCGTCCCTTCATGGGCATCGTTTAGTGTGCCAGCTGGGTCTCTAAGTGGTAACCACCTTGGAGAAGAGCTCAGAATCCAAGCCAGACTTGGCTGAAGTTGAAGAATAGCCTTTACTGGAGGAAATGGAAAAGGCCAGCATCAACCAGAAAGAAGGAACTTCCCTTTCTTCTCGTATTCTCCCAGGGAGAAGGCAGGGCTGGCGTGCTTTGCTGGGACACAGAATGAGACTGACCAGAGACATGGCATTCTGGATTTGGGATGCCAACCAATCACGCTAGTTGTGGGACAGCCAACTACTGCCCCGCAGGACCAAACAATATTGGGACCTGTGGAAAGTTACAGCCCTTCCTGTCCAGAGGAAACTCAGTGTGGTCTTCTATCTCTCTCTGCTCCATCGTGTCATTTCTCCTTCTGTTGGTGTTTTGCTTTCCAAAGAAAACAGCAATTTGCCAACACTTACTGATATGCACTAAGTACAGGGTTTATGATGGATGCCACTGAGAATCCTGCCGTTCAAAGCATCCTGTCTAGCAGAGTTTAAATGAACTGCACTTCTTCAGTCTGATCAGAGTCCTTAATATAGATGAAGAACAATGGGTGAGTAGATGAGGAAAGATTCTTTTCAATTTTTTGAAAGGTGGGTGGAGAGAAAGGAGCACCAGGGAAGGCTTTGCGGTGTGAGTCAACAACAGAATTCACAGGTAAAGATGAGCGGGTTTTCCCCAAACTGCATGTGCAAAGGGAAGTGTGCAATGAGCATCTATAGAAATCACTGTTCAATTTTATGCGATACAAATTATACAAGGGTTTAGAAGTAACTGCTGCCGTTACTATGTTTTTCCTCGTTCACAAAATGCCCTCTCTTCTATTTATACGGCTAGGTTACACCCTGCTAGCTGTGCATTCACCTGCTAGGTCTGAGTCTCAATGAGAGGCAGTAGTGCAGAGGGGAAGAAGGCTCATTCTGGACACAAGGTGTCTGTCCTCTACTTACTAATTTAGTCTGGTTAACTTAACCATCTTTTGCTTGATCCTTTCATCTGTCTGCTGAATGACAGCACTCCTTGGATATTACATTGTGCAAGAGCAACTAATTCCATAAACATTGTAATAGGTAATCCCAATTTTTTTTATTAATTGCATATCTGATATAAATCCATTTCTATATTGAAAAGCTAGTACAGAAAGGGACTAAAATCTTGTCGAAAACAATTCTGAATCATGGCACAAACAAGGTACCTTTACTTCTCCATGCCTCCTCTTTTCAAACACCAGTCTTTCCTCGTCAGCCTTCTGTTCCCACTGCAGTTTTTCCAGCTGTTGGGTCATTACAGCCACTTTTTTTCTTACTTGTTCCTTAAGTTCCTTATAATGATCCAGCTGAGAGCATTTAAACATCACTAGCTCAGTTAAAGAGGCATGGCAAGAAACTATTTTATATGGTGTCCTTTATGAGCAGACAAGTAAACTATCAAAAGTATGTTTTATGTAAATTTGATCAAAATTGGCCATCTTCAGGTAAGATGATGTGAATACAAAATGAACATGTTCTTTTAAAATGAGCATATTCGTTTAAACTGGTTTAGACAGATTAGTAAGATATTCGAAAGCAATTCTACAATAAGATCTCTGTAAGATCTTAAAAGAGATTTTGAAACACAGTAATAGGAAGCAAGAGGATTTCAGAAGTAACTGCATTTTTCTATTTACATAGTCATGATTATTTTAGCATATTTTTGTGATATATGATTTCACAAAATGAAGGCAATAAATGGTAAAAATTTGAGAGCATATTTGAAAACTCTGAATTAGAAAGTTTTGGATATCTACTCCGATTATAAGTAGTTCTTACATACTAAATTGGATATTAATTCATCACTTAACATCATAAATCACTTTAAATAATCAACTTTCCTCTTATCAATTAAGTGATCATGTTTCTTAAAAGCCACATGTATGACCTTGACGTTTCTGTAACATTCACGAGAAAAGAACTACCTTAAAAACAAAAATACAATTTACTTATTACAAAATGATATCAAGACATTTTACTGAAGTTTTCTCTATGATTTTAACTGGTAAATGCTATACTACCATCTAATCCTATAAAAGAAAAACAGCTTAAAGATTAAACTTAGATTCTATATATAAAGCTAAAAATTTAAATCCCGAAGTTTAAATTGAAGACTGTCTCGAAATATTAGGGAAATTCTTTAAATTTTTTCTAAATGAAGGGGGGAGCTGCAACAGAAATGAGAGGTTCCCACACGTTGACTTTTTCACCTGACTGGCTTCCAGTTGGATGTCTCTCCCTTTTTTTAGGATTTCTTTCTCAATCTGCTTTTCAAAACTTTTCCATGCACCATCTAAATCAACCAGCTCCGCCTCCAGGGCCTTAATGTCATCTTCCTGTTTAGAGCACTGGTTTTCACTGTCCTTTATTGATTTCTTAGCCACATCTAATTTCTTGAGGTGGTGAGAAGTGTTTTCTTTGGCTTTAATGTACTGTGGTCTCTTCTGATTTAAAAGTGCTTCAAGAGATCTAAAAAGGAAAGCAAAGCTTACCTTAAATGAAATTAAATTTTATAATATACCAAGAAAAGTTTTTTGGATCAAATTATACATTTAAAAATAACATCTTTAAAACTGACTTTCAGAGACTGTGTAACCAGATCAGTGGTTTCTAGAGGTTGGACAGGGTTTGGGGAGGATTAAATAGATGAAACATGGGAATTCTCTACGAATGGTAAACCAAGAGTGGCAAGACACTGTAATGGTGGGCATATGACATTATGCATTTGTCAAAACCTCTAGAACTTTACAGCACCAAGAGTGCACCTTAATGTACTGAAAATGAAAAAAATTACTTAGGAGACTGAGGGATCCTATATGGAAGACAGAACATGGCCAAAAAATCCAGTCATATTACATATGTAGGAAACAACCTACTGAAGAGGGTGGCAGGAAAAGGTGCCAACCTAAGTGACTCTGAAAATGAGCAGAGTCTGTACCATGAAAAGCTAACGGCGTGGTATGTAAGCACTGTCCTCTAGATCATCGAGTTGTGTCCCACAAGCAGAGGGGTTAGCAATCCTGACACTGCCATGGGTGACTAGAAATGAACAAGTGAGTAAACGGATGGCTGACTGTGGAAGCCAAGTTTCACTGCTGTTCTATTAGTTGAGAAGGCCCAGAAGCAAAGATGCTTCAGAAGCAATGAGTGCTGCTTCCATTTTCCTGTAAAAAGAACCGGGACCCCATGGATAAATGACTCATTCTGGGACCGACTCACACAAGATGAGTTTGAATATCTTAGAATGCCAGAGTAAGGAAGTGCTAAGAGAGAGAAAAAAAAAATCATAATAACAGGGATGTGTCAAAGCAACACGGGAACCAATGCAAGAGTTCTCAAAGGCTACAACTGGAACAAGTGAGAAACAAAACACATGCAGTATTGGCTTATAATCCCAAATAAAAAGTATCTGTTAAGTTCATACTGATACAAATAACTGAATAAACCAATAATCATAAATAAATGAAGGAAAGAGTCAAATCTCTGTGCAAAATTCCAAGTAAATGATGTAGATACTCTGCCTGCAAGGTGGAACATAACCTACTGCCTAAGTGCAGGCAACGTACAGTGTCTTTTTTCTAAAATGTATGGAAAGGCAGAAAAAAGGAAAACTTTACAATGGAGAAACCTGAAAAACACACAGAAGTCAGGGGCTCAAGGTCGACATCAAATGGGATGACATGCTGATAGGAAGCTGTGTCAGACAGATGGGTTTGGAACGTGACATACATGGTGTGCTGACAGCCCAAGGGAACTGACAAGGGTGACACTTTACTTTCAAGGTCTTCCCCAAACTCCCAAGCCCTAATGATAAAACTATCAGGCAAGCCCCCAACTGAGGGACAATCTACCAAAAACCTGACCAATACTTTTCAAAACTGTCAAGGTCATCAAAAACAAGTCTGAGCAACTGTTACATCCCCGAGGGGCTTGAGGAGACACAATGAGGAAACATCAAGACAGTATTCTGAACTGGACAAAGCACATCCAGTTAAAACTAAGAATATGAGTATAGACTTCAGTTAACAGTAACACTAATTCTGAAAAATGTATCACACTAGTAATGTGTTAACAAAAGAAGAAACTGAGTGTGGGGAATAAGTGAACTCTGTGCTCCCTTTATATTTCCTACATATCTGAAAGTATTCCAGGGTCTCTCTGGTGACACAGGTGGTTCAGTGCCGCGCTGTGAAGCTGTCTGCAGCCTCTGCAGTGCAGGTTTGATCCTGGCTGGCCGTGGAGATACCCACATGGCGCAGCAGACCTCTTCTGTCTCGCCCACTGCTCCCCTCAGCAGTGTATTTTGTCAGTCTGCCTGTTCTGTTCCCTGCTGTCTCTGGTAAATCCTCTCACCTTCCCCACACCTCTGGCCTGTACCCCAGTTCTTGTATGCATGAATAAATAAATCCTTAAAAAGTATTCCAAAGTGTCTCAAAGTGTAATTTATAGTTTTATTTTCCCCATCAATCTACATAAAATCCAACTATCAATACCAATTTTTAAACACTCACTTTAATTCTTTTTCTGTTTGCTGTAGTTGTCTAGTTAGCATTCCATGTTCCTTTTTCTTGGCTTTAACTATGTTTTCATGATGAGAAAGAGACTCTTTCGTGGCACTCAGATCCTTATTCACATGCTCTAACTCAGTGTTCAGAAAATGAATTTTTTTCTCATTATGATATAGTTGGAAAAGTTGCAGTTGTATCTTGTTTATTTTGAGCTCTTCAAGGAGACTCTGGTAACGTTCTGCCTGTAAAATACGAATCGAGAGTAGTTAGAAGGGTGCATATTTAAGTTGATCTTTCAGAAACTCAACTATCACACCAATAATGAACTCTTGTGTAATATTCAAAGAGCAGCCTTGCCAGGGCGAGCATTATTTACGGTGACTTCAGTGCATGTCTGAAATGAATCAGTAAACGAGTAAATGAGTTCCTGCTCACTCTCTCAGTGATGCAGCAGCAGCAATAATGGAGTAGCACCTGCTAACCTGGGCTCTTGTCCCACTTCTATGCTGGCTGGGAGTTCAGGCCCATTAACATTTCTGACACTGGCTTCCTCATATGTAAACTGCAGGAAGTTATATGACTTTGCAAGGTCCTGCAACTTTAAATTCAATGATTCCAGACAGAATTCCTGCCATAGGATCTAACTGTCCTATTCATAGAACTATTATTACAATTCTAAACTTTATGTGGAAAGTAAACGTTTCCTGAGCATTTTTACTATTAATAACGGATGGGCGCCCTGAGAGAACACCACCTCTCCCGCGAAGCATTCCCAGGAACTGGGACGCAGGCAGCCACCTGCCCAGGTGTTGTGAAAAACTAGGAAGCTGTGCTATTCTAACTGCTCTGATGATGTCCACAGTTCTGCAGGTCTACATTTCCATAAGCCCTCAGGATACCATGAATACTACTGCTTGGCTTGCACGGATGCCATCTCTCTCCACTGACAAAAACCAAGGACGTATATCCACAGGCAAAAACGAAGAAACAGAGAAATGTCACTATGGGGACCACATCTACTTCCCAGGGAAGGGCACTAATTTATCCTGAGGGCATGGACAGTAAATGTCTGCCTGAAAAATAGCATGTTTATAAAACTTTAAAAGAGTCATCAATCCTGCAAAAATCAGGTATACAGCTATTTAAAAAGCAGAGGAAATAGCAAAAGCTCTATGCTTTTGCTATGAAAGGGCAAGAGAAAGAATCTGACTTGCATTTGAAAAAGATCACTCTGGGCCTCCCCGGTGGCGCAGCGGTTGAGCGCTGGATTGTGAAGCTGCCCGCGGCCTCTGCAGCGACGGTTCGATCCCCAGCTGCTCCCCGGCCACCGGAGAAGGGTCCCACATGGCGCGCAGACCTCTCCTGCCGCCCGCTGCTCCCCTCAGCAGTGTGCTTCGGTCCTTCTGCCTGCTCTGCTCCCCGCTCTGGCTCTGGTGAATGCTTTCACCCTCCCGCGCTTCTGACTGTACCCAGTGCTTGTATAAATAAGTAAATAAATAAATCTTAAAAAAAAAAAAAAGAAAAAGATCACTCTGAACGCAGCAACAACAGCAGCCACCACACACCAGGCACTGTACTCAGTGCTGTGAAGGGCGCCAAGGAACACCACAGACACCATCTGCAACGTGTGGCCGTACCCTCCAGGGCTACCCAGGACTCCCGGGGAGCCTCCGAAGTCAAAACTATTTCTTAGAAATACGAAGACTTGTTGTCCTCCCCATTGTATTGTCATCTGCACCGATGGTGCAGACATCAATGGCAGGTAAGACTGTTAGGTCTTAGCGTAAAGAAGATTTAATACAGAAGCAGACAAGACAATTTGTGTCCTATTAAGCCAGGTACCAGTATAACTATATGAAAGAAAGCTACCCTCCTAAAATTTCTTTTTTTTTTTTAAGAAAATGCAGTTATTTTTCATAAAAATGTCATTTATGCTAACATGTAAAGCACTTATATTGTCATTTTTACAGTGATCATTAAAATATACTTTTCCTTATATTATGATGAGTTTTTGGTAACCGCTGTACCTAGCAGTTCTGACACAGAGCGTCTAGGGGCCCCACAAATTAACTGGGCACACCTCCAGGATACCTACCTCTTCTTTCTCTAATTTTGCATGTTTGCGCTCCGCAGCTACATTTTTTTTCTTATTGAAATTAAACTGTGCATCTTCTTCAGCTTTTTGTAATTTTTTTTTCTTTTCTTCATATTCTCCTATAAGTTCTCCAGAAGTGCTAATTTCCTCAAAAAACTGGGTTCTTTCTTTGGGTTTTTTCATTGAAATTGACTCTACAGTTCCCTTTTAAAAACAGTAAAGCACAAAACATAAAACATGATGTATTTTCAAATCATGAACCAATACATTCTCATAGCTACTTACTTGAAAAACAAGACAGTTGCGTGCTTTGGCTATTATGCCTATCTTCTCCAACTCCGCTATGTAAGCAGAACGACTCACAGGGTTGTCACCAAAACGAAACTCCGAGCATCCCCCTAA
Source organism: Talpa occidentalis (assembly GCF_014898055.3). Taxonomy (NCBI): domain Eukaryota; kingdom Metazoa; phylum Chordata; class Mammalia; order Eulipotyphla; family Talpidae; genus Talpa; species Talpa occidentalis. The sequence goes on along the minus strand of NW_023601653.1, from coordinate 1,532,285 downwards.
AATAAAGGCATAAAGGCCGATATAGCCACAACGGTGGAAAACCTGATAAAATTGTTTCTTACAGAAAGGACCAGTTATGCAATAACACACACGTTAATAAATGCATTTAGCCATCAACTATTGAGTGTCTTCCATACAATTTCTACAGCAATGAACAATACAGCCTGATCACAAGGAGCTTATATGCTAGCCCTAAATCTAGACAAAAATGAGATATGTACATAAAATTGTAACTGCTTAACAAAGAGTCCCAGTGGACAATCAAACCGATTCTACTGCTTGATTCTGAGGTTTGGAACTGTAAAGAATAAAAAAAAGAATTTCTACAATTCACTATGCCAGTGGAATAATAAATCACACCCTTCAAAGAAAGAAAAGCAGATGATCTGACTTAACTCTTGAAAATTCAAATGACTCATCCATGAGAAAATACCTCGGATAATCCTTGCAAATGTTTTCTCTTCTCCATTTTCCTCTATGTACACAATTCTTACACTTGCTGAAGAAGAAACAGGTCTCCCGACATGTGCTCCGTGAATAAGTTCTTGAACAGTTTTCACTCTCAAATTAGCTGTTTTTTCTCCCATTACAAAACTAAGTGCATCCATAACATTAGATTTTCCTGGGGAAGGGAAGAGAAAAAACTATTCATTTTTTAAAAAATTTAAATGTATTCATATTCATTTGGTCGATTTGCTTATTTTTTATTCACCACCAATACACTTATTTGAAGGGGAAAGGGTCATATCTTGTCAGGAATTTGAAGCTGGGTAAGACCAGAGACTCTGATCTGCCAGGACTTCTGGGCGTTCACAACAGCACAAGCAAGTCCTGCCGGGAGTCATCACCATTACGCCCCCTATCACTGGATGAAGGGCACATTCTGAGCAGTCATACATTGTTAATGATTAGAATAACCTTGTCCAGAGCCCAAAAAACCCCCAAACAGGTTAAGAATGGAAGCGAAACATAGGTAATACACACTAAGCAGTCCCGCCTTGTCTATATTTAAAGCACGCGACTGAACAGTTTTAGAGATTACTGGTTTCTTCTACTCAGCTATGGTAACATCTAAGGATCGAAGTCCAACTCCCGCCCACGATGAAGTATTATACCATGGCAAATCATCTAACTTCTCTGGACCTTAGTTATGCCTATTTTATAAATATTAACCTAGATATAGGCTAACACGCACAGGCGGCTGTCCCTCGAGGGTTAGACGAAGGCTGCCAGAACACGGCAGACTGGTGTAAGAGGATGACGCAGAGCAGTCACACAGCTGGCCAGGCCTGACCCAACAGCACCAGACGCTTTGTCCCACCACCTGCCTATACAAGCAACACATTCTGGACTCCTGGGCTGCTGGGCCACAAACACTTTCACAGACCCATGGAAAAATAATCTCTATTCTTTTGATCCCGACTCAAATGCCAGCTCCTCCAGGAAACTTCAACTCTTCCTGATTTCTCCCAAATCAGGTAAGTATTTAGCTTGTTTAAAGTTTCCTAAAAAGTGTCATCTGGCCTTCTGTTTCAATTCCTGTAATTTTCTGCACTTCGGGGCAGAAGTTGTGTCTTTCTGCACATCTTTTACTCCAATTATATATATGCAATAGCTAGTTGCTGAATCTGAGTAGAAAGCATGAAGGTTAAGATTAAAAATGAAATTTTTCTGCTAGCCACAAAAATCCCACAATTAGGTTTACTAAAAACAAACAAGCACCTATCAAGTTCGGGCAGGCGGTGACCACAGGAAATCATTACTAAATGTATGACCCATTCGACTAAAACGCAGCAGGAAAGGACCGAGACAAAGTCTTCCAGCGACCCGGCCGTGTCCGCGCGCACGCGCCGGCAGGGGCGCGAGGACCGCCCGGGAACCCGGCGCTCAGATGCGCGGAGGCGTCGCGTCCCATCGGCGGGCCAACGCCGCGCTGACCGTCGGCCTCCAGACAGTGGAAAGGGGCAGGCGGGGAAGTCACGGAGGGACCCGAACCCCTGCCACGGAGAGAGGGCGGGGAAGGCGCGCCGGGCTCCGGACAGCCGGCGGCTTCTGCGCGGCGAGCATGGCCTCGCGGGCCGCGGCTCAGGGAGCGGCGCCGGCCGGGCGGGTGCAGGCAGGGGCGCGAGGCTTGCACAGGGATTTCCACGACAGCTTTCAGGCTTGTTATTAATCATCATCCGTGTCTTTCAACCAAGTAAAGAAATAAGGTTCCGAAACTTGTTTGGCACATGCCAGAGCGCCGCGGCCAAAGGGACCAGCGGGGACACGCCGGCGGCCCTTCAGGGAAGCACAGCCGTCTCCGTGCGCCCCGCAGAGCGCGCCCGGCACAGGGCCCCCGGCAGAGAGCGCCCGGCACAGGGCCCCCGACAGAGCGCGCCCCGGCACAGGGCCCCCGGCAGAGCGCGCCCCGCACAGGGCCCCGGCAGAGCGCGCCCGGCACAGGGCCCCGCCAGTGGACTCGCGTTCGCGCGCGCCGCCCGACAGCCGGCGCCATAAATGCCTTCTCTCTCCCTGATGATTGTCATCTTTTCTCCAGCGGACTTCGTGGAGGGGCGCGCGCATGCACCCCCCACACACACACGCGCAGGCGCCCCCGCACCCACACGCGCCCCCGCGCTCTGCAGCGGCTGTGGCGGCCGCAAGGCTTCCGGTCAGCGCAAGTTTTGTTAAGATTTTGGGGTCAAAAGTTAAGCGCCCCCCCACCCCGCGGCAAGAGCGCCCGAGCGCGGCGCCCCCTCCCGGCTCCCCTCCCGCGCCGCCTGCTGTGCCCCGGCCCGCGCCTCGCCTCGCGTGGAAAGAGCCGGTCTTCAGCCCCGAGACGGCGGCGCAGGGGCTGCAGCTGCGCGGGCGGCGCCCCCGCCCCGCCCCGCCCCGCGGTCAGCCCAACGGCCGCCCCGCGGCCCCGCGCCCGGCCCGGAGGAAGCCCGGACACCCCCACGGCGCACGGCTTCCCGGGCCGGGACCCCGCGCGGGCGGCGGCGGCGGGCGAGCCGAGGCGGGCGGGCGGAGGGGGGGGGAGTGGGCTCGGGGCGCCGCGGGGGGGGTGTCGGGGCCGGAGGCCGGGGGTCAGAGGCCGGGCGTGGGCCCGAGGGCGGGGTCCCCACCGGGGTGAGGTGTCGGGGTCGGGCGTGGGCCCGAGGGCGGGGTCCCCAGCGGGGGGTGTGCGGGGTGGCGGGGTGCGGGGGTGTCGGGGGTGGGGGTGCGGGGCCCCGCGGGAGGCCGGGGCGGGCGGAGGCCGCCGTCGAGGCCGCGGCGTCTCTAGGAGGTGTCGGGGGTGTCAGGGGGTGTCGGGGTCGGGCCGGGGGTCAGGGGCCGGGCGTGGGCCCGAGGGCGGGGTCCCCACCGGGGTGAGGTGTCGGGGTCGGGCCGGAGGCCGGGGGTCAGGGCCGGGCGTGGGCCCGAGGGCGGGGTCCCCAGCGGGGGGTGTGCGGGGTGGCGGGGTGCGGGGGTGCGGGGATGGGGGTGCGGGGCCCCGTGGGAGGCCGGGGCGGGCGGAGGCCGCCGTCGAGGCCGCGGCGTCTGGGCCCAGCGGCCGCCCGCGGGCCCCTCAGGACGGCGGCTGGGCGGAGGGCGGCGCCGGCCGTTACCGGAGCCGTTGGGGCCGATGATGCAGGTGAAGCGCCGGAACGGGCCGATGACCTGGCGGCCGCGCCACGACTTGAAGTTCTCCACGAGCAGCAGCTCCAGGCGGCCCATGGCGCGCCTCGCGTCCTCGCCGGGCGGGAAAAGCGCGGGAACGGCGGCGCCGAGTCTCGCGAGAGCGGAGCGAGCGCGCTCCCCGCCCCCGCGCGCCGTTCCCTAGCAACCGGAGTTGTTGACGTCTCCCAGGAAACCCGGCCGCGACGCCGCTGGGAGCGCGAAGGCCGCGAGGCCGGGGCGCCGCTGGGAGGCCCGCCGCCGCCCGCCGCTGCCCTTCCCCGCGGTCTGCCTTCTCCCCTCGCGCGGAGGCCCTTGGCGGCCCTGCGAGCCCGGCCATGGAGGCGGCGCAGCCCAAGGACCTGCAGCAGCACTTCAGCCAGGCCAGGCGGAGGCACGCGGAGCTGTGCCGGCAGAAACGGATCTTTAACGCCAGGAACAGGCTCATCGGGGTGACTCCCTCAGGCCGGGAGAGGGGCCCCGGGGGGTGCGAGGGGAGCGGGGAGCGGCAGGGAGGGGGCGTGCGAAACACACGGGGCTGCCTGGACCGTCTACTCCGGGCAGCTCCCGGCTGCCCATCCACGTGACAGTTGCCCCTGGAGTTCCTATTTGGGCAAACCGGAGCCGGCCGGCGGATGAGAAGTAAGAGGCCCCTGGGCTTGAGGAGTTCTTGGCTCGGCCGAAGAGGCAGCATTGGAATGGGCTCATTAAGTGCTTGGAATCAGTGCTGTTAGGGAGGGGAGCCCAGGCTGGGGCTGGGCAGGGAGAGTGCACTCAGGGAGGGCTTCCCGGAGGCGGAGGTGATGTCTAAGCAATGGTCTCATAGGAGGATCTGTCAATTAAGAGAACGGGAGGCAAGTCCTGCGGAAAGTTAACAGGCCAGAGAACCAGCCACAAACAGAGGCATCCAAGTATGAAAAGGCCTGTAATGGACAGAAGACAACTTAGCAGTAGGGCAAGGCTGAAATAGATAAACAGGGTTGCTAACAGCTGAATAAAATGATCTGACTCTTAATTCCTCCCCCCCTGTTTTCCATTCCCAGGGGGACACCCCGGCCTGGAATGCTCAGGTTCGTGACCAGAAGATAAGAGAAGCAACTGAAAAAGCTAGACACGAAACCTTTGGTGAGTGTCTGTCCAGTGGCTTAGAGCTGTGTGCCTTTAGATGAGGGCCGTGGGAATTTAGCATTCAGGCCTCATTTCTTCGCATATATAAAAGCCTGTTCTCACAATCTGCTTCCTTTCAAAAGTTCACAATTTTTTGTGCTCAATTAACTTGATGTATAGATTTTTCCTCTCTTAAAAGAAAACAGCCATTGAATTCTAAGTGGGTTGTAGGAAATATGTTAAGGATAAATGTAAGATTTTCTGTTTTCATAAAAAGCTGGGTGTGACAAACACCTGTCCGCATGTACACAGACTTCCAAAAAATTCAAGACCTTCCCAGGACAGATGCTCACACTGGTGGACACAATCATGGCTGAACGCACACCTGCGCTGGTTCAGGGTTACATATGGTTTAGATAGTGGTGTTCTAGCTATAGGTGAAGTTTTCAAATAGAGTTCATTTTCCCATATCATGTCCAACAGTTCCAGTTTATTTTATTTTTTTTTTAAAGATTTATTTATTTATTTATTTATTTATTTATTTATACAAGCACTGGGTACAGTCAGAAGTGTGGGAGGGTGAGAGAATTCACCAGAGCCAGAGCGGGGAGCAGAGCAGGCAGAAGGACCGAAGGACACTGCTGAGGGGAGCAGCGGGCGGCAGGAGAGGTCTGCACGCCATGTGGGACCCTCCTCCGGAGGTCGGGGAGCAGCTGGGGATCGAACCAGCGCTGCAGAGGCTGCGGGCAGCCTCGCAACCCAGTGCTCAACCACTGCGCCACTGGGGAGACCCTCCAGTTTATTTTTTTAAAGATTTATTGTATTTGTGCATCCAAGAACTGGGGTGCAGGCCAGAGGTGCGGGGGTGAGAGGATTCACCAGAGACAGAGTGGGGAGCAGAACAGGCGGATCCACTGGAATCCACTGCTGAGGGGAGCAGCGGGCAGACAGGAGAGGTCTGCTGCGCCATGTGGGTTGCTCCCTGGCTGGGGATGGAACCCGTGTTTTAGTGACTGCGGACAGCTTCAGTGCTGAGACTTAACCCCTTGCACCACCAGGGAGGCCCCAGTGTTGTTTTGGTTTTTTTTAAACATAATAAGGATTTTTATATTAAAAAAAGGGTACAAAATTGTATAAGCAGCAAATTATGAATTAACTTTAAAAAAAACATTAAACATATGCATAGAAAAAGATGGAAAGACAATATGTGAAAATGTTGGGAGTGGCAATGTTGGAGTGGGGGAATTATAATTGAAGTTTATTTTTCAAACCGATTTGCCTATAATTGGGTTGGCTTCTTTGTAACATTGATTTGTAGTTTACTCTTTGCATATTCAGGATTCTAAGGGCCTTTTGGGAGGGTTGTGTTACTTTTACAACCACTCAAATTATTTACTTTAAGTGGGTTCAAATTTATTTTTGCCTCTGAATCTTAAGCTTATTTCTATGCCACGGCTCTTCTAGCTGCTGAGATGAGACAAAATGACAAAATCACGTGCCTACTGGAAGCCCGGGAGAGGAGAGACAGGAGAAACTTCTGTAAGGCCCTCTGTGACTTCCAGCAGAGCTTTCAGCGGCCAGAGACCCGCCGTGAATTCGATCTGTCCGACCCCCTAGCCCTTAAGAAAGATCTTCCAGCCCGGCAGTCAGATAACGATGTTCGGAATACAATCTCGGGGATGCAGAAATTCATGGGAGAGGATTTAAACTGCCAAGAGAGGAAGAGATTCCAGGAGGAACAAAATAGAGAATGGTCCTTGCAACAGCAACGGGAGTGGAGGGACGCCCGAGCCGACCAAAAATGTGCAGGTAATAAAGCAAATCAGGCAGCTGCTGTCCGTGCTTTCTTCCGCAGACCGCACCCCTCTTTTTCTCTTGTTTTGTTCCCCTGACTGCCCTTCATGTGCCATAATTTGCCCACGGGGGTGGGGGGGAAGAGACATCTGAGCTGGCGTTTCAGGATGTAAACATTTTCAGCCTCACATCAGTCCTGCAGGAAACGTTTTGGGAGTCGGGGCTGTGTCCGCGCTCCGGCTGGGGGTGTGGCTCGTAGGCCCCCGCCCCGGGGGGTTCACAGTCTGCTGGGAAGATGATAGGAAGTAATAGGTCCGGCCAACTTCTGTGCTAGACGTCCCTACGGGGTCTCTTGGGGGCGCAGCCAAAGGCCGGTGGCCACACATCCTCAGCGGGACTCTCCAGGCCCAGGGACTCTGCCGGGAAAGGGCTACGAGGCCTGCAACAGCCTCTCTCCTGGGGGCCACGCATCAAGCCTCACAGTCCCTCTGCTGTCGCACGCGTGGTCACCCCGTTTCTGTGTCACAATCCCTCTGCAGCGTGCCCCCCGGGGTTCTCCTGTCCACTTCCTGGGCTGGGAAGGTGCCGTCCCCACGCTGCTGCCCAGGCCGGCCATCACAGGATAAGGAAGGGCGACTGGCCAGGGATGTGCGAAGGGGGCATGTGCCTGCACCCCGCGGACCCCTCCTCTGGCTGTTGCTTTGCTGTCGGTTGGTCGGCCCGCGCTCCTCCCAGGCGTCTCTCTCCTCTCCAGGAGCGGTCGCCCCAAATCCCCACCCCTGATCCCCTCTGAGCCCGCCCTTGGCCATGCCTGCCTTCACCCCACACTTCTCAGAAATGCCCGGTCCACATCGCCAGTGACTCGGTGTCGCCCGCTTGCTGAGGTGGGTTTTCCGGCTCCACCTGCTCCCTGGCAGCCCGTGACAACCCGTGGTCTCTGCTTTTCCTGAAACCCCTTCCTCTGGGTTCCCCCACATCACTCGCACCCCCGCACTCTTCCTTCCGGACCCCTTTGATGGTTTCTCAGCACCTTCTGACCCTCGGCGTTGCTGCTCAGGTCCTGGACCCAGCTCAGCGGGCTCCCCTCTCCCCTCTCCGCTGGTCACTCCGCTGGTCACTCCCCTGGTCTCGCCGACCGAAGCACCACCCGGAGGCCGGCACTGCCCAGCGGCATGGCTCCAGCCCGCGCCCTCTTCGAGTGCAGACCCCTGGGTCCGGAGGCTGCCGGGGCCCTCTCCGCCCGCGGGTCTAACGAAGGTGCCGCTGCCCCCTCTCCGCAGCCCCTCGCTCTGGCCCACACCATACTATTTTGGTTGTATTGTTGTCTTTAACTTTCTGAATGATTCCTCTTGGCATCATCACCTCAAGTTCCACCGTCTTTTCCCAAAGGCACAGCTCCGTCCTTCTCGAGAGCCTTTCCCCGGCCGGCGGGCTCACGGGCTCCCGGCCGGGGCTGCTGCGAACGACGCTGCCCGGAGCGCGGGCTGTTGGTTCTGCTTTGTTGGAAAAGGTCATCGGGATCTTGACGGGCGTGGCCGTGGGCCCGTCCCTTGCTGTGGGCAAGACGGCGTCTCGGGGACCCTGTTCTTCCGCCCACGGCGCCTTTGCGCCCCCGCGGTCTCTCGTGTCGGCGGCGCCTCGTTTTGGGCGTCCAGGTTCTTCCCCTCCGCTGAGTTTCCCCGGCGCGTCATCCTTTTTCAGGCGGCCGTCACGAGGGTGTTCTCTTGACCTCTCTCCTCTAATACACCGTCTGCACCTCGAAACCCGCCACAGACGTGGGAGCGGCGATGACCCACTCTCGGGCGGCCCCGCGGCCTCCCTGGTGGACCGCAGTCTCCCAGCAGCCGCGGAGGGGGAAGGGGCGCGTGGCCAGGCACCGGCGCCGACCCGGGAAGGCCCCAGGCAGCTGCTTGCTGCTCTGCTTCCTTCCAGAGGACCTGTACGCCGAGACGAGGCTGCAGTTCGACGCAACAGCCCGGCACCTGCAGGCCCTGGATGGCGCCTCCAGACGGGCGGTGTGTGCGGCTGTGAAGGAATTCAACAGGAGCCAGGTACCCGGGGCCAGCCGCCGCCGCCTCCGAGTCCCCGGTCACCTCGCCTTCCTCGGTCAAAGTGGCCCCCCACTGCCCGCCCTGCGGGGACAGGAAGTGCCCGGGCAGAACGCTGGCCCCTGAGCGCCCGCGCCAGGCTGCCGCCCGCGCCGGGAGGGCCACCGGGGGTGCCGGGCCCCACGGGGCGCCTGGGCGAGCAGTGGGCCCGTCACGGGCTCCTCAGCCACGGTTTCTGTCCTCGCAAGAACTGGCTGCTCCCGTAGTCTCTGGTGTTAACTGGCGGTTAACTGTCGCCCCCGAGGGGCCCCCCTCGCCCGATTCAGCAGACAAAGGCCGGCTCGGAGGGGGACGGGGGACCCGACTTCACAGGGACGCCCCCATGTGACTGATTTGCTTCCGCAAGTGCCCGTCCTGGCCCCCCCGGCCCTGCCGGCGCAGCGCTTGAACTGGGCCCCCCCCAGCCTGCGTGTCTCCTGCGGGGGCAGGTGCCTGGCAAGCGCCTGTCAGGTCGCGGCGAAGAGAGCTGCAGGCCCCGCTGTCCTTACGGAGCCCAGGGCGGGCCTCCGGCTCCTGCCGCGGCGGCCAGGGCCTTGGCCACCCCCGCCCCGGCCCCCCGCCCCTCAGCAGAGATTTGACCTGGGAGTTCGCGGTCCTGGGCTGGAGAGTCTGTGCGGGAAGCACCGCTGCTGGGTGTGCTCTGGGCTTCGGGGCACGGAGCCCTGCCAGGGCGGGTGGGGCTGAGCGAGGGGAGGTGGCGGCTCCCTGGGGTGGGGGTCAGGGCAGACAAGACTGGCTGCTCCACCGCCCCACTGTGGTGTCAGCGCCCCCGCGGCCCACACCCATCTGGGCGGCCCTGTATCCAAGCCTGGCCCCCACCGCCGCTGGCCCGGCCCTGCTGCCACGGCAGCGTTCTTTCTTCAGGGGCCCGGGTGAGAGGGCGCTTCGCCAGCCTGCGCCCCCAGGCCCCGGGCCGGCCATCCAGTCCCTGCCCTGTGTCTAGGCCGCAGAGTCGGCAGAGAGGAGGATCCAAGAGAGGAAACAGGAACAAGAGGACAACCTGGCGGAGATCACCAACCTCCTGCACGGGGACCTGCTGTCCGAGAACCCGCAGCAGGCGGCCAGTGCCCTGGGGCCCCACCGCGTGGTGCCTGGCCGCTGGAAGGGCATGAGCCAGGAGCAGCTGGGGCAGATCCGCCTGGCTCAGAAGCAGCAAGTCCAGGAGAAGCTGGTGCGGCACATCCCCCCCTGCTCCCCCCAGTCACGGCTCTAGTTAAGACGGGGGCCCAGCGAGCCTGTGGGAGGGTGAGGGGCCGAGTGGCCTTCTGGTGAGGGGCCGTCAGGGAACGGGGAGGTGGAGGAGGGGAGGAGGAGCCCTGGGGAGGACGTGGGGGCCGGGCAGGCAGGCGAGCTGCCAGGGCAAAGGCTTGAGACAGGGCAGCCTGACCTGATCGGGGAAGCACAGTGGCGTGAGGAGGCCAGCAGTGGCAGGTCCAGGCCCTGGCCGCCCTCGGAGACCTCGCCTTTGTGGTACCTGAGACGAGAAGCTGGGCAGGCCCCGGGAGGTGTGGGCCTGAGTGGGCTGCACACATGTGGGGGGCCGGCCCTGATCATGAGCTCGGGGGTGGCTTTGGCCTCTGTTTGTTCCAGAAGCCACCGGGGTCCCAGGGCCACGCCAGCTGGAGCGCACGGCAGACACACAGGCCCAGCATCAGGGCCGGGCAGGGAGCTGCTGCTGCTGCTGGCACCTAGTCCCTGCGGTCCCTCCAGCCTCAGACGGTGGCTTGGCGCCTCCTAGGGGTGGGGAGTGAGGGCCGGTGGGGTGTCCTCTGATTTCTTGAGTGGCCTTGCTCATCTACCTGCCCCCCCCAGCCTCAGTTTCCCCATCTGTCAAACTCAGCACTAGAGAGGCAGTACTAGAGGATCCTCGGGGCTCTTTATGGCTGGGCGAGTGGTGGTGAGTCGCTGTCCTCCCCGCAGCGGCTGCAGGAAGAAGAGCGCCAGCGCGACAGGGCCTGGGACCTGCACAGGGTCCAGGACGCCCGCGAGGCCCTGCTGCTCCAGCGCCAGCAGCAGCGTGAGCAGCGCGAGCGGCGCCGGGCACTGGACTGCAGCAACCTCAGCCTAGCCCAGGAGCAGCATCTGCAGTGAGTGCCGGCCGGCAGGGTGGGGCGGGGAGACAGGAGAGGTCTGCCGCGCCATGGGGTAGCTCTGTGGCCGGCGGGGATCGAAACCGGCACTGCAGAGGCTGCGGACAGCTCCACAGCGCTGCGCTGAACCCGCTGCGCCACCAGGGAGGCCCGGCTCTGTGTTTCTTAAAGGTAGAATGCCTCGGACGTCATGCCGTCCCGATTTTTTCTTTTGTTTCTTCTCAGGAAACTGTCTATGAAGGAAGCCTTTACAAATTATCACACTGAGGATTATTTCTCACAGTTTAACACAGTAAGCCGCTAGTGACCGCCGCCGCCGTCCTGGCCCTCTGCGTCATGCGGGGCGGCGGCCTCCGAAGGCCTGATTAAAAGGAACCGCGCTGTTTCGGGAGTGTCCTGTGACTTCCTTGCCCGCTGCTGGGCCTGCGAGAGGCTGGGTTCCTGAGTCACTCGGCTCAGCGGGCGTCTCTGGGGCCACTCTGGGGCCACTGCCCTGCTAGAGCAGACCCGGAGTGGCCAGTGAGCTCCCTGGACTGGGGTCAGTGCTCTGAGAATGGCCGTGAGCTCCCTGCCCTGCGCCCGTGGGTGTCCTCGCTCCCCACGGGCATCCTTGCTCCCCACGGGCTTCAGCTGAGGAGCCTGAGCTACAGGTGTGGTCAGTGACTGGGGGAGTCCCCGGAGCCTGCCCCGCAGCCCCTCCGCCCTCTTGGCCCCAGGTGTCGGAGACCCAGAGCGCGAGTGGCCGCGGCACAGCCACAGTTGGTGCCTGGTTCCTGGAAAAGCCGGCTGTGCTGCAGGGCCCGGTGCTCCCGCCGGGGAGGCTCTGCCAGCCCTCATCTTGGGGTGCAGGGACGCTCCTCCCGCTCTGCCTTCATGCTCCAAGACCCAGGGTGTTTGATCTGCACCCATGCCTCCCACGTTTGGGCCAGGAGAGAGAGATGGAGGTGGCTGGGCTCACCCAGGGCACCCTGAGTGCTCTTCAGTGCGGGGGCCCTTGTTGAGGCCTGCAGGCAGGCAAGCGCCGAGCTGCCCAGCCCCCCAACCCCAGCCCCCCAGGATCTTAGTGTCCACTTGTTCTCTCCCCTTCTTCCCTCCCTTCCCCCACACTCCCCTCTCAGTCTCCTGTGGTCTCAGTCTCCTGTGCTTTCAGCCCTCCCCTCTGGGCACAGGTGTCGGTGTTTATATGCTTCTGTGCTCTCCGGCCCAAGTGTCCGCAATTGCAGGTGCGTGCCCCGCACCCGCATCCCTCAGCCCGGGTGCCCATGCAGGTAACGCAACCTGGAGGTCAGCCGTAGAGGCCAGCGGTGGGCAGGAGGGCGGAAGAAAGTCTGACTTAACTCCCTCCCCTGCAGCCTGTGCGAGCAGCTCGTACCAGGCAGGTCCCCTTGCAAAGCTGCGTGGGTGGCCCAGAGGGGCAGGGAGACGGTGCTCAGAGGCATCAACACCGTGTCTACCTGCCTGGAGTCCGGGAAAGGCTCCCCGCAGACCTGAACTTTGCATCTTACCAACACATTCCAGAAGGCAGGCCAGGCTCCACATGGCAGGGCAGGCTGGCTTTAGGCGCGCCCTCTGCTGGCGGCCAGCAGCAGCGCACCTTCTGGTGGTTTCCGGGGAGGAGAAACCAACCTGGTTATGGAGTAACCAGCCCCCTGGGCCAGGCCGCGGCCCCCATGACACCCCTGGGTGCTGTGATGGCCGGTCTGCGGAGAGGACACGAGCTTTACCCCCAGCAGGAAGTGTCCAGGGTCCAGGCATGGGGTCCACCCCTTTCCTCTCCTCTGAACGCCATTTCACACACACACACACACACACACACACACACACACACACACATTCCAGAAGGTTCTGTTTTGTTTTCCATCTTTCCTCCCAACCCTTTACTATGAAAAATCTTGAACAGGAAAAAGGAAAGAATGGACGGTGTCCACCCAGACACCCCTGCCCAGGCTCCGGGGCTTGCTGGCTTTGCTTCTTTGCCCGTCTCTTCCCAGACTGGCTTCTCTCCGTCCCGGTAGCCCGCTGCGTACAAAGGACACATCTAAAACAAAAGACGCATCAAAAGAACAACGTCGCTGTTATTTTTTTTTAAGAATATTTATTTTTTAAAGATTTATTTGTTTATTTATTTATACATGCACTGGGCACAGTCAGAAGCGCGGGAGGGTGAGAGAATTCACCAGAGCCGGAGCGGGGAGCAGAGCAGGCAGAAGGACCGAAGGACACTGCTGAGGGGAGCAGCGGGCGGCAGGAGAGGTCTGCGCGCCCTGTGGGACCCTCCTCCGGTGGCCGGGGAGCAGCCGGGGATCGAACCATTACTGCAGAGGCTGCGGGCAGCTTCGCAACCCAGCGCTCAACCGCTGCGCCACCGGGGAGGCCCTCGCTGTTATTTTTAACAGCAAAGTTGAAAATAATAGGAGTCAAGTCATTTGAATTTGCCCAAATATCCTGAAAACTTGTGTCCACGCGAACTTGCACACGGAGGTTGACAGCAACTTTATCGGTCATTGCCAAGACCTGGAACCACCGAGGAGCCATTGGCAGATGAACAAAGGAGGGGGCCATACAATGGGGTGCCCTCAGGGCTAAGGAGAAATGGGCTGTGAGGCTACGAGGGGCACAGGGGGGCTTCAGAAGGCAGGCTGCGAAGGCTGCGTGTGCAGTTCCCCTCATGCCCCTCTGGAAAGGCAGAGCTATGTGCACCCTGCAAAGATCGGGGTGGCCTGGGCTGGGCGCGGGAGGGGTGAACAGGCAGAGAAAACTGCGGTGACCCTCTATGACACCTCGTTAGTGTCCAAGCGGCCGAACGCAGTCTCAGGAGGGCGCCCTGAGCAGGCCACCTTAAACCGCTTTAGTTAACACTGACACGGCGGTGTTGACCCTCAGCCGTGACAAGGGGAGCTGAGGGGGCAGGGGGAAGGTGGCGCTGCTCTCTGCTCCATTTTCTTGCAAACCTATCACTTCTCTAAAAGTTTACTAATTTTTTTAAAAAGTAAAGTATCTAGGAAGGGAAAGATAAAGATGAGCGCCTTTGTTCTGAGTCGGGAATAACAGGGAGCAAACGGGAAACTGGAGGCGTAGCCAGAGCCTGCCCGAAGGGTTCACGGCGCCCCTGGGCTCGGCGGCTGTTTGGCTGGAACGATATTTCCAGAGCCAGCTTCAGGCTCCGTGGTTGCCGTGTGGAGGCCACGCAGAACGTCCTTGCGGACGTGGAGACGCCCTAGAGCTGCCTTCCCGGGTCTACACCCTCTTCCCTGGGTGACACAGATGGGGCTCGGAGAAGAAGCCGGTAGTCTTAGGGCTGCGTGGTGTGGGGGGAGGGCAGCCTCGCCTCTCCCCGACTGGGCTCCCGCACCCTGCTCCCTGGGGGTGAGGGGCCCTCTGTCCCGGGCAGCGGGTCTTATTTAGACAACAGGTTTGCGGGAGGTGGACGGACAGGGCCTCAGCCTTCTCTGATCTTCCTCCTGCATCACAGCGGGGCTCTGGGCTGGGAGCCTGCGCCCTGAGCACATTCCATTCCATCCGGGTGCCGCGGGGCAATCCCGAGGCCGGGGTTACTGCCCCCGTTTCACAGACAGGGACTCCAAGGCGGAGGAGACCAGCGTCCCGTGGGACGGGCTGCATGCCGACTGAAGACCCTAAAAATCCCACCTGCTTGACTCAGCCAGACCCTGGAGAAATTACAAGCACTGGGTGTGCCTTGCTGAGCTCACAGGATGGTGCGTGAAACCCTGGAAAGTTCCACAGGAAGAGCCCATGAACTGAAATCAAAAGGGAAACTGGTAACGAGAAACAGAAGCTGGGGCTGCCCTGGCAGCAAAGGCTGCTAACCAGAGCCCAGAACCTGGAGTTCAAAGGAGGAAGATGCGAGGACATCAGGGGGAGCAGAAGACGGAGACCTCGGCACTAGTCTAGGGCCTCGCGAGGCAGCTACATCCCTTGTGAAAGGGCAGGGCCGACTCTGGGGACTGAGGATGATGGCGGTGGTGATTGCCAGGCCGGGGCTGCTCGGGGTCGGTTCTTGCAGATGGAAGGAGAACTTTGGAGCCTTAAATGCTGATTCAGGGGACCGACCGGTAGCAGGGAGACAGCAACAGCCCCAGCCTCAGAGCCATGCCACCCCCCGAAGACCAGAGCTGAGAAGCCCCTTCACCCCGGTGCTCTCTGACCCAGGTGTTCATAATCACAGTGTGTGAGCTCGGTGCCCATGCCTCTCGGCCCAGGTGCCCAGGCGGGTAACGCCACGGAGGAGGCGGGCCAGGCCGCAGGTGCCGGCCGTAGAGGCCAGCATAGGAAGGCGGGAAAGGCCTGATATCACTCCATTTCCCTGTGGTGGTGGTGGTGGTGAGGATGGACTTGGAGGTGATGGTGGAGGCTGGTGACCGTGGCCGTAGAGAATTCATTCCCATGTACTCACTCTTAGAATTTGGGAGCCCTTGCCATCATTTTTACAGGTTTGACTGGTAAGCAGGGGAAACCAGCCGGCTGGCAGGCAGCAATGTGAGCCCCTCCCCAGGGTGACACTGCCCTTTTATCCCCTCCTCTGGGGCGCAGGTGTGCACACTTGCACACACCCACGCTCAGGTGACCACACTCAGGCACGCGTGCCCCACACCCACGCGCCCTCTATGTTAACGCGATCAAGGCCACAGGTGATGCCACAGAGGCCAGTGGTGTAAAAAGCCTCACCACCTTCATGTGCCCTACAAGCTTCTCTTTGGAGTGATGAAAATGTTCTGAAATCACATAGCAGAGATATCAGATTTTAATGTAATACTAAAATCCACAGAATTGTGTGCTTTGAAAAGGTGGATATGGAGGTATATGAATAGCTCCATTTTTTAAAGCCCACAGGAAGCCACAGTATGGCCACTAAGGTGGCTACAAGCAAAAGGATGGCATGTGGAGTAGGGCCAGGAGCACAGCGGATGGGACTTTAACCCGTCATGGGGGGTTGTGCCTCCAAAGTTAGCCGTCTGTTGCCCGGTGGCCCAGTGCTTCAAGAGAAAGGGAAGCAGAGGGCTGCGAAGGCGACATGTGCGCGCATGTTTGTGGCATCTTCATCCACGACGGTCTCCAGCTGAATCCACCCGGAATGTCGACCCACAGGTGAGCAGATAAGTAAATGCTAGTCTGGCCACGCACCTATGAAAGGAAGCCAACTGGATGTGCCAACAGATGGCTGGGCCAGGGACACGGTCCCCACCTCCAGAGGCCACAGATGCAAGACTCTCTACGTGAAATTCTACAACCTGCAAAACCATTGTATCCGTGTTGGCCCGGGCTTGACTGCAGAAGGGAATGAGGAATTTTTTATTGGAGTGATGGGAATGTACAGAAGTAAACAAACAAGGACTCTCCCCCCCATCCCACAGCAGAAGGGGCGCCCAACTCACCTGCTGCTTGCCGGGTGCGGCAGGAGCCGGCCGCCTGAGCCCGCGTCCTCCAGCAGGTGGCGCTGCTGTCACTCAGGCCCCGCCACTGCCGCCCAGAGGCCCCGGGCCCCCACATTCCTGGGCACCTCGGGCCTCTCTCGGCAGATGACCCAGGCTCGTGTGGGGCCGGCATGGCCACCTCGGAGCGTGGGGCAGTGAGGTGACTGGTACCCTGCTTCTTGCCTGGCCACCGCAAGAGCATGGGTGGGGAGTGTGGAGCAGGGGCCTCTGACTTCACCGTCCCAGAGGCGCCCTCTGGCCGTGAGTCAGGAGCCCCCGGATGTGAAGACAGTGATGAAAAGCAGCTGGAGGAGCTGAGCCTGAGAGCCGGCGAGCTCCAGAGAGAAGACAGCTGCAGGGTGGCCATGCGGGGTGCTTCCCACCTCCCCCGCCCCCCACAGCACCTCCATGTCCAGCCTGCCCAGGACCAGGCCCCCCGCTGAGCCCTCCGTACCCCTCTGCCCAGAGCTGGCAAGGTGGGTCTTGCTTGCCCTGCACCTGGCAGGTCTGCCTTCAGTGTTTTGATTTGTCAAAGGTTACACCCAGAGCCCTCGCGATCCCATCACTGGCCAAAGCCCCAGAGCGGGGACACGGCAGGACGTGGGCAGCTGGCAGACCTGAGATATGTGGGTCTTTTCTTTTTGCCAGATGTTCTAAAAAGCTTTCCAGACATACTTGTTCTAACAGTGCCAGGAGTGTCTCCTACCCTGTCGCCCACAGTTGTTGGAACTAGAACACCCCAAAGTTCACCACCTCCACAGCAGCGAAGCTGTGAGCTCATTACCCCCATGAAGCCCCCTTTAGGGTCTGGGGCTCAAGAAATGTGCCTTTGTTGACTGTGAGGACAGGATGGGCGGCCATCTGGACTTCCTGGGGACGAGACAGGAGCCCGCCGGTCACCAGAGTTGCTCTGTCCTTGGCCTGCCCCCATGGCGAGCAGCCCAGAGTGGCCTGGCACCTCCAGGCCCACCGTCAAAGCCCACTGTCCTTGTTCCCAGCATATTCCTGACCCGGGCATCTGATTCAAAGGCTGAGTCTACAAGTCACCCTGGCACCATCCACTGGGCAGGCGACGTGGCTCAGAGTGTCGTCACTGGCAGAAGGGGCAGTGGTTCCGAGCGAGAATAAACTGGCTGGGGCTGCACAAAGCTGACATCACATGCGTCACGTGATCTAGCCATCCTGCCTCTGTAACATGTTCTTGCTGGTTTTATTTCCCAGAGGAGGACCTGGAACTTAGGTCTGTTTTCCCTAAGATCTTGGAGCCAGTTGCACATGGATCCAGGTCCCAGCTGCCTCGACGGCACGCCTGGAGGTACTGGCCTGGGATCCCAGGGGGAGGCTGGGTGGAGGCTCAGGGGTGGCTCTGGCCTGGGTTCCAGGCTCAGCACCAAAGACCGACCTGGTAGCCCCCCGTGGGCATCTAGCAGAGTCAGAACCCAGGGGCCCAAACAGAACTCCAGCCCAAGCACACCCTCCAAAGTCTGCTCTGTCTCAGTCAAGGCAACCCCACACTGCTCAGGCCAAAAAGACTTCAAAATGTATCCAAAAGTCCACTGCATCTCACCACTCCTTCCTGCAGAGGCTCCAGGCCATGCATCCGTGTCCCCGACCCAGGGGAGCTGCAGCAGGAGGAGGCCTTGCAGTGAGAGACTGACACGAGGCAGACCCTCCCCAGCTGAGGGACAGCAGGCGCAAAGGCCCAGGTCCGAGGCAGGCGGTACCGCGACCACGGAGGCTGGGGTGGCTGGAGCCGAGCAAGGCAGAGGGTGGGGAGGGGCAGCCGCGGCAGTGGCAGAGACTTTGTCTCCAACGGGTGCCTTCGGAGGTTTTTGTGTAAAGAGGGATTAGACGTGCAGGGGGCTGGTCCTGGCTCAGGGGTGAGACTGGAGTGCCGGGGAGCAAGGGTGCAGTGGGGAGCCCAGGGGGCCCAAGTAGGAGGTGAGGAGCCTGGACCCAGAGGGCGAGCAGAGGCAGCGGCGGCGGCCTACCGCCGGGCAGGGCGGAAGTGGGCAGATGCGCGCCGGATTGGACCTGCCTGGGAGGGCAACTTCGAGGTGGGGTCTCAGCCTCTGCGTGGGCTTGCTGCTGTAAGAACCACCGCCTCTCTTCAAAGGGTGCGTGGGGCCGAGCCCACAGGCAGGGTCTGCACGGGGCGTTGGAGTCGGCACCAGAGCCTGCAGGCGCTGGGCTCCCACGGGGCCGCTGGGCGACAGGGCAGGCCGTGCCGAGGGGCCAGTGCAGCCCGCAGGGGAGACGGCCCCGGCCTCTTCCGGGCACATGGCATAGGGCACATGTCAGGTGAAGGCACAGACACCAGCGCCCCCACAGGCCTGACACCTCCGTGGCTTTCTGCTGTCCTGGTGGCCATGGGCGAGGCCGCGGCCTGCACACTGTGTCCTTCGTCGTGGAGGGAAAGGCTGCGTCTCGGTACAGGGGCTGAGAGGAAGAGTTGGGTCTCCCATTCTCACCTCATGGCCCCGTCCGCCCTTCACGGCCCCCTCAGGCACCCAGCGGCCTGGGTGAAGCCCCACACTGCACCCATTTGGTTGATGAGATGAATAAACTGGGGCCCAGCAGGAAGGGATTTGCTCAACCCCTGGCAGGATGGACAGAACCAGGAGGGGACTCCCAATGCCCGTGCTGGCAATGGGCCCTCCGTCCACAGTAAACGGGCACGAGCCTCCTCACCTGGCCGGGAAGATGGGCAGGTCAGGGGTCGGACGTGCCGAGCGAGGCCCACAGACCTGGGCCCGCGGGGACAAGGCACAAGGCAGCCAAGAGAGGGGCTGGTGCACACCTCGCAGCCGTCAGCATCCGGGTGATTTGAGGCTATTTTGGGGCTCCCAGTCTCCTCCCTTGGGCGAGCTGCATGCTGGGCCCAGTGGACACCAAGCCCAGATGAGAGGCTTCCCTGGCCGAGGTCAGCGAGCCCTGGCCGCGGCGGGGCAAGGCTCAGCCTCCCGGCTCTTTCATGAGCCATGTGCACAGGAGGGTCGGGGCTCGGGTGGGGCTCCCTCCTGCAGAGCCAGCCGCACAGGCCGCCCAGCCGGCTCCTTTGCCCTGAGCCCCATCTGGGACGTCCTGATTGCACTGGCCTGGAGAGTCCTGAGGGTTCCTGGGTGGAGCTGTCCCCTCTGCTTGGATGCCTCTGCACTGAGGTTCTCATGCCCTGAGGGCCAGGGCTAGACAGGGAGAGGGAGATCCTGGACCCGCAGGGGGGGCAGGGAGCAGGCTGGCATCCCTTGGCTCTGCCTGTGTGAGGCTCAGTTTCCCCCAATGTAACATGGGCCATGACACTGGCCTGTGGCTCAGGCGACCCGAGGAGTGTGCAGGGGTCTGTCCCACCAGCTGCCTGGCTGCTGGGCCTCAGGAGCACCCAGAAACCGGGGTGGGGTGATGTAAGGGCAGGAACTGGGCACAGTGCAGGTTCTCTGATCCTATGCAGACCGGGTAAAGGAGGAGTCAGAGTCCTCAGTGGTTTTTTTGCAGGTCTTTTATTGGGGTTCACTAGGCATATGGCAGGCAGGGGTGCTGGCTATGGGGCTGGGAGGCTGGCAGGCCTCCCAGCCCCCAGCAAATCCTCACTCTCTCTGGGCTCTCTGGCGTTCTCTACTTCTGCTGCTGCTTCTCTGCTTCTCTCTCGGCTTCTCTTTCGGCTTCTGCTGCTGCTGGCGTCCCCGTGACGCCGCCCTTAAAAAGCACAGTCTTAACTCAGCTGAATCCCATCTACCTAGGCCCACACCCTATTTCAGGTGCCCGCCATCAGGCATGCGTTCAGGACAAAGATCCATCATCTATTCTGATGGCGGAAGGGCAGAAAAGCCTGACATTTTCTTTACCCTACAGGTGACCTTTCATGCAATCCCTGCCTCTCCTGCCTTGTGCCCTCGGCCAAAATACCCATATGTCCCCAGCCGCTCCCCCCATCTGTGGGCTGCAGAGATAAGAGGTGCCGCCATCCCAGGGCTGATGTGGGTGAAGGAAGGGAGGGAGTCATCTGAGGGTCAGCCCTCGGGATGGGCGCCATCAGGGTTAGCGCCGGCCACGTGAAGGCTGCTCGGTGACCCCAGCTCATGGGCAGGGGCTCTGCTAGCTGCCTGCTTTCCGGGACCTCATGCAGCTGCTGGAGGATGAAGCTCTCCGTCCAGTGCAAAGCGTCAGTTCCCTGCAAAATACTCCCCCACTTCTGTGGTGAAGCCCTGCCCAGTGTGAGGGGCCCTGGGCCTCTGCAAGGAAGGTCACAAGAGAAAACCCAGCGCGTCCTCGCAGCTGCCTTCAGCTGTTTCTTTTTCAATCAACAAACCCTCAGCAAGCTCAACCATGTGGCTGGGGGGACGCCAGGTGGGGCTGGGGGGAATACCCAGCGCTTATCCCTAAGGAAGTCCCACGGAAGGCGCTGGAGCCTCCTCGGCTGGAGGGTCAGAAGAACCGTCAGAAATCCACGGCGCAGCTGGCTTCCTTCCGCCAGCGAGGCTCTGGAAAATGGCCCCGCAGAGGGGTTATCCGACGGCTGTGTCTTGGAATCGTAACTGTCTGAGTTGCCGCAGTCCTTCAGATTATCTTGTTTTCTCTCTGCGTGGAAGCCAGGATTTTAATGCCGCATCTGTGTGAGTATCTTTTGATAATAAAAACCAAATGTTGTTGGTGGAAATGACTGGAAATGACACTGAGACTCAGAATGTGGGGTTTTAGATTCCTTCTTGGAAGCTGAGATTGAGCAAACACACAAGACATTCTCCCTGTAAATCTCCGCAAGTTGCGACACCAGGCCCTGCCCCCCTCCCCAGCACCAGGGGGCGCGGCCGCAGCCCTGGGAGGGCCGCCTCAGCAGTGAGTGCCCCTCAGCCCAATTAAACCCCCAGCCCCCACTTCTCTGGGCTCCCCCCACCCAACTAGAAGCCCCACCTGCACGTCCCCAGGGGCCTGAAACTCTGCACGTCCAGACGAAGCTCGGAGCTGGTGGTGGCCCCAAACCTGCTCTCTGCCTGCAAATTCCACGGTGAAAGGCTCCACCTGTCCCGAGCAGGGAATCTGGGACCCCCCCATCTCCCCTGTACCGCCCAAGCTGCCCCACACCCATACAGGGCTAACCCTGCCCTCCCCTCTGCCCCATCCCGCTGTCCTGGCTTGGCCTGCTCCTCCCATGTCTGTGGCAACCTCCTCTCTCCGCCTCCGCCTCCGTCCATCCACCCCCAGGCCCAGGGGTCTCCAGGAAAGCCCAGGCCCCGCCAGGCCCTGGCTCTTTGAGAACTAAACAGGGACCTGGACCCATCCCTTCTCCATATGAACCCCAGGGTCCATGAAATGTGTAGAAAACAAAATCCAGACACCACCAGAAACTCACTTAGGACTTCCTCCCAGAGGGACCTTGGAGGAACTGCCCTGCGCTAGGGCCCTGGGGGAGGCCGTGCCCCTTCCTCCTGTCTGCTGCGTCCTGGAAGTGGAACCGATGGGCTGGGGCAGGACCCTGACACCTGTGCTGGGCACGGAGGTGGCCCAGCTGCAGTCCCAGGCTTCAGGGCCCTTCGGGATGCCTGAAAACACAGCTTCCAGAAGCAGGGCGGGAGGGGCAGAGCCAGCTCAGCAAGAGCCGGGAGCCTTCCCAAGGGTGGGTGATGCATGCGGGCTGGGGTAGGCTGGCAGAGTTTGGGCCACACAGTGGAAGGACATTGCTGGGCGTCAGACCCAGAAGGCAGGCCCCAAGCTCCCCGCCCCCTTTCCATATGGGGGTGACTGCACTTGGGAATCACAGTGGGGGACAAAGACCCCTCTGAACACCCCCCGCCCCCACCACCTGGGACTGGCTGCCTGGGCCTGGGCCAGCATCTCCATGGCGCTGGGAGGCAGTCTGTGCTGCCTCAGGGGCCCGCTGATGAAAGCAGACTCAATGCTTTTGCTTTGGTTGCTTTGTTCTTAGCAGGCAGCCGGGAAAGGAACTTTGGTGAGTGGAGGCAGAGTCCCCAGCCCCCTGAAATAGCTCCCCTATCAGTCTGCCCAGAGATACCCAAAGAACAAAGAGCTGGGGTGGATTTTGTGGATTTGGTGATATCTCTCCAATAACAGCCAGTCTCAAGGGTGTGGCGAGTGCCTCTCAGCCTCTCCCTGGCCTGAGTGTTGTGCTGGACCCTTTCCTGTGACCCTGACGATGCTGCGAGCTACACCCTGAGACACACCCATTTGCCTGTGAGAAAGGCAGCCCGAGTCAGCTAGGTCACTGCCTGAGGTGGCCCAGGCTGGCACTCCAGAGAGAGCACGCCTGGAAAGAGATTGCTACCTTTGCACCTGTCACAAGGGCCCTGCAGACACCTGAGCCGGGCACCCCTCCAACCTAGTGAGCCCCGGGCACAGCAGGGCTCCTGGGCACTGAGGTCCTGTGGCTGGAAGTAAGTGGGTAGGTAATCAGACCTCAAGCACCTTCTACTATGGCTCCGCTCCCCCCAACTCCACGTCCTGGCCCTCCTCAAGCCTGTGGAACCCCTCTTTCAGATTCCAGTTAAAGGCCCTTGACAGCTGAAAGTTGATATGGGGCGTGGGGAGGCCCTCACGCTCCATTTAATATAAACAGTCCCACTAGCCCTTTCCAAACAGGAGTGCTGTTGCCACTCCCTGCGGTGGGGTCAGCGGCGCGGTCAACTAGGCCACCGCCCCGGCCCAGCTGTGTCCAAAGCTTCCAGCCAAGTCGTGATAAAGGATTCTGCTTTCATCTTGGGGTTTCTGGCCAAAGTCGGCTCAGATGGGGCCTTTACACCCCTGCACGGGCCGGCACAGGCGCTGGACAGGGGCAGAGGGCAGGGTGGACGGTGGGGTGGCCTGGAGCCCGGGAGCTGTGCACACACCCCCACCCCCCACGTCCAGCCTCCCCCTGGAGCTGCTGCCCCCTCTGTGGGGCGCGCACTAATTGGTCCAGCATGGCCCTGTGATGGGTAATGTCGAAATCAGAACAAAAGAATTCGGTGGGGGAAGCCGCCGTCAGACCACAGGCCCCGACAACCTGTTCCCAATTAGAGGCTGGGTGGGGGGCTGGGCCTTGCTCTTGTTTTCCAAGCTCTTCAACCAAATTCTGCCTTGTGGGCTCTCTGCGGAGCCCTGTTCATCTTCTCCTTTTAAAGACACAGGCCTAGAAAAGTCCCGCAGTGGCGAGAGCAGGCCTCGGGCGGCCGGCCGCTGGCTTTCCTCACTTTACCAGAAGGCTTAGGCCTCCTCCCTCCTCGCCAGACCTGCCAGGCCCCTCAGGCGGACACTCCCTCCGCTGGACGACTCCAGACGCCTGCCACCTTGATTCGAGAGTGAGTTGGGTGGAAAATTCAGGAAGAAGCAGAATTTTCTTCCAGGCTGGACACCTCTTTTGCCATTTATAAAAATACACTTGGCTAAATTTAGGCCGAGCTACTCACAGGTCTCTCTCGCTCCCCTTTTCCCTTCTCAAGACTGTTTCTCAGTTTGTTTTTGTCATTTAACATTTTTTCCTACCACCTGGGGAAATCATCAAGTGCTCCCACTCGTGAATCAGCTTTTCCTTTCGCTGGCTGGTTAAATGAACTTCGAGTCGTGGCCTCCAGCGCATTCGAGGTGTCAGAGGGAAGTGTTCCTGCAAGTCCTTGCCGCCAGGCCGGGAGCGCCCCATCTTTCTGGGGTGCCCCCCCCACCCTAGGTCCTAATTGGGAACAGGTTATCGGGCCTTGTGGTCTGACGGCGGCTTCCCCACCGATTTCTTTTGTTCTGATTTCAACATCAAACATCACAAGCCCCGTCTTTCCGGAGCGCGCCTGTGCGAGCTGGTTACCACCCCTCCTTCGCTGGCTTGGGGCTCCTGGGGGCCACTAGCGTGTGATCTAGATGAGGAGACCCAGCCGGGGCCCGGGCACAGTCCTGGAGTGGCAGACACCCGCCCGCCTCTGCGTGCCTTGACATAAAGGCTGAGCTGAACTCGTGCTCAGCCTCGAGGGGACACACGCTCAGGCGCTCTCTTCTCAACGTCCGCGGGTGTGACTTCAAGGAGGAGCTCCAGGGGCGTCGACCTGTGCGGGAAGCGGCTCCAGCGGACAGGCCCTGACCCGGGGGTCTCCCTGGCTTCCAGTCCTCACCTGACTGGAGGCAGCAATGGCGTCCCCTTCGCTGCTCCCCGGGGGGGCACCAGGACTTGGGGTCCCCAGTGTCCCGTCCCCGCATGGGCCTTCGCTAACTGGGAAAGGCTTTCTGGTAGGTGTGGTCCAGGCCGCTGACCGCCCCGGGCCTGGCGCCTGTGCAGTGAACAGCTTCGTGTGGCTGGGCCTGACCCCTTCAGCAGCGGGGCGGGCCGTCACCGCTGCATTTTCCAGAACCCACCAGCCGGCTGCAGTGACTCCTGGCAAAACGCGGCAGTGGTGACCAGACAGCAGTGCGCGTGGCCCGACGGAGCCTCACCAGGGCCACACATCCTCGTGCCTCGCTCCTCGGCTGCAGGCGGCCATCTTCTCCCCGGTCCTCACAGGCTCTTCCCTGTGTGGGACTGCGTCCTTGTCCACCTGCTCTCCTCACAAGGACGTCAGTCAGGTCGGGGCAGCTGGAGGGCCCCATCATCAATCCAGCACCTCTTTAAAGACCGATCTCCAACTACATCCCATAGTGAGGTCCTGGGGGTTACGACCTCGAGACATGGGTTTTGGAGGGACACTTCCGCCCACAGCAGCGAGCACGTGGTTCTGCACAGGCTGTCTCAGCACCCCAGATACACCTAATGAGCTGGCAAGTGTGTCCAGGCTCGGAGGGAGGGCTGGAGCCGCAGCTTGGGGCGTGGGTGACGAGGAGATGGGCCTTGATGCCATAGGAGAGGGGGAAATGGGTCTCAGGGGACTGGGCATGAGGCAGCCCCATGGGGGGGTGAGTGGAGGCGGAGCCAGAAGGCAGCCCAGGCAGCCTGCTTTAGGGAGAGGCCCAGGCCGAGCAGCAGGGGAGGGGGTGGGGGTCTTCCTCTTGCTGCCGCTCTTTCCATTTTGTGGTTGACAGCTTGGGGCAGGGGCTTGGTTTTGCTTTTGTTCAAGTCCCTGGCACCCACCAAGGAATGGAATAAAAATTGAAATGTAGAAATTTTCATTTCTGGCTGTCCTTAAGCAGGTGTGACTATCTGTTTTTGTAAATCAGTCAACTTTCGGGACGCTAAAGGGGATACATGTGTCCTTTGACAGAAAGAGGTTCACACCGGCCCCAAGGCCATCCAGCAGTCGGCAAACTGATCAAAACACCCAGCAGGGGTTAAAGGTAGCACTGTCAGGCTATATGCAGTCACTGCAGGGCCCCGAGTTCGATCCCCAGCCAGGGAGCCACCCACAGGGTGCAGCAGACCTCTCCTATCTCGCCCGCTGCTCCCCTCAGAGGTGTATTTCAGTCTTTCTGCCTGTTCTGCTCCCTGCTCTGTCTCTGGCGAATCCTCTCACCCCCTGCATCTCTGGCCTGTACCCCAGCTCTTGTATGCATAAATAAATAAATCTTAAACAAACAAAACCCAAAGCACCCAGGGGTGCCATTGTACTTGGAAGGGTAAAGACTGGGAGCAAGAGGCGGGGGGGGGGGGGGGTTGCTGAGCTCACTTGCTTTGTTTGGTCTTTAAACATTGATTGGTCAAGCTGAATGATGCTTTCCAGATGCTTCCATCTCCTCCAGCCTGGAGTCCAGCTGGCCAGCTGGGCCCCCGCGACGGGCCTCTCCTCCAGCCCAGCCTCCCCGCGCAGCCAGAGGACCTTCCCCGCCCGGCGTCCCTGCCTTGCTCAGCTGTGTGGCTGTGGCCTTGCCCCTGCCAGGGAGGGAGGCCGGGCAGAGGGTCCCCGCGGGGTTCGCTGTCCCCCAGAGCCAAAGTCAGGTGGTCAAGGACTCCCACCGGGGCCAGCAGGATGGCACCCAAGTCAAGATGTGCTCTTTAATGTCCACGACAGCACCCCACAGCCTCCCAGCGCGTCTCCAAGGGCTGGCACAGTTCCCAGCCCCAAGGCCTGACGGCCCACTGCTGGCCAGGCCCCAGGCCTGCCTGCTTCAGCCGCGTCCTGGAATGTATCACACATGGACTTGAGTCCACGGAGAGCGTTTCCCCTTGTGGAATAAATCTCTTCCTTGGATTCTGCCACTTGAGCAAATTGGTTAGACTTTTTTAACCTTCAATTTCAAAATAATTGAAAGGAAGTTGCAAAAATAGCACAGAGAGACTTCTGGAAAGATGAAGGAGTAGATGTGCTTTTCCCCTATTCACCCCACTAGGTGCGATTAAAAACTCTGAATATTTACATAAAACAAACACAGGAAGCTGTTGCAAGGTGGGTGCGGGGGCCACGAGGCTGACCGGATCCTGAGGACTCGGGGGGGCAGGATCCTGGGGTTCTCTTTTCCTCGTATCTCTTAGACCTGGAGATGAAGAAGTAGCATCTGGAAATGCAAAAAGAGTCAGAGAAAAAGAAAAAAGCCCCACGAAACCTGCTTTCTGGACAAAGGGCTAGGACAGGGCAGTCCACGCGTGGAAACCCAACACAGGGAAAGAATTTGACATAATTCAACTGCATAATAAAAATCCTCAGAAAATAGGAACACAAGGAAACTTCCTCAAATTGACGAAGAACATTTACAGAGCACCTAGAGCTGCCCTTGTCGTCATGGAGGGAGGCAAGTGCTTTTCCCCCTAAGAACAGAAACGGGCGAAGACGTCTTTTTTCACCACTCTTATTCAAAACAGTGCTAGAAGTTATAGCCAGTGCATTAAAACAAGAAAAGGAGGGCCTTCCCAGTGGCGCAGCAGTTGAGTGCTGGTTTGTGAAGCTGCCCGCAGCCTCTGCAACGCCAGTTCGATCCCCGGCCACAGGGCGAGGGTCCCACATGGCGCACAGACCTCTCCTGCCGCCCGCTGCTCCCCTCAGCAGTGTATTTCATCAGTCTGCCTGTTCTGCTCCCTGCTCTGGCTCTGGTGAATTCTCTCATCCTCCCGCGCCTCTGACTGTCCCCAGTGCTTGTATAAATAAATAAATAAATCTTTAAAAAAAATAAATAAAACAAGAAAAGGAAATAAAAGGTCAATAGATGGGAAAGGAAGAAAAAGGCTACCCCTATTGGGCATGACATGATTTTCTACTAGAAAATCCCAAAGAGTCTGCAAAAACTATTAAACGAGGGCATCCCTGTGGTGCAGGGTTAAGTCTCAGCACTATGAAACTATCCGCAGTCACTGCGGCCTGAGTTCTATCCCTGGCCAAGGAGCTACCCACATGGCGCAGCAGACCTCCCCGGTCTCCCCGCTGCTCCCCTCAGCAGTGTATTTCGTCAGTCTGCCTGTTCTGCTCCCTGCTCTGGCTCTGGTGAATCCTCTCTACCCCTCACCCCACACACACACCTCTGGCCTGTACCCCAGTTCTTGTATGCATAAATAAATAAATCTTAAAAAAAGTGATCAGTTTGACTCCTCAAAATGGAGAGTATTTGAATTAAGACCTGGAGACAATGACAGCAGACACTGTATGTGACTGATCACTTCTAGAAACTAAAGAATGTCCCGTGTGGGTCTGCATGGACTCACCCTCCTTCCCTGCCTTGCTCTTCTCTCTCTACTGGCCTCAGGTCGCAAGCGTCAGAGGAAGGAGGGCTTAGGACTTTATGCAGCCACTGCAGCAAAGTGGCAGCTCCTTCAAAGGCTCAGCAAGTCTGATGGGGCAGGGAGGGGAGAGACCGGGGGGACGCCGAGCTGGTACAGTGGGAAATCTGCCTGTGGCCTGTCTGCTCGGGGTTAATTTTCCAGCCCCAGGACATGCGGGGAGGAGTGTGGGGAGCAGCCTCAGACCAGCCTCAGCACAGGGGAGCAAGCCCGCAGCCAGCCGTCCGGGGGGGCGAGAAGGAGCTCCGGGTGGACATGGCCGTCTGGCAGCGGGGAAGGCCTGCTCACTGCTGAACTGTCTTTGTTCAGCTCCCTATGAAAAGGCAGCTGGATGTGGAAAGTGGAGACGGTCTCTTTATGGCGTCAACCCCCCCGTCTTCCAGACGCCGGCTGTCTGACAGACAAAGCGCACTTTAAAAATTCAATTCCCGCCTCTACTTCATTGGCACTCGGTGGTGACAGGTGGCCTGAACTCCGGTCTTCTGGTTACAAGTCCAGGCCCCGTCCGGGGTCTTGCTGGCCGTGTGCAGTGTTTGGGCTTTTCCTGGCCACGGGTCGCCACTGCACAGAGCCAGAACTCTCTGGGTTGTCTCTATGGCTTCTGCCCCTGCCCCTGCAAGTGTTTGGGGAGCAGATTCACTGCGGCCAGCCCCTCTCCCTGTGTCCTTCACCTGTGCGTTTCCCACAAGGAGGGCGGTCAGCAAACCTCTGTGTGTCTGTCCTGGGCTGGGCTGGGGCTTGGTGCCAGGGATGGAGCTGACAGCCCGTGCTGGGAGACTCGGGCCTGCCCAGGGAAATGAACTCACACGTTTCTAAAGCCAGGAAATGTATGCTACAACTTGGAAACCTTTCAAAATCATCAAAATGAAAAACCAAAGTCTTGTCCCTCAGAGGGACAAGCTCCGTGCTGGGGTGCTGGGGGATTGCTCCCCTGGGGCCTGGCTCTTCTCCAAGCACACCTGCTCTGTGCCTCCCGCTGCAGGGGTCTGAAAGGGGAGGCAAAGCTTGTCCCGTGAAACCACAGGGTCTTACCTCCGGCCTCGTTTTAAATCTTGGGGTGACGTCAAAGTAGAAAATGTCAGGCTGACCGGTTGATGAGTTGAAGCTGGGACGTAGCCTGCAGACTGGAAGTTTCAGGGGACAGCTGATAAGCACCCTCAAGGCCGCGCGCCTCATGCATTCCCAGCTGACTGTACCCCTTGCTTTAGTCAATTAATATCCTGTGACCTAGTTGCTCAGGGCTCAGACTTTGGAGAGAGACCTCCTCTGGGCCTGCCGGAGTAAATAAAGATCTTCCCTCCTCCTCTCTGAGCGACGCCTGCTTCCCTGATGGAATTCTGCTGTAACAACGTGAGCAGAACACTTTTGGGGATCAGTTCTATAATCTCATGAATTCTGTGGAATGGGAGCAAATTCTTAACTCATCTCCCAAGTAGATCTACCTTTATGGTTTGTTTCATTTTCCGTGGAAGTTTAAAAAATATATTTGAATTTTCCCTGGCTTCAGCACGAAGTCACGAGGCCTCAGAGTTGCCCACAGATGCTCCTTCTAGAACATGGGTGTGGGGAGGGGGCAATTTATTGGCATCGCTTTGTGCGCAGAAAGAGAGTCGGCCCCTAAAAAGCTGTCATAAAAATTGCATAGCTCCCTAGTGAATGTCTCAGGCTGGATTTGGGGGTTCAGTCTGCACCAGTAGTTTGTGGTATACGCACTTTTGTTTGCTCTTTTAGTTTGGCTTGTTCCCTGTTTGTTTGGCCTCGCTCCCCACTGTGAGTCTATCTTGTCCAGACTGAGTGAGGCCTGGGGTTTGAGATTGGCCATTGAATGCTGAGATTATATACCTCCAAGTTTTTTCACGCATTTTGGACCATTTTGGTGCCAATGTTCTTTTCTGCCAATAATGACCACATGCTGGGAGCAGAGCAGGTTGTTAAAATTGCTTGCCAAGCGTACTTGTAAATCCACCCCATTAAGACCCTGAGGAGGGGGGCAGAATCGGCCTGCACCATGCTGGCTGGAAAGCAATTCACCAGCGGTTGGTCCCCAATTGTTTCTCATTAAGTGTCGTGGAAAGGCACGTTCCTCAGCCCTCAGGAAAGACCAGCCTGGAGGTTGTAGCTCACCTCAGGGCCGCCCAGTGCCAGGATTGAATCCAACCCAAGCCTCAGTGTACCCACGTTTCGATGCCTTTAAAAATATGATTTTTGCAATTGATCCAGCTTTTCAGAACTGATACTATGAGAACCTTGGCCTGTGAAAACCTACTACTTACTTCATTTTCCAAAGTAGAAAAAGTGTCTCCTACATGGTTTTTCCATGTATTTACTTTTCTGCGTAATAGGATTAAAATGTGGTTGACAGAATTCTCAAAGATATCATTTCAGAAAGCCAGGCTTGGCCGTCAGCGCTGCCAGAGGTCTGCTCGCGAGACGGCGGCCCCGGTCCTTGTACACGGGCACCGGCCTCCACTCAGCCATCCCGGCCACCCCGCGAGTCCCTGATCTTCCGGAGAACCCCACACTCACGAGACCCCGCCACCCTCCCGGCCCCGTGGGTCTGCTGTCCGCCTGGCCCTTCTGATTGCTTTGAAGACCCCGGAGCCAGGATTGCCCCGCGGAGGAGGGCGCCCTCCCAGGGGCTGCACGGCTCCCGCGAGGCCCCCGCCTATGAGCCTCAGTTTCTCCACCTGTCGAGTGGCCTGATAGGCCATTTGTCTGCCTCCCTTCGTCTCGTTGTCCTCCCTGTCAGCGTGTCCCTCTCCCTCCCTGTCAGCCCCGCAGCGGTCACAGTGTTAAGTGACCACCTCTGGCTTTGGAAAGTGCTTTGCGTGGGCGGGTCCTTTGCTGCGTGATGGCCGGTGTTTGCTCGTGTGGCTTGACAGCCTCCGCCGCACAGAATTCTCCCCACTCCTTCCATTTTGTTGAAAACGGCTGTTCGGCGCTTCTAACTAGGGCGCGTCATCATTTTTCCGGGCTAAGCGGTGCCCTGTGTGTGGACAGACCGGGTTTCTGGACCGGCCGGCTCCCGGTGGATGTCCAGGCTTCTTCCGTGTGGGCTTGACAGTCGGTTGCCCAGAGCCATGGTGGGTTCCGTGTGGGCCCTGGGGGGCCCTGAGCCTGGAGTTGGGGTGCGAGCATGCGGCAGATGCCGGGCTCAGGCGCGCACACCCAGCCTCTGGGCTGGTGGGACCAGAGGCTCACACAGCAGGGGTGTCGCCACCCCACACGGAGGCAAACGCTTGGTGTGCACGAGCTCAGGGCATGTGCACGCCCCCCAGGCCAGCTGTGAGCTGGGGCCCCCAGGGGAGCCAGGACAGGCCCCGGGCTGGGGCCTGGAAGGACCCTTGGAGGAGGGCCCGTGGGGACTCTGGTGGGACATGGGCAGAAGGACCTCCGGGGCCCCGGAGAGAGCTGAGAGGAGAGGAAGGTCGCGCCGCAGCCTGCCCACTGACTGCCCAGCCTGCGCAGCGCCGAGCCCCAGAAACCCAGGGAGGCAGGAGGCGCCTGGAGCCCAGCGCACGTAAAACACGCTCGTAAATGACGTCAGCTCGTAAACTGTGAAATCCAAGCCACAGGCGGCTTTCCCGTCAGGGCAGACACTGCACATTTTGTGTCGAGGTTGAAACGGAACTAAAGATAAAGTTGGGGCCCGTTCTGGGGCGCAGACGCTGCCCTTGCTCCGGGCCGCTTGGCTCTGGAAGCTTCTGTTGGGCAGGCTCTGTGAGGTGTCCCGGCCCTGCCTTTCCGTGGCTCTGGGGGAGTGAGGGACCACTGGGAGGGGAGGCAGCCCCAGGAACAGGGAGGGTGGCCCGGAGGATGCCCACGTCTGATGCCCTGCTGTCCTGGGCGCGGGCGTGGAGGAGCGGAGCGGGGCTGGCTGGGCCCCAGCGGTGCCACCAGCATCACAGCTCCCGGGACCGCAGGCGGCAAGGACAAGTGGCAGCCTAGTAGGGCAAGTCGGGGGCTGGAAGGAAGGGCTGCCACTCGGAGCTGTGCCGATGCCACAGGCCTGTGTCCTGGGCAGAGGCGCCTCCGCCACAGGGAGCAGAGCCCTGAGCAGAGCCACGGGGACTCCCACCCCGGCATCTGCTGTGTCTCTTAAACGGCCCCTCCCTGCCCACTGGGCTGTGAGAACCACCAGCCGACCATGTGCCCACTTGGGCTCGGTGCCCGACCAGGGGCCAGGGGTTCTGACGCCATCACAGGCTGTGGCTGAGGAGGGGCCGGGGACTGTGAGTGGGCCCAGAACTGGAGTGTGCGGATGGCAGTTCAGGGCTGGCTCTGGGGCTGGAGGTGCCCCAGTTCTGCCAGCTCCCTAAACCGTGGTCTCCTCCACTATCTCATGGAAGGGGATGGGCCATCTCAGTGGGGGTGCTGTGGGGGACACCGTGGCACTGCCAGGTGCGGGGAACTGAGTTGCACTTGCCCCACTGCTGCACTCAGCGGGGATCTACTGAGCACCCAGGAAGTGCAGCCTCACCCTGGCCCTCAGGGAGCTCAGAGCCCTGGCCCTCAGTGGGTGGACTGAAAAATCACCCTCCAGCAAAGAATGCAGGAGGATGAAGAGGGAAGGAACCCAGTCATCCTGCCGCAGCCGTGCAGGGCTGGGAAAGTGGGCTGAGCACAGAGGCCGCGAGGAGGGGAGGGTGCAAAGGCCGGTGAGGGAGGGGTGTGGGGCCTAGGTGTGCCTGGAGGGGTAGCAAGGGCAGGGGTGGGGGCAGCCACTGTCCTCAGAAAGCCCCTGAGGGTGGGTGGCACCACAAGCAAGAACCAAGAAGCCTGTCTTCTGGAGCCTGGACAGTGTCAAGGCCATTTTTTTTTCTGACTTGGAGACAAACAGCCCAAGGGGGCCAGCAGTGACCTCTCCAACAAAGGAGAGCTAGCTGTTTTGGGGACACGGGCCAGTTGCGCTCTCTGGATGGACATAATGAATGATTTCCTGCTTGGAGGGAATCCGAGGGGCGTGTGTCCTCCTGCCCCGGACCCGGGGGTCAGACGGAGAGGGGCCTCCCCAGATGGAACCCCAGATGGGAAGCCAGTTCCGCAATCCCCAGATGGAACCTCTCAGAATTCCAGTGGCATTGTCTGCACACTACAAGCAAACAAGCCGCTCCTCAAGCCTTGGCCTCTTACATAAAGACCCAGAGGGAAAATGAGTGGGATTCTTGCCAGAAAGGCATGAAAGCTTTTGTCTCTCCCGATAAAACCTTAAACTCTCTTTGTTCCGAAAGCAGGATTGTGTAAACGATCATAATTTGATGTTTGCTTTAGTTACTAAGAAACTCGGGGTCACGTCTGGGAGCAGGGAGTGTATCACTCTAGGTTTCCAGCTCAACGATTCCTTCTCCCCCAATGGTTTCCTAAAAAAATTAAAATAAAATTTTCACTGGTCAGACGTCACTGCCACCTCCCCGAGTTCCTTCCATCTCTGGGCCTGTGCTTCTGCTCCGGCCTCCTTTGCTGCTTCTCAGCGAGATGTCATATTTTGCTGCGTCCCTGCAGATCCATGTGGTCGCGCTAGACGCAGGCCGGCCCCTTCTCCTGCACTCTGACTGCATTTGCTCCATGGGTATTGCATTTTTTTAATTTAAGATTTATTTACTTATGCATACAAGAACTGGGGTGCAGGCCAGAGGTGCGGGGGCAAGAGGACTCACCAAAGACACAGTGGGGAGCAGAACAGGCAGATCTACGGAAATCCACTGCTGAGGGAGCAGCGGGGAGACGGGAGAGGTCTGCCGTGTGGGTCACTCCCTGGCCGCAGTGGCTGCCGATAGCTTCACGGTGCTGCGACTTAACTAACACATTGGGCCACGAGGGAGGCCCCTATTGCATTTTTCCTTAGTGGAAGGTTGGGGACCACAGAGCAAGTGCTGGCCCCTGTCTCTGGTAGGGCAGATCCCATTAGGAAACCAGGAGCGCTCAGAGAGGAGGAGGGAAGATCTTTATCTACGCCCGCCCGCAGGCCCAGAGATGCTTCTCCAAAGCCTGGGCCCTGAGCAATTAGGTAACAGGGCATTGCCTACGCAGGGGCGCGCTGCACTTTGAAGCAGGCAGGGAGCACAGAAGCAGGCTTCTCAGCGGTGACCTGGGTGTAAGTCAGGTGTGTGGCCTTGAGAAAGTGTATCAGTCACTCTCTGGAACTTTCGGTCTGTACTGAGGCTTTGTTGCGACACAACCTTAGGCATTTTCTACTTCATCTCTAGGTCACACATCACCATGCTCCCGCGCTGGGGTTTCCCACCCTGAGGCAGCAGCGTGTCGTAAACGCCACCTGTGCACACACTGGGAAGCCGGCTGGTTGGGGTGAGCACTTTATCGTGGGTCCCTTTACTGGGGTGAGGTGGCGCCTCACTGCCAGTGCTTCTGGGGTGTGCCTGCAGGATGGGAAGACCCTGCATTTGCCCCTAGATTTTCACTGTGACTCAGAATTCTCCTACTTCAAAAATAAATAAACAAAAGTTAGGAAAGAAATCACAAAGAACTCACAGAGGCCGACAAACGCGTGATGTCAAACATGCTGCAAGGAAAGAGAGACCAGGACAAGAGGGCGGGAGGCTTTGAGCCTGGGGGCGATTCAGCGTGTATTGAAACGGGGTGGGATGGCCCGGAGTGGGGTGTCCCCTGGCTGGGGTCTCTCTCCAGTGTGGGGACCAGTCTTTTTCTAGGATGTCCTAGCGCATCTACACTGGGAGCGGGGCCTGGCGGGCACCGGCTTCACCGCAGCAAATGAATAGAGGGGGCGCTTGCGTAGACGCGTGGACGGCTTCATTCTGCACCCATCCCACCCGCGCAACGATTTCTGCCAAGCCAGGAGATGTTGGCGCGATACATTCGGTGAGAACGCAGCTCTCAGATGAGCGGGCCTGGACCCACGTCCCCGCCGCCCGCCCGGGCCTCACGCTGCGGGCTCCAGCCTCCTCATCCGGATGGGCATTAACGCCACGTTCACACCACGCCTTTCCCGTTCTCTTCGCTCTCTCAGGGCCCCTTGTTCTCCTGTGGCTTGAGAACAACCCCCAGGATAGCAGAGTAATCATGAGTCTCCAATCTGTCTTCAGCTCAGGGCTCCCCACGCACCCTGGATCCAACGCCTGCAGAACCTGCCACCTTCACGGGGCATCTGAGCTGCCCAGGGCCTCCAGGGCGCCCCAGTCTTTGCAGATGCTGTTCCCTTGCCCAGGAAACCTTCCGTCCTCTGCTCATCTTCCAAGGGCCAGTCCCCCGCCATCTCTTCTTGGAAGCTGCCTCGGCCTAGGGAGCGGTCAGCCAGCAGGCCCCTCTCGCGAGCTTTCCTGGGCTCTCTGCAGACCGAGGACACATCTTCTAAGGAAATGAGATGATTTTTCGTTTTTGATTTTTAAATCTAATATTTATTCAGAAGGAGGCATGTGTAACTGCATGTGTAACATCTTCACAAACGTACCCGATCTTGCAACCAACACGAAGATCAAGAAAGCATCTAACCAGCCCCCGAGGGCCCCGGCCGGCCCCACCAGGAAGGCTCCTCCCTTTCCTGCCTCCCTTCTCTCCTGCCTGGCTCGCGAGCCCTGGGCTTTGTGCGCCGAGGTTCAGCTGTGGCTGCCCCGAGCACAAAGCTTTCATTTTTCGCAGCTGTGTAGGGCTCTGGGGTGGGGGCGCCTTCCTTTCAGTCTTGTGCTGTGCCCCAGGCTGTGGGCTGTGGTGGGATCCCCCCTCCAACCCCCCCCCCACCTCACGGCCTGGGAGGCGACTCCCCGCCTTGGGGTGCACACTACAGGCCGCTGCCAGGCCGTGCCCATCAGGTCCACACCTCAGCGATGGGTCTTGCGCCATGGCACCATCACCTGCGCCAGGTGGGGGTTTCTTTGAAAAAGAAATGTATGCACGGCTCCCCCAGACTGCCTCAGCCTCGGCCACCCCGGCCGGGACGCTGCGAGCCCTCCTGGGCCCCCCAGAGTCCTGCAGGGCCAGGCCCTGCCAGGGACACCCCCGGGCCAGCCCCACCCGCTGACCCCTGGACTCCGGGGGCCGGACTGGGGCTGTGACGAGGCCCGGCCCGCGGGAGCTCCCGTGGTGGACTCGATCCGGTTCCGGATCCCCCCCAAAAGGCGCCCCTGGGGACCCCGGTGTCACCCGCGCCCCCCCCCTCCCCAGCTCAAAGGAAAACCCGAGACCCAGCCCGCCCTGCCGCGGGTGGGGCGGGGCGGGTTTCGCCCGCGGGGGGCTGCCGGGGGAGAGGCGCGTCGCCCCGAGTGTGACCTCCCCCCCCTTCAGGGAGAGGTTTGGGGGCCTCGCCCACTCCCAGCGAGCGCCTGCGCGCCGCCCCCACCCGGGCCGAGGGGCCAGCGGGGGCGCCCGGAGCCCGGGCAGGGGGCCGGGCCGGGCCGAGCGGGGGGGGGGGGGGGGGGGGGGGGGGGGGGGGGGGGGGGCCGGGCGGGGAGTCGGGCGGGGGGGCCGGGCGCCCGCGGCCCCGCCCCCGCCGCGCCCCCCTCGGGGCGGGATAATTGAACCGCGCGCCCGGCCCAGCGTCTGCCGCGGAGCGGGGGGACCCGGAGCCCGCGCCGCCCGCCGGAGCCGCCGACCCCGCGCCCCGAGCCGAGCCCGCGCCTTTGTCGCCCCGCCGCCCCATGGAGCGCCCCGCGCCCCGCCGCGCCCCGCTGCTGCCGCTGCTGCTCGGCGGCCTCGCGCTGCTGGCGGCCCCAGGTAGGGCCCCGCGGGGCGCCCCCAGACCCGCCGCCCCCAGACCCGCCGCCCGCGCGCCCCGCCTCGGCCCCCACGGCCCCGGCCTGCACCCCTCCCTTAGCCCGGGCCGGTCCCCGCGCTCACCTGGGGCTGCCTAGAAGGGCCCCCGCCCCCCCTGCCGCCCCCCACATCCTCCTGAGGCCGCCGGTGCCACCCGCCGGGCGGTTGGGGGCGCAGCGCCCCCGGAGGAGCCGGGGTGCCCAGCCCGCGGCCGCACCCTTGCCCGGTGGGCGCCCCCGCATCTGGTCGAACCCCCCCACTTCCTCCCCTCTGTGGGGGATGGGGTACCCGCTAACTGATGGAGAACTGAGCCTGGGGGTCTGGGCCGGGGTGGAGGCAGGGGTGGGAATGCCCGGGGTTCGCGGGGGCGAGCCCTGCCTGCCCTCCTGGGTCCGGGCCTGGCCGCGGCTCCATGCCCAGGGGGCTGGGCCGGGCGGGGACCTGACCCCCACCCACCCGCGGGGTCTCCCCGGGGCTCCCCAGGGCGGGGGTCTCCCCGGGCTCCCCAGGGCCCACACAGCCGGCCCCGCCTCCGGCTCCCTGAACCCTCAAGGCCCAGCCCCGCCCGGGGAGGCCCGGGAGGCTGCTCAGAACCTTAACCTCTGACCTCTCCACTGACCAGGGTTCATCCAGATAAGTGTCCCCCACCCTTGGAATGCAGGTCTTTATCTCTGGCTTAGTTTAGTTTCTTTTCAGCTCCCCGTGACCCCCCCTTGGCCAAAAGTTCGCCTGTCCCGGCTAATCCTGCAGAGGCCTTGGGGGTGGGGTGGGTAGGGAGACCCTGCCGGCTCCTTGGCTCCCCCCTGCAGCAGACTTTCCCGGAGCCTCCTGACTGCTCTGGGCACTGACTGTCCCGGGCATGCCCGTGGGGATGGCATGGGGCTCGGTGTTGGCTGCCAGGGCCATCCTGCCCCCTGGGGCTCTGAGAACTTTAACCCCTGGTGGCCCGGCTGGGAGTCACAGGGCTTGGGTAGGAGCTGGCCAGGCCCCTGGGACATTTGGGTGATGCTGCTGGAGTGGCCGCCCAGAGGGGGCTCCGATGCGGGGCGACACAAGACTCCTGTGGGGAATTGGGGGGACCCCAGAGCCGCCTGTATTTTGCAGCCAAGGGCAGTGAGGCCCAGAGAGCAGGCGCCGTTGAACTTTCAGGAGTCTGCCCCGGGGATCCTGAGTTGCTGGTCTTCTCTGCCGCTTATGCAGGAAGGGACCCCGCAGCTGGCAGTGTCTAGCTTGGCGTGAACCCCAGGACTTGCTTGGCTGAGTTCCAGGTTCACTGGAGGGTTGCAGCCACCCTCCTTCACGGAGAAGGCTCTGCCTTGAGCAGTGTGGGAGGACTCTCGGGGCTGCCTGCGTCCTGCAACATCTGCAGTGTCCCGGGCCCTTTGTTTCTTTTGGGGAGCTCTCTCTCTCAGTTTCAACAACTCTGGCAAGATTTGGGGTGGGGAAGTTAGAAGACTATCTGGTTCCTCCCCGCAGATGCAAATTGGAAGCTGCGAGGTTCCCTGAGGCTCTCGGGCTGGGGTGGCGCTGTCCCCCACCTCCGGAGAGTCTCGGGGTCCGCCAGGAGGCATGCAATTAAAGAGTCACAGGAAAGGCCACAGGAGGGTGAGCCCGCCAGCTCGTCTGCTGGCTCCCGAGCAGAAGGCTCTGATCTCGCGCCAAGGGATCTGTCCCGAGTCTGTCTGTCCTTTGGGCGCATGAGAGCTGGGGTGGGCGGGAAGGGAGGGTGTTGGGAAGGCACTTATGTTTTCTCCAAGACTTTCTTGGTCTCTGGCTCGGTTTCTGACTGATTACAGAGAGAGTTGCTGGGAGGGAGGAGGAACAAAGGCGAGCGAGGACTTGGCTTGGAGACATGTGGCCCGCGCTGCAGCTTCTTCTGGAAGTTTCCCAGGCCGGAGGCGGGAGGGCAGACAGGCTCAGGGGCTGCTACAGCTCCCAGTGCATGAGAATGAGACTGAGGGACAGAGCCGGGGCCTCTCCAGTAGCCCTGCCCCCCCTCTGGCACTGCCCGAGCCCCCACCCCGGGGCTGCTTAGACTCTGGACTATGATGGAGGGTGGGGAGCAAGGCTCACTCTCTTGGGGTCCCAGCAGCTGGGGAGCATCTCTGTATCGCAGATGTCTTTCCACGCCACCCGCAGCACAGGGGCGGCTGGCTTGGTGGTTTTCACATCTGCAAAATGGAGAGGGCAGAGGCCGGTGTCTTTGGTCGCCTTGGGGCTGGGGCAGGACACAGACCCGTGTTGGGAGCTCGGCCACTGTCACTTGTGGGCCCCTTTCCTGGGACTGGAGCACATCTGTCCCCCAGGGTTGCTCTGAAAGCTCTCCTATGGAATTTCCCCGGCAGGCCCGAGCCGGCAGCCAAGGTTGTCCAGGGGGGCCTCAGCTGGCCCGCTTAAGTGGCCCTTCCTCCCACGGGGTCACACCTCCCCACTGGGGCAATCCAGAAAATAGAGCAGATAATTACAAA
The DNA here is from genome assembly GCF_014898055.3 of Talpa occidentalis. Taxonomy (NCBI): domain Eukaryota; kingdom Metazoa; phylum Chordata; class Mammalia; order Eulipotyphla; family Talpidae; genus Talpa; species Talpa occidentalis. The sequence continues at coordinate 1,493,315 of NW_023601653.1, read as the reverse complement.
CCAACCTGACAGTCAGGGAGCCAGGAGGACTTCCCGAAGGGAGCAGCATGCAGCTGGGATGTGAAGAAGGGGGCTTAGCTAGGATTGTGGGGCCGGGAGGATGGGGGATGGGCGTTCCAGGCCGAGGGAGCAGCAGGGCATGGCCCAGGGTGCTGCTGGGAGTCCTGCCCCCCAGTGCCTAGGTGTGGCTGCGGTGGCTCCCCTCCCCCACCCCCACCCCCCCTTCAAAGGCCAGGCACTATGAGCTGCTGGCGCCCCCCCCCCTGCAGGTCAGGTTTTCAAGAAAACAGCTCTGCGGGGAGGCTGGTGGTTTCTGTTATAGTGACTGGGTGATCAGCAGCTCGCGGACCCCGTGGGGGGTCCAGTCTCCTGTGATGATCCCAGATGTGGCTGCGGAACTGTGTGGGTGGCAGGAACACCCACGAGGCCTCCTTCCCGGGGTCAGCGCCCTTAGCTGGGACGGGAGCTGGGCCTGGAGAGGTGAGGCCAGTTAAGCTCTGCCCTGTGCGGTGGGGGGGGGGGCGGGGGGGCGGGGGGGCTACAAGCCTGCAAAAGCCCAGAGAGTTCAGTGCTTGCCCGGCCCAGCGGACCCTGCACCTGCTCCCTCCACCGCCTGGCCTTGATCTTCAGGAGGGCGTGGAGACAGGCTGGCGGCACTTCCACCCCATCAGGAGAGCAGGGCGCTCGAGAGGCACCCTAGGAAGAGGGGTGTTTTCCCATTTGGGGAAGACCACAGCATCAGGAGCCACGGCCTGGGCCCCTGCGGGGCACCCAGCTGACCTGACAGGAGGTGACCCAAGGTGACGAGCCTGTCCTGTGCCAGTGGGGAGGCCTGGTGTGGCCCGACCTCTGGGACCCTGCCTCTAGGGTGGGGCTCAGGAGTCCCCCAGGGGACCTGGACTGGCAGTGTCCCCCTGTAGTTGGGGAGACGGTTTCTGGGGTGGTTGGTTTTGATTGCGGGACTGGCCATGGTCTGAGAGTGTGTGCTCGGGAGAGCTCCTGGCGCCTCTGCCCAGGAAAGCGTCCTGGCCGTCCCGCGTCCCGGCGCTGCGGGTGGCCGAGATCTGCAGAGGGCGGCCTGGAGATGGTTTAGGTCAAGTGCCTGCTGATCCCGCAGGATTCTGCGCCCGGCCTTGCCACGTGATCCTGCCGGAGGCCTGTGCCGGCCTGGCGGCTGGGGACGGGGCTCCGTGCTGGAGATTTCTTCGGGTCCTGCCCTTGGGGTGCTCTGGGGTCTGTGACTGCCGGCTGGGGTGGTTGCTGGGACTGTCCCTTGCTGTGGAACCCTGGGTACCAGCAAGGTGTGGGTGTCGCCAGGTTTTTTCCTTGCTCCCCTTTGGCAGCCTGGCCACACGCCCTGCGCGAGAGTGGGGCCCCCGCCGGGGAGCTCCGTTCTCACCCCCTTCCACCCGCAGCTCGGGGATCCCAGTGGGGGGTGGGGAGGTGGCGCTGGATAGGGCTCCTCTCCGTCCTCTCCAAAGCCCTCCCACCTTCCCTGGGGTTGGGGCTAGCCCCCCTCTGCTCCACGGCCCTGCCCCGCTCTGGGCGATCACCCTCCACGGTGATGGCCACTGGCCGCCGCCGCTTCCCCTGGTTCTGCGGCTGCTGGGGAGGGCGGGTGGGGGGGGCGAGCAGGCAGAGCAGGTGAGAGGCGCCGCCGGGTCCTCAGCCCCCAGCCCGGGGGGCCAGGCGGGAAGCTCTGGCCGAGCGCTGACCTGACCTGTCCCCGCGGTGGGGGCGGGGGTGGCGCCGGAGCAGGAGGCCGGAGCCCAGAGCCGGGTGGGCTGACCACAGGCCCCGCCTCCTCCTCTGTCCCGGCCCCGCCGGCTGCAGCCCCGTGGGAGAGTGTGGCCCGCGGTGGTGGTTATTTTTTTTACTTTTCAGTCACCTTTATTTTCTCGCGAAGCCGCAGTTGGCTCTGCTGCTGAGCGTCTTACCTGCCCGCTCCGCGGTGTCCGGGTGTGGCGTGGGACGCGTTGGGCAAGAGCAGGTTCCCGAGACAGTCGCCAGGCCGGGGGATCGGGCTGGGCCTCGCGGCTGCCAGGGGACTGGGGCGGGCGGGCGCCCAGCACGACGGAGGCGACGGCTGGCGGGGAAGGGCCGCAGCCCAGAGGGGGCCCGCGGCGGGGGTGCAGCCGTCCTGGCTGGTGTGAGGTGGACACGGCTGTCCAGGGGGACGCGACCCTCACGTGACCCAGTGCCATCTTGTCTCCTGTGTTCCGTGCTCGGCCAGGGAGAGACGGTGGTGACGGAGCACGCGGCTCCCAGGGGGCTTGACTTTGTTTTTGTTTTTTTTTAAAGATTTATTTATTTATACAAGCACTGGGGTACAGGCCAGAGGCGTGGGGGTGGTGAGAGGATTCACCAGAGCCAGAGCGGGGAGCAGAGCAGGCAGAAGGACCGAAGACACTGCTGAGGGGAGCAGCGGGGAGACAGGAGGGGTCTGCTGCGCCATGTGGAATCGAACCCGCGGTGCGGAGGCTGCGGACAGCTTCACGGCTCTGCGCTCAACCCGCTGCGCCAGCGGAGAGGCCCCGTTTTTAATTTTTTATTCTCTCCCCTTAAACCCGTCTGCCCTCTCTGCTCCCCCAACCCCCTTAGCCTCAGAAACCTCATTTCATTCATTAGTGTCTCTTGCCTTGTGGACTCGTCTGCTGGCTGAGTGTCCAGCGCTCCTGTCCTCTGACGCGCGGCCCCTCCGCGTGGCTGTAGGGGCGGGTCTGGTCTCCCCCGGGGGGAGCCGGCTCCCCGGGGTGGACAGTGCGTCTCCTTGGTCCCCGCCGCGGGCCCCTGGGCGGCCCCGTGGCCTCACTGCTGTAACCGGCGCCGCCGTGACCACGGTGGACACGCAGCCTCCCGAGCCGGCGGCTCCGCGTTCTCTGGGTGATGCCCGAGGGCGGGGGTGCGGGTCCTGCGGTGTTTCCCGTTCCAGTTTTCTAAGGCCGGTCGGATCCTGCCCCTCACGGCTGCAGCGGCTGAGCTCCCCGCCGGGGCTGCCGCCGCCCGGGCCTGTTTGGCGTCCTTCCGACGTGTGGTAGAGGACGCTTTACAGCCCGTGGCTCATGGCCGTGCTCTGTCTCCTCTGGCTGTGTGACCCTGGGCGGGTGATTGGCCTCTCTGATTCTCAGTCACTTGGTCTGTGACGCAGAGTGCAGTCCTGCCTCGCAGCTCTGGACAGTAAATGACCGGACAGTAAATGACCGGACAGTAAAATGAGCCGAACTTTGCTCCCGGCGCAGGGTACGCACTCAAGAAGCGCCATCTGTTACTACTTTTACTATTGTTGATGTTGCTGCCAAAAAAAAAAAAAAAAACTAAAATAAGTAATGTTAAAAAATTGTGCTAAAGGGCCTCCCCGGTGGCGCAGCGGTTGAGCGCTGGGTTGCGAAGCTGCCCGCGGCCTCTGCGGCGCCGGTTCGATCCCCGGCTGCTCCCCGGCCACCGGAGGAGGGTCCCCCATGGCGCGCGGACCTCTCCTGCCGCCCGCTGCTCCCCTCAGCAGTGTCCTTCGGTCCTTCTGCCTGCTCTGCTCCCCGCTCTGGCTCTGGTGAATTCTCTCACCCTCCCGCGCTTCTGACTGTACCCAATGCATGTATAATCAAACAAACAAACAAATAAATAAATACATAAATAAAAATACATGCCTCTTTAAAAAAAAAAAAAAATTGTGCTAAAAAGTGAGGATGCTGGGACCGAAGCCCGAATCGTCTGGGTCCAGAATGAAGACATGGAACCGTGAGGTTTTTGGAAAGGGGCGGCACCACCCTCGGTCCCCGCGTTTCCCAGGCTCGGTGCTCGCCATGCGATTTCCTCGTGGGTCCCGGGGCCCTGGGGGCTGCCGCCACGGCAGTGTGAGGCGTGTGGCTCGGGGTTGGGAGGAACAGAAGCAGGGGCGCTCACAAGAACCCCATGGTTTGGTGGTCCAAGCTCCGCTCACAGGAGGTGCAGACGGACAGTGAGCCGCAGCGCTCAGACGCTGCCTGGGCCGAGGCTGCCCCCACTCCCACCCCGGGGCCCCTGGAGCTGCCCCACACATTTCAGAGGCACCTGCACAGGCCGAGCGCCCTCTGACTTTAATCTGGGCACCCAGCTCGCTGGCCGTGACCAGAAGCCCATCAACTCTGGCCGGCCGCCCCTCAGCAAGGCCCTCAGCCTAACAACCCCCTGTCCTGCTGCCCCAACCCCCCTGTTCTTGGTAGCCGAGTGGCTTGTTGTAGCCGAGGCCCCCAGGCATGTCTTCCCCATCCTTGGCTGGCCCGCGTTGGGGTACCAGCCCTCCCAGCCACCAGTCTCCCCACCCCTGCTCTTCAGGGACACAAACCATCTCTGACCCCCTGTGGGATGGGCAGCGCGTGTCCTGGACACTCTGACCACTGAGATGGACGGCAGCTTAGCCTCGCCTCAGTCAGCCACTCCCGTATCTCCTGCCCTCGGGACCAAGAAGGCAGGACCCCTCAGGGCAGGGCCCATTGGAGTTGCTGCATGTGCCTCCACAGGGCCTGGGTGCTGAGCTGAGCTGGGAGGAAGTAGTGGAGGCCCCAGGCCTTCCAGGAAGGAGGACGGGTCACTCCCGGCCCCATTCAGCAGTCTCAGTGCGTGTGTGTTGAGCGACTAAAGGAACCCTGTGGGAGCCACAGCCCTTTCGGGCCTGCTGCCGGGGCAGGGACCTTGGGACACAAAACGTGGCTGGGAGGGAGGTCCTGGCCGCCCCAAGAAGACTGGGGGACAGGGACCTGGTGTGGGGTGAATGGGGTCGCCCGCTACCAGCCCCTCCGTCTCCTCCTTGCATAGCGGGTGCAGACGTCCCGATGGAGACCTGCTGTGCTGACGGACACCGGATGGCCACGCAGCAGAGGGACTGCTCACAGCCGGACCCCTCGGGCTCCAGGGAGTGCAGGTGCGTGTGCGGGCCCGCCACAGCCGGGCGTCTGTCTCCCCACATCCTTCGTCTTCTGGGGACGCTGCCCCTGGGGGCTGCGGGGTGTCGAGCACACGCCGCTGCCTGCCAGCACGGCGGGGGACGTACATCCCAATTTACGAAATTCTTAGAAAGTCCAAAGCATCATCGGACAGAGAAGGGGGAACAGGAAGGTCGGTGGTTTGAGTTGCCCGGGAGACTCCACGGGGTTTCGGGAGATCTGGGGAGCGTTGGGAGAACTTTGGTCCCCAGCGTGGCCCCAGCAGCTTGTGGGCAAGGCTGGGCCTCGGGCGCGAGGGCAGCAGACTGACAGTCACCACTCCCAGCCCTTGGCCCCCTGCTGCCCACTGCCCCCTCCTGCCTCCCCTGCACGCTGTGCTGGTGCTCAGCTAAGGTGGGGGTCGGGATCCCTGCGGTCAGAGACCAAGCCTCTCCCATGGGCTCAGAGCGAGACCAAGTTCCTAACAGCCCAGGCAGGGTTCAGCCCGCGAGTCCCTCCTTCCCTCCCGGCCCCAGGGACCCTCTCCCTCGTGGAACACGGCTCCTCCGGGGCCTCGCGCAGGAGCTCGCCAGGGTTTGCCCTCTTGTGCCGGCTCGTGTCCCGCGATGCCCGCACGTCCAGCCACGTGGCCACGGGCTCAGAGCTCCGTTCTCAAGGCTGAATGATATTCTGGGGCGTGGCTGTGCCTGTCCAGGCCTCCGTGGGGGACGCCGGCCCCCACCTTGCAGCTGCCGTGGCTCACGCCGTGTCTGTGGGTGGAAAGGGGACGCACAGCGGCACGGGCCCCCGTCTTCCTGGGGCTGCTGCGCCCGGGTCTGTGTCCCCCCAACGAATCCCCCCTGAAGGCCTGTGACCTTGACCCGCGGCCTCTCCCGCAGGATGGTCCGGGAGCAGTGCTGCCACAACCAGCTGGAGGAGCTGCACTGCGCCACGGGCATCAACCTGGCCAGCGAGCAGGAGAGCTGCGACCCCACCCCTGGCGGCCAGGCCGGCCTCGAGGCCGTGTATGTGAAGGTGAGGACTCAGCCGCGCCCAGCCGGCAGCCGGGGCCTGTCCCCGCACCCCCTGCCCGGGGCCACCATCCCTGTCCCGCCGCACAGACGGGCGCCCACCCAGCACGGGGAGGGCGTCTCCTCCGGTGCAGTGGGCGGCTCTGGAGGTGGCCAGTCCAGCACGGGAGACGTGGCGGGCTCGGCCTTGCTCTGAGGACCCCCACCCCGTGGCTTTAAGCCAGGGCTCAGAGGTCAGAGCTGGGGTTCTGTGGGCTCTTCCCTCTCAAGGTAGACGCCCCCACTCCACCTGGGGGGCCTCGAGTGTCTGCTCTTCAGACCTAGTCGGAGGCCGGAGCTTAGGTGGCCACACTCCAGAGCTTCAGAGAGGCCACACTCCAAGGTGGCCGCTGGCACCAGCAGGGGAGGGGCCTGGAGGGCGGCTGAGGGTGGGGTCCGTGGGCCTGGGGGACGGCTCTGAAGGGGTGCCCTGGGCAGATGTGGTCACTCTGGTCTGAAAGACCAGGTCTTTCAGGGCCTCCAGCCCGGCAGCTGCCTGTGGTGGGGGTGTGCCGGGGCTCCCGGGGCTGCCAGCCCAGCCAGAGGGCTCAGGCTTGGAGGGGTAACCTGTGCAGGGGTTCCCGCCAGGGTACTGGGGTACAGAGGTGAGGTCCCTGGAAGGATTTCCCGTTTCTGCTTAGGAGAGCAGGGGAGGCTTTCAGGGAGCAGGAAGCAGAGCACAGTCCGGATTCTGGGAGGGGTGCAGGGGTTCCTCCCTGAGGGTTCACCCTCCACACAGATCGGGACCTGGAGAGAGAGATCACATAGAGGAACTGGGGGTCCAGAGCCCCTCCCCGACCCGGCCGCTCTGGGCTTTCAGGGCGGGATGTGGATGGGCTGGCGTGTCGGGTGCCGGGACCCAGGACTCGGTGCCCACGGTCTGCCATGTCCCTGGACTTGAGGGAGAGGGACGGGAACCTTCCGTGGGGTGGGACCTATGACGTTAGCAGAGCAAGGCCTGCACCCGGAGTGGCACTCACGGCCGCCCAGCGCTCCCGCCCCGCCGCACGAGGTCGTAGACTGCGCGGGCTGCCAAATCCCGGCCTGGCCACACCTCTCAGAGCCAGAGTGGACGCTGATTCGGGTGCAACTTTGGGGAATGTGGTGTCCAGGGGACTCGAGGCCCTGAGGACACAGATCGCTTCTTGCTGCCCATCGCCCTGACCCTGGCGGGGAGAAGTGCGGCGAGCAGGCCCATCCCGGTGGCCGTGGGCGGGCCCCAGGGAGCCGCTGGTGACCCCGCGAGGGCCTCAGGCCCCTTTCCCAGAAGAGGGAGCTGAGCTGCCCACGTCCTCGCCGTCGGGCAGGGGAATGTGGGACTCGGGCCTGCACAGCCATGGTGCCCACCGGCTTCTCCATCCCGCCCGCCTGTGTCTGCAGAGGTGCTGCCACTGCTGCCTGCTGGGCAGGGCGGCCCAGGCGCAGGGCCGGAGCTGCGAGTACAGCCTCATGGTCGGCTACCAGTGCGGGCTGGTCTTCCGGGCGTGCTGCGTCAAGGGCCAGGAGACGGCGGACTTTGCCCCTGGGGATGTTGGGGTGCCCCAGGAAACAGGTAATGTGCCCTCTCCTCCCTCTTGGGCAGCGTACTCCAGGGTGTACGTGTGTGTGTAGCTGTGTGTATAGACGCACGTGTGCACGGCCCATGCATATGTCTGCATGCATGTATATGTGCACACATGCATGTTGTGCAGACACTAGGATACAAGCGTGGATGTGTGCACGCATGCATGTCTGCACATGCACCCATAAACGCGCACACACGAACATGTGTGTGCATCTACATATGTCTCCAGAGCTGCCGGTGCACACACGTGTGGACACGTGTGACAGGGAAAGGGGCCTGCATCCCACCCGGATGCCTCTGCCCCTCTGAGCCCAGCATGGCACAGGGGCCTCTTCTGTGTGAGAGCCGACCCCACAGCTCGCGGGTGGCCCTGTGGCTGGTGTCCAGTGCTGCTTTGGCACAAACTGCAGGAAATAAAACCGTCTTTTCCTGGGGCTGCCAGACAGCATCCCCCAGTCTGGGGCCTGGGCAGGGGACTGGTGTCTCGTGGGCCGGAAGTCTGATGAGAGGGTGTTGGCAGGACAGTGGCACAGACTCTGTCCCCGGTCTCTGGAGCCTTGGGTGACTTTGGCTGCCGATGGCCGGCTTCCCCCTCCCGCCCCGTGCCTTCCCAGCACTCCCTCCCGCCTTTGCCTCTGTGTCCACTTCCCCTTACTATAAGGACACGGTCCTAGAAACACCAATCACCTTACCTGACCGTCTTCAAAGCCCCTCTCTGGAGTAGGCCACACTCACAGGCCCTGGGGGTCTGCGGCATCTTTGGGGGGCACCATTCAGCCCAGTTGGTTAGCTTGCACCAGGTGCGTAGTTTCAGGTTTGGGGGTGCAGCTTGGTTTAGAGCAGGGCATGACGGTGCTGGCTGGAATATTCCTGCAATTCGGACGACACGCAGCTCCAGCACAAAGCTGTGTGTCTGGGCCTCGTGCCAGTGCTCTTTGCTATGAGGGACCTTTCCCCTGGGATCAGCGCCTCACGAGGGGGGTCTGCTTCAGGGCTGTGAGGACGCCGCTGCGGGAGGCTGGCCGGTGGGCCTGGCCGCTGGCGTTATGGAGGGTGAGCCCCCGGGTTGTGTCCGCTGCTGGAGCGCTGGGTCTGGATAAATGTGTCTATCTCTTCCCTTAGCCAAGGTGTCCGAGCTGGAGGAGGAGCCAGAGGACCCGTACCTGAATGACCGCTGCCGAGGTGTGTGTAAGGCCCCCAGAGGGGGTCAGCGGGGCCTCGTGGGGCTGAGCTCGGTTTTGCTCAGGTCCACCTGGGAGGCCGGGAGTGGCTGGACGGTCCATCTCCAGCCTCCACTCCTTCCCTCTCTCCTCTGAGCTGGGGCCAGGGGGTACGGAGAGGGGGAGCTTAAGGAGAGGGGCCTCAAGGAAGCCTTCCCAGCATGGCATATGCCTGGCCACGTCCCAGCTCATGGCTTTGTGACCCTGAGCAAGTCCCCCTCAGGCCAGGAGCCCTAAGGAAGGGTGAACCCCACTATTCTGGGGCCTCTCTGTTGTCTGCTTTTGACTCACAAGTGAGACATTAGCAAATTTAAAGTAGGCCCTTACAGGTTTGTTTTCTATATGATAAAACTGTTTCTGTTTCCTGGAACCTCCCGGCATGTCTAAACTGGCAGGTTGCCTCCACAAGTTCACCCAGTGGCTGGCCCTGTGGTTGGGGTGCTAATGAGGGGGTGGGTTTGGTCACAGCATGATGTGGTCGGGGACAGTGACCGCTGGCACAGAGGCCTAGAGCCCCAGAAAGCCACACAGTCCTCTGGGGGGCATGAGCATGGATGAGCTGGGTTTGCAGGCCAGTGACGCTGACTGGGGCCTGGGCCACAGGGGTGGAGACGTGACCCTGGTGCCCTGGCGGGGTGGACTGGTGGAGGGATAGAGAAAGAGGCTGGAGAGCTGGGCAGGGCCCTGCAGACCCTGGGCAGCAGTTGGGGTCTGGACCTGGTAGGGGTCTGTCCCGATAAGATTAGCTCTGGTGGGGTGGTGCCAGGGCTGCCCAGGGAGCCAGGTGGGCGGATGGCCGCAGCTGAGGCCAGGGCATTGGGAATAGGGCAGCAGGCCGGCCTGGGAGAAAGGGGTGGTCAGTTCAGGTCATCCTGGGGGGCATGTTCCCTTGGTGTTCGTGCCGAGCACGGGTCTGCCTGCCCCTTTAGTTCTGCTGGAACATCCAGAGGCCGCTGGGCCTGCTTCCAGTCGGTCAGCAGCAGCCTGGGCTGTTTAGACCAGAGTCCCGGGGCTACCTCATGGGGCAGGCATCTGGGGAGCCTGCTTTTCTGTGTCAGTCCCCCAAGGGCATTTGCTCGAGTCCAGAACAGGCCAGCCCAGAGTTCTGGGTGTGCAGCTGCCCGCTCATGTCCACTCCCTCCAGGTGGCGGGCCCTGCAGGCAGCAGTGCCGGGACACGGGGGAGGAGGTGGTCTGCTCTTGCTTCGTGGGCTACCAGCTGATGCCCGACGGCGTCTCCTGTGAAGGTGAGTCCTGGGGCTCAGCGTGGTGGGTCACTGGGCGGAGCCTCTCTCCTCCCAGCTGGTCTGTTTCCATCTTGCTGGCGGTCGAAGGACAGAGCAGGACTAGCCTGGCGTGCCTGGCGCTTGCTGCTCTGGCTTCCAGCCAGGCCCCATCCTGCAGGGTGTAAACACTGTGCTGGGGAGGAGGGTTTAGGTTCTGACCAGTCTCTGAAATCAGTGTCTGCTGGTTGAGTGGCCCCGGGCCTGTCCCTTGGCCCCCTCGGCCCCTCATCTGTCCAGGGGCACACGGAGGAAGTGACCGCCCAGGACTCCAGGTCAGGGCCCAGCACGGGCTCAGCAGGCACTGGGCAGTCCATGTCAGACGTAGCTGGAGAGAAACTGGCTTCTGGTGAATGTGGGGGGCAAAGGGTGGGGGGGAAGGGCCGCGGTTCCCTCTGGTCACTGCGCCCGTCTCCCCTAGATGTGAACGAGTGCATCACGGGCCGCCATGCCTGCCGGCTGGGCGAGTCCTGCATCAACACAGCCGGCTCCTTCCGCTGCCAGCGGGACAGCAGCTGCGGGACGGGCTACGAGCTCACCGAGAACAATGACTGCAAAGGTAGGCCTGGCTGCCGCAGACTCCCCTGGGGGCAGTGCAGGGGTGGGGGGTTGCTGGGCACCCGCTGGGCTCGTGGAGCTGGCCCGCGGCCGCTGGGGCAAGTCTGGGCAGGGACTGACCCTCTCTGCTGTACGTGACAATGGCAGTGGCCAGTGTGGGTTTCAGAACAGGCTCAGGGCATGGTCATTGGAAAACAAGGCCAGGGGACTTCAGGCGCCCACACGTGCTGTGGAGGGGAAAGAATCTTGTACACAATGGCTGCCTCCACCTGGCTCCAGGCCTCCTTGAAGTTCAAAGCTTGTTCCCTGGGGCCTCGCTCCATGCCTGGGATGTTGCTCGGCAGATAGGGCCCCAGGGCTGATCTGCCCGGATGTAGTTCTTGGCTGAGGCCTTCGAGCCTTCAGAATAACAAAAACACTGGGGTGAACACCTGGGTGGAGTAGGAGGGTGACCCCAAGCCACGCGCCCCTGCCATGGAGGGCCTCTGCTGGGCCTGGGCACCTGCCCTGTGGCCGCTGGGGGTCATGCAGCCCAAGGGCCCGCCAGCTGAGTATACAGGATAGAACACACAGCCTTGAACTTCAAGGGCAGGGCAGCCCACGCGTCCTGACAATGGCCTCTGCTCACGTCTGGACTTTGTGACAGCTTCCCGTGAGCCGGTGTAGGGGCCGTGGCTTTGTTTCATCCAAGCCACGTTGATGAGCTTTGTGCATATTTCTTCACAAGCTCTTTTGGATATGTACAAATCTGTAATGTTATCTATGAACATTTTCTTCAAAATCATAAATACAGATTGATCACTCACTACGAAACTTGAATTGTGCTTAAGCATGAATAAATGACAAAATTTTTTTTTTGTACTGACATGCTACTGATTTAATATTTGATGCAGGGGGCCTTGTGCTATGTGAGTCTTGTATTACGGTCACTGCTTTAGGACTAAAATGAAATGAGAAAGTGAGAAAAAAACCTGAAATGAGAAAAAAAACCCCTATATATCTGCCAGGAAAATGTCTGGGTTATTTATTATATAGCAGAGAAGTCGCCTCTCAGAGCCCAGGGCTGGAGGCAGCGGGGAGGCACGTCCGGAGACCTTGGCAATGGGGGCCTGTTTGGCTAACCACGGCCCTCAGTGTGTGACCTCATTATTACAGCATTTTGGGGGTGGTCTGAGTAATGAACATTAGAAGAAAACGTTCTTGTGATTTTAAAGTGTTGTAACATGCTCTGGGAGGACTCTTGCTAACCATTTCCTTTTTTTATGATGTACCAGATATTGACGAATGTGAGAGTGGTATTCATAACTGCCTCCCCGATTTTATCTGTCAGAATACTCTGGGATCCTTCCGCTGCAGACCCAAGCTACAGTGCAAGAGCGGCTTTATACAAGATGCTCTAGGCAACTGTATTGGTAAGACTCAGCCGCCAGGCTCACAGTCACTAGGCGGGGCGGTGACCCGCGAGGAGCTGTGTCTAGGATTTGGGGGCTACCAGTATACAGAAATGGGACCAGGCAGCCTTGGCCACAGAGGGCGGCTGTTTTAGGCAAGCTGGGCTTTGCCTAAAGCTTGTTTTAGGCAAGCTGGGTCCCTTGTTGCCTCCGCTGAGCTCTGCCACTGCAGCTGGAGAAAGCAGCCGGGGGTGGTGTGTGAACACAAGGCAGGGGCCAGACGGCAATAAAACTTTATTTACAAAAGCAGACACAGGCTGGGTTTGGCCCGTGGTTTAGGTGAAAGCCTGAGTTTTGGAATCGGGGACACCTGGCTTTGAACTGATTGACCCAAGGTGATTTACTTCCTCTAAGCCTGTTTCCTCCTCTGTGAATGGGGAGGAATTGGAATATTTGACTTACAGGCTTGAGGTGAGGACTAAACACGGGGATTGTGAAGTGCTTGGTGTAGTGAAAATACTCTGTGTTGCTGCTGGTCAAAGTCATGGAGACAGAGAGGAGAATGGTGGGGCCGGGGGCCAGGGCTGGGGTGTCAGTGTCCACGGGCAGCTTTCAGTGGGGAAAGTGAGATACTCAGTGAATGGCGGAGGCCACAGTCCACGTCTGCGTGACAGCACCGGTGCCGCTCGTCTGTTCTTAGAAACGATTGAAATGACACACTTTGTGTCACGTGGATTTCACCACCATGAAAAGAGTATTATTAATGTCAGAGGAAGGTTGAGGTGAAGCCGAAGAAAATCCCATGTGATGTCGTGGAAGCAGGAGGTCTAGGCAGGGCTGCTGGCGCAGGAGAAGCTGGTGGATGGGGGCCACGGGCGGAGGCAGCTGGATGAGGCCCTGGTCTCCGGAGGTCGCCCGGGTTAACCCCCTGATTCAGTCCCTGTTTCCGGTTGCAGATGAGTCCAGATCTGTTGCCTGCCCTGACCCGCTGCTCAGCAGAACCTTCTGGGTCCTGCCTTTGAGGTCAGGAAGACTTCTCCCCTGATCTGAGCTGCAGACCCCCTAGACACCCCTAGAGACCGTGCATCACCCCCGCCTTAAGGCAGCACCACCCAAGCAAGGGGCTGAGAGTCTATCTTGTTCTGTCCAGGCCCCTCTGGGGGAGGCTGTGCTGACCCGAATCTTGCTTCTCCCCATGTGGCAACGTGCGCTTGACGTTGGTGCCCTTATGTCTTTGATCAAGCGGCTGCCTTACCCAGGGTAGTTCTTTACAAGGAGAACGTAGCTAGACAGGGTGGGAGCGATCTTTGTGTCTGCAGGCGAAGGCGGGTCCCTCGTCCGCTGCCTCCCTCCGGCCTCCTCGCTCCCACAGCCCGGCCCTTGGGTCTCGGGACTTTCACAGGCCCCCCCAGGCAGAAGCGAGTCCGGGCTCACTGGGTTAAACAAATGAATAGGGCCTCTGGTGGCCGCATTTCCCAGGCTTTCCCACGCATGCTCCTGAGGGAGGGACTGTGGAGCGGTTCCCTCTCCTATCTGTCCATTCACCAGGGGTCGCCCGGCCCCTGCTCGTGGTGCCCATGGGCTGGAGCACCCCTCCCCGTGGAGCACATGATGTCTTGAGGCGCCCGTGTTCCGAGGGCCAGGGTTTGGGAACTAGATGGGTTGCAGAGCCCGGGGCGCAGAGGGGAGTTACCAGTTACCAGTTACCCCAATTGTGTGCTTCTTCTGGGCACAAGGAAGAGCCGCCACGCGCTCGGCCGTGTGCCAGTGGGAATGTTCTTCCAAGCCCAGGTCACAGGCGGGACTTGGCCAGCAGGCTGTTAGCTGATCCCCAATAAAGGCTGTCATGCTGGCTGGGGGGCTGGCTGGCCGGCGTGGGGAGCATCCTGTCTGTAAGGTGCAGGCAGCCTGTGGCGCCTCCTGGCGGGCTGCAGCGGACAAGGCAGCCATGGACGCGGCGCGTCTGTAGCTGTGAGTGCTGTGCCGGTTGGAGGGGCGTCCCAGGAGGTGGGCTGGCTGCGAGGCAGAAGGGGGCCTCAGCTTGGGGTCTCCCGCCTCCACTCCTGCCCTGCCCCAGGTGCTCTGTGTCAGAACAAAGTGATCCGTAAGAACGCAGGTGTGTTCAGAGACTCCCTCCCGTTCAGCCTGCTGCTCCACGAGGACAGGCGGGGACGTTCTCCAGGCATTTTTTTGGCTCACATGTGCGTTCACCAAAAGCAGAAGGCCACTGTCCCCACCTCAGAGGTCTGTCCGGTCCAGGAGGATGCCCTTGTGCTGTGAGCTTAGGGTAGGCAGCCTGCCCAGCCAGGCCCAAGGCTGCACAGGCCCTTCGAGCCCAGAGGGGGCACAGGCAGGAATGTCCAGGGAGGAGGTTGCTGGGCAGTAAAAGAGGCATGTTTACCAGGCCGATGAGGGAGCGGGATTCCCAGGCAGGGGGTGTGTGAGAAAGGCACAGTAGTAGGATGCTGCCTGGTGCCACAGGTGGGCTATCCAGGTGCCACAGGTATGCCAGGTGCTGCAGGTGCGCTAACCAGGTACTGCCGGGGCGCTAGCCAGGTGCTGCAGGTGTGCTAGCCAGGTACTGCCGGGGCACTAGCCAGGTGCTGCAGGTGCGCTAACCAGGTACTGCCGGGGCGCTAGCCAGGTGCTGCAGGTGTGCTAGCCAGGTACTGCCGGGGCACTAGCCAGGTGCTGCAGGTGTGCTAGCCAGGTACTGCCGGGGCGCTAGCCAGGTGCTGCAGGTGTGCTAGCCAGGTACTACCGGGGTGCTAGCCAGGTGCTGCAGGTGCGCTAGCCAGGTACTGCCGGGGCGCTAGCCAGGTGCCACAGGTGTGCTAGCCAGGTAATGCAGGTGCGCTAGCCAGGTACTGCCGGGGCGCTAGCCAGGTGCCGCAGGTGTGCTAGCCAGGTAATGCAGGTGCGCTAGCCAGGTACTGCCGGGGTGTTAGCCAGGTGCCGCAGGTGCGCTAGCCAGGTAATGCAGGTGCGCTAGCCAGGTACTGCCGGGGTGTTAGCCAGGTGCCGCAGGTGCGCTAGCCAGGTATTGCCGGGGTGTTAGCCAGGTGCCGCAGGTGTGCTATATACAGGTGCTGCCGATGAGGCTGTTGCTGGGCTCGAGCGTGGGCTGTTGGAGAGACCGGTCGCAGGTGCCTGGGGAGCCAGTGGGCTGGGCAGGCCCTGGAGGAGCCAGGAGTCTTGCAGGAGCAGGCAAGGAAGACGCGGCCTCTGGCCAGAGGCAGGAGCGCTGATGCCACCAAGCCAGCCTGGCTGCCCACACGCAGACACTGAACCATGGCGTCAGGTGTTGAGAACAGAAAACAAGCTTTACTGCAAGTCAGTTGGCCAGGAGGAAGGAGATAAAGTCAAGCTCACCTCCCTGGTTAGGAAAGGGAATGAAGGTCTGTAGGTTTTGAGGTCTGGGACGGAGAGCGCAGGCATCTCTTCTGGCTGGCTCGGGAGTACGCCGAGGGCGAGAAATGTGCATGTGGCTGGGCTCACTCGCTGGGTCCGGGGCGCTTCTTAGGCGGAGACGTGTTTTCTGGGGAGAACTGAAGATGGGACTTTCGGCTGGTGGCCGCTCCCCGCGGGGCTCCGCTCCCCTGCGCGCAGTCTCCCGGCTCCAGCTGGCCCAGGGGCTTGGCTCACGGTTAATGAGCCCCCGGACTCTGCTGTGTCTGCGAAAGCAAGTCTCCCGGGAGAGTCTGAGGTTTTTCTTTCATGCTTTAGCGTCTGAGAGCAGTTGAGCCACTCAACACGGGTTACAGTCCCAGGCTGGCGCCGCGCCCAGTGGGGCTGGGGGGGCCCTTGGAGACCGTGGAGGGGGACTGAGAGCCGGGTGGCAGCTTCGGATCCAGGGCCGGGGACGAGGGAGTGCCGAAGGCTTGGGGCGGACGGCGGCGGCGAGGTGGTGTGAGCTGGTGGGGTCTGGGAGCTAATCAGGAGGCTGTGCGTGGCCTGAGGGAGGGCTCCGGCGTGCTTCTCACTTGTTTTGCAAAGAGGAGGGACGCGGGCTTTCTGCGGAGATGCGCGGCTGGGGTCGGAGGCCCGTGGCTCACCGTGTTCTCCTCATCTTCCCTGCTGCAGACATCAACGAGTGTTTAAGTATCAGTGCCCCGTGCCCGGCTGGGCAGACTTGCATCAACACGGAGGGCTCCTACACGTGCCAGAAGAATGTGCCCAACTGTGGCCGTGGCTACCATCTCAATGAGGAGGGAACCCGCTGTGTTGGTTGGTGATGAAAAAGAAAACCAAGCTGAACCGGGCTCCCCGTCCGCTGCAGCCCGCCCCCCCGGTGGAAGGGGAGAGCGTGTCCCCCAAGAGGAGCCCTTTGGCCTGTCCTTCCACTCCCTTGCTGGCCTCTCTTGGCTGTTGCCTGGACTGGTGCAGTAGCACGCCAGCCACCCAGTACCCAGCTCTGTCTCCTTCAATCCGTTCATCCTGAGCCGAAAGCTCGCCCACCCCTCTCTGCTCACAGCACCCTTGGAGACAGCGCCCCGTGGTGTCCGTCAAGGACAGAGCCCCAGGCTCCCACCTCAGCCCCAGCCTCACACCCTTGTAATCCAGATGAGACAGGTCTTGCTGCTCCCCACAGAAGCCTCTGCTTCCCCGTGTTTTTCCCTACATCATTCCCTTTGCCCCCTGCGCCTCTTGGCCTAGGGCGAGGGTGCATGCCCGGCTGCCCGGAGTCCACAGGGGTCTCCTGCCTGTAACTCCCAGAGCCCTTCCTCAGTGTCCCGGGCACTTTCTGCCTGAACCAGGGCCCTGCAGGCTGCTCAGAGCAGCGTCCCAGAGGGTGGGGCTGCATGTCCGCCCAGCACTGGCCCGGGCAGGCGCTCTGTGGACACGCGGAGAATGACACTGGGCTGCCTTGTCAATGCGCATTTTGTTCTTCTGTCCCAGCCAGAGTCTGTGTCTTTAGTTGGTTGGTCCCAGGTCAGCGTGAGCTGCATGCCCCAGCGGCCACTCCACCTCCCTCCCTGGTCGGGGCCACCCTCCCCGTCTGTGTGCATTTCAGTTTGCTCCTTTCTGGCCACCTTTGGGGGCTGCTCACCAACGCTTTGCCATGTCTCTCCCCTTTGCAAGATGTGGACGAGTGTTCGCCGCCCTCCGAGCCCTGCGGGCCGGGGCACCGCTGCGTGAACTCCCCTGGAAGCTTCCGCTGCGAGTGTGAGGCTGGTTACTATTTTGACGGCATCAGCAGGACGTGTGTGGGTATGTGGTGTCCCCGCTGGCCTAGGAGGCCCAGCCAGAGCTAGGACCTGTGGAATCCCCAAGGGGCCGCAGGCTACACCTCACCCAGAAGCACCAAGTGCAGGCAGGCCCAGAGAAAAGACCCCCTAGTTGGGAGTCCCCTTCTGTTCTAGGCCTGCGGGCCCTGCAGGTGCGTGGCCGTTTTCTTACCTGAAGAGCAGGTGTTCGGCCTGACCCCAGACTTCCAAGCGCTTATGGGAATGCAGCCCATGGGGCAAATGCCCAGATGAGTTAGTAATCTCCCAGCTGCTCACCAGTGGCCTGCAGAGTGGCAGGTCTGCGCTGTGTGCCCAGCCCAGGGCAGGGAGACCCCGGGCTGGCCCAGCAGCCTGACCACCAGGAGCTGCACAGACCCTGCCGCTGGCCCTGCTAACACCCAGCCAGGGCACTCAGGGGTAGCTGGCACCTCCCCTCTGGTTAGATCCCCACCGACCCTCCTTCAGGCGCCAACTGGCGGTTGGCGCGTGCCTCTGGGAAAGAACGTGAGGCTGGCCTGGAGGGCAGAGCTGCTGGAGTGGGGTCCCAGCCCCCCTCCTTTGTCATGTACAGGACAAGTCACTTTACCTCTGGTGGAGGAATGAGTCTGAAGGAGGTGGGGACGCAGGGTGTGGGTGCCCCCCTTGAAGGAAGGCGAGTGGAGGGTTGTTGGGGTGCACGTTGCCCTGAGCCGCCCGCCCTACTGTCTTGCAGACATCAACGAGTGTCGCCGCTACCCGGGGCGGCTGTGCAGCCACAAGTGTGAGAACACACTCGGCTCCTACCGCTGTAGCTGCTCCGCGGGCTTCCGGCTGGCTGCTGACGGCCGGTCCTGCGAAGGTGAGGGGCAGGGCTGGCCAGGTGCTCCTGCAGGTCATCTCTCTGTCCCCCGGGCTGCCTACCTCCCAGGAAAGCTGTGGGAAGCTGCTCCTGCAGACATTTGGGGTGACGTTCAGCTCACGTTCAGCAGCTGTAGAGCATGGTGGATGCATGGTCACATGTCAATAAAACTTTATTGACACACTGTGAGCGGTGGGCCAGGTGCCTGCATCCCTGCTCTGGGCAGAGGAAACTGCCCAGAGCTGCAGGGCACAGAACTGCTGAGCGACCTAGTGAGGATTAATGTGGTCGTGTCGGCCGATCTCAGAGGACCTCCCTCGGCTGTGTCATCTGGGAGGTGACGCTGGGAGGACATGGTCAGATTTCCACTGGAGAGCTGGGGCTGACTCCCGCGGCCCCTAGAGCCCGACGGGGGGAGATTCTCCCTGCCTTCCTGGCGGGAGACGTGTGGCTGAATCAGGCAGGGTGGAGAGGGTCCAGATCCATCAGCCATGGGGACAGGAGTTGGGGGACATCTCCCTTGGGGCGACCCCCTGCTCGTCAGCTGGAGGGAGGCGTTGTGTTGGCAGCGGGTGCGGCTGTGCTGAGCCGGGGCCCCCGGGACCCCTCTCTTGCAGATGTGAATGAATGCAGCAGCAGCCCCTGCAGCCAGGAGTGTGCCAACGTCTACGGCTCCTACCAGTGCTACTGCCGGCGCGGCTACCAGCTCAGCGACGTGGACGGGGTCACCTGCGAGGGTGAGGCCGGGTGTCCCCCCCGCCCCACGTCACACCTTTCTGGCAGGCCTCTGGGCTGAGATGTGTTGGAGCCGCCTCACCTGTTGGAAGGGAGGAGCCCACTCCCGGGATTTGGCTTTAGTGGACACGGGCAGCCCTGGCTGCTCGGTAACCCGGGTCAGCCCAGCCCTACCAGGCTGTCGAGG
The DNA here is from genome assembly GCF_014898055.3 of Talpa occidentalis. NCBI lineage: Eukaryota > Metazoa > Chordata > Mammalia > Eulipotyphla > Talpidae > Talpa > Talpa occidentalis. Next base: position 1,474,344 of record NW_023601653.1, on the reverse strand, counting down.
GCAAAGTGGGTGACGAGTTAAAAGCACCTTGCATAGGGCCTGGCACCCAGAGGTGCTCCACGGCAGCCGTTAGGGAGGTGACTGGCTGCCCGTTAGGGGGTGCAGGCTGTGGCCGTCAGCCTCAGGAAGCGCCTACAGCCCACAGGCATGTCCTGCGTGTCCTGGGCCGTGCCCCCCTGCCTGCCACATACGTGTTCGCGCCTTGAACCTGCTGTGGTTCTCGGCTCGGCCTTCCCCTCTGGGCCTCGGTGTCCCCTTAGAGTCCTGGCATTTTGAGGTGCCCCTGTCCACCCATGTGACTGCCCGCGCGGTCCTGGTCCGGCCCTGGGGACGGGCCGGCAGGGTCCATGTGGGTGCTGAGGGGACTCTGCTGTCACAGACATCGACGAATGCGCCCTGCCCACGGGTGGCCACATCTGCTCCTACCGTTGCATCAACATCCCCGGCAGTTTCCAGTGCAGCTGCCCTGCGTCTGGGTACCGGCTGGCCCCCAACGGCCGCAACTGCCAAGGTGAGCAGCTGCAGCCCGGGCCTCCTGGTTGGGGGCTCCGCGTGGCAGGGTCAGGCCGTCCGTCCCACTGCAGGGAGTGCGTTTGGGGGATTTCCCATGGTCCACGGACACCCCAAAGCCTACACCTGAACCCCAGTATACCTGTCCTGGGGTTCCCAGCCTTCCTGTCCAGCCTCCGGAGCAGGAGGGAGCTGACCACGTTTCGGAAGATGTCCGCGGGGAGGAGATCTCCATTCTATCCCTCTGTCTGTGGGGTCCTTCAGCCTCTTGCTGCGCGCCGGGCCTTCCAGGCGGTTGGGCAGGAACCCTCTGCCCCAAGGGCCGGTCTGTGCCCAGCAGGGACTGGGTGTGCTCTGGGTACTTGACAGCCGTGTTGATGGACACGTTGGCTGTGAGTGTCCCGCTGGGACTGGGCCAGCTCCAGGGTGGGGCGAACGGGCCCAGTGTCTGCCTGTTTGTGTGATCCTGTGCCTGTAACCGCCCCTTTGGTCGCTGAGGAGGTGCTGAGCAGACACGGTAAATGAGCCATCCCGTAGGGGACATTGTCCCGCCTTGGAGCAGCCAGAGGCTGAATCACAGTGGTGCCCGGCCCCTTCCTCCGAGCTCCCTTGGGGCTGGCGGCCCCGAGCCCCAGGCCCAGTTCTGTGCTGTGCTTCACCGTCACGGAGGAGGCCACCTGATCCAAGGGGCCAGGTGGGCGTTTCCCGGGGGCACCCAGGTGGCCCTTGCAGGCTGGGAATCCAAGTCGCTCTGCTTTCGACTTTCTGACGTAGCAGATGAGTCTCCTGCCCCTGCCTGGGCGCCCTCACGAAGCCCAGGGATTGCCCAGGCCCAGAACAGTGGGTGGGGGGTTGCCACTCTTCACGGGTGTCTCCAGGCCCCACCTTTTGGCTGCTCTGGAGTCATGGTGGGAAAGGGCAGGCCCCCTGCGTCCAGGCCCCCTGCATCCAGGGCTCTCATGGCAGCGCCCCAGGCCTGCTTCCAGGCAGGTGGTCACTGACCTGGGACACTGGGCCAGGCGTCGGATGTCTTTAGGCCTCGGTTTTCTCATCTGTGACGTGGGCCAGTAGCTGCTGCTGTGTCCCTCCTGTCACGAGTCCCAGTGAGGTAAGGGGGTGGGCCTCGGGGGAGAGAGGTGCAGGCTGGTCAGCACGCCACCCATGTCCACCCCGTACAAGGCGTGTGGCCTGAGTTAGGCAAGGCCCATAACCTCCATGAGCTCCTCCCGAGTGAGGCTCGCAGTACTGGCCTCGCTGAGCGGTTAGTCAGGTGAGCTTTCTGAGGATGCTTCTGGGGCTGTCAGAGCGTTTGCTGCTGTCGTTACGTCCCTTCCGGGGACTGCGAGTCACTAGTAAATGCGCTCTAGAGGCGAGGAGCCTGTCGTCAAGGCATCTGGCACAGGGCCCGCTCCTGCAGCAGCCGCGGAGGGCAAGGACGGCCCGACCCCCACCCCGACCCTGCTGACCCTGCTCGTGGGAGGTCGGCCGTCGGCGGATGGGGCGCCCGGGCCGGGCCCTCACGCTGCCGCCTGGGGTCTCTCGCAGACATTGACGAGTGTGTGACCGGCGTCCACAACTGCTCCATCAACGAGACCTGCTTCAACATCCAGGGCGGCTTCCGCTGCCTGGCCTTCGAGTGCCCTGAGAACTACCGCCGCTCCGCAGACACGTAAGTCCTCGGCCCGAGCACGTCTGCCTGCGCCGGCTCCGGGGGGCCCGAATGGACCCGGTGGGCGGTAGAGAGCCGTGTCCTCCCACGAGGTCTGGGAGAAACTCCAGGACGCCAGGTTTCTGGGCCACAGCGCCGGCCAGTGAGACTGGCTGCAGGAAGCCACGGTCATGTGCAGAGCCTCGGGGTGTGGGGGCGGCGCTCTGGGCCTCAGCGTCCTCACCTATGAGATGCAGACATCAGAGCCTCCTCAGACCCAGATCAAGGCAGCAGGGACTCCACGTGAGCCAATGTGACTTGTTGGGGTGTTGTTATCAAGCACCCCCACTTGAAAGACAGATTCTGTTCAGGCCAGTGAATATGTGGGAGCAGCAGAGGTTTTGTGTCTCACTCGTGAAGCCGAGTGTCCCTTTGCAGGAGTGTGCAGGGCCCGGGGAAGCCTTCCCCGTCCCACCCCTGCTTCCTTTTTTTTTTTTTAACGATTTATTTATTTATGCTTACAAGAACTGGGGTGCAGGCCAGAGGTGTAGGGGGTGAGAGGATTCACCAGAGACAAGAGTGGGGAGCAGAACAGGCAGATCCACTGAGATACACTGCTGAGGGGAGCAGCGGGGAGACAAGAGAGGTCTGCTGCACCATGGGGGTAGCTCCCAGGCTGGGGATTGAACTGGTGTTGCAGGGGCTGCAGATAGCTTCACAGTGCTGTGCTTAACCCCTTGTGCCACCAGGGAGGCCCTCCCACCCCTGCTTCTACTGTCACAAGTGTCCCTCAGTGAGTGCCGCCATCAGTGCTTTCAGAGACCTTCCCGGGGGACCCGTCACAGCCCCAGCATGGGGAGGTGTAACCCTTGCAGCCCCAGCATCACGCAGAGCCAGCTCGCAGCAGGGCTGACTCAGTTTCCCAGGCTCGGCCTCTTCACCTTGAGCCCACTGCTCCCACCGAGGGAGATGTTCTTGGATAACGTCCACTTGCTGGGCCTGTGGGGTGGCCACTCCGGCTTGGGGTCCTAGGCTCCAGTTTGTAGAGTTCCAGAGCTGGAGCCACTCAGACGCCTGTCTCCCGCAGCCCCTTCTGTCCTTTCTGGCTCCGGGGCCTGCCCACTGGCCTCGCCACCCCGCCAGGCCTCTGCTCTTGGAAACCCATCACCTCGCTTCCCGTGCCCAGTGAGGGGAAGGCCCCCAGGCCGAGGTGGGTGGGTGAGCAGCACTCCAGAGAGTGGAGGTTGCACCAGCGGGTGCTGAGGAGCAGGGGCCTCCATGTGGCCAGGGGCAGCTGTGGGGGGACGGGTCGGCGGTGCTTGAATGAAGGGGGACGGAGGAGCTGAGTCCGGCAAAAAGGGAGGAGGTTGGGGGGTGGATGGAGCTGGGGTGACCTCCAGGTTTGGTTTGCCCCCACTTGTGGGCTCGTCCGCTCCCTGGGTCTGTCGGGAGGAGCGCTGTCATTTTCTGTAAGAACCAGAAGTAAAGACAAGTGGGGGGGTGGGTGAGGCCCCAGGTGGCCCTTCCAGAATGGAAGGCCCCCCAAATTAACACACGTTCTCTTGGGCCTGCTCCCTCCAGCTGCCAGAGCAGAGACTGGGGGCGGGGATGGAGCTGGGATGGGGGAGCCTCCAGGCTAAGGGGCCTGGCTGAGGACGGCCTGGCTGAGCACAGTGACCGGGCCTGGTGAGGACACGGTGGCAACTGGACAGATCCCAGCTTGAGTCAGGCTGGCTGGGCTGCCTCTCGGCTCTGTCTACTCCAGCCCTGGCCCCATATGCGAGCAGGTCCCCCCTTCTCTGAGTCTCATGGTCTCGTGGTAAAGGGGTGTGGTGCTCCGGTGGTCAGCAGGGGCCTAAGTGGGCAGTGGACCAGGGGGATGCAGGACCAGTCACTCTCGGATGCTGTAACTCGGCACCTGCCCCTACTCGGCCAGGCCAGTGTGGTGCTTTCAATAATCTGATCGTGCGTCTGTGCGGACCTTGGGGTTTCTGATCAAGCTTGCTGTGCTGCAGGGCCTGGTTGTCTCTGGCCTGCAGGTGGCGTGTGGCCGGGGCCGGCGTCTGTGTCTGCCGCAGGCTCAGTGCCCACAGCTCCTCCACGGACGGGCTGGCTGGCAGGTGTGGGTGCCCCCAGCCCGACAAGAGGGCTCCTGCCCAGGGTTGGGGCTTCCGGGCAGTCTCGGGAAGTTTGGGGTGTAGCGTTTAAGAGCTTGGGCTGGGTGACGCATCAGGGGTGCTGAGCCCCTGGGCTGCTGGGGGGACAGAGCGCAGGCTCCTGGGGTGCGTTGGCTGCAGGCTCTGTGCAGGACACCACACACACTTCACGCGTCCTGCCTGCTGTCCCCGTGTGCCGGACGCTGCTCCCACGGCTGCCTCCACCAGGTGCTGCCCTACAACGCGGGTGCACCCGGCGCACAGGAGGGGACTCTAGTGCCACCTGCTGGCCATGCCCACCAGGCCCGTCCTGGAGCAGCAGGGCTTTGGGTGCGTGCCTTTGTGTGTGTGTGTGTGTGTGTGTGTGTGTGTGTGTGTGTGTGTACATGCGTGTGCTGCAGTGAGACAGGCTGACTTTGAAACCCAAACCTGCCACCTCCTGCAGACCATGGCATCGGGACAAGTTGCTCGTCTCCCGAGCGTCAGCTGGTGGGGAGAAGGGCGTGGAGCGTGACGTGAGCTAGTGGAAGAGCCCTGCGGCTCCGCGGTGACGCCCCAGAGACCCCGTCACCTCCTCCACTCCCCACGGCCGCAGAGGCTTTGGGGGCTCCAAGTCACCTGGACCTGGGTGTCTCCGGGGCTGGCCTGGCCCCGGCAGCGGCACCCTCCTCGCCTCCCCCCTGCCCCTCTGCCTCTGCGCCCCTCCTCCCTTCGGGGCCCCTGTGCTCACAGCGGCAGTACTTGGGGGCCCTTGCAAGGGCCCAGGTTGGCGGGCACCTGAGCAGACAGACGCCTGTCTGGACATAGGACGTAAAGCGAGATGCGCGGCGAAGGCCACGGGCACTCCCAGGCCACGGGACCCGGCGCAAGACGCGGGCGTGTAAAAGCCCGGAAGGGGGTGTGCTGGTGACTGCATGCTCGGGTGGTGCGCCCGCCCGTCAAGGCGGCGGTCTCCCGGCACCGCCCCGCTGTGTCCACGGTTCCACCTCAGCTCTGGGGTTTTTAGGTAGCGGCCGCCAGGCTGGCGTTCGGGGCGGAGGTCGACCCTGCCCCACGTCTGCTCCCGGATTCAGCTGGGGAGCAGAGCCCGGCACACATGTAGGGGCCCGGGGCTGAGCTCACTGGCCCGGTGGTGACCCCTCCCACCTGGCATCCTCGCCCGCTCTGTGGCCTGCGAAGGCCTCGGACGACCAGCCTCCCTGTCTGCACTTGGCGCCTGCCTGGTTGGGTGCAGGCACAGCAAGGGCAGCCCGGAGAGCCCGCACTCGCCAGATGGCAGCAGCGTGGCTGCTCGTGGCGGAGATGCCCTCCAGGTCGTCCTGAGACGCACCTGTGCACCCAGGGGCAGCCCTGACACTGTCGGGGTGCGGGCCGGGAACCCGGAGACAGTCGGGGCAGGTGTGCCGGGGAGCGCGGCCTGGGGCGGGGCTCTGCTGGGCGAAGGGGCACCCCTTCTCGGGGCACACGCAGCGCCCCGCGGGTGTTGGAAGAGGCTAGTGCCGGAGTCGGCGGCCTGGAGGCCCACGGCACCCCCCGCAGGTGAGTGAGGGAGGCTCTTCTGTTGGCTGCGCTGGCCAGAGGGGCGGCGGGACCGCGAGCCCCGCCCCTGCTGCTGCTTCTCCCCCGCTGGGGCTGCCCTGACCGCCTCCCTTCTCTCTGTCCACTTTTCTTGCAGCCGCTGCGAGCGCTTGCCTTGCCACGAGAACGTGGAATGTTCCAAGCTGCCCCTGAGAATAACCTCCTACCACCTCTCTTTCCCCACCAACATCCAAGTGCCCGCCGTGGTCTTCCGCATGGGCCCCTCCAGCGCCGTGCCCGGGGACAGCATGGAGCTGACCATCACCGGCGGCAACGAGGAGGGCTTTTTTACCACCCGGAAGGTGAGCCACCACAGCGGCGTGGTGGCCCTCACCAAGCCGGTCCCCGAGCCCCGGGACTTGCTCCTGACCGTCAAGATGGACCTCTACCGCCGCGGCGCCGCCAGCTCCTTTGTGGCCAGGCTTTACATCTTTGTGTCCGCGGAGCTGTGAGCGCGCTTGGGGCCGGGGCTCCTCTGTTGCTTTCTCGTCCCCCTGCGGGGTTCAATAAAGTCCTGGCGGGCCGCCCCTCAGCACGCCTCTCGTGCCGTGTCTTATTCGGCGCGCTGGAGTCTGTCCCGTTCGTCACGGGGGCGCCGGGGGCGGGGGAGCGCCTGCCCCTGTGGCCCGGGTGACCAGGGCGCTTCCCACCGGGGGGTGCCGGGGCCCTGACTGTGCCGATGGCTGGGGAGCCCCAGCTGGGGGAGCCAGATGGGGACGGGGATTGTCCTCTCCCCACCTTGAGCCTGCGGGAGAAGCCGCGCTGTGAGTGAGCCGTGTCCTCGCATGTGGAAACTGTGGAAACAGGCCCGGGGGTGGGGGGCACTGGCCTGCTCGTGGCGGAGCCGCCTGGCCCGGCTCGGTTTCCTTGCCGTGTCGCCCGAGCTGGGCATTCAGAGGATGACGTGAGCGTCTTAGTGTCCCGAGGAGAAGCCCATGCTCGTGCTGACGCGCCCCAGCAGGGTCCCTGCACCCCGCTCAGCGCCTGGCCCTGCCCGAACGGGGCAAAGCAGAGCACAGAGCGCCGCTCGTGGGAGCTCTGGGCACCCCAGTCCTTCCCTGCCTGGGGCGGGGTGTGGTCCCCGGGGCGTCAGAAAGAGGCAGTGATTTGCCCAAACCACACAGCCCCCTGGCTTGCTGACGCCACGCCCCGTCCCAAAAGCACCACGGGGGGCCTCGACCCGCCTGCCTTTCCCAGTCTCCTCCCCGGGAATCCTGCCAAGCACCACCCCAGCCCCGGTGCCCTCAAGGCCCCGCGTAAGTCAGTCCATGCGTGCGCCACAGCCCGGCCTCAAACAGCCCTCCCCTCGCTCAGCTCCTGAGCCGCTCTGGCCAACGCTGCTGCCTCGGGGCCTTTGCACGTGCTCTGCTTGCTGGGCCGGAGCCGTTAAGCCGCAGTGTCTTTCCTCCTGAGGCCTTCCCTGGCGCCCTGTTTCTCCGTCACTCCCTCCCAGCTCGGTCCCTTGGCGGCCTTTTTCCCAGCTGGCTGTCCCCACTCACCTGTGGCCCCCCATTCATCACCCATCTCCCAGGTTTGGGAAGGTGGCAGGGACCAAGTCTGTCTCACCAGCGCCGCGGCCCCAGCTCCTGACAGGCGCCTGCACAGTCATGCTTGCTCAGGGAGCAGAGGCCTTTGTGCCCACGCTGCCCGGGGTCTCGGGCATTTCTGTAACCGTCACGGCCACTGCTGCTTCTAAGCAGAAGCGTGAAGTCGAGAGCAAAACGCCAGGGCGGCATCAAGACAGGGCTGCGGGGCCCCTAGGCCTCTCCCATGCTTGCACGGACGGGAGGGGGTACCCCTGCGCTGTCTGGCCTCAGAACGGGGACCAGGTCACCTGGCCAGCCTGCCCCCCGGCTTCTGGCCCCCGCACCAAGCCTCCCGGCGGCCGCCACGCTGTCTCTGAGCCTCCTGGCCTGGAGCAGTCTCCCGTCCCAAGTGGCCGCCACAGCCCCGCTAAGGCCAGTGCAGTCTGCCCCTCTCTGAGCACCTGCTCTGGCTCGTCTTACCAGCAGGTGGAGTTGAGCTCCTGGGAGGCATTCAAGACCCTCCCTGCCGGGCCTCTGCGGCCCCCATGCCGCCGCCCTCCCCAGCCCAGCCCGCCACGCTCGCCGCGCCCGGGACCTTGTCGCTGGGGTCCTTGTCACGCTCCAGGCCTGACTGCAGCACTACTCGTCTCGGAGACTGCGCCCAGGTCACCTTCCCAGGGGGCTCCCCCAGTCCTGGGCGCACCCCCCAAGCATTCCCTGCCACTTTGCTGTCCCATGCATTGGGGCTTTTTAGAGGCAGGGTTTGTTTCTGGTTAATTTCTGTGTTCTCTTCACCTTCAGAGTGTTTGGTCTGGAGGAGCTCAGTAAGTGTCCAAGTGGACGTGTGTGGATGGGTGGCGGGCGGGAGGAGGGACAGGTGGGCAGGTAGGTGGGAAAGGAAGGATCAGCCTTTGCTCTGGGGAGAAAACCTGTAGTTCAGAGGACTTCGCGGCATGGCAGGAGGCGCAGCCTCAGAGCGTGTCGCTGGTGTGAAGACGCTCAGGACGGACGGATGGGTGGGTGGGTGGGTGGATCAGTGCGCGGGTAGATGGATGGATGGATGGATGGATGGTGTGGATGGATGGATAAATGATGACTTTTGGGATGATGGGTTGAGGGGGCAACATTTTCAAGGCTTCATTCAAGTATCACCACCTCTGTGACGCAGCAGGGGTCAGCAGGGGCTCAGCCATTGTAGTCAGTTCTTTTGTTTATTTGAAAGACTTATTTTTTATTTGTGCATACAAGAACCGGGGTGCAGGCCAGAGGTGCAGGGTGGGGTGAGAGGAGTCACCAGAGACAGAGTGGGGAACAGAACAGGCAGACTGACTGAAATCCACTGCTGAAGGGAGCAGCGGGAGACAGGAGAGGTCTGCTGCGCCCTGTGGGTCACTCCCTGGCCAGGGATCGAACTCATGCTGCAGCCTGATAGCTGAGACTAACCCCTGCACCCCAGAGAGGCCCCGTATTCAGTTCTGGCATCGTGCTCCAGATCCCTCGGGCCAGAAGGAGCACTTGTCCATGTCCATGGGAGCGGCAAGGAGGGAGGGGCCCGGGGTGATGAGGGGCAGAGAGCCCGTGATGACAGACGGGCCCCGGGGTAGGTCAGATCTGCGCCCATGGCAGAGCCCACGAGAAGCATGGAGAAAGTGGCAGGGAAGGGTCTGTCAGAATTGAGAAAACCCCAGGAAGCGGGTGAGAGAACGGAGGAAATAATCTAAGGTGAAGCAGAAGCTGTTTCACTCTGGTTTTTGAAAAGATCGTGGACCCTCCGGGTGCCGCAGGAGAGCAGCCGGTCACCCGAGAGCCTCGTCTTACCCGGCGAGCTGGAGTCTGCCGTTCGTCACGGGGGCGCCGGGGCGGAGCAGCGGCCTGGCTTCCGCCTCCGTCCAGCTCCTGGTGTGCCGCTGGCCTGGGAGGGCAGCATCTCTGCAGAAATCCTCCCGCGCATCTGTGGGAAAGGAAGGATCAGCCTTTGCGCAGGGGAGAAAACCTGTAGTTCAGAGGACTTCGCGGCATGGCAGGAGACGCGGCCTCAGGGCGTGTCCGGGGCCGCGCTGGTGTGTCGCGCTGTGAAGACGCTCAGGGAGGGACGGCGGGAGTCGGACGGGGACTCTGGGGATGCCAGGGGTGGCATGGCCCGGGACCCACGGGGGCTGGGGGGCGGTGAAGATCTTTCCTGAGCTGGGCGGCCACTCGAGGCCTATTCGCCGTCCCGTGCTCCCCGACTGTGGGCTGCGTGCGGCCCTCGTGCTTATGTTTCATTTCACCATCGGGAGGTTTGCACCACCCGGCACGGCGGCAGACGCAGGCCTGCGGCACCCCCACCTCCGCCTCCCCACCTGTCCCGGACACGGCACACGGGCCCTCCTGACCCAGCACCCGGGGCCCGGGAAGGCAGGAGCAGCCCCGCTGGACCCTGGGCGGTCCCCCCAGGTGCCACTATCCTGGCCAGTGAGGATAGTGCAGGAGGGAAGCTCAGCTCAGAGCTGGCGAACAGCAATGCGCCGCTCCCACCTCCTAGGCAGCTGGGGTGTGTCTCTGGTGTCTGGGTCCCGGCCTGGTTGCAGGAAGGTCCACAAAGCACCTCTACTGGGCGGCCAAGGCGGTACCTGGCAGAGCCGACTCCAGGCCAGGCGCCCCTGCCAGCTGCCCGCTCCCCTCCCTGGCCACGGCCATGTGGGTGCCAAGGTCTGACATCCTGTCTCCTCTGTGCCGTGTCCCCAGGCCCCGCCAGGAGAGGACGGATGCCGTCCGCTGCATCAAGTCCTGCCGACCGGGCGACGTGGCCTGCATGCTGGACCCGGTACACACCGTCTCCCACACCGTTGTCTCGCTGCCCACCTTCCGCGAGTTCACCCGCCCTGAGGGTGAGTGAGCCCATGAACGCACAGGGGCCCAGCATCCCGGGGTGCTGCGGAGGCAGCCCCCCCCGGTCCTCACAATCCGTGAGCTGAGAGCTTGGCCCCAAGGAGCCGTTCCCTGGCTCGACATGAGTTTAGGGCTTGAAATGCAGGCCTCTCCTGGTCTGCTTTGCCTCATGTCACACAGCAGACACACAGCAGCATCCTGGCGCCCTGCTCTCGGTCCAGGGGTCTCTCCTTACTGGGAACAGTCATGCAGCAAATAGCTGTTAAGCGCTGATTCTGTGCCATCTGCTGAAGAATCAGGGAGGGCTTCCAGGAGGAAGTGACTTCTACGCTGGGACCTGAGTAGCCAATAGGAGAGAGTCTGGTGACAGTGAGGAGCAGGGACAGAGGAGGCTGCCAAGCAGATCAGAAGACACCTGGGAATGTCCAGCGGTGGGGAAGAGGCGTGTGGGCATTTGAGGAATTTCAGTATTTTGGGCTGGAGTGGTTGAAGATTGGCAAGGTGGCTGAGAGGGGGAGGGAGGGTCTGAACATGGAGTTGGGGCTTCAACTCCTAGTCTTTGGGGGCCAAGAGCTGCACCTGACAATATTAGCGTATGGGAACATCACCCTGGAGGCCAGGGGCAGGTGGCCTGGAGGGGCCCGTTGGGTCTTGGAGCCCAGGAGTGACACGGAGTGCTCCCCTGAGCCCTGCAGGGAGCACCTGCCCTGGGAAGACCTGCAACCCCAGTACCCGGTCCCTGGGGTGGGGCAAGGCTTTCAGCCACCCTCTTCCCCTGCGGAGGTCCATCCCTGGCTTTTGGAGGAGCTGACCTTTGTTGATTCACTCAGCAAACATGGGCCCCAGTGTGCCAGGCTCCGGGCTGGGGGCTAGGATGCCGTGATCGGGCTCAGACTCGGTTTCCCCAGTGACACGGAGCTAGGCTGTGCTCTCTGGCTCTGGGGCCCCTCCACGCTCCCCATGGACCTCCTGCTGGGTTCTCTTCATGGGTGGGGTGACTTTTGGGGGCTGGGCCGCTCTCATGCCAACCTCTCCTGGCAGAGATCATCTTTCTCCGGACCATCACACCCTTGTACCCCACCAGCCAAGCCGACATCATCTTCTACATCACGGAGGGCAACCTGCGGGAGTCCTTCGACATCACCAAGCGCTACGTGGACGGCATGACCGTGGGTGAGTGTGGACGCGCCCTTGGCCCCAGCCTGCGGCTCAGTGCCCACTGATACCTCCCACCCACCTCCGGGCCCAGCTGGAGGCCCCGCGGGGCAGTGCCCACGTGAGGAGGGCTTGGGCACCGGCACTCCCTGTGGCCTCGGTCTCCCCACCTGTAAGCGGCGGGTGCGCTGGCTGTCTGCTTCCCAGCTGAGTCCCGGGTAAAGAGTGGGTGAGGCCCCGGGCCGGGCGCGGACCCCTGACACAGGCTGTTACCTTGAGCGGTCGGCGACCAGCCAGTCGGCCCCGTGCCAGCCCCTGCCCGCCCGGCAGCAGGGAGGAGGCCGGCGTCTGGTCCCAGCGCACACGTGCACACGGCCCTGGAGTGTCCCTTCCCGGGGATGCAGCGCCGTGAGCATGGAGAGGGCTGGGCGCGGGACGACAGTTGAGGAAGCTCCTGTGGGGGGAGAGCGGGGTAAGAGGAAGGGTGAGGCCCAGGGCTAGGCGGGCATCAGGGAGCCGAGTGTCTGCCTGGAGGGCCCACAGAGGCTGCTGGGGCGTCACCGTCCTCCCTGGCACCTCCCGGGAGCCGCCGGGTCGGGAAGAGTTTAAATTCATGGACGGTGAAATTGATCCCAGGCCATCTGGGGGGGACGTCTCCGAGCAGCTGCAAGGCCGCGGGACCCGGTGGGACCCGGTGCCCCGCGGGGCCTCACTGGGCCTGGGTTCCCGGCGCCGCTGGCGCTGCGGGGTCTTGGCCGGAGCCAGCGCGGGTGCGCGTCGGGAGCGGGCCGCTAGGTGGCACCAGCGCCCCGGGCCGCGCCGCCCAGCCCGACGGTTGTGGAACTGGCAGCTGCAGCGGCGTCGTTATTTCCCGGCTGCCAAAGAGCCATTTATAGCGACTTTACAAGCTCTTAAATGGGTTTGCATGTTGTAAACATGGCTGAGTCATTTGGGGGCTGCCCACCTCTGCCTCCTCCGCTGCTTGGCAGCAGGAATAATTAGTTAATTACAATTAATGGCTCGCGGCTCTCGCGGCGCTGGGGGCGTCAGGCCTGTCGCAGCCATGGCCGCCGCCTGCCCTGCAGCCGCTGCCCTCTCTGGGCCTCCCTGCCCAGGGCTGATGCGGAGCCGCAGGGGCTCCGGGCGCAGGAGGAGGGCAGCCGGGGCCTGTCCTGCCCGGGAGTGGGGAGCACCTGAGGGGGCACCGGACCCTGCGCCTTGTGCTGGGCCCACAGGGGCTGCCCTCGCTGGCCCCCAGGGCTGGAGTCCACCGTTGCTGCGCTCTCCCTGGCCCCATCCTTGTGGGGTCCTTCGTCGGGGATCGCGGACGCACAGCTGCACGATACCATTCCGCTGCCCCGGGGCTGCATTCCAGCGGAGGGGGCGTCCCGTAAACGCGGCGTCAGAGTATAGGGCCGAGGCGGGCAGAGGCGGCGAGAAGCCCCGGGTTGCGAGGCGCCCTCAGAGGTGGTTCCTGGGCTGAACCTTCCCAGGGCGCCTGGAGCCCACGGGCGCGTTTCTCTCCCCGAGTCCACGCTCCAAACGGGACGACCTGGGAGCTGGACTCCTGGCTCCCCAGCCCCTGGACAGAAAACCCCACAGGGCCTCGCTGGAGGCTCCTGGAGACCCACCGTCCCCTCCAGCTCCGGCAGTGCGCGGGGAAGCCGAGGCCGGCTGGGCGTGGGCTCGCCCGTGCTCTCGCCGTGACTGGGGGGGGTGCGCCCGCCTGCACCTGAGTGTGCCTCCTGGGGTGTGGACGTGGGCCCGGCCTCCCTCACAGATGGCCGGTGCTGACTTGGGAAACTGCTGAGTTTAGGGGGTGCCAGGAAAAGAACTGGCGGACGAACCCCAGAACCCTGACACCGCGAGCTCGTTCTTCCCCCGAAGGACAGAGCAGAAGTGCCCGAGCGGACTGAGGGCCTGAGAGGGTCTGGTCCTGCCCCGGCGTAGCTTCCAGAGCCAGCCTCGCAGCGGGCCCAGCCTGCTGTCCTCGTAAGACCCCCCCTACACACACACACACACGCGGCGTCCCTCCTCAGCGGCGGTGAAAAATGAAGAATGCGCCTTCTCCGTGCACAGGTGCCCCTCGGGCCATGACAGAGCCTTCCTCCTCCGGCTCGGGGCCCCTCCTCACCCCGCGGGGCCAGCTGTAGCCAGGGGCTGCTCCTAGACAGCCTCTCAGCGGCCCCTCCCAGCTGACCGCTTCCTCCACCTCTCCCCTAAGGAGGGGCAGTGGGTGTGTGGAGATGGGCTTTGCCGAGTGTCTGCTCACACCCCCAAACCAGGGGGGCCGGAGAACGGAGCTGAGGTGGCTTTCTAGGCCCGCCGGGGAACTTTGCCCCCGGCCCCGGCCCTGGCTGGCGTGGCGGCCGACTGGGCCCACATAGCTGCTCGTGCAAGTTGGCGCCTCCTGTCCCCACAGGTGACATGGGCCGGGCGTGCGACCCTCCCCCACGGCCACCCAGAATGCCCACATTTCAGATCACCTCCTCGATCTCATCCGTGCGCGTGTACAGATTTTTTAAATGCATGTCAAGGTTTTCTGCTTGGAAAACAGCCCTGGCTGGAGGCCCTTGGACCACAAAACGCAGTGGCATCCCTGGCCACGGCCCCGGCGCTGACCTCAGCTGAGACGTCCTGGGCTGGACTCTGGGCTGTTTCTGGCTGGTGGCCACGGGTGGGTTACACGGCCTCTCTGAGCCTCACGTCTCCCTCAGCAAAGCTGCCCTCATGGTGTCCGCCTGGCTGGGTGGTGTGCGGAGGGAATGTGTGTGTTGATGGAGCCTGGTGGGTTGTCAGGGGCCTAAATGTGCCGCTGAGGGGGGAGCCGCCCGGGGCTGGGGAGCTGGTGAGGGACAGGAGGGTAAGGCGAGGCGGCCGGGACCTCAGCCCTCAGGGGCCCCGGTCACGAGTGGGCCAGGGAGTCGGGCGAGGCTGGCGGGGGCCCTGCCTCCCGAGTCACCCTCCCTTGAATGTCTTGTTCATCCGACGAGAGCTTCCCGGGTTCCCGCCGAGCCCTGCGCTGGGTGCTGGGGAGCAGATGGCACCCCAGCCGGGTCCTGCTTCGAGAAGCTGCCTGCCAGCGTGCCGGTCATCCTGCTGAGCTGTGGCTGGAAATGCCACTGTCAGCAGCGGCCGGCGCCTGGCCACGTCCCGGAGGGGGAGCACAGGGCCGCTGGCGGCTCGTGCACCACAGGTCCCGGCGTACCAGCGCCCGGCTGGGCCCAGCTGCCCCAGGCGAGAGTTTGGGAGGGAAGGTCCTCGTCCAGCTCCCTGGCCGGGCCAGGCCGGGTTTAGACACGGAGCTTGTGACCCCGTCCCGCCGCCTGAGTTGCAGGCTTGCCAGGGCCAGCACACGGCACGGAGGAGGCTCAGAAATTCCGCCTGAAACAACAGGGCGCCGGCCCTGCGCTGCTGAGTCGGGCCTGGCCCCTCCACCCAGATCCCGGGATTAGGGCTTTCTCCACTCGGGAGGTACAGCCCCTCTGGGGGCCACGCCCTGGCCAGCAGCCAAGTTGTTTTCCAGGGTGACAGCCCAGCCGCCTCCAGGCCTGGGACGGGCTGCCGCCTGACTTTACCTTGGGGATGGCCGTGCCACCGCAGGCTGAGGGGTGGGGGCGGCAGCGGGGGTTGGGGGCCTCTGAGGGGGTCGAGCTTGTGCCCGACTCCCTGCTGGCCCCACTGAGCAGAGAGGGGGGCGGCGGCGGCAGGCCCAGGTTGGACTGACCCTGGAGCTGTTCTGTTATCCCGCCAAAGACCCGCAGGAGGGCTGCCTGCCTCCAGCTTCATAGGTGAGGAACTCCCAACGGTCACCCCACCCCCCGCCGTCTTAGAGCATGGCCCCCGGAGGGAGGCACCCCCCAGTTTCAAGCTGGTCTCTCAGAAGACCCAGTGGGGCTCAGGGGACACAGCCTCTGCCTCTGAGCCCGCCTGAGTGAGGCACACGGGAGCCCTGGGGAGCAGCATGGACACTCCTGCTCCTGCCCTGGGCAGTCTGAGGGCCGAGCCGGAACCCCGTGGGGTGAATGGTGCTGGCCAGGGCGGGGCCTCGGCTGAGGAGGGAGGCGGCCCGCCCCGCCTGGCCCGGCTTCCTGCCCAAGTCTCCAGCCCCAGCCCAGGGCTGGGCCAGGGAGGCCAGGGCCTGGGGACAGGCTTTGGGACGTGTCTCCGGTGAGCGGAGGCGGAGGACAGGGCAGACGAGACGGCTGTGCGTGTGCGTGTGCGTGTGGCGGTCCAGCAGGCGGGGCGACAGGGGACTCCGGGCACAGCTGAAGGTGCTGCTTGGTTTTGCTGATAAGCTGGATGTGAGTCGAGGATGGCCCCACGGCTCCGGCCCAGCCAGAAGGCGGGTCCCCATCACTGTGACGTGGCAGGTCTCTGGGAGGTCAGTAGTGGACTCTGGATGTTGGAGTTTTTGGACACACTGGTTACATACCCTGGGGAGGCCCATGAGGACAGGTGAGTGTGGAGACACTCGCCCCGGCCAGGGGAGATGGCCAGGGAGTGTGGACAGGGAGGAGAGGCCAGGGAAGTGGGCAGCAGCCTCCGTGCGCAGAGCCGTGGGGAGGGGCCCAGGGGGATGGGTGGGCCTGGCCCTGCTGTCCCGGGATGTATATCCAGGACACCCTTGTCTACGCCGCTGAGCTGGGTCAGATGAGGATCAGGATGCAGCGACACCCGGGCTACTGATGACCTTGACATGGCACGGGCAGAGCAGGGTGGAGGGACATGGTGGTCGAGGGGCGTGGCCTGGAGCGGGGGCTGGCGGGTCTGGGGGCTTCTAGAAGACAGGCGGTGAAGGGGAGCAAGGAACATGGTGCTGGGGGAGCCCTGGCATTGGGGGTTTGGGGCTTGAATTTCTCCTCCACCAATTGTGCGCGTACAAGGGGTTCATTGGTGCCGTGCCCCCCAGTCACCCCGTCTCTCCTGCACACCCACAGGTGCATGCACTTGGCCAGCCCCAGGCCCGGCACCCGCAGGCTGTGGGCCACGCGCGCACCTGCTGACTCCCAGGGCTGGGGGGGCACCAGCCCTGCGTACCCTCCCCCCAGCTCTTCTGGGTGGTCTGTGACCAGCTGGGGTGACCCCCGATCCCTGGCTGTGGGTTGTGCTGGCCTGCGAAAAACCCTTGGTAGTGCCGGGCGCATCATCAATTATTCTTTTTGTAAAAACAGTTTCGTAGAGTTTCAGCCAAACAGCCGCGCAGGCGCCTTTGCAGAATTAGACAAAAGGAGCTGAAGGCCGGGGCTTCCCACGCCTCCCCGACCGCAGACACACGGAGGACGGCGACGCCCGCGGTCCCCTCGGCCAGGAGCCATCCCTGCCGCCGCCACCTCGGGGCTCAGACGACTCTCCCGGGAGCCCCAGGGGCGGGCGCCGCTGATGGCTGGCCGCATCAGGCGCGGCCCCTGGACAGGCCCCAGGAAGGAACGGGGCGGCCGAGCCACCCCCGAGCCACCCCCGGCTCTGGGAAAGGGCTCCTCGCTGCTGCTGGCCCCTGCTCCTTGGTCCTTGCCCCTGAGCGCGCCCCCCGCTCCTGGCGCGCACTGTGTCCCTCTGCGCGAGCCCTGCCCGCGGCCAGGACGTCGTGTCCTCAAGGCCCAGCCGGAGGCCGACTCTGAGCGCCCAGCGCCCGGTCCAGGGCAAATGCCTCCCCAGCTCCTCCGAAGCGCCCGCGCTCAGCCTGCCCCCTGCCCTGCTCCATTTGTGTCTGCTCCCCGCGGGCCGAGGCTCCATGGGGACCCACACCCCAAATAAAGAACGGGGGCGCTCTGCTCCAGCTGGAGGTGCAGGGTTCGAGGTGCCCACCTGTGCTCGCCAGGCAGCCTCTGGAGAAGGGGCGGCGTGGAGAGAAGGCTGGTCTGGCCTCTGGAGTCTCGGTCTGGCGTCAGCTGGCGAGGCTTGTGCTTGTCCTGCCCCTCTGGGCCTTTGGTCAGCGAGGGGGCTCTGGGGGCCGGGCGTGGCTGGAGCACGGCGTGTAGAGACGTCAGCTGGACAGGGCAGCAACGGCGCGGACGGAGCTTCCAGGAGCTGGCTCTGGCGGCAGCGGGAGGGTGTGCAGGCAAGGGGGAGGCATCGTAAACCTCTGGATAGAAATCTTGGGGCCTGGTTTGCCATAGAGTGGGGTGCAGGCGGAGCAGAGAGGAGGGCCTAGAGCCTCTTGAGCACCCCAGCCCTAGCTGCCTTTGAGCAAGAGGCAGACGCCAGGTCCGGCCGGTGGCGGACGGCTGGCTGGGGGCCGGGTCGCGTGGGAGCTGCCCAGCAGGGGTGTCCGGAGAGGTTTGTGTGGGGGCAGGAGTTGGGGTCCGGGCGGGGAGGAGGCCCAGGAGGCAGGTGACGGGGGCTGACCCGGGGGTGGACACAGAGGTGGACACACCCTCCCCTCGCTGTCCCGTTTTGCCAGCTGGGTGGCAGCGGTGCTTGGGGGCCCTCCTGGGAAGTGCGTCTCCTCCTTGGAGAGGCTAAGCTCGGGGCAAAGGGCAGGGCCCCCTCCCAGGCTCAGGGCTGGTTTGCTGCTTTGGACCCAGCCGTTTGGCACTGACCCCCCACAGAGTCCGGTTACCCCATGAAGCAGGGGTGAGACCCTCGCGGTGGCTGGGATGACGGGGAGGAGACACAGAGGGGGGTCTTCCTCCGACTGTGCCATGGGGTGTCAGCCCCACGACAGGGAAGGCGGCCGCGAGGTCTGGGGCGAGCTGACGTTTCTCGCCCTGCGTCTCCCCGAGGGGAGGGGCTGTGGGTGCTCTCCCTGCAGCTGCCCCGTCACACGGTCCAGCGGGGCTCAGGAGCCCCTCGGAGGGGGCTCATCTATAATAATAATCGAGACACGGGGCGAGCTCTGCCGGGACATGCTGAGCAGCGGGACTATGTCAGGTATGCAGCCGCCAGCCGCCGCCCCCCGGCTCTCCTGGGTCCTCAGGACCAGCAGAGCGGTCTGGGCTCGGCGCACTGGCCGCATGGTGGCCACTGGCAGGACGCTCCATGTGCCCAGGCAGCGTGTTCTGGAACTTTCCTCCGTGTCACGTGGCACTGTGAGGGAGAGACAGGGCTGCGGGGCTGTCCTGTCTGGGACACCTCCCTTGGAGCCGCAGTCCCCTGGTGAGGGGGATTCCTGTCCCCAGCCCCCTGGTGAGGGCTGGGGCTGCAGGGCGAGGCGGCGTCCAGGCGTCCATTCCAGGCCTCTGCCCTCCCCCCCCCCATCTAGCCTCCTCTCTGCTTGGTCGGCTCTCAGGGGACTTGACCTTCCTCTTGCCCTCGGTCTGTGCTGCTCGTCTGGGCTGGGGCTTGCGCCTCCGTCGGGGAGTAGCTGGGGCCGTGATGCTCGCCTCTCTCTGGTCCATCCTGCTCGCGCTTGGCAAGGCCACGTGGTGTCCCCTGAGCTTCCACCGTCTCTGTTCCAGCACCTTGTCCACACGGGCCCATGACCCCCTCCTCCTGCCGTGGCTCTCGAGCGCCCGCCGTGGTCAGCCCTGGGGCCAGGCGGGCGAGGCCTGAAGCTCAACGGCCGCAGGTCACGGCCCTTGTCCCGGTGCCCCTCAGGTGGTGAGGTCCGATGTCACGACTTGTGCCCAGGGCTGTGTCTGCAGTGTGCACCCCATCAACCGCCTGAGGGCCAAGGCCCCTGTGCTCCCAGACCAGAAATGCAAGCACCCCAGAACCCCCCAGAGCTCCAGAGCCCCCAGAACCCCCGAAAACCCTCCTGAGCTCCCCAGAGCCCTCGAGAGCCCCCAAGAGCCACATGCCCTTGGCCCCAACAGACACGGCTGGGGGCGGGGGCTGAGGAAACAGGCTGGAGGAGGGGGGAGCTTCTCCTTTCTATGGTGTTCGCACTGACTCTTACCTCGGCCTTCTCCGACTCAAATCTCCATCTTCTCCGAGAAGAGGAGAGAAGACTCAAACGCCCCCCAGCATCCCTTAGCCCCCCTCCAAACCTCGGTCCTAGCCGCCCCGCCCCCCCCAGTCACCCCAACCGGTCGTCAGCATCCGTGGTTTCTTTTCCCTGTGGGTCCCTCGGCGTTGCTCCTCGCTCCCCAAGACGCAGGCCGCCAGCGCACGTCTCCCTGGCTAAGCCCGCGTGCACGGCCCCCCAGGCCCCCCACGCCCGGCCTCTCGGGCAGTCCTCGGTGGGGACAAGCCCCGCGCTCTGTGGGGCACCAGGGTCAGGCGGCTGAGCGACTTCCCGGCCTGTCTCCTGGGGCAGGTGCCCGCAGCGGGGGGCCGCCGACCGTGGGGAGCTCCGCCTTTCAGGTGCCCCTCCAGACGCACCCCATCCAGATTCGCTGTCTTGTTGGTGAAATCCCTGGGACCCAGCACCCGGCCCTCGCTCGCCACCCGGCCTCGGGGACCCTGCGCTGGACGCCCGCAGCTACACGAGGCCACACGGGCTGGTGAGGGGGCGGCGCGGGACCCGCAGACTCAGGCCCAAGCCCCAGACCGGCCTCCCTGCCTCCAGCCGCCGCGGCCAGGCCTGCCCCTCCAGAGCGGGCGGGGGCGGCTCTGGGCCAGGAATGTGGCCCGCGGTGCCGAGAGGCCACGGAGGTCCCCCGGGGCCCGCGCTCGAGCTCAGGCTCCGGGACCCCGGCCTTCGGGGAGCACAGGCGAGACATGAAGGTGAAGGCCCGAGGGGACCTACATTTTTCAAAGAGAAAAAAAGGGCTTAATTATATCTTCAAGAGGCACAGACACGCCGAGGAGGCCGCGCGTCTGAGACCCCGAGCAGAAATGCCGAGGATGGGGATTTGGGAGATTAGCGGCTGGACTGGCGCGGGGCCTCTCCCTCCCTGGGGTTTTGGGGAGGTGGGGAGGTGCACCCCCACAGTACGAGGGGGAGCGCGCCTCTGCCTTGGCCTATGAGTATTGCTGAAGCTCCTTTTGCATGGAGTTGAGTTTAATCAGTTACGCGGTGTCCGGGGCCCCCTTCTATTCAGGACAAAGGCTGGCCCCGTCCCAAGCTGCGGGGGCTCCGGGGCCGCCATCCCCCTGCCCCCCTCCCTCCTCCCCGTGCTCTCTCCGCCTTCTGTCTCCGCCGCCGCCCGCTCGGTCACCACGGCCCTCCTGCTGGCCCTGCCCAGGCCCTGGCGGGGTCGGGGGACGGAGGGGCAGGACCAGGCCTCGGCTGGCAGGCGGCGGGCCGGCCGGGCTGGCGGGTGTGGGTGATGGTCCACGGCTGGTTGAACGGCTGGGTCTGTGGGTGGACGGTGGGGGGTGGGTGGGGGGTGGTAGGAAACTTGCGAAGAAACGAGCGGGACGTGGAGGGAAGGATGAGGCCGGGGGAGCGCGGGCTGTCTTGGGGAGAGGGGCACAGGGCGGGGGTCTGCCCCAGGCTTCCCTCGGATGCAAGCTCATCTCTGCAGCGGGGTCGCGTTTACACAGCAGTGACGCGTGTGCGAGACCCCAGGGCTAACTGTGAATCAGACACCGCGCGCTAGAAAATACGTGCACTGAAATATAGTTCCCTTGGGAAGAGTGTATTTGTGTATTTAATGAATTTACGTGTTTGATTGATAGTACAACAAACATTTGTTATTCAGTTACATGTAATGTGTATCATGGAATCTATCACCTATTTTAAATCTCTGTAAATATACACTTCCAGAGGTTTACGTGGATACATGAAACGGGTCATTTATATGTTGATAGATAAACCATGTGTCCTGTAAATTTACCCATGAAGTGAAAATACTATCGAGCAAGTGGGGTCCCTCACGCACTTAAGTGGGTCCCTCATGGCACGTGCTGGGGCGAGTGTCCCCGTGCAGACCCACGGGTGGCCGGTGCCCCTCACAGTGCGCAGAGCCGGCCCGGGGGAGGCTGCTGGGGCAGCGAGCTCACTGTGCTGGGCCCTGGACATGCAGAGTCCAGGGCGGCCATGTGGGGGGCCACACGCAGGGGACCCGAACCTCTGGCTCCGAGCGGGACTAGGTGAGGTCTCAGTCGCCTCCGGCTGTGACAGGCCCCGAGGGGAGCCACGCCGCGGGTGCCCACGGGCCCGGGTCCCTGTGACTTCCCGCCCTCTGCTCTCTCCCCAGGTGTCGTGCGCCAGGTGCGGCCCATCGTGGGCCCGTTCCACACCGTCCTGAAGCTGGAGATGAACTACGTGGTCGGGGGTGTGATGTCCCAGCGGAATGTCGTGCACGTCCATGTCTTCGTGTCCGAGTACTGGTTCTGAGCGCCACGGTGCAGCCAAGCCCGTGCCCCAGGCCAAGTCATTGCTGCCAGTGGCGATGCCCTGTCCCTGTTCTTGCCACACAGACGTGTCTTCACTTTATGTACTGGTGTGTAGTGTTAGGCTGGGCCATGGGAGTACGTCCCTCTGACGTCTCATGGTGTCTAATGAGTCCAATTACTCAACTGTTGGGTTGGAAACCTTGGCTTATTTTTCAATGCAAAGATTATATTTTCCTCCCCTTCTCTGCCGGGGGTGGGCATAGCTAAGGACCAAGGAAAGAAAGATAATTTTCAGGGGTCAGCCAGTCCACAAGCCGAGAAAAACCAGTTCTTGCCCTGATTGTGTGAAACCCGGCACCCGATTCCAAGGATGCGGCTGCTGCGGAACAGCTTCTGCAGCGCGCTCTGCCCGGGGGCACTGGGCCCGCGGAGCCGTTCGAAGGCAAATGGCGGTTGTGTCAAAACAGAAAAGCCTTGGTATAAACACAGCCTCAGCTCTGAGGCCCCCACCCCGCGTCTGTCCGCCAGGGAACGGCTGGGCTCCTCGGCCGCGGCACCAGCTTTCTTGTGGTCCTGGGAAAATAAACAGCGTCGAGATCCTCCTGATGACTGTGCACGGCCGTGTTTCACGAAGGGGGCGTCCCACTCATGAAGGGTCTGGGACTGTCCCCCGAGACCTCAGAGGCTCTCCTGCCTCCCCATATTCTAGAGGCCCTGGGGTATGTACTGGGGGAGCCCCACCCCCGTCATTTCAGGCACCATGCCCTCCCCCGTGACGCGGCTCACTCAGCCCCAGGCTCTGTGGCGTCCTGGCCCCTCAGACGGTCATCAGGGGGTGACGCTCTCTGCGCAGGAAGGAGAGAGGACCCGTGAGCACCGTGCCTGGGCTGGGGTGCTTCACCTGTTCCTCTGCAGCCCAGCCAGGTGGGGTGATCACGCTCACTTAGAGTTGAGCAAACCGGGTGCAGAGAGAACTCAACGGGCTGACGTGGCTCGACTTTTTAGACACAGAGAAGGGGTCAAGCCCCATTCCTCTAAAACCCTGTGTCAGAAGAGACATGGGCCGACTGGATTTATGGGGTGTTCTGTCAGCAAACTCAGCAGGGTGGTGGGCCAGGTGCCTCTACACCCCGAGTCCCCTGCGCCCACGTGGCTCAGCAGCCAGGGTCGGCACGCCTGGCTCCATCCCACTGTGCGGGCCCCGAGCCCGGAGTCGCGCTCCTGCTGGGCCTCATCTCAGCAGCTGGGACCCTCTGCGGCACCGGCTGAGCTGTCCCCAGGCGTCACCCTCTATGGGACTCCCATATTCGCCCCAGCACCTCCGACCCTGCGGCACTGGCCTCCGGCCCCCTCTCGGAGCTCCCCAGGCCCCTGGGGTCACTCGTCACAGGCGATGGCCCTTCAAGCCAGGCCGGCCAGCGGGCAGAGGGCCTGCAGGGGTGGGGTGGGCAGGGCACCTCAGCTGGTGGGAAGAGGAAGGACGGGTTTGGAGCTAAGAGCTGTGTCCGGGGACGAGCAGAGCACCGGGCACATCTCAGCAGCTCTTGATGCCAGTGAATTCGGGTCTGGCAGGGAAGTGGGGGGCAAGGTGGGGCAGGCTGGTGTCTGATCACAGAAACAGGCCTTGGGATAAGGGGAAAGCGATAGGGGTGGGGGTCAGGGAGCTGCCGGCTTGAGCGGCAGAGGGGAAGAGCGGCGCAGTCCTCGCTCGCAGAGTTGGAGACGCCGGGTCCCGCCTCGGCAGGGGCCGCCATCCGCCACGCCTCGGGTCCCCGTCTGCACGAGGGAGCAAGGAACCTCCTCCCCGCGGCCATGCCCGGGCAGGGAGGGGCACCCTGGGCCCTGCCGCTGTGCCCGCTCTCCTGTGAGCTCATCCTCCACCTTTGCCGGGAAGCCTGCAGGGGAGGGGGTGGCAGGGGCTGCACTGCCGGTCCAGCATCTTTTTGAGTCTGCGTTTCCTTTTCTTAGTCACCCCTGAGGGCCTCAAGCGTGCCCCACGCGCCCACCGACTGTCCCATTTCATGTGGTCCCGGCTGGGCCCCCCGCAGTGCCCCGGTGTTCTTGCGAAGTGGTTACTGTCAGACCCAGGGTCAGCTGCATTGGGACCCCTCAAGGGAGCCAGCACAGCCTGCGCCCCGAGGGCCGTGAGCCCCTCGTCACTGCTGCCGGACGAAGCCGCGGAGGGAGCCGCTGAGGGAAGAGCCGCTCACGGAGGGGCGGGGGCTGGACGCCACGCGGGCTCGTTTCGGGTCAGGCGGCAGGAGGAACGGGCGCGAGTCCAGGTCTCCTGCTGAAATGTTTGCTTCGAACCACGGGGACCTGCGCTCGAGGTCGGAGGCGCCCCGGTGTCAGCAGGGAGGCCCGGGTCACCGGTGCGGGGGGCCAGCGCGAGGGCGACAGCCCCGGCCGCCACCTGGGCCCCAGGTCAGTCCCATCGAGGTTCTCAGACTCGTTCAGGTTCGCTCGCCTGGAAGTCACGCTGCCCTTGCTCCTTCCCCGAAACTTCATGATGAAGCGTCCTCGCGCGCAGGGCTGAGGGGGTGACCGTGAAGGCCGGCCCGGCCCACTCGCGCCACGGGACCGGCTTGTGTTCAGAAGAAAGGATGGCTCGACGAGATGCCACACGTGACGTTAGAAGCCGGGTCTTGCAGGCTCGCGCTCCGACCCAACCTCTTCCCCGGCTGTGCGCCGTGAGGAGAACAGGGTTAATCGGGCTTCTCCCCCCACCAGCCTCTAGGGCTGCCGCCTGCGGCCTCGCACGCCCTGGGGCTCAGTGCTCACACGCGATGTTGCGTTGGTGCAAAGAGCGCTCGGGGGCGTGAGCACGAGACACACGTGGACACCCGGGGCGGAGAGTGTGAGCACAGGGCACACGCGCCTGTGATTACAGACCCCGGGCCGAGAGGCCTGAGATGAGGCGTGACAGGTAAATGCGGACACCTGGGGGGCGACTGCCTGACCCCCCAGAGCGCTGGAGAGAGTGGGCATGGGTGCGGGGATCCGCGGGGGCTGGGAGGCTGGGCAGCCCCCTGCTTCGGCCCCAGTCCCCTCCCACCTGCCTCCCTCCCCTGCCTGCCCCCCGCATCTCGCCCCCCGAATGGCGTGATTTGGCAAGACTCCACACAGCACAGGACTGTGGCTTTGGGCTGTCACTTAGCATCTCACGCCCTCATTCTCCTCTGCTACAACACGAGACTAGCCGTACGTGGGGTGAAGGGGCGGCTCAGGAACTCGTGCCCGGGAGGGCCTGGGCCCCGGTAAGCGGCGGCGTCGCTCCAAGTGCAGGTGATGGGACATTCTTTATTCAGGGAGACGCCGCATTCAAGTTTTGAGGGGACACGCCATCGTGGCAGTGACTCGCCAGCGGGGCCTATCAAGGAATAACCTAAGGGGCTTTGTGGGACGTGGTTTCTGGGGGGTTGGGGACACCTGGGCTCAGGAATCCCTGCCCGAGGGGCACAGGCACTAATTCATGTCAGCACACCTGGCTGATGAAACCGTGCACCAGGGGGGCAGCGAGTGGCCAGAGGGAGGGGGCAGGGGCAGCCCACCTAGGGGCCAGCGGTGACTCTCGTGCCCTCTGCAGGCCAGAGCCAGGCGAGTTACCAGGGGCGAGGGGCCTGCGCGTGGAGGGCTGTCATGTCTCACGCAGCCGGCGTGCCAGCGCGCAGCAGAGCCCGCCGGGGGGAGGCTGGCATAGCAATAGTTTCTGTCATGCGTGGAACCACGTGTGGACAGGCTGACCCACGCCGGTGATTATGGGAACCCTTCGGACCTCCCAGGCTCGGTCATCTTGCCAAGAAATGGGCTCTGGCCTGTTCCCCTGTGTTCTGTGCTCTGGTTCAAGGGGCTGCCTCGGAGGGTGTGTTCGGTGCCATGTGAGGTAAACCCTGATCTCTTCCCCTCTGGAACTGGCCGACCAGCCAGCCTGCCCTGCTCCGGCCGCCTGCCCCAGGCCCTGCCCCCACCTGGAAAGCGTGGGGCCTGCTCTGGAGGCCACTCACAGGCTGGGAAGGAGGCTCCCAGCAGCAGCCGTTCCTGGCGTCTGCCCTGGCCGTCTGCCTCCGGAACCGTGAGCAGTAACCGTCCACGGTGTTTGCCACGGAAGCCTGAGTGGACCAAGCTGTGGTGACCAAGACGGGCTGTGAGGGCAGGAGTGCAGGCGCCGCACTCAGGGCCGAGCGGGAGGGAGAGGAAGGTGGCCTGCTGGGCCGTGGGTCAGCAGAGCGGGGAGGGGCTCTTCTGACAGACGGGCCGGGGCTGAGAGTGGTGGAGGTGCCGGTGGGGGTGGTTGGGGGCCTGTTGAAAGAACAAAGTCTGGTTTAGGAGCCGTTCCCCTATGCCCAGCACGCAAAGCGCTGAGTCCAGTGGCATCCAGGACGAGACCAGGGCTGGAGCCGGGAGCAGAGGTGGCGTGGCCCCCCAAACCCGAGCGTCCCTGGGTGGGGAGCAGAGTCCCCCAACATCGTGCCTGCATCAGATCCCGGGAAGCCAGTGGGCGGGGGTGACAGGAGCCCAGCCAAGGCCCAGGTGTGGACCGTGGGGCAGGATGGAGAGCGAGGGAGGTGGACTCGCTTTCCAGAAGTGTCTCGGGAAGCCAAAGGGACACTGGCCAGAGCCCGGGGGCGCGCCTGACTCTGCAGCCTCAAGGCGAGGAGACACCTTCCCTGCGACCCCTCACAGCGCCTCGTGCCGAGGAGCGGCCTGGCCTGGCCTGGCAGGGCCACGGCTCCTGCTGGAGCTGCCCCGTTGTCAGCTGTGAGCGTGGCGGCCCCGCCCAGACCTGGCATGGCCCAGAGCCTGGCGCCGCTCCAGAGGCGTGGGTGTCGGGCTCCACGCTCCGAACAACCACCTTCTTGGGGCGAGTTACCTGCGTGCAATCAATTATGCAATTACCTGGGCTGGGCTGAGGAGAGCAAGCACCAGGTGGTCAAGATGGGCCTTGGGATACTATCGCTTCCTCCTGCAGAGGAGGGCGCCCCTCCCCATCAGCATCCTCCTGGCTCCGGGCTGCCCAGCTCGGCGCGCAGTGACCGCTTGGGACCCTGACCGGAGTGGCCGCCACATGGTGACATACAGCACGGCCGTGTGGGTGCTCGGGGCTGGCGTGTGGCGCTGAAGGGACGTGGCAGTCAGGGCTCAGCCAGAGGCTGGGGTCGAGGCGGGTGGGAGAAGCTGAATTTCGGGCCTTTGCTTGGCGCAGACGCACCAGTGCCCCAGGCTGATTTGGGGCGCATGTGAGCTTGGGTCTTGCACATGGGGTGCCTTGTGAATGGCGTTTCCCGGGAGAGGCTGCAGCGTAGGAGGAGAGGGGAGGCGCCACAGCACCTGTTCTCAAAAGGTCCAAAAGCTGCCTGGAAACGCTTGGCTCTCCTCCTGCTCCCTCGGCCGCTGCAGGACGTTCTGGGGCAAAACCTGTGACCTTGGTGTGGACAGCTTGTGACCGTGTAGGGCAAATGGTTGTCAGGCTTTTCTGCTCTCCCGCCGTTAGGGCTGATGATGGACCCTGCGGTCCTGAATGCATGTCTGATGGCGGGCACCTGGAGT
The DNA here is from genome assembly GCF_014898055.3 of Talpa occidentalis. Classification (NCBI taxonomy): domain Eukaryota; kingdom Metazoa; phylum Chordata; class Mammalia; order Eulipotyphla; family Talpidae; genus Talpa; species Talpa occidentalis. The sequence continues at coordinate 1,447,186 of NW_023601653.1, read as the reverse complement.
AGGGGGTGGGCCTAGGTAGGTGGCACACCTGGGTGAGACTGAGCTTATAAGGACGGTGTCACGGCTCGTGAGTGTGTCCGTCCCATCATCGTTGACCTGGCCAGGATCTACAGTTGTGTTCCCCATTTCACGCTGCCGGGTCAGTAGAGGAAAGAAAAGACGCTTTTTTCCCATTCTGTGCCACAAAAATGTGGCAATAAGTGTCACGGTGTGTCACGAGAAAGCCCGAGGGCCGTGTGCAGCCTCCGGCTCCTTGTGGGCTGGGAACGGGGCCAGCTCCCCGCACACAGCGCTTTGTGGGGTCTTTGCAGCTGGAAGGAAGGCCGCCGGGTAGTTAGCACCCTGGGCTGGGAGAGGCCAGCACCCCTGGTCCCAGGGCTGCCAGGAAGAGATGAACAATAAATAATGAGAATCACCCTGACATTTTTAACTTAATTGTATCTCCCACCTTGTATCCAATCTCCATTTCCTTCCTCCATATCCTTCCAAAGCATGTTTTTGCAGGGAAGTAATTTCTATGCTTTAAAAAAAATGAAGCATAAATTAGAAATAATTTTGTAGAAGATAAAGATAAAATCGGGCCTCCCTGGTGGCGCAGGGGTTGAGGACAGCTATCAAGTTATCCGTAGCCACCGCAGCACGAGTTTGAACCCCGGCCAGGGAGCTGCAGACCTGTCCTGTCTCCCCGCTGCTCCCCTCGGCAGTGTATTTCAGTCTGTCTGCCTGTTCTGCTCCCCACTCTGCTTCTGGTGAATTCTCTCACCGCCCCACACACCTCTGGCCTGTACCCCAGCTCTTGTATGCATAAATAAAAAATAAATGTTTAAAAAAAAACAAAGCGTGGAAGCAGCCAAGTGTCCCCAGGGGAGGGGGGAGCCGCGCAGTGGAATATTACTCAGGCTTCAGCAGGAAGGAAGCCCCGACACGGCGACAGCAAGGGCCAGCCTGGAGGACGTGACGCCGGGTGAGACGGAGTATAGTCTGCTAAGAGCAGTGCTGCCGCTGGTCTCAGGTTCCCAAGGGCCAGACTCACAGACACGGAGCGCGGAGTGGGGTGGCCGCGGGGAGGGAGTGAGGGAGGAGTTTGCTGGGACAACGAGGAATGTCCCCGTGGCCGCTCGTGTGTATATGTGCTCACGGCCACCGCACGGTGGCGACTCTGATGCTACGTGTGTCTTCACAGTTTTTTTTTTTTAAGATTTATTTATTTATGCATACAAGAGCTGGGGTACAGGCCAGAGGTGTGGGGGTGAGAGGATCCACCAGAGACAGAGTGGGGAGCAGAACAGGCAGATTGTGAAATCCACTGCTGAGGGGAGCAGCGGGGAGACAGGAGAGGTCTGCGGCGCCCTGTGGGTAGCTCCCTGGCCGGGGATGGAACTCGTGCTGCAGAGGCTGTGGACAGCTTCACAGTGCGGTGCTTACCCCCTTGAGCCACCAGGGAGGCCCTTCACAATTTTTGAAAACATGATGAATGAAGGGCGAAATCGCCTGAAAACGCACGTTGGAAAGCTGAGCCGGGTGGAGCGCGCCCAGGCCGGCTTCTCCTCCCGCGCAGGGCGACGGCGCGGCCTCCACATTCTGATCCCTCCCCCGCCCCATGTTATCGTGCTCGAGGCCTCTCCGAGGCGGCACCCGAAGGACTTGCTGCTGACTGGGGAGCGCGGGGCCGCTGTGACCCCGTGAGGGAGCAGCTGGCGCCCCGTCCCCCCGCGCCCCTCCCCGGCCGGTGGGAGCCGCCCGTCAAGGCGAACGTTGTCTTTCAGCAGCGGCCCTGACTGTCATCACCACTTTATTTTATCTCTGGCCCGCGGCTATTCACACTGCTCCCCCGTTATTAGTCATGTTATATCATCAGCCACAATTTTGCTTGTCAACCAGGTCGGGGAGGGAGGACGTGGTGATCCCGGGCTGGGGAGAGCAGCAGGCCCCTCTGGAACGCGGGGCAGAGGGGCGCCGGTGACAGACGGGGCCTGGGGCCTGGGGCCTGCAGAAGGGCTCCCGGCCGGGACCTCGTGGGCACCCACAGTCTCCTGCCAGGCCCCTGGGGGCCCGTTCCACTAAAGGCAGGCAGAGTCCAGGTCACCCCACTGGCTGGCGCCTCCCCCAGAGCCCCAGGTGCCGCAGCCCACCGAGGCCGGGCTGGACGGTCTCTTGGCAATGGGCTCCGGCAGCCGGGTGCTGTGGGGAAGGGCCCGGACTCGCAGCCAGTGGCCCGGGGGTGGGTCCTGGCTCGTCCAGGACGTGCCGTGTGATGGGGGCCGGGGCTGGCCCTCCACAGACGGCGCTGGGACCACGAGGCTGCCCGTGAGGACCTGGGGTCCATCACCAGCCAAACATCGTTGAGGCCGCATGACCGCGATGCGAGGGCCTCGTCTGCTCCACACGTTCCCCGCGCTGGCTTCGCCCCTCGTGGGCGCTTTCGCCATGCTTGCGGGCCACTGGCTTTGATTTCCTCAGCCTCTGCAAGTCGTGCCTCATCGTGGTTTTAACGTGACTGGTTTGTATGCCTGGTGATGAATTCCTTTTATTGTCGGGCTCTGGGCTGAGATGTGCCCGCAGGCCTAGTGCCGGTTTTTAATCATGCTGCTGTCTTTTTCCTGTTGGCTCGTAATGGTCCTTTCCATAGTGTGCACCTGAGTCCTCTGTGGGACATGAGCCGTGTAAGCGTCTCCTCCCAGCCTGCCGGGGGCGTTTCTGTGAGTCTCGGTTTCCCTTAATGAACAAAAGTTCTTACTTCTGATCAAGTCCAATTTATCAATGTTTTCATGAGTATTGGGTTTGTGTTCTGTTTGAGAAGGTCTTGCTGATTGGATAATCATGAAGACATTCCCTGGATATTGTTCTGGAAGCTTGTGTTACCTTTCTCCTTAGGAATATAGTTCTTGAATCTGTATTTGTGTGTGCTCTGGGGACACCTGGTCAAGATTTACTTTTTTTCCATATGGAGAACCCATTCAGCATCATTTGTGGACAAGACTATCCTTTCCTCTATGTCTGGCTTAAGTAACTTTATGGTAAATGAAGTGTGAGTGTGTGTGTGTGCGTGTGTGTGTGTGACCCCTCTCTTCTCTTCCATGGTCTACGTCCGCTTACTTGCAATGTCTTTGCTTAGTTGTGGTTGCTCTGCAGCAGTTCTTGATATCCATGAGGGTCAGTCTTTCGGCTTCCTTGTTCTTCAAATTGTCCTGATGATTCTAGATTTTTTGCAATTCATATAGATCAGTTTGTCAATATCCACTACAAAATCTTGAGAGTAATTTGGGACTTGACATTATCACCACACCCTTGACATCATGCAGGTCTTTCATCCCTGTTAGAAATGCTGTATAGTGTTCAGCATTTTTCCAAGGGGTATTTTATGTTTCTAGGCTATTAGGAATTGTTTTAAATTTCATTTTCTCACAGCGTGTAGAAATAAACTCATTTCATAAATTGACATTTTATCCAGGGATCTTGCCATGTTCATTTATTAATTTGAATAGTTGTAGATTCTTTGTATTTTCTATGTACATATTATGTCATCTGAAAATAAAGTCATACTTCCCTCCTTTTGAATCTTTATACTTTTTTCTTTTTCTTGCTTTATTCCCTGGCTAAGACTTCCAGCACCGTGTCGGACAGAAATGGTGAAGGTGGACACAAGCAAAGTCTCGTTTCCTTCTGAAACTTTGAAAATACTTTCATACACCTCAACAGTGGGGTGTTTACCCTTTATCAGTAAAAAGAAGTTTTAAAAAATTCTTAATCAATGAACAGTTTTTATCATGATTCCTGTCGAATTTTATCAAATGGTTTTCTACATGAATGAGCCTGATCCTGTTTTTCCCCTTTGCTCTGAGTCTGTGGCAGATCACACTGACTGGCACATGTCTCACCAACCTCGGCTTCTGGAGTAAACTCTCTTTGGTCAGGCAGTACTGTTCTTTCGGTGTATCTCCTGATTTGATTTACCAATGCTTTGTTTACGATCTTTTCTCTATTCATGGGAGATGGAAGCCTATAAATTTCTTTTGTTGCAATGTTGTTATCAGGTTTTAATACCAGGGTCATGCTGGCCCCACAAAATGAGTTGGAAAATGCTCTTGATTTTTTGGTTTCTGTAAGATGGGAATGGTTGCTTCCTTGAATCTTTGGGTGATTTCCAGCGCAGCCAACTGAGTCTGGAGTTTTATCTGTGAAAGAGTTTTTAATTACAAACTTGTTATTAACAGTATAGCATTCTTTAGATGCTCTATTTCTTCTTATATTTGTTTTACTGAAATTGTGTGTTTTTTTTTTCTAAAGATTTATTTATTTATACAAGAGCCGGGGTACAGTCAGAGGCGTGGGAGGATGAGAGAATTCACCAGAGACAGAGCGGGGAGCAGAACAGGCAGACTGACGAAGTACACTGCTGAGGGGAGCAGCGGGTGAGGCAGGAGAGGTCTGCCGCGCCATGTGGGACTCTCCCTGGCTCGCCGGGAATCGAACCCGCGCTGCAGAGTCTGCGGACAGCTTCACAGCATGGCGCTCAACCCGCTGTGCCACCGGGGAGGCCCATGAAATTGTGGTTCTTGAAGAATATTTCATCCAGGTTAACCCTTTTTTTGGTAGAGAGTTGTTCGTAAGATCCTGTTATTACATTTTAAACATCGTTGGAATCTGTAGTGATGGCCTCTTTTTGTTTCAGATATTGCATGGAGAAATTGTGTTTGCTATTTTTTTTTTCTATTTTTGCCTCCATCTGTCCTAACAAGACTGTCCATTTTCTCTCCATCTTTTCAAAGAGCTATCTTTTTTGATTGCACATGTGTTCACTCGTTCAAGGACTTCTGCCTTTACCTCGATGACATTCTTCTTTCTACTTCAAGTTAAACTAACTGGAGTTTCTCTCGTTTCATGAGACAGAAGCTTACATCACCAGTTTTTCAACCTTCTTATTTTCTAGTTCATGCATTCAAAACTAAAACTTTCCACTTAGGCACTTCTTGAACTGCTTTTCACAAGTTTCAATGTGTTTATTTTCATTATCATTCAGTTCAAAGTATTTGCTAATTTCCATTGTGATTTCTTCTCTGACCCATGGGTTATTAAGACGTGTGTTGCTTAATTTCCAAACTCGTGGGGATTTTCCAATTATCTTTCTGCTATTAATCTCTTGTTTAATTGCACTGTGGTCGGACAACACGCTCTGTGTGATTTCAGCCTTTTGAAATCTGTTGAGACGTGCCGCAGGGCCCAGCCTCCCGTCTGCTCTGGTAGATCTCCCAGCGCTGCACCTACCTCGCCCTCCCCGTGCCAGGGAGAGACGTGATGTGTTTCAGCATTTAGTCATTTATTATTGCTGTAAATAGTTAATATGTTGTCTATTAACCCAAGATTTACCCTCTCTGGGGTTCTTCATTCCGCTGCAGTTCCCGCTTCCATCTGGGTCACTTTCCTTCAAGGAGATCCCCTTCCCCTGGGGTTCTGCTGACTCATCCTCGGAGCTTTTGTTGGAGGACAGTTTCATTTAACCTTCACTTCGGAAGACTTCCTCCACAGGCTGGAGGGTTTGAGTTTCTTTCAGCAATTCAAGGGACTTTTCCCATGGTCTCCCGAAGTGCAGAGGGGTGAAATGCTTGCAGCTGTGCATGTCCCTGTTGGGTGCCTGTCCAAGGCGCCCCCACCCTGTCCACCACCCCCCCACCTCCCGCCGCTGCCTCCCGTCCTGCCCACCACCCCATGGTCGCTGCAGCTTTCATCTCGGCACCGCCAAAGCAAGCTTGTGACATGGTTTTGGGAGCAGGTATTTCATCCTTTAAATTGAATTCAAACAACCTTTCCTTGCAGCTTCTCTGCTATTTCCCTTCTCTAAACGAGGAGCAGGCAGAGCCCCCACACGCCAGGGGTTTGGCTGGGTCTGGGTTTCCAAAAGGGTCTAACCGAGGACGCTGAGGCCTGAGGAAGGTGCCACGCTAGGGGCCCCTTCATTCGGACACGGGGCCGCAAGTCCGGGTGAGGGGCGGGTATGTGGGACAGGGATGCCGCTTCCACTCTGTGTCCCCAGGTGTGCCAAGCGGCCAGCTGGGACCAGGTGCAGGTGGTCACTGAGCAGGCTTGGAAAGCAGGGCCAGCTCCTGTCCCCTCACGGTGCCCCACAGGGCAGTTGTTGAAGCAGGAGAATATACTTTACACGTGTGTGAAACCACAGCGCAGCCGCCTTCCCCCTGGCTCAGCTGTCGGCTATGTTGCCCCCTTCTTGGCTCCTCAAACTCCCAGGCGCTTCCTCCCCAGAGCTGTGCGCGTGGATCCTGGCGAGGCGCTGTCCCGGTGACTTGCGGCCCGCAGCGCTCAGCTTACACCTTTCTCGCAAGGTCTCCATGGTGGCTTCTCCTGACTTCAGTCAGGCCCCCTTCTAGACTTTCATCAAGCCCTTTTACTTCTTTCTTTCTAGAACTTTCTAGGGCTTACCTACTTTGTGTCCCATGCGGTCCTGGGCTGTCTCGCCGGGACTTGAACGAGGGGCGCGTCACTACGGCTTTGCAAACTGTGAATTGGCATCGAACATCTTCAAGTTAGGGCCCTTCTCTGCAAAGCGCTGACTGGAGCCAGTGCAGGCCGCTCTGCTGGGCGTCTCTGTGGCCCTGGTCCCGCTCTCTGGTCAAGGGCAGGGCAGGTGGCTCACGGCCAGGGGGTGGTGTGGGAGGCTGCGCCTGTCCAGGTAGGTCTCACCTGGAGCCCCTTTTCCGGAGCTGTGGTAATCAAGACAGAGCCCAGCCTCTGTGAGACTCGGCCTGCAGGCCGGGGGGGGGGGGGGGGGGGGGGGGGCGCGCCAGGCGCTCACTCCTGGAGGAACTTTCCGGCTGTGCGGCGGGCTGGGCCGTGGCTCTTCCTCGCTGAGACTCACCTGGGCGGAGCTCACCTGGACAGTGAGGGTGCCCCGTACACTGGCTGCAGCAGCTCGCCTTGTGGCCCACGTGAGCTGCTCACGTCAGGCGGCGCAGGCGCCGGGACATGCAAGCAGCAGAACTGGACGCGTCGGGGGCTGCAGCGGCGAGGTCCTTCCCACGGCTTCCGGGCCAGCCCCGGCCCAGCTCTGAGGACTCTCTGCCTTCTGGAAAGGTCCTCTTCTTTTTTCCCTTTTCTGGTGACGCTGGCATAGCTGCGAGGGCGCGGGGAGGGGGGCAAGGTCATGCTCTATGGGGGAGAAGACACAAGGCCTTGGGGATGGCTGAGCCGGAGAGCTCCCTGCCCCCTCCCTGCCCCCTCCCTGCCCCCTCCCTGCCCCCTCCCTCAGGCCGCCCCTCTCCTTCTTCTCCCCTCTCTCCCTTCTCTCTCTCTCTCTCTGTTCCCGCCTCCTTTCTGAAGGTGACCTTCCAAAGTGATGGGCCTGAGGGGGAGACGCGTCCAACCACACCCACCCTCCCCTACCACACCCATTGGGAGGGCCCCCCGCCCCCTCCCTCCATGTCCTTCTGCCAGGCCAGGCTGATGTGAGGTTCTGGGCGGTCACCCTGCAGGCCACCTCCAGTTTGCACGGGGGGCAGGGTGCCAGGAGCTCGCACCTGACCTGGAACCGCTGCCCCTGGGGCCTCCGCTGTGCTCATGTGTGGCCGGTGCCTCCTTGAGGGTCTGCGGGGACGCCCAGCCCCGGCTCTTTAATGGCCAAGGGGAAAGCCGGGCCATAGCTCAGAGTGGCCGGGGCTCCCCGACGGTCTTGCTGACCACAGCTGATCTCGGTTAAGCTCTGCGGTCGCCTCAGAATTCACGTCTGTGATGGGGGCGGACAGGGGAGGGTCATCCCTGGACTGACACACCACGCGGCGCGGCATGAACCAGGGATGGTGATGAAGCCGCACCCAACTGGATCCACCCGAGGCCCAGGCCGCAGCGTGCTCTCAACAGGCAGCAGGGGGTGGAGGAGAGGGAGCCGTGGTGTCCACTGGCTGGGCAGAGGGCGGGCTGACCGGGCAGCGTGGGTGGTGGCGCGGGCAGAGCCGGGAGCCAGCTGAGGCGCCATGACTGGCTCCTGGTGCAGGTGGCCCTGGGGCGTGAGGAGTGACCGCCCCAGGGTTACCTGCGCCTGCTGCATTTGGCGTCATAAGACCCCAGGGTGGCCAGCTGAGGGCTCGGGGCATGGGGGGAGGGACACACGCCTGGGAAGTGGTGGAGGTGGGGTGTAGAGTGAGGTAAAAAGTATCAGGCTTTTCTGCCCTCCCGCCATCAGGATAGGTGAGGGAACCCTGTGGTCCTGAATGCGTGCCTGATGGCGGCACCTGCAGTGGGTACACCTGGGCTGAGAGACTGGGTTTATAAGGGCGGCATCACGGGGACGCCAGCAGAAGCCAAGAACAAACAGAAGCCGAGAGAACGTGAGAGAAGGCTGGAGAGCCCAGAGTGAAGACTTGCTGGGGGCTGGGAGGCCTGGCAGCCTCCCGGCCCCCCAGCGCCCCTGCCTGCCGTGTGCCTGGTAAATCTAAATAAAAGACCTGCAAAAGCCACTGAGGCCTCTGACTCCTCCTTTACCCGGTCTGCTGGGTCGGAAAACCTGCCCAGTGCCCTGTTCCTGTCCTGACACGGGGGCAGGCTCAGAGGTTGCTGAGACCTTGTGGCGAAGCAGACAAAGCCAGCAGGAGGAAGCTGAGCCTGGGGTCACAGGGGTGTGGGGGCTGAGCACAGCTGGAGCCAGGCCAGGGAACCCCATCCTCCCTGACAGCCTCTCGGGGTGCCCGGCTGGAGCCCCATCACCCTGGCAACATGCCCCTTAGCTTCAGCAAATGGTAATGAGAAAGGCACATGCAGGTGAGGTAGATTGCAATTAGGGGAACCACACGTGGCCCGTCCTTGAGTGTGGGGGGCCAGCGGGGGCAGTTCATGCGCAGATAAGGGCTGAGCCCTGAAAGGAGGAACCGGGCATCGTGGAAGAGCCTGCACCCCGCTGGGGCGCCCGGGCCTGCGGGCCTGAGCTCGCGTTCAGACTCCGGCCGCCCGAGCCGGGGCTACGCAGCCCACAGGAGGGGTCAGCAACTGCATCTAGAACGTTCTCCTTCCAAGTGAGAAAGCACACTCGGGAGAGCCGTGACGCCTGCTGCAGGTGGTAAGAGATTTGTGTGGGGCCTCGGCCGTGAGCGCCAGTTTCTGGAGGTCAGCCAGCCCCCGTGCTGAGGTCACAGGTAATGGGGCGTCTGTCCCTCTAGCCACCCCCAAACCCTCCTCTAAGGACTAACCTCCCCCACCCTGACGTCGAGGGGGCCGCTGCCCGGTCATACCCCACGGAGGCCGCCAGGTCGCCGAGCTGCCCGGGGCCATCTCGGTCAGTGAGAGACGCCCAGAGAGGGGGCTGCGGGGAGTCGACCCGGAGACCGATGCGGACGAACTGGGGTGCAAAGGACGGGAGGACAAAACAACAGAGACCCCCAAAGCCACCGCAGAGCAGCGTAGGGTGAAGACCCTGCACTCGTGGAACGGGGCAGGACATCCTGGGTGGCAACATGCAGGACAGGCGCGCCGTCCCCGGCCTGAACCGGGCAAGAAAAGAAAGATCCCACGGGGGTGGGGGGCACTGCACGTGGCCTTGACCCCCCGAGGAGGAGCAGCAGCAGCGCCAGGGAGAGGCTGTCAGCCAGAGGTTTTAAGCAGCTGGGTTTTTCCCGTCCCCCCACCGTTCTCACCCCCCACGACCCTTGACCACAAGCATATTTGGTTTTTTTTTGGCTCATTTTTCCACTTTATTTCCTTCTGTTGCATCCCGACCCTGTCTCTATCCATCTGCTGACTTTGCTCTCAGACCCCCGGGCACCTCTCACTTTGCAGCAAGTGGCCAAGCCCCGCTCCCCTGGGAGGGTGCTCCGTGGCGTGGACAGTCCCTCCTCACGCCTGCGCCCGGCCACGGCTGCCATGAGGGGCTCATCCCCGAGCATAGGCGTAGACACCTCTCGGGGCAGGTGTCCAGGGCAGCCCGTTGCCAGCCCTGCGGACAGCCCGGGCAAGCAGCTGTGTCTGGTGCCAGCCAGAGGGCCTTTCTCCTGGCACATGGGCCGCCATGGACTCTGCGTGAGCCTCCTGAGTTGATGGGATGGGGGGCGCCTGCCCAGAGGCTTTGGGAGGGAGAGGGACGCCCGGCAGAGCCACCGGTCAGGTGGAGGCAGCAGCCACCAGGACCCCCAGAGCCTTCCGGCCTCTGCTCCGCGGCAGGGGGGCCGAGGGGCACGAGCCACGCGTCGGGTGTGGACGCTGGGCTCCGCCGCTGGCCTGCAACCGTTGGTTACAAAGTGCTGGTCACACTTGTACTGGAGAACCGGAGCAGATGGGGAGAGGACGGCTGGTTTCAGGCTCCCCGGCAAACTCTCAAGCCAGCTGGGCTTGCCCAGCAGGCGAGGGCCTGTCCGCCGAAGGTGGGGGCATCTCTGCGGTTTCCCTGCTCGGGCTCTGGGCCAGTCCCCGTGTAAACTTGGCGGAGTGGACCCGGGGAGGCAGCGAGCGGTGTTCCCGAGTCAGCTCCCCTTCCCCCCACTGCATCACCCCAATCATGTCAGCTGTGGGGAGCGTGAGGGCGCCCCGACCCCAGGTACCTCCGGCCCCTGTGGCTGGCTGGCTGGTGGGCAGCTGAGAAGCACCGTCCTCCCCAGAGCTGACGGCTGCCTGGAGGGAGCCGGGAGGCGTCAGGCGGTGACATGGGGGCTGAGTTTGCTCCTGGGCCCTTGCTCTCGTGGGGGCTGTGACAGCTTTGGAACCTGACGCGTGCCGACAAGTTCTCCCCTCGTTGTGCACCGTGAGGCTCCGGCTCAGGCGCTGCGTCCAGGCTTCGCCTCAGGCACCCCCACCTGCACAACAGCCCCCCTTCATTGCTGTCTGCATACCTGTCCTGTGAGAGACCGGGGCTACCCAAGGCAGGGCTGTGTCTCGGGGGCCCCTCCTGAGGTTGGGCCTCACCTTGACTGTGCCCCCAGGTTCCGAGGCCTGGGTGGGCGCTCCACTGACACGTAGGAGCTGTTCTGGCCACTGGGCTTCTGCTTGCTGCAAACACCAACCTCCCCTTGCTGTCTCCGTCCGTGAACTGGTGCCCTTCCCACCACGTCTGTGTCTTTATAAGCTGCCCCCAAGAGGAAACCGCAGAATCCTCTCACATCAGAGAGACGTCAGGGCCAGGTGATGTCGCTCGCCCCTCCATGCCCCGCTGTCCCGCCGTCCATCAGGCGGAGTCCACTACGTGTGTGCACAGGACATGCACTCCCCGCTCGGCGTCCAGAACCTTCCATCTCCTCGCCCAGCACGCTGGAGCACTCAGTGGGCCGACGGCCGGGCCTGCCCACCCCCATGGGATCACTCACGTTTCTGAAGTCACTTAAGGAAATAAATCAACACTGGCCTGTCAGCGAGGGGCGGGTGACACACGCGCGCGCTTGTGTGTGTGTGTGGGGGGTGCGTGTCGCGCACACACGGTGCCTGGCACACACCGGTGAGGGCAGCGCTGTTTGGCCGAGTCTCCGGGCATTGTTGGGAAGGAAGGCGGTGGGATTAGGTGTTGACTCAGCAGGTGTTTCAAATGTCAGATTGCGCGGTAATGGCAAGGAAGGGGCAGAGAAAAACGGCTCCTTTAGAGCGGGGCAATCCATCATCTCCCCTCGGCAAACACGGAGAGAAGCTGGAGAAGCCGTCTGCCCGACTCGAGAGCTGCCCTTTGGTTCCCGGCGCTGAGGCCTGGTCTGATGTCGAGGTTGCTAAGGAAACGGTGCGTGCTCGTGAATAGCAAGGCAAATAGACATCCGCGGCGCGAGTAAATCATTAATTCATTAATATTCGTACGGACGGGATCTGGAGAGCCCGGGCCGCTTTATGCCCGGTCCTGAAAGTTCCCTTTCATCGCCGAGCAAACACTCGGATGGCCACTCGGGGGGTAATTATCCCTCTCTCCTCACTCTGGAGACCAAGGAGGACTCCCTCGCGGATTTTAAGGGATCAAAGGAGACGGCCCTTGGGGTGGGAGAAGTGTGTGTGTTTTTCTTTCTTAATTGGCGGCTGTGGTTTTTGTGGAGAATGGAAAATGCATTAAGGGGAGCCCGACTTCAACACAAAGCACCTCTGGGTTGGACAAACAGGTCTGGGGGGAGAGCCATGGCCTTCGGAGGGTGCCCTCGGGCCGGTCGGGCCTCGTGGCATGGCTGGGGTGCGGAGGGGGGCAGCTGTGGGGCACCATGGGGGTTCGCGCCCCTGGGAGGCCGGGCCAGGCCAGAACCCCTCGGGGCTGAGGCTGGGGTTGCGACATGTGGGACTGTCCCGGCCCCCTGTTGTTCCAGGGCAGCCCCAGGGAGTCGGTGTTTCCTCCTTGGGGGCCCCCAGGTCTGGGGGTCGCTGCAGAGGTCAGTGGGGGTGGATTGTCCCAGCTGGCCTTTGCCTCTAGCCCCCTGGCGCCCTGAGACCACCCTCACAGAGAGACCCTCCTCCACGACTGCACCCTCCTTCCCTCGGGCTGCAAAGGTCCAGAGGGCAGCGGGTCCCGAACCACCAGGGAGCAGAGGCGGGAGACGACCCCGAGGGTGGCCAAGCCGGGGTGCCAGCCAGAAGCGCGACCCACCTCCACGCGTGTGACCGCAGCAGGCCACTCAGCCGCTCTGCGCCCAGCGCCCCCGTGGAGCCAGGCCACCCACCGCAGCGGCTGTCAGGGACATGGCCAGGTGCACCTGCGGGCCCCGCTGCCACCACAGCCAGGAAGCAGAGGCCCAGGAGCCCACCTGGTTGGCGCCCACACACCTGCCGGACCCTGGACGCCTGCAGCCTCCGTGGAACTTTAGATGTGGAGGGCTAGGCCTCCTGTTCATGCTTCACTTTCGACCCCGAGGGTAAATGGGGTGTCGCTCACCCCGGGGGCAGCCTCAGGGCCATTCCTCCGGCCCAGGGGGCTGCGTTTGAGGAGCCGGACCAGGGGTCCCTTCCTGGAGGAGGTGGCCTTTGAGGTGGGGCTTGAAGAACAAAGGGAGCAAACGCGTGGAGGTGCAGGCGCTGTCCGTCAGGCTGGCAGGCAGCGTGGTCATGGGGAGGGCGAGGGGAGGTCTCCAGCCACTCTCCCTGGCCTTGGCCATCTCGCCAGTGAGGAGGAAGCTTCACTGTCAGAGCCCAAGGTCGCTGAGGGCAAAGCCTGACCCTCCTTAAACCCAGGGGCGGGAGGGGCTGGGAAGCCCTGCGGGGACAATGCACCCAGCTCCTTAGGGTCAGCCAGGCCTGCGGCCCCTGGACAGGAGGTCGGGGTCCTGGCAGCGGGGAGACTGACCCAAGCTGCTGGTCAGCCTCGTGGGGGTCGCAGAGGCCAGGGCAGGAGGGTGGGCTTGGGGAGGAGCCCAAGTCCAGGGGCAGGGCCTCTGCAGGCCTGGTTGGAAGCGGGGCCTGGCTTTCTCTCCCCAGGGCACCATCTCCCGCACTAAAACGCACACATGGAGCTACCCCTTTGAAGTGGGGAGGGGGTCTCATGGGGGGGGCCGCAGACTGTGCCACGTGTGACTGGCGGGTCGATGGGTGCTTGGTACCTGTTGGGTGTGCAGGGAACCCTGGCACTCACATCTGCCCAGATGTGGGGACCAGAACTAAGTGGTGCCTGCGAGGCTCCGAGGGCACCACCCATGCCCGACCCACACTAAAATGGGCCGGGATGGGCAGTGCCCCCTCCCCTGCCCACGGCCCGGGTGCCCTCAGCACCAGCACCAGAAGAGGCAAGGAGGGCCTGTCCCTCCCCTGGGCCGCACCCGAGTCTCAGAGTAACAAAACCCCAAGAAACCCAGCCGCAGGAGCATGGGCCTAGAAGCACCTCCAAAGCCCAGGCTGCACCTTCGGGGGCCCCTAGCCAGCTCACATGCAGCACTGGTGCTTCCTCTCCCAGCTGCAAAAAGTGGGGCTGGTGGCATTCCAGAAACACCCAGATGTGCCCCAGAACCTGGCTCCAACAAGTTTGAGCTGTGACTCGAGCTTCAGCCTGGGGCGGTCGTTAAGCAGTGCTGCCGGCCTCATGGGGGGTGTCTGTGGGGTTTTCACGGCCTGGAGTTCGACCCCCTCAGCAGTGGGGGCCAGGGTGGAAGGCATGCTAGCGGTGCTGCCTCTCCATGTAAGGATGGCCGCGTGGTGTCTGCCCCGGACAAGGCACAGGCAGCTGGAGACCAGAGTCTGCTCTAGGGACACTTCCCAGCACCCAGGGCATGGACAGCCCCGCGCAGAAGGTCAGGGCCTGAGAATTTCAGCCCCCAGCCTGCCCGCCTGCAGCTGGGGGCCACACTCGAGGCCTCAGTCCTGGGCGGGGCTGGCTGCCAGCTGCTGGGCCCTGGCAGGCCCTGGGGTGGGGCTGGGTTTCCCCAGTTTGGGTGTGGAACCTACATGTCTGGGGCACCAAGGGAGCAGGAGTGTTTGGGGTTGTGAGCCTAGCGACCGACCCGCTCTGCTCCCCGAAGCAGGGTCACCAGGAAGAATGAAGCCCCTTCCCCCATGGCTGACCCCTGGTGACCTTGTCCTGGGCCCCCAGCTGGGGCTCCAGGCCTTTCAGAAAATCAAGTCACCGTCACATAATAGGGTTCCAAATCAAACCCCACTCCGCCCCCATCGCAGAGAGGCCTGTCTCATCCAGCCTGGGAAGGCCCTCGGGCGCCTGTTTCTACTGGACGTTCCCGTCCTGGTCATGAAGGCGACAGGTCCCTGGCGTCCTGCTTCTGTGCTGCCACCCCTGGATGGACTCCGCCTTCGGCGGCCGCTGCAACTGAGCCACGGGGGGGGAGGGGGTGGGGTGGGGGGGATGGGGGCGGGAAACTGAGGAAGCTCCTCCGAACCTTCTGCAGGGTCCCCACATTCCTGAGCCGTGACCGCCGCTCCCCGGGGGATCCTCTCCTCTCCGCGCGGGACAAGAACAGGCTCGTCTTCTCTCAGAAGGCTGAATTTTAACTGACAAATTGGACAGGTTCCCTAAGGCGAGGGTTACTAAGCTTTGTCATTCTCGCTAAAAATGTGATTTATAATCTATTCCTATTTGCCAGACACTCCTGTTCCCAGGAATGAGGCTCCGCACAGGATCAGGGCTACACGCCGGCGCGCCCGTGAGGGCCCCTCGGCCAGGCCTCCCGTGCGGAGGACGGCTGTGTGTGGACGGGCCGCCAAGCCGCGTGGCTTCTCGTCACGCCTTTAATGATAGTTCAGGCAGCCAAGCACTTCAAATTCAGGACAGGGCAAGAGCAACCCACAATTTACTTAGACTTTTATATTCTAAAGGAAAGACCTAGGGGCCTGGTGGAAGGACTCTCATCCCTGGCACCTCTGCTTCCAGTTCATTCGAGAGCAGCGGCTGCCGTGCCTTCATGGCGGCGACGTTGGTGAGGACAGACGGGGCTGTGTCTGGTCCACCCGCGCCTGCAGCCAGGCTGCCTGGAGGCCTTGGTAAAAGCCACACACGTGTACACACACACACACACACACACACACACACACACGAGGTCACCCGGCTTCTTAGAAGTCGGCGCTAGCCTCAGCCCCTCTTGCGAGATAACCAGGCCCGTTTGAAGCGAGTGGGCGCAGCTGCATTTGATCTCCCCGACTGCTTACAGAAGTCAAGCGGCCGAGTTTTCAACAAGGTGTCCCTATCACGAAACTTCCTAAACGTCTTCAAGGGGGTAACCTGAGCTTGTGAAAAATGATCCCGAATGTCAATAGGACAAAGCTTCCTTTCCAAGATGTAATTAGGGGAGCTGAGCCCCCTTCATAGTCCACTTCACAAGCGCCATTGTCTTTGTCCCGCCTGCTCTGGAGGGGTTCCGAAGGCCCCGACGCCGCTTTGCTGAGAAGAGTGGTTTTAAAAATATATATTTGTGTCATCGAAATCATTTCAATTCAACCCATGTGATGGCATGCTCGTTTTCCCCAACGAGTGTGTGAGAAGAGTACTGTCTTCCTAGGTGACGGCTGTCTTTCACTTAATCGTGAGCATGTTTGAGCTCCAACGTCCAGAAGCGCTGACCAAGGACATGCTGACCCCGGAGGTGGAGGGTGCCCAGGGCTGCTGGGTGCTCCAGCTGCCCGGAGAGACGCCCGTGGGGGCTGTGGTGCCCAGCTGAGCCCGTCTGGGGCCCTGCACTGTGGCCCCGGGACTCGGAGGTGGGAAGAGCGTGCACTGGACTCCGGGACCTAGAGAGACCCCAGCACCGGCCAGCAGGGCCTGCGACCGCGCACCCGCCTGCACCCGCCTGAGTCGGGGCAGAGGGGTCTGGCGGGGCCCGCGCTGCAGGCCTGGCGCATCTCCGCCCCTGCCCACTAGGTGGCGGTAGCAGCCTCGCTCTGGGTGCCCGGCCCAGGGTCTGCAGGCCCAGCCAGATGACCCCAGGCCGAGCCGGGCCGGGTTCGGATCTGCCCCTGCGGAGAAGGAAGGATATTCAGGCAGCCCCCAAGCGAGGACGGATGTCTCGGGGATATGGACAGCTGCCCGCAGGCACTCAGCATTGTGAATGGCTCCAGAAGGCAGACAAAGGGGGTCCGGATGTAGGGAGGCGGCTTTCGTCTAAGAACACGGAGATCCTCCGGGAGCCGGCTCGGCCCCAGGGCTCCAGCCCCACTCCGCACCCCTCTCCTTCAGGGGGCCTTCTCGGCCCCAGGCTGGGCACCACGATGGCCCTCCGCCAGGGGCACACAGGTGTGTGAAGGGGCCCTCGTCGTCCCCAGCCCACCCACTGTTGGGGTTGCCAGCAGGGCAGGCGGGTGAGACGGGGCTGGCAGGGATGGGAACCCCTTGAGACGAGCATGAGACGTGGAGCTTCTGGTCTGAGGCCTCCCAGGTGGGTTCTGAGTCAGCACCGGGGTGGGGGGGTTCCAGAGTCCTCGCACCGCCCCCAGAACGGCTGAGGCCAGAGGCCAGGCCCCTGGGGGGCTCCTTGCCTCAGCGCCCCCAGGTCTAGGAAGGCATCCCAGTGCGGGGTGAGGAGGCCAGTCCCTGGGTGTCCACTAGGGGTCACTGTGGGGCCCCGGATGATGCTCTCCGCAGACCATCGCAGCCTCCCCAGCCTCTGGCACAGACGCTGCAGGATCCTCGAGGCAGGTGGCTCTGCCAGGCGTTGCCGGAGCGGCTGCGCACTTTCTCCCTGCCCGGTCCCAGTGCTGGACCCCTCCCGGGCAGCACCCGGCGCCCTGCTCACCCTGCAGGGGCCGGCCCCCGCCCCCCACATGGCTTGGCTCTAGTCCTCTCCACATGCCCCACCCCTCCTCTGCGCTCCCCCACTCTCCTCCGCATGCCCCCCGGCTGGCTCCCCCTCTGTGGAGCCCGAACACCGGGAGGCGCAGGCAGAGGGAGGGTTCGGGGCAGCTGTTCCTGGAGGAAAGAAAAGGAACATGTGAAATAAAGTTAACAAAGAACACAGCAAGCGGCGTCAGCGAGGAGCGCAGGGAGGGAGGCATGTTTGGAGGGGCCACGGCGGGGCTGGGGGCTAGAGCAGGCCTGGGACCCTCGGGGGTGGCCGCCCCCAGCGGCAGGATGCGGGGTGGGAGCACCGGGACAGGGCTGCCTGCACGGAGCAGACAGAGCCTTTGGCTGCCGCGGGCCAGCCAGGCACTCCATGCGCGGGGGGCCGTCTCCCCTCCGCCTGGGGAGGTCAGGGCCTCGCGCCTAGGAGGCCAGGTGGTGCCAAGGCCAACCCCCCATGACTGGGCTTCCTCCTGGGGGCGCTGCCCGTGGCGGTGGGACTGGATATGGCATGAAAAGAACAGTGAACAAACTTGGGGAGCAGGAAGGGCATCCTGTGAATGTGGGCCCAGCCGCCTGAGAGCAGAGGGCAGAGCTCTCCACGCATGGGGGGCTGGGGACACCACAGAGCGGGGGAACACCTCTAAGTCTGGTCATAACAGCATTCACTGATCACTGACGACCTTCCAGATAGTTCTCTAAGCTCCCTGCCCTCTCGTTGGATGCTCCAGTGACCCAGCGAGGTGGCCCTACAGCCCCCGTGCACCCCAGTTCTCAGCTGTGGGGCCGTGTGCGCCTCTCAACAAGCCTCCCTTTGGTCCAGATGGGGTAGGGTTGGCCGTGGTCAGTATTCAGAGTCCGGGCTAATAACTTGCCAACTCACTCCCGCCAGCCTCTTCATTTACGAAGTCTCTTCACGTATTTGAAGCCACGTGTGATTCTGCCAGCACCGGTGCCGGGCAGAGCTCCGAAGCCCCGATTTTCAGAGGGACGGGCAGTTGTGAGGGATGGGCGGTTGTGGGGCAGTTGCCCAGCTGGTCAGGGGCACGGTGTTCACGGGCCCAGCCCTCGGATCCCGCCTGCCCGCGGCTTCCGTGCCAGCCCCTTGGCCTCCGCCTCCGTCCCGCCCTCCTCCCGGCCTCACCCTGGACTTGCTCACGTGGACAAGGCCTCCCGCTCCCACCTCCCACCACTGGGCACATCGCTGCGGTCAGCCCCTGCTGCCGTGTCCCCTTGTCCTTCCGCCCGCTCATCCGGCCACATGTGGGCCGGGGATTTGCACAGGCACCTGCCCTCCGCCCTCCAGCCCACCAGCAAGTCCCTGCCAGGAGGCCAGGACCCACAGGGCCTGCACCGAGGTCAGCGGCTCCCCGCACAGCCCGCCTCTGCCTTCACCCCATACCCCAGCCAGCACCTCCCCCAGCGGGCAGCCCTGACTTCTGCCTCCCCAGGGAAAGAGAGGAGCTCGGGCCTGCCCGCCAGGGACTCTGTGCCCCCTCGTCCACACTCCCGTCTCTGCGTGGGATGGGGGTCTCTCACTGACCCTGGCCAAAGCCCCTTCATCCTCACCTGGCAGGCGGGAGCAGAGGCTCGGGCCAGGCGCAGCACTGACGCTGAGGGGTGGGGCCGCTGTCATCCCGGGTGCCCCACTGTCTGCTCTCTGGGGTCACTTCACAGGGATGTGGCTGCTCTCAGCTGCCCTTGCGGTGGTGTCCCCGAGTTGTGCGGTGGCCCATGTACTCACGGGGTCGCAGGGCCCGAGCAGGGGTAGGAGAAGGAGCCTGGCTGGCAGGGGCTGAGGCAGAGGGTGGCAGGCCGAGGCCAACCCCGCCTTCCATCTGTGCTGGCCCGAAGGTACAGGAAGCAGCCCCGAGCCAGAGCAGGTGGGCGGCTTCTAAACTGGACCAGGCCGGAAGCAGACTGGCCCCCGGAGCCCCCGGAGGATGTTAGGGCTCACCCGGCACCCATCTAGCCCAGCGAGGTCGTGCTGGTCTCCTGGGCCCCAGAGCACAAGGGGCCAAACCTCGCTGTTTCCAGCCCCAGCTCGTGGAGGCCGCTCAGGTGCCTGCAGTGGCACAGCTGCCCGCCTGCTGGGCCGGCCCCAGGGGCTCCAGCCAGTGGCCAGTGCTGAGGGCCTGGGCTGTGTGCCAGGGCCACAGGCGTGTTGCCCATGATGATTAGAAGTTTGGTTTTGAGTTTTTCTAACATTTGGGGTTTTTCCAGGTCACTGCATTGTTACTGATCATCACTCCCGGCCCAATGGCACAGCAGTCAGATAACACGCCATGGTCCCATCCTTCCCGATGCATCCAGACTTATTTCCTGCGCTGAGTGCAAGCGGCCACCTGGCCTGAGTGGACACCTGCCTGGGGTGCTGCCTGCTCCACAGAATCATGAGTGAACGTGGCCAGGGCGTCTCCAGACGTCCTGGGTCTGATGTCCGCCTTGTTGCAGTCGCTGCTAAGACAGAAGAGTCAGCATTCCCCATCACGGTGGTGGACCCGGGCCCCTTAAGGTCTGTGGATTTCTGCTTGTGCGCTTGCAGCTTCTTGCCGGCAGGCACCCGCGGATGCCACGTCGTCCCTGGGCTCACTTTACTGCCGGTAAACGTGGCTTTGGGAGCTGTTTCATCCGACACTGATGAAGGGCTGGGAGCTGCCACACGTCGAAGACTCCCTCCAGTGGGAGCGAGAAGAAAGGTCGAGGCAGGGCCCAGAGAGCTGGGATGACAGAGAGGCCTGAGCTCAAAATGCACCATTGGATCCACTTCAAGGTCAAGAAAATGGCTGCCACTGTCTCGGCCAAGGAGCAGGAGCGGCTTTCACTGTCTCTCGCCCACCTGTCTCTCCTCCAAGGGTCTCAGCTGTCTCTCTTTCCTCCTCTGTCCATCTCAGTTTATACATTGCTCCTCTGCAGCTGCCCCCCCCCCCAAATTCAGGAAGTCTGGCACATGGCCAGCTGGGAGTGCAGTCCCAGGAGGCTGCCTGCAAGAGGGTGCAGAAAAAGGCACCCATTCCTGTGTTCAATGCGCCTTCCCCTCGCGGAGTTGCATCTAGGACAGTGATTTCACCAAATCCTGCCAGCCACTCAGTAAGTAGGTACAGAACTATCACTATTCTATTTTAAAATACTAATGATGGGCCTCCCCGGTGGCGCAGCAGTTGAGCGCTGGGCTGCAAAGCTGCCCGCAGCCTCTGCAGCACCAGTTCGATCCCTGGCTGCCAGGTGAGGGTCCCACACGGCGCGCAGACCTCTCCTGCCGCCCGCTGCTCCCCTCAGCAGTGTCCTTCGGTCCTTCTGCCTGCTCTGCTCCCCGCTCTGGCTCTGGTGAATCCTCTCACCCTCCCGTGCTTCTGACTGTGCCCAGTGCTTGTATAAATAAATAATCTTTAAATAAAAAAATAAAAATACTAATGATAAAAATAACAGGTTCAAAGAGATGTCACTTGTCCAAGGTCAGGTGCAAAGAGGCAAAAGCGGGGTTCACGTCGGCCAGGTTTGTCTGAGTCCAGAATACATGCTGTACCAGAGATCGAGAAGGCCTTTGCTAAGAAGGTCCAGAGAGGTAACATTTTAGGCTTCATAGACCTCAAACTAATACCCGCCCCCCACTCTGGAGGCCACTGGAGCATCGAAGGAGCCACAGTCATGCAGGGACAGCGACTGTGACAATTCCCGGTAAACCACGAAGGTGGGTGCGGGGAAGGCAGGTCGGCTGTGGCCCACCGTCCCCGCTCGCAGCCGCCACACTCCTGGTCTGCTCGGCCCTCACCTTCCCGCCCGGCTGCCCCGGCCTTCCACTCCCTTCCTTCCTACTGCCTGTTACTTCCCGATTGCTGAATCGTTGACGGGTGGCCTTGACGGTGGCCTTGACGCACCACTACCGACCACCAGTTGCGTCTGAAGTTTAGTTCACACACGCGGGCGTGCCAGCCAGGCACGAACTGTTTAAACGCGCCCGCGGCCCACATGGAATACTGACTCTGTCAGTTCAGCCAAGGCTGACGTCCTGCAGGTACCTCCCATCCTCCCGCTGGCCCGGCCTGTGAGTCTCTCTCTTTTTTTTTTTTTGGTGGGACCCTCGCCGGACGCCGGGGATCGAACTGGTGCTGCAGAGGCTGCGGGCTGCCCCGCAATCCAGCGCTCAACGCCGCACCACCAGGGGAGGCCCCCTGTGAGTCTCTTAATCCCGCGTTTTCCCCTCCCCCTCCCGCCCCTGCTCTTCCCCATGCTTTCAGGAATGTTGCATGTTTTCTTCTGGAGGCCTGGTGCGCCTTCTTCTTTCTGGAGTGCTCTCACAATATTCTTTCCTACTTGAACGAACAACTGAGCAGTTGCCCGGAGTGTGCATTCTGGAAGAAAACTGAGCAATTAACAGACACAGACGCAGCTGCAGTGAGTGCCCGAGCTGCGGAGAACCCCAGGGGCAGGCATCCGAGTGTGGTAAGGGAAGCCTGACCAGGGCAACCAGGACGGCAGAGGAGCCTGTCCACGACCGACAGGAGGCCCCTGCTGGGCACGAGGAGACCCTGGGCGGGGAGATGACTACTCAGTGACTCTCCTACGGGGAACTTCGGTTTTTAACGCACATTAACTCGAAACCCTTAGAGCACTTGGGGCAAAGGGACATGCTGAGTGGTGCTCCAGGCCGAGAACGCAGCTCGGGCACTGGACAGTGTCGCCGCGTCCCGGGCAACAGCCTTGGCTAAGGCGGGAAGCGTGTCCGGGAAGATCGGCCGTTACTTCTGGTTGCCGCGCTGAGGCGCCAAGGCTGTCCAACCAGGGTTGCTGCCCCTGCCCCTTCCCGAGCTCTGGAGGTTGCGCCTGCCATGCAGGGGCCGCACACGTGGACGCATGGGGTGCAGCCAGGTGACCCGCCGCCCTGCCCACGGAGCCCGCGAGGGGTGACGCCCCGTGCACAGTGAGGCGGCCAGGCCCACGGCAGGCTCAGGGCCTGCATGGCGGGGTCCACACTCTCCCCACCTCAGGGTGTTGGCTGTCTTCCATCTCAGAAAAGAGCATCACAAGGGCCAGCTCACAAACACCCCCCCATCTTCCCATAGGACTGCCAGGCGTGTTCACGCTTCAGCGGTGCCCCAGGATCCCTGCGCCTGCAGCTGCCCACTAGTCCTCCACGGCCTGGGACCACCTTACTGATCCCGCAATCTCCCCTGGGCCTCACCCACGCCAGCCAGGGTCTTGTCTGATCCCCAGAAGCCGGTTCACTTCCCTTAAACTCAGCAAATGATGCGGGCTCTGGGCCCTGAGACCGCAGGCCGAGGGGCAGCGGCCTGGGCTCCCGCAGGCGCCAGCCACTCACCCAAGCACCTCCGGGCGGGGCCAGGGGCCAGTCTTCTCCAGGGAGAGTCAGGGCTTCCCTCTCTCAGGGTGGCCCCCCTCCATGGGGCACCCCCGCCCCGCCCTGCCCCCCCAGCAGGACCTGTGCCTGGACCCCTCGCAGGGGGATGGCCCTGCTCACACCTGCCCGCAGGGAGGACCACCCCCGGCGCGCCCTGTGGCACCCCCCACCCGCACCTGCCCGGGGTGGGGGTGGGGGCAGCCCCGCCCCCCACCGGCCCCGGGGAGAACCCGTCCTAGCCCCCCGGGGTGGGCCTCCCCGCGGCTCCCCCTGCAGGCCCAACCTCCTCCAGGCGGGCCCCAGCCCCCGGGACTCCCGCCGCGCCCTCGCGCCTCCCCCCGGCGGGCCGCGGGCCCCGCGCCGCCCCCTCCCGCCGCCGCGGCCCCCCGCGCCCCGCCCCGCCCCGCCCCGCCGCGCCCGCCCCGCCCGCCCCGCCCGCCCCGCCGCTCGCGAGCCGGAGCGGCAAGATGGCGGCGCCCAGGCCTCCGCCCGCGCGCCTGTCGGGCGTCGCGCTGCCCGCGCCCATCCCGGACCTGGAGGCCCTGCGCGCGCTGACGGCGCTCTTCAAGGAGCCGCGCAACCGGTAACGGCGCGGGGGGCGCGGGGGCGCGGGGGGCGCGGGGGCGCGGGGGGCGCCCGCCCCCGGGGCCCGGAGGGAGCGGCCCGCCCCCCGGCCCTGCCCCGGGCCGGGCTCTGGCGGCCGCGCGGCCCCCGGAGAGGCCCCGACCGACGCCCTCGGCCGGCGCGTGCCCGAAGGGGGGACGCGCCCTGAGGCGCCCGAGGCGCGGGCTGCGCCCCCGCCGCCTGCTCCCCGCCGCCTGCTCCCCGCCGCCTGCTCCCGGGCGCCCCGGCCGGGCCGGCCTCGGTGTGTCCCCGGCCCGGGCGCGCGGGCAGCCGGCGGAGCCGTCCGGGGTGCCCTGGGCGCGGGGGGCCGGCCCCGCGGAGGGCGCGGGCGCGGGGGGGCCGGTCGGCCTGGGGGGGCGGCCGGGGAGAAGGTGCCGGCGGCCTCGATTTCCTTCCTGGCCTCACGGGCTGTGCGGGCTTGGGCGCCTTCCCCGAAACCCAGATTTTTTGCCTAAAAATAGCGTGTGGTCCCCAACTTCACTAGGGCGCCGTCCTGAGGGGTCCCCGAAATAAAGCGGGTGAAGCTGCAACGAGTGTGGCGTCGGTGCTTGTTTTTGTTCCCGGCTGCCCGCCTGGGGGTGCCGCCGCCTGGCGCGCCCCTTTCCGTGGAGACCCTGCTGGAGGAGCGCCCCTCCTCGCGCTCGCGGGGCCAGTGAACCCCCTTTGCCTGGTTTGATGCTAAGCAATGGCGTGGAAGCTGACACGTCCCTCCCTGGGGCCCCTCCCCGGGAAGCCAGGAGACTTCACAATTGGGAGGGGCGCGTGGTGTGCAGAGTCCAGGGAGGGGGACGGCAGGACCGGCTGGACATGGGTGGCCCTGTGACCCCTGGACGTCTTCTGGGTGTGAAACTGCGCCCAGTCTGAGCCTTCCCGCTGGCGGCCGGCGGGCTCTGGGCCTTCAGCGGATGGGCCGGTAGAGGCGGCTCTCGGGGGCGGTGCGGGTCACCCAGCGTCCTCCAATCAAGTCACCGTCGGGTGACCCGCTGCGCGTGGGGCAGCCCCGCCGGCAGGTCCCTTGTCGGGGCTGAGGGTGCCGAGCGCTGCAGTGGGCCCTTTCTCCAGTGTGCTGGGGGCTAGACTGCGCGGGTCTGCTGCTGGACCCCGGCTTGGGCTGACCCGGCTAGGAAGACGGGGGTGCTGCAGGCCGTGGCGCCAGTCGTGGTGACGCAGTCCGGCTGCTGGGCGGTCCTCCCGGTAGCTCCCGGCCTCCTCCGGGCCTGGGCGCCACTGCATGGATGCTGCATCCTGCTCTCCCCTCCTCCTGCAGGGAGTCCTGGCCGGGGAGCCCCGAGGGCTCTGACCCCCACCAAGCTGGGGGCCCTTTGGAGTGGGTCCTCCCCTGGGTCAGACCAGAGAGAGCGGAGGTTCCGCTCAGCTGAGGGCAGCTAGAGGCGCTGGCCTGGGCCTGGAGTCGGCTGTATATGGACCCTTTAAAAACTGTCCAGCTCTCCTGTGTTGGGGCTGAAGGGGACAGGATGTCTCCTTTGTGGCCTTTCCTAGCCCAGCCTGGTCCTCGAGGCGTGTCCACAGCCGGAGGCAGCACCCAGGCCCAGCGGCCGTGAGACAGGGCGTCTCAGCGTGAGGCCGGGTGGCTCTGATCGCTCCGAAGCTGTGACTTTGGTTCACCCACATCCTCCCTCGTCCGCGCATTTCGTCCCCTCGCCTGCGCTGTACCGGCTCTGCCGTGGCGCACGGCCAGGGCTGACCTGCTCACGTCTCACCACCGACTTAGCTACAGCGTGAAGGCAGATGTCTGAGGCTTCCTTCGTTCCTTTGCTCACGCACATGCTCCTCGCTCCCCTGCCAGATCTGGTCACCACTTCCCCACCCACCCCCAGCCTCTTCTGACCTCCGGGTGCCCCCACCTTGGGTGCCCGTGGGCTCCCGGCGAGCTCCAGGCCGACACGTGCAATGGCCGCGTTGCCCACCAGGCCTCTGGGGTGGGAGCAGCGGTGGGTCCCTCTGCCGAACTCTGTGCCTCGGCACCTCCCGGGGGCCCCGTGTAATGAGCGCCGGGTACTTTCCTTATTTCCAGAATAGGTGATCTTGTGAGTCAGCGGACTGAGGTGGGAGCACAGCTGCGAGGCTTGAGGGAGGTGGGTGTCGAGAAATCACGGGACTGCAGGACGGCGATGTCCGGGGTGAAAACGCCCTGGCCCCCGACCGCTGCTGAGAGTAAGCGGCTCCCTCCCCAGGAGAGGCTGGTGGGGCCGTGAGGGCAGCCGCAGGGACCGACGACCGCCCGTTTGTCCGTGCCCAGGGGGTTTCAGCAAGCGTAACAGCCCCGCCCGCAAGTGTTTGGCTGCACCCAACCAAACCAAACCCCATCTCCCGGAAAGCCCGCAGGGCTGCCAGCTCTCTTCACTCGGGGTCCTGACTCAACTGTGATTCAGATGGACTTTGCTGGGGACAGCGTGAGTTAAGCAACACTATAAACAGAACCTTCTGGAGGCTGATGACAGCGTCCACTATTTTCACCTATGCCGCGAGCCGGACGCGGCCTGGAGGCATCTGGTCAGGTGTTCTGACTCAGCCTTGAAACACAGATGTGGTCGGCGTGCGCCTCTCTCACACTCAGTTTCCCCCACTGGACAGCAGACGGGAAAGCGCTTGAGCCGGCAAATCTAAACAGGCAGGGCCGGGGCGGTGTGGCCGCGAGGCAGCTGCTGAGCCTGTGATCCTCCAGCCTTTTGTAGTGGCCGGGCCAGTGAGGTCGGGCTGTGGGCAGGACGCTCACCACAGCGCAGGCCGGGCTCCCAGCTGAGTCAGCGCTGGCGGCTGCAGGCGGGCCGTGGTGTCAGGGTGAAGAGGCGCCTGCCAGCGGGACACGGGCGATGGCCTTTGGGGCGAAGCGCTGGGTGCCCAGGGAGTACGGGAAAGCCGCACCAGCGACCGTGGGGGGGTCGGAGGGTCGGAGGGTTGGCGGCCCGTCGCCCTGGGGCCCGTGGCTTGCCACAGACCTGTGGCGTCAGCGCCACTCGGTCTCAGCCAGGTTTTTGCTAGAAGTTGGGAAGATGATGTTCCGATCCGGAGGGGACAGGCCTCCTCGGTTCCCCTTCCCCTGGGCACCCTCGGCCTTTCCCTCCGTCTTCAGACCCTCCCGTGTGTCCTCGAGGAAGCCGGCAGACCTCAGGCTGCCCAGCTCTCCCCCGTCTGCTGCGTCTCAGCCAGAGCCCTTCACTGCTCTCCCTGTGTGGCTCTGCTCCGTGCTCACCACCCCCGCGGGCCTGGCTCCCTGGTCCTCCTCAGCCCTCACCCCAGGACTGGCGCTTGTGCTGGTGACAGAAGGCGCTGCTCAGCCGCCCTCACCAGCCCCGCGTGGCACCTGCAGTCCCGGAGCCTGGTTGCTCTGGTGCACGCAGAGGTCACGCTCCACCCGGCCTGTGTGTCCTCCGCTTTCCTCTGCTGTGGTGGGGGCGGGGCTGGCGAGCACAGGGCCTCTCCCTGGGACCCGCACACAGTAGGGCCACTCTGAACCTGCAAGGCCAGGCAGCTCCCCCCAGGCTCTCTCAGGAGGCGCAGAGGCCAGAGCGCTCAGTGTCTGCATGGCCTTTGCTGTCAGCGCGTCTCCATCTGGTGTTAATGTAGGAAAACACGGCAGCTGAAACCCGCAGCTTCCTGTTGTCACGCGGCTCCGCCCTTTATCCAGGGGCCTGGACTCCCGGGGCGTCATCCCTGTTCTCAAGAGACTCAGGCTCTGGCCGCTAGGGCTCTCCCGGCCCCCGCCTCTCATTGTGTCCCCAGTGGGGAAGGACAAGTGGGGTGTTTGCTCGGTAGCGTCATTTCTGCGAGTGCCTGCGCCCAGGGCCCGTGAGCATCTTCCCGGGAATGGAAGACTCGGCCGACGCCTCGATGGCCCCTTCTCCCGTCGGAGCGCGGTTCCTCCCCGCCCGCGCACGGCTGCCTTCAGCTTGAGCAGCCCCAGCCCCAGCCCCAGTGCCGGTCCCCGGCCCCTGAGATACAGGGAGAAGAGTCCGCACTGTTTCTGGGATTTATGTCCGGTGGGGGAGCGCATCGGGTGTGGGGAGGCCCTTCCGCCCTCGGGGACCCAGCGCCCGGGGAGCAGAGGAACGGGGACTGGTTCTTCTTGGTAAAGGAGGAGTTTTCTTCCGGGCCGTGGATTTTCAGGCCATAAAGAATTGCAGGACTGTTGCAGGGAGAGATTCGGGGTGGGGGGGCCGTCCTGGGGCGCCTGCTACTGCCTGTGAGGCGAGGAGTGACTGCAAGGGGACGGCGGGTCATCGGGGGACCCCAGGAGCCGGGGGGAGCCCTCTCACACCAGCCTCTCCTTCCGCCTCCCGATGGATGGCGGCTCCCTGGGCACTGGCATCTCGGGCTTTGGGTGGCTTCACTGCCCCGTGGCCTTGCTCTTTGGGTGGACAGTGTCATGAGGAGGAGGGAGAGGGGCCTTGCGCACGGGAGCCGTGACCGTGAGCGCCGTCGTCTGCCAGGAACCCGGCCGCAGGTCTCCTATAGGCACAGCTGTCTCCGTGCCAGGGCTGAGCTGGGACAGGGCGCTCAGCTCCCCGCAGACAGAAGCCAGACGCTGGAGAGGGGGTGCTTTCCCCTGGTCGTGACCCTCTTACCCTTTTCCAGAGAGACGGCGCCCAGGACGATCTTCCAGCGGGTCCTGGACATCCTGAAACGGTCCTCCCACGCCGTGGAGCTGGCCTGCCGGGACCCGGCCCAGGCGGAGCACCTGGCCTCCAGCCTGCAGCTCATCACCGAGAGCTTCCGCTGTCTGCGCAACGCCTGCATCGAGTGCGCGGTGAACCAGAACGCCATCAGGTGGGCCACCCGCGTGGGGCCTTGTGTCGCCTCGTGTCGGTGGGCCCCCAAAGGCCCCCTGAGGGCTGTGGCTCCGTGGCACCTGCTGG
This sequence comes from Talpa occidentalis, assembly GCF_014898055.3. Taxonomy (NCBI): domain Eukaryota; kingdom Metazoa; phylum Chordata; class Mammalia; order Eulipotyphla; family Talpidae; genus Talpa; species Talpa occidentalis. The sequence continues at coordinate 1,419,168 of NW_023601653.1, read as the reverse complement.
GCGCGGCCTGGGCAGCCTCAGCGTCCCTGTGTGTCTCGCGTGGCCCGTGGACGCAACCTTGGTTTGGTCCCTTGACCCTGGGCCCAAGTGCCTGGGCGCTAGGTGGGCCCGGCTCCCTTTGCTTAGTGTAAACGTCTTATTTCGCCTTAGTGTTTTCATTCATTACCCTTTTGCTTACTTTGGCCCGGGAGCCCCTCTTAAGGCTTCCTGAGATGGTGCGCGGTGTCAGGTCCCCTCCCCTCTCGGCCCCCCCCACCCCCGCTGGGCCCAGTTTTAAAAGCCGGTGTGTGGACAAGCGGGTCCTGCCTCTCAACGGCTCTCCCAGCGCCCAGGACCTCTCCCCTTTGATATCACAGCGTCCGCTTAGGACTCAGCTTTGCACTGGGATGGAGCCAGGAGCCGCACACAGGCGCCCTTTCTTCCCAGGCCTTGCTGCAGGCGGATCCCCCAGCTCTGTGCCCTCCTGCGGGCGGATGGGCTGGTCCTGGAGCCCTGCGAGCACCCCCTCCACTGCCCAGACAGCCGCAGTCTAGGGCTGGGACGGGGGAGCAGGATCTCTAAGATCAAAGCAAGGGATGTGCTTTGGTTCACATCTAGCCCAGGCTACCCTCCTCTGCAGAGAACCAGAGAGAGCGGTCGCAGGGTGATGATGCATCAGAACTTCCCAACTGTGGGCCTGGTGGGCCAGGCGGGCTGCGCCTGCAGACGTCCAGGTGTCCACCTTGCAGCCCTGGGCAGCCGCGGCCGACCCTCAGCCCCAGGCCTTGGCCACCTGCCTCCCTTGCACCCGCTGGTGCCGTGCTGCTCTTTTCCCACTTTCACGAAAGAAGAAAGTGACTCAGTGGTTCAAGGGCTCGTCCGACTCACGCCCGAGCGAACGGGAGCCGGCACCATCCTCTGGCCTCCAGAGCGAGGCTCCCGTGGTGCCACCTTGTGACCGCCACGCGGCTGGACAGGGCCCCGGGCTGGCTGAGTCCCAGCTCTCTCCTCTGCAAACCACTGGCGTCCCTGCCGCTGGGCTGTGAGCACGAGGTGACACGCCGGGGTGTGCTGCTGTATCTGCCGCCTCCTGAACCACAGTCCAGTTCAAGCAAAATTTCACTGCCTCAGAAAGCAATTTTTTCTTTTCTTTTCTATGCAAAAGTAGCACGTGAACTATAACATCCAAATATCACAAACATAAACGCGATGGCACATCAGAAGCGGCTCGTCCCGGCCTGCCGCTGCCGCTGCGTGTTGTTTGCTGCTCATGGGCCCCTCGCAGGGTCAGCCTCGTCGCAGGTGTGGCTGCCGGGGGCCAGCTGTCTCTGGGCTCGCCGCCGTCTGTGGTTCCAGGCACCTCCTGGGCTTTGGACCCCCAGGATGACGGCTGTGAGCTCAGGTTGTCTGGCCACGCCTTGGCCTGCTCTCTAGGGTCCAGGGCCCACTGGGGCGTCGTCCGGGTGTAGCATCGTTCACCGTCCAATGGACAAAGAATCCCCAGATCGAGACCCTGGTTTCCTTTTAATCCCTTTGTTTGCCTCTCTGCGCTTGCCTTTCACTGCTGGCAGCAAAGGCAGTTGCCCCTTCCCCACTGGCTGCCCCCCGAGGCCGTCTTTAAGGACCTGAATCGTACCCACGTGGGCGCTTCCCCCACCCGCTCCCCGCTGAAGCTCCAGAGTCAGAAGTCCAGGACGGGTCATGCGGCCGCGTTCTTGTTCCGAGACTCCAGAGAGAGTCCTGCTCCAGCCCCTTCCAGCTTCTAGAGGCCACCACACGGCTGGCTGCCTGCTCCCCCTGACACTCCTGCCCTCTGCTCAGGACCCACGAGGTCCCCAGAGCCTCCTCCCACCCCGGGTGACAGCCCCAGGCTGGGGACAGTGGCATGGGTGCCTTGGGAGGGCCGTCCTGCAGGAAGGGCTAAGCGTCGGCCTTCGGGCCTCCATCCGAGGCACAGGCTGGAGAGGACACGCCTGACTTGTGTCTTGTCCGACCCTGACAGGAGCCTGGACACCATCTCCGTGGCCGTGGACCTGGTTCTCCTCTTCCGCGAGCTGCGCGTGGAGCAGGACTCCCTCCTGACAGGTGTGTGCTGGCGACGGACTCGCGGTGTCCCTGGAGTGGCGTCAAGGCTAGCGCTTGGGGTGGCGTCTCTCACCCGCATGCCCCTCTGACTTCCCTGACAAGCGCTGTGCCCGACTGGACGGCTTGGGGACGCGATGAGGATAGCGCCAGGGCCACCCTGGGAGGCCACGGGGAGGAGCCGGCCAGGCACAACCCAGGGCACCCACCGCCTGGACGCAGCCTCTACACAGGGGTGGGTGGATGTGAGGCCGTTGGCCGGGGGTGCTGGTTTAGCGGGTGGCAGGGTCTGGTGCCGGGGGGTCTGATGGGGTCCGCGGGGTCTGGCCTGTTCAGCTGAGTCTGCCCTCGGAGTGTCCACCCCGCTGAGCCTTATCTCCAGCTCTCACCCACTCCAGCTGGGCCCGCGCCCCCTTCCTTCACCAGGGTCCCTCGCCCCGTCCCGCCGTGGCCCCGACTCCAGGTCTCCGGGGTGTATCCAAGGGCTAGAGGCCCCGGGGCCAGTTTATGCTGGAAAGCCCGAGGCAGCGCCAAGGCAGCTGAGTCACCTGCCTGCCCTGGCAGGGCTGGTTCCGTCGCCCCTTCCTGCTGACTCTCCCCCCTGCTGACTCTGGTTTTGATCTGCCCCCCAATGGTCTGTGACGGCGGCTTGCTGACGGTCCACAGACCTCGGGAAACGTCCGTGGTTCGTCTTGAATCACAGCTTTGTGCTGTACGTGGGATGTGCGTGGCTGTCGTGGTGGGCGAGCCTCGGCTGCAGGCCCTGCCAGGGGGCTGGCACCACCAGGGCTCCCTGCACAGGGGACGGGGCTTGGCTCTTGGGGCTGGGCTGGCAGGGCTGAGGGCAGTGGGCAGGCTGCCCGGGAGGGGCCATGGAGCGCAGCGACTTGCTACCGCCTCGGGAGAAAGGTGAACCATGGTCTTGAGCTTTGGGTTCAGCGAAGTCTGCGTTCAGAATGAAACTAGCTTGCAGGGCGTCAGTTCAGGCCCAGCACTGACCTGTCACGGGGTGCGGGGCTCCCGACCACTGTGCTGCATCCGCGGCCTCCGCGCCCTCACCCCGGCAGGTCCCGAGAGCCGGGAGGACGCGGGCGTCCGTGCCAGGCCTGTGTTACTGCTCTTGAGGTGAGAGCTGTAATTACACTGTCAAAATAATATTTAGAGTATTATTTTCAGAGAATAATTACAGTGGTGTGACGAATATATTGTGCTCATCAAATTTTATGTAAACACAGGCTTCGGTTATTTTAATTGAGTATTGGTGTTGGTTTTGGCTTTCATTCCTTTCAAATCTGTAAAGATGCTCTTGGGATTTTGAGGGGCTTTGTGACGTTTGCGATTTGTGGAGATCGCTGGTGAGCGGTGGGGTGAGGCGGCGCCGGCGGGCTGGGCTGGGGGCCTCTCTCCTAGTCTCCCGGGCGGCCGTCGGCTGCCCTCGGCCAGGCCCTGAGGAACGTGGACTTCCCAGGCGCCCGCGGCACCATCAGGTCAGCCGGTTTCCACACTGACTCGCAGCCTGGCCCTCTGGGGTCTTCGGTTCTGCAGGGTCTGCGCCATGTTCCCGCCGTCTGGTGGAAACAGGCCCTTTAGGCCTCGCTCGCCGTGCGGTGGGGAGTAAAGGAGTTTTCCATTTAAGCACGCTGTGTGATTTCGTCCTTTCCTGCAGACCCAGGAGAGTGGGGGAGGGGGCAGTCTGGGGCGCTGGCCCAGGGAGGAGGAGGGGTCAGTCCGGGCGCTGCCTGAGGGCCGCCGTGTCACCCCTTTGTTCAGACGGTGGCACCACCTAGTCCCGTCTCGAGGCTCCTGCCTCCTCGTTCCTTTCGATTATGTTTTTTCATGTTTTGATTTGGGGCCACAGTCTGCACCTGCCCTTGGGGGATGGGCTTGTCCTCCAAATACCGACCTGCTGGCCCGGCCATGGCTGCTCCCCGGTCCCTGCCACTCAGGCTTCCTGGCCTCTGGCCAGGGAGTGGGAACCAGTCTCGGGGGAGTGCCGGCCTGCTTCACGAGCCGTGATTCTGCTGTGTTCAGCTGAGGACTCGCAGATGAAGACGCCACGTTGCTGGGCAGCAGAGGGACGTGTTTCCTGGAGGCTGGAGGCTCCTGGTGGGTGGCAGGAAACTCGCGCTGTCTCTGGACCCTGCTCTGGGTCCGCCAGCCTGGACCGCGCCGGTGGGTCCCGGGTGGTGGGGGCTGCTGCTTTGTTGGGACCGTCCCACCCCTGCAGTGGCCCCTATGTGGCGAGGCAGGGGGTGGGGCTCACGCTGCAGCACAGCCGCCCCCCACCCAGGCCGTCAGTGGCGTTTGTCTTCTCTTCCCCACTGGTGTTTGATAATTTGTCCTGTCCTTTTTTTTTTAAGGATTGATTTATTTATACAAGAGCTGGGGTCAGGCCAGAGGCACGGGAGGGTGAGAGGATTCACCAGAGACAGAGCGGGGAACAGAACAGGCAGACTGACTGAAATTCACTGCTGAGGGAGCAGCGGGTGAGGCAGGAGAGGTCTGCTGCGCCATGTGGGTATCTCCCTGGCCGGCCGGGGATCCAACTGGTGCTGCAGAGGCTGCGGACAGCTCCACAGCGTTGCGCTCAACCCGCTGCACCACCGGGGAGGCCCCTTCCACCGTTCTTTAACTTCCACTGCCTCGATGGCCTCCCACTTCACGAACGCTGTAAGTGGCACGTTGTTAGAGTTTCAACCCCCCCAGGACTAACAACGTGCGATGCAGGCGCTTCGGGCAATCAACCTCGGTGTCCCCGCGGGTGCCTGCATGTGCCCCATTTACAGCCCAAGACGTTGTTCGGGTTTGCGGGCTTAACGGCGTGGGCGCCGAGTCCTGGGAGGGCTCCTGGCGCGTGTCCTGGTCTGCTGGGGCGAGAGGCCGCCGCCAGGGAGAGGCGCGCGGCTTTGTTCAGTGACGTGAAATGTTTCTGAGCAGGTCTCGTCCCCCACCGCGCCGCGCGGCCCTAACCCCGTCTCTGTCCATCTCCCTCCCAGCCTTCCGCTGCGGCCTGCAGTTCCTGGGCAACGCGGCCTCCCGGAATGCCGAGTCCCAGGCTGTCGTCTGGATGCACGCCTTCCCGGAGCTCTTCCTGTGAGTGCCTCGTCGGGTTTCCCAACCGCGGAAGAGTGTGGTTTATCGTTCGCTTTACGTCAGGTTCGGAGGCCGGTGCCACAGGCCTTCAGTGGGGGCCTCTGCGCAGCGTGTTCCTGGCCAGCGGCGGGGTGTGGGCGCCTGGCCCGGGTGCTCCTGCTCCGAGGCTTGGCTGAGCTGCCCCGAGGATGTGTGCCCTCAACTGCACGTCACCTGTGCTTTCAGAAAAGAAACATCTGGTTTAAAATAAGAATCGCTGAGGAAACTAGAGGAAGAAGGTGCAGGGCGCAGACACTGGGCCCGGGGCGGCGGGCTCTCCGAGGAGCTCCTGGCCCAGGCTCAGGCGGCATGTGTGTTCCTGGGCCCTGCCCACTTGGGTGTGGGCGCCCCTGGTGTGACACCCTTGTCAGGGTTTCAGCTCATCCTGTGCATGGAGAACTGAGCGTCCAGGGGAGGGGAGCAGGGCCCGGAGGCGGGAGAGGATAGGAGGTGCCCGCTGTCCCGGAGGCCATTCCAGGCGCGGCCACTCAGGGGTGCTTGGGCAGCGGCAGCAGCGGGGCAGCAGGCAGCAGCTCTGCATGCACGGCCCACACTGGGCCTTGTTTGTGGCGGCCCTGGCCTGCGGACGGGTGGCTCGGCCCCCAGCACCCTTCGCGGCCCCGGCTCTGGCTGTGTCAGTGTCCTGGACTTGCGGAGAGGTTGGTCACCCTGGCGGTGCACTCTCCCTCCAGGGAGAGCTGGAGGCAGAGCATCTTCATGAGGAATATTAATTGAACTTAGGCGAGAGGAGAGAACAGAGTTCAAGCCGTAGAAAGAGAAATGGCCAGTCTGGGGAAATCATTCCTTCACAACTTGAACCCCTAACGCCTGCGGGCGTGGCGGAGCTTGCCGGGTGGAACACAGGTAACTTGGGTGTGTTCGATCCCCCCGAGCGCCCGTGCTGCTAGAGCAGGTGAGCGGGAATGAAGAGACTCAGGAGAGAGAGGCGTGGTCGCCTGCGAGCAGCGAGGCCGGGACTGGCTCGGTGCTGATGCTGGTTACCTCAGCCTGGCTGGAAGTCCTGCGAGGCTGAGCCCATGTTGGCACCGGGAGCCGCTCTGGACAAGGCTGCGTGGCGGCCCTCCCGTGTGCCCGTGAGGCAGACGTGGGCGATTGGAATCCCGGCGCTGGCGGTGCTGGCTTTGTGCGCGAGGCCAGGTGGGGGTTGACGTGTGCTCAGAGGGGGGTGCCTCCTCCAGAAGAGGGTCGTGAGGTTTAAATGAGAATAAAAATCTCGACTTCGGCCTCTGACTGTAGCCCGGTGACAGCCGTGGGCCGGGCCCTGAGGTCATGCAGACGGCGGGTGGCGACCTGGACGGGCTCAAGCGTGCCCCCCGGCCCGTCCCTCCCGCAATGGCTGTTCCTCGCCGACGCCGGCGATGCCTGTGTCCCTGAAGCATCCTTTTTTCCTTTGGTTTTTCTTTCTAACAAGGACGAGCATTTTGAGGCTTGACGAAGTTAATGATTTTATGTTCTCCGATCAGATGGTATTTGCCTGTTTCACTTTGGGGTCATTAATGTTGGAGACTTTGTGTTGTGACTCATTTTGAATTCGCTACTTTTGCGGTAGTTTAACACACTCAAGGCCTCACCTAAGTCTTGGTGAGTCCAGGGACCGTGAGGTCGAGCGAGACGGCGTGCGGGGAAGGCGGGTGTGGGGCCGCCCGGTGCAGGACGAGGCCGGGCACCTGCTGTCCTGTGCCCAGTGTCGTGATTCTTTATTAAATTCTTGAAAAACACCAGCACGCACTGGGTTTAGGAACGGGGCGGGGACTGTAGCCGTGCTGTGATCGTACGTTACCGCCTTGCTAAGCCGCCCCTCTCCCGTTTCTCTACCCGGAAGGTCGTGCTTGAATCATCCCGACAAAAAGATCGTGGCCTACTCCTCGATGGTGCTGTTCACCACCCTGAATTCTGAGCGGATGAAAGACCTGGAAGAAAACCTCAACATCGCGATCGACGTCGTAGCCGCCCACCAAAGGCAGCCCGAGTCCGAGTGGCCGTAAGTGTCCCGGAGACTGGGCTCCCTGAGCGCCTGGGTCCTGAGGCCTTGTGGGAGGTGGGGGAGGGCGGCTGGGTTGCGGGTGGGAGGACTCTAGACACCTGCGGAGGCGCAGAGGAGACCACCTGGCTGCCACAGGGGACCACCAAGACTTAAGTGAGGGGGCGCAGGTCTTGGGCATGTGGTCAGCTGGGAGTTCCACTGCGTCCGGGGGCTGCCCCAGGCACGCCCCAGCGTAGCCGTGCCAGGCCGGGGCTGCTGGGCGACCAGGGGGCACACAGCAGACCTCCTTTAGGTCCAGTTTGTTACTCGTGGGGGCCAGGAAGTGGCAGGGAACACTGGTGCCCTGCAGCCCTGGTTCTTGGGCAGGCACCTTGTGGGTCAGGTGGCTGGCCTTGACCCGAGACACCCTGGGCTGGGCCTCTTCTTGTCGGCCACCGTGGCCCTGTGATCCGAAGGATTGTCAGACGGCTCGCGGAAGCCTCCGGGGCACAAAGGAGGGGCTCTGGCTCCACCTGCGTGGCCTGTGGGGTGCGTGTAGAGCAGCCCCCAGGGCTGCGCTGGTGTCTCGCCGCTGCTCGCAGGTGCCTGTCCTGGCTCCTCCCTGGTCGGGCTGCCCCTGCTACCGCCGTCGGGGACGCCACAGCTGCGCAGTCAGGATGCGAGAGCACGGAGCTGGGGACTCCGGGTCTGCTTTGTTCTCCCTTTTCAAGATACTGTGGGTGTCTGTGTCCCCTGCACTCCATGTAAATTCAGCTCAGGGCTCCCATTTGTTCCCAAAAGCCTCTGGAATCTCAACAGGGATTGTTGCCATTTTGTAAAGATACGGTTTTCCAACCTGTGAATAGGGTTTTTTTTTTTCCCCCATCTATTTAGGTTTTTAATTTCTTCAACGATGTTTTATAACTTTTTGTAAAACATGTCTTTAATTAAAATTTATTCCAAATATTTTATTACTTTTTGATGCTATTATAAATGGAATTTTATTATAAATGAAATTTTATTTTTTAATTTTTTTAAAGATTTATTTATTTCTGCACACAAGAACTAGGGTGTAGGCTGGAGGTGTGGCGGCTGAGGGGACTCACCAGAGACAGAGTGGGGGAGCAGAGCAGGCGGAGCCTCTGAGACACACTGCTGAGGGGACCAGCAGGGAGACAGGAATGGTCTGCTGCGCTGTGTGGGTAGCTTCCTGGCCGGGGGTCGACTCGTGCGGCAGAGGCTGGCAGTAGTTTGAGAGCACTAGACTTTACCCCTGTACCACCAGGGAGGCCCTAAAAATACAATTTAAAAAAATTATTTATAGATCTTTGATTGCTCCCATATGGAAAGACCACGTGGGACAATTTTTAAAATATTCCTTTATCCTGCCACCTTGCTGAACTCATTTATTAGTTCAATGGATTTTTTTGTGACTTAAAGGATTTTCTGTGTTTGGGATCAAGTAACCTGCAAAAAGATGACGGTTTGCACTTATCTTTCCAGCCCAGTTGTCTTTTGTTTCTTCCTGCCACCTAGTTGCTCTGGCCAGGAGCTCGGGATGGTGCCGAGCAGAGCAGGGGAGCAGGCAGCTGCGTCTCCCCCTCCTTCCGGCCTGGCCTCGGGGCTCCGCCACCCGCCTCCTGTTAGCCGCGGGTTTCCTGCGGAGACCTTGCTGGATGAGAAACTTCCCTTCTCTTCCTAATTAGTTTGTTGAATGTTTTTGTCATAAAAGATGCTTTTCTGCCCCTTTGAGGTTTCTGCCCTGGACTTTGCCATTCGCACCAAGAGTGGTTGTCACAGGAAAATCAGCAAGCCTCCTCCCGGGCCAGCCTCGTGATCTGTGGGTGATTCTGTTTCATTTGTGAAATATTTTCGGTAGAAACTTGAACCGTCCTCGGCTTTCCCGCCACATGGAATAAGGGGTGAAAGGTCATAAAGGGCCAAAGAGCATCAGGACGGTGTAGGCTGGAGCCCGCAAGGTCGTTAGCTGTTGGGCAGGAGAGAGGCGGCCGGGCCGATGCCCCCGCGGGCTGGACGCGGAGTGCTGTGGGTGAGGACTCTCTCGCTGGCTGACAAAAGTGGGATCCCAAAACATCCAGACTTCCGACAAAATTGCTACTTTTCCTTCTTAAGTACAAGCCGTCTCTGAACGAAATAACACCCCCTCCTTGCCCTCCCGCCTGCCAGCACTGCGGGATCGTTGACACAGGACACACCTACGTGGGGTTCGGGAATTCTCGGCTCAGGAGCTTTTCTCGGACGGGGACAGATGTGACTGGGTCTCGGGGGCGGGGCCTTTCTGCTCAGGGGCCAGCAGCACAGGAAAGAGTGGGCCAGAGTGTCTTTGGCAACACTTGGTTTGAATTATTGGGATAATGTCCTTCTAAAAATGTTTGTTCCTTTTGTCTGTGGGTGTGAAGATGTTTTCGTGCTCTGAGCTAACCCTGGGCGCAGCCGGGCTTGGCGTTTGGCCCCTGAGTTCTCCCTGCTCTGATGGCCCGAGTGGGTTCTGGGGAGCCAGCCGTCCGCCTGTTCATTTCCACCGTGTTCAGAAGAGGGCCCTGGGAGTGACGTCAGACTCGTGGCCGTGGCCAAGGGCCCAGGACCCGTGTCCGGCAGGGATGGACGGGGTCGGGCTGAACTCTAAGGTTGGCACTTTTGACGATGTCCCTGGTCACAGGAACTGCCACTTTTCAGGGGGGAGACCCGCACTTCTGTTAAGGACGCGCTCAGCATGAATTTACTGTCCTGGTGAATTTGTATGCGGTTTCACTACGAAAGCAAATTTGTAACTGTGAGCAAAGCATTATTTTCTTCCTGTTTGGGTTGTCTCACTCATTTATTTTGCACAGAGCAAGAGCAGCAACAGTGGCTGCTCACGCAGAGGCGCGAGAGCCCCGTGGCGGCGGCGTTCCTTGCTGGGACGCCTCCCCGGGGCAGCTTCCAGGCCACTGACTGACCCACGGACACGCAGGGGCGGCCACTGTCTCGCAGGTCCTGACGCCACTTCCTCTGTCTCTGCTCTTCTGAGCGCCTTCCTCCGGGTCCGCGCCCGCCCTCCTGCTGGGGCTCCCGTCCGCGTCCGCGGCCTCCTCCCCCAGCCTCTGCCCAGACGCCCCGGAGCGAGCTTCCCATTCCCCCAGGCCCGTCTCTTTCCGCGCCCCGTTTGCTGGCTGGTTTAGTGCACGCACGTCGCTCATCGCCCTGAAAAGTGCTCATTCCATTTATTTTTTGGTTCGCTCTTTGTTGCTGGAAGGTGGCGCCCACCTCACCGGCCCTGCGACTGGTCATGAACACAAACAGGCAAACGTGGCCCCACACCAGGCCCCCCCCATGCTCATTTTATAAATACAGTCTTGCTGGGGCTTGGCCATCCCCCTGGTCCCCGCGTCGGTGGCCCGTGCCCAGTGGCGGCTGAGTGGCTGGCAGAGGCCTCGGCTTGCAGAGTCCCGGGTGCTCACTGCTTGGCCCTTTGTGGAGAAGCCTGCCGGCCCCCATTTCTCTCCGTCCAGAACCGGGCTCCCGGGCCAGTGCCTTCTTGGCATGCCGGGCACATGGCTCTGACGCACGTGCCTGGTGGCTCCACTGTTCCGGGCCTCGGGATGCCTCCGGCCCCCGCTTGCTGCTGTCTAGCAGGGCCGTCCGGCGCATGAAGGGGTGCTCTCCTGCCTCACTGTTGCTCGCCGGCACCCCACGGGAGGACCCACGCATCCCCTGAGCCAGAGGAGCGTCTTCTCCAGCAGCTCGCCAGTCCCCACGCACTGGGCTGGGCCGGACGCCCTGGGGCGCCGGGGAGCGCAGCACGAGGCAGAGGTTGCATTTCGGCAGCGAAGGGCAAGGAGCCTGCGAGGCCCGTTTTCCTGTGAGTGTGACTCTGGCGCAGGGCGCAGACAAAGGCTGTCACTCAAGAGCCTCCTTGCACCCTAACTCTGGGGCGTACCCATCCCCACGGGCCGCCCCTTGGCCCCAGCCCCGTTGCCTGACAGGCTCCTGCGCCCTAGGGCCGGCGTACTAGTGCCGTGGGCGCCCCCTCCGCCCGGGCTGGAGACTGAACACCCCTTACAAACGGAAGGAGTGGGATTGTGCGTGATGGTTTTCCGTGTAGCCGCTGCGGACAGGCGGAGGGTGGGGCGGGCGTTGGCAGCAGACACGTGCCCTGTGGGCGGGACTTGTCTGGACTCAGTGGACCGATGGACGGGGAGCCTGGGCTCGGCTCCCCGCTGACTGTGGTGCTGGGGCTGGCGGGAGCCCTGGTGCCGGCGCGGAGAGGGAGGTGAAGAACCCGCCTCTCGGGGTCATCCGTGCGAGGCTCAGGGGAGGAGAGCGCCACGACTCTGCTGGCCACGTCCGTCCTGACGCCCCTCTGCTGCCTGGCTGCCCGGGTGGGGTGCGTTTCTCCCCGCCCTAGGACGGCTACCCGCTCCCCATCCAGTCGGGGCGTTCCTGGGGTCTAACTTTCAGTCTCTAGCTGTCCTTGTGGCATTTGGGTTTCAGATTGGGGGACCCCACCTCCCTCGTATCGTGTTACCACAGAATTTCTGCTTTTACAGAAATAATAGTTCTGCAGCAGAACCTAATCACAAGTCTCAGGAGCCTGCAGCCTGGAGAACGTGGAAGAGGAGCGGGTCTCTCCTCGTGAGGGGCCCCGTCTTCTCCCGTGATGGCTGCTCGGCGAGAGAGCAGATGCAGTGAATTCCGGGTGAAAGTTGAGAATTTGCGGCACCCAGGAGTGGGGAGTCGATCACTCTCAGCTAAACAGACCAGAACGGCACATTAAACTCGGGCACGAAAATTGACAACCATTTAAATTACCATTTTCAAGTTGCTAGAAACAAAACCCCCTTCCTGTGGCGCTGCAGCCGCATCCCCGGGCAGGGGGTGTCCCCAGTGGGTGTCCCGGGGCGGGGGCACCGTCAGCAGCAGCAGCCTCGCTGATAGCAGGGCCCCCCCCCCCCCCGTGTGCTGCCCACGCACGGCGCCATCTTGTGTGTTTGCAGATGGATCGTCGCAGCCGTCCCTGTTCTAGAAAGGCTCAGACGGCCGCCCTCGGCGCTCGCTGCCGGGCCGAGTGAGCGCTCTCCCCGCTGCTTGCTTTGAGCCAGGCCCCGACGGGGTTCTGAGTCCACCCACAGGGACTGCACTGGGAGGACCTGGGGCACGAGGGTGGCTGCGATTAAGGGGGGAGGGGAGCTGACTCCTGCCCGGAGGTGGTAGCTGAAGATGCCGCTGCGCACTCGCGGCCGCGGCTGGAGCAGGACCAGGGCGTGTGGACACGCGCTCGGGCTGGCTGGCGGGTGCCGCCACCGTGTGTCCGGCCGCCCTCTCTGCTGGCGCCGTGAGGAGCAGCAAGGCCATGTGGCCAGAGCGCTGGAGGGCCAGGGAAGAGCAAGGGGTCCAGGGGTAAAGGGGGTGTAGGTGACCCCAAGTCTGGGGGGGAGCAGAGAGCGCTCGAACTGGGGTGATGAGAAGGACCAGACCAGTAGCGTAGAGGCAGGAATGCGCTCCAGGCCACAGTAGTAAGGTGCTGCTCGGACTCTGGGCTCCGCACCCAGAGGTGCTGGGCCAGCACACAGGGTGCCCCCACACAGGCTGGTGGCACGAGCCCCTCCACGCCCAGGGGGCCGCCGGCACTCATGCTGGGCGTGGGTCCCAGGCCTTCCTCTGCCTGATAGACACGTGCCCCGGGGCCAAGGCGCAGCCAGCAGGGATGGGTACGCCCCAGAGATCGGTGCAAGGGGACTCTCGATAGAAGTGCCTGGAAGCCCCATGTCCTCCTCCTCCCAGAGATCTGGGTGTGGGTTCGTCCCTCAGCTCAGGGTTTTCGATTGGCCTGGGGCTGTCCGTGACGAGTCGTCTCTTTAGCTGTGCCAGCTCCAGGTCTTTGGCTCTTTCTGGCTGGCGTCAGCACGGCGTCCCGGCTCAAGCGCGGTGCCAGAGAACACTGCACGGTTCCCGCCCGGTGCTTGCTCACGTGCCCCCAGCCCGGCCAGCCCGGCGGGCAGCTGAGGAGAGCTTCCCCCGCGGAGTCCACCCCCAGCTCGAGTGCTCTCTGCTTCCCCTTGGGCTCGGGGCCCCCGCTGTCCCGTGTGCCCTCTGCTGCCCGGCCCCTCCCGCCCCGTGCTGGTCGTCCCACTGCTCCTGTGTCCGTGCGTGGGGGGCACCCGGCGGCCTGCCCTGCTGAGCACCTGCGCGGTGTGCCCCGCGTGGTGTAGGGGTGCACCCAGTGGCCTGGGGTGCTGCCAGCGAGCGGGCTTGTGGGAAAGCATTTCGTGTTCTACGGCGTGACCCGCGGGCCTGTGTCCCTGGCGTGAAAGGCGCCGCTTTTTGTCACTGCGGTTGGAAGACCCGCCTGAGCCGGCGTGGACCTGCAGGCGTCCGCTCTCACCTGCTGCTGCTGGAGAGACTTACGTGGCGCTGTGCCCTGGGTATTTGAGAGGTCTCGGGGGAAACGCCGTGTCTCGACCCTGTGCCCGGTGGCGGCCCGCGCTGCGCGGCGTCCACGAGAGACCGTCTTCCAGAGCAGCGGCAGCTCCTCACCCGACGGTCTCCCCTCTTTTCCAGGTTCTTGATCATCACCGACCATTTTCTGAAAAGCCCGGAGCTGGTGAAAGCCATGTACGCCAAAATGAGCAATCAAGAAAGGTAACCCCCGAAGCCAGTGTGGCGGGAGCGCTCAGCATTCCGTGGAAACCCTGCGCACGTGACCGAGAGGCTGTGGTTTCCTCGCTGGCACCGGCCCTCTAAGTGCATGTTTCTGTGTCAGTAATGGTTTTAAATTGGCTGGTTAACGTTACAGCCCAGCCACGGCGGTGCGCCCGGCGGGGGGGCCCGGTGGGCGGCCAGGCCCGCGGGTGTGCGTGACTGGCCGGTGGCCGTGTGGGTGCGGGTGCCTGTGCGTGCGCACGTGCCCCGGCGGACGGCTCGTGCTGGAGCTGCGGGGAGCGGCCTGCGGAGACACGCCCGGTGGCCCTGGTGCCCGGCGCTCCCGGCCCCCTGCGGCGCCCCCCTCCGCCGCTCGCTGCTGCGCCCTGGCCGGGTCCCTCGCCCGCGGGCTCCGGCCCCCGCCTGCGCGGTGGGGTGGGACGAAGCAGCCCCGCTCTGCCCAGCCCGCAGCCTGAGGTCCCCCAGCCTCGTCGGACAGTAGCCTTAGGGGAGCAGAAGTATCCAGACGGCACAGCTCTGGCAATGAGAAACTTTACGAAACGTTAATCTTTTGATTGAAGTCACGATCTTTTCTAACTGCGGGGCCTCGCGACTCTCACCGCAGGCTGGGCCCAGCACTTAAGCTTTCTGGCCCCTGCGGCCCTGACGGGTCCCGGGCTTTTCTTCCTTGGTGTCCTCAAGGGGGAGGGAAGTTCCCGCCCGTGGAGTCGTCCCAGCCGCGGCCTGTCTGCAGCAGAGAAGTAAATAACTGAAGTAACTAGCTCGAGGGACAGGCCGATCCCTTGGCAGTGCGGGATGCCCCGGGCTCGGGCGTGTCTGCCCTCCCGGCCCCGCCGTGATGACCGTGCTGTGGCCGCCGCCTCCCTGCTTGACCTGGGTGTCTGCTGGCCGGCCCTGCCCGACTCTCCCTCCCGAGGACACACGAGGCCCGTCCTCATGCTCAGTGCTGGCTGCTGCCGTGGCCACTCCGGCTTAGAGGACCTGGACCCCCCAGCGGGTGTGAGGCCTGGGCCTCCCCCAGCATCTCCCATGCTCATCTCCGCGGGGAGCCTGGGGCGTGCTGTGGCGCCTCCGCAGGGCCCAGCCAGGTCTCCTGGCGTCTCCCTTCACGTCAGGGCTCTTGGGGTGGCTGCGCCCTTGGGTCTCACCCCCTGCCCTGTGCCGCCTTCCAGCCTCACCCGCTGCTTCTCGCCCCCCCCGGCCCCGCAGGGTTGAGGAGAGTGAGGCCGTGCTCTGACGGGGCTGGCCGCTTCCCTGTCCGCCGTGCTGTCCAGTCCAGAGTCCGCCAAGCGGCCTTCATCTCCTAGGGGCATCTCCCTGGCACAGCTCACGGGTGCTAAGGCCCGGGACAGTGCTTTTCTCTCCAGCCCCATCGTTTATAGCTTTGGTTGAGAATAAGATGTGGGGACCTTTCCTGAACACCCAGAGATGCCCGACGTCAAGGTCAGGGCGCCTCAGGGCCCCGGGGGCCGAGGATGGGGTGCAGACTAGCTGGTGGTGGAGCCACCTGAGGCTTGCTGTCCCGTGGACATGGTCCCAGCACCCCAGACGGTCACCACAACTGGCAGGTGATGGGACGGTCTGCGATGTCGCGAGGATGGTGGCAGAATCTTGCCCCAGACATGCCGGACTCGCGGTCGGGCCCTGGTGCGTGGACTTGCTGGTTCTTGGAGCCGCAGACCTTCCCGTCGTGAGAGCAGGTGGTCTGGGCAGTGCGGCGAAGCGCACTATGGGGAAATCCCGGGGGGCACTGTCATGCCCAAATGCCGGCCATTCTGGCGCCCTGCTGGGGACGTGACAAGCAGGTCCGTCTCTGCAGCCAGGTCACATCAGCACTGATGAGATGGTTTCACTCACAAGTGTTGTCCCTGTCTGGACACTACACACAGGGCCATAAAACTCCCCCGAAACCCGGGGGAGCTTGGAGCCCTGTGGCCCCGTCCGCATTCACGTGGGGCCTCCTGTGTCTGCAGGGTGGCACTGCTGGACCTCACCATCTCCAGGATGGCGGGTGACGAGCCGCTGACCAAGGACGACGTCCCTGCCTTCCTGAGCCACGCGCAGCTGATCGCGAGCACATTCGTGGACCAGTGCAGGGTTGTGCTGAAGCTGACCTCTGAGCAGCACACGGAGGACGAGGTGAGGTGCCACACCGTAGGGCGCTCTCGGGCCCCTGCCTCTCCTGCCCTCCCGGGGGCCCCAGGGAAAGCTTGGCTCGCAGCACGCGCAGTGCATGCTCTGCAACGGGTGTGCCCACCCCCCAGTCCAGATGCCCAGGGCAGGGCGTGGGGCGCTGGGACCCGTGAGCCCTCCGAGTGGTTGGTGGCCTTGTCAGAGACGCCCCCGAAAGCCCCCGCTCCCTCCTCCGTGTGGAAACATGGTGAGATGCGGGCAGGCTGCACCCAGAAGACGCCCCATCAGAGCCTCGCCTGCTGGCCCCGAGTCTGGGTCTCCCTGCAGAAATGTTTGCTGTTCGGTCACCGCCCAGTTTGCACTCTTTTTGGTCCTTGTTTTTGGAAATTTAAGAAAATGCTGATGAGGGAAAATGGTGCCGGATTCCTGCCAGCCGGGGAGGGCCTCAAACACTTGCTGGCTAGCTGACTTTCCTGGCAGGTGGCATTGAAAACGCACACACACGTGCACTCACATGCACCCACAGCACCACACATGTGCACAGCAACAATGTATTCACACATGTGCACACATGTTCCTTGTACGCATGGGACACATTCACATGCACACACAGCACATGCATCAGTGCAGTCACACGGGCACATGGATAGTGTTCGCATGTGCACAGTGCAGGACACACATGCTCACATGTACACGTAGCACACATAGTGCTCACATGGACATACACCATGTGCTTGTGTGTATACACGGCATTGCACACACGTTCATGTGTATACACAGTGTTGCACTCGGTCACATGTTCACACAGCAATGCACACACGTTCGTGCATACACACAGCTCATGAACACAGATGTTTGTGTGTACACACAGCACACACGCGTGCACACGGCATGGCAGAAATGGAGTGGCTCTGCACACCCTGCCTGTCGTCCTTGCCTGTCCTGAACTTCAGCTCCACAGCACAGGCGTTTTGGCTGTTGCGCTCCGAGTGTTGTGTGTGCAGTAGGCGCTCAGCAGACGAAGAAGAAACAGGGTGCTTTGTGACTGTCTCCCTGCCCCTCCCCATGGGGGGGACACACTTCCTTGTGCTGTGGCCGGTGTGGCAACACAGGTCTTTGGGGTGACGTCTTTGTTACTCTGTCGACATCTCTCGTGGACGTGACCGGGAGCGGTGGGCTGGGTGGAGGGGCCCATCCGAGCTGAGAGCTTCAGGCACCCACTGCGTGGCGCCTGGGAGCTTGCTGGTCTGTCTGCTCAGGAGCTGCCCACAGCACCTGGCAGGGCCCCACTCTCCTCCGGCTAGTTTCGTGTATTTGTTTTCCATCTTCGATCTCTGCCAGGCCCATGTGCCCAGCCTACAGGGCCAGCCCCGTCTTGAGTCTCACGCTTGTTACCTCTTGCAGCCAGCCCACCTTCCTCCAGAAAGCTGAAAAAAATCTGAGCTTCATATTTTCCTGTATCCAGACGCTGTGAAAATTACCTTCTGGTGGTGGGTTTTCCTTGTCTCACTCCTGCACCCCTGCTTAAGTTACACGGGAATGAGTTACATATATACATATATACTTAATGCTTGTATATGGAGTGAGTTAAAGTTAATTTTTTTTAAAAGATTTATTTATTTTTTTTAAGATTTATTTATTTATACAAGCACTGGGTACAGTCAGAAGCGCGGGAGGGTGAGAGGATTCACCAGAGCCAGAGCGGGGAACAGAACAGGCAGACCGACGAAATACAATGCTGAGGGAAGCAGAGGTCTGCCCGCCATGTGGGACCCTTGCTGGCAGCCGGGGATCGAACCTGCGCTGCAGAGGCTGCGGGCAGCTTCGCAGCCTAGCGCTCAACCGCTGCACCACCGGGGAGGCCCGTTAAAGTTAATTCTTTCGGTGCGCAGACCTCTCCTGCCGCCCGCTGCTCCCCTCAGCAGTGTCCTTCGGTCCTTCTGTCTGCTCTGCTCCCCGCTCTGGCTCTGGTGAATTCGTTCACCTTCCAGTGCTTCTGACTGTACCCAGTGCTTGCATGAATAATAAATAAATAAAATTAAAAAAAAAAAATAAAGTTAATTCTTTCAGGGATTAAATTTTTATATTAAGCCAGTAGTATTTGCTTTGCTGTAAAAACAAGTATTTCAAACTGAGGTCAGTGAAATAAAAAGTTAAAAATGGCCCAGCCCTGCTGTTTTCTGCAGCGGTATCAGCATCTCCGTTTTCTTTCCCCGCTGGTGGGGTTTTTTTTGAGACAGCCACAGGCATTTTTTATTTTCTTTTTTCCTAACAATCTCCCTGTCCCGCTGTCCAGCTTGCTTCTTCACCGGCTGCCGCGTGCTTCTTCCCACTGGCTCACACGCCCGTGTTCTGGCCGCGCTGGTGGCAGTCGTGTAGCCTGCGCTGCGGAGACGCGGTATGGATGTCGCCCTTGGCTTCTTCCATAGACTTGTCAGTTGCTTTCGGGTTTGTTTTTCCCACGACCTTCACACGTACCGCTGCGGTGAACATCTCTGTGCGAATATCTTTGCAATTTTAGACGAGTCAAATTATAAATTCTGTTTGGGATTATCCATTCCTGGAAGTTGAGTTGCTGATTCAGGGAGTATTTGTACATAAAAATTTGAGACATTTTAAAATGGGAGCCCACAGAGCACCAGGCTGGCATAACCTACAGCCTCATGACGCTGGTGTCATTACCACTTCTCTTGCTTTTTGTTTTTTTTTCAGTGACCAAACTCATTCGTTTTTCATATTAGGTCACCATTTAGGACACACTTTTTCACGAGCATGTGCAAAAAGAATCTTGCTGCCTTATACAGGGGAAGCTTTTCCCCAGGGTGACACTGTACATTCTTTGCGGCCTTCAGTGGTCTCGGCGGCTGCTTGAGTCTGGTCAGGCTGTTGGCTCCGTTCTCCCAGCTCCGAGCACAGCCTCCCATTCCTCCTCTCGGTGGCCAGTCCCCAGGGGATGAGCTGGCTTGGCCACTGTCCGAGAAAACACGGGCAGGTGATCCCCTTTGAGTCCTTGGCATGAAGTCGTGGCCTTCGGGCCTTATGATGTTGCCCGTCGCTGCAGCTGTCCTCGCTGACGCCCGAAGGTGCCTCGCTGCAGCGGGGCCTGTCCGGTGGCTCCTGATTTCTCCGGACTCCGTCCCAGTGGTCTCAGGCTTGCTGGCTGCTGCGCGCCAGGTGTCTGCGAGCCTCCTGCCTGTGCTCTGCCCCAGACCAATCTTGGCCATTTTTTGGAGGAGAAAGGCTGTCTGGAGGTGGCAGCTGAGCAACCCCTCTTAAACAAGAGCCGTACGCAGCCATGGTTTGCTCCAGCGTCTCCTACACGCGTGTCATGCGCCACCCAGGAGGGCAGGTCGGTGTCGCTTCTCGCAGATGAAACGGTGACTCTGAAGCCCTGGGCTTTACTGTCGAGGAGGGACAGACGGCTTCCTCTCCCACATTCCTGGCAGCCTCCCCCTGCGGCCTCAGGATGACACCCTACACCCCACACACGGTGTCCCCACTTACACACACCCACGCCCGGCTCTCTAGACCAGACATCCACAGTCAGGGAGGCCGCAAGGCCACAGGTGCCGGCCATGGCGGCTCCGGGGGGAGGGCGCAGGGGGCAGGATTTCACTCCTTTGCCCTCCAACTTGGTACTAAGATCAGACTAATATTCCTCCCAACATTTTAGCTAGAAAATGAAAGCTATTAAGTAAAATGAACAAAGCAGGGCATTAAAATGTGTGTGTGTTCTTGTTATTTATTTTGAGATTCCAGTATCGAGTATTAAAATCTTACCTTTAAATCTCCCAATTACAGGACAGTAAATATGCATATAGAATTAAAAGCAGAAAGTAATTTTTTTTGAAGGATACTAGCTTTATGATCTAAATTAATACTATGACCACAGTTTGTCAAATAATGTGTACTTTAAATAAAAGGCGGCTCAAAACCTGTGCAGAAACTGCAACCGAGCATTTTCACGCCTGACAGTGCTCTGCTGCCGTTGGCTGGAAGCTTCTCGGCCGCGGCGTCTGCGCAATGATAAATTATTTGGTAGATGTGTGCGTTTGCGAGTCACGTTTCCCAGCCTTCCAGGATATTGCATGTGGGTTTATATTTACCCAGAAATAATGCAAGTTCCTGCAACCAGAGTTCTCTCAACCACAACACTTTACAGAATTCCTGTGGACGAGAAATTAATGTATTTCATGGGGTATTTGTATCTTTAAAGCAGAACTTGCTTGCTGGAAATGCTTTAAAAAGAAAGTATTTGCATAAATGTTATGTACGTAGCTAGCAATTTTGAACATTTGCTAGCCACTGTTGGAAGGTATTTTGCTTGAATAAGAACTTTCCTGACTCTTTGCTCCAGGAAGACCCGTCCTGACACGTCTGCGGGCCTTGGCGGCTGGGCTGCCAGTGCAGAGGGTCTTTCCCACCCTTGTTTAATGCGCTGGTTTGGCTCTCGATGATTTTACTTCTCTGTGGCTGTGTCAAGGCATGGGGATCGTAGTAGTCATTCCCTTAGCAATTTCTATAAATTCCTTTGCGCTTGACTTCAAAGCCCCATGTCTCTGTTGCCCAGGAGGCTCTGGCCACCATCAGGCTTCTGGACGTCCTTTGCGAAATGACGGCCCACGCAGACCTGCTCAGCGGCCTACAGGCCTTCCCCGGCCTGCTGGAAAGAGTGATCGGTGAGTGACCCTCACGTATGGCCGTTGCAAAGGAAAAAACCTGACTTGTCATGCTGTCATAGGAGCCCAAGCACAGACCCTTAATTTTTGGGGTACTGAGATTTTTTTTAAGAATATTTCTTCTTGAGAGGAACCTAATGGATTTATACAGCTCAGTGTTTGCCACATACCTGCTGTCTGTCTGTCTGTCTATCAGCCTGCCTGTGTGCCTCTCTACCTATCTGTTTATCTGTCAGTAAGTCGGGGTGCCTAGACAGTAGATGAGAGTCTGGTGGCTGTTCCCCCGGCGCACTTAGCAGTTGTCCCTGCCGCGAGGCCGTGGTGGTGCCGCCCCCTGCCCCGGCGCTGGGGCTGGAGGGCATGGGCTGATGTCTGACAACTGTAGTTTTACCAGATTTGTTAGCAGATTTTTCCCAATTGCGTTTATGGACCACAAAGAATAATGCCTTATACTTTAGTAACTACGTTTTTGATTCTTATAACAAAACTACTTTAAACAAGAAGCCGTTGTTTAAATACCACCATCTTTGCTAAAAAGCTGCTCGCTGCAAGCTTTGCTGGAACCTGCTCCTTGCGGTTAGCCAAGCTAATGGGGTTTCTGTTCACTGTTTGCTGGGTTTTTTTCCTTTAAAAAGATTATACTTATTCTGCAGCCCCACAGCTGAGTTTGGAGCTAGATGGGCATAGAGGAGTTAGCGAGGAGCTGTGGAATCTCCCATCAGCGCTCTGTTTTAAATATAGTGCTTTCGTGGTGATGATTAGACTAAACTACCGTGAGCCTGGGAAGCTGCACAGCCTGCCTTTGGAGCCGGCAGATGTGGGCTGTTGTCCTGCGCTGCCAAGTCACTTATCTGAGCCTGCTTTTGTCATTATAAGTTGGGGAGATAACATCTGCCCTTAATAGGCTTAGCGTGGGGTTCCAGGAGATAACGTGGAAATACTTAAATACAGCTTCTGGAAGATTCTCTGCTTTCGTAGACTGCCTAGAGGCACCTCAGAGAGTATAACATGTTATTTCTGATTATCCGGCCAATGAGAAAAAAGTCCGCGGACCCTGTCCTGTGCTCCGCAGCCAGGTGTTGTGTTTCAGACGCGGCTGCCGTGAGGCTGGAAACCTCTCTCTGAGGGCGGCGGTGGAAAAGGTTTAGCTCCCTTTTCATGGTGGACAAGTGACAGTTATTTAAAGCAAGCTTTCAGGACTCTCCCTTTATTGTATTTTAGTCTATTAAAGAAATGAGATTTCTTTATGGAAAAGTAGTATCAAAACAACGAGTATTTCCCGTGGAAAATGGCGCTTACTCTCTTGGGCGCAGATCTTCTGCGGCTGATCCACGTCGCTGGCCACGACACCACGAACATCTTCAGCACCGCGGGCTGCGTCACGGGGGACGGCAACGTGTCCAACATGGTCGAGGGGTTCAAGTCTCATCTCATTCGTCTGATTGGAAATCTGTGTTACAAGAATAAAGAAAACCAAGACAAGGTAGGGCGGCTCCCTGGCGTGTGCAGGACACACAGGCTGTGTCAGCACGAGTGTTTCGAATTTGGAACACACTCACCTTTTCAGAGTGAAGGTTTGGGGTCCTGAGAAAGTGGTTTGAGATGTGTGTGTACACGATGGACAGAGAGACACATGACAGAGATGCTAGCGATGCATGGCATGTCAGCTTTGTTATTTTTTACAAGATTTTATTTATTTATTTTTGCATAGAAGAACTGGGGTGGAAACCAGAGGTGGGGCGGGGGAGAAGATTCCCCAAAAACAGAGTGGGGAGCAGAACAGGCAGATCTACTGAAATGCACTGCTGAGGGGAGCAGCGGGCGAGACAGGAGAGGTCTGCTGTGCCGTGTGGGTAGCTCCCTGTCTGGGGATCGCATTCAGGCATTTGTGGTGGTAGCCTGAGACTGAACCCCTAGGCCTCCAGGGAGGCCCTGGGTCTTGGTTGTCGCGTGTCGTGTTTGTCCTTGGTGTGTTGAGCAGCCCTGTTTAGACACTCTCTGTGCTGTCCAGAGACGGTGCATTTAAACACTGTGTCACAAGGACAGTCCATGAGAACGGGTGTTGGAAAGGCCGAGATGTTTCCAAACACAAAAACATCAATAATCAGCAGTTCCTTTTGACCATTTTCTTTCTTTCCTTTTTTTTTTTTTTAAGATTTTATTTATTTATTTATTTATACAAGCACTGGGTACAGTCAGAAGTGCAGGAGGGTGAGAGAATTCGCCAGAGCCGGGAGCAGAGCAGGCAGACTGACAAAATACTCTGCTGAGGGGAGCAGCGGGCGGCAGGAGAGGTCTGCGCGCCATGTGGGACCCTCACCCGGCGGCTGGGGATTGAACCGGCGCTGCAGAGGCTGCGGGCAGCTTCGCAGCCCAGCGCTCAACCGCTGCGCCACCAGGGGAGGCCCTGACCATTTTCTTAAAAGAAAACAAACCTTAACTTGCGTGAGGGCACACAGTGACGGAGGGCCACCTTGTCGGTGTCTCAACGTTCTGACCTGGACGTAACTCGAGCGTTCCGGCTGGAAAGCCAGGCACCAGCTTCCAGCCCGTGTGCTGAACAGCTTAGCGGAGATTCTCTGGAAGACACGGGCTAGCATGGGAGGTGGGAGGACTGGCTGCTTCGGAGGGGCCGCCTGCTTGTGTCTTCCTCCATGTGTTTGGACTTGGTTTGGTGGCACCAAGTGACGAGTGTGGCCAGGATGGCTGTAGACACACCTCCCGGTCAGGCTGGCCCGTGCTGCTGGGAGCAATGACAGAAGCTGGAGCAGCCCACGCGATTTCTGGGATAGCCCTGTTGCTCGCAGACTCCATGCTGGCCGGGGAGTGGCTGGTCACCGGGGAAGGGGTCCGACCCCTGAACGCCCCGGGCCGAGAGCTGCTGGGTCCGCACGGAGAGGCCCTGGAGGTGGAGCTGGTGGGGAGGGCGCCGTCAGGCTCGCGAGGGGGGCCCAGCTTGGGCCCTTCCTCACACAGCTCGCACCCGAGAGTCAGGCCGGCCCGGCCAGCCCTTTCGGGATCCAGGACCCACGGCAGTGTGGGGAAGATGACAGCCTGGGAAGCAAACAATCGGTGTGGGTCTGTGCTCGCTGTCTATCAGTGAGGCTGGCCTGTCGGCTGACCCCTCGGACCACAGCCAGGTCTGCGGGGGCATCCAGAGCCGAGACAGGTGAGAGGAGCAGCCGTGTGGGGGGCCGCCGCAGACAGACGCCCCGGCCAGAAGCTGAGAGTGCCAGGACAGCTTGGGGCACCACCGCCCCTGGCACTGAGGGGGCCCAGGATGCAGCGGCGGGTGCTGTTGTGTGCTTGGGCGTTACCCCAGGCAGGCACCAGGGCCTGCGGGCTGTGTTCTCGCGGGCCGGCCCTGCAGCGTCGGCCGAGGGCCACGGCCTGGCCTCCCAGCCCCTTCCTGCCCGGTGAGCCTGGCCCGGCCTTTAGAACTCAAGGTCACGGGTGACTTCTCTGTGACCCCTTCTCAGGTTTCGGAGGCTTTCTCCTCGCGCCCTGCCACACCGTCGCCCACTCTGCTCCGCAGCCAGCGCTGCCCGCGCCCGGCTCTGTCTGTAACCACGCCGCCTGTCGGGGGTTCCTTCTGTATCTGCCCTTGTTTCACCTTGAGGCTTTCGTGTGACCGCCACGCGCGTGCACAGGCACCTGGCACAGGGGGACACGTGCTTGGCCCCAGGGCCCTTCCCTTGCTTCAGCAGGTCACCCCGCTTCTGCCCTGGTCACCCCACCAGCCCCGCCCACCGTTTCCTCGTCTCCTCAGCCTCAAGAACCCCTTTCCCTGGGCCTCCTGGAGGAGGACAGCCCGATCTGTCCTCCCGGCACATTTTCTGTTTCTGTGGGAGGCTTCGCAGCCTGACTCTAGCTAGTTGGGGTGCAGGCAGGCCGCTGGGACTGTGAGGCAGCGGGTGCATCTGCCCAGCTCCTGGCGTGCCTCGGCTGTGATGTTGGGTCCATGGGCGTCGGTGCTCCTGGTGGAATCTTGCAGCACAGAGAAAGCTGTGGCCCGCAGGAAGAACCCAGGCGGAGCCTGTGGGTCAGAACCGCCCGGACTGGCCTCTCAGCACCCCGTTTCCATCTGTGTTGAGGAGACACCTGGCTGCGCCTCTCTGATCCTCACTGCTGCTGGTGTGGCGGGGGCGATTGGCTCCCTGCTCCCGGCACAAGGGCCTGGGCTGTCTCACCCGCCTCCTCTCCGACCCCTAGCCTGCCCCGACCTGGGTCTGGCTCAGGGTCCCCCTCGTATGCGCTCAGGGAGAGACCTGCAGGCCACGCCCCTGGTTGCCCCAAGCGCAGACCCCTGGGGTGCACACTGCGGCGGGCGGGGTTCCTGAGAGGAAGTCAGGTGACAGCAACATGAGCACTTTCTTGCGCGAGAATCATTTTTTTCTTGCCAGCTTGACCATAAATGCTTCTGAGCTCAGGTTCTCTTCTGCGATGGTGGGTAGCTGCGAGCTGTTCCTGTGGACTCCGAGTCTGCTCCGGCTCCGTCCCGGGAGCAGGGTGGGCTCTGACCCCAGCCGGGCCGGCCAGAGCAGGGGGCACAGAGCCCCTCAGACGTGATGGTTGCAGATGTGGGCAAGGTCTGGCTTGCTCGGAATCCCTCCCCTTTGTAATGTAATCCCAGTTCAAGAAATATGTCAAATTCATAAATCAAGCTGCCACCGTTAGTTTCCTGAACTTACAGTTCCTGCTGCAGTAATGAAATTTGAATTCCTATCTGGAGGACGCGGCCTGGGTCGGTGTGTTGCACTGCAGACCTTTCTTAGAGGCCCAGAACCCCCTCTGTCTGGCCCAGGAGGATCACCTCGCAGCCGAGGTGTGCCGTCATCTAAAGGCAGACCACACCCGGCGCGCAGTGAGGCCCTGCTGTCCTGGGGCCCTTTCCGGGGCCTGGGCCTGGGCCTGGCCTCCTGCACCTTCTCCGACCCCTCCTTCCTGAGCCGGGGGGCACCTGGAAGCTGCCCCCCGGGTCAGCCCTGCCCCTCCCGGGCTGGCGAGTCGGCACCCAGGACAGTTGGGTCACCCGGAATTCAGCCTGGGGAGACTGGGCTGAATCCGGGCCTCCCCACCCCCACCCGCCATCAGAGCAAGTTGCTCTCCCTAGCTGTGACGCCGTTCACTCAGCTGCCGCGGGGGTCCAGGGGGTCCCTGTAGACGAGGGGGTGGCGAGTAGATGGGGTGACCCAGGCACGTGGTGAGAGGAGGTGGCTGCAGGAGCCACATGGGCATGGGCGGGGGTGCTGGCAGGCCTCTGGGGGCTGGCAGGGGAGGGTGTGCCCGGTAGGGAGGTCCCGGCTGAGTTTGAAAACTCGGTGAGCTGCGGCGTGCTCCCTACCCTGTGGCCCAGGAGCTGCCTCAGTTTCCCCAGCCATAGTGGCAGCTGGTAGAGGTGGTGGCACTGGTAGAGGACCGGCCCCCCACTGCATTTAGGAATTTTGTTGACCCCCCGCGGCCCCGCAGGGGTTTGGAGAATGGCTTCCCAAGGGTCAGGATGTCTGCACCAGCACCAGGAGGGCACGAAGTCGGTCCTCGTAGGTTTGGTTTTGATCTTGAAAATCACATCTAACAGCTCTAGACCGCTAGCGCAGCGCTGTGGACGTGGATAAAGTGACTTCCCACACGCTCAGGCTGCAAGGCGTTTGTCGTGTACTGACCTGATAAGTTAAATTGCCCTGAAGTCTTAGCTTAGTCACACGTGGGTTAGGTGCCTTATGTAAATGAAGCCGCGTTATGATCTCCTGTGAGTGCTGTTCTCTTGGGACAGCTTCGTACGCAGTTCAGCTTGTCCTTACCAGAAATCAAGGCTGGCTGCACGCTCTGCATGTTCAGCTGCGCACACTGCTTGTTCACTTTATTTAAATCTGTAAACAAGGGGCCTCCCTGGAGGCGTGAGGGGTTAAGATGCAGCCTATGAAGCTGGCCACAGCCTCTGCAGCACGAATTCCATCCCCGGCCAGGGAGCTCCCCACATGGCGCAGCAGACCTCTCCTGCCTCACCCGCTGCTCCCTCAGCAGTGGATTTCAGTCAGTCTGCTGTTCTGTTCCCCGCTCTGTCTCTGGTGAGTCCTCTCACCTCCACACCTCTGACCTGCACCCCAGCTCTTCTACGCATAAATAAATAAATCTTTTTTAAAAAAAAAAAAGTGTGAAGAAGAAGAACATCTCAGCTTCGTGACGAGATGCACAGGTTCAGAGTTGAATGTGATGCTTTGTGACTTACACAGCAGAGACCAGCTCCACTCTTTGCTCTGGGAGGGCCCTGGGGTGAGTGGGGTCCTCGAGGCCAGCCGGTGTGTGTGGGTGTGCGGCCCATGTGCCCACGGCGTGTGTGCCCACCCGGGCGGCACCAGGGCGGGATGGGGAGTCTCTGTGGTGGTGGCTCCTGACGGGGGCTTTGCGGGCATCTCCCGCCAGGAGCCCGGGGCCCAGTGACGCTCCCGCAGGGCTCTGAGCTCCGCATTCCTGTGTCTGCGGCTGTTGCCGGCAGATCTCCGCTCGCAGGACCATAAATCATGACAGCCTGGCTCAGACGCAGCCAACTGGATGACACTGACATCCTCACAGAGCGCCCAGGGTCTCCCGTGATTTAGAATACTCTTATCTCGGCCTGCACGTGTCTTATCTCCGCAGCAGGTCGAGGGGGGGTGGAGAGGGGGCTCGGCTTGGCCCCGAGAGCGCAGCGCCGGGAGGATGATTGTACCTGAGGAGCAGTAAGGAGCTGTCTGGGGGGCTGGGTTTGTGATGGGGCAAGCAGGCAGCCATGTGCTGAGGCGGGGCCGGCCAGAGACTGCCCCACACACGTTCCTGCACGCGGGGCCCAGGCTCAGCCCTGCCCGCCCGCTCTGCAGGCTCGGCGTGGGGGCTGGAGGGGTGTAGGATGGTTGGTCCCTGGTTTCTCTCCTGATCTTCTTTCACCCCCTTCTAATTTACATGCAACAAAATGTAAATTTTGACCAACGTGTTGGTGAGTCTTGACAAACCTGTGCCCGTGACTGTCACCCCAGTCCGCCATTGGGCCAGAGGGCCCAGCCCCACGTGCCGGCGGCACCACAGGGCGGACGGCCCTCAGGCCTTGCTCTCCCGATGGCGGAGGCCAGAGGAGGCTGACGCAGGCCCGTCCTAGGCCTTCCTGCCAGGTTCTCGGTGGCCGGGCTGGGCTCCCGGAGCAGGCAGCCGTCCCCTGTGGGGCGCCGCTGGCCTGGCCAGGCTCTGCACTGCCCGTCGGCCAGGGGCCGGTCCCAGCAGCACAAATCCATCCCACGTGGCCTTCATCGGCGCACGCCCCGGGCGCCTGCACATCCTGTGAAAGCCACAGGTGCGGGTCTTGCTGGTCAAAATACTGTTCTCAGAAAAGCCCCCCGCAGGGGACGGTCCTCCATGGACATGGGGCTGTGGGCGGGAGAGGAAGGGGCTGCGGCCGTCTCCTGCGGGGACGTCTCTCCTTCCGTTCATCTATCAGCTTCATGTGACCCGGTGACACCCCAGGTTCTGCCTCCTCTGGATAAGTTATAGGGTTGCTTAGGTGAGTCAGGGGACAATAATAGCCAGAAAAGTCCTTGAAAAAGAAAAGTGACTGGTCCCACCAGACAAGAAAACATTCCAAACCGCTATAATTACAAACAGTGTGGTATTGGCACGTGAAGAGAGGGCCTCCTGGAACGGGACGGAAAGTCCAGAAATAGAGACGTGTTCTCGGAGGGCCAGTGTGTCTTGGAGCCGGCGTCCCGGGCCGCAGAGGGAGGGAGGACGGTGGGTGGTGTAGGGGCAGCCCTGTGCCCGCCACACACGGGCTTGGGGGCTCCAAGTGGCGGAAATATAATTGTGAAAACACCTGAAGCCTGCAAGTCCCAAGGGCAGGTGAATGCATTCTGTGCGGGATTGCAGGGAACTCTGTCCCGTACAGCTCGGCCTGGCAGCAGCCAGGAGAACCCTGAGAAATTTAGATCTACTGAAAAAACAAGAAACCTTTGCTTGGCACAAAACAGATAAGCCAAGTAAAATGATAAATGACGTAATGGGGGGACATTTGCAACGTAAGCCACAAACAGAAAGCTTGTCTGTGTGGCACACGGTCTAAAAATTAAGGAGACCAGCAGCCCTGGAGACAGGCTGAGAAGAGTCCAGTCCACAGCAGGAGCTCGTGGGCCAGAGAGACGGCCTCAGGCCCTTCTGGGCAGCCAGGCCACTTCCCCACGGAGCCCTCATGTGTGGCCTGCCCGGGCTCAGCTCCCGGGCCCACCCTGTGGCCCAGCACCCTCTGCCCAGTGCCCTGCTCGCAGGGCCCAGCCTGGACACCAGCTGGGACCACCCATTGCAGCATTTTTTAAATTCTGAGAAGTCGGAGATGAGCCAGGTGTGTTCCGGCCGGGGCTTGTGCTGGGGGTGAGAGGACTCACCAGAGACAGAGCGGGGAGCAGAACAGGCGGATCTACTGAAATCCACTGCTGAGGGGAGCAGCGGGCGGACAGGAGGGGTCTGCTGCGCCCTGTGGGTCAGCTCCCTGGCCGCCCGGGGATCGAACTCAGGCCATAGCTGTGATAGCCTGAGACTTAACCCCTGTGCCACCAGGGCGCCCCTTCTTAGTTGAACTTTCTGAGCCAAGTAATATTTCTATTAGTTGAAGAATGGCTAGCGTGGAACTGGAGTGATTGTGTGCGTGTGTGTGTATATATGCACACACACACACACGATTATGAACAGTGATCTTAAATAAACCAAAAAGTTGCTTTTAATATTGGAAAGTAATTGGTTTGGATTTTCCTATTGAACGAGGTGTTACTCCTAAGCGATACCTGGCTTTCGGGAGAAGTTGGTCATCCTTTGTTCCATGTTGAATAGCCTGTAATTATCAAGATTATCCAGTTAACATAAAGTGCGTTTTCGTTTTTGTTATGTCGTTACCATAGCTGGGGTTGGGTGGGTGTTCCAACCTTTGTGAACTCGAAATTCCTTTATGATGATGGAATATTTCACGTCTTAATGCTCTTGGTACAGGGTTTGTGTTCAAATATTTTACCAGGTATGTGTTTTTCACGGGTTCATATAATATATAAAATGCATTTCTGTTCCAAGAAAAATATGAGCGGTAAACAGCTGGGAGGGCACTTGCAGATCTGCCTTTATTGTGCTGTGGGATGAGTAATGCGCTCAGCTATGCGCAGCCTCATGTTTAACCAGGTTAGTGTTTGGTTTCGGTTAGGCTGTTTTCCTTATGAGCACAGAAGTGGCCAATCCCGGGCCTGCCTGTCTTCCAGATGGAGTTTTGCTTTGTTTCCGGATCATGCTGCTTAACATAAGGTCAGATTTTCTTGTGAAAACAGATTTCGGATTAACCATGCCGGCGCGCTCACCCACGCCCCTCCACGCCTGCCCGTGCTCTCAGCCCAGCGGCGGCTCGGTCATGGCTCCAGCTTCGAGGCGCAGAGGAGGGCGGGGACTCTGCTCCGGATCCCCCCGAAGGCCCGGAGCCTGCTTTCCTGGAGGCTTCGCGGGGAGCATGAGCCGTGAGCTGGGGCGTCCTGCACGGCGGGGTCTCTGGCCCTGGCGAATCTGCCTTGCTCCATTATATTGAGACAGACTCCTGCCTGCAGCCTGTTTCTGCAAATAGAGTTTTATTGAGACACGCCCGTCCCTTTGTCCGCCACTCGTGGGCCGCACCAGCACCGCTGGGCAGCTGTGACAGAGCCAGCTGTGTGACTTGCAAAGCCTACATGATTTGCTTTCTGGCCCTTTAGAGAAAAAGGCTGCCCACCCAGCTCACAGTGCAGTGAACAGCGGTGGCTCGAGCCTCAGCCCGGCCGGCAGCTCTGCGCCTCGGTCGGCGTCGGCCGTGAGCACCACATGCTCGCTGCGCGTCCGGCTCTGCCCTAGGCTCACGAAACACAGGAGCAACCAGACACGCAGAGCCCTGCCTCACAGACCGTCCAGCCCAGCGGGCGCCTTCTGTCCACCGGCACAGGGTGGAACGATGGGTCCAGCCCTGCGGGAGCTCGGCCACGGGGCTGGGGCTGTCGTGACCGCACCGTGGTGGTGGTGAAGCAGAGCCACGCCTCGCTCGGGCTGGAGCCTCCCGCGCCGGGTCCTCGCGCCCTTGGGTGTCATTGGAGGAGAGGGCGACTCCGAGTCAGGGGTCCGGGAGGATAGCATGGCCGCCGGGAGCACTCGGCTGCGCTCACGCCTTTGGGATGTCCTCCCGGGCCCAGGCCACATGGCGCCGCCCTCAGCAAGTCCCCTGGACTGTTGCTGAGCAGCGGCCGACTCCACTCGTTTGAACAAAGACTGACCCGCCAGGTGAGGGAGCAGGAGAAATGCCCGCGAAGTGGAGGGGCTCGCGTTCCAGACCTGGGCATGGGATGAAAATTGCTCTCACCGTCCCGTTCTCTGCGCTTCCAGGCCGGGCTGCCTCCACCGCGCCGTCGGGAACAGCCTCTCCTGGCTGCTGTGTGCTCTGCTCTCCGTCCCTAGTGCGGCCTCGGGGGCTGGCGGGGCGCGGGGAGGGCTGCTCCGTGTCTCTATCCCGGGCCGCTCCTGCGGCCTCAGGGCCGGGGCTGGCTCGGTTGGTCCACAGAAGTTTCCTGTTAAAGGTCTTTATCTCCTAAAGCAGTTGCTTGCAAACCTGAGGCAGGCGGCAGTGCTGAGACTCCGCACACCTGTAGGGACGGTGGGGCGGGGTGGGGTCTTGGGGCAGCGAGCGCACCCACGTGTTGCTTGCTGAGAAAGCACCTGCACAGTGTTGCTGCACCATCGTGAAGGTAAAGGCAGCTTGGCTCCTCGACAGAGGCGATAACAGCGGGGTCCCAGCGCTCAGCGCGGGCTGCGGGCTCTTGAGTGGAGATGCTCCGGCTGGACAGACCCGCACTGGCCGTGAGGCCGCCCCTCTCGGGCCACCCCTGCAGGTGTGCGGGGCGGGTGGGGGCGAGCCCCCCTCCTGGGCCTGGCGTCCTCGCACGGGCCTGGTCACCAGCATCCAGCCGTCTTCTTGACGCCGAACTCCTCCTCCGGTCACCCGTGTGCTCCTGGCGCCAGGGCTGGGACAGTCGGTTGGAACCAAGCCGTGTCTTACCCAGGTCAGTGGGGTTTGCACGTGCACATCTGTGCCCCCCACAGTTCAGCACAGCCAGACGCTGCGTATTTGACAGCTCACGGTCATCGGGGCTGGAAATAGCGTCTGAAAGGAGTGACCCTGACGGCGCCCCGTGGACGCTGCTCTACTGATGGCCGTGACTTGTAAGGAAATCTCGCTGCGTGTTTCGGTTACTGCCTCCTGCTGATGGCGACCATGAGCTGAGCGCCTCCGTGCCCCTGGGGCCCTGTGTCGGCCGTGGGATCTTCCCACTGCAGTGGCAGCTCGGCAGGGGCTCAGCAGACTGTCCCTGGGTCCCCGGGCTGGGTCTCCAGCAGTCACCCCCACCCCCGTGAGCCCTCGTGCCCATGGCCTGGCCCCGGCAGGCCCCCAGCTGGGCTCCCTGCTGCTGCCTGCCCCTCGCACTGCCCTGTAGGCGGCCAGGGTCGCCCTGGAAACTGGAGTGGGTTTTTCCTTCTCCTGCATAAAACCTTCAGCGGCTCATTTACACATAGAAAAAAATATTGAAGTGATTTTCCTGATCCTTCCAGGTTATATTCTAACACACACACCCCACACTCACCGTCGCCCCCAAGATTCACGTACAGTTGTCACGAGGCCCAGGAGAGTGCAGGCAGCCCTAGTTTTTGAGGCTCCTCCAGCGATTCACAGCAAGGATGGAGAGCCGCTGCTTCCCGCCATGATTCTGAAGTGTGGCCTGTGTTGAACCAGCAGGTGGCTACAGGCCCCTGCGCCCTGATTCAGGCAGCCCGGGAGAGACCCAGGGATCGGCATTTCCAAAGAGTGGGTTCCGGGCTCCGAAGCCCCCGTCCCTCTGTGCCCCCTCCTCCGGGGCCAGGCTCCGCTCGCACACTCTGCCGCCTCCTCCCTCCCCCGTCCCTGCCTGCCCAGCCCCTTCCTGTCTCTGCGCTGCGGCCTCTGCACCTCCCTCCCTCCTGGGCGCCCAGACCTTCGGGCTCCGCTCTGTGGTCTTGGTCTCCGTACAGGTGTTGTCGCTGTAGAGGCCACCGCGTCTAAAGGGCCCACCCCTCCAGGCCACCGGTCCCCTCACGGTCAGCACAGTCCGCAGCGCAGCCTCAGGTCCGCCCACGCCCCGGCCCCCCGCCCCCCTGCTGGACCTCGGGCTGGGGCGTGTTTACCCGTGTGCCAGTGGGCCAGGGGGTGGGTGAGTCATGAGGGCTGTTTTGCCTCCTTCACACACTTGTGTTTTTTTTGGCGAGTAGTTACTGACGCCCAAGGGCGCATCGCGGCCATAGAATGAATGAACCACGCCCGTGCAGCGGGAGCTCGGAGGCTGGGGAGGATCAGGCAGACACTCGGCTCCGCGTGGCCAGGGCTCGGCTTAGCCCACAGCCTGCTGGCCAGAGGGTCAGGACGGCGCTCCCGGCCCGGGGAGAAGAGCCCCATCGGGCTCTTCTGCGGACAGGGGTGCCCTTGTTGGGGGCGAAGCTGCGTCTGTCTGGACTGTTTGCCCCTCGATGAGACGCCCTTGTCTGTGCCAGCCACACGCCTTTCTTTCCCCAGGATACTGGGGGGAGTGTTTGCCCCCCAGAAGACTCTTAAGTGGGTCAGACCAATCCAAGAATCAAATTAGCTCCCAAATCACTTTGACCTCAAGGCAGAAAATTCATTCCATGTGAAGGGACTGCGGGAAAGCCCCGCGCCGCCGCAATCACACGCCGCCCGCGGGCCCTTGTGGCCGGCTGTTAATTCATCTCATTATCAAACTCCCAGGGAGATTTTAAAATCCAAAGATTACATTTCATTTTAATTTAAAACCAAAGACATTAAACTCAAATTCCCTGTCCCCAGGAGTTAGGGCGCAGAGAGCGGAGTCCGGTGTGTCCTCCCAGCTTCTTGCTCTGCTCTCCTCCAGGACTCCGAGCACGGCGGGCCCGGGCACCCTCGCCTGCCCGGCCGGCGGCATCTCTGGTTCACCAAGCCCAACGCCAAGTCATGATGCCCCGGGGCTTAAATTAATGGGCACACAGGTCTGTCAAAGCCCCGGCCCCCAGGAGCCCAGGGAGGTGGCCAGCCACTGCCGGTCTCTGGAAGCCGCCCCAGCCGGAGCCCATCCCTGCCGCAGTGCTCGGCGCCCCAGGAGGCAGGCGAGGGCCCGGCCAGCTTTGCCGGGTGACGTTTCTCGGAAACACTCTCCCCTCCTGGTGTGAGCGAATCCGGGGCACCATCCCTCCTGCCCCCGCCTCTCCGAGTCCAGCACCACGTCCTCGCTCAGCTGCTCTTGGTCCGGGCCACCAAACCCAGCTGGGTTGGGGGGTTTCACGTCCTGGTAGTGACCTCTCTATCTGGCTGGGCTGGCCTCGAGAAGGTCCAACCTTTGCTCCTGAAATCAACCCCAGCAATACAACCCTCCCTTCACCGGGATCAGCCGGTGGCTTCTGTCCCCCTGCTTCCCATACCCGCCCCCTGCGTCCCCCGAGCGAGGGCCTCCAGCGCACGCGCTCTGATCCCAGCCTGGAGTCCTGGGGTCTGGCTGAGCCAGGTCTCGCCATCGGGCGGGGACGCAGCCCTCACGTGTTTCTGGCCTCTGGTCACGATCGCTGCTGGTATGTTGTCCTTACTGCGAGTTTAATTCTCTCTCTTTTAAAAGTAAGAAGCAAGGTGGGGCTGGACATTGTCCCCCGTCTGTAACACCGGGGCGGTCCACGTGGTGATGTGCGTCCTCGCGTCCTTGCTCGGTGTTCAGTGAGGGCACGATGAATTTGTGTGACTTGTTTGATGATTTAATATTCTTTTTTTTTTTTGGCCTGGGGGGCCGGTGTCTGTTGGTGGGTTAACTGGGCCTGTGGCTGTCTCCTGGCTTGGAGCCAAGTACAGCGGCCTCTCAAGCCAGCTGGGAAGCGTCTCCTCCTCCTCACAGCCTCACAACAGCTTATCTGGACCTTCAGAGTGGGGCGGCACCTGCCCGAGAGCCATTTGGGCCTTTGGCTATTTTTGCCAGTGAGTCCTGGTCGTTTTCTGCATTTACATCTTTCAGTTACTGTTCCGTTCCGGTTTTCTGCTGTGACCACTTGGAAATGTCCTTCTTTTGTCAGAAATATCCACCCCTTATAGGCCTGTATTTGTTTTCCACAAAGTCAGTATTCTAGCAATGTTCTCTGACGCTGTTTCTCTTGTTTCATTCTATTCTGTTAGAGTAGATTGTGCTTTTCTCGGTCTTCTTGGAATTTCTCCATTCTGTTAATGTTTACAAAGAACCAGTTTTTGGTTTTGGTTAATCTTTTCTACTCCGTTGTTAATTTAAATGACCGACTCTTGCCGTCAGTCTAGATAAACAAAGATGCGGGCGGAGGCCGAC
Source organism: Talpa occidentalis (assembly GCF_014898055.3). Lineage (NCBI taxonomy): Eukaryota > Metazoa > Chordata > Mammalia > Eulipotyphla > Talpidae > Talpa > Talpa occidentalis. Next base: position 1,384,105 of record NW_023601653.1, on the reverse strand, counting down.
ATCAGAGGCGTTGCAAACTCGAGTGACATCTTTAAGGGCCAAAGGAAAACCATCAACCTAGAGTTACGCATCCAGCCCAAATATCCGTCAACACTGAGGGCACGAGAAGGACATTTCCCAAAAGACAAAAGTAGAGAGAATTTGTGGTCAGCCGAAGTAGCTGTGCTGTCAGAAGGCCGAGGGGCCGCATGGGTAGGGGTGGAGGCAGAGATGGCCGGCGGGGGGCGTTGGGCGCTCCGGACTCGCTCCAAGAAATCAGAGGAGAGGGTGCGTGTGTGGGAAAAGTAAAATACCTTTATCGTCACTTTTGAATTCATGTAAAATAAAAGCAGGCTTAATTGTGCTGTATTTGGGGCTTTGTAACAAGCCATAAGAAGAAAATGTGTCCGCACCACCCTCCGGACGCCGCGTGGAGCGCAGCGAGAACGGACTCGCGCGGGTGCCGCGGTCTGCGGCTGTTTGAGAAACGACCGTCATTAGGCACCCGCTGTGCCCTAAAGCAACCACTTACAAATAAAACTGGTGGTAGGTAATTAGTGAAGAGCAGAGGAGGAGCAGAATATCCTCTCAAGTCAGGAGAAGAGGAGAAGGGGAAAAGCACAAGCAGGCGGACAGCCGCGACCCCAGCGCGCCTCGGCAGAGCACGGGCCCGGGAGGTGGCCCCGCGCCGCCGGCTTCCCAGCACCGTTCGTTAAAGACACGATGAAAAAGACCAGCCCGGCTCGTAAACGGGCAGGACGCTAGCGCCAGGCGCCCCGGGGATGGAGGCGCTGTCAGCGCCAGCCGGGGAGGGCCAGCTAGCGGGCCCTGTTCCCCGGGGTGCCCTTGTGGCTCGAGCGGAACCACACGCCTGCAGAGCCCCCGTGGCCGTGGCTGGGGCGGGCGCAGGCCCCTCTGTCAGCCCCGTCCGCTGCGTCTGTCCCGGAGGAGCCCGCGTCCCCGTGCAGGGGTGCCTGGGGGCTGCCGGCGGCCCCTCGCAGCAGCTGACCCACTTGCTGTGGCTCCGGTCACCCCCCACGTGTTGGGCTGAAGAGCAGACGACTTCCTTGTTTCATGAGGTGTGAACAGAAGAAAACGCGTCGTCTCCTTGTCCCCCCCAGTTCACGCGCCGGGTGACCCCCCCCCCCAACCTGGCCTTGACCCTCCCAAAGCTATTGCGTCCACGCGGTCTCGTCTGCGGGGCTGGCCCAAGGGTCGTGGCGCCTCTGCCCTCGCCTGCACTGGACCGAGCATTGCGCACGCTGGATGAGCTCCCGTGGGACGGCGCGGCCTGACCCGACTCAGGGCTCCGGATCCGCCCTTGGTGCCTCCCCGTGCCATGCCGTGGCCTCTCCTGTGCCCCGGGAGACTGCGCCCTCGGACCGTTGGGGGTTCTGCTTTCCCAGCCCTGCGAGGAGGCGTTTGCATGCGCCGAACACACTCGAAGGCTTTTGTTTCTCGCTCGCCAGGAGACTACGAGCGCTGACCCTAGCCCAGTAGGGCATCGCCGGCTGGGAACGCGGCTTTGGTTGGCCCGCGTCCTGCTGCGGGGCTGCCCTGACCCCGGGGCCCCACCTTGTGCAGGGCCCAGGCCGGCCCTTCGCATGCCCAAACCTCATGGGCGAGCCGCACCCCCCTTGGAGAAGCTGGTGCTGTTCTGGGGGCGCAGCTGTGTCGCCCTCACCTGCTCAGGGCACAGCCAGGGAGAACGGCCTCTGCAAGGAGAAAATGACGTCATTGATTTCACGCTCGTCTTCCTAATTTAGCTTTGAAGGTAAAATTCACTTCTTTGCCTCGGTGCTTTTCCGTGCTGAGAATCCAGTGACAGTCACTGTCCACCCATTGCTTCCAGCCAAATACACGAGCAGAGCCTGGAGTCGGGGACCGGCCCCTGTGTCCTGCCCGCCGGGGGGCGTCGAGGGTCCTCTGGCCGCGAGCGTCCCCCAGGGCGCAGGCACAGGCCGCTGCTGCTCTGTCCCGCGGTCTGTTTCTTGTTGGCGTTTCATGTCGTCAGATGAACGCGGGTCTGTCTTCCCGTTACACAGTTTACAGATTCAATGTTTGAGCCCTCTGACATGTATGCAGGGTTCAGAAGCCAGAACCCCGCAGCCGGGCGTGCCAGAGGCCGCCCCCCCACCGCCCCGGCCGCGTCCTCCCTGTGCCCCCCGCGCCCTGCGTCGCGCGCCGGCCCTTCGCCGCTTTTGGGGATGGAAGAAATACGTGCCCCTCCCCACAGGGTCGCAGAAGACTCACCCTCGAGCCCCCGCCCTGCACGTCGGTCGCCCGAGACTCCCCCACTCACTGCAGCCCCCCACCCCTCCCGATCACGTGACCAGCGAGCGCGCCCTCCTTGTTTCACTGTCTTTAAGTGTTTCTGGGTTGAGCGGCGAGTAGCAAGGCGGAAAAGGAAAACAAGTCGCCCACGGTCTCCGCCCCACCGGGCTCTGCCACGCGCGTAAATCTGTCTGCTCCTCCCCAGGTGAACGAGCTGGACGGCATCCCCTTGATCCTGGACGGCTGCAGCGTGGACGACAGCAACCCCTGTATCCTTCCCCTGCGAGGTGTGGGGGGCGGCCGCAGGCGCTGCCCCGAGCCGTGTCTCCAGCCCGCGCTCCCCTGACAGACCCTCCCAGCCGGCTCGGGGGAAGCCCCGGCAGAGACCTCCCCGCGGCCCGGTGTGTGCCGCCGTCGCCTTCCCAGGCCGTGACCACTCCTGGCGGTCCTGGGCCGCGCCTCTCGGGGCCGCTGTGACATGACAGTGGTTCCGCCACCTCGGACATGGGCGCCCGTGACCCCGGGAGCAGGAGGCACATTCAGTGGGGGAGGGAGGCCTCGTGTCCTTCAGAAATGATTCTGAAGCTGAGGCGCGGCCTTGCCCTGACGTGGGTTGGCCCCTTGGCAGGTGGTCTGCTGGCGCCTGCTCGATGCCCGCGCGGGTCTGAGGTGTCACCTCCCCAGGTGAGCCGGGGCGGCCGAGAGCCCTGGCCTGGCTGCCCGGGCCTGCGCTGAGCGGTGGCTGAGGACGCAGACGCTGAGAGCACGACGCGTGGTGCGTGGGGGTGTCAGTTGCGGGGGCTGTGCCTGCTCTCGGCACAGGAGAGCTTCTCCCACAAAGTCTCTGCTGCTCCTGAGGGCTGGTGAGCGGCTCGCCATGCTGCCACCCCAGGGGTTGGGCGCCGCCCTTGTTTGCCAGACGTGCCGTGAGGCTTTGCGCTGCACGAGAGGCCGAGGTGGTCAGGCGGGCGTGAAGCCGACATGCGTGTCCCTGGTGGGCTCCCGCCTCCCCCGGCCCCCTGCGGCCCTGGGCACTGGTCTCCTGCAGGCCTTTCCACCCAGGCGCGGCCTGAGGCCTGGAGGCGCAGGGCTGGTGTCTGGCCACGGCCGCCGCGTGATGACCGGTGCCGGCCGCGCTGCGTCCCAGCTGCCCGCCAGGAGCGGGTTTCTCCTCGGTGGTGTTTCCAAGCAGAAACAGCTGAGCTTTATTGGAAATGTTTTTCTTTCACTCTTTTTGATCTGTGTTTGCCGATGTCCTTGATGTGGGCCTTTTTAACGCTGTTTTCATTGGAGTGGCCGGGCAGGGACCAGCCCAGCCCCGAGCTTGGTTTTCCCCTTTTCCTGCCCCTCTTCCTCCTCCCTCCCCTGCGCCTCTTTCCCCTTGGTGCTGGTGGCCTCCGTGGTGCCTGTGACCTGCGAGCAGAAACCCAGTTTATAGGAATAAGCGGGCGCTGTCTTCATGGCCCGGGAGGCGGGGCGGGTCTGCCCTGGGGCCCGCGGGGGGGGCGGGTGCAGGCCGGGGTCTGGGAGGTGCTGGGAGCGGGACTCGATGCCTGGTTGTTCACACCGATAGCCCGGGAGGGCGCGTCCCCAAGGGGAGAGCCCGGGAGCCCTCGCGGCAGGCGGGCAGGCAGGGCTCCCCACGAGGGTGAGCAGGGCGAGCCCACCCCACTCACAGCCGCTCGCGCCCGTGAGTCAGCCCCGGAGTGAGGGGTAAAACGGGGCTTTAGAAGGAGTCTTAGGAGACTGTAGCTTTTTTCTTGGGAAGGCAGCGATTTCTTAAACACGACCTTGTGGCCGTGACCGATGAGCGCTCCCTGTGCAAGAAGGACTTGCAGCACCTCCTGATGCATCTGAGAAGGATGCAGGGCCACCACACATGAACAGGGGGCTGGGGCTGGGCCTGGGGCTCGGGGTGGAGCTGGGGGCTGGAGCTGGGAGTGGGGCTGGGGCTGGGGAATGCTCTGGTGCTCCTAGGCCAGGGAGAGGTAACACGCTGTCCCCTGCACCCCACCCCCTGCACCCAGATCAAGTCAGCATCTAAATAGACCCATTCAAAAGTGAAAGAGGAAGAAGGGTCTGTTTTCTGTAGCTTTTAGGGTATCCTGGCAACGGCTTCCCAGGGCTTGAACCCGAAAGTTGGAGGCTCAGCTTCCCCAGAGTGGGCCCAGGGCGCTCTGGCAGCTGGTGCTCTCCTTCCCCCGCCCCGCAGCTCCCGCCCCCCAGGGCAGAAACGGGAAGCAGAAGGATTTTCACACAGAGGAGACAGGTGCCCCGGCCCCCACTGGCCAGCCATCCCTCACAGCCTCCCTGCTCTGCCTGTTCTGCGCTGGCTCGCTGTCCCGCGAGGCCGGAGGGGGCGGGTGCTGCCTGGGCTGCTTGCACAGAGAGCGGACGGCCTGAGGTCTCTCTCCTAAGTCAGCAGCTGGAAGTGCCGCCTGGACCCCAGGCCTGCGGTGCCCTCCCTCTCACCCGGGCGCTGCCTGGCTGTGAAAGCTGACGTTGCCTGGCATCTACTCAGCGGCCCTGCCAGCCTGGACAGACCACGCCGGGCGCCCCTCCTGAGCAGGTGTCCAGCAGACACCCCTGCCCTGTCCCTGCCGGGAGCTGCCCCGGGAGCGGCCCCGCGGCTCACAGGCCTTCGGTGCGGCTTCGGTCAGCAGTGGTGGGGCTGGGGCTGGCCCTGGAACCCGTCTGGACGTGGGTGCCCGACTGTGGCTGCGTCTCCCCTGCTGCGCTTTTAAGCGGTCGGTAAAATGATCCCAGAAAACGCAACGTACAAAATTAGTTCCAGTGCGTCGGGCCTTTGCCACCAGCACCTGCGGCTGTGAGCACCTGCGAGCACCTCACGGGGTCCTGGGGCAACGCTTTGGCAATTGCCTCCCGCTTTGCTCCCCCTGCCCGCGCCCTGGCAGGGTTGACCCATGACTAGGGGCCAGGCGAGAATCGCCCCTTCAGCAGGAAGCAGGGCGCCGGGCCGGTGCTCTGCCTGGTGGGCAGGGCGCGTTTGCCAGTGTTCCGGGCCTTGGCGCCAGAAGCGCTTCCAGAACAGTCTAGAAGCTGGACTGCTTCTTTGCACCCTGAAAAATCTGTGCAGGTGCTTCTGCATAGTCTGAGGAGACTATTTGAGATGGGAAAGCTGCTCCTTAAGCACCTTTGTTTTGGGGAACCTTGTCGTAGCTTTTCACCCCGTGAAGCGGGTGTGCCCGGCCCTGCTCTCAGACAGCCCCCAGACGCCTTCTTTCGGGGGTGCTCCTGCCCCCACCCGGGGCAGTGCTCTGTGGAGTCGGCCGCGTCATCCACGGGTTTGTGGCCGTATGTGGGCCTTTTGTATAAAAATAAACCTGAGGGCCATATCCTGGAGCAGGATGCAGGCGCGGCCCGCGCTGTGCTGGTGTGAGCGGCAGGAGCCGCGTCCCCTGCAGACGCCTGTGGCCGCCTCCGCGCTCGAGCTGCGTGGCGTGCAGACCCCGACCCCGCAGAGCAGTGAGCTCTTTTGAGCATATTTAACTCGTTTTTATTCAAATAAAGTCACGTTTTCAGTGCCAGAACGTTTAAAAGCTCATGTATTCATTCAGCAGATACTTGCTGGTGCCTTCCATGGCCGAGGTTGGCAGACCCGGAGTGTAAAGATCTAAATCCAGTAAATATTTTTGGCTCTGCGGCTGCATTTTCTCTGCCGCGGCTCAGCCTGGAAGCAGCCTCAGGGGGTCCAAGCAAACGGGCCGGGCTGGGCGCCAGTCAAGTTTTATTATGGAGACGCAATTTAAATTTCAGATAATCTTCATGTGTCACAAGGTGCTATTCTGCATTTTCCCAGCTGTTGAAAATGTAAGACCGCCTCAGCCAGCGGCCTCCCCAGCGGGCCACTCAGCATGGCCGGGGCCAGCCCCACCCGCCTCGGGGCGCGGGCGCCTTTCCTGGCGGGGGCATCTTCCCTTCAGTTCGGCCTTAGCTCACCTGACTCGGAGGTGACCTGTCACCTTAGCAGGATCCTTCCTTGTCGTGAAAGGGCTTTCCGGGTCGCGCTGTCGCCCCACCTGGAGTCTCCCCCGCCGCCGCCCTCCCGTGCCAGGACACCGCTGGTCCTCCCCTCACCGGGGAGTCCCCGGGCAGTACCGGGCGCCAGCCTGGCGCCTCCCGTCAGCAGCCACGGGACCCGTGAGCTCTCTCTGAAGCTCAGCGCAGCGCCGGTGTCTGTGGGGGGCTCACTCTGTTTCCTCTGCGGCGGGGGGGGGTCATCTGGGTGGGAGGCCCCCCCCCCGTCATGTGGTTGGAGCTCACACAGTCTGAGAACCCGCCTCGCCATAGGTGGGGGACTAGGTCAGCTTCAGGGGTCCTGACTACCCAAAGGCTGATACCTTAGGGGCCAGACACCCATTTCTGGTGTGAGAAATGCCCCAGTGGGAAACACCTGCTGGTGGGGAGGACTTTGTTTTTCCTGATCCCTTTTGTGGCAGGGAGGGTGGGTGGGCCCTTCACTGGAAAAGTGAGTGTGTGCGTGTGCGTGTGCATGTGCATGTGTGTGTGTGCGTGTCCATCAACAGCAGAGGTGGCTGTTCTGAGTCCCTGCTTCTCGTTCCTTCTTTCAACAAGTAGGTACTGTGCCTGCGTGCGCTTGTCGTGGGTGTCCCACGCTCACACACAGACATGTGTGCACATGCCTGTGCTGCATCTCCAGCTCCTCCCACTTGGGTGCCCATCCTGAGCACAGTCCCCAGAAAGCGGGTGCTGGGTGGGGTGCCCGCGGAGGGGCTGGAGCGGACGCTGTGCCGGGAGATTCCTTCACTCTGCCCAGTTCTGACCCAGTGGGTGGTGTACGCCATCCGGAACCTGACGGAAGACAACAGCCGCAACCAGGACTTGATCGCCAAGATGGAGGAGCAGGGCCTGGCAGACACATCCCTGCTTAAAAAGATGGGGTTTGAAGTGGAGAAGAGGGGTGACAAGCTGATTCTGAGATCCACCAGCGACAAGCCTCCGCAGGTGAGTCCTGAGCCTCGTGTCCCCAGGGCGCCCCAGCCCCGGTCACGCCGGCTTCCGTGACACGCGGTGGGCCCGTCCGGCCTGCGGAGAAGGCCGGCCTCTGCGCTGCCGTTTCCTTCGAAGAGTTAAAATTTCAAACTCCTCCTAGGGGAGAGAATAAAAAGTCCACCGTTTTCACATGGTCCAGAAGGTTCTAGCCGGAGTTAGGGTCTCCTGAAAGGGAGCAGATGCGGCTGCGGGGCGAGGCGGGAGCGGGAGCGGGAGCAGGTCTCCCCGCGTCCGGCCCCTGGACTGTCCTTGTTCTCTGGTGGACGAGTCTCACGGAGAGACTGTCAGACCTGCAGCCCGCCTCCCTTTTCTCCTCAGGAGTGAGCTCTCCAGACACCGGATCTTCGCCTCCTGCCTGCGGAGTTTGTCCTTCTGTGGCCGTGACGTCGCCCGTGTCCGGAGAGTCCCCAGTCGGATTCGGGAACATGTGAATCTCTTAGATGATAGATGACCGCGCGTGTAGAAGCTTAAATGTGCCCGTACATGAGCGTCCCGGCTTTTTCGTTTTTGTTTTTTGCTTTAAAAGTGTAGCCGTCGGGTTTGCCTTTGTCCCTGAGGGCTCGTGTGCACCTGAGTGGTTTCTTGTGCTGACCTGTGGCGGCAAATAATAAACTCGCCTCACTGAGGGCGCCTCCCGGCTCGGGAAGACCTCGGGCTCCGTTCCTGCCTCGCCCTTTCATTTTCCTCTCTCGGCAGGTTTTCTGAGCCCTGGCGGGCGCTGAAGTGGTTTCTCACTGATTAATTCTAAGTCTCTTTTCACCCTTTCTGCCTTTCCCAAACATTGACAAGACTCACTTCCAGTTAATTAATTGGAGAGAGGCTGAGAGCAGCAGCTCCCTCTTCGGGGCCTGTGTGGGGCTGGGCCCTCCCTCTGGAATGCGGCTGGGGCTGGGGAGGGACTGGCCGTTAACTCTTCTCCTTCCAGACCCGCATCTCCCCTCCCTCCTGCCACGTGAAGGGGTGCCCCGAGGTCGGCTCTGTGCGCTGGGCCCCGCGTGCGGTGCGGCTGGAGGGGCCCGGAGCCACACGGGGCTCTGGGGCGGGAGTGACCAGTGTGTCTGCGGGCGCCTCTCTCTCTCCACGCCCACTCACATCAGGGGCAGGGCCAGTGGCAGGAGTCCTGAAGCCTTGGAAGCATCCAGATGTTCAGGACGGGCAGAGCCTCTCGTGGGGAGGGTGCTGGGAATGCTGAGCCACCCAGCCCTGGGCCACCGCCTCACCGAACTCCAGTAGTGAGGGGTTTGCATGGGGCACCTCGAGCTCCTAAACAAAGCAGACAGACACCGCCGAAGTCCTGCAGAAATGCGGGCCGCTCCGCAGTAGAGCGCTGTGAGTCTCTGGGGTCACGCCCGCGTGGCCTGGCCTGGTAGTGGAGGCGGTTTCCCCGCTGGCTCCCTGTGTGCTCTGTGACGGAGGCGCCCTCGACTTCAGGACTGTCGTCACCGAGTAACATTTTTCTCTTGCCAATGAAACTCCACCAGCAGAGGAGCTATGCGGGGTTGTAAACACACAGAGAAGCCATTCTGCCTAGAGCACAAAGAGTTAACACCCGGTTCTCTAAATAGAAGCTTGACCTGGGGGGGTGGGGGGCATGGGGGGGTCCCTTTCTTCCTTTCAACAAGTCTGCAACAGACCCTGCTCTCCCCTTGGTGGATGCACACACCCCGGGGCCCAGGAGCGGGTGGTGTGAGTCTGCAGCGGACACCCTGACAGGAGGGAGGCTGTGCCTGCGGGAGGTGGGCTGTGCGTTCTGAACAGGGGTGTGGCTGGCCTGGGAGAAGAGCTGGGGGCCTTGTCGTGGCTGCCGGTGCCTTCGGGTGATTCCCTCCGGCACAACAGCTTCCTTGTCCTCCCAGTCAGCCATTCAGAAGAAGCCGGGCCCTGCAGGCTCTGTGGAGACAGATCACAGCGAGTTTTATGAGTCTATTGTCGCCTTCAAGAGCAAATGGGGCAAAGCAGCTCCATCTTGAAGCCTCTTCATTCTGCAAGAGCAGAGAAAGGCACTTTCTTGCTTGACACTGAATCCAAATATTTGCAGAATGTTGCTTTGACAGTGGGCGTTAAGAGTCAGAATACTTACTTGCACAGTCTTGACGATACACTGTCGGGATGTGTCTGGCGCGTGCTCACGCACAGGTACCACGCAGTGCACCTCGCCGGGGTTCAGAAACTACCAACAAGGTACTTTTTTGTGCAGTAACTTCTAGATCTAACTGTAGGGCTTTGGGGACTAGTAAAATACGTTCACTTTGCAACATGGGGCATAGAGAAATAATTGAAGTATTTGGGGCTATCGGATAGCAAGCTTTCAGTCAGGGCAGCATCTAGTGTGTCTGGTGTCCACCCTCTTCTGCAGGGGTTGATACGCTTCTCCTGTAACACCGGAGACTTCCATATTATTTAAATGACTTTCTACTACCCCTCAACTTCTATTCTTGAATGAATGAACAGAGGTGCGGGGACAAAAGCGCCAGTCTTTGCAGGAGGGAAACTTGCAAACATACGAATCTCATCATTGTTGACACCTGCATGCGGAGGAGGCGGCCTGTCTGGAGAGGCGTAGAGTGAAGGTGGATTCTAAAAGGCAGAGAAGTCCAGCAAGGACCTGCCGGGCCAGGTCTCCGCGCGCCTGGCGGGCGCTGTCCAAGGTCCTGACGCCCGGGGCCGGGGCCGGGGCCGGGGCCGGGGCCGGGGCCGGGGCCGGGGCCGGAGCTCAGACTCGCCCCTCGCGCTTGCGGGATGCGGATGCGTTTTCTTCTTCCCCACGCGTCTTTACGTGTCCTTCGGCTCTCTCAAGTCACACCTCACCTCGGTGATGGTTGACGCCGTGCGTCTGACTGACCGCCTACAAAATAGGTGAATTTTAAAAATAACTTCTCCTGTAAACAGAATGGTGGTCCCCGCCCGCTCAGCAGACTTTCACCGGAGGCGGATGTGCCCACGGAACGGACTCCGAAGGGCCTGATGTTTCCTCGGGCTTAAATCAGAAACACGAAACGCGTTTCTTTTTCCTGGACACGTGACTGCCTCCCTCCCTCACGCTCCTGACGTCAGCCGAGCCCCACGGCCACGCCGGGCCGCCCGTGCCTGGGCCACCGCGTGCGGCTTCTGTGCCCTCAGTTTCCTCCGAAACGGGCCCAACACCGCCACCGCCTGGAGCGCAACGAACGAGAGGAAGCGAGCGCTCCGAGTGCTGGGGTCCCGTGACCGGGCCTGTGGGGCCCGTGTTCAGCTCTGGCCCCCGAGGGCGTCTGACGGACGTGTCTCCTGCCCCCCAGGTGGAAACGGCACCTACAGGCCGCGTTCTGTGTGCCAGGCTGTGTTGAGACAGTTCGGCCTCCGCAGCCCCCCGGCCCCACAGCAACTGCACCCCGAGTTCTACCGTGGAGCTCGTGTCCTGAGGAGGATGCCAGAAAAGGCACCAGCAAGCCAGGAGATGGAACGAGAGCCCCGCGGCTGGGGTGATGCTGTGAGGAAGACGCACACGGTGCTGACAGAGTGGTAAGTCGGACACTTACAATGGAGGGTCAGCCAGGACCCAGGCCCGGGGCCTGGCGCGGGGCACGGAGCAGGAGCACGGACAGAGCGCGCTGACCGGGGTGCAGGGGAGCCGGCGGTGTCCTGGCCGCACGTGCTGGGGCAGAGGAGGGGACACCCACGCGAGGCTCTTCAGGCCCGCCTGCCACGTGGGAACGGACTGAAGAGGGAGAAGCAAGGGAGAAGCGCTTGGGCGGGGTTGGCAAGCCTGCGGCTGCGGGACACAGAACAGCTTGGGTGTGAGGAACTCGCTGGAGGCAGAATCCGCGGGAAGGGGCTGAGTCGGCCACGGGGCCCGGGAGAGCGCGGGCACAGGGCTTCCGCCTGAGGCCTTGGGGGCCGTGTGCACCCAGGTGGGAGAGCTCCGGCAGGAATGATCGCGTGGTCCCTGTGTGGGGACGAGGTCATCGGACCCTGTGGGCCGCGGGGAGAGGCGCGTTCCAAGCCCACACCCGACGCCCTCGCCCAGGAACCCGGGGCGGCAGACCTCGTGGAGGGAAATGGGTTCATCAGGCTTCTGCACCGCTGGCCTCCTTGGCCGTCACCCGCAGCCCTGACGGTGCTGACGCAGGCGGGCACCGGGCCGAGGGTGGACAGGACATCTGGGGCAGGAGTGGGCGCACCAGGTGGGCACTCCTGAGGCTGGAGAGCCCAGGGAGAGCAGAAAGATTCGCCACCCCGCCCCCGGCCCCCGCCTGCCTCGTAGGGACTCGGCCGCTGTGTCACCGAGACGGGCCAGGCAGGCCTGACCTCCCGTCACTGCCATTTCGGAGACGCACGGTCCGCGTGGCCTGTTTGTAAACTCAGCTGAGGAGCGTCCCCACATTAGCAAAGCAAAAACTCACGCTCAAAAAAGCTGATGAACATCCGGAGGCGACAAAACCCAGCAAGCCAGGAGCAGGGAGCGCCTTGCTGAGAGCGCCTCTGCAGCCCCCCAGGACCCGGGGAGGGGGGCGGGCGAGGGGCAGCTTCCGGTCACCCCCACCCTGGGCGGGACAGATGGCGAGTCTGGGCGGACGGAGGGGCGAGCGCGGCACCGCGCCCGGGCGGCCTGCAGAGCTCCGTGACCGTGTGCTCGGCCGCCACGGGGGTCGGGAAGCACAGCCCGTGCCTGCAGGGCATCCGGAAGCGCAGAGCCCAGGCGCGGGCAGAGCCACGCCAGCACTGCTGGGAGCAAGACAGCGTGAGGACAGAGCCGCGCCCCGAGGCCTGGGGCCTCGCTGGGGGCCCAGACAGGCGGGAGCGAGGGCCAGGGCAGGCATCAGCCACACCGTGGGGGCCGGGGAACGGCTGTAGCTGCCCCCACCCAGGTGTCCGTTCCGGGGACTGCAGGTCTGGGCGCGGAAAGCTCACGGCTAAAGCATTTGGAGACAGCGGCCCCGGCCTAAGCGCGAGATTCTTAAGTTTCTTGACAAGGTCGCCCTGATGGGCTGCAAAGGCTGCTGGGGAGGCCCTGAGAGCCGGCAGAGGGCTCGCCTGCGGCAGCAGGAAGGCCAGGGAGGCGGCAGGTCGCACAGGGGGACCGAGGAAGCAGCTCAGCCAGGACCAGCCCGGCCACCGCGCGAGTGGATCCCAGGGGCCAGGGTGTGGGCTGGGCCGGCCCTCACGCCAGGGGGGCAGAAACGGCGGCCGCCTCCGAGTTTGAGGTTCCTCACGGAGCGTGACCGGGGACCCTGCGCCCAGGCGCACCAGCCCGCGGGCTGACCGACCGCCTTGGAGAGGGGACAAGGACACATGGGGCTGCTAAGGCGGCCCCTTGCTCAGACCTCAGGCTCCAGGCCGGGGAAGGAGGGGCCTCTGCCTGTGGGTCTTGGCTGGCATGGCCCAGCCGCGGGAGGACACAGCCAAGGCCGTGCTGCAGGTGAGATCGGGGTGGGGCCGCCGGGAGGGCAGGGCAGGCCGGTAAGCCAAGAAGCGGCTCCGCGGGCTGTCCCGGGAGCAGAGGCGCTCAGGGAAGGCTTCCTGGAGGAGGCTGCCTGCGGGGCTCACCCCAGCCCTCCTCCAGCTCAGTCTCCCACGTCGCCTCCCGGTAACAGGACTTTGGGAAAACTCTGCCCGCATGCAGAGCTGAGGTCTAACCTTCTTCATCTTAACTCTTTATAGCTGCACATAGTCTAAACTGCAGCGGCTAGTAGGCCCCGCACCTCAAAACGGAGCTAGCACATCATCCCTGACAATTTCAGTAGCTTCAAGGCGCAGCGGCCGGGCGCCCGCGTCCCCGTGACCCGCTTCCTCCTCGGCCTCGCGGCCCCTGTCCACGCCCAGGGTTTTATCCTGGTGCGAAATTTTTGCGCTTCAAATCAGATGGGATGTGTGTGATTTCACGTACACGTCTAACTCTGACCGTAACAGAATTAAATTAAAATCTGTAACAAAATACCCGAGAAATAGCTGTTTAGAAATGTCTTTAAATTTACAAATAGCTCGTGGGTCAGAGGAGAAGTTGTAAGGCATGTTCGCGTACGCGATAATGCTTGAAATGCCGTTCGAGCCGTGCTCAAGGCGAGTCTAGAACTTGGTAGAAAAGGGAGATTTAAATTTAAGGATCTGAGTCTCCCTGACGGGGCGGCAGACGGAGAGCAAGCGCCGGGTGCTGGGGGGTGGGGGGACACGCCAAGAAAAGCTGAAGTCGCTGGAATAGAAAGTGGGCAAGCGAGAGAGGCCCCAGCGCACCCCAGGGCGCACCCCAAAGCTGGCTCTGGCAGGGTCACCAAGCGACTGACTCCGGGAAGGCCGCTAAGCAGACCCCGGGCTCGCTGGACGCAGCGGCTGCCCCTGGCCAGGGCGTGCGCGGGGAACGCCTGCGCCCTGAGGCTGGGAGAAGAGACAGGCGTGATCGAGAAGGACACAGGGAGTGGGGGAAGCCCCTGGCTCATGTCCCCGGGGCCGCTGCCCCGCTGCCCACCGCGGCCCCGGCCGCTCCCTGTCTCGGTGCCGACCGCAGCCGGAGCTGCCCGCCCCGCGGCCTCCCCCTGTGACATGGAAGCGGCTCACCCCTGGGCTCGTTGCCCCTGAGCGCTGGCCCCAGTGGCCAGCTTACCTGTGTGCACGCACATGCACACATACACGCACACACATGCACACACACACGCACGCACATGCACACACACGCACACACTCACATGCAGACATGGGGACACACACGCATGCCCCCACTTCTGCCCCGGCGCGGTGGCAGTACCCCCGGCGCCCACCAGGGGGCACGCGCGGCCGCGCGGGAGGCCGGCGGGCTCCGGAATGCCCTGGGCTTCCTGGGTGCGGCAGGCCCCACCTTGAGGAACTGCCCCTTGGGGATCCCTGCGTGGGACTCGCCCCTCCCCCGCGCCCCCTATATGAAATACAAGCCCAGCTCCAGGGCGGGAACTTTGAATCTTGGGGTGTTTGCGAAATTTTAGTATTTTTCATTTTGTTTTCTTGGTGTGTCTCCCCCTCCGCCCTGGCTCTGGCCCCCCCGCCCCGGCCTCCCCGGCCCGGCCTCGCGGTCCTGCGGGCCCCGCTGGCCAGGGCCTCCGGCGGGCTCGGGGTAGCGGCTGCTCCATTGTCCCGGCCGGCCCCGGCCCCCGTTTCTCCGTGGGACAGAGACTTTTAATTTGAACGTGCTCGGAAAAGTACCAAGAAGGGGAAGAGGAAGCAGCAGTGTTTACCCTGTCGCCATGGAGAGCCCTCCCGCCCTGCAGGGAGGTTTCCCTGTCCCCTCCCGGGTGCTGGGGCTCCCCGCGCACCTGGCCCCGCCCCGCTCCCCCTTCCTGCTCCCCATTCGCCTCTGCTCCGGCCGGCCTCCCCCTTCCTGCCCAGACCCTGGCTCCCTGCGCCCCCGGACGGACCTCGGCGGGGCGGGGTGTCCGCACCAAGTCCTCCCTCCGCCCGTCCATCCGCACCCGCCAGACGCAGGCCGGGACCGGCCCGGCCTCAGGTCCGGGCCCACGTCGAAGCCCTCTGGTGGGTCATCGTGGCCGCGGCCCTGCTGACACCTGACGGGCGGGAGGGGCCGCTGCGGGCCCGGCCCTGTCAGTCAGGGCAGATTAGCCTCGCCCATAAGAAGGAAAATCGAGAAGAAAAAAAAAAAAACCTTGTCTGAACTTGAAAATAAAAATGCTGATGCGGTTTTTATTCCAGAAACATATCTTACTGATTAAGAGCATGGCGAGCTACCGGCTCGTGGGTGGGCCGCTGCGCTGCCTCCCTCCAGGCCGGGCGGCCGCCAGGGTACAGGACGGGGCTCGGCCCACCGTGGGCTTCCCTGCAGGGGCGCGGCGGGCCGGGCTGGGCCTTAGAGCAGGCGCCGAGCCCCCACGGGCCGCCCTCCGCGTGTGGGTCTGCTCGGCGGGAGGCAGAGCGCGTGCAGCGGCGAGGCGGAGCCAGGTAGGACGCGGAGGCCACTTACCCGCCAGGAGGCCTCGGACAGGGCCGGCCCTGGGGTTTCGTCATCCGTGAAACGGGGACGGTGGCCCCGGCGCAGTCGAGGCGGTGAGGTCGGCGAGGGCAGCCGTTGCCACGCGCCCTCGGGGTGGACGTCGTGTGCGTGTTGACCTGCAGCGGCCGGCCCCCCCGCCTCCTCCAGGCAGCCCTCCTGCCCGGGCCCTGGCCCGGCCTCCCGGGCAGGAGCGCCTTGGCCCGGTGGGCCCGAGTTTCCATGACTGTGACGGGCCGCACCTCCGCACGCCTGGACCACACAGGGCTTGTGGCTTGGCCTGACCCGGGAGGCCGCTGCCAGGAAGGCAGCCTCCGCCAAGGGCTGATTCCACCCGGCCCGGCCCAGCTGGCACTTTCTCCAGTTTCATTGGGTTGGGTTACGGCGCGATGCGGCGATTGATAATGCTGTAATTGGGGTGACTTGGGTATTTTCCGAGGCAGAGCGCGATGACTCAGGCTCGGAACGCGGCATCCCACTGTCACCCGCTCCCGCCCGAGAGGCCCTCATCAGGTATTCGGGTTTCACAACCGTCTGAATGTGAGGTCCTGAGTCACCGGGTCCCACACCTCGGAGGCGCACACGGGAGGCCTTTGTTCCCAGGCCTGACGAGGAGAGGGCTTGCCGGAGGCCCGGAGCCCTGGCCCGAGAGCGAGAATCGAGAATCGGCTGGGCCCAGCTCCGGCTGCCGGGCCTCGCCCGCTGCCTCTCCGGGCTCTCGCCTTCTGGCCCCACCTCCCTCCTGCCCTGCCCTCCTCTCCTCGCCCCCCACCCCCCACCTACTGCTTCTCCTGGGGCCCCTGCCTCTCTCCCCGCTCCCTCCTGGCTGGGTCTCTGGACATTGGGTGCACGGCCTGCCTCCATGGGGTGCAGGCCCGCGAGCCAGAACATGCACCGGGGAGGGTGGGTTCCAGGGGAGCGGGGAGACAGGACCAGGGCCCCCTGCTCCTTGGGGCCGACCCCCCCGAGCCGCATGGTTTGGTGAAAAGGGGTGAGAACTGCGTGCTGGCAGTCGGGGGAGAGACTGCCAGAACCTTCCAGAACCTCCACCCCACCACGTGGCTGGGTGCAGGCCCCGGGGGCCCAGAGGTCAGAGCGCAGGAGGCGAGAGCCAGAATTGGGGTTCTCTCCTCTTCCTACCTCCCTCCTGTAAAGGCACGAGTCCCGGCCGGGCTGGCGGGCGGGGGTGCAGGCCTGGTGCTGGGTGGGGGGCGGGGTGAGGAGCCCCAGTGCCCCTGCAACAGAGGGGAGACTCCTTCCGGCCTGAGGCTCAGCCCCCCATCCTCGCTGCGAGGCCTCGGCCAAGTCCCCTGACCACTCAGAGCGTCCACTTCCTCCCAGCCCCTGCGTGGTGCTGGCTCGAGGCTTGGAGGGGCTGTGGCGATGAGGACTGCCCAGGGGGCTCGGGGTGGGGGCGGTGGGGGAGGGAGCAGAGGGGTCGTTCAGCGTGGATCCGTCTGGAGGGACGCCCAGGCCTCGCAGAGTCAGCGGAGCTGGCTTCCGGCCGCGGGAGGCTGTGGGCACCCAGGGGTGGTCCTCCGCTGCCCTCCAGGGGTGGCCGCCCGGAGAGGGCACCCGCACTCCCAGCCCCCAGGGTTCTCCCCACAACGCCTCAAGTTCGGGTGCTGCTGCTGCCGCCGCCCCCACGGCCCTCCGGGGCTTCCCGCAGAGGCGGTGCAGGCAGCCCTGGCCCCATGTTCCGGGGGGTGACGGTGACAGCGAGAGCGACGTGGGTCAGGGCAGCTGGTCTGCACCCTCAGCTCCGCCGGCAGCTGCGTCTCCCCGGCCCTCGCACCCCCAGGTCAGCACCGCCACGCCCTCTGCATAGATGGAAACGGGGTGCGGAGAATGACTCGGGGACCCTCCCTTTTCCTTCTGTGGACACAGATGGGCGTGCCATTGCCCAGGGCGGTGCCTGACCTGACCCCCAGCTCCGCTCCCTGCGCCCCATGCTCCCCACGCCCTGCGCCCAGGACTGCGCAGGCCCAGGCCCGGCCAACGCCCACCGAGGAAGCGCCCAAGCAGGCCCCTGCCCCTGCCCCTGCCCCTGCCCCTGCCCCTGCCCACCGCAAACCAGGCCCCGCCGGGACGCCCGGGTCACCCAGCCCCACCCCTGCTGTGAGGGGCTTTGAGTCAGGGTGCGGGGCCTGGATCTCTGGGTCTCGTCCCGCAGAGCGGGTGGCCCTGACCCGGCGCCCCCACCAGGGCTCAGCGGCAAAGCCGGATTAGCTCCCAGCTTAACCCCGTGGCCTGTTCCTGCCGCACCGCGGGCTCAGCCTGGCCACCCCGGAGGCAGGCTCAGCGCAGACCTCAGGCACTCCCCACACACGCGTGCGCACACACACACTAGTGTGCCCATGCACACCCGCAGCACTCATACACCTGCACAAGGCGCACACAGGCACATGTGCACACAGCCACTGTTTGGGGGGCCGGGGGGGTTTCAACTTTCCTAATGGCTCACGGGGCCCCCTGCCCCTTCCTGTCAAAACCATCTGTCCAGCATCTCCCACAGCCGGGGCTCTGCGGGGAGGGCGGCCACTGTCTGCTCTGACCTCAGAGCGGCGGCTCCCCTGCCTGTGGGACGTGATGGCGACACTGGCCACGGCGCCCCCCGCCCCGGGGATGCACACGAGCCGCCCTGCCGGTCACCCGGCCACCACGCGGCCCGGACAGGACAGCCAGGGGAGCCCGAAGCACAGACCCGGCGCTGGTGGCTGCGGCGCCCTGAATGGCATGCAGCCCCTCCCGCTGTTGCTCTGCTTTGCCCACACCAGTGTGGGCAGCTCCTCGCCCTCCTGGCCGCCAGCGCCTGCCCTCTTGCCGGCCCATCACCCTGTGTCCAGCTCAGGGGTTGCTGCTGTCTGAGCAGCGCCTGATTGGCAGCCCCGTTCTGGCTTGCCCTGTCATGCGAGCAAAGTCCCGAGTGGCCTGGCCCGGAGGCGGCCCTGTTTCCGGCTGGCTGGCTCTGTCCAGGTGCCGGTCCTGCCCTGGCCGGCCAGGTGCCCACAGCAGCGTCGAGCCCCTGTCAGTTTCCTGCCGAAACCTCTGCTGTGTGTTTCCCCACCCCACACCCTCACTTCCAACCTTGTCCGCTGGGAGGTCGTGGGGGGACTCGTGGTCAAGGAGGCTAGTGTTGCTTCCAGCAGGACACAGGTGGCTGGCACTTGTGGTCACCTGCTTTGGGCCAAGGGGGAGTAACAGGGCTGTGTTGCGCCCCATTGGAAACCACCAGAAAAACCAGGGAGAATATGGAAAACAGCAGTTTCCAACGCACTGGACATCAGACATTGGGGGAAAAAAGTGATGCTTGAGAGTCAAGAACAGACGGGGTGAGCCCAGAGTTGCCCCAGTTTTCTGCCCCGAGGGCATGTTCCCAGGCAATGGTCCAGGCGTGGGGGCCCCGGCAGGTCCCTGCTCCCACGGTGGCCAAGAGGAAGCCGAGACTCCAGGGGGACCAGGTAACGCGCCCATGGGGCGCAGGATCAGAGCCCAGACGGGCGTGGTGGGGAGCGGAGGGCCCCAGGTCCCCAGAATCCCGAGCCAGGAACTGAACGGGAGTAATGTCCAGCGCCCGACGTGGTCAGACGCCGCAAATGTCAAGTGCCCCAGCGGAGAGCAGGAGGCAGGCCAAGGAGCCGGAGGCAGAGTCTCTAGAAGGAGAGAACTCGCCTCCCAAAACAGCCGGAGCGGGCACGGACATCAGCCTGGACAGAAGAGGACGTCAAGACAGCGACCCCGCCGCGTCCCACACGCTCGGGTGACAGAGACACGGAGGACAGAAAAGGACCCAAATCAGACGTCACGGAAAACCACTGATCGCCGGGCGTGGGCTGGACTCGCAGAGAGAAGCGACCTCGGAGACGCAGAGAGCAGGGAGGACCCCCCGAGGGAAGGGGCACCCGGACCCCTTTTCAGCTTCAAGCAGTCAGACGGGTGACTAGAGCCCCTGGGCGGGGGGGGGGCCACTTTTTAAAGAAATGATGACCCCAATTTCACCACGATGATGAAAGTTATGACCCTACAGATCCGAACACTCGATAAACCCCAGGCGCAAGAAGCGTGAAGAAACAGCATCAAGGCCCATCAGAAGCGGATTGCTCAGAACAGTGATTAAGGGGAACCCCGCACAGTGGGGGGAGCGGAGGCCTGGGGGGCCGGGCGGGCGGAGCGACAGCGGGTTCCCGGGGGAGAAGGCGCTGGGTGGGGGCGGCGCGGGGGCCGCTGGCTCTGCCTGGGCTCCACAGGGGCTGGGGCTGGTTCCTCCCAGGGGCTCTTGACTTGCGCCTCACACAAGGGTGCTTTACTGGATTGGGGGGACGGAAGCATCAGTGGAAGAGGGGACACAGGGTGCCCCCACATCAGAGCTGCCAGGCCCCCGGCCCCCGAGGCTGGCCCTGTGACCTCCAGGTCCCGCTGACCGGGTCTCAGGTTAGCAAAAAACGGCAGCAAAACTGTGGGGCCCCTGTAATAACGGGGGCCTCCTCACAGCCCAGAGCGTCCCAGCGCCAGCCTGGTGGACCCTCAGGGCCTCAGGACACACACTTTCCTCCCCACAACTGCAGACATGACGCTTGCCACCATGGAAGGAGCAGGAGGCCGCTCCCTGCCCCCACGCCCCGGCACGGCTGCAGTGCTGGGGTCCACGCCCCGGCGCAGGCCCCGCTGCAAGACAAAGCACCGGCCAGCCCCAGCTCCGCCGCCCCTCCGCCTGCAGACCGGAGCAGGGCGGAGGCTCCGGAACACTCCAGAAACCCAGGCCAGGTGGAGGCCTCATCCCCAGGGCGCGTGTGAGTGTGGGAGGAGGCGCTGGGCTGGGAGAGCCTGGCCCTGGTTCTCCCCCGCCCGCCTCTCCCCGCCTGTGACTCGGCGCCGTCCTTACCTCTGGGCCTCAGCCTCCCGTCTGTCCGGTGGCGACGCCAGCGCGGGCCTCTGGGCCCCCGTCGAGGTCAGCCACTTGTTACAGTGACCGCTCGGCTGGGGGCCAAAGCCTCGCCCCTGCCCGCCCGCCCTCCGCCCCACCCCGGGCTCCGCTGCCACCCCCTGCCCGGTGACCAGGCGGGGTCCCGCCACCCCAATCGGGAGCCGTCCAGGAAGAGGGAGAGAAGCGGAAAGAGCCGGGCCGCCTCCCCCTCCTGTCAGGGACCATCCCCATGGCAACCCGGGGGGGCCTCATCCTGGCCCCGGAGCCCCCGGGAGCCTTGGCACCGAGCGCCCACGATGCCACTTGGCCGGCCTCGCCACCGTCCCTCCTCGCCGCCCCTCAAAGGCGTGCGTTTGTCTCCGCTGCCCGGAATATTCCAGCTCGTCTGAACAGAGTGGCTTCTCACAGGGACGTCCTGGGAGCCCTTGCCGGGCACAAAGGCGCCCCCACCCACGGGGCCCCTCCGCATAAAAGGCCCGTCCCCCTGGGGCCGCCGAGCCCCCGGGAGCCCGCCTGGCCCAGCAGGACGGGTCGCCTTGGCGAGCCGATCAGATTCTAATTAGCGCTAATGAGCGCGGCGGCATCTGGAGCGCGTCTCCTCGGAGGAGGAGCTGAGGCGGCTCCGCCCGCAGGACATCAAAGGGGCTTGGACCTGAGCCCACGCCCGCCAACCTCCACGTCCCCCTGGGTGACCCGGCTGTTCTCACCCGCGGCCGGGGCGGGGCGGGGCGGGGGCGCCCTGGGGCCGGCAGGGCCAGCCCCAGCCAGCAGGGCCGCCGCTGAGCCGGAAGCTGGGGCCGGGGCCCGGGGCCGGCGTCCACAGGACACAGGGGCGGGCAGGGTGGGCGGGTGGCCCTGGCGGGCCCTGGCTTTGCTGCAAGACAGCAGGCGGCCACCAGGTAGGAGCAAGATCCATCCAGTCCCTCCTGAGCTGGAGCTGGGGGTCCCGCGGTACAGGAGAGGGGGTGCTGCCCTCCGGGAACCCAAGGTCCGGGGGCGGTCAGGGTGCCCGGGGCCTTGGGGCACAACCAGTCACCAGCAAACCTGGAAAAGGAGACAGCAGAGGGGCTGGGGGATGGGCAGGCAGCTCCTCTCCACCTCCCCGCCCCTGGGAGGGCGGGCGCGGGCCAAGGCCCAGGGCAGAGGGCATCCTCTGGCCACCTCAGGCCAGAGCGGCCAAGTCCGGCAGCCGACCCCTCGTGCCCCCAGCACCCCGCCCTCGGGCTCCGGCCCAGACACCAGCCTCGGGGCTCTGAGGACAAGCGGTGGCTCAGCCTGGTGTGGCTCAGAGAGGAGTCGGCTGACCGCCCCCGACAAGGGCCCTTCCGAGGAGGGGCGCCCATGGCGGGGCTGCTGGCTGGGCCCTCGGTGGGCCCAGAGGCTCTGGCCCTGCTGCGTGTGAGGGGGAGGGGATGGCCCAACAAGGCCTCAGGGGAGCAGGCCCCGCGCACACTAGCTGTAGTGACCCCCTGCATCCAGGCCGCCCCCTGCTCGGGACAGAGCCCCCAGGAAGGCAGGGCAGGCGGCCAGGCAGCGGGCAGGTCACCCCCAGAGCCCGGGCACCCAGACCCTGTCGGGCTCCCTCAGGAGAAGCCTGTCGCCTGGCCTGCGGGCTCCCCCGCCCAGCGGCAGTCTGCAGGCAGGGCTGGGTGCCCTGTTGTGTCCCCCAGAGCCCTCCGTGCCTGGGCAGACCTCGCAGCCCACGCCAGGGGAGTGGGAAGGTGCCCTCCCCGGGGGACTCGTCCGGCGGCCTCCTGCCTGCTAAGTGATGGGCCTCGGTGCAGGGAAGAACAGAAAATACGTTCAGGGCCGGCCCCGCCCCCTGCGCCGCCTGCAGGGCAGGGAGGACAGCGGGGTGGGGGGTGGGGGGCTTCTTCAGCCCTGTGGGAACACGCCGGCTGGGACAGGTGGCCGGGGAACAATGGCACAGGCCCCCGGGCACCCCTCGGGGCGGTGGCAGCCGGGAAGGGGTGGGCTGGGACCACCGGAGGAGGAGTCGGAGGCCGCGGCCTAGGGGTGGCCGGCTGAAGGCAGAGCCTGTTCCCAGGGGCGGAGGGCGCTGCAGACAGGCGCCGGGAGGGGCTGTGGCGTGTGTGTGAATGTGGGTTTCTCGTCGCAGTCAGTGAGGCAAGAGCGTCCTCTGCTTAAACGTGACCCCGCGCCGGTGGCACCAGCCCGTGGTGGCCGGTCTCTGGGAGGCGGCAGGAAGCGGGGAGCACCCCCTCCGGGAAGATGGGCGATGTGGGCACACGAGGGCGCGACCCACTGTCCTCAGCAGCTGCCCTGGGTTGGGGGCGGGCTCCCAGCCAGGGGGGCCCCGTTCCTGGTCCTGGGAGGGGCCCTTGTGGCCCTGCTGTGAGGGCAGCGGGGGACACCCCGTCACCAGGGCCTGGGGGACACCTCGTCCTCGTGCCTCCAGTCAGGCAGCTTCGAGCCCGGTGACCCACAGGTCCACCACCTGCACCTCCTGGTCACGGGCAGCCAGGGAGGCTGGGCAGCAGGTCTGGGGCCCGGCTGCCACCTGGGGCTGGGCATCACCCCAGCGCCAACGGCAGTGGCATTTGCTGACCCTGAGCTCATCTGTGGTGCGGGTGGAGCCGCGCTGGGAGGGGCCGGCCATGGGGCTGACCCTTGCCAGCGCCGCACAGCCCGGGGAGGAGGGCAGCCTGGCCCCCATGGCTCCCGGGCCCAGCTGCGGCGGATGGGGGTGGAGGCACCACGGCCCAGGTTGGGAGGGAGACTCAAAAACCAAGGCTCAGAGTGCGGAGGGGCAGGAGCCGGGGCCTGGGCCCTAGAACTGGGGAGCCCAGCCTTCCAGCTTGAGGATTTGGAGGGGAGCAGGCACCCCTCAGCACCAGGGAAGGGAGGGCCAGCTCGGTGGGCAAGGTTGCCTCTCCAGGGCACACAGCCTGGTCCGAAGGCCGATGCTGCCCAGGTGAGCCGCCCAGGTGAGCGGCCAGGAGCCCGTAGAGGCGGGCCCAGGCCGGCCGCAGCCAGGGTCCAGCGGAGCAGGGCACACCTCGTTGGATTTCACTTCGCTTGCTCGCGGCTCTCGATACTGCACATTCAGCAAGACCCCCCTCCGCCCCCGCGTATAAGAGTCACAACCACCACGGGCATCCGAGCCGGTGAGTTTCTCTGCAACAAAGCGCTGTGGACGAGGCTCGCAGCTCCCGCACACTCCCGTTCACAGCGCAGGTGAACAGCTCCCTGTGCACTGGGAAGCCCGCAAGTGTGCATGACACGCGTTGTGCCACCTCTGCTGCGGGTCCGGGAGCCCGGCCTGGTGCAGCCAGCCCCGGGAGGCGTCCCAGAGAGCCAGGGAGCGCTGGAGGCCGGCCCGTCGCCCCACCCCTCGCCCGTAGCGTGGGCCCCGGTGTCCGACCGGGCCAGGAAGAGCCCTGGGGGGCCATCGCCTGCACCTCCTGGTCACGGGCAGCCAGGGTGGACGCCCGCCGGGGGTCGCGAGCTCCGGGCCTCCTCGTCCCCAAGCCCCCGGGGTGGGGCTGCCCCAGGCAGGCTTGCGTGCACGCAGCAGCCGTCCTTGTCCACAGACGTGGCCTGCGCAGACGGCAGCCCTGGCCAGGTTGGGGGTCCCAGCTCGGGGAGAGCGCTCTGGCCCAGCCACATCCGGCCCCCAGGCTTCCCGGGGCCGGGGTGGGGCCTCTGGCCGCTCTCCTGCACGCACACGGCATCTGACTCTGGTTCGGGCGCTCGATGGGCCCCACTGGTGCTGATGGGGCTGGAGGGTGAGCCACGTGACCCCCAAACCCAAGAGCTTCCAACCTCAGAAAGCAGGTTTGCAAACCCTTCCCGGGGCGTTGCTGCCACACCCCCTCGCTGGCACTGGAAGTGGGAGGGGGCATGGGAGAGAGAACCCGGCTCCCCCGCAGCTGGGGGTCATCTGCAACCCTGCCCCCTGTGGCGCCTGGGCTGCCTGCCGCACCTCCGCCTCCTTCCTGCCCTCTCCCTGCACAGACCGCTCACCCCTCCGGGCTGAGGGCTGGGGCTGGTGAAAATGGCCTCCCGCCAGCTGTCCACAGCGGTCTGTGGGCGCCATTGACGCCGCTCTCGGGGAAGCGGGCTCAGGTGGGAGGCTGGTGACACAGCCCTGCCCCGCAGAGCCGAGCCCAGGGCTGTCTGTGGGCGGCTCACCGGGCGGGTGGGCCGGACCCGGAGAGCAGGCCCTGGACCCGCCTGCCAGGACGCTCAGGCTGGCCTCATTGTCCTGCAGGCTTGGAGAGCTGAGCGTGCACACGCACACACACATGCACGCGCACAGCATGGGCTGTACAGCATGTACACACACAGCTCGGATGCATGCACACATGTATGCACAGCATGGACACGTGCATGATGCACATAGTGCAGACGCACACAGCATGGGTGCACACACACGTGCACACACGCACGCACACCCTCTCCTGACCCTCCCGGTGCCCCACGCCCCATGCTGCCCTCCAGGTGGCCCACAGACCCCGGGCCTTTGGTCACATCCCGGCGGAAGGGCTTGGCCGGAGCCTGGTGGCAGTGGCGGGGGCTGGAGCCACCTGATGGGAGCTGGATCCTCCCAGTTGCTTCCTCATCAGAAATGCGCCCTCCCCGCTGGGGCGAAGCCAGACCTGTCGGCAGCGGGCCGGGCCCTGCGGCTGTTTTTCCTACTCCCACGGACGCCACACGCTCTTGGCCGAGGGTGAAGCTGATGGGACCCAGATGGGAGCCGGGGCAGGCCTGAGAGGGCAGCTCGGGCCGGGGCGGGGGGAGGCTGGGGGCTCCAGCTCCCGGTTTGGGGGTCCCACTCTGGAGCATGGATACCTTGGCCCAGGTCCAGTGCCTTCTGGTGAGCTGCACACTGGCCCCCCGGCCCCAGGGCCCCTGTGGAGGCTGCTGTCACCTGCGGGGCTGGACGAGCACACTGGGATGGCTCAGAGGCCTCAGGGCCAGCTGCAGGCTGGGGCCAGTTGGCAGCCCTGGGTACAGTGTCCCAGATGGGGCCACCCCCCAGCAGCCCGGCCCAGGCACAGCCTGGAAGCTGCAGGTGGCCTTCCTGCGGGGGCCTTCCTGAGGGGACCTACCTGCGGGGGCCCCGGCCAGAGGCGCCACCGTGGCCCAGGCTCTTCTCTTGGGGGCTCTCCCTCCACCTGCTGTCCCTGCTGCGCAGGCCTCCTGTTCAGCCCGCAGCCTCTCCTCTGCGAGCCTGAGGCAGAGCTGGCCAGGGAACAGGAGGGCGGGAGGGGGCTCCGAGCCCAGCCTGGGGTCCCCCACCTCCACCCACCAGCCCTGCACACTCTTCACCAGGGGTCAGCTTTAGCTCGTGGTTGGCTGGACTTGCCAGGGGGCACCTCGGGGCTGGGGGCCAGGCATGTGCGCTCAGGATGTATGTCCAGGCCTGGAGCCAGACGGGGTGGGCCTCCTCTCGGGACAGGGCTGAGGCAGGACAGGCCTTGCCTCCCCGCCCTGAGGCCCACCCTGGTCAGGGAGGCTCTCGCCTGGTCTCTTGCCTGACTGCCCTCCGGGGCAGCGGTGGGGGCGGGGAGCGCTGGGGGGTGCCCGCGGGCCGCACCACCCCACCCGACCCACTGACTCGGCGGCTTTGTCCCAAGGCCTTTCTTTCTCTGCCCGACCATGGAAAAGGCCACGTCAGCGCCGCCTTTGTCTGGCCCGGAGGCCGCCGCCGCTGTTCTCAGGACAGGACAAAGCCGGCCGGTCACAGCCGCCGGGCGGACAGAGGGAGTCGCTGGCTAATGCAGCCACACAAAGCCAGTGCCCCTCTCGCCTGCATCAGCAGGACCCGGCCCCCCGCCCCGCCACGGCCATTCAGGACTCTCGGGACAGAAGGTTCCCACAGGCCCCAGAGGCCGGCGTGAGCCCTGGAAAAACAGCGGCTTTGCCTGGACACCCCAGCCCCGCAAGTGCACAGAGGCCTGGGACGTGTGACACAGGGGTTCCTGGCGGCGGGGGCTGATCTCCCAGGGAGCCAGTGTGGGGCTCTGAGCGAGGCCCTCCTCCTCCCCGAGCTTGCTGTCTGGCTGCAGAATTCGGGGCGAGACCAGGGTGGCTTCCCCAGAGGCCCCCAGCCCAGGTCAGGCACATGGAGGTGCCCCGGTCAGCAGCCCTTCCTCCACGCCCAGGGGCGCCCGGTGCCCAGCAGGCAGCCCAGGGCACGGGCGAGCTGTGTTGGGACGTGTGCCATCCTCGGGCCGCGGCTAGACAGGAGGCCTGGCCGGCCCCACAGCGTCGGACCCGCACGTCCCCCTCGCGGTCCCGCCAGCCCCGAGCCCAGCCGCCAGCCCGAGACCCTTCCGTTTCTCCGAGTCCGCCCTTGGGCGCAACGCCCCCCGCCCGGCCCCCGCCCTCTGCGGTCTCTCAGCGGGGGCCTCCTTCCGAGGGCCCCCACCCCGTGCTCCACGGCTCTGCGAGCGCCCCAGCTCCTCCTTCAAGACAGCCCAGAGTCAGAGGCACCAGGATGGCCCAGGCCCCCACCCGTGCCCTCCGGCGCGCGGGCCCAGCGCCCTGCGGGGAAGCACTTGCGGACGGGGGCTCCTGCTCTGGCCGCGGCCCGGGTGCTGCACCCAGTCGCGGGCACAGTGGGGCAAGCCCCACGACCCCGTGCCTTGGTTCTCCAGCAGGGCCTGGGGCGAGGGGGAGCCCGCCCTGCCCGTCTGCGAGGAGGGCACTGACCCGCCACCTGCTGGGCCGGCGCGGGACCCTCTGTTTAACAAAAAGAGAAACCGAGGCCCAGAGAGAAGCCGCCGCTCGCTGGAGACGACGAGGAGGGCGTCTGCCCAGCCAGGCGGCACAGGGTCTCTGGAGCCCACCCTTCCGGGTGGCGGCGCTGTTTCGGGGCTGACGGGAGGGGGCAGGGGGCCCGCGAGGGGGCCCATGTCTGACGAGCGCCGGCGACGCTGCTTCCCCTGGCAGCCGGGCGCCCGGCCCGAGTGTGCTTGGACGCCCGAACACACAACAAAACCGCTCCAAGATGACAGGAGAAAACCTGCAGGAACCTGGGCGCAGCCTTGACCTTGCAGGTGCAACGCCGAAGACAGCCACGGAGGGACGCGGGACGGCTGCCGTCCCCAGGAGCAGGGAAGCGCAGGAGAGCAACGGTCACAGACCCCGGGGGGCGATCCCGAGACGCCTGCGCCAGGCCGCTGTCCACAAGGCACAGGGACTCTGGACACTCGGCAGCAGGAAGCCGAGTTTTAATGGGCAGAAGATCTGGGGGGAGAACAAACCCCCCAGAGGGGATGCCAAGCACCGGGAAGGTCCCGGCCCTGTTGGGGTCACAGGCCCACGAGTCACAGGGCGCGACCTGCGAGGGCTGGGCCTGGGGACGGCAGCCGCCCAGGAGGCAGGTGGGCAGCTCCTTACAAAACTGGGCACTCACCCTCCCCCTGGAGGAGCTGGAAGCATGGTCCCTGCGCCCCTGCCCGGGCGCTGAGGCAGCTTCACTCGCGCCTGTCACAGCCAGGGCCTTCCTGGGGGGGCAGGGACAAGCCAAGCGGCCCATCCGGATGGGGTGCAGAGGCGCCGTGGGGGGGGCCGGGCGGGTACAGGAGCCAGGCTGGGAGGTGCTGGGCCGCCCAGCCTGGAGCCTCCCGACCAGGCTACGTCTGGGGCCGCAGGGTGGGTCAGCGGAGCCCAGGGGTCTGGGGCCAGACACCTCTGTGTGGCGTCACGGCGGGGGGTTTCACTTCCAAACCCACAGAAGGTGGGTGCCAGGAAGGACCCCAATGTCAAGTGAGGACTGAGTAAAGGCGCATTGATAGTGGCTCATCAGCTGCAAATGCGCGTGTTGTAGTGGGGGTGTGGGGGGCAGTGAGGGGTTTCTGAGGACGTGGTGGGGGCAGTGAAGCGGTTTGCCGGGACGTGGCGGGTGAGGGGCATGAAGGGGTTTCCAGCAAACTCTAATGCCTCAGTTTCCCCGTAAACCTGAAACTGCTCTAGAATCTACGGCCTGGTTTCGATAAAGCGGCGTGTGACGTGCGTGGCAGCGGCAGACACGCGGCCCGGACGGGGCGCGGGCACCGAGTTCCGGCGGCAGAGGCCGGTGTCCCCCGACGGGCCGCGCCGTCCCCTTTCCACACTGTTTCTCGGCAGCGCCATCTTGAAGGAGCGCCCGCGGCCGCGCCCAGCCCAGGGCTGCGAACGGGAGAGGCCGGGAGGCGCGGAGGCGGGCGCGGGGCGGCGGCTTCCCCTCGCCGGTACGTGCAGGGCTGGGTTTGTGCAAATCCATCCGGCTGTACCCGTCTGTGTCCACTTTCCTGTGGGTTATACATCATTAAAAAGTTCCAGAACAAATAGCGTTTGTGGCAGAAAACTGGAAACCCCAGAAAAGAAGGAAGAACTCCTTCACCCACTCTGCCGGGCGGGGCCTCAACCTCAGGGGGCTCCGAAGGCGGTGGGGTGTCCGGGCGGCCAGCACCAGGCCTGACCCTGCGCCCGCCCGGTGGGCAGGTCCGGTCCGCAGAGGCCTCCCGGGCGGGGATCTCGCCGGGAAACTCCCTCGGTGCCACCGCGACCGGCCCGGAGCCGGGTCTGCCTCCAGCGCCACGGGGGGTGGCGGCGCTGGGGGTCTGAGCATGGAGGGGCAGGGGTGCCCGCTGGGGCGGTGAGCACACCCCGGGGTGTCCTGCTCCCTAGAGCGGGGCTGCGCCCGGTGACGTCATGAGCTGAGCGCTGCCAGTCCCTTCCCGACCTCAGAAACCCCAACACCCTGCTCCAGGAACTGGCCTGTGGGCTTGGCTTTGGCCGGGTTCCCCAGCGGTGCGGCAGGGAGGCCCAGGCACCCCCCCACAGCCTGTCCTGGAGGCCCCCCTCCCCTTCGGGGCTCCCGGGGAGCAGGGTCAGCTCCTCATCCCGCCTTTGGGCCCTGATACCCCCCTCAACTGCAAGAAAAATAAACAGCTGTCCTCCCGCTCCCGACTGGAAACACCACCGCAGCCCCAGGCCTCGGGCCGAGCCGTGGGGCTGACTCACCCTCCACGGTGGGGGCGGCGGCGAGAAGGGGCCTGCGGTGACCTCAGGCCCAGCCCCCCCCCCGCCCCTCTGGGCCCCACTCCTCCACTGGTCAGGTGGACAGGGCCCGGCCCCCTCCAGTGGCCGAGGCCTCATCACCCAAACTGGAGGCAAGTCGGGGTCTTCCTGGTGGCCCCGAAGGGCCACGGCCTGTGACCGGCCTCCCAGCCGGCAGGACAGCCCGTTCAGGCTCTCACGAAGGTGGAAATGGGTGAGGGCCCCAGGGGCCACCTTCCCACAGCTCAGCTCCTGAAGATCCCACCGTCCCTCAGTTCCACGATGGCCTCGCGCCTCTCCCCACCCCCATGAACTCCAGCAGCCTCCGTGCGCGGAGCGGGCAGGGCCGCCGGCGGGCGCCGTGGTGCGCGATGGTGATGCTCAGGCGTCTCCGCACCGGCTCCTCGCTGGCACCTGCAGGCTGCTCGCCGGCCCTGGCAGCCCAAGTGCCTACTGTGTGCCGAGGACTGGCCGGCTGGGAAGGGAGGGGCTGCAGCAGGCACCCTGCTGTGAGGGTCAAGGGGGCAGGAGTTTGTCCCCCGAGGGACTCAGTCAGGTCCCTGGGGTGCGAGGGGCGGGGAGTCCGGGCAGGGGTCAGCCTGGGCGCAGATCCAGAACCGTGCTGTGGCTGGAGCCCGTCTTTGGGGCAGCGCCAGGACACTGTCCTGGGCCTCGGGGAGCTCCAGGGCGCCGGCCAAGCCTGCCCAGGCTCCCTGGCTCCCTCGGGCTCTGAGGGCCGGCGAGGGAGGGGCCGCGAGGCCGAGCAGAGGCCGGCAGGCAGGGCCGGATCAGAGGGCAACCGGAGTCCCCGCTGGGTTCCCACGCTGGACAGCAGGGCAGGTGTGGCCTCGGGGTCAGTGAGCCGCGGGAGGCTGGGGGAGGCTGGGGAAAGCCGGGGTGTCGGGAGCATCAGCCAATTAACCTGCAATCGCCAGGGAGATGCTAAGGGGATTTGCCCTTTGTCTGGCTAATTATTCCGCGCCTACACTTCTCTCTTCCCGGGGAGCTCAGGCCCTTTGCCGAGCTTTAATTAAAAAGGAAGCCGCTTTCTCAATTACCCCAAGAGGGGGCGACGCGTGAAACCCCAGGGCTGACCTCGCGGCCTCAGCACAGGGACTGGGGCCGCTTCCCAGGGCCTGGCTGGAGCTCAGCTTGGCTCCCAGCTACGCAGGGCAGGGCGGGCGAGTCAGCCACACCAGGGGTTTCTGCCCCGAGGCGAGAGGCCCCCAGCGCCGACTCCTCGGCCAGGCTGACCAGGGCCCACTTGTCCCAAGCTCCCTGGTACCTCCACTAAGATAGGAGGCCCTGCGTGCTCGTGGGAGCCCAGAGGTGGCTGGGACCCTGGGAAGCACCCAGAGACTGGCGCCGGCCCTACCAGCCCCGAGGGAGGTGGGCAGGAGTCTGGTCCAGCCCAAGAGCCCACACACTGCCCCCAGCGCCCAGAGGGTCTGCGTGGCTGCTGGTCAGGAGAGTTGCCCGTTCACCCCATTCCCAGCCGCTGGCAAAGTGGCCAGACATGGAAGCTGACGCGGCTGAGACCCAGGCCGGGTGGCCTGAGAGCCCCATGCGGCCTGGAGCTCCGGGGCCTCCTGCCCCCGACCTCGGACGCCCCTGCCCCAGCACGACCAGTCAGGAAGGTGGGCTTTGGGCGAGACGGCTAAGGGTGGTCCTGCCCCTTCCGTGCCCACAGCCCCCGCCCCCGGAGCTTTTCCTGGCCTGGTCCACACTCTGGCTGGGCCAGTCTTCAGACACCGTGGGCCGAGGCCCAGGCAGGGCTGGCCGGGCTGCCCTGTCCCAGGCCCCAGGCTGGCAGCAGTGAGATCCCAGCGCGGGAGTCTTTGCGGGTGTGGCGCCCACACGGTGGGGCCAAGAGACCAGCACAGACAGTGTGGCCCCCCAGCAGGGGCCCAGCCCTCTCTGAGCCTTGTGCTGCCCATGAAACTAGGGGTCAGACATCTCCATGGCCAAGCAGTTTTAGCTGCAGGGCCCTGCTGTCAGACTAGCCCTGCGCCCAGCTCCCGGGGCTGCCAGGGCCTCTGTGCAAGGAAGCCGTCCTCTTGGGCCTGAGGATGGACTCTGGGCCTGGTCTGGGCGCCTGGCTGGTGTCCCTGAGCCGGCGCTGGGAGAGGAGCAGCCCCGCAGACACAGAGGGACGGAGAGGTCGGCCCGGAAGGCGGGAGTGACCAGCCAGGGTGCCGGCAGCTCCTGAGCTGGACGGGCGGCAGCTCCGTGGTCCCGGAGTGTGCACGGCCCCCAGCTCGCAGCTCAACCGCCGGTGCTCCTCCAGCCCGGAGCAGCCGGCTCGGGAGCCGGCAGGGTCAGAAGGGCACCCCCGAGGGCAGTGCTCCCCATGTCGCTGGTGGCAGCCCCGGGGGCCGGGCCGAGGTGGCCCCACAGGAGGCGCGGCAGGCCCCAGCAGAGGGCCCGGTGCCGGCGGAGGCGGGAGCTGCCGGGCTGGTTCCTGGTTCCGCGAGGGACGGTGCTGCTGGCTGGGTGGGGGCCCGGGAGGCTCCCGGTGGGGTGGCGGGTGGCGGGTGGGGTGCGCGGCCGTGGCGGGCGGGGTGCGCGGCCTGGCCCGGCTTCCTCAGCCCAGCGTGCGCGTCAGGCCCCGAGCCCGCCACCGAGCCCTTTTAAGAAGAAAAACAAATATTTGTGCTGCCTGGTGTGTGTTGGGCTCTAGTTTGCTTCTCGGGGCTAAAAATAGGCGCCTCCGCCCGGCGGGGATTCCTCCCTCCCGCGGTTGTGCAAGGCTGCCGCCCGGCCCAGCCAAGTTCTGACGGCGCGGCGGTGACAGGAGCACGGAGGTATCGCAAAATGATTATGGGATTAAGGTGCCATGCCGGCTGCGCGGGGGCGCGTCGGGCCACGCCCAGGGCAGGGCGGGCGCCTGGGCCTCGCCCCGGGGACAGTGACCGCCGGCCCTTTAAGAGGAAGCGACGCCACCAGCACCCGCCGCAGAGGTGGCCCGGCCGGCCCTCCAGGCCCGCCAAGGAGCAGGGCAGGCGGGCAGGGAGGTGCGGCCAGGCCGAGGGGCGAGGGGCAGCTGCGGGCCTGGGGGGTGGGGCGGGCAGGAGTGACCCACAGTGCACAGGGTCTGAGCACGGAGGGCTCCGCACGCCCGGGGGCCCCCTGCGGGGCCCAGAGTGTGGCCCGGGGCCCTTGGGGAGGGGTCAGCCAGGCTGAGGAGAGGAGTCGGGGGGAGCGGCCCCCAGCTGGGGCAGGGCGGGTCGGAGGATATCCGATGCTCTGGGGCGTCAGGGACTTGGGTCTAGAAAGTGACCGGCAGAGCCTGCCAGAGACAGAGGTTTTGGACATGGACAGACACGGGGCCCCAAGAGCCCCCCCGAGGGGGTGAGCCTAGGGTGGGGGCCCTTGAGCCCCAGTGAGGAGTGAGGTCCCTGAGAAGAGCCAGTGAAGGGAAGGAGCCCCAGCTAGGGGGGTCCCCTGAGCGTGGCAGAGGCCGGGACATGGCTGAGCTCACAGGTAGGGCACCCCATTCCCAGCAGCCCCATCCTGTGCAGCTCTGGCTGGCTGGGCAAAGGGCCTGTCCACGCCAGAACCCCCGGGAAACACCCCCGCTTCAGTGAGGGGGCTGGGGAGGGCCCCCTCACCCCCTGCTGGTGCGCCTGCCCTGCAAAGGTGGGGCTGAGCTGGGCAGGCGGTGCAGGGTCTCCGGGCCCGGACGTGGCTGCCTGCGAGGGCACGCCTGTCTCTGCTCCCTCATGGGCTGGTTGGCAGGGAGGAGGGGACCAGGGAGGGATGGTGACCTCTGGGTGCTCACCTTGGGTGCGCTCGTGGGCCCTTGCAGTGAGGAGACCGAAGCAGAAGGCAGAGTGGGGTCAAGGTATCGGGCCTGGGCCCAGTGCTCTCGACCTTCAACAGAGTCCACATGCTGGCCACGGGGGTGAAGGAGGGGCGGGCACTCCTGGGCGGGAGAGAGGCTGGAGTGCTGGTCCCTTCCCCACGGGTGCTCCCCAGGGCCCGTGCCCCACATTGCTCCGAGGGACAGCTCAGCCTGGCCGCCCCCCCAGGGGGTTCCTGGGCCTCATCCCCCAGGAGTGCCGCTGCCCTGCCTGCTCTCTGTGTCCAGAGTCCACCGCTCCTCCCATGGCGGCACCGTGCCCGGACCGTTGCCGTGGGCTCTGGGCCCGTCTCCGCTCCCAGCCCTGCCCTCCACTGCAGCCCGTGCGGCACAGGGAGGTCTGGTCCCCAGAAAAGCCTCCAGACCTGGAGAGTCACCGGGAGAAGTCAGACCTCTCGAGACTGACCCAGCAACTGTCCTCTGCTCCCCCTTCTGCCCCACCCCGTTCCTGCGCCCCCAACCTGCCCTTCTCACTCCCCTGGGCCTCTCTACCGAGTGCTGGCTCGCCCGTCTCCCGCGGGCCCACTCCGACCCCTGTCCATCCTCCACACCTTCCCTGGCTCTCCCGGAGCCCTGAGGACCTTCCTGTGCTGGGCACAGCTCTGGCCTCTGAAGAGAGGCTGTCGGCCCCCGCCCTCACGCCCTCGCATCCTCAGCGCCTGCCTCAGCGGTACACAGTATAGGCACTGGGGGACGAAAAGGGTGGGCGTCTCGCCTCCGGGGGGATCTGGGGTGGCAGGTTCAAGAGCTGCGCCGCTGCCCCTTCGCCGAATGATCGAGCTGTGCTTGAATTCCTCTGGGGATGGGGATTCCCTCCTTCCAGCTCACTGGCCAAGAGAAAGTCCTTGAGCTGCCTCCACTGGCCTCCCGAGCAGCCCCCACAATCCTCCAGGAGAGCCGCCGCTCTGAGGACTGGACCGTGGTGGCTGGCCCTGGCGGTGGGCGGGAGCCTCCCAGCACAGGCCCTTTGAGGCAGGAGAGGCCACTCCTGCCCTGGACACTCCCCAGCCCCTGGAGACAGTCCTGGTGACTCAGACTGGAGCTGCCACCGGCCGCCCGCCCTCTCCTGTCGTGTTTGTTGTTGAGATTTAATCGATCCTCCTTCCCTGGGGACCCAGAAGGGGTACCGGAACGGCCCCCCGCCCATGCCAGGACCCGGGACAAGGCCACCCACTGTCTCTAGGGGCAGGTGTGAGGAGCCAGGAGCCATCTGCTCGGTGTCCCCTGCCGGGCTCGGCCCACGGCCTGGGGAGAAGCCTGCCACCAGCGAGTCCACACAGGCCAGGAGAGGACAGTTCCCGCTGGGCTGGGGCCTCGTGAGGCGGCCCCACCACAGCCCTGGTCCCTAGGCCAGCGGAGGGCCTGGCACAGGGAAGTTATCAGTGGCCTCAGGAGGGGCCCCGTGCCCAGGCCTGGCTGCCCACACCCCCGCAGCCTGATGACTTACTTGAGACCCGTTTCTACTGAGAGGAGGGGCCTCTGGTCCCAGCTGGGGTGCCAGGGATGCCAGCTGGCGTGTAGGCCCGCGACCCGGAGGGCAGGGGCCTGTGCTGGCCACGGGACTGAGGGCAGGGAGAGGCCCTGCCAGGTGCTGGGAACCGTGAAACTCAAACGCAAAGTTCCCCTCTGTCCTCCCACAGCCGTGCGGAAACCCGTCAGGCTCCAGGCCCCTCTCCCCTGCCCGGCCCCATGCTCCAGGTCCCTCAGTTTAAAGTCAGCTCTGACACCCCAAAATGCCCAGCTGAGCACTAAGCACACAGGGGGTCCCCAAGACTAAAGGAGTGTGTGACGGGGTGAGCACCACCCCATCCTTCTTGCGGGGGGATCTGGAGCCAGAAGTGAGGAGAGGGACCGGCCGAGGCCCCAGTGTGCTCTGGGCTGCTGGGATGGGGTACTCGAGGCGACCCAGCCTGGGCAGGGGCATCCAGCAGGGCAGACCCCCGGGAGATGGCCAACCCAGAGCCCTCACAGGGTCTGTCCTGGAGGGACTGAAGTCCTAGCGGCCGCCCTCAGGTGTCTGTGTGGGCTGGGCCGGCCGCCCAGGGGAGCCAGGGAGGCCCCAGCAGGCTGCCCGTGTCCAGCACCTGGGTGCCCCAGCCCTGGCCTGCTGGCCACTGGCCTCTGCCTGCAGGTGGTGTAAGAGGACTTCTGATCCCGCTTCGCTGCCTCCGGGCCGCTGCCCTGCGGCCGTGAGGGTTTCCCCGGCCGGCTGCCCACAGTGCTGGGCTTAGGCCCTGGGGACAGGGTGCCGTGCAGCTGGGGCAGCTGGGAGCCCGGGCGGGCTGACCAGGACAGGACAGGTGGGCGTGGGGCCCTGGGCCCCTCTGCCAGAGCACTTGGCTGCCCTGCCCACCCCAGGCCTCTCCTGGGTGCCGCTGTGGGAATGGCCTACAGCGCCCTAAGACTGGCGAGCTCTGAGGCCCAAGGGTCCCCCGGAGGCCCCAGTCAGGCAGCTCTGGGTCCCTGAGTTCCCAGGATCACGGGCCTGAGAGGCACACAGGTGGCACCAGAGAAGGAAGGTGGACGTAGGTGCAGCAGGAGCTGCCCAGCAGCGCAGGTCCAGGCCGACGTCAGCGGAGCTCCCTGGCCCGGGCCCAGCCCACACTGACCCAGAACATGAGAAGCTCCAGCCCCTCGGCCCCCAGGACAGGGCTCCAGCCTCCCCACCTCTTGGCCCTGAGGCTTGGAAGCTCTCCCCGTGTCTAAACTGGATCCCCGCCTGCGCCTTATTCGGGCCTCCCCTGGGTCCTTGGTGGAGGTTGCTGCCGCCCTCCTGAGAGCGCTCCCGAGAGCCCGCCCACCAGGCCCTGGGCCCCCTTCTAGGAGGAGGCAATGAGGCGTCAGGTGGAAGGAACGCCCCAGAGGACCCAAGCCCGGGCCTGCCTGCGCGGTCCCTCACCTCAGAACCCTTGTTCCCGCACCTCTCTGAGGTGGACCGGCAGCGGCCCTCGGGGTGCTGTGAGGGCTGAGCTCGTGGACGGGCCTGTGGCTGGCGCGGGCAGAGGCTGGCCGGCACGGCAAGCAGTCCTGCCCACTGGGGTGAGAACCAGGGCAGGGCACAGGGAGAGAGCGGGGTCCCCTGGGCCTGCTGGGGGCGGTGGGCATGGCAGGGGAGGTGTGGACAAGGGATGGTCAAAGAAAGGGCATCGCAGGCAGAGGGCACCGCCGGAGCGAAGGCCGAGCAGCAGCGGGTGTGACGGGCCGGGCAGCATGCGGCAGCTGGGCGTGCATGGAAGAGACAGGTCAGGGGGCATCTGCGCCGCCCGCAGGCCCCAAGAGCTCTGACCAGGAGACAGCGATGGTGCGGACAGCCCGGCCCCAGGGTCGTGTGGGGCAGCCGTGTGGCAGGGCACCTACCAGGCCACAAGTGGGGGTGCACCTGGCCAGCAGAGTGCTCCCTTCCACCCGGCCAGGCTCAGAGGGCGGAGGAGCCAGGCCAACGCCCAGTCCCCTGTCGCACCCCAGCACGGGGCTCCCACTCAGGGCGGGAGTGGGGCAAGAGCCGGAGCCCCGGGCCCAAGCCAGGCCTGGGCAGTCTCCAGCGGGGGCCGAAGCAGTGGCCAAGCGAGCGCGAGACTGACGAGTGGGGAAGGGCTCCCACAGCCCCGGGCTCCGCCGCCAGCACCCCCAATCCCGCCCAGGGAAGCCGGGTCCCGGCTCCCGCCCTGGGTGACCTGGGCTCTGGGCACGCGCCAGAAATCGAGGGGACGCCCGGGCAGACGGGAAGAGTGAACCGGCTGCCGGAGCGCCCCAGGCTCAGGCCGGCTCTCAGGGGGTGTGGGGGGTCAGAGGGCCCCGGCAAATGCTTCTGAAATCTCAGCCTTGGAGGCCAGGCCCGGGGCCGGGCAGCGTGGGCTCGATGCCTTGGGCAGGGCCCCTTGGAGGATGTGCTGGGCGGCCCTGGGAGGCTGGGGCTGGGCTTGAACAGTGGCCAAGAAATAAGTACAGTCTGGGCCCCGGGGCTGGGCATTCTCGAGCTCTTTCCTCATTCCTGGCCCTGTGGGAGTAGCCAGACCCCCGCGCTCCGCGCAGCCACCACCGCGGATTTGCTTACCGTCTCGTGGGGAACCGGGGCCTGCTGCCAAACTCCCCGGCTCGGCCCTGGGCCCCACAGGCCCCACTGGCCACTCTGTCAGTGGCCAGGGCTCCCTGTGCTCTCAGATGGGGAAACTGAGGCCACAGGCCAGGGAGCACTGGGCCAGCGCTGCCCCCACCCACATGCCAGGAAGGGGCAGGACCTGGGCTCCAGGTCCGGGTGCATTCCCGCCTGTGCCCCCTCTCCACGCCCAGGCGCAGCACGTCCCCCTGGGAAAGCGCACCTGGTGGCCCCTCCACGGGGCCCTGAGTCTGGGGCCAGTCTCCGTGGGTGCCCGCCGGGCACCGGGGGGGACAGGGGCTGTTTGATCAGTGGTTCCGCTGATGCCAGGCTGCCGGGACAGCGGGCAGTGGCCAAACCGGCCCTGCCGCATGCCTTCCGGCCCTCGGCAGGAATGCCATTCATCCCCGCTTGCTCCCCGCTCGCTCGGTTACCGCAGGCGCAGAGGCCGGGCCTCGGGACAGCACAGCCGGCTGGCCGGCCAAGGGCTGCGAGGCTCCCACGGGCCCCCGGCCGCCTTCCTGCCATGGACAGGCCAAGGGGTGCCCCAGGGCACTTGACCCAAACTTGCCAGGCACAGCTGGACAGACCCACAGGGGCCCTGAGGCCAGACCCAGCGGGTTCAGAAAGGGCAGAGACACAGGGAGACAATGGGCCCTGGCCTGGGGGTCCCCACCCCCGGCCTCCCCCTCCCCCAGAGCAGCCCCGCCCAGCCACTCAGGTCAGTGTGTGGTCTTCCTGTCCATGCAGCCTGAACCCGGCTGTCCAGGGTGGCCTCAGGGCCTGTGTCCCGCCCCCATTGGGGTCTCTGCTGAGTGGGGGTGGCCGGCAGGCGTGACCGGGGTCCCTGCTTGCGACCGGGGCCTGCAGAGAGGAACAACGAGGTCAGGGGGCAGGGGCAGGAGTGAGGGCCAAGAGGTTTGGGGTCTCCTCCCCGTGGACAGCATGCCCCCCCCCCAGCATTCGAGGGCGTCGTGAGGGCCACACACACAGCTCTGACTCCAGCTTTATTGGCGCCGGCGCTCCGCTCCAGAAGGCAGACACAGCCCGTCAGAAACCCACCGGCTCCCCTGAAGCGGGGTGCGGCCACCGCCCGCCCAGCCACACTGACCCCCTCGCCAAGGGCAGGGCCGCCGCTGACAGACGACTGGGGAGGGCGGGGACCGGCGGGCTCCTGGCAGCAAGGACAGTGCGAGGGACTCGGTGGCCTCAGGGCCCCAGGTCCGTTTCAAGCAGGAGGAGGGGCCTGGCTCGGGGACAGTGCACGCCGCCCCCCGTACCCAGTGTAGGTCACAATAATTTAAGACACTATAGACATTTCGACGCTATATGACAATATAAGTTAACCGGGCTCTTGGTCAGAGGACCCCAGGCCTGTGGGCTTGGGCAGCTGGGACACGGGGTGGGGAGAGGCAGAGGGGCCAGGGCAGCCACGGGGCCCTGAGCTCCCGGGACAGCAGACGGGGGAGCAGCCCGCCACGGTCGGGAGCAGCGGGTGGACCCCAGGGCCGAGGCCCGGACACCACAGCTTGGCCCAGGAGCATGCCCAGCCGCGTGGGGGGAGGGCGTCAGAAGCCTGAGGACACATTTCCACAGTTTCTTCGGGAAAACACATACAGGTGGGAGGGGCATGGGGTGGCGAGGGGACCCCTCCTGTCCGGCCATGGGCAGGCCACGCTCTGCCTCGGTTTCCCCGGGGAGGGTGAGACTCTGGTGGGGTGACGTCCCACCCTGAGCCCACTTCCCCAGCTCTTCTGCCCACACGGTTTGGAACCGAAGGGAAACCTGTCCTGGTTCGATCTCCCAGGTTTTGGGGTGAGCCGGACTTCAAGGGAAGGAGGGGCCTGGGCGGGCGTCTGCTTGAGGGCCGGACCCTGGTGTGTGACCCCGAGTCCCAGGTCCAATTCTCTTAGCACCGCCATGGAGGACGGCCCAGCAGAGCACCTGAGAAGCCCTCGCAGGCACCTCTGGGGGTGAGGACCCAGGGATTCCTCAAGGCCTGGGGTCCCCCAAGCCACCAGTGTCCCAGGAGGTGTCTTTTGGGGCCAGAAGGCCTGGGCTGGACTTCAGGATGCCTGGACCAGGCCTCCTCACGGTGCAGGTCTTGGACAAGTGCTGGAGTCACTCTGGGCCTCCATGGCCCCATCTGTCAAACTGGGCAGCCCCCCCCTGAGCCAGCCGGCCGCCAGCCCACCCAGGACCGGGCCCACCCTGAGCTCCAGCTCACTCCAGGGTCGGGGAGCCAGGTGGGGCCCGGGAGGGCGACAGCGTGGGAAGGACTCATCAGTCCTGGGTCCTGACTCAGGCCATGTTGATTCACTTGATTCGATTCTCAGAGACAAGGGGAGGCCTGGAGGCCCTGAGTGTGGCCGGGACCGTGTTGGCTGCCAAGCCCCATCCAGCTCACTTGGGGGCCCCCCGGGGCAGGAGCAGCAGGGCCCGGAGGGGCGGCAGAAGGCGGCCCAGGGCCTGCTTGCACGCAGTGGAGTGAGGACCGGCCATGCCCGCCGGCTTTGACACTAGGAAAACATAAATAACTGTGTGGCCGCCGGCGCAGCGCCCCCGGGCCGGGGGGGTGGGGGGGGTGCTGCAGTCTCTGAGGAGCGCCCCTGGGTCTGGGCCACCAGGCGGGGCGGGACACACAGCGTCGTGGCATCACTTCCGGGGCACGTGCGTGTGCCCTTCAGTTCGCGTTCCCAGAGAGAAGGGAAGGGCTCTGGCCGGGGCGTGGGCCCGTCCTGCCGCAGGAGGTGACCGACGGGCAGGACAGCCCGGGGCGGGGGCCGGGCCCGGAGACCCCCAGCTCGCCAGGCTCCTGCGCCCACACCAGCGCCCGGAGAGGGTGTGCAAAGGCCGTGCGGTGGGGCGGGCCTCCGCGGCGCTGCCCGTGGGCAGGTGAAGACGAGGCGGAGCCCAGGGGCCCCTCGCAGGTGAAGCCCCGGCTCCTGGCAGGCGGGCCCGGGCCCTCGCGGCGGCTCGCTCACTTGCAGGTGAAGACCTCGGTGCGCTCGCTGCAGGTGTTGCACTTGACGAAGCAGCACCAGTGGAACTTGCAGTTGCACTGCCAGACCTTGGTGTACTGGTGGGTGTTGTAGCCGCGGCCGCAGCACATGGTGTCGCAGCCGTCGGCGCCCGGCGACGTGCGGTTGCACAGGCGGCCCTGCGTGCCCACGCTGCCCGTGGCCGCGTCCTCCTCGCAGTAGTTGGGTGACTTCTCGATGTACACCAGGTCCGTCTCCATGGGCTTCTGGTAGCTGCGCAGCTGCTTGATGCGCAGGAAGGTGGGCTGCCGCAGGCGGCTGGCGCGCACCGCCTCCACCTGCACGGCCGCGTTGTACTTCTCCTTGAGCAGGTGGCCCACCTCCCGGAACTTGGGCAGCGTGGTCCAGCACGTCTTGGTGGTGCAGGAGCCCGACACGCCGTGGCACTTGCACTCCAGCTTCATGCGCTCCTCCAGGACCTGGGGGGCACCGGGCAGAGCTCAGCGTGGGGGCGCCGGGCCCCCAGCGCCCCCAGCCAGCGCCCCACCTCCCGCCCCACCTGCCTGCGGCAGCCCACCTTCCCGCGCATCAGGTAAATGTTCCCCCTCTCGAGCCTCAGTCTCCTGCTCTGTCCAGGGGGCAGCTCACCACGCGTCCCCACTGCTGGGGACACGGTCAGAAGCCCAGAGGAGTCCAGAACGTGGCACGTTGATCACAGTTGGCTAAATTCTCACAACTACCCGGCAGGGAGCTGGGTCCGCGCGGCGGTGAGGAAACTGAGGCCCGGCCGTGGGGCTTGCGCCAGGCACAGCCCAGGTGGCGAGTGGGGGCTGGCAGCCAGCCAGGCTGGGGGAGGCGCCTCCCAGGCCCGGCAGCAGCAGGTGCTTAGGAAGGGGAGCCCGCGCCCCGTCGCCGCGCCTGCCCCCCTGCCAGGGCAGGCCTGGCCCGTCGCGGCATCGTCACCGGCATGCCCGCGGAGCGGCCCACCTTGGCTGAAGGACGGGCTGGGCGGCGGGAGGGGCGTGCACGGGTCAGCGCGGCCCAGCCGTGCGGTGCTGGGGGCCGCCGCCGCGTGTTCTTGCTCCCCGGCTCCGCTGGGGCCTCGGTGGGCACAGCCTGTGTTTTCCTTGGACCTCCCTCGTGGCCCAGGACGGCCGATTCCCAGAGCCAGCCCTGACCCCGGGTACTCATTTACCCGGATCGAAAGGCCCCTGCCAGCCGGGCCGGATGAAAGATGGGGAATCATTAGCTGCCGCCCCTCAGCTGCAGAGGGGCCATTTGTCAGCTGTCCAGGCTCACGCTGGCCTCGCCATGGTGACCACGCTCTGCCCCCCAGTCAGGACCCCAGCCCTGGCACACGCGCGGAGACCCACGGGAATGAGTGAATGAATGAATAGGAGAGTGAGGAGCCTCCCACAGGGCCGGCCACTGCCCATTGCTTCCCGGTCCCAGCCTCAAGGGGCCCCAGCTTCAGAGGACACGCCTTGGCTCTCAGTCCTGGGTGGGAAGCAAGGACATGACGCGCAAAATGCCGCGCACAGGCGGTAGAGCCTGATGTGGTCAGGCCGGGAGGCTTCCCTGAGGAGGTGTCCTGCACTGGGTGCCCGTGGAGGAGAGGAGCCCACCTGACGGAGCAGGGGCGCGGGAGCAGGGTGGGCAGCCCACAGCAGGAGTGGGCCTGGGGCGGTCACTGACACCACAAGGGAAGATTCAACCCCAACGGTGAGCATCTGGGCGGGGCTGGATGGGGGCCCGCTGTGAGGACCACAGAGGGGGGCAGAGGCTGGGGGCTCCATCGGGCAGCTGCTGGCTGGGCCCCGGGCCTGTGCCTCTCCTGGGAAGGGAGCTCAGGTTTCAGGATGTGGGTTCCTGTCCGTCTCCAGCGTCCTCAGGACAAGAGCGAAAGCCCCCGCTGCCCAGGAGAGCTGGGGTGCCGAGGGGCCCTGCCCAGAGGAGAGGGGGCTGAGCGGGGCCCCTCCCCCGTAGGCCGGGAGTGGGGCAGGGGTTCCTGGGAAAGGCCAGCTTGGGGTTCTCTCCGCAAACAGGGCAGGGCCCGGCTCAGACGGGGCTCTGTGGCCCAGGGGGGGCAGTCTCGGGGGTGAGGGACCGAAGTCCAGAAGGGGCCTGGAATCCTGCAGGGCCTGGGGCCAGATGCCGCCCTGGCTCTAAGCCTGGGGACCCGCCCTGGTGTTACCCCCCATACTGCTCATTTCCAGACCCCTGGGGGATCCAGCCACCCCTTCACCCTCTCACCCCGACCCCCAAGGACATGAGGGCCATGGCCAGCCTGGGAAATGCTTAATAGAGGTCCCCAAATTCAAGTCCACTCAGAAC
Source organism: Talpa occidentalis (assembly GCF_014898055.3). Lineage (NCBI taxonomy): Eukaryota > Metazoa > Chordata > Mammalia > Eulipotyphla > Talpidae > Talpa > Talpa occidentalis. The sequence goes on along the minus strand of NW_023601653.1, from coordinate 1,341,658 downwards.
CTCACAACGTGAGCTTGTTTGGAAATTGGTCTTAGCAGATGCCACCAAGAAGGATCCCCTGGATGAGGGCGGGTCCCAGAACCGAGGGGACCTCTCTGGGGTCAGGGTGGGGACAGGGGACTGTGGCCCCAGGGGCCTCCCACAACCTCTCAGTCCTGCTGCCCACCAGCCGGGGGCCTCGGGATCACCCTCTGCCATTCCTCGCCTCCGTTTTTGCCCCTCTGAAACAGGCACAGCAGGGCTCCTATCAGAACTGCTGGGGGGCGCGGGAGGAAGGGGTGACCTCCAGGCCCAGCGCTGCCCACTGCGCGCACGCACGCCCCTCCCTCCACGAGGATGGAGCCTGATGCTGCGGAGGTGGCTGTCCAGGGGCCCCTGCCTGCCTCACCTCCCTCCCTGCCCGCAGTACCTTCCTGCCCGCCTCATTGTTGTGCAGGTTCATGAGGCGCCGCGCGTTCTTCTTGATCTCTCGGGCGTCCACGAAGCGCCGGGAGAAGTCGATGCCGTAGCGCACGTCGGCCGAGCAGCCGCCCCACTTCCAGCCCTCGGCCTGGTTGTAGTAGCCCTGCTTCTCGCGGTCGCACCCGCAGTTGCTGAGGTTGCCCTGGCTGCAGGCAGCAGTGACGGCGTGGGCCACGCCAGCAGCGGTGATGGCGTAGGTGAAGGCGGCCTCGCGGCTCCCTGGGGGGAGAGGTTGTGCGGTGAGGCCCAGCGGCTCTCCGCCCGGGGCGTCGGGGGACCCGTGCTGCACCCTCTCTGGCCATGGGCGCCCGTGTGACCCCGGGATCAGCACCTCCCGCTGAGCTTCCAGTTCAGCCGAGCCCTGCGCCTTGTGGGCTGTGAGGGCACAGTGCCTGGTGCAAGGTGGGCACTTAAAGCATGCCGTGCCCTGCCAACAGCAGGTAGGCTGGTCCACTCTCTCCCTAGCCCCAGAGCCCAGGGAGAGGCCTGTCCCCCAACCCGGGAGGGCACAGGGCAGAACGGATGTGACAGTCTGAGCCCCTGCTCCTCCTCGGCCAGCCGCGAGCCCTGATCCTCATGAACCAGCCCCCAGGACGGATCTCGGGGGCACCCACCCCAACGGACAGGAGCCAGGCAGCAACCACAGTGCTCACAGCCTCCCTCCCCCCGCCCCACGCTCTCTGTTGCCGCCTCCCTCTCCCTCCCACGCCCCATCACCAGGCCCTGGCCTCCCGGGCCCCTCCCCTCCGTCACCTCCACTTGTCTCAGGGGCCCTCAATTGCCCAGACTCGGTGCCAGTCCTCCTGGGCTCCCCACCCCAGCCAGGAGGGCTTCCTGGAGGAGGTGCCATCTTAAGCAAAGTGAGTCTTAACAAAAAGTACAAGTTAACGCCCTGTGAGTGCATGGGAGGGTGTGTGTGACTGTGGTGTTTCTTAGTGCGCCCGCGTGGGGGGGTGTGCGGGGGGTGTGCAGCGTGTGCACAGCGTGTGTGGCAGGCGCGTGCACCCCTCGGGGGGAGCAGCAGGAACGAGGGTGCAGGGGTCACTGCCAGAATGAGGTCAAGAGCAGCGGGAGAGGAGCAGGCGCGGGAGAGCCGAGAGGCCGTGTGCCGCCGGCCGGGGTGCCCTGTGGGCTTTAGGGGCGGGGCCCGGAGGGGTGCAGGAAGCGGCTCAGCAGAGCTGTGCTGGCCGCCCACCGCCGGCCACCCTCGCATCACTGCCGGGGCCCCTCCGGCCTCCACATCTGTCCTCGGACAGCCCCACACAGAGGAGGAAACCGGGGCGCGGGAGGCGATGACACAGGAGGTGGGGCGGAGGGAGGGACTCGGGCCCCGGGGCTGCCCGCGGCATGGCCCCGCTGCGGCTAATTGACCGCGGGCAGGAGGACACGGGGAAGAGGCCCTCATGGCGAGGGGAGCGGCTGATTCAACCCTCTGTGGGCCTGGCAGGGGGCCGGCCGGCAGGTGAGGGGTTCCCCCAACAGGGGCGGGGGAGGGTCTCCCCCACAGCCATGGATGACACTGGGGGCTCTCCCAGGGACCCGCCTCCCCGCCGCGGGCCTCCCTCCTGGCCGCGCCGCGTCCCGCTCAGCGGGGTTACTCAGGCTTACTCACCGCTGCTCCCGCTAATTCTTGTTTTATTTGGTTGTAATGAGCCAACCCTGCACCTCGCCATGGAGACGGGGGTGGGGGGGGGTGCGGGGAGGGACTCCAAAGAAGCTGGGGTTTGGGAAGAACCGATGGGCATCCTGGGTTGAGGGCTTCCCGCTCAGCCCAACTCTGTGCAGCCCACACTGACAGCAGCGGGTGCTGCACCCCACTTCCCACCCCTGCTGCAGACTCGAGGGGCTTCCTAACTCGCCCGGGTCAGCGTGAGACCAGACACGGAGGGGACAGTCCCATCCCAGCTCACTCGGGTGCAGACTGGCCGTCCTGGGGCACTGCCCACTGCCCCCTCCAGGGAGAGAACGGGGGCGCACAGGTGCAGGGAGAGCGCCTCCCGCCTCCGGGGGCTGCCTGGCCTCCGGATGGCCTTGAGTCCAGGACTGGCCCCACCTGACTGCTCCACAGCCAGGCCGGGCGGGGCTGCCCATGCTCATCCCGCGTAGAGGACGGGTGGCTGCTCTGCCCGGGTGGCGACGGCTGCCCAGGCCAGGACGCAGCTGCTTGTGAAGCCGGGGGGCAGGCACCCTCCTCCCAGCTTGGCCAGGTGCCCCTCGGGGTTCGGGCGCGGAGGGCGGGACCCATGGCTGAGTCTTTGGGCCCCTCCAGCCTGGTTCTCGGCTGCGCACAGGGCCGGTCGGGGCTGCGCACGTCGGGGGCCTGCGAGACAGCGCGGCCTAAGCCCAGGCCTGCCCACCTCGCAGTGGACGCAGTGGCGTCTCCTCAGGGAAGGGGACTTGCTCAGGTGCGGGGCCCCGCGGGAAGGGGCGGGCGTGGTCTGGGGCAGCTGCCTCCGGCCTGGAGGGCCTCTTGGGATGCAGCGTCCTTGGGCCTGGTCCCCGGCCGGCAGGTCCCCGGGAAACGCCAGGGCAGGTGGGCCTCGCCCACACCCAGCCTGGTGAGTCCCAAGAGGGCACAGGCCTGGCGCCAAACCCACGTTCCCAGGGCGGCCCTGCCCGGCCCCCAGCGGGCGCAGGTGAGCGCCGTTAGCCCCGCAGGCCCGGCCAGCTGTGGGTAAGCAGCAAGTGCTGGGAGGCGGGCGGCGTCGGGAGAGGAGTCTCGCTTTGCTGCAGCCCCAGGTAAGTCACAGACCCTCTGTGAGCCCGTGTCCCTCCACCAAGAGGGGCTCAGAGTCCTCCTGCCATCCACAGCCCCAGGAGCAGCCCCAGAGAAGCAGAGCAAGGGGCCTCACCCCCGCCATAGCAAGCCGGTGTCCATAGCAAGCCGGCAGGCCCCTCCGGGGAGAGCCGGCGCGGGGAGAGCCACAGGCCGCCTGGCGTCTCTGCTTATCCAGAGCCTCGACCCTGGCACGCGCCTGGTCAGCCGGCCCAGCCGGCCTCCACTGCACTGCATTCTGGGCAGTCCGCACCCGCAGGGACCTCTGCCCTGTGGGTGAACCGAGGCTGCCAGGTCCCTCAGGCACCCAGGCTGTTCCCTGTCCTGCACGTTGTTCAAGCCCAAGCCCCGGCTGACCCTGCTGGATGCCAGACTCAGAGGGACCAACAGCCCCTGCTCGTGCCACCCCCTCAGCAGTGCCAGCCTGGCCAGCGCTTGGGAAGAGGGCCTGCAGGACACCTCACTGACCCTGAGGAGGGTGCTGGGGTGCTCCTGGCGGGGACAGGTGTGCCATCCAGGCAAGACAGGAGTCTCAGAGCCCCCAGGGCAGCGCCCCGTGCCCCCAGCGATCCTATATGTCCCCTCCGGCTCCCCGGCTCCCTGCCACTCCCTAGTGTCCATGGGGCTGGCGCGCCATTTTGGAAATCCTAAAACACCGTGATTGAGCTCTTGATGCCCTGAGTAGCCACAGGCCTGGAGGGACAGCACGCTGTCCCACTGCCCAGGGTCAGTGCTTTCCACTCAGTGCAGGGAAGGGCCTGGGGCCTCTGAAGTCACCCTGTCCTCAGCAGGGGACACGCGACCAGTCACACAGAGGCGGGCCCGGGCCTGACCTGCGATGACTGGCGGGTCACACAGCCCAGGAGGCGTCCTGCAGCCCGACCCGCACATTCACGTCCGGATCCCACACTGGCCCGTCAGACAAGTCAGGGGCCCTTTCGTGTCTCAACGTCCCCAGCTGCCACGTGGTTCCTACGTGACGGCGCGGGGTGCCGGAGGTGGGGGTGGGCAGGCCTGGCCCTGCTGGGGGGAGGGGAAGCCGGGCTTCGTGCCCCGCCCCCGCGAGGCGGGCTCCCCGGGTGCGGGTCTGGCGTCCAAGTACACTCCTCGGTGCGTGTCCCCACCTTGCCTGTGACACACACCTGGGCTCCACACCACCGTCATGTCCACGCGTGGGGCTGCCGCTGTTTAACCTCCCTGCCCTTGCCAACATTTCCTTGCTCTTCTTTAAAAAATGTGGCCTTTTCTACAACTCGGCACAGGCACGTGTCACGGGGCCCCTCAGAGCCTCGCGTCACTGGAGCGGCTCATCGCTGGGGGGGGCACGACGCACCCAGCTGGGCGGGCAGCCACCATCATGCTTGCCGTGTGTTACCCACACAAGCGTCACTAAGTGAAGTGTGACTGTGACAAAAGGCAAGTAACCCAATTAAAAATGACAAAGGAGCCAAGGAGACACTTCTCTAAAGATGGTATATAAATGGCCAAATAGCAATGAAAAAGATATTCAACATCATGAGCCCTCCAGGAAATGCTAATCAAAACCACAGCGAGGTGGCTCTGCGTGCTGCTAGGGAGGGCTAAAATACAGACAGACAGTAGCAAGTGTTGACAAGGATGTGGAGAAATCAGTCTTCATACACTGCCTCTACAGCCACTGTGGAAACAGCCTGGTTGTTCTTTAAAAGGTTAATCAAAGACTTCCAGGACCTAGCAATGTCCTTCCTTGGTGTGTCCCCAAGAGAAGCAAACATATGTCCACACACAAAAAAAAATGGTCACAGCAGCGTGATCTATAATACCTCCAACACAAGTGTCCACCAGCAGATGAGTACAGCAAAGGTGGCCTCTCCGTGTCATGGAATATTACTCAGCCATGAAAAGGAAGGAGTGGCCAATTTACAACAACGTGGATACACCTTGAAAATATGATGCTGAGTGAGAGATGCCGGCCACAAAAGACCACCTAGTATGAGGCCACAGGTATGAACTATCCAGATTAGACAAATGTAGGCACGAAGCTGATGGGTGTGGCCAGAAACAGGGCACCCGCCAGAGCCACAAGGAGTCATCAGGGCAGAGGGGGACCACGAGGGCCCTTTTCAGAGGGGGTGCCGGAGGTGGGCCCTGTGAGACGAGAGAAGTGAGCCATGCAAAGGCACAGGGAACAGTGTTCCAGGAAGAAGGAACAGCAACGCTAAGGTCCTAAGGAGGGAATGAGGTGGTGCTGCTGGGCACGTGTGTGGTGCACACATGATGGTGTGTGTGCGTGTTGCAGTGCCTGTGTGTTTTGCATGGCGCATGTGTCTGTGCATGGTGCACTCGTGTGTGTGTGGCATGTGCACTGCATGTGCTCTTGTGTCTTCTCTCTGCCCCGCCTACCCTGCCCTCTGTCCCTGTCTGTCCCTCTGTGCCCCCGGCCCCCGCCCGCTGGCCACCACCCGCCGGCTCGCTGAGTCAGTGTCTCCATGCTAAGCCCTCGCGGCCGTTGTCATAAACAGAGCTCTGGAAAGTCCTGCCAGGTCCGAACACGCCGGCACACCCGCGCCCCGGGCCTTTGTTCTGACCCAGGAGGCCGCACATGCTGCGCGGGCCTGAGGTGGGTCCTGCACCCAGCCGAGGGGCAGAGACGCAGCAGCTGCGGGCGAGGAAGTCACCTGGCAGCCCCGGGGCCTGCTCCAAGTCGGGTGGGTCTTGGGGCCCCTCGCCCCAGCCCTCGCTCTGGGGCGGCTGGAAGGGCCTCCGGCAGCCTGGCAGCCTCTCCCTCACCAGGGCTCAGGGCAAAGTCAGCAGCTGCCCATGTGTGGGGACCAGGTGTGGGGGGCAATGGAGCCTCGTCCCCCCAGGGCCTCTGCCAGGGCACAGCCCTGGAACCCCAGGCTCAAAGCCCCAGTTCTTACCGCGTGTGATTTTAGGCAAATCCCTCGCCCTCCTTCACCGCCCCCGAGAGCCCCAGGCTGTTGCTGACGTGCGGAGAGCAGGAGCCGGGGAGCCTTGCTTGTGCCGGCCCGGCCTCTGCAGAGCGCGGGGAGACAGCCCTCCTAGCCCGGCGGCAGGGGGCAGAGGCTGGCGGCCAGGCTCGTGGATCCTGGGGTGGCGGCCGCAGATGTGGGAACGCTTGGCCATGGAGGCCTTCCAGGGAGCCCCAACCAGGACTGAGGGAGCAGGCCCCCCCCCTCCATTCTGAGGAGAGATCCCCAAGCCCTGGAGGTGTCTGGGCCCCAGTCATGCCAGGGCTGGGTGGGTGGACTGATGCCCCAGAGCCCGCAGGCGTGCCCAAGGTCAAGCAGAGCCTGGCGGCCGGCCGGGATCACTGTACCCCTTGCTGCGGGGCCTCGCCAGGAAGGCTGGGAGATCCAGGCAGCCTTGCCGGGGCCCAGGGGAAGAGTCTGGGCCCGAGGACTGACAGCCTCCCTGCTGATGGCACCCGGCTGGCCAAAGGGGTGCCTGCTGAGTCCTGAGCCAGGGGAGCGCGGGGGCCCAGCCTGCAGGAAAGGCTTTCTGCTCTGCCCTGCAATATCCGACTGCCCCGGCGTCCTGTGCCCGGCCCCAGCACGGGGAGGGAGTGGGAATAACGGGGCCAGTGGCGCAAGGATGTGCCCCCTCAGGTTGGGGGCTGCTGGCGGGGAGGAACTGCCCAGTGCGAGGCTGGACGCAGTCGGCCTCACAGCTCGACAGGTGCCTCCTGGGTGCAGACTCCAGGAGCGGAGCTGGCGGCCCCCACGTCCAACTCCTGCCCAGCACAGAGCCCGCAGGCGCGGCCACATGCAGGGGTAGCCAGAGGAGCCGCCCCCGCCCACCTCCCTGCCACCCCGAGCGGGAGGACGGCATCTGGGGTGGAGACAGGCAGGTCTGGGTTCACATGCTCGCCTGCCCCGGGCCAGGGCAGCTGGAAGCCGTTGCACAGAAGCCTTGGGGGTCACACCCGTTACCTGACACTTGCACGTCACCAGTTTAGGGTGAATCCTAGTGACATTTCATTTTGCCGATGCGGCTGGATATTAGCATCGCAACTTGAAATCAGCGCAGAGGTTATCAAAGAACCGTTTCACCAGCTCTTCTTTCGACGGCTCCCGGGTCTGCTGGGCACACCAGCAGCTGCCGGCCCCTGAGAGGCGGGTGCCGTCCTGAGCCTCACCCCTCCTAGGGATCAGCGTCATACCCGCGGCCTGTCGCTTCCACCCTCGGGTGGTCCAGGAGCCGATGGCCCTGCAGTGCCAGGCTGGGGGCTCAGGACTGGCCCCCAGTGCAAAGCTCACCCACAAAGCAGGCTGCCCATGCCTGGTCACGCATGAGTCCGTACATGTGGATGGGACTGGGGGTTCCACGGCAGCTGGGACTGGGGTTCCACGCCAGAGAACCCGAGTGGGGGTGGGGCAGCCACCGGAAGGCCCCAGGGCGGAGGGACGTCCCTCTCCTGCTCAGGCCAGCCGGGCCTTCCAGCCCCTCAGCGTCACCCAGCCTCAGCACCCCACCCGCTGTCCCCCTCAATGCTCCCTCTGATCCCTGGCCCCTGGGCCTTGGCACCTGGAGCCCCTTCCCTGTTCTCACCGCCAGACTCACCCCCAGACTGGCCCGGGTGACTCGGGACTCCACCTACACGTCACCCGCTCCGGGCAGGCCTCACCCCCAGGCCCTGCTCAGGGCCTCCGCGGCCCGGCTCTCCAAGAGATGGCTCTGGTCCACCCCAACTCTCGGGTCCCCCCTCCACCCTGCCCCACTCGTGACAGACGCCAGCTGAGCTGGAGGCACGTTTGCCGCCCCCCAAAGCTCATTTCCAGGCAAGAGAAGAGACAGTCAGGAGGAGCTCTGGGTCACAGCCTCCCTGGATGGGGCATGAGGGGGGCGATCACTAGGCCTGCTCGGGCACAGGGAAACTGGCGTGGGTCTTGCCACCGGAAGGGAGCAGGGACGGCAGCACCTGGAGTCCCGGGGACAGCCAGCGCAGGGCACAGCAAGAAAGCTCCCAGGGAGCAGCCGGCCGGGCACGCGGCAGTCGCCCCGCTGCGGGCAGGAGACGGGACTCTGCACAGGGCTGCGCTGCCCCTTTAAGGGGTTTCCCTTCCGCGGAAGACTTGGGCCCGAAGACAAGGCCAAGGTCACCAGCAGGGCCTGCGGGGCTGTCCCACCTGCCCAGGCCTTCCCCCCTCCCAGGGCCAATCATTAATTGGCACCGCTTGAGTGGCGCTCCCACGAGTGCCCCCGGCTGCCTGCCAGCACTGGCGCGGCGCCCACCCCGCGCCCGGCACCCGAGCCTCTGACAGGGGCTGGCCCGCTTCCTGCTCTGACTCCAGGCCAGCCCCCACCCCGAGCCAGCAGCTCACAGCCTGCCGCTGTGGGGGGACCTCAGCCTGGCCTCAGAGAGCCCGCCCGCTCCGGGCAGGCGAGCCTGAGCGATGGGGGGGAGGGGCAGGGATGCCCCGCGGGGGAGTCAGACCCAGGAGCAGAGTGGAGGGGACGCCGCAGGGAGGACGGAGTCCTGGCCCGGGAAGGCCCGCCGCTCGGCAGGGGGTGGGGGGAGGACCCCTAAGCGTGGTCTCCGGAAGGCATGGAGGGGCGCAGGGGTGCGGGGTGGCAGGAGCGAGCTACAGCAGGAAGGGTGCAATGCGGCCTGGCAGGGGCTGGGTAGGAGGCAGGAAGGGGCACTGACTGCTGCCAGGGGAGGCCAGAGTGGCAGGCCCTGCAGTGGCCGTGGGGGGACAAGAGGGAGGTTCGGGTGATGGGGTGCAGAGCGCGTGCAGCATGTGTCCCCAGGGGCAGCGGTGCTGGTCACGCCCCTTGGGGCCCTGAGCAGGACAGCTGAGAAAGGGCAGCAGAGAGACAGGACGTCCAGGCCGGTCGGGGCCCAGCCGAGAAAGAGGGGTCAGCTGGCCCCACGAGAGTCCCTGGACAGGGGTTTGCCTCGGAAATGCTTGTGAGTATGGGGGGGTCTTCCTTCAGAAGTGAGGGCCCGTCCAGCCCTGCTTCCACCCAGCCTTGGGTGAGGCTGTGCTCCCCGCGCAGACCCCTGGGGCCGAGGGCCAGTCTCCAGCTGTGGGTCGTCGCCAGCCACCTTCACAGCTCAGGACAGCGTGGCGGTCAGCCAAGGTGACCTGGGGGATAGACACTGTCCACCACGGGGGACAGCAAGTGGGGGCCAACACCGCGCCTCGGGCTCTGCCCTGCCCATCACACCGGCATGGACCAGCACACGGGTGCGGCGTCCCCACCTGGGGCCTGACCCGACCCTGGGGGCACACTGCGTCTCTCCCGCTGCCCGCGTCTCCTGGCCACAGCGATGCCGAAGCCCTCCCCTGCCCAGCGGGGCTATAAGGGTCACCAGAAAGGGCGGCAGGACCTGGGCCTGAAGCCGGGTCCACTGCAGAGCTGGGACAACCTCGCGGCAGGCTGGGCCTCAGCTTCCTTGGAGGCGCAGTGGGGATGCCCGCAGTGTCTGGGGCAAGTGGGTTCCGGCCGCCGCGCCCGCTGCTGGCGCTGCCGTGGAGCACGGAGCGAGGCCCCACCCCGGCCTGCCGGCACCTGTGGGGGGAGCTGCACTTGGGTGGCGGGGCCCTGGGGAGGGGCGGGGCCACCTCCTGGCCGTGCCAGGTGCCACCCACAGGCTGCTTACCACAAAGGGGCCCCCGGGGGCTTTCCCCTGCGCCACCCTCAGCCCCCCGCCGGGCCTTCCAGGCCCTGCAGAGCCGGGCTCTGGCCTGGGTCCCGGCAGCTGCGGCTCTGCCGGGCGGGCCGGGGGACCGGAAGGACGGGTGTGCCCACGTGTGCGGAGGCCCACCTGCGCCCGCATGCCCGGGGCCGGCCCGCTGCCGAGTCAGCACTCCCCTCAGGCCCTGGCCAGGCCTGCAGGAGGGCCGCTGCCCCGCACCCTCACTGTCCCCGCGGCGCCTGTGCACCTACTGTGCTTGGGCCCAGGGAGGCGTCGCGGACCCAGAGGAGGGGCCTGTCCGCTCAGTGTTGTGTTACGCAGCAGGAAACTGAGGCTCTGAGCAGCCCCGAGTCCACCAGGCTGGTCCAAATCCAGGTCAGTCTCACATTTTCCCCTAAATCTGTCTCTGGGCCTCAGTCTCCTTCCCGTGAAGTGGAACCATGAGCCTCCCCGGGTTGTGGGGACGCCAGGTGGGAGTGTGGCCCGGGGCTGTGGGCAGCGCAGGGGCTGCCGCGGTCATGGACTGAAGGTGCCCTCACCTGCACAGCCCAGCCCCCGCCCTGCTCCCTGCGGCCGCCCCGCCGCCCCGCAGGCTAAGCACCACGTCCGCCAGCGGCCTCCGCTGCTGCTCAGGGCCAGTGCGAAGGTGAACAGCACTTCCCGGGCCAGGGGACTGAGCCCCCAAACACCCCGTGATGGAGATGCTGCCATGACCCCATTTGCTGGTGCAGAAGCCAGGGGGCAGCGTGCCTCCCCACCGCACCAGCCTGGCTCCCACCTGCCTCCCTTCCCGGCCCATGCCAGGACACGCCCCCAGCCCCCAGCTGGGACCCTGTCCACTGCCCAGCGGCTTCCCGTGGACGCCGCAGCCCAGACCTGCGGGCATCCCAGAGGCCAGTCAGGCCTGGTGTCCCTGGGGTCGGGGCCGCCCCCGCCAGGCCCACCGCGAGCTGAGAGCGGCCAGCAGGAGGCACGCAGAGCGCGAGCGCAGTGCCCGGCGCCGGGAGCCGCAGCGCCCTTACCTACTCGGAGCTCCTGCCCGAAGACGGTCTTCTCGCCCAGCGCGGAGCAGTTCCAGCGCCCGAAGCGGAACTGGTACTGGCACTCGTTGATGCCCATCTGCGCCCCCTCCCCGATCACGATGATGGCATCGGGCCGGCTCTGGCAGATGGCGCGCTGCCGCGGGGCCAACCCGGGGATCTTATTGCAGATGATGTTGGCTCCCAGGGCCACGACAGACGACAGCGCTCTGCGGGGAGAGGACAGGGGAGGTGAGCGCGGCCGCGCCCGCCCGGGCCCTCACACAGGCCCCGCTGCCACGACATGCGTGGTCCCCGCCCACCCGCCTGCGTCGCCAAGGTGACCAGGGGCTGCGCCCCCGGGGACGAAACAGGAGCAGACCCGAGCTGCACACCTACTGTGTGCTGAGCCCGGCCACCTGTCGTGAAGCCCTGTAGCCGCGGGGCTGTCCCGGGGCCTTTGCAATGAGCCCCCTGGCGCCTCCAGGAGCTGAGGCTGGCCCCGCGGGGGCGCTCCACGGACAGGGAGACAGGCGGCTTGTCTGTTTCATGGGGTCAAACTCACATTCCCAGAGTCGCCCCTCCGCCTCGCTCTGAGGTCTGTCACTACCCCCAAAAGAAACACCTTTGCGTCGTGTCCTCCCTCCCCCTGCCCGGAACCCCTGACCTGCCACTGACCGGGGCACCTCATAGACCTGGAGCCACACATGCTGGGCCCCGGGGCCTGCGGCCCCTTGTGAGAGGCGGTCAGGGGCATCGCAGCCCCCGCCCCCAGCGCTGCCCCATCCGCAGAGTGCGCTTTGCTCCTGCCCTTTCGTGGTGGACAAGTGGGTGGGCGCCTCCCCCGAGTTTCGGGACCGTCACAGGTTTGTGTCTGAGTCCGTTTCAGTCCTTTGGGGTGCGTGTCTCGGAGGGGAGTCTCTGGGCTGCTTGTTTGCTTTGAGGGGGCCACCAAACTGGAAGGAGGGGCCTAGTGAAATGCAGAGAGTGGGTGTTGAGAGGCTGCCGGGGCCTCCCCCAAGCCAGCACGCATGGCCCTGGCCTCGGGGCACAGTGAGTGCACCCCTCCGGCACCGCCTGTCACCCCCTTTCTTGAGAGAAGCCACTCAGTGTTTTTCCAGGGCAGCCGGGCGCCCACAGCTGGCTGGGAAAGTCCCCATGGGGCAGGAGCCCACAGCACGTGCTGCGGCACCCCGGGCGCCCCGACTGACACCCAATCCCCGGGCCGGCTGCCCCGCCCGCTAATCTGGCCAAGACCCCTGGTCTCCCACGGCACAAAGCGCAGCAACGCCCGCGGCTGGCGTGGAGGAAGGAGGCGGGCGGGTGGGGCTGGAGCGGCCTGGAATCTGGGGAATTCAGCCCCAAGTAATTGTAGCTCCCCGGAAAACCGAGCCGGGGAAATGAGATGGATGGGAACGCTCCCGGGCCCGGCCCCCAGGCCGGCTGCAGGCTCCGGCCCGCTGCTAACACGGGCTTTCCGTTCCAGATGCTCCCACTGCCGCAGCCGCACCCGCCCCGCATGGGAAGAACCCCCACTGGGGTGGCAGGAGCACAGCCCAGGGGGTCCTCTGGCCTCCTGCCCCCAGGCAGACCCCAGGCTCCCCTCCTAGATCCCCCCAAAACCCAGCCAGAGTTCCCAGGCTCTTCTGCTTGGAATTGGAGGCCTCTGGGGATGTGGCCTCAGACACCCTGCCTGTCCCTCTGCCTGGGACACCGTCCTCCCCCTGCCCTACCCGGCAAACTCAACGCCTTCCAGGCCCAGGTGCAAACCCCCTGGGTGCCCAGCCCTTGGCTCCTGGCATCAAGGGGGCTCGGAGTGGGCACCTGGTCTCCAGCACCCACCCCCCAGTCTCCAGTACCCTCTCCTGGTCTCTGGTATCTCCTCCCAGTCTCCAGTACCACCCGCCATCTCTGGCACCACCCCTGCCCCTCTCCAGGTTTCTGTGCCCCGCTCCCCGCCCCAGACAGCAAACCTCTTGAGGGCAGAGCCAAGTCTGAACAGATTTCAGGGCCTGGGGGCCTCCCCCAAGTGTTTGCGGGATGGATGGATGAGCCAATGTGGGAGTAGATGTCACGGGTCCTGTCCAGAGAACCCCCATCTGCCTCAGGAGACACCCCAACTCAGAGTGAGAACAGACATTTCCCCTCGGGCACCCCTCGGCCTCACTGGTCACCAGGCGGGGCCTGCAGCCGTCCGCCCGCAGGGCTGGACCCAACGAGAGGCCACCAGGCTGGCAGATCCGGCAGCAGAGCCTCCTGTGTGCCTGGCAGAAAAGAAAATGGAGCCATGGCCGTGGGAGACACGGGGAAGCTCCCCAAAAGTCACAGCACAGCCTAGATCCGCAGGCCCCTATGGGGTGTATCCACAGTCCTGGACAGCTGTCTTCCGGGGTCCCCGCCATCCTCTGCCCGCCCTGGGCTCAGCCAACGAGGGCACTGCCAGAGTCGCCAAGGCCGAAGGGATACAGGGCGAGGCCTCCCCACTCCATGGAGTGAGCACTTTGGTCTCAACCAGAAGGAGGTACTGACCGCCCCATGTGGGTGGGCCTCAGTGCCTGATGGGGAGTGACCCCAGCACATGACCCAGGCAAGGTCCAGCAGGTGCGTCCCCAAGGCAGAAAGGAGACTCAGGTTGCCGGGGGGAGGGCCTGCCAATGGTGTGGAGTCTCCACGGGGGCATGAGAATGTTCTGGAACTAGACAGGGCGACGGCGACACAGCCACACAACGCTGCGCGTGTGCGGGGAGCCTGGGTTGCTGCTGAACTTGTGACAGTGGCGAGTTTTCTCTCAAGTGCGTTTGAACCACAAATTTGCAGCACGCCACGTGGGCGCTGCAGGCACGCGGCCGGCTGGCCAGCCCCGGCCTCCGGCTGCTGTGCTCCCCGGTGCGGCCCTAGGAGAAGAAGCTCCTTGCCCCAGGCCCCAGGCCCCCGCACGCCCGGGGCAGAGGGGCTGCAAGGTGCGGGGAACAGAACAGACACACGGCATTGTGTGCCAGGAGCAAAGATAAACAGATGTGGTTGATGATGCAGAAATAATTTCAAAATTATCTCCTGAAGATGTGGGATCTCCCCACTAATGACACGAAACGCCCCTTGCTGAAGTTCAGGGCCGGTAGCTCGGAGAGGCCAGGCCCGAGGCCGCATCCCCGCCCCGCGCGCAGCCTCTGGGGTGCAGGTGCACGCAGACACCCTCAGCACCAAGCCGGAGGCGGCTGGCGGGCGATGGTGCCCACTCTCTCCTCTCAAATCACAGCTGGCGCCCTCCCCTGCCCCGAGCCCTCCGGGTCATTCACCGGTTATGTCATGGACAGGTTCCCGTGCGCAGGCGCATCCGGGGCCCGCCGGCAGCCCTGTCCCCCACAGGGCCACTGACCTGCCCCTAGTAGGCCTGGCCCTGCCGCCCCCAGCCTCCACTTGCTGCCTTCGGCCTGGCAGGAGGGGCTCAGACGCCGTATGGGTGCCTGGCTCAGCGGGGGCCCAGCGGCGAGCCAAGGGGCGCAGATCCACAGTGACTAAGTAGCTCGCTCTGGAGGAGGCAGGTGGGTCCGCGCCAACAGCGTTTGGGATAATTGGCAGTTTGGGGTGAGGGCATGCTACGGGGCACTCTCGGCAAGCTGCCCCTTGGGGTGGGTGCGCCGCTCACCCCAAAGTGGGAAAACCCCTCTGGGTGGCTTCCCGGACCCCAGCTGCCCGCCAGGTGCCCGGGGAGGCTGGCAGGAGCCAAGTGGCCACAGGCACAGAGGAGCCGGGCAGGGGCTCAGGTTTCAATCAGACTTTTCCACGGAAAATTCTGCTCCTGGCTCATCCCTGTGCTTTTCAGAGGCCTCGGGACACAGGCGAGATGCCAGGCAGAGGTGGGCAGAGGTGGCATCCTGGACCCTCGCCTCACCCCTGGCCCAGGCCAGCCCCAGAGGAGAACTTGAAGGAGAACTGGACCCTGTGGACAGTTCCTTGCCCGCCCCCGCCCCCCGCTGGGGACCCCGGCAGGGAGACCCACGGAGGGCAGGCTGGACACACCTCCCTTTCTTGGCACCGGGGTGGAGTTGGGGACCCCACAGCTGGTGCAGCCGGTGCTCCCCTAGACCGGCAGGGAGCCAGGGCCTGCCATGTCCGCCGGGAGGGCAGCGCCGGACCCGGCGGCCCCGAAGTAGCGTCATCTCGTCACTGCACCCAGCCCCCGGGCACCCCTGTGGTCTGGGCCCACGGGGCGGGGGAGGGCAGCAGACCCTGGGGCCGGGGTGGAGGGTCCCACGCAGGGCAGTGCCCGCCTGCCCTCAGCCTGCGTCCGGCCCTGCCCTGGGGGTCAGGGCTTCTGTGGGCACCCACCAGCGACTGTGACTCCTCAGAGCCTCGAAATGAAAGCCCGGCGGCGTCTCGGCAGCCACGGGGAGCAAGCGGGGAGACCGGAACCCTTGCGCCGGCCGCGCGGGAGACACCCGCCTCCACGCGCCGCGGACCAGCAGCCGCCAGCGGCCGGCGGGGCAGCCTGGAGCCTTGCCCCCCGAGTCCGGCACGGCCGGGACACGCCACTCCCATGGGGCGTGGAGCTGGCCCGACCCACCGGCCACAGGAAGCGAGGGGATCGGGCCGGAAGAGAAGTGGAACCTCACTGCTGCGGAAGGGGGGCTGCGTCTAGCCCGGGACGCCAGAGAGAAGGGGCCCTCTAGCGGGGGGCTGGGCGGGCAGAGCTCTGGCAGGACCCCGTCCACACCGAGCCTCCCCCAGGCCCCGCCGGGGCTCCTCAGAGCAAGCCCTGGACCCTGCCCCATCCGGGGCCCTGAGGCCCAGAGAGGGGGCCGGCGAGTGCCCCCCACGCAGCACGAGCACCGCCCTGCCCCCGTATGCGTGGGACACCCCCACTCTACTCCGACGCCAACCCGCTGCAAAGCCTGCCCCGGCAGCCAGGGCTCTGGCCTAACCCTTCATGCTGCGGGCGTTCTCGGGGTTCAAGGTAGAATGAGCCCCATTGTGGGATCCCTTCCGTGGGGAGGCAAGTATTATAATAATTCATAGCTATAAGGTATAATAACATTAAATTATTGTTGTTTGTTATTTATCATAATGTATTATAATTTATTATAATGATATAATGATATATTATTATATTAATATTAGAATATAGGAATTTATGTTAATAATAATAGTTATTATTTTAATTATGTTATTAATTATATTATTATAATAGTAGCTATTATCACGATTCCCTCCGAATGGGAACCCGGGGTCCAGAATGGGAACCAGGGCTCAGCCACCCGCTGAGGGGTCCAGACGGCAACCGGGGGACCCGCGGCTCCCTGCCCCGGCTGGTCAGCGCCCAGGCCCACTCTTCCTGCCCACTCAGACAGTTGGCGGGTGGGCACTTGCCCACCTGGGCGCCACCCCCGTCCACCGGTTGGGCCCGAGTGGCAGCAGGCGCAGAGGGTCCCGTGCCCGAGAGGGAGACCCGGCCGACTTGCCCAGGCTGGGAGGGTCCCAGATGCCCCCGGCAGCTGCCCTGGGCCCGGCGCTGCTGCAGTCGCCCTCCCCAGTCCTCGAGGCTCCTGCCCCCTGGGCCGTCATCCCCTGCAGAGCGCCCCGCCAGGCATCCCCACCTACCGGCCCCTCGGGGAGCCAGGCTCTGCACCTGAACCCCCAGACTTCCTGACAACATTTTGGCAGCGTTCGTCCACCCTCCCCAGCTGAGGGCTCCCCAGGTGGGGATCCCCAACATGGCCCAGTCCCAGCCTGACCCGAAGTGGCGCTGGAGATGAGCCCCAGCCCAGCCCCAGCCCCCTGCGAGACGGTGCCGGGCCGGCAGAACCCGGCCTCCCCGCAGGCCCCAGCCCTGGCCTGGTCGGCTGCCCTGCCGCCCGGAGCTCCTCCAGCCCACGCTCCTGGCCCGGGGCTCTTTGTAATTCTTCCTTCTTCGGCATCCTCCGGCAAAATATTTGAAGAATGTTCTAATTATCTGCGATCAGCCAGGGAGGCGGGCCTGGGTCCACTTGTCCAGGAAGTAACTCGACAAATACCTGGGAGGCTGGCACCTGGGCCCCCACCAGGCTCTCCTGCGATGGGCAGGGCTGGTCCAGTCACGGGTGGGCCTGAGGAGGGTCTGCGCCAGCCCCGGAGCCTGGCGGGGCCCAGGGACGGTGGGGTGGGGACTAGGGGGAGCCTTAGTGTTCCTGCCTGTCCAATGGGGGTGAGCGTGGAGTCCAGATCAAGGGGTGCTCTGCAGACCCCTGAGCCACCACCTCTGTTGCTTTTCTTCCTTCCCAGCGGGGTGGGAAGCCTGGGATCTGGGGCCTTCCCCGGGCCTCGGAAAGGCCACCCCGGGACTGTTCTGAGCCCCAATTTTCTCCTCTGAAGATGGGAGCCAACCAGACCTCTTTGGGCAAATGGCCTCTCCTCTGCCCAGGTGGGGCCAGCAGGTCCCTGCAGGCAGCGGTGGAGACCCGCCCTGACCATCGGCCCCCGCTCCCTGCCCACACCTGTAGCCGCGGGTGAGGGGTGGATAGGAGACCCTTCCTGGGGGACCTGCCAGGGCTCCCGCAGACGAGGAAGCCCAGGGCTGGGAGCACCCCAGGGAGAGTTCTGTGGGTGTGGGGCAGAGTCATGGGGTCCCACGAGGAGGCACAGAAGGTGCCCGAGCAGGAAATGGCCCTGCTGGGAAGCAAGGCCCGTCCTCTGCCCGCCCTCCTGCGGAGGCGTCTCTGGCTCGGGGTGCTGGGTGCGAGCTCCGCCAGCCTCGGCACACTGCTGTCCAGTAGGGAGAACAGCCCCTGCTGGCCGCCAGGGTCCCTGCATTCCGTGCCCGCCACCTCAGGGCCTGCCCGCTGCTATCTTTCCGGGCCACTGCTCCGTGCAACTGGCTGGCCGCAGTGTTCCCAGGAAGAGAGCGGAGCGTCCGCCGCTCCCTCGCGCCCCCGGCGGGCGCTAGCCTGCCCGCCCTCCCCACATAGCTGGCATTCCTGGCCTGGCATCCCGGGACCCCACCCTGGAGAGTAAGCAGGCATCCGGGAGAAAGCAGGTGGCAGGCCGGGGATCTGGACAGGACGGAGAACCCCAGAGGTGGGCCAGCACAGCCAGGGGGCCTCAGGGCACTGGGAGCGCATGGCTGGGGGGACACAGTCCCACTTCTGCTGAGTCTGTGAACTCTGAACCTCTGAATGATTGTGGCCCCCTGAGCCCCAATGTCTTGGTCTCTGCCTCAGCTTTACTGGGCACTGAGGACTCAGCACGACATGCCTGGGGTCTGGCCACACTGTAGCAGCAATTCCCCATCCAGGGCACGCAGCTCCCCTGCACCGGCAGCCAAGCAAGGTTCCAGGCCCTGCTAGGTGCCTCTTCCTCCAAGAAGCCCACTCAGGTTACTCCTATTCCTCCTCTCAACATGGTCAGCTGAGGAAGTTTTGGGAGCCAAGATCCAGCAACAACTGATCAGGCCTCGGCCACACTGCGCTGCCTGCTGTGCCAGGCCGTCCCTGCCCCTACGTCCCAACCACTCCTCCTTCCCGTGGCACAGATGGGGGCGTGACACTCGGCAACACGTGACCTGCCATCGCAGAAAGCCCTGCCCAAGCCCAGATGAGATGCCCGGCCCCTCCTCGGCCTCCATCCTGAGGCCCCGAGTCTGTCGGATGTGGGGTACCCACAGAGTGACCAGGGCGCCAACCTGAAACCTCAAGACAGAAAGACAGATGGACATGCGGGGAGTGGGCAGGCCCACAAGCCCCGGTGCCTCTGGGTCAGCCAGGTTCCTGCCCTCCTGGCCACTCTGGCCATGGTCAGGTCTGGGGAGGGCCCCCATGGGGCCAGCTGAGAGTTCTGCTGAGAGGTGGGGGCTGCCCTGGGCCACTCAGAACCCCAGAGCCGGGCCTCGCCGGTGGTGCAGTGGGTTGACCACCGTGCTGTGAAGCTGTCTGCAGCCTCTGCAGCGCAGGTTCAATCCCCGGCCAGCCAGGGAGCGACGCACATGGCGTGGCAGACCTCTCCTGCCTCGCCCGCTGCTCCCCTCAGCAGTGTATTTCGTCAGTCTGCCTGTTCTGTTCCCCGCTCTGTCTCTGGTGAATCCTCTCACCCTCCTGCGTCTCTGACCTGTACCCAAGGTCTTGTATAAATAAATCTCTTTTTTTTTTAAGATTTATTTATTTATTTATACAAGCACTGGGCACAGTCAGAAGCGCGGGAGGGTGAGAGAATTCACCAGAGCGGGGAGCAGAGCAGGCAGAAGGACCGAAGGACACTGCTGAGGGGAGCAGCGGGCGGCAGGAGAGGTCTGCGCGCCATGGGGGACCCTCCTCCGGGGGCCAGGGAGCAGCCGGGGATCGAACCGGCGCTGCAGAGGCTGCGGGCAGCTTCCCAACCCAGCGCTCAACCGCTGCGCCACCGGGGAGGCCCTGGAAATAAATCTTTAAAAAAAAAAAAAAAGAAAAGAAAAAACGCTGCTTTAAAAAAGAGAGGGAAGGAAGGAAGAGGGAGGGAGGGAGGGAGGGGAGGGACCCCAGAGGCAGCTGAGCCCGGTCGGGTCGGCCTCCCCCAGCTCTCCCACCTCCGCAGCCCCGTCTCCTGCTCTCCCCAAAGCAGAGGCCCCTCCGGGCCAGACTCCCCAGGGCACAGCTCCCTCACCGCCCTCCCAGCTTCTAAGCTGCCCACGCCCTGCCTCCCTCCGAGGACTCCTGGTCACTGGGCCTCCCCGGCCGCTGCCTTGGGGGACGCCCGAAGACGGGCTCAGTCCCCAGGACATGCGCCGCCTGGCCAGCCTGACGGGCCACGGCGGTGAGGGCCGCTGCAGAGACGCCTTGACCGAGAAGGCCTGTCCCGGCGCCCCTGTCTTCCTGTCCCCCTCGGGGGGAGGGGGGCTTCTCCCCAGTTTGCAGAGGAAGCTCACAGAGGGGCAGGGCCTTCCGAGGCCACGCTGGCAGGGACTTGGCTTGGGGGCAAGAGCAGGGTCAGGCCCGCGGCCTTTCTCCCACTTTCAGCTCCTCTGCGGCTGCCCCTCCCCCCGGCGCTGCGGTGCGGAAGGCGGCCAGGGGAGCGGGTCCCCTGTGGTCCGCCCAGACAGAGCCCGAGTGCCCGGCTCTCCCCGCCCTGGAGGCGCAGGAGCAGGTGGGCAGAGGGGGCGCCCCTAGGGCAGCACCGCAGCAGCCCGGCCGCTCCCAGGCCGCAGGCTGGATGAGGGGGCCATCTTGGCAGACGGGCCTCAGCCCAGAGCCGGCGCCCGCCGGGCAGCACCGGGAGAGGACAGCCGGGTGCCATCAGGCAGCAAGACGCCCAGCAGCGCTCAGCACTGCTGAGCCACTTCCTGGGGTCCCTTGAGCCCCATGTGACAGGCCGAGGCCCACTGTGCTGGGGACAAGGTAAGTGCCCAGAGTCCGTGCTGCTGACTCCTGCCTGTGGTCCCCGGCACACCAGCCTGCCCAGCCACCCTGGCCTCCTGGTCCCGACACCCCCAAGGTGAAGCCCCCCGGGAAGATGCAGCCGAGGAGCTGGGACGTCATCAGCCTCAGCTACTCCGCGTTCCTGCCTGAACACCCGCCCCTCAGGCCTAGGGGCCGTGGCCACGACCAGGTCAGTAGAGCTCACTGTGCCCAGACACACGGGCCCACCTGACTGGGGCAGTGACCAGGCACCAGGGGCTGGGAGGCTGGGGCAGCGGGCAACCCCAGAGAGCTGGCCTGGCCCTGCAGGTCCTGTCCGGGCCGGCCCCCCAGCTGCAGAGGGCCCAGGCCCACTGCGCCCCTGCTCCACCCAGTAGTCAGAGGGGGTCTCCTGAGCCGCGGCACCCCGGTCCTCACCGCCCATAACCCTGACCCCTGGAAGCTGCAGTGGGACCAAACAGGGGTCACACTGGCCGTGGCTGCCCCCACTCAAGCTGGTCTCGCAGGCCCTCGGACAGCAGGAGCTCGGGGCGGGAGCCCAGGGTCCCCACACCCCCGGGAAAGCCACCCTCCGGCCCCAAAACCTAAACATGGTGGATACAGAGCCCCTCTGACACACCCACTCAGAACCGCGCCCTGAGCCAGGACGGGCCGAACTGGGATTGCTCAGCCCACTTGAGGTTCCGGGCAGCAAATCAGAGGGCAGTGGGGTGGGCCGGGGAGCCTCTCCACCGCCATGTTGACTGCACAGCCCCTGGGCCATGAGGGTTAAGCTGGTGAGGGAGTGCTCTGCGGCACCCGACCTTGGGGACCTGACCCTGGGGACCTGACCCCTGGGCACCTGACCCTGGCCACCTGACCCTGGGCACCTGACCCCTGGGCACCCGACCCTGGGCAGCTGACCCCCAGATTCCCTTATCCTGGGGACCTGACCCTGGGCTCTTGACCCCTGGACACCTGACCCTGGGCACCTGACCCCTGGGCACCCGACCCTGGGCACCTGACCCTGGGCTCTTGACCCCTGGACATCTGACCCCTCGGAACCTGACCCTGGGCACTTGACCCTTGGGCACCTGACCCCTGGGCACCTGATCCTGGGCACCTGACCCCGGGCACCTGCCCCGGCTCCCTGGCAGCACGCACTGCGAGGAAGACGAGCGGACATACCATGCCCCTCGTGTGGGCCCTTTTCCAGGGCTGACCGTGCAGGCTCAGAGTCAGGGCTCTCCAACCGGGGCTCTGGGCATGGGAGACACGTGGAGGAGGGTGGGGAGCATGACGCCCAGGGGAGCCGCAGGTGTTACTGGGATGGGACTGCAGGGATGCTGACCCTGGTCCTTCTAGGCCTCTGCTGAGCCTGGGAGCCACTGGCCGGGCAGCAGGGTCCCTCCTGGGTCCCCTGGCCAGGCCTCAGGATCAGTGGGGGGCAGTGGCTACTAGGGGGCTGCAGGGTTTTCATGTCTCCCCCCATAGCCCCATGGCACCCATGGGCCTCAGCGACCACGGCTCCAGGCCGAGGGGACGGGTGCAGGTGGGCAGGGCTCCAGGTCCCACGCTGGGCTGTGGGCGGCCTTCCCAGGCATCAGCTTCCCACCCAGAGAGTGGGCAGCCACACCTGACCGCCCACACAGAGGACCCAGCGGTGCTACCCCGCAGCCTGCCCTGGCGCCCCGTCTGCTCGCCTGCCCAGGGCTGCGCGCTAGCTGCCCCTGCACGGCGGGGCTGGCCCAAGCCTTGGTCCCCGCTCGGGGGTGAGGATGGCCGTGGGGCGAGCCCGGGGGTGCTGGCAGCAGAGCGGCGCAGCAGCGGAGACAGGGAAGATGGAGAGGGAAGGAGGGCGCGCACCTGTGCCCCCCGCCCTCGCCGAGGGGAGGCCGAGCCCACACCAGGGAGGGAGGACAAACGGCGGTTTTGTCCTTGGCCAGCGGGCGGCCTGCCGCGCACAATGACCCTTTCATCAGCTGCGGGAGCCCCAGCCGGGGTTTCATCTGACAAGGGAGGGCTGCGGCCTCCTGTCCCCTCACTGGGGCACTTGGGCCGGGGGGCGGCCTGAGCCCACTCCCAGCCAGCCCGGCCGCGCAAAATGGGGGAGAGCGAGGTCCTGGGAGGTTGGGGACTCACAGGCTGTACAGTGGGGCCCTTCCCGGACACGCCCAGCCCTGAGCAGGCAGGGGTCAGGGTCTCCCCGGGGGTCCAGCCACCCCCCCCATCCATCCCCTGCCCCACCCTCGGGTCTGCCCAGGGAGGTCCGGGATAGCAACGGTGTGACCCGCAGGGTCTGGCTCCCCACAGGCTGCGCAGCCCGGGCCTCCCGCCCGCCAGGCCCAGGAGTCTCCAGTGGACACGGGGAGGGGTGGGGGACAGGGGAGACGGTGACGGCCAGGCCTGTGCCGCAGGGTCCCGCAAGGTGGAAGGGAGCACTGGGCAGTCAAGGCCGCCAAGGCCGCCGCCTCCCTTGATTCCCGCCCGCCCATGGGGTGCTGCAGTGCCCGTGCTCAGACACCCCGCATGCCGCTCCCTGCTGGCCCAGCTTGGGCACTGTCCCCGTCAAAGACGGCGGTGGACAGAGCTGGCTCCAGAGCTGGGGGCTGGTCCCCTGGGCTCTGGGCTGGCCAGGCGGGGGCCTCCGTGTGGACCCCACGTTCTCCATGCCCACCTCCGCGAAACGCTCTCTCGAGGCCCCTGGGGCGTGCGACGGGAGCTGCTTCCGGGAGCCTGTCTTGCTTCTGCCGAGGCTGGTAACGCCCTCCCTCCCTCAGAACGCGGTGTAGGTGACACCCCTCCCAGAGAGCCCTGAGGCGCCCAGGAGAGCTGCCTGCTCCCTGCCCTGATGGCCGTGGCCGGCCTCCCCGTGGCGCCTGCGACCCTCAGCCCCCTGCTCCCGGGGGCGAGGGTGGTGGCCACTGGCCCCGTGGCCCCAGCGCCAGCCCCGAGCACCCACCGGGACTGCTGGTCCTCCACGGTGCCTGAGGCCCCGAGGTACTCGCAGCTGCAGCGCAGGGCGCACCAGGCAGTGGAGCGGAGTGGGGGTGGGGACCCCCGTTAGAAAATGGCCATTCTCACTGAGGCTAAGTGGGGAGAGGAGGGACAGGACGTCAGGTGGGGGGGACACAGCCACTCTCAGCAGACCCCAGTCGACGGGGCAGAGGCCCTGCAGCCCTGGGGCTTCCCGCCCTCCCCACGCACAGCAGAGGGTCAGGCGCAGTTTCCAGAGAGAGCACCCCAGGGAGCACCTCACCCACGGAAAGGCTTCAGCGGGGTCCTGGGACTAGCTAGCTGTCTTTGTACATCTCAAGCCGGGGGACCTTCGGGAACCCTCAGTTCCAAGCCCTCTGTGCGCACCCCTCTTGAATCCTCTTATCCTTTTGAATGCACACAGTCAGTGCGCCTGGCCTGAGCCTCGGAGGAAGGCCCTCCATCCCCAAGTGACCAACAGGGGCCCGCCCCGGGCCACACGACACCCCTCCCACACCTGCACACGTAGCCCCCCAGCCAGGGCCCTGCCCGGCCCCCCAGGCTGTGATTCCATGACATGCCCCCCCATCGTGTCCACAAGGTTCTCTGTTGGCACCACCAACAAAGCCACAGCGGTGGAGCCGGGAAGAGGGCGGGGGCAGCGCCCCTCGCCCCCCCAGCCAGGTGGTCGGTGAGTAACCACCCGGTCACCCATGACTCACGCAGCTCCCAGAGCAGGCGGTCACCATGAGAGGCTCAGACCGGAAGACCTGGGGGGGTCCTTGCAGCCAACCCCCACAGCTGGAAAGGGAGGGCTCGACCGGAAGGGACCTGCCCAAGGCAGCAGCCAGCCTTGTCCTGGCACGAGGCCTGGCCAGGCCCCCATACCAGCTGCCCGGCACCAGGGCCCTCCTCTTGGCCTGCAGCCCCCCCCACCTGCCCTCCCTCCTGAGGCTCTGGTGACCCCCCCCCCAGGGGCCTGGGGTGCCTGCTCTGGCCACAGAGGCACAGAGAAGGGCCAGGCTGACCAGAGCAGCCTCACGTGCGAGTGGGCCCAGCTCGGCGTCTGGTGGGGGCCCCAGTGCTTCCAGGCCAGCACACCGGTCTGACCCCATCGGTGGCAGGCCCGGGCGGGCATCTGGGATTCACTGTGCGCAGCCCACGGCCCAGGACAGGGAGCTGGGAGTCAGCCCAGATGAAAGGGGCAGGATCAATTGTCAGCCAGTGTCTGTGATCCCAGCAGTGAGACGCCTTCTGGAAAGTTCCCTGGAGCAGAAAGAAGGCCTCCGCCAAGGGCGCCTCCTGCCCTGGCACCCTCAGATCCCGCAGAGCTCACCCCTGGGCTTCCCTGGGGGCACTGAGGTGTCTGGCCATGGGTCCCCAAGGGCTTTGCCCCGGCCATCTCGCCTGCACTCCGACCTGGGCTCACAGACCCCCGCAGGTGCGTCCAGCCATGCAGGCTCCCGCTTGCTCACCGGGGTTCTTTCCGCCTGACACCTTCCACCCCGGGCAGGCCTGTGCCATCCCAAACCGGGCAGGGGAAGCCCCTCGCTCACCCCCCAGAACATCTGAGCTAATCTCCCCAGGACACACTGCCGTCAGCACCGTGTCCCCCAGGGGCTGCGGGGCAGGCTGGGCTGGCACTGGGGGCTCCCGACGGCAGGCAGGAGCAGAGTCCGCCCGCCACCCCCATTACCCCCTCCAGACCCCAGTAGTGGCCCAGGGACGTTCAGGAAAGCTGCTGCCTAAGGAGAATTCCTGCCAACCGACTGGTGGTGCCAGCAGGGAGCGCCTGTGTGGGCACAGATGGTAGTCACTTCAGGCCTGGATTGGGGAGCAGACCCCAAGGGAAAACTTGGGGTCTACAGAGGTATCCAGGGCACCCCTGCCCCTGCGCTCCTCCCTACTGCCTTGGCACCCCTCTTTCTCGGCCTCCCCAGCCTCTTGCCTCATCCTCCCAGATTCTTACTCCAGACAGGTCCGGAGGGACCCCGGTATCCCAGTCCAGACCCTCCCCATCAGCGCCGCCCCACAGCCAGCCGGCTCCAGCCCTCACCTCCTCCGCTGCTGGCTGCCATTCCCCACCACCCAGGCTTCAGGCACGAAGCCCCCCCGGCTCGGACGGGAGGCTGCCCCCGCGACCGCCCCCCCAGACCTCTGAGAGCCAGAGGCCGGGACTCGGAGCCGCCCCAGGGGGACCCCGCAGCGGGGCCCTGCAGCCCAGCGGCTCGGGCGGCGCTCACCGGGCAGTGCCCTCCGGGCTGCACCCCGCCCCCAGGCGAAGCCTCCGCAGGGCCCGCGGCCTGGAGCACTCGCGCTGCGCCCGGACCTTGTAATTACGCTCCACAGCCCGGGAAACCGCGGGCCTCGCAGCATCTGGCTGCGGTTGCGAACTTTTGTTTCAAGATGCGCGACTATTTATAGCAGGAAAACTGGTAGGATAGTAATTTCCTAGGAGCTGGAGGAGAAATTGGCTGTGTCTCTATTAAAGGGGGTGGGGGCGCGGCGATTTATTAGGGCTGCGGCCCGCGCGAGGGCGGGGCGCGGAGCGGCCGGCCGGCGGTGGCCCCGGCCCGGGAGGCGACCCCGGACGTGGCCCGCCTGCAAAGGAGCGGGGGAGGGGAGGGGACGGGCGCGGCGGGCGCGCGGCCCCGGGGTTTAATCAGTAGCATCCAGCTTAGATTCCCCCAAACGGCGGTTCCATAAATCAAACTTCTCCTTAAGTCGGAGGCCAGCGCATATGCGTCCCATTAGGAGTCGGGCAAAGCCACCGCTGCCGACGCACCCCCTCGGCTCGCTGGGCCGGGCCGGGCCCTGCCGGGAGCTTCCCGGAGCCGGGCGGGCGCGCCAGGCCGCCTCCCGCGCGCGCGCTCCCTCCGCGCCGGCCTGGCCGGACACGGGGCGCGCTTCGGACTCCCGCGCGGGGCGCGCCCCTCCCTCCCTCCCAGGTGAGCAGCCGGACCGGCGGGTCCCGCCGCCCGACCCCGGGAAGGCGCTCTCGGGGGACGGCGGGGCACGGTCTGGTGGGGCGCGGCGCGCACGTGTGCGCCAGGGTGGGCGCGGGCAGCGCGGCGGGCGCGGCGCCCTCGAGTGGGGCACGGCCGCGCCGGCGCGTGGGCTGATCGCGGACGGTCCCCCCGGCCCGGGACTCGACTGCCCGCGGCTGGGACCTGCGCCGCCCGCGCGCTCCGCGGCCCTTGCGCTCGGCGCGCGAAGCCAGCCGGGGGGGGAAATCGGCGGTGGGGCCGCTGCGGAGCGCCCCTTCCCCGGCCCCGAGGCCGGCACCTCGCGCGGCCCCCGCCGCCCTTCAAGCCCGTGCGCCGCGCTGAGACCTCCAAGGCGACCCGCAGCCCCGCTCCCGCGCGCGCGGCCCCCGGCGCCCTCCCAGGGACCTGGCCGCGGAATTCCCCGCCGCCAGGCCGGGCTGGAGGCTCGCGGGGGCCGCCCGCCGCCCACCCGGCCCGCGGCCGCGGCACTCACAGGTAGCTGCCGCTGGACAGGATGAGAAAGAGCTGCGGGCAATAGACGGAGAGCAGCGCGCGGCGCGGCGACAGCAGGAGCATGGTGGGCGGGCGCGCGCCGTGGGCTGGGCAGACCCCTCGCGCCGGGCGCCTGGGCCAGCTGACGCCGGGGTCTCCGGGCCCCCCAGCTAGGGCGGCGGCCCCGGGCGCTAGGGCCCCGGGCGCGCGGGCCCCGGCGCAGTGGTCGCCAGCGCCCCGCCACCAGGGCCGCGCATCGCGCTGGGACCGCGGCGGGGCTGGGCCGGCGCGGGGCGGGCGCGGGCAGGGGGCAGCGGGCGCGCGTCGGCCGATGTCTGGCGCTGCGTCCGTCGATCGGTCGGAACCGGCACTGTCGCTCGCTCTGGCTCGAGCCTCCAAGTCTCCCGAGGCGCGCGGCTGCCATTGGACGGGCCGCCCCTACATCCGCCTCCTCCGCGGGCGGGTTTTTTAAAGGGGAGGCTGACCGGAGCGTGCGACTGCAGCCACCCCCAGAACTCGCCCGACTGCCCGGGCCGGGAGCCCACCCCCATGTCAGCAGCCTCGCCGCTCTGCCGGCCCGGAGGGTGCACCTGGGCGGGGGTGGCGGCCACCGCGGGGTGACGGCGCGGAGGTGGGTGAGCTCCGCTTGGGGGCTGTGCCCCGAGTGCCCCGAGTGCGCGCTCATGTGTGCCTGCGTGTGCCTGCGTGTGCCTGCGTGTGCCTGCGTGTGCCTGCGGAAGCATGGGCACGTCCGAGAGGGCGCAGGTGTGTGCGCCCAGATGCGCGGTGCGCTGCCGCCGCCCCTGGCTCCGTGAGGACGGCCTGGGTCTCCGGCGCGCGTGGCCTCAGCCGGCCAGGTGCACCCCCGCAGTGCTTACCTGTGCACATGCGCACTGGCATCTCAGCGGAACAGGACTCAGCATCTCGCTGGAGAGGTTGATGGTGGGAAAACACCCCCAATAGGAGCTTGGAGCCACCCCCCAACTCTGGTTTCCCCACCTCACTTTTTTGCTCTTCTTTGAGGAGTTGGGTGGGTGGGTGCGGGAGGCGCAGGTCCACGCAGACACCCTTTTTTGAACCATTGTCCTGCCGGTGATTTTTTAAAGCCCAGAAACAGGTTTTGAGGGCCCCCTCCTGCTCTCTGCCCCTCCGGGGGACATATGACTGTCGCACTAAGGGCGTGGGGGCTGGGGCGGTGCGGACTCTGCAGATGGCCGTCGGCCGGGCAAGCACATCTCCTTGCCTCTAGACCTGCCTGGAGACTCCCCGGCAACATCTGTGCTGTGGGGTGCCTCCTCTGCCTTCACCCCCTCCCTGAAATGGGGCCCTCTGTCCCTCCTGGCCTCCAGGGCAGGGGCAGGCTCGAAGAGGGCTGGTCCTAGACTCTGCAGCCCAGTGCTCTTGGGCGGAGTGGGGGGCTCTGGCTGCTGCCCCCGTCTGGCCTCCCCTGGGGCGGGGTGTGCAGGGCCTCGAACCCCACGGCCATTTGCTTAGAAAGTACTCAGAATCCAAGTACCTCTGTTCTTGGGATCCTGACCCCTGAGGGGCTTCAAGGAAGTGCCCTCCATTCCTGCTGGTCCAGGTGCTCCCCCAGGGGCTGCCCAGATGCACTCGAACCCAACTCTGGGGCACACGCGGCCGTGGGCCGGGAACAGCGACCACAGAGGCTCCCGCGCGTACCATCTGAGTTTGAAATCCCAGGGCTCGCGGGGGCCCCTGCGGAAGGAGCCCCGGAGCGCTCAGTGGCTGTGACACCAGCCATCAGCAAGAGGAGAGGCCGACAGGAACACGGCCCAGGGCTGAGGCCCAGGAATAACCTTCCCTGGGGAGGCGGGCCGGCGAGGCTGAGGGAGGATGGACGCAGACAGCACACTCGCCCCCCAGCCCGGTCCCCAATGCACTGGGCCCCCAGGTCATTTTGCCCTCGGGATGATATCTGAGCCCAGCTGCCCCCTCCTTCCTGCCCGTGCAGTCAAGGCAGCTGGCAGGAGAGCCGTGCCCTTTGCTGCAGCCCAGCGGGCAGAGGCTGTGGCGGTGCAGGACCTTCCAACCCTCACCCCCTCCCCCAGACCCCTCAGCAGACCCTGCAATGACCTACCTCCCTGCAGGTAGGTCCAGTGGGGTGTCCAGAGACTGCATTTCCTCCTCCCCCTCCCTCAGGAATAAGCATGTGTTTTGGGGGGCCTGTGGGGGAGCAGGTCCCCCCTCCAGGACTCCTGGGCAGGGGCAGAGGGCAGAGGCTGGCGGCTGCCTGGTTCTGACCCACAGGCAGGGAGAGGCTGGCACAGGTGTCTGGGCACACAGACTGGGCTCGCTGGGCATCCTCTCCCTGTGGCCACAGGCCATCCCCCTGCTGGGGACAGGCGGCGCGGAGTCGGGGTTACAGAGGGAAGAGCGGCCTGGGCGGAGCAGGGACGGACCTGCCCACGGTCACGGAGACCTCCCAGCCCGGAACCGGCCCTGCGAGCCCAGGCTGGGCACCCGCCTTGCCTCCCTCTGCTGCCCGGGAGTGGGAGGTGGAGACGGTTCATGGAGCTCTGCCCACTACTGGGGGGGGGAGGCACTCACTCCTGGTGGGGACTCGGTGCTGGAAGAGGGGTCCGTGGAGGACACCAGGGCCAGCTCCAGCCCAGGCTCTGCCACTCACTCCGTGGACAAGCGACTTGGCCCCGCGCTCGTGCCTAACCCTTAGCCGAGGGAGAGCACTGAACTCTGGGCCTCCGGGAGGAGCGAGCTGAGACCAGGCTGGAGCCGGAGCCTCCCAGGAGCGAGCGACCCATTAGGGGACACAGGGTGCTGCGGGTGCAGGGGCAGGGGTGCTGGCGAGCAGAGCAGAGCGCCTCCCTTCCACCCCCACCCCACCCCAGCCCCAGGAGAGCACGGCAGGCGCCCTCGCCTCCCGTAAGCAAACACCCGGGGACAGGGCTGCGCAGACCCACAGCAAACAGCCGCCAGCGACGCGCCGCCGGCCTGCTGGGCCGAGCCGGGACCGCTTCCTGCCGGCGGCCGCGCCCACCCTCCTGGTCCCTGCCCGGCCTCTGCCTCTCCATCTGTTCAGCGGCCGAGGGGGCGGCGGGCGGCGGGCGGCGGCCAGGGGATCCTCCACTCCTGCGTCCACGGGCCTCCCAGGGGCTCCCGGGGTCTGGCCTGCGGCCACCCCACCGCCCGCCTCCTGGTGGCCGCCGGCACCCAGTAGGGCGCAGGGCCGGGGGCTGGGGCGGGCTGCGCGGGAGGGGCGCCGCCCGGCTCCTGGTCAGGCGGACCCCCCACCCCCACCCGCAGGGCGGCCGAGACAGATTTCGTCTAAAGGAGATCGCAGCTCAACAGGTAAGGACTCGGCTGGCTTCAGGAATGTGGAAATACGACTCGGAGCAGCTACTGCAGCGAGCAGCGAGCACGGCCGCCGGGCGCCCGCCCGCCCGCCCGCCCGCCCGCCCGCCGGGCCTCGCCAGGGGGAGCGCGGCGAGGGGGCCGGGCCGGGCCGGCGGGCGGAGGCGCGGTGCCCGCACCGAGCCTGAGGCGGCTGCGCCGGCGGCGCGGCCCATCCCGAGCCAGCCGGACGAGTTGTCAAGGTAATTTCAACACGTCGGGGTGATGGATAGAGACGGTGGGCCGCGCGGCCCCGGCCGGCCGCTCTGCGCCCGGGGCGCGCCCCCCGCCCGCCCCCCCCGTCGCCCCCCGGACGCTCCCGGCCGCCCCCCGGCCGCCCCCCGCCCCGGCCGCCCCCCGCCCCGGCCGCCCCCCGCCCCCGCCCGGCGCGCCCTCCCGGCTGCAGCCTCTGCCCGGGCGCGGCGCCCAGCGCAGCCCAGCCGGGGGAGGGCAGGCGCTCCCGCCCCGGGGCCTGGAGCCCAAACAGGTGAAAGTGGGGGCCGGGCACGCTCGCCGCTACCCCCGGCGTCCGCGCTCCCGCCTCCTGCCCGGGCCGGCGCCCCGCCCCCCGCGGACCCCGAGTTCCTGCGCTCGGGGCCTCGGCGGCGGGCGCGGGTCGCTCCTCGGCCGGCCCGGGCCCCGGAGCCGCCTGCAGCCCCGGCCCGCGGCCCGGCGCCCCCCGCACTCACCCGAGCTTCACGTAGAGGACCCCGAAGCAGAGGAACACGTAGAAGAGCCACTTGCGAAAGTTTCTGTGCATGATCCAGCGCGGGGGGCTGCGCCATAGACAGCGGCGGCCGGGGGTGCGCGCGCCGGCGGCCGGCGGGGCTCGGCGACCGGGGCTCAGCCGGCGCGGCGGCCGGGCCGACGGGCGACGCGCGGGCACCGGGCGCGCGCCGCCACCATGGTGAGCCCGAGGCCCGCGCCGCGTGCGCCGGGGCGCTGACCGCGCGGGGGCCGCGACCTCGGGGCCGGGCCGGGCGGCCGCGGGGCCCCCGAGCGCCGGCGGGGCCCGGGGCGCGCGGCTGCGGGCAGGCACGGCCTCCGCGGGGCGCAGCCGCCTGGGCCCGCGCGCGCCTCGCCGATCGCCGCGCGGCCAATGTGTCCGC
Organism: Talpa occidentalis; assembly: GCF_014898055.3. Taxonomy (NCBI): domain Eukaryota; kingdom Metazoa; phylum Chordata; class Mammalia; order Eulipotyphla; family Talpidae; genus Talpa; species Talpa occidentalis. The sequence continues at coordinate 1,310,484 of NW_023601653.1, read as the reverse complement.
ACTTGTCGGCCTCCCCAGGTGACTCGGGCCTCCGCGCGCCGGAGCCGCCAGCGAGCGCGCCCCAGGTGGAGGGCCCGCCTCCCGCCCGCCCTCCTGGCTCGCCCCGCGCGCCGCTCGCTCCCCGCTCCCTCCCCCCGCCCTCCCCCGCGACACTCGGGCGCATCCGCCGCCCTCCGGTCCCCATCCCCTCCCGGGCGCGCGGCGGGGAGGGGCGCGGGCGCGCGGCGGGGGGGCCGCGGGGGAGGGCGCGGCCGGAGAGACACCTGCGCGGCCGCCGCTCCTCGGCGCCCGGGGCGGGAGGGGCCGGCCCTGGGGGACGCGCTCGGGGCCAGCGGGGTTCCAGCTTCTCCTGGTGGGGGCGGGAGAGACCCCCCCCCCGCCCCCGCCACCCTGGGCCTGCTTCCCGGCCCCCCGGGGACCTTCAACTTGGGGTCCTCCTGGCCCATCCAGGCATCGCCGCCTCCCTGGCCTCAGTGGCCCCGCTGTGCCCGGCTCAGGTCTCTCCCGCCAGCACTGCTACCAGCAGCGGGGCAGGGGAGGGACAGACAGACAGGTCTGACCAGATGCGGGGATGGCTCCCATGGCGGGGTGGGGGCCACTTGGCTGAGCACCACCATGGGGAGAGTTGGACACATAAGGGGGGGTTCTCTGGCCTGGGGGAGGCTCCAGGCAGCAGGCTCCCTACTTCCCCTGCGCCATTCCTGCGCTCTGGGGCCAGTATCCGTGGGGTCAGCACCCCGTGCCAGCCGCCGCTGCACACAGTCTGCCCCGACTCAGTGCCCGGTCAGTGCGCAGCAGGCCCTGAAGACCCCGCCGCCAGGACGCCCGCCTCCCCGGGGCAGGTCCGTGGCCAGCAGCCTAACCACGGACCTGACCAGGCTCTGGTCCTGCTGCCGGGGTTCACAGCGCAGGACACCTTTGAACTGTCAGTCTTGAGCGAATGCATGGAATTGGGAACCCCGGGGCCGGGCAGGCCCCAGCGGGCAAGGGTGGGAGTGAACACAGGGGTGGGGAGGGGACGCTGCTTCCCCCCTCCTTGCCCACATGGCCAGGCCAGAGGGGTCCGGCGCTCAGAGCCTGCCCCCTCCGTTCCCTGCGGTCTTCCTGGAACCCCTGCATCTGCTCCCTTAACCCTTCCAAACCCCCGAACCTTGGCCATGACAGGGGCACCGGCCAGTCCCTCCCCCCAGCCCCCATCAGAGGCCTCGCTGCAGCTGCAGAGGCTCCCAGGGGGCGGCTCCCAGATGAAGAGGACGTGGGACACCAGCCCGGGCTCCGAGACGGAGGCCCAGGAAAGAAGAAATGGAAATGGGAGGCTCGCCCCTGCCCAGGCCCCGCGCCCCAGCTTGGAGGGGGGGTGTCCAGCTCACAGACCTGGAAGCTGAGCCCCGGACACTGGGTCAAAGCAGCTAAGGGCGGGGAGCCCCGGGAGGAGCTCAGGCGCACGGGCAGATGCTGCCACCCCGTGGCGATGCTGGGCCACTGGCTGCAGGGCTGGGGTGTTGGCACAGGGCCCCTCTGCAGGGGCGCACGACAGATGGTGTCCCCATCCCTGGCAGAGTTCGAAGACACCCTGCCCCCCACCAGCCTGTCTCGCGTCCATTATGGCAGAAGAGGTCAGGAGCCGTGGCCTGGGCTGTGCTTAATGACGAACACTGCAGGGGCGGGACGGTGCCCCCCAGGCCCCCCACGGCCCAGGCCCCCACAACGCACCCCTGTCCGCTCCCTGCCAGGGGTCAGGGTGGCTCCTGGGCCAGCCAGTGGAGTGGGGTGGGCAGAGATAAGGCTCTGCCCAGCGAGAGGAGCCCCGAGGGGCTTGGATCCCCGACTCCACCGCCTCTGGGGCCGGCCTTTCCCAGGACCCGCGGGGGAAGAGCCCGGCCTCGGGGGCCAGGGACGGCGCCCTGCTGCCCCCTGCCGGCCCCGGGGGACGCGCCGCCGCGAGGGAGGTTCGCTGGGCCAGGGAGACAGCGACCCCGGCCAGGCGTGTCTCAGGGGGGCTCTGAACCCCTCCAAGGTTGGGGGAGCTCGCGGGGTGGGGGGAGTCCGATGGAGGCGTGACCTCGTGCAGGGGTGCGCAAGGGCGGGGCGGCGGGCGCGGAGCTGGAGGCTGCTGGGGACCCCGCGCCTATGCCCAGCGCAGGCCTCCGGAGGGTGACCCCGCAGGCACCCCACACACACCGACGGGGTCGCAGCCGAAGGCGAGGTCACTCGTGCACCCTGAGGAGGACGTGTCTGGCTCCAAGGCCCCTCAGGGCTGGGGTGGGGCAGGGCGGGGAGAGAAGCGCCGAGGGCGCTGCTGTCGGGCACGGGCTCTGCTCTCCCGCCTCTTCGGGGACCTGCCCCTGTCCAGAGGGCTGACGTGTCCAGAGTCAGGGCACCCCAGGGCCTCTGAGGGGGCTCCAGGGGTGTCCAGCCACTTCCTGTCCTGCTCGACCTGGCGTTGCTCTCAGACCCCGCCTGGGCTTCCTCCTCGCCCCCCAGGGAAGGCGCAGCCCGGCCGCCCCGCGGGCAAGTCCTCCGCCGCCAACCATCCAGGTGGCGCCCAGCACGGGGCCAGGCCGCGCGGCGTGCGGGGTCCCCGCCCTGGTCCTCCAGGCCTGAGCCGGCTGCCTTTGGCGTGGCTGAGCAGGGTGAGCCAGGCGTCTGCCCCCCTTGTCTGACCAGGCTCCCTCCACTGACCCCCATTTCCTGGGACAGTTGAGGGGCACTAATAGGGCCGCCCTAAGCAGGTGGGAGGAGTTCCTGGGCCTCTATTTGACTCTCCTTGAAGGGGGGCAGGGCCCAGTGGGCATGGCTGAGCCCCCGCCCTGGCCACCGCCTGGCAGGCCACGGGATACCCTCTGCGGCCTGGTCCGCTCCCTCTTCTCTACGCAACAGGCTCCTCTCAAGACCCTCCCTTCTCCTCCAGAGCAGCAGCCTCCATGAGACTCTGCCTTCTTTGTGTATGGAGAGCTTCCTGGAGGAGGTGACCTGCACGACATTAAGATATGGAAGAACATAACCCCTTTGGGGGAGGCGAGGCCATTCCGTGTGACTGAGCGCAAGGTGGGGAAGGAGCCTGACCCCGAAGCCCTACCCAAGGATTCCGGGCCTGGCCGTGAGGACAGTGGGAGCCACGGCAGGTTCTGTACAGGGAGCAGCAGGGTCACGTGGGGGCCCTGGCCTGGGCGCCTCTCTAACTGGGCCCTGGGCCGCCGCTGACCCATGTCTGCTCCCAGGGCCCAGAGGCGAGCTGAGGAAGGGTTTGGTGGGTGGGTGAGGGCGAGTGGCCAGCTGGCTGGATGGGTAGAGGGACAGTGGACGCTACAGGCGAATGAGGACGGTAGGCAGGCAGGGTGCCCTCTGCCCTCTGGCCATGACAACCCCGCTTCTCCGTGGGCCGGGTGTGGATCTACAGGTGGGCGGGTAGAAGGCTCGACGAGTGGGTGGTGGGCCAGGACTCAGCAAACTTTTCCTGGAAAGGGCTAGAGAGTAAACAGCCGTGTGCTCTCTGTCACACGCTCTTCTTTGATCTATTGATTTTTTTTTACGACTCTCAACAAAGTGAAATCCACTCTTAGCTTGGGGATTTGGCCCTGACCGTAGCTTGCTGGCCTCGTGTCATCCGCACCTTTCCTTTGCAAATGACAGAAGCCAGGTTGGAGGTCACAAAAGGGGGAACCATTGGTTCACATAACCGAAGAGTTCAAGGGCATCGCAGCTTCAGGCATAGCTGGATCCAGGATCAAATGAAAGTACTGTGAGTTCTCTCTCCCCTGCCATGGGCTCTGCTTCCTGAGGATTCGTGCTCGGGCAGCCCTGTCGGCACCCTGGCCCCTCGCAGCTTCAGGCTCTGTCTTGCAGCTGGACAAGCAATGGGAGGACAGAGCTTCTTCGGCCAGGTCCCAGCCAGGGTCCAAGATGGACCGTCATGACCTCTGCTGGCTCTGGCTGGGCCCGTCCCGGTGGCGGGAGAGGAAGCACTGTCCGGCGGTACAGGATCCTGAAACCCAGGTTGGAGGCCTTCTCACGCCAGTTGCGCAGGCTGAGAAAGGGAGAGCCGTGCTCCATCGGAAAAATGGGGGCGCTCCTACCAGAAAGGGGGTGACCTGACCCACCCAGTCATCCCCTGGCGCCGTGCCATCCACGCCGCACTGTGACTGTCCCCAGCTGACGCACAGCCGGCCTCCCCCCTCAGATGCTCTCCCCACACAGCAGCCCGCGTGCGAGAGCAAGCGCCAAGCAGCAGAGCTTTACAGATCAACGTGTTTATCATTCTCCCCGCCGAAGCAGGAGGCTGTCAGCCGCCCAGGACGGGCGCCAAGACCCTGCCTGTCTTCAGGGTCCCGGCTCCCGCCGGCTTTTCCTTCCGCCTCGGAGTGGCTGCCGGAGCGCCACCATCACGCCCGCCGTCCCGGCTGCGAAGTGGAAGCCGCACACACGCCTCTCCCGCCCCGGGACACCCCACTCGTCTCGCACTGGTCAGAACTGGGTCCAGGGAGATCGGGAAAAGTGCTCTTCGCTGAGGGTGCGGTGCCCAGCTGACCCTGGGGTTCTGTCACGGAGTGGGGGGGGTGGATGTGGGGGCACACGACCACAGTTCTCCCCACCTCGCCATCTGCCCAGAGGTCCCTGGCCCGGATCCCCGCCTGGCCGGTGGCTGGCTCAGGCCCTCCCCAGGAGCAGAACGGCTCCCGGCCCGCGCCTGCTTCCGGAAAGCTTGTGCTGAAGGAAGAGGGGGGCAGGTGTGACCACCCTTCCCACCCGCAGCCAACCCCGCTCATAAGAGGGTATCGGGGAGGATCCCGCCAAGCTGGCCCGTCGTCCGGCGCGGCGCTTTCCTGTCCCGCGTCCTCAGCGATGGACGTCGTGCGTCCCCCACGCCTCTTGAGCAAGCGTGTGCTCCACACGGGACAGACTCACCTGCTCCCCGGCCACTCAGCAGTGACTGCCCTTGGGGGGCGGGGGGGGCACCCATCTCCGGACCAGACCTGGAGTCAAGTCCTGGCTGCAGGCCGGTCTCCTCGAAGCCGTGGGCTGTTGGCTCTTTGATCGGAGCACCCAGAGCCAGGGCGCGGGGCCGGCAGCAGCCTCGGGGAGCCCGCCCACCCCACCTGCCTCATGGGGTGCTGAGTCTCTAAGCAGGAGCCCCTTGCTCTAAGGGTGGAGATGACGCCTGGACCTCCAGGGGCCAAAGAAGGTTCCAGGGCAAACGTGCAGGCCCCAGTACCCAAGGCCCTCCGAGCTCAGACAGCAAGGGGTCCCTGGGGAGATGGTGCCCCTCCCCCAAGGGTGCAGCCGTCAGATTCAGCGTCCGGCCACGGTCGGGGTCCTGACCCAGCTGAGGATCTGCCTGCCCCCTCCTCCCCCAGAGCAGGGACCAACTCTTCGCTGGATCGTGCCCGGCAGCGCACGGCCACCAGGGGGCAGCACCGGGGTGTCCACCCCCCCCCCCCCCCGCCCCCACCCCCAGTCCGGCCCTGAACTCTCCTCATGCCCTCTCACCCCAGGGCTCCGGGGGGGTGCGCTGCTGTGACGTGGACGGTGGCCCCGATGCTCCGGCCTGGGCCCACCCTGATGCCCGGTGACCCTTCTGGGGGGCTCACCTGTGACCGTGGGTGGAAAAACGAGCGAGTGTAGGAGATGGGGGGCCCTGACCTGCCCAGCCCTCCCCCTCTGCTCCTGGGGCGCCCTGCCACTCCTCCCAGCCCCCCTCCCCGCAGCTTCAGGGTCAGGAAATGCCCCCCAAAGCTGAGTGCTGGGCACACAGGGTCTGGCATGGAGCGGATCTGAACCCGGGGCGTTCCCATGGGACTCAGCAGCCGCTCCTCCCCAAGGCGCCACCCTCAAGGGGGGATGCCCGCGTCTGCGAGGCTGGGGAGACCACGGGGCCTGCAGCGTCTCCTCGGGAGGGGCACAGCTGGCTCCCGGGCTCAGGGTGAACAGGTCACAGGAGCGTAGGGGTCTGAGTACCAGACTCTGAGCCTCAGTTTCCCCGCCAGGAGAACACTGGCCGCCTCACCGGCTGGGGGCGTGGACACCCCGCAGGGGCCCATGCAGCTAACGCCCCTCAGGGTGACAGCGTCTCCCTGTGAGCGACTGGTGGCCGGCTGGGGCCCGCCGGGCGTCTCAGGACGTGGCCGCTCTGCCCGGTGACCCTCGCCAGGAGCCGCAGCCACGCACGGGGCGGGACAGAGTGGACCCGCCCCGGGCCTGGGATGGATGCCGCCTGGGGAGAGGGTCCTCCGGCCGGGCTGCTCCCCGCCCCGAGACCACGGAGCACAGCCGCCCCGGCAGCCGCTGCCGCCCCGTGTGCCCTCTCCCCCTCTGCCCGCGCTGGGGCCCGGCCCGCGGGCAAGGGAGGCGCGAGGGGCGTGGAGGTGCCCGGCTCGGAGGTGGCCTCGGCCTTCCTCCCCCTCCCCTGGGGAGCAGCCGGGGCTCTCCCCCATTCTCCCCGGACCGTGTGGGGAAGACTGTGGGGTCCGCCCAGCGCTCCCCTCTGCTCCCCTCCCTCCCCAGCGCCCCAGGCCCGGCTGACGGAGGCGCAGGCGGAGCGCCGGCAGCAGGGGGCGCCGGTGGCCAGGTCACTGCTCCGCCTCCATGCTGCCCTGGGCCGCCCCCAGGTCGCCGGAGCAGATGCGTGGGACTGCGGCCTAGTCCCGGGCAGACACGACGTTCCCCGGCCAGGGACGGGCCCTGTGCGCCCCGGGTGCCCACTGGGGCCCAGAGGCTCCCCTCCCCCCCGGCCCCCGACCCCGCCCGGGCCAGGCCGCGTGGAGGACACCAAGGCCAGGAGTGAGCGGGAGCCGCTGCCCTGGGCCAGCGGGGAGGCCGGGCAGGCTGCCCGCCTCTCGGGACCCAGCGTCCTGGCTTTTTTCAGAGGCTCATTTGCCAGCCGTGATGACGTGGGGGGCGGGCGGAGGGAGCAGGGAGGCCCCCCACAGGGCATGGTGGGCAGGCTTCCTGGAGGCGGCGGCAGTTGCCCCATCCCGAAGGATGAGCCAGGGCCGCAGCCCCAGAAGCAGCCGCCTGGGCTGAGGGACGGCGGGAGCAACGGTCCAGGAGCGCACCCGGCCCCCCGCCCGCAGCGGGTGTTGGTGGGTGGCCCCCTTTCAGGAGCTTAAGGGTTTTGATCTGTAAAGTGGGGTGACAGGCTGGCCTGACTCCACAGCTGTGACACCTCCCTGAAATTCCCGGGGGCACAGCCCCCGCACCCCGCCCTCCTCAAGCCCACCTGCACGGAGACCCCAGCTCTGGCGCCCACCAGCCCCTCCAGCCACTCGGCCCATCCCCAGGGACCCCGCGCGCACAGGCTGCACTGCTGAGATCCGCTTCAGCCCACGGAGGCCCTGGCACCCCCTCCTGGCTGCCCCGGGTAGCCTCGGATTGCCCTCCCATGGCCCGCAGCCCCTCTGCCCTGCCCCCCAGCCTGGACCCCGCCTCTGCGTCTGCCCCTCGGGAGAACCTCTAGCAGGCCTGGGGCTAACGACTGTCTGCGGGCCGCCTGCCCCAGAACCCCGAGTCCGGAATGACACCTGGGGATCACACGGCCGGGGCTGCTTGGGCTGCCCACTGGGAGGCGCCCTGGCCCGCGTCACTGGCGGTGATGCAGGAGGCGGCGGCCCTTGCAGGGAGCCCCAGGGAGAAGCCTTCCGTCACCCTCGCCCGCCAGGGCCGCCCGGAGCCTGGCGCACCCCCGCTTTGCCGCCCCTGGGCGGAGCCGCCCACTTCGGCCTCCTTTTTCTTCCCACAGAAACGCCGGGGCAGGGGGGCTCTCAGGGGATCCCAGTCACCCACTGCACCCAGCTCTGATGGGGGGTCCTTCTCCTCCAGACAACGCCCACGAGCCCCGGGGGCAGCAGCTCTGTCTCACGAGGCCCCTCCACGGGCGCCCCCGACATGCCCTGGAGCCCCGCGGTCGCTGTGCTGGCGCCCGTGGAGACTGGAGGTTCCAACGCGCCCCCGGGGCCCCTGCGGAGGGGACGGCCAGGAGGGGTGGGCGGGCAAGGGCAGGCGGAGGCTGCTCTGGGTGCCCCCCCACATCTGCCCTCCTGAGGCTCCCCGCCTCGGGGGTGTCATGGAGACCCCCGTGCACAGACCCGGGGCTGACGAACTCGCTGGCCCTGGGGGGACTGGACTTGCCCCCCGCAGGCCGGGGTGGGCCTGGGGGCCCCTCAGTGGGCGCCGCTCACTCTCGCCCCTGGGGACGGCAGCCCAGACCGGCGTCTCCTCCGAGTCACCGGCGCGCGCCCTGCGGCCCAGGCGGGCGAGGCAGGGCTGGGGTGTGGGTGGCCGTGGCCAGGCGGGGGGCTGGCACCTGTGTTCTCAGAGCCTGCCTGTCCCGGGGGGCCCGCTGTAACCCCACAAAGGGCGGCCGCGCCGGGGGCAGGGGGGGTAGTCCTTAGGGGACGAGCGCCCCAGATGTTCCACGAAATCCGAGGTCCTCACCCCCGCCCCCCAGGACAGCCAGGACAACGTGGGGGTCTTCGTGGGCACAGATGCCGCCCCCGCCCGGCCGCTCCTCCCGGGGCTGTTCCTCCTCCGGGCACCGACGACTCCCGGGGCCGGCAGGGGGCGCGCTGCGGCCGTGTGGGGACCGGGGCCTGCCTGACCCGCGCCGGGGACCGAATCTGCAGCCCCCAGACTCTCACCCTGGGGCCCAGGGCACCCGGAGGCCGCAGCAGTCAGCCCGGCAGGGGGAGGGGAGTGAGGCACCTGGGCCCGTCCCCCTGGGGGTGGACGTCGTGAAGCGCCCCCAGGCCTGCGATCCCGGAGCCCCCAAACCCCCAGGCAGGCTGAGAGGCTAGCCCCAAAAGAAAGTTCCGGGGGTGCCAACAGGGCAGGTCTGTGAGCCGAACCCAGAGGATGCCGGGAAGGGCCCCGCCGGCCCTCGGTGGACAGAGGACTGTGGGCCAGGGACCAAGCAGGTGTGCAGACCACCCATGCCACACACATGCACACACACACCACACACCACACACACACCACACACCACCCACACACACACCACACACACACCACCCACCACACACACACACCACCCACCACCCACCCACCACACACACACCACACACACCACCCACCACCCACCCACCACCCACACACCACACACACACCACACACACACCACACACACACACCACCACACCACACACACACCCACACCACACCCACACCACACATACACACACCACCCACCACACACACACCACACACACCCCTCACACACACACCACACACACACTCCTCACACACACCCCACAAACACCCACACACCACATACACCATATATACCACTCACACCACACACACACACACACACCTCTCACACACCCATATACCACACACCTCACACACCTCAAACACCACACACCACACACACCATAAACACCCACACACCACACACACCCACACACCACACACACCATATACACCACTCACACCACACACGCACACACACCTCACACACCCACACACCACACACCTCACACACACACCTCACACACCATATACACCACACACAAACACTCACCTCACAAACCACATACATCACACACATTTCACGTACCATATACACCACACACACCCCACACATATACCTCACAATCCATACATACCATACACCTCACACCATTACACCACATACACCACACACACCCACCTCACACACCCCTCACACCATATACACCCCACACACCTCACACACTATATACACCACACACCCCACACACACACACTTCACACACCATATACACCACATACACCCCACACACACACCTCACACACCATGTACACCACACACCCCCCGCACACACCTCCCAATCCATATACACCACACACCTCACACCATTACACCACACACACCACACACAAGCACCTCATACACCACACACACCCACCTCATACACCACACACCTCACACCATTACACCACACCACACCCACCACACACACCCACCTCACACACTACACACCCCTCACACACACACCACACACACCATACACACCCCACACACACACCTCACACACACACACCAGAATCACTCACATCACACACACACCTCACACACTCCTCACACACACACCACACGCACAGACACACATCTACACACCCACACTCGTTCTCGCCATACCAGGGATTGGGCTGTCAGCACAGCTCCACCAGCAATATGTCAACCAGCAAAGATTTCCTTGCGGACCTACTATGTGAGCCTTTTGGTGCTAAGAGGGCTTGGAGATACCAAAATAAGCCCAAAAGTTACCACTTTCCTCAAAAATATGAAAACCATAACAAAAACGCAGCCAAGTCCATCAGGAGAGATGGCCCCGGCTGGAGTCACACGAAGGCCTCCCGGGTGCTGGAAGGAGTCAGGCCTGGAGGGCTTCCCTGAGGCGGCGCCACTGACTGAGGCGGGATGAGGACCGAGCAGGCGCCAGGGATGAAGGGATGAGGCCGGTGAGAGGGTGAGAAGCAGAGAAGAGGCCGCCAGCCCTGCTGGGGGGCTGGGCAGGGTGCTCTGGAGCTGCGGAGCAGGGAGCAGGGCCGGCCGCCTGTGGGCGCTGCGGGGCCAGGGCGCCGCTGCCGGGGGCTTCCGCTCCTGCTCTGACGCAGGCCAGGCCCTGAGAGCGGGGCAGTGGGCCCTGAGTTCACAGAGGTGGGGGGCCGGGCTCGGACCGTGCACTGGCACTCGGGTGCCGGCACCCCGTGGGTGTCCTCGCCCAGCCGCCAGTCCCTATGACCTGCAGGCTGGTGCCTGCTGGAAGCCAAGGCCAGACGGGCGCCCGCCAGCCCGCCCTGGGCCCAGGTAGGACGCGACGGCGCCCGCCGCAGCCTGCCCTCCTGGGGGCGCTTCCAGGTGGACAGGCCGCCTGGGCTGGGCTGCTCGCGGGGACCCCATGGCGGGGCGGGCCGGCGAGGGCTGGGGTGGGAGGCTCCAGGCAGGGCCGCGAGGGGACGCCACAGAGGCCCAAACAGGCGGAGCCCGGAGGACGCGGGAGCAGCGCCGCGCCCCCTCCCCGCAAGGGCCCCCCCGAGCATGGCGGGTGTGGGCCCAGCTAGGGCCGTCGCCCTGAGGCCTGCGCGAGCCGGCCTGGAATGGGCCGGGGAGGCAGGGAAAGGCCGTGGCCGTGCAAAGGCCCTGTGGTGGGGGTCGGGCTGCGGGGAGACGCAGATGAAGGGCTGAGGCTCCCTGAGCCCACCCCCGCCCTCGGCCGGGGCCCCAGGGCCCCCCACATTGTGGGGCTGGAGGAGTGGGTTTGACCCGGCTGGAAGCGCCTCCCCAGCAGTCTGGCCCGGGGTTCACTCCAGGACGCGCAGAGTCCCGCTTCCTGTGTGGCTGGGCTGGGGGTGGGGACCTGGCCCGCGGCCACCCCTCCCCGGGCTTTGTCTGCCCAGCTGCCGGAAGCCGCGCCCGCCGGCCAGGGGGGCCTCTGGGACCTGAACCCGGCTTGGGGCGCCCGTCTCCGGCTGGGCCGCAGGGCTGGGGGAGGTGACCTGCCCGGGGCCCCCAACCTGAATAGAGGAGGCTGGGCCCGGGGGACCCCCTCCCACCTCCCGGCAGAGCCCCCAGCCGGCCCCGTGCCTGTCCTCCGTCCACCCAGCTTTCCCAGGACCACCCAGTCACGGGGGAGGGGCGGGTGACAACCCACCGCTGCCCCGCGCAGATGGCAGCTGCCTCTCTGCCAACACAGGCGCAGGGGACCAGGGGAGACGCTGGGGCCGCCGCCCCCAGCAAAGTGCCCGTTCTTAGGGTCCCCCCCGCAGCCCCAGAAGCAGGACCCTTTTTCCTCCGGCTGGGCGACCACCGTAGGGCCCCAGAAGAGTGATCCCCAAGTCAGTGGCTGCCCCGGGGTGTATGGGCACCCCTGGGGGGTGGGTGCCCCTGGGTCAGCGTGCACCCCTGGGTGTGTGGCTGGTGCCCTTGTGGCTGCCAGGGGCTCGCGGTGGCCGCCGTGCGCCACGGCCGTCACCAGGGGGCAGCACACGAGAGCGGCTCCTCCCGCTCCCGCCCGCGCTTTGTGCCGGAGCCGCGTGGTCCTGGCGGAGCCCAGCCGGGTCACTTGAGGCCAGAGGAGGAGTCTGGGCCGCCGGCCTCCTCCGCGCAGCGCTGCATTGTGGGTGCTGGGTCTCTTCCAACGCGGAAATTTGAGGAGAGGCCCAGAGAGGCTCCCCACACAGCTCCAGTCCTGGCAGCGCTGGGGGCTCCTGGCATCCAGCAGGGCTCCTCCCCCACCCGCCCGCCTCTGGTCTGCAGATGGGGAAATTGAGGCCCAGCCAGGAGCAGGGGTCATCCGCACACAATGGGCTCCAGAAAGAGCGGGCCTGCGGCCTGCCCTGCTCTCTGCAGCCCACCAGTGCCCCAAAGCCCCCCCCCCATGATGCAGGCTCACAGGCCCCTGAGGCTCCCCCGCCCAGCTCCCCTCCCTCGTGAGGCTGCGCCCCAGGGAGGCTTCCCTTTCTTGATGTCCCTTCCCCCACAGAGGTCCAGCCCCGCCCATGCAACGCAGAGCCCCCCAGCAGTGGGGGTGCAGGGCAGGGAGGTGAGTCACCCCATCCCCTGGACACGTCCCTGCTCCCTTCCTGTCTCACCAGCTTCCAAGGCAGTCCCACCTGTGGGGAACCGGCGGTCAGGCCAGGGGCCCCTTCCACGGGGCCAAGGGAGGCCTCACAGGGCCGTGGGGGGCCCGCCCAGGGGCCTCTCCCTCTCCCGGGCGGCGTTTCCTCCTGGCTGGGGCGCAGGAAGGCGGGCGGCCTGGAGCTCTCGGCTCTGTGGCGGGAAGAGACTCCAGCTCCAGGACGAGCAGGCCGTGGCCAGTGCCCCACATGGCTCCCGGGCCCCGCGCTGCCTCCCCTCTGCTCTGGACCTCGTTCCCCGTGGGGCAGCACCCTGGGGTGGGCAGCCTAGGTCTCCTGTGAGGCTGCAGGCCGAGGTCGGGCCCCCCGCCAGGCCCGGCCAGACGTGAGGGGTGTCTGGGGTCCCCCGGCTTCAGCTTTGGCCCCATTTGGGCAGCTTCAGGGCAGGCCATGGAGGAGGCCACGGCCGCCCCTTCTAGCCCCTTCCAGCCAGCAGCGCTTCCCAGCGGCCTCCTCCCGCGCTCCGAGCCGCATTACCTCATCGGGAAGCCATTCCGGAACCCCGGGAGCGGGCGTGGGAGTGGAGAGGCGCTTTCCAAGGCCTGCTGGCAGGCTCTGGTGCCAGACCAGGGCGGGCGTCGGGCCTCCGGGGGTCTGCCTGCCGCACCACCGCTGGGAGGGCAGCTGGCTTTTGTCAGCTCTCAGGGCGACCAGGCGGGCAGGAGGCAGGGCACTGCCCGCTGCCGGCCGGCTACCAGGTGGGCAGAAGATTTATTTCAAGAACTGGAACTGAATGGCTGAGCAGGAGGGGCAGCCAGGCTGAGAGCAGAGGCCAAGCCCTACCCCCTTCCAGGCCTCAGTTTCCCCTCAGTTCAGCATTCCTCTCCGCTTAGTCTGCCCACCCCCCTCCCTGGCCACCTGGAGCAGTGAACAGAAGTGAGCGTGTGACCAGGCCCCCCACTGCCAGCAGCTGCCTCTGAATGGGCTGTGCAAGGCCATGTGGTCAGCGCCGAGACGGCTGGGGGCTGTGGGGGCCACAGGGGTGCTGGGGAGAGAGGAGTCGCTTCCTGCCTGGCCTGCAGTGGGTCCCCAGGGAGAGCGGGAGGGGCAGATGAGATGCACCCCCAGCCTGGTCCCATCCTCCCGCCCAGATTGGATTCCAGAAAGACCTCCTGGGGCCGGGCCTTCTGGCCTCGCTGGGACTAGCACCCCCGGGGGGGGCGCCAGGACTCCAAACCACGTAGGGGAGAATGGGCGGCTCTAGCGACAGGCTCCTGGGGAGGAGTCTGGGGCTTGCTCTGGCACTGGCTCTACCTGGCCCAGCTGCCGCCTTCACACTTATGGCCCAGGTCTTCTCCTGAGACACAAGCTGTTTGGGGCACCTCTAAGAATCCTCTGGCCCAGGGTAAGTGTAACTATCTTCCAGCCCCACCTGACTGCACGTGTCTAGCTTACGTAGCTTTTCTCAAACCCTAGCTCAAGAACTCCTACTCATCCCGCAAAGCCCCAGGTGAGATGCCCCTGTCTGAAATGTCTCACAGGGCCGCCATGGGAACCAAAGAGAACACATCCGTGTGAACCCTGGATGTGGCCCCCAGGTATGAGCTCCGCCTGCACAGCTGTCCTGGCTATTCGTTAGAGCAAGGTCATGACCAAGGACACATGAGTGGTCAGGAAGTACTGCTGGGCATAGGGTTAGCAGAAGGGTTTCCGCTTGGGATGGAGCCCTGGCTGTGGCAGGTGGTAGAAGTGTCAGAGGAGGGGACTGGAGGCTGGGAATAGGTGGTTGTGTGGCTGCAAATTCCTTGGTCGCCTCCCTGGAAAGATGGGATCGCGTCCCTCCCGCCGAGGCTGGAGGATCATGAGTCCCACCAGAGTGTGGCTGGTTTTGCTGGGTGACCTCCAAGCGAGTTATCAAAGGCCACCCAGCTTCTTCCCTGGAGACGGAGTCCCCATGCAGGAAGGGCGCTTGGCGCCCCTGAGCTGTGGTGATGCCCAAGCAGGGACCGCTCAGCCCCGGAGCCACCCAGCCCAGGACCGGGTGCCAAGAAGTCATCAAGAGGCAGGTCCGCCAGCCACCGCCATCTGAGTCGTCCGGGGGACGGGGCGCAGAGCTGTCCCCGTGTGCCCTCCCATGGTGCCAGGCGCACAGACCCTGCGGGGAGGGTGAAGTGGCTGTGCCTGATGTGCTGCCTGGACGCGTTTGCGACAAAGCACTAACCGGAGCAGCAGGGAGGTCAGAGCTGCTTGTCCCGTAAGGCCCGTCACGTGGCGCGGGGAGCAGGACTGTCCTGACCCGCAGGACTGTCCGGGAGGGGAGGGGAGACGCGCCGCCGCAGCAAAGGTGGAGGGGTGGGCGGCGGCTCCGTGCAGTGAGGCAGGTCAGACCGGGAGAGGCGGCACTGGACGTGTCCACGGCAGGAGGCGTGACGAAGTAGGACGCGAGAACGGGCAGACGCCAGAGCCAAGTGGAGGTGCCGAGATGAAGGCGCGGGCAGGGCAGAGGAGACGTAGGGAATGGTGTGGGCACAAGGGCAGACAGACGGACGGACGGACAGACGGACGGACGGGCGGGCGGACAGAGAGAATACACATGGACAGGCGCACACACCGCCCTCGCCCAGACACAGACGCCCCAAGCGCTCCCCGCCCCGGCCCGGCTGGCTCTGTAGGTGCTCGGGAAGGGCTCACCCAGCGAAGAGCCGCGCCCGGCCCCTCCCCGGCCATCCTCAGAGCTCTGCCCGAGCCGTCCCCCAGCCCGGAAGGCACCTCCCTCCCTGAGACCTCCCTGGGCCCTCGCGGCCCGGGGCTCGTGGACGCCTGCCCTCCGGGAGCTGCGAGGTCTGTGTGGCCCGTCTGTCACCTCGCGCCTCGCTTGCCCTCCTGCGGGACAGGGCACCGAACCCACCCTCTCCCGGGCTCCTAATTCATGCCCACGTGCGCCCCCACGTCCTGCCCCCCAGGAGACCCCGCGGAGGCAGGGGTCGGGCTGCGGCCTCTGCGCGTGCTCAGCTCCTGGCCGGCGAGCCGCGGGGCGGACAGCAGCGGTGTCCACGGAGTGGATCCCGGGTCACGAGCGCAGGCGCTCCCTGTGCGCGCGGCCTTTCAATTATTCCCCCCAATACACACGAGGACCCCCAGGCAACTCCAGGGGTTTGCCCTCACGCGCCCCGTGGGGCGGGGAGCTCCGCACCCACTTCACAAAGGGCAGCTCTGGACAGAGGTTTCCCCGCGCCGGCCTCCTGCCCGGCGGGGGCGAGGGCGGGAGGAGGCAGGAAGGGGACACTCGCTCGAGGAAGAGCCCACGCCCCATGTCCTCGGAGCCTGCAGCTGGTGAGCGCCGGGAGCCGGGAAGGACCCCAGCACCAGAAATGCCTGGAGGCCGGGGCGGGGCGCGGAGGCGCTGGGCCGCAGCCAGCACGCCAGGCGGTCTGCAGAGACAGAGGGAGCGCCTGGGCCGAGCCGCGCGGGGCGGGACAGGTGGCCGGTGCGGTTTCCATGGCTGCCCGGGCCGGCCTGGGAAAAACAAGCTGGTCGCCGAGCCAGCGCCGCCGCGACCGGGGGACAAAGCCCGGGCTGTCTGGACGCTCCCGGCAGCCAACACGACCCGCCTGATGGAACATCCGTTCGGGGGAGGCCAGTCAGGGCCGCCGGGGCCCGTGCCGGGGCCTGGGGGGGCGGGGCGGGGCCGCAGGCACCACCCCCAGCTCACCCTGAGACTTGGGGTGCCTCGCCCACCTCTCGGGGGACGAGGCAGCAGAAGCTCCCGGGGTAGATAAAGGAATAGGTGAGGTGACACCGGGGTGCCCCGAAGATGGCCAGACACGGGCCACGTGTGAAGCGGGTCTCGCTGCATCTGTGGACAGACGCGTCCCTGGCCGGCAGCCAGGGAAACCCGCTGATGGGCGAGGGCACTGGCGGCAGATGCCCCGGGTCGGGCACCTCGGGGCTGGCTCCCCTGTCCCCAGCACGGGGCGGGGGGGCCACCTGGCCTGGCTGCCGGATTCCCCTCCACCCCGATTAGCCGCCCTCAGCGCGGGCCGGGCTCTGGGGGAGGCAGGGGTTCGGGGCACTGTCGTCCCAGAGCTGAGCCTCGGTGGGGAGGACACAGGCCGCTACGGGGAAGGGGAAGGGGCAGAGCCAGGGGTCTCCCGAGAGCAGCTCTGGGCCACGGAAGCCCCTGGCGTCCCCAGCCTTTGCCCCTAGGCTGGGCGCCTGGGCTCCCGGGCCGTGGAGCCGCCTTCCTGCTCCCGCTGGACCAGCCACTGGCCGAGCGGCTCCCCCAACAGCCTGGGGGTGCTGGGGACGGCGCTGCGCTCTGCTTTCCTGTGCGCGTGGGTGACCGAAGGGCGCCAGGGGACGGTGACGGCGGCGTCGCTGAAGACACGAGGCCTCCCGGGAGCCCCACGGGGGCCCATCCCACCTGGCTGCAAGCCACGGGGCCAGCGCAGAAAGCGTCTTTGAATTCTGGGCGGGGGAAGGAAGCCAGCCTCCACACAGGACAAGAGCATTCTGGAACATTCCCAGCCAAGGGCATCCGAGAGCAGGGCGGAGGGCGGTGGGCCGGCAGGACCCCTACAGCCTGGGCCGCGGCGCTGCTGAGTCAGGGCTGAGTCAGCTTCCTCCGCCCACCCGCCGCCTGCGCTCAGACCCAGCACAGGCCTCAGCCCCGCTGCCAGCCCAGCCCTCGCTGTGTCGCAACTCGCACGTCTCTGGAGCCCACGACCCTGCCGCCGCCTTCCCACGCGCCTGTGCCGCCCTGCAGATCGTCGCGCGACAAGCCGTGGTCCCATGTGCCGGCTGGTGCAAGAGGCGGCCGGGACCCGCGGCCAGTCCTCCCTCGCCCGCCTCTCCGGGACGCGGCCTGGCCTTGCTGCCGCCAAGCCCTGGGCCTGGGCCCGCACCCTCCTGCACTCCCCAGCGCGCCTGGGCCTCTGCCTCCCTGGTCTTCTGGGGCACCCCGCCCACCAGCCTGCATCTTCCAGCTGCATCACCCCCTGCTCCCCGCCTCCAGCAACCAGGAGAGAGCGCCGGGCCATGCAGAGGGCATCGCAGCTGACGTGAGACAGGCCGGGGGCCCTGGGGCCTGCTGGGCACCCAGGCATCTCTGTCCCCTGGGGCCAGCCCCCTGTGCCTCCACACACATCTCCCTGACCAGAGACCTGGGTGCCCTTCTGGGGTCTCCAGTGCCCCCCAGCTGCCTGAGCCCCACAGGGCTTCTCAGCGCGGGCCAGGACCCACCCCATGGATGACCTCTGACCCACTCAGGGGTGTGAGGGCACCCAACTGCGCCTCCAAGTCCCCGGGCCGGGGTCAGCCCCGGGCGGCCCTCCAGCGCCCAGGCAGAGGTCCAGGTCATCCGAACACCTGACCTAGGCCGCTGCCACGCGCCCCCAGGCCCACCCTTCCCGCCCCAGTGGACAGAGGCTCTTTCTCAGATACTCAGAGCCCCGGGGGTAAACCCGCCCCACCCCCAGGCCAGGCCCCTCCCAGCAACGGTCGGGGCTTCAGGCCCTGCGTGGAGAACGACTTGGTGTTTAATTCTTCTTCTCTACCAGGCAGGCTGTTTCTTCTCTGCAGAAACTCTGTCCATGCGTCACTGGATTCCGTCTGTGAGCAGCCAAGGCGCGCCTTGGTCCTCGCGCACGGTCTGCTGTGGATTCAAATTCAGGGAGCAAAGGCTAAGCGGAAAGTGGCTCAGCCATGATTGTCACCAAGCGGAAAGGGACACAGCCGAGACTTGCTTAACTCCCGAGGTAATAAGGCAGCCGGTAAGACGCTCAGGCCGGTTTTAACCAGCTCAAAGGAGAGTTTGAAGGACAGACATCTGGGCAGGCAGGAAACACAGGTGAATCTGCTACGAGGTGAAACGGGTCCATGTGCTCCGGGGCAGGAAAAGGGGCTGCCGGGCCAGCTCCCGACCAGGCGGGGTCAGCGGTGTTTCTGCTGGACGGGCCTCCCCTGCGCTGCTGCACAAGGGTCAGCGCATCAATTTTCCAGTTTCACGTGCATCTGTCAGAGCTGGTGCTGGCTAACGTGTGTGAGTCCTTCCTGTGAGCCATACTGCCTCTGCACTAGTTTTATGATTATAAAAATCTAGTAGCGTAGTTATTTTATCATTTTTATAATGAAAAAATGTTTTGTCTCTCGGGCATCTGGAAATGACGCTCAACCATTATGTCGTGTGGAAGGTCGAGCTTTAGTTTTTGTTCTCCGGCTCATCTTTCCTAGCGCCCCCTGAGGAGTTGTGACTGGACCCACGTAGCTCCCCTCGGGGCTGGGAGGTCTGCTTCGCGTAGGGCCTGAGATGAATCCCCCCCACTTCCCACGAGTATCTGCATTTGGCCCTCTTGTTAGAGAAACAAGGTCAGCTCCAGGCCTGGCCTCCTCACGTCTGCTGAGAAGCACATAACTCCCCTTCGTGGGACAAGTGACATCGTCCCTCAAGCCTCGGAGACAGCCCCTTTGTCTCTGCCTCTCCCAAGCGCCCCTACGATGTGCCTGCAAGTGCTGTCACCTGCTGTTCACCCTGCTCGGGGCTGGCTCAGCTCCGTGGATCTATAAACTCATGTTTCCCATTAGTACCAAGATGTTTTCAATCACAACTTCCTCAAATTTTTTCTCTCATCTCCTCTGGGACTCAAATTAGGTGACTGCTCTTCTCAGTACTACCCCAAAAAAGAAGTTGTATTCTTTTGTCTCCAATCTTATTTCTTTTTTTTTAAAGGATTTATTTATTTTTATACAAGAAGTGGGGTACAGTCCAGAGGTGCGGGGAGTGAGAGGATCCACCAGAGACAGAGCGGGGAACAGAACAGGCAGACTGACGAAATACACTGCTGAGGGGAGCAGCAGGCGAGACAGGAGAGGTCTGTCCCCCCGTGTGGGTTGCTCCCTGGCTGGCCAGGAATCGAACTCATGCTGCTGTGGCTGCAGACTGCTTCACAGGTTGCATCTCAACCCCTGCACCACCAGGGAGGCCCTCCAACCTTATTGCTTTCTTTCCTTCAAATCAAGTACTTTCTGCTGGTTTATCTTCAGTCTAGTGATCCTTTCTCCTGCCAACTTCCTCGCTGGAGACGTCTAGTGAATTCGAAAATTCATATTGTCGCTTTTACTTCTAGAATTTCTAGCTGTAGTTTCCGTTTGTCCCCAGGGTCCCCTATCTGTTCACTCATTGATGACATTTTCTTGTTTAATTCCTTGAATATGTTCTTCTCTGGAAACATTTTCTTTAATTCTTTGAATACATAGCAGAGGCTACTTCAAGTATGTGTCTGCTGGTATCTGAAGTCGGGGCCCACTCGGAGTTCAGATCCACCGTCACCTTTGAGAGGCACCCGTGCCTGTTTATCTGATGGTTTAAAATGTTTTGGTGGGAAAACTGGCTACGGGCGAACACCCTGTAGCAACACTGGCATCACGAAGGAGTGTTGTCCACTTTGCCTCCTGGACACTGACTAGTCTGGGTGTCCGCTCCTGTGCCCTCTCTTCTCTGGTGCTT
Organism: Talpa occidentalis; assembly: GCF_014898055.3. Taxonomy (NCBI): domain Eukaryota; kingdom Metazoa; phylum Chordata; class Mammalia; order Eulipotyphla; family Talpidae; genus Talpa; species Talpa occidentalis. The sequence goes on along the minus strand of NW_023601653.1, from coordinate 1,290,425 downwards.
ACGATCTCTTGGAAGTCCTCCCTATAAGCTTTTTATAAACTTTGCCAATCTAATAGCTGAAATTTTTATCTTTGATGAATCTGCATCCTTTGAAATGAACCCTTTTTCATAGATATATTTGTAATTTGAACTTCTTTTTCTATAAATTTCCTTCCCACATCCTTTGCAACTATCTTGTCTTCCCTCTTTGCAAGGAGATGTTTGTATAATATTTAGAACTAATAGGTCCGGCACATTTTTTTTTCCTGGTTTCTCATCTGCTTTTCAACTTTGTTTCTACTGTTCTCTCTTTTGCCCACTTGGATTTTTTAAATATTCGTATAGCAAAAATCTCCATTATTCCCCAGTGAACTCTGATGGGGTTAATGCTGAGGGAGGTTTTCCCCACCTCAAAATCATGTAAATACTTCCATTTTCTTCACATTATTTTATGGTTTCACTTACTTGCATAAATATGTGAAGATTCTTAATGCATCTCAAGGGCATTTTGGTGCAAGAGAAAGACCTGGGTCTGATGTCACATCATTTTTCAGCATCTTGCCAGTTACTCCCTCCCTGGCTTCTCAAGTCCAAGTCCTTGCACAGCCTAGCAGAGAAGCCGGCACCTCCTTCCTCCTAGTGCCTGCTGTTCATTGATCCACCCCGCCCAGTGACGGTCCTGTGCTTTAAAGATGCGGATTTGCTGTCGAACACATTTCGCTGCAGGTCCGTCCCACTGAAGTGGCGCCTCATTTATTGTGCTCACAGGCGCTGGGCCCGATGTTGAGTCCGTCACTGTTCTAGGTGCTGGAGACAGAGCAAGGACCGACGCGGACGAGAATTCCATTTTCCGGGAGCTTCCCTCAGGCCCTCACCACCCAGCTCCTCGAGAGCAGGTGAACAAGGGTCAGGAACTTGCAGTGCCGGGGAGAGTGCGATGAAGTTCGCCTGTGCGCTGGGGCCCGCCCTTGGTGCATCTGTCCAGGAGCCTCGGGGACGCAGAGATGCGGGGGGAGGACGGGGCTTCCTCTGCCATCCGCGCCACCGTGGGCTCTGTTTTATTTGAGGTCTTGGTCCCTGCAGGGGATTCGCCCTCTCGGGGACACGCTGCAGCTTCCCCTGACCTTGGCCCTTCAACTGTCTCCTGGTCATTTCGGCCTCGCGCTAGTGGGCCCGCAGGCAAAAAAAAGGTCCCCCATTTGAGGTCCTTCACCCTGATCTTCAAGGAGAGCTAGGCTGTGGGGCTGGGAGGGGGTGGGAATAGTCTCAGAACCAGAGATTTCACCGGAGCCTCTTGTTGCCCCGAGACAGTGGGCAGCACGCACAGGCCAGGAGAGCCCACGAGGACTGGGGTCCCTCCAACGTGGGGCTCCAGGCGCCCTCACCGGCCACTCACCTGGATACTCCTCTGGAACCTGGGGTGGGGGTGGAGACGGTGGGTACCGGTCATGGCCCCAGCCCAGCTGTTCTGGTGGGGACTGTGGCTCGTCCTATGAATAAACCTGTTTTTAAAACGTTTCGCGCTGGCCGCCGGCGGCCCCAAGAACACTGCAGCAATCTAGCATGGGGTGGCTGGACGGCGCTCCTGAGGGGCCCCGCTGCCTCCCCCGCTGCAGCCTCTGCCTCTGAGGCCAGTTTCGCCAGAGCTGGCCAGCTCTGGCCCGCTGCCACGGCTATGCCCACCTTTGGGCGCCAGCAGCTCCGAAGCAGTGACGGGGAAGCCAGGCCACGCTCACCCCACGCTCCCAGCAATGCAGCGCACCCGTGCCCAAAGGACAGCAGGGGCCGGTGGGCAACTGCGTCTCCTTGTGCCAGAAGGTGACATGGGGCCAGACACCAGGCCCCGCCGCGAGGATTAGCCCGACGAAGCTTCCCAGTGCCCCTGGGGCCGCATTCCCAGGAGGCTGCCTGCCTTGGTCCCAGGCTCCGCTCTGACGGACCCGGTTGAGGAACAGACTGAAGCAGAGACGTCATAAACAGGGCCCGCGCCGTCCAGCAGACAGAGGCGCCGTGGGCGATGGGGCTGCGACGCTCCACCGCCGCTGTGCATCACCCGGCTGTTTGCACTGATGTTTGAGTTAATTCAAACTAAATCCAGTTTAAATTCAGCCCCTCCGCAGCCCTGGCCAGGCTGCATGCTCACCGTCACGTGGGACCAGTAGCTGCTTTCTGGCAGTTCAGACAGAGAACATTGTGAACGTTCCAGAAAGTTCCATTGCACAGTGTGCTCTAGGTTCTTTGGCCATCGCCTGCCCACGCGGGCCAGACCGTGAGCACGAATGCAGCCGCTGACCTCCGCTCGGTTTCAGGGTGACAGGGACGGACACAGAGGCAGGCACAGATAGAGGGGACGGGGCAAGAGCAGGCCAAGTGGCAAATAAGTTCTGGCGTTTTCTGAGCGTTTATTATGACTCACAGAGGAGGAAACTTCCCCAGGGCATGGGGCCAGTGAGCAGCGCCCAGGGCCAGGGCCAGGCAGGTGGGCCCAGCACCGACTTCCCTCCTGCCCCCAGCTTGTGCCAGGGGGAACCAGTGTCCACGCTCCTCCTCCTCCTGGCAGCCTCTGAGGCCTTGCCATCACCCCGACCCAGCCAGCTCCCCCAGTCCCCCGCCTGACGCCCTCTGCCCGAGCCCCGGCCCCCAGGGCGGCGGCAGCCTTGGGCTTTGCCGCCAGCCGAGGCCCTGCTCTCGCAGGGAGCCGACCATGATGTCAGTGCCGCCAAGGCGTCCTCCTTAATTAGCTGCACCCCTCCCGCCCCCATGACATAGCCCAGCTCCTCTACACGGGATCTGTGGGGACCCACCGCGTCCCAGGTGCTCAAGGAGCCAGGACGGAAAATATGACTGGCTCCTCCCCGGCCGGGACGGCTTTTCCATTGCTAATTTCCGAAGAATCCGGTGAAGTAGTGGAAAGAGCAAGGAGGCGGGGACCTGGTTTTCTGCAGGGCCCATCCGGCTTTAGGCAAGCGCCTGGGGCCTCAGTCTCCCCTCTGGCTCGTCAGGAGCCGGGGGCCATGGTCCCTGGCCCGTCCAGCTCCGATTCCCCGGGACGCCGAGGTGGGATGAGGGCTGGTGAGGCGAGGTGGGGCCCCAGCCCGCCGGCTTCTGGGCTTTGTCTGCTTCAAAACGCGTCTCTGGGGCGAACAGCATCCAGCACGCCGCCCCGGTTTCGTTTCAGAAATTGCCTTTTACAAGATGTGCAGGGGACTGGGGTGCAGAGCTGACGGCCCCCTCCCCAGCACCCCCTGGGGATCTCGGCTTTGTCCCTGGAGCAGCCAGATCCCCAGCAAACGGAGGGGGGGGCACGGTGGGGGGGGGAGTGCGGGGGGAGTGTCTGGTGTAGCTCACACCCCAGGAGGGTCGCCTCATTGTTAGTGCTTCTTGCAGGTGCCCTACCCCGCTGCTTGAATCAAACCACTGCAGCCACTTCCTCCCTCCGGGGCGCGCTCCCTGGCGCCCACGCCCTGCCAGGGGGGCACCCTCCAGGGTGTGTCCAGCCCTGCGAGGTCCCTCTGTACTCCCCGCCGTGCCCGCTCTGGGACAGGAGCCCACGTCCAGAGGTTCACACGCTGACTGTTGCGGGGGGGGGGGGAGGCTGGTGCCCCCTGGGCATGCAGCGGCTCCTGCACGGCACCCCAACTCGCAGGGCTCCCTCTCCTGGAGTGCTCCCTCTCCCAGCATGCTCTCCACTCCCTCTTCTCCTGTGTAAGTCTCAGCGGAGGCCACCCCCTCCCAAGAGCCTGCCCAAATGCCTGCAGGGCCTGCTCCGTGCTCCCCCACCCCAGTGCCCCCCACAATCTCCGCTCTCACCACACTCAACGTCTCCTTCCTATCTGTCCCTCCTCGCCCCTCCTGCCTCCGGGCAGGCTCTGAGCCCCCAAAGACACAGACAGGCCTCAGGGTCACAGCATCCAGCCCAAAGGAGAGCTTGAGTTGATCCCATACAGGATCCCAGAGCCGGCAGGTCCCGGCTGTAGAGGCTGCTGCCCTGTGCGCTCCCCGCCCTTCCAAGGGGCTCCCACACATTCTTCGCTCTAAGAAAGTCGGAGCGCCTGTAGCAACCCTCTCCTCAACCCCTCACGGAACGCCATGGGACACCGAGGCTCAGAGCGGGAGTGTCTTGCCGGGGTCACCTCGAGGCTGGTGCAGTTCTGGTCCCACCTCCCGGCAGAGCCGCTCCCAGCTCCGAGCACCCCCACACACGAGCATGCAGCCAGGGCCTCCCCGACCCTGGCAGCCTCGAGGACCCTGAGGCCCTCGCTTCCCTGCCTCCCGAGAGGCCCATGCAGGCGCCAGCCCCCTCCTGAGGACACTGGGTCCCGAGAGGACCTTGCCAGGCCTGCAGGAGCTTCGGGGCTGGGACGTCTGACTCTGGGCCGGGACGCTCTTCTGTCTCCAGGGCATCCAGTTCAAAGAAATGGAAGGTGCTGGAAGGGCCTGGTTATGCACATGTGCAGACAGATCCACAGAAGCCTCCTCTGTGCAGTAAATGCTTTCTGGGGTGCGCTCAGAGCCCATTTATCACCCAACCAGGACCACACCCAGGCCTGGAGGGCGGGCGCCTTTGCGCCCACTGTGGCTGGCACGGAGAGCAGCCTGCACTATAGTGGCCCATGGGGGACCCTCTTGGCCTGCTCTTGTGCCGGGACTTCCCCGAGCCAGGCCTCGCGGCTGTGCCCCCGGGGACCCCGGGCAGCGGGCACCCGGGCTCAACCAAGGAGAACAAGCAGCTGGGCCCGTAAAGGGGCCCTCGGGGAGGGTGCTGAGGACAAAAGGCAGCGCTCTGCCGCGGCACAGGCCAGGGGGCCGGTGCAGGGTCCGCCCTGGGGAGGGTGGCCTGGAGAGGGCCAGGGCCCTGCGGCCGGCGGCGCCAGTTCTCGCGGGGTGAGCTCGTTATGGGGCCTCCTTCCACTGCCCAGCAGCGAGGCGCGTGTGAACCCGGTGGCATCAAGGGGCGGGCGCGGGGCCCGGGAGCCCGTGCCGCGGCCGGGCCTGCGCATTGGCATTCGCGCCGCGCGGTGCGCCCCGTTCCCAGCCCGCGGGCCGGGACAGTGGCGCTTTGTTCGCGGGACACCCCGGGCGGCCCGCGCCCTCGGGGCTTGGCGCGGCCCCGCCGCGATTTGCATGCGCTCCAGTCACAAAGGTTCAAGGTCAGGAGCGCGGGGCGGCCGGCCCCGCCCGGCCCGGCGCTGCTGCGCGCCCGGCGGCGGGAATTCCTCGCCGCCCCGCCGGCCGCCCTGCGCGTGAATGGCCGCGTCTGAGGCGCTTTGTGTCTCGCCCGGCCAGCTGGGCCCGCGAGGGACGTGCCAGCTCGGCCGGCGGCGCCCCGCGCCAGCGCCCCTCGCCCATGCTAATCAGCCTGGCAGCGGCGGGGCGGGTGGCCGCGGAGCCCCCCAGCTTCCCTGCCAGGAGCCCCCGCCTCCCCCTGTTGCCAGGAGGCCCCGGTCTCGGGCCAGGGCCCTCCCACTCCACACCCCCTGCCAGGTGCCTTCAACCCACCCCACCTCCCCTCCGGAGCCCGCCCTGCCGGGAGACTGGCATTTGCAGCCCTGGGGAGCCCAAAGCGGGCCTGGGAGGTGGGCGCTGTCTCACTGGCCTCCCGGCCCCTCTGCCCCAGGAGTGGCGCGGCCTCCGGGCCTCCGGGAGTTGTCCTTGTGCCCAGGCTGTGAGCTGCCGAACCAGGGCCAGGGAGACAGGCTGCCCAGGACCTACCAGCAGCGTCTGTCCTCAGGGACCCCGTGAAGCCACAGCCCCTGCAGGCACCCCAGGGTGCCGAGGTGGGGGCACTGAGCTTCAGGCTGTGTTTCCACTGGGCTCCCAGCGGCCAGCCAGGGCGAGCTGGCCTCACAGCAGGCAGCCCCGGCTGGTCCCAGGCCCGGGAGGGAGCGATCTGGCTAACAGTGCTGGGGGCTCCAGCCCCGGGACCCAGCCTCAGACTGGAGTCTGGCCCTGGCATCAGACCCAGGCCCTTTGCCTCACTGCCCCCCACCCCCCCCCCCTCGCCCTGCCAGCCTTACCTAAGAACTGGACATGGTTCTCTCTCCCCCCTGCTCTGAGAATTCCTTAGGACCCTGCTGTCACACTCCCTCACCTCCTGCCTGTCTCCCCAGTTTCAGTTTGTGATGGACCCCCAACCCAGCCCCGGCCGGTCAAGAAATTCACGCGTGTGTGCGTGTGCGCTCTCATCTTAAAATATATATAACATAATATGTCATGCCGCCTTCCAGATCCGGAACTTGAGCACCTTCCCAAACTGATACTCTGTCCCTGCCAGTGGCTGCCAGCGTCCCAGCTCTACTTCTGTCTGTGGACACCACCTGACTGACCGCCCAGGGCCTCACCGCGCGGCCTCACACGGCATGTGGCCGTTCGGTCTGGCTTGTTCACTCAGCCTAGTGTTCCCAAGAGGCACCACGTTGCAGCAGGTGTGAGAACCTCGCTCCTTTTTAAAAGATTTATTTATGGGCCTCCCTGGTGGCGCAGCGGTTGAGCGCTGGGGTGTTGTGTAGCTGCCCGCAGCCTCTGCAGCGCCGGCTCGATCCCCGGCTGCTCCCCGGCCCCCGGGCGAGGGTCCCCGCATGGCGCGCAGACCTCTCCTGCCGCCCGCTGCTCCCCTCAGCAGTGTCCTTCGGTCCTTCTGCCTGCTCTGCTCCCCGCTCTGGCTCTGGTGAATTCTCTCACCCTCCCGCGCTTCTGACTGTGCCCAGTGCTTGTATTAATAAATGAATGAATAAATAAATAAATCTTTAAAAAAATTTATTTATATTTATTTATGCACATAAGAGCTGGGGTCCAGGCCAGAGGTGGAGGGTGAGAGGACTCCCCAGCGACAGAGTGGGGAGCAGAACAGGCAGATCCACTGAAACACACTGCTGCGGGGCGCAGCGGGGAGACAGGGGGGGTCTGCTGCGCCGTGGGGGTAGCTCCCGGGCCGGGGCTGGAACTCGTGCCGCACTGGCTGCGGATACCCTGACGGTGCTGAGACCGAACCCCTGAGCCCCCGGGGAGGCCCGAACCGCACTCCTTTGAAAGGCTGAGTGATTCTCCGCCCGCGGGGCCGGCGCTGCTGTTTCCTGCTCCGTAAAGACACGTGAGCGCCGGCCACCGGCCACGCCGACCGGCCACGCCGACCGGCCACGCCGACCGGCCACGCCGACCGGCCACGCCGACCGGCCACGCCGACCGGCCACGCCGACCGGCCACGCCGACCGGCCACGCCGACCGGCGCGAGGGGCGCGGCCCAGAGCTCGACTGGCGCTTCCTGGCGACCGTGGGCCGCGGCTCGCGGGCTCTTCCCTCCGCGGCCCCTTCCCGTCCCGGGCCGCCCGCGGGCTGCAGACCCCGCTCCGCGAGCTGCCCTCCCGGAAAGAATTCAGGGTCAGAGCCCGCGCCGCGTCTCGGCCTGGTCCGCGCGGAGCCTCTGGACTTCTCCTCGTCGCGTCTGCTCCCCAGACGGTCCAGAGAGCGAGAATCGCGGGGGGCTCAGCTCGCGGGCCCCGGTCCCCGCAGAAGCTGGGCGGGGCCCCCGCGGCCGCCCGGCCCCGCCCCCGGCGCAGCCCCGCCCCTGAGCCCGGCCCCGCCCCCGGCCCCGCCGCGGCCCGCTGGCCCCGCCCACCTGGCTGGGACGCTACGTCCCCGCCGCCTGCGCGCCGCGCGCGGGCTTCCGGAGCCTGCCCGCAGGCCCCGCCCCCGACGCAGCCCCGCCCCGACGCAGCCCCGCCCCGACGCCCCGACGCCGCGCCGCGCCGCGCGCAGGCCGGGCTTCCGGGGTTTCCGGGCTTCCGGGCTTCGGGGCTTCCGGGCGGCCGGGCGGGCGCGCGTCCTGCACCCCGCGCCCCCGGCCCGCCGCCGGCCCCGCCCGGCCCGAGCCTCCCCCGCGGCGCTCAGCGGGCCCGGGGCCCGGCGCGCGCCGCTGGGGGACCCCGCCGGGCCTCGGCCTGGGCCTGAGCGCGGGAGTCCCGGGGCCGCCTGCCCAAACCCCGGAGCAGGGGCGCCCCCGCCCGGCCCCGCCCAGAGCGGAGCCCGCGGGCCGGGCCTCCACCCCGGCGCTCGCCTGCCCCGCGCCCTGCCCGCCCGTGCCGGGCGGTGGCGAGACGCCCGGGCCGGCGTCGGCTGGGAGACGCGGCTCCCTCCCCGGGGCCTGGGTGCGCGGGGCCTGCCGGCGGCGCGGGCGGGGAGTCCGCACTCAAGCACCCCAGGACCGTCGCTCACCTCCCCGAGGCCGCGTCGGGGGCGCAGCCGCCCTGCCCCGAGGTGCCGCTGCCTGTCGCGGCCACCGCCCGGCCTGATGCCGTGGGGCAGCGCGGCGGTGCCGGTGGGGGCAGCCGGCGCCCAGCTCCTGGGCCCCCGGCCCCCCACGGCAGCCCCCGCGCTGCCGGCGGCAACCCAGCTCTCCAGCCTGCGCCTGTACCTTGGAGAGGAAGCTGCGTGTTTGATTTTTTTTTTTTTTGGCTCCATATTAAAGAACAAAGCCTGGGAACTGGACAGGCCCCTCTGTAAACAGAAAACACATGTCTTCTGGAGAATGGGCTTTTCCTCGCGGGCTCCTTCTGCGGTGGACAAAGGCCTCCCTGGGCCTTCCAGCTTCCAGTGCAGGATGGCGGTGCCCCCAGGGCTGAGAACCGGTTCTTCTTTGTCCTGACTCAGAGATCTGCACCCCCCGTTGGAGCACGGGGGCTGGGAATCCTGGGTTCACTCACAGTGGGGTGTGCCTGGGGCCTGGTCCTGCCGAGGAGGCCCCCCAGAGCCTGACCAGGGTTGGACAGGCAGGGGCAGTCTTGGGTCTGCCTGAGCTGGCCCCAGTGGGCCTGCCCTCCACACAGGGGCCGAGACCGCTGGCCCAGAGAGAGCTGGACCCACTGAGTCCCACTGCGGCACCCTCAGGCTCAGGGCTTAGGTTTCTCATCTGTTAAAGGGGGTGACGTCTGCTGGGGGCCTGAATATGACACTGGGCATGGCCCTGTCCACGTCAGCAGCAGTAAACGAAGGAAATCAATCTGCTTTCTTGCTGAGCTACTTCCACACCCCCAGAGTGACCCCAGCCCTCTCCCTAGAGTTTCTGTTCTCTGGGGAGCACCTCCCCTCCCCCAGTCCTCAGTGGGCACTGGACAGGCCAAAGGGCCCTCTCGCCCCAGGCTGGCGCGACGCGCTTGACAGCAGCTACCTCGGGAACAGGTCGGTCCGTCCATCCCTCTGCAGCCTGGTCTTTGTCCTTGGGGGGCTGGGCCAACTTGGCTGAGTAGATAGACAGCGGAAGCCAAATCAGGGTCCCCTGTATGGGACCAGAATGTGCCCCAGGACTGTCAGGTCAGGACACCCCGTGGCCCCTGGCCCTGGAGGTGGTTGGGAAGGCGAGTGTCACCAGATGGGGAGGAATGCTGGTGCCTGAGGGCGTAAAGACGCCCCACACCTGAGCCCTGGGCTGCGCACGGCCGGGAGGCTGTAAGGTGAGGCTATAAGGTGAGGCCTGCTGCTTTCTCCAAATCTGGGGAGACTGAAGCCCACAGAGGAGAAGCGACGGGCCCAGACTCCTGGCCGGCAGCCGCGGGAGCACAGACTTGACTCTTAAGTCTGGCTTCTTGTCCTGTTCAGGCTCCGGTTTGCAGCCAGGTGGGAGCCGGGCCTGCTGGGGCAGTGGATGCGCTGAGCGAGGCCCTCGGGCTCTGCCCTTGGTGGGCGCCTGGGGCCCCAGGGTCCTCCGACCCGACCCCGCCCCTCCTGCCAGCAGGCCCCCCAGGCCCGGAGGAGACGGTGCCTTTGGTTCCTCTGCCCCCGCTGGCTGAGCAGATTCCCCAACAGACGGTGGAAATTAAAAATAAGAGCCTGAAACTGTTGAGAGATTTTTTTTAAACCAAGGCACAAATGGGGAAGACAAGGGAGCAGCAGGTTAAGGACACTTGGTGACGCAGACCCGCCAGCACAGGGTACGGTGAGCAGCAGGGGCTCGAGGCTGCGTGCAGGGGGCCCTGGGCCCCGACCCAGCCCCCGGAGCCACAGCGGGGCTGCCGTTCCAAAGCAGGCCACGGGGTCAGAGGGGAAAACCTTCCAACCTGATGGGTCTGTGTTGTCCCCGCAGCTGTGAGCAAACAGCCCGCAGCGTGACTGGCTGAAGGCTTTGGGGTCGGGGCCAGGAGCGAAATCCTCTCGCTGCCTTCCCCTTCCTCTCCCGCCCTTTCTCTTCCGCTCCCGCCTGCCCAGGCAGGCACGTGACTTTCACGATGAGGAGACTCACACCGCTGGGCCGAGAAGTCGCCCCACGTGCGCCTGTAGCCGTCACGGCCCTTTCTTGCACACGCGGTACCTGGCACGCCCGCCAGCCCGGCCCCCCACAGCCCCAGGGAGCAGGCCTGGCGCCCCCCGTGCAGACCCGGGGTGGGGGCGGGAGGACCCCGCGCGCACCCACATGGCCGTGCAGGCGTCCCCTTCCCTGGCACCTCCTGTCTGCACAGTGGGGGTGCTCCAGAGCGGCGACCTGCGGCTCGCGTTTTCTCTTGTGCCCGTGGACTCTGGAATTCTCTCTGTCAGTGGAATTTAATAAAGGAAATGTAAAAGCTACAGGCTTTGGTGGTTTGTCCACTTTGCGACACGCCACCGATGGCCCAAGTGAAGAGCCGCAAGGTCATTCCCGGGCCCGGGGCAAAAGGACACGGCGGGCCTTGCCTAGAAAGGGATTAAGGGTTTTAAGCCCGGACAGCAGCGCCCGGAACACCGGGCAGCTGCCCGCCCCCACGCCCAGGAAGCCGGCCGGGCCAGGTCATGGACAAAGCCCTGACAGCCCCTGGGGGACAAGCCAGTGGCGGAAGCTTCCGGACGACGCGGGTTTTCCGGTCCCGAAATTCCTTCTTCCCTGGCAGCTCCAGCTGGAGCCCCGGGGAAGAAGCCAGAGGAGGGCAGACGCTCCCCCAGCCCCGGAAGGGCCAGGCTCTGAACCAGGCGGCTCCGCACCGAAGAGGCCCGAGTCCACCTGACCAGCCACCCCTGGCGAGACTTCACTGCCTGCTGGGCGCCCGGGTCTCGGGGGAAACCAAGCAGCTGACGCCGAAGCTGGCTCCGGCGAATCCCTGGGAGAAACCTCACACCTCTGGGAAAGCACCCAGAGCTTCCCTGGCAGGTGGCACCCACCACCCGCCCACCCCCAGCTCCCCTCCCCAGCCGCCGAGGCAGAGTGGCCGCTGAGCGCTTCCTGCACAGAGCGGGCTGTGTGCTGGTGTTGTGGGAAGGAAGGGCAGGCCGCAGGGGTGCAGGGGGGGGCACCCTTGTGGGCAGTCGTGCCCTGTGCAGCAGGCAGGGTCTCTGCTCCCCTGGAACACCCACCGCAACGGGGGCCAGAACCCCGCCCCTGCTGCAATTGGGGGCTGGGAGTGGGGACCTGGGGCTGACCCCGTATGGAGCCCGTGGCCTGCTGTCCCTCTGCCCTGGGGACAACAGTGTCCCAGACTGGGGCCGAGCCACGCCTCTGCCCAGAGGAGACCCAGGGCCTGGGCTGGGAAGCCTCTTGTGCTCGACCTCGCACCCCAAATGAGCCGAAAAGCTGTGGAGTCATCTTCAAACACCCAGTGCCCAAGCAGAGGGCCTCAGGCTGGGACAGCGCAGTAGAAGAGGGGGCCCACCCCCAGCCGGGATATTGTTCCCCCCTTAAGAAAAATCAGCCCCCAAAGCTTCTGGGTGTTACTTCCAGCTCTGGGGCGCAGGGGGCCGGCGCCCCCGCTCCCCTCCCGCGCCTGCTCCCCTGGCTGCGCGCTCAGCGCTGCCGGAACTTCGCCCGCGACTGTGCGCAAAGTTGGGGTCACCCGGCCGGCGAAGGCCTCGCGGCGGTGGAAGGCGCCCCAGAGCCAAGGACCCCCGCGGCCCCGCCGCCCCTGGGCGGGACAGGACCGCGGCGGCCGCGCCCTGACGACCCGGTAAGCGGCGCGCGGGCGGCCGGGTGGGGGCGGGGGCGCCCGGGTCGGGGCGCGGGGCGGGCCGGGGTGGCCAGGAGGGACTCGTGCCCGGAGGGGGCGCGCCGTGAGATCGTGGCCGCTCTGGACAAAGGCTGCCAGTCTGGACGGGGCTGGGGTTCGTCCCCGCGGGTCCGGCGGGTCGGGGCGCGGCTCCGGGCTCTTAAAGGGGAAAGAGGCGCCCTCGGCTCCATCCCCCTTGGCGCACCCGCTGCTCCTACGGCCCAGGGTGTTGGCCAGAGACCCAGGGAGCCGCATCCCCCCCTGCGCTGCCCTCTCTTCCCGGCGTGGGGAGAGGCCCTGGGGCCCTGGGTGGACAGTGCCCCTCATCTGCCCCTCCTGCCACCCTGGGTGCCCCTCCAGAGCAGGGCAGCAGCACCGTCGCCTGATCTGCTCTGTCTGGCAGGGACGCTGGGGTGGCCAAGCTGCCCGCAAGCATAGCAGCCAGCGGTCAGGCCGGGGAGGGGAGGGAGCCGGACGCCCCCCCCTCCCTTGTCCCTGGGGAGAGGGATGGAGGCTCTGGAGCCTCCCCCATCTCTGCCCACAGAGGTTTCTGGCCGCCCCTCCCTCCCTCAGCATGAGACAAGACCTCTGGCCCTGTCCACGCTTGATCCTGGGCCTCCCACGGGGCGGGGACACCACTCGCGGTGGGTGGAGCTTCCAGATTCTGCCCCAAGCCCTGGCTGTGGGCTCTGAGTGGGACTGAATGCCCTGACCAGGCAGGGACCCTGGCGGGGCCTGCTCTCGCGGTGGCCAGTCCCCGGCCCTCCAGAGGCCCTTGCTGCCCTCACCCCCATCCCTCGGTACCAGACCAGGGCCCTCCCGGGTGAGAGGATGGGGCGGTGGGAGCACCCACACAGGGGACTGAGCGCCCCCCCCCCGTGCCTTGGGCTCCCCAGCTGGGGTGGCACCCCAGCCTTCTGCGGCAGGGCCAGGCCCAGGCCGGGCACCCTGGAGTTTGCGGGGGCTGTGGGGCCAGACAATGGAGACCTGCCGTCCGAGAGGCCCCACGCGGCCTCCTGCCAGTGGCTGCCAGGAAGGGCGGGCCTGGGGCTCCACATTCACATGTGGAATGTCCAGAATTGGAAAATCACAGGACGGGAGACACGGCCTGTGGGCAGGTGGCAGCCCCTGTGGACACGCGAGCTGGCCCAGCTCATGGTTCCCGCTGCCCGCCCCATGCTGAGCAGAGGTCCCTCAGGTCCGGGAGCAGGAGCGAGCGTGTCCGCCATGGCGCAGCGCGGGGCCTCGGCCTCCACACGCCTGTCCTCCCCCGGCCAAGGCCTGTTTGCGCCTGTGGGACCAGAGGGCTTCACTGAGCTAACTTGAAATCCACCTCCAACGCGGTGCCCAGACTGCCTGGGCCCCGTCCTTAGGGCCTCCGTGCCGCCCCGCTGTGCCCGTGGTGCCAGGGAATAGCAGAGACAGGACGCCGCAGGCCAGCCCGAACTTGAGCAAGCTTCTCCCGGCAGCTCCGAAACCTGGGTGACAGCTGCCTCGGCCCAGCGGGCGCCCAGGCCTGCGCGCCTGTCTGTGCCTCAGCCGCCTCCCCTCCCCTCTGAAATGGGCTTCACGATGCCCCGACTCAGCTGAATTCAGGGAGACTCTCGCGTGCGTGGGACTGGCACACGCGGTGGTGGCGACCGTGGCTCCTGCACGCCCTGCTGCTGGGGGCGCCCAGGACCCACGCCCTCCCCCGAGGTCCCCCCTCCACAGCACGAGGCTCTTGGGCCAGCTCCCGCCGGGGGAGGGGTTTCCCGCGCACCCCCTGCCAGTCCTTGCTGAGGGGCTCGGACTCGACCCCTGCAGGGCTGGGCCGGGAGCCGCAGGTGCGCCTGAGCCGCCCAGGGGGCCGGAGGCAGGGCGAGCTGCTTTTGTGGGGAAACCCACGTTTGTAAGAAAGCCCTAAGATGAGGGGAGGCTGTGCTTTCGGCCCCGAGGAGAAGCTCTGCCCGCGACGGATGCGTGTTTTTGCAGACAGCCCCGGTTCCCGCTTCGACGACAGACCGCGTAGCAAGGAGGAGGGGGTCGCCCAGGGGCCCCCCAGTGCGGGGAGTGGCCGCCGCCGCGGGCCGTGCCAGCACAAGCGAAACGCGTTCGTTTGTGAAATAAAACCAGCCCACGGGGACCGCGGGCTCAGGACGTGAGGCCAGGGCGTCTGCCCGGGGCGAGCCCTCCGGGGCGGGCGCTCCTGAGTGGGGTCTGTGCGGGGCGAGGCGCGGCCGAGGCGGGGAGACGCGGCGCCCGCCCAAGTGCCACTCCCCTCGCTGGTGGCATTTCTGGCCGCCGTGGCGCGCCTGGTGGCACTGGAACGCCTCGAATCCTCGCAAAAGACGAGAAACGTTGTGCGGCGGCCGCCCCACCCCTGGCAGCGCGGGGGGCGCCTCCCAGCCAGGCCGGAGCCTGCAGGACAGCAGCGTGGCTTCCGGGGACACTGTGTCTCGGGCGTGTGTCCGCCAGCCCCGCGCCCTAGGTGGGGAGACGCGGCGTCCACGCGGGTTCTGAATGGCTGACGCTGCTTCCTGGGGCCCCGGCCGCCTCCAGCCTCCCCGACAGGCGCGAGGCGGCCCCGTGCCCCTTTCTGCTTATTTCCTAAGGGAGTGAAGGTGTCAGGGAGACTTTTGGGTTCCAGAAGCCTCTTTGGGGTCTCCCCTGACATTCCGCTTGGCTCAGCCCCGCCCCTGAGCGGGGGGCAGCCCTCCGGGCACCCTACTTGATTTAATGGAAAGCCCATCCCGCCCTCAGCTGAGCTGAGTGGGCAGCACTGAGCACCAAGCATGGGAGCCCCTGGGGGGAGGCTGGCCCCGAGCAGGGCCGCCCACCGGTGCGCTGCGGAGTGGGAGTCTCTAGGCCATCTCCCCGGTGTCCCCCCAGAGACGCCAGGCGGTCAGGAGAGGTGGGCGCTGCCTTGCTCCTGTTCCTGCTGGAACGAAGTGCCCCCCAGCAGAGGCTCTCACGTGACATTCATTACGGCCAGGCAGGGAGGCCGACGCTGACCTGCGCTCCCCTGGCCAGAGTCGGGGTGCGGGCAGCAGGCTCCCCCCGGGCTCCGGGACTTGGTCCCGGCCCCACCCGCTTCCAGAGCCCCCCACGCCACGGGTAGCCACCTGCCCCCACAGGGCTTTTGGCCTGTGCCACGGGGGCTCTGACTTCGAAGGGCCCCGTGATGAGGGTGAGTCCGCCTCGCTAGTCAGGACACTGTCCCGCTGCAGGCCCCGCACAGCCTTTCTGCCTCGGGAGTGACACCCTCGGCGGCTCCAGAACTAAAACAGGGACACCTTTGGGGGCTCAGCAGGCCCTGGTTGAAAGCCCACCAGACCCCGCCACGTTGGGGGTGATCTTAGGCATGGTGTTGGCTCCCCTGCACCCCAACGGCCAAGGGGGATGATGATAAAGTGACCGAGTTCTCACAGTCGGCGCAGCCCCAGTGCCCTCCCAACCCACGCGCCATCAGCCGGGGCAGACCCGCGGCCCTCAGGGCACCCCTGGACGGCAGCAGCCAGGCCAGTTTCTCAGCGACCACCGACCTGCCCCAGAGCTACCTGGGTCCACGCCTAAGCTCAGGCCCTTCCTGCCAGCCGCCCCGCCCTTGCCCGCCCCCAGGGCAGGCACCCCGGGGACCCAGGCCGAGCCTCTGCTCTTCCTCCACACAGGCCCACGCCGGGCCTTTCTACACGCCCATCTCACGGGGCGGGGTGGGGCAGACCGTGGCCCGAGAGGCGGGCAGGCCCACAGGCAGGCATGGTGGTGGCTGCGGCCTGTGGCCAGGTCCTCCGGGCCACCGGCCTCGAGGGCCATGGTCTTCCCAGCTCAGCCACAGCCCCCGACTCTTTCTGGACGGTGGTGGCCGTCCTGCCGGTTCTCAGGGCGGTGGGGTGCCTGGGAGAGGGGCGCGTGAGCGTGGACGGGGCCTGGGAGCTGCTGACTTCGCGGTGGGGGTGGGGGTGACTGTGGGTGGCAAAGGGCCAGTCTGTCCCAGCCCAAGTGGCGGTAGCGCTTCCCGCCCCACCCCCACCGGGAGGCCCACAGATCTGAACACGCGCCGTGGCTCTGGGTAAGGCGAGGAAGAGGGTGTTTCGGGCAGCTTGGCTGCGGGTGGCGCTGGGCGAGGGGGGCAGGCTCTGCCCGCCGCCGCCCCCGGCCTGGCCTGGCACCGGAGGAGTTAAGCTGCCGCGGGCACCTTGGCACGGCGCTGCCAGGATGTCCAGCTCTCCCCACCCCACCCCCCCGCTTTTCTTCCTTTTTGCCTTTTTCCTTCTTAATTAATCATACGCTGCTGCCCGATTTAAATATGGAGATGCCCGGCCAGGCCCGCGGCTGGGGCTGGGCTGGCTGCGGCTGGGCCGGCTCCTTTCTGGTGTGGGAAATGGTGTGCACAAAAGGCGCCTCCTTATCTGAGTGTGTGAACTAAATAAATAAATAAGGGCTTTTGTTTGTTTGCCGGCTCCTGCACATGCCTGTTTTGACTAAACCGCCCGTGTTGTCTGTGCCTTTATGGGGCTCGGGAGACGGAGCGGGGTGGGGGTGGGCCCACGGGCTGGCCGGGCCGGGGCGGCCGCCGGGCATCTGGGCCTGGCCCGCCCCTGGCACCACCCGCACCCCTCCCCACACACCCTCGCCGAGAGCTCCCAGCCGGGCTGGGCTCCCAGCAGCCTGGCCCCGTGCCAGGCTCACCGAGGCGGGCAGCAGGGTGGGGCGAGCGGCAGCCGAGCCGAGGACGTGGCCGGGCGCCCCGGGCGCCAGCAGGACCGAGGCCGGGGCCCAGAGGTGAGGACGCCCGGGGTCGCAGGGTGGGCGCCGGCGGGCAGCAGGTGGGGCGGCCGGGAGGAGCAGACGGCTGCGGGAGGAGAGCGGCGGCTGGCGGAGGAGGCAGCCACAATGGAGGGCAGTGCCAGGCCCTGGGCCGGCCCCGGCCCCTTCCCTGCAAGCCACGGGCGCCGGGCCGGGCAGAGCGGCTGCTGGGGCCGGGGCCTGGGCTGAGGAAGGGCTGAGCGAGGCGGGGCCCAGGCTGTCAAGGAGAAAAACATCCCAAGGCCTGCAAATTGCTGCTCTCAGCTTTTTTTTTTTCCTCTCCTTCTGCTTGGGGGAAAAAAAGCAGCGCTTCCTCTGGAGGCGGATGCAAAAAGGATGCTGAATTTTAACCATCTCCTGCACCAGGCCTTCCCCCAGCGGGCGAGGGCCGCGGCCTGCACGGGGCACGGCGGGAGGGGGCCGTGGGGAGCCAGATGCCGCCTCGGGCTGCAGGGCGCCGTGGGGCCGTGGGTGGTGAGGTCACGGTGCCTGGTGGACGGCCCCTGGCTTGGACTGCAGCGCTCCTGCCTGGCTGCCCCCACGTGCTCGGGCCGGGGTGGGGCTGCTGACGTGGGCCTTCAGCCATGCTGGACCCCGGGCCTGTCTAATGGCTGATTTTTGTGTTTTAAAAATTACATGGAAAGTTCTTCGGGGGTCTGGTGGGGGCTCCCCACACTGTGCATTCAGGCAGGATGTGAGTGGCGAATTCCGGGTGATCTGGTGACAGGAGCAGGCAAGCCCCAGACGCAGGGGGGTGGCCCGTGCACCCCGCAGGTGGGGTGCAGCATGGGAAGCCTGGGGTGCAGCCGGGGCCAGCATGCTCTGAGAGCACAGAGCCCTGGTCCCACAAATATGTTTAAACCTAACAGCTTTAAAATCAGAAGCAAAAATGTCTGTAACAACGAGCGTGGGGCGGCAACTGCCTGGGCTGTACTCCTGGCTCCATGCGTCTCTACACCCGCGCGGCCCTCAAAGGTGACGTCAGTGCCTGTGGAGGGAAGGGCCGCGGGCCCAGCGTGCTTGGCTCTATGAATTTGCATCCCTGCAGCCCTGGGTGGATCTGTCTGGCCCAGGACGAGGGGTCTCGGGGGCCATCTGGAGCCCCGTGAGTCTGGTGAAGGCCCGCCAGCAGCATGGTGGCCACGGCCCGCGGTGGGAGGAGCCAGGGCATGTGGGCACACCTGTTTTACAGAGGTCCCAGGCCCCGAGGGTGTGAGTCCACTCCCAGGGCAGACGGGCACGGGCTGGCGTGGAATGGCCGTGAGGATGTCCCTGACCCCGGCGGGAGGCGGGGAAAGCTGGCAGCCCGGCCGGCTCGCTGTCCCCCACCCACAGCCCAGGCCAGCTGTGCCCAGAGGGCCCACAGGCACCTCGCCTGAAGCCGGCTGCCCCGGCCAGTGCACATTCCCGAAAGGTGAGCACAGACAGGTGAGCTCGCCGGCATCCCTTTAAAAATCCAGTGTCTCTCCCAAATAGGACCGTTTCCCTCAGTAATTACGAAGACAGCAAGAACCAGGGTTTGTTTTCGCTCTAAGTCTCTGAAACCGGAGCGCGCCTGATACACACATCTCAGACCAGACTCCGCCCTTCCGAGGGTCAGTGGCCACTCGGGGTGGGACAGGAGCCCGCGCCATGGGCAGCGCCGGTTCGGCCGGGCCCCGAGCACCCCCCACATCCACCGGGTTGGGAGACGGGTTTTTCTGCTTTCCTGCTGGCGGCCCTTCTTGGCCAAGGTGGAGGATGCTTCCACGCTGAGTCAGGGCCCAGCAGCTCCGAGCACCGAGAGACTGGGCGTGGAGGCCGGCGGCTTTCAGGGTGAGGGGCCTGCCGTGCGGGGTCCTCGGCCGCGCTCCCAGGGCCAGGGGCGGCACAAAGCGCCGCTTCAGGGTGCAGTGTGGGCATTTAAGTCTCTGTGCGCGGCCAGGCCCACAGAGCCCCTGTGTCTGCGCCTGGCCAGCTGGGCTGCAGCCCCACGTCCCCTGCCGCTCCCCACCCCCGACTGATTAACCCCCTGCTGCCCGCTGCCGACCCGGCAGCCAGCTGGGGCACCCTTTGCAGGCTCCAGTGCCCATCGGCAACCTTGGCAGTGCCCATCAGCCGTCCGACTGAAGCCAGGCCTTGGCCGGCATGATCTCCTGGGGCCTCCCGGGAGGGCGGATCAGAGCAGCCCTGTCTGCCGGGCTGTGCGGCGTGCGTGGCGCTGGAGGGGGATTTTCCTGGGAGTTGGAGCTGCGTGCTGGGCTCCCCCTCGGGGCCGGGGTCTCCCCCAGGCGAGGAGACAATGCTAAACTGTGAACAGTTAAGGAGTATCCCCAAAGCCAGCACCCGCACTGCGTGTTTTAAAGTGAACAGGCTGGCGACATGTTCTGCTCCTGTACCTGGAAGACGGAGGAGGTGGGGCCTGCCCAGAGCTGCCCAGGGCCACCGGAAAGCAGGTCGTGCGTCCACATCTGTGCCTGAGCAGCTCTCAGGACCCCACCCACCCACCCACCCTGCCCCGGGGTGAAATCCCAGCATCCCAGAGATGGAGCTGGCTGAGTGCTGTGGCCTGACACTGACATTGTGGAAAGGTAACTGTCCCCCAGAAGGCATCCAGCCTGGCTTGTCTCTTTTTTACTCAAAAATAATCTGTGAGGGATTCTGCGTATGGCTGATTGCTGCATTCAAGGGGCATGTGTTTTTATTTTGGGAGGCCGGCGGGGTGGGGAAGGTGCCCTGTGCAAAGAGGGGGAGTAAGAGAAAGGGGCTTTTGGAAACGCGCTCGTTTCCTTACCAGCTTGAACCTCCCAAGGGAGAGACGTTCCTCTTGGAGGGAAGATCTGGGATCAGCGCCTCCGACCGACGCCTCTTCCCTGTCGGCCACATTTTATGACTATTTACTTTGGCTGCGCCCCCGTCTGACACAGTATGCCTCCGGAGCAGCAAGGCCTGGGTCTGGAAGGCTTTGGGGTCTCTCTCTTGGAAATCCCTGGCCCAGAGTCCCAGCCCTGCCAGCCCTCTGGGGCAGCGCCTGGGCCGGAGTTTCTGCTCACACAGCAAGTGATGCGAGGCAGAGGTGCTGCTGGAGTCACTTTGTCCTGATTTATTTTAAAGCAGTTACGATGGTTTTAGCACAAAGAGCGGTGGATTGTACTCATGTTCTGAGAGCCACTGAATTTTTGAGCCAGAGTACAATTTTTTCAAAACACCCAAATTTAGAAGTCGCCTTTTAGAATAGCAAACAGCATGCCAGTTGGCTTTTTAACTCACTTTGAAAGAGAGATGCGTAAGATCAAAGCCATTGGATTGGGAGATGTGTTCCCATCTGTCATCAGGAGGCTGGAAATGGCCCCCAGAGGGAAACTGATAAAGATAGGTGTGTCCTGAAGCGGCAGGCAGGCCTTCCTGATGGACACGGGCCCCAGGGGTGCGGGCTGGGAGTCGCTGTCCCAGGCACGTCTTTCCTTCCTGGGAGGGCATGACGTTTGGCTCTGAGGCCGCATGTGACGCGTCACGCCTCAGCGTCCGCTTGTCCCCCCGAGGGGAGGGAGCGCACCCCTCAAGCAGTGAGGGCTCCCGTGCAAACACCACTCCTAAATGCAAGCCCAGCAGAAATCTGCACTCTCTGCATCTCTGCCCCCGCCACAGGCACCACCTCCAGCAAGGGGGAAAATTGGAATCATGGAAAAAAATTGGAATAACAGGAAATATTCTAGATCCCCAGGGAAAAATGTCTCCTTGCAGGAAGATGCCAGGGTTGACGGCGTGGAAGAGGCTCATAGGCACACAGGCACCCCAAAGCTTCCGTCCAGGCCCCGAGGGTTCCCGGAGCTCGTCCAAGCCTCGGTTTTCTCATCCTTTAAACAAGCAGGAAAGCGTCTGTCCCAGCCCAGCGTCAAGGGCGCAGCAGGATCACCCAAGGCGGCCGCGGCTCGCGAGCAGAGCCAGCCAGTTAGTTTCATTTTCTACTTGCAAGTGTTTCTCTTAAGTGTAAAGTGCTAGAGACACGTGACCGCCCTGATCATCTTCATAACTTTCTTGGCAATACGTGGCCGTGATTGTTTGTGTTAAGCTCATAAATATTAACAGTAGTTCACTTTCTGCTTATAATGAATTATAACTATTTGACATAATAGTCGTATCAGTAACGTGACCCTTTTCAGATTATGAAAAAGATACACACTCGTAGGAAAATTGGGAAACGAGGGGAAATGGACCGTCCTCCCCCTCCAGCTCTGGACACACGTCCACGTGGCTCCTTCCAGGCTGCCTCTCTGCCCGGCCATCTTGGTGGCGTCCACTTTTGGAAGCTCCCTGGCATTTTCTGACTGAATCCTCCTGGTCTCTTGGCCTCTGTCCTCTCAGCACCCAGGCCACCTCCTCTGGGCCCCTGTGGTCGGGGAGACCTCTGGATGGGGCGCCTGGCCTCCTCCCTGCCGCTCTGCAGCCAGCGCGGGGCCAGCGAGGCGCGGGCAGAGCAGCCTGCGGCTGACCCGGACGCGGGGTCAAGGAGCCCACCTTCTCCACGCAGCAGCAGGGAGGCTGGTGAGGCTCAGGCCTGAGACTTGAATCTGGACAGAGAGGCCGGGGGGCCAGATCAAGCGAGCCCCTCTATTGCCCACAGAGCTCCCCCAGCACGGCTGAGATTGTGCTCGCGAGGTGTCCGTTCCAGCCAAGCGGCAGGGCCGGGGGTGGACACGGGCGGCCTCTGACTCAGGGCCCGCTGCCCAGATGCCATTTCACCTCGGCGGGCCACACAAACCCTCGGGCGTGCGTCCACACCCGCGGACACCGCAGGGGCACAAACACCAGTTCACACTGCTTTCGGGAGCGATCAGGGCCCAGGCCACTCCCAAGTCCCTTGGAGAAAGGCCAGACGGAGGTGGGGTCTGCCCTGGCCCCCTTGGAACTCGGTGGCTCCCTCGTCTGCCCTGGACCCAGCACTGACCTCGTTGCCGACGGACTGCCCTGGCAGGGCCGCTGGCCGCAGCCTCTGGGTGCAGTAGAGCGTGTCGGCGAGCGACGAGCCATGGTGCCGTGTAAATGGCCACCTCGGGAACCGTGGGTCCTGGGTCACTGTCAGACGCTGTTAACGCAGAGTCCTGGCGGCACAGGGTGCTGGTGCATGACACCTCGCGGCCGTCCAGGTGGCAGTAATCATGTACCCGCCCCCCGTGTCCCGGGGCACGGTGAGATACTGTGGGGAATCTTCTATTGCCCGTGCTTGGTTCTGGGGTTACTTTGCTCACGCTTGCACGGTCCCCATCGTTAGGATCTGTCTTCATAGTTCACTCCTCAGTGCTTATTTATGCTCTAGGGTCTCCTGGGCCTTCTTAGACACCGAGGTGTTTCTGTAAACAGGAAAACACCATTTGCAGAGGCCGGTGAGTAGAAACACAGACACGCGTGGATTTTCCGCCCCTGGTCGTACCCCTGGGACCCGGCTCGTACCTGGCGAGTCTCTGCTCCTGGCTCGGAGCAGAAACACTCGTGAGGTCAGTGAAATGTATGGTGCGGAGATATTTTTCTTGCTTAATACAAGACGCGGATACTGATAGGTTTTCATTCAGACGCTGTGGGGTCCCTAACCAGAGCCGGGCGTCTCGAGTAAGACTTTGTTGGACCTAGAAGAGTTTCTGTCCCCTAAGCCGGCACGAGGGCCCTCCCGGGACACCCTCCAGGCCGCCCCGGCCTGTCTGCGCTGCTCCTGGTCTCCAAGGGCCGTTTACAAAGGCCCTGCGAGCCTGTGCCTGGAGAAGTGCTGGGCTTGGGGTCACTGCGGCTGCCCAGCCGTGGTCTTGGGTGGAAATCTTCGCGCTTTGTCCATGCTCATGATTTGCCTTCATTTAAAAGAAATCTTTTTCAGCGTGGACTTCCCCAGACTCCCATATCTCAAAATATTTCTCCGCATCCTTCGGCGACCTGCGTCTGGCCCGGGGCGGCTCTGGGCAGGACAGGAGGTGGCGATTTTCTTCTCAGCCATGACGGTCATTCCGCGATGTGGCCGGATCTGCCCGAGTTTCGCTCTGAAATGTCTGGGCCTGGGGCCGGCGCCGTTGGCTTCCCTGGGACTGAACTCCCGGCCGGCCACTGCGGGCAGGGAGCGGGGCGCAGGGGAGCGGGGCTCGGGGCGCGGGGCTGGGGCGCGGGGCTGGGGCGCGGGGTTCGGGGCGCGGGGCTGGGGCGCAGGGCGCGGGGGCGCAGGGCTGGGGCGCGGGGCGCAGGGCTGGGGCGCAGGGCGCGGGGCGCAGGGCCTTGGCCTCGGTCCCCGGGCCGCGGGCGGGTGGGCGGGCGGGGTGGGAGGTCCCGCCGGCCCGGGCGCGACCCTCTAATCCGCCTGAGCGCCCGCCCGCCGCCCCAGAGTAAACAGGGCGGGGAACAAAGCGGCGGCCGCCGCGGCCCGCGACTCCCTGACCCCGGGGTCGCGCCCTTTGTTCGCCCTCAATGGGGCCCCCCCCGCCCCCCCGCCGCCCGCGGCTAATTGGGGCGCGTGCCGCCGCCGGCCGCCGCCTCCGCGGGGCCGCCCCGACCCCAGGCCCCGCTCGGACCGGGACCGGACCCGGGCCGGGCCCCTGGGTCGGGACGCAGAACCGGGCTGGGCCGCGGCCCCAAACTCGGGCGCCGACCCCAGCCCGCAGCTCGGGCCCAGCGCCCCAGGCGAGCGGGCGGAGGCACCTCGGGGCGCCCGCCCCCCCCCTGCACCGGCCGCGGCCCCGACCCCACCTGAGCGGCCCCGCACCTGCGCGCCGCCCGGCCGGCCCGCGCCCCACCCCGGCCGCGAGCCCCGGAGCCGGAGCTGGTGCGCCCCGCGCCTCCCGCCCCCTCGGGGGACGCAGGTCCGCGCGCCGACCCCGCTGCCGCTGCGGCCAGGGGGCGCCCGGCCCCCCTCCGCCGGGGAGGGCCGCAGGGCCAGGCGCAGAGGTGCGGCCTCCCCCCGCCTGTTTCTGCGGGGACCCTGCGCCCCGGGCCTGGCCTCCTTCCCGCCCGGCTCTGCCTCCCGGGCTCGGTGCTGGGGCGGCGCCCGCCCGGCCTGGT
Organism: Talpa occidentalis; assembly: GCF_014898055.3. Taxonomy (NCBI): domain Eukaryota; kingdom Metazoa; phylum Chordata; class Mammalia; order Eulipotyphla; family Talpidae; genus Talpa; species Talpa occidentalis. The sequence continues at coordinate 1,266,705 of NW_023601653.1, read as the reverse complement.
GAGGACAGGGGACGCCGAATCCGGGCGCGGACCCTGAGCGGGCTTGGCCCCCTCAGTCCTGGCCAAAGTTTTATTTTATTTTTCTATCCCAAGCCGCTTTGAGAGTTAGCGCCTCGTGACTGCCATAAAAAGGTTTTGTCTTTCTTTAAAGCACCTCCCCTTATCAGTTCGCGCAGAAAGAAGGCCGCGGAAGGGGTCCTGGCCGTGGCCCCAGGAGTGGCCACCGAGGGTGACCGCTGGCGCCCAGGGCTCGCCAACAGGCCCTCTGGCCCGGCCTCATTAGTTCATCGTTCTGCCCACCTGACTTCGCTAAGGAGCCTTTTTAAAATGTCGAGCTTGTTTCTGGACTTGACGTGTGCCTGGTGGAATGTCCAGATGTGGAGCTGGCTTTGGGGAGACGGGGAGGAGCCCTGCGGAGGACCGAGGGGCCCCGGCCCGGCCTGTGCCCTGAGCAGGGAGGGGTCGTGCTGCGGTCGGCGTGGTGTGGTCAGCGCGGCCGTGGGGATGGCGCCCCTGTCCAGCGCGCCCTCTCTTCTCCCGCTGCCACACCACCGCTGTCCCTTCTCCTTGCGGAGGAGCGAGAGCTGGGGCCGACAGGCCTGTGCCGGCCTCTGGGGGAGGCTGGTGCCGGCCTGGCTGAGAGGTGGACGGGGAACGTGGCACAGCGGCCTGTCCACAGGGCGGCATCGCCCTCCGTCCTTGCTGATGCAACCTGAAGATCTCTTTGCACGCCCTCCTCGTCACCTCGCTGGGACCCCAGGCGGGGGCCTGGGAGCCGGCCTGGCAGGGAACCGGGTTGCAGGGTGCCGGCCCCCCGGCCCAAGGGCGGGGACAGAGGGCGTCCAGCTCAGGGGAGGCGTCTTTGTGAGGCGGCCGCTGCGAGCACACGGGGGCTGGCGCCGCGACTTCCCACCGGGGCCCACTCGCCCGGCCCAGTTGGAGGGGGCGGTCAGGATGCACCTGGCAGGGAGGGTGGGCGCCTCAGGTGACGGAGGCTGGCGGCAGGGGGGGCGCCGGGGCGGCCGGCTGAAGCGGCTCCGGGACGCAGACTTCAATGGGGCTCTGTTTTTCCACCGGACTGTTTTCACCTATAAAATCAGCCTGTGTGTGCGGGCGTGAGGGGTGGGGGTGATGTTTGCCTTTAAAAAAAAAGGCAAAAATAACAAAATGGCGAGTGTGCTGGGGTCCCAGGGGCTCGGATCCAGCATTTTTAGGGAGGGATGCGGGGTCTTGCTGGGCCTGCCCTGCGGGCTCCGGGCACTCCGATACCGTCCCTGGTATGGGAGCCGCCCCCGTGAGGCGCTCCGATGCCTGACTGTGTCGCGGCCGTGGCGCCTACTGGATGCTCGGGCGTCTGGTTGACTCGGCCCAGGGGAGCCCACTGTGGGGCCCACGAGAGGGCTGGGGCCGGGCTGGGGAGACATTGGCAGGAGACGGCGCATCCCCGTCCCTCAGGGCCTTTGGACATGACCCCTGCTGGAGGGTCAACTGGATGGCTCCGGGAGACCCCCTCCCCCTCCTGGCCTGCACCCCAACGGCCCTGACAGTTCAGCCAATCTCAGGCAGACTCTCCGCTGCCCCCCTCCCCCATATCCCTTGCCTGGCGCCCCGACCCCAGCCCAGGTCACACAGTTGGGGTCCCTCTCCTGGGCCATGGGGCTCCTGGGGTTTCCAGTGCTGCCAGAGTTGGGGTGCAAGCAGAGAGAGTACACCTCACCCTCCGCCCCCATGCTGGCCTGGCAGCTTTCCCCGTGCCTGGAATCAGCTTGCTTGGCCACTCACAAGACACAAGTCTGTATTGTAGGGAGCGTTTCTCTGTACCCGAGCTCAGGCCTGCTCTCCAGTGGATTGTAGCCCTCGGACTTGGGGTGCTTGTGTGCAAGCAGTGAAGAGGGGCGGGAGCCGAGGGAGAGCACGTGGGGCCTGCCCTCCACCTGGGCTCGGCCTCCTCACCTGGGCCTGACTGGTCCCAAGCCTAAGGGCACCCGGCTTTCACCCCTTCACACATACACTTGCACCCCACACACATCCCCCACATGTGGGTGCACATGCACACCCACACACACACACACACACGTGCACCCCAGGTTATTACCTGGCGGAGCTACCACCTCGTGTTCTACTATTAACGTGGCCCCACGACAGGCTGTCTTGAAGGGCTGCCTCCGCCGCCTGCCTCGGAGCAGTTTTATTTACAAGGCTCCTTGTCACGTCAAAGAGCTCTGTGTTTCTCGCAGACTGTTGGGGTGCCTGGGTGTTTTGCTTTTTGGCTACGGCTGGTTAACTTGCTCGAATCTGTAGATCCAGGTGTGTGTTGAGCAGTTTCCCAGGGAGCCTGAACCCTCCAAGTCCCGTGTGCCGTGTGTGGGAGTCCCGGAAAGCCGGGCGAGGGCTGAGCCAGCCCTGAGCCCACCCTCCTCCGTCGGAGGCGGAGGAAGTAGCTGGTTGAGAAGACAGCGGCCGAGGGCGGTTAATGGATAAGATATTAGCAGAGGCCCAAGCCCTCGGTGAGAGTTCACCCCCCCAACCCCAGCAGGCGGGAGCACACCCCGCTGTGTCTCTGCTTTTCAAGTACGTTTAAAAAATACACGTACCCCAGTGCTTGTATAAATAAATAAATCTTTAAAAAATTATTAAAAAAAACACGTTAAAAAAAATACACATGCACTGTGAAAATGCTGGAGACACTGTTTTCAAGGTCAACGTCTCCTCTTGTCTGATTGCCTACATTACCACTTTCTTCTGGTTAAAAAAAACAGGGGGGACTTCGTGTTCCTTTAAAATTAGGAATTACACCAAAAGTTGCTCTATAAATAGCAAGAAACAAAACAGAACAAAAGCATTGACTTTCTTTTTTTGGGTTTTTTTTTTCCTTTGTCACCATTAAATATCATCTGGTCCTGCGGTGATAATTTAGTCGCCACATTTCTTCACTTTGTGTGGAGAGGGCATGCTTGAAAAAGCCACCCTTGGCTTTGTCTTTATAAATTATCCCACAAATATATACTGTATTTGACTGTCTTTCTGTTCACGGTATCGAAAAGCTACAATATTTAGACATGAGAAAATGAAACTGTCATTATATATAAAGCAAGTGACTCACCTGTGTTGTGTGAAATCCTATTACGGTTTTAGAAATTAAAATGAAAGTATTTTAATAAGTAACACGAGCGTGGTCGAATTTCAAACAACTTGAAATTGACCCCCCGCCCCCCCCCCCCCCCCCCCCGTTCTGCAGGCATCTCAGGTCTGTTGCAATCATTTTGAAGGAGTCATCTGCAAAGTTGTGATTTTTTTAAAAAAAGTTCCTGTTGCTGCTTATAGTTTAACAATGAGCCATTTGAGACGGGAGCCAGGGTGTATTTCCTTCCCTTTGCCTGCCCTTGCCTTTATTCTAGAGGGTTTCTCTTTACTTGTCTCACTGAAAGAACCAAGTAGCCCAAAGTCCTCACTTCACCTGCCGGGAGGAGACTATTCAGCTGATTCGCATTAGCGTTTTTTATTTTAATAAACATTCAATAGTTTTTAGAGTTTATAATTGCTCCAGGTTTTTAATAGATGCCACTTAGATATATTTCGAAAGGAATACATCGTTTTTTAAATAATGACAATTTAAGGCTTCCCTACAGGGTCGATAAGATGCAAACAAATCGAGGCTTTATTTCATGGAAGAAAGCCGCTCCCTGGCCATTTGGGGAGAACAGTTCTTGTGAGCATTTCAGATACCCTTTCATTCCATGGAGTGGGTGCCTCCTTCAACCAGAAACTGGTAAACGCCAAATTGTATATATCTTTAATTGCTAATAAAAATTGCTATAAGTGGCACAATAAGTTCTTTAGAAAAATGTTAATTTCCCAAGTTAGGATTCCACTTTGGAAATCGCAGGGCTGAGTGACTAAAATAAATTCAGCACCCACTTCTCTGAGAGGTAATTTTTAATTTTTTTAAGTAATTTGTGGGGTGCTTTTCTCATTTCTTATAGGAAGGCAAGAGTCTAGCTTGGCATTTAATAGCGCATGCTGAACCCGGCCTGGGGCCATCCCCCTAATTCATATTTTCTGATTGGTGTTGTGACTACTTTGGAGTGGAAAATATTAATTGTATGAGCTCCCTCATCTGTACGGGGAACATGTTCCCGCTAGCGCCATGCATGTGACTTGGTGTTTGCACGCTCAGCTCCACGAGGGAACACACGTTTGTGGCAGACTCCTCCTTGTGTTACCCTTTCATTTGAAAAATAATAATTAACCCCTTAAGAATGCTTTCAGAGCTGTTAGGTTTTTTTGTTTTTTTTTTTTTGGTATAAAATGCAGGGGTAACAATACGTCATGAAAATGTGTTGTGTTCAATCTGGTTTAAAAAAATCTGCTTCCAGAGTTTTCTGAGCAGGTGGGTTGTGTGCTGCGGACTCGCACAGGCCGTGCTGACAGTGACTGTCGGCTCCAGCCGCACTAAGTCTGTGCTTAATTTAAAAAAAACAAAGAGGATGGAAGATCTGGAAGTGGCGCGCAGCGTGCTGGTTTTGGGGGCGCGGGCGCTGTTGTGCGGTGTCCTGGCCCTTGCTTTGTTCTCCAGCTCTGTCCTGTGGCCAGAGTTTCGTTTCTGTTGCTTGTTAACACCCACACCCAGCCGAGGGGACCGAGCCCGGGATGCTTCATGAGATTTGGAAGCAAAGTCTTTTCTGCGGATGCCGGTTTCTGTTGCCTTGCCCGTCCCGGGAGCCGCCAAGGGCTGTCTGGTCCTCCTTCACCCCATGTGCTGTACTACTTGGGCCGGGACCCCCCGGTGGCCCTCCCCGCTCCCCGACTCTCTCCCTGAAGAAAGGTTACCCAAGGGCACGGACGCAGCTACGTCTGTAAATAAATAAATGAGAGTAAGAATGGCCCTTTCACAAAGTAGGAGGCCGAGTTATTAAAAACGAGGGGTATCGAGATGGAATCCCAGGCCCGCAGACGGCTGTGGGACAGAGGCCACAGAAGCCGCCCTAAGCTCGCCTCCCGACACGACACGGTGCCCCCCGCGCTTGCTGCTGCCCGGAGGGCACCGCCCAGGGTGCCTCCGGCGCGGTGTCTCACCCACGAGCCGCCACGGACTCCAGCCTCAAGTTCCTTGGCCAGCTTGAGAAACAGTGGTTCTGGGTGTGCCACGGAAAGTTCAAAACCCAAGTGAAAATCTAAGCTTTTGCGCCCATGCGCCGGCCCCGGTCAGCTGGCATCTGGGCGCCGTGTCCCCCAGGCCTTGGTCGCTGAACGCTGACAAAAGGGAGTGGGGCAGCTCGGCCGGCCGAGGGAGGCCTGGCCGCGGCCCGGCCGGGGCAGCGGGGCGCAGCAGGAAGTGGCCGGCCGCATTCCCACTCGGCAGATCTTGGGAGAAGTCGGGGAAATCACTGTGCGAGGCCGACACTGTAAACATCCTGCGTGCGCGAGAGGGACCGTGCCCCGCCTCGCCGGATCTCGGGGCCGGGGCCGGGCGCCGACCAGGTCTCCTGGTCCAGGGCCTCCCACCGGCGTGCTCGGGACAGCAGCGCTGCCCACCTGGCACTTGTGCCCATCTGAGCACACCTTTTTACCTGATGTGCTTTGGATAATTAAATATGAAAGCAAGTTGGGGAAAAAAATATTTTAAAAACCACACCGAATGATTCCCAGCGGAGTTGCCCGAGTGCTATTGTGTCCTTGCCTAAAACAGAATTTGATTTCTGAATTTGCAACCAAATTATATGTAAATCCTTGCCAAGAAGTATGGAGTGGTTAAAAAAAAAAAAAGAATGTGTTCTTGAATATTATTCTGACTCACCCAATTTCTTGTTTTACCAAATAAAAATTGGGAGGAGGAAAAAGGCACTAAATTAACTTATTACTGTGTGAGAGAGAAAGGGGGAAAAATCAGCTAATGAAAAGGTTAGCAGGCCCGTATGATTACACAATGATTTCAGGTGAAAATCACGACGTGAATACCCCGGCATGCAGTCCCGCCTTCAGTAATGATACACTTGTCACGTCTGTATCTGTGCCAGCGGAACAAAAGTTGTAAGTGGCATAATGGAAGATAATCTCTTTTTCTTTGTGGCTTTTTTAATTCAATGTTTTAATCCACCTATTCAATCACAAAACATATATCACATTAGTTATAATATTTGGAGTGTTTGGGGAAGTGATCCTGAAGCGATGGCAGTGAGGTCGCCGGACACGCAGGGGTACGGAGCATGGGGGGGGCGGGGTGGTTTGACGAGGGAAGAGTCGTCGTGTGATTATTTGCAAAACCCCCTCTGGGCCGTGACTGAGCTTGCTCCATGAGTTTGGAAAAACCAGACTTGGAGTTGAAAGGGTCTGCTGTCTCGGAAGCGTTTTCGCCGCTCTGGAGTTCCCGAAGTCGCGAAACCACAAAACGTCCTTAATAGGTTTTAAAAGTGGTGGAAGCCCACGGCCACGACGGGCCGAGCGCGCGCCAGCAGCCGGCGGGGCCCCCTCGGGTGCGGGACTGGAGGGCGGCTGGGAGCGCCGGGCGGCTCCCCGGGGACCGGCCTGCACACACCCCTCTCGCGGGGTTCTGGTCTCGCCCAAGCCTCCGGGTCGGGACCGGGAACTGCCGGGGTGAGGGAGACTGCAAGGGCGTGCGAGACCAGGGAGCTGGGTCGCTGGAGAGTATGGCATTCCCGGGCGCCCCCTTTTTCTGAACAAGGACCCCAAAGTTCCTGGCCCTCCAGCTCCCAAACACAGAGTCCCCGCCTGGGGCAGGGTCGCCCTGGTCCGCCCTCGGGGAAAGCGAAACTGCCCACGGGAGCCCACGCCCCGCCTCTCGCCGCCTGTCCCCCAGCGAGGAAAGTGAAAGTTGCTCTGATTTCAGAGCAGAGATTCCCGGAGTCCTCGCTGCTCCGGTGCTGAAAGGGAATTTTCCCACAGAAAGAGAAATGGCCCCGAGGAGGGACAGGCCGCGGCATGATGTTACCCCCCAGGAAAGCACCTTTGGGTTTAAGGGCTCCTGGGCCCCTCCCTCATGGCGCATGTCCTAGAGGGCAGCCCGTGGCGGGGTGGTGGTGAGTGGGCGTCCAGTGCCCCCCAAGGCCAAGGTCAGGGGTCTAGGGCGCTCCAGAGGCAGGTCCGTGGCTGCAGAGGCCCTGGCACAGCAGCTGCAGCCGGCGCCCGGCTCTGCCCGGCGGGCGGTGCCCCTCCTGGGCAGCCGAATTCAGTGTGGAATGAAGTTTCCCGGGAAGCAGGATGCACGGAGAACTTTTGAATGTGCCAATGGCATGAAAAGTATATATATTTTTATGACAACGGGCAAGTTTCAATTGGTTGACAGAAATGGCGAGATGTGACGTCAAGGGGAGCTGGTGAGAATGCCAAGGCCGGCTGGGGGGGTGAGGGGCGACAGGCACAGAGAGACACTGGGATGCGGCCCAGGAGACCTCCTTTCTCCGCGCCGCCGTGGGCGTCCAGGGACAGCCAGGTCCATCTGGCTCGAGGCGGGCCTGCCCAGGCAGGGGGAGGCGCTGGCGCAGTGACCCGGTGGCCCGGGCCGGGCGGCCTCGCGGCCCGGCAGGGAAGCCCGCCAGGCGCTCCCGGGGAGGCAGGGAAAGCCGCTGGGGCCTCTCGGCCCTCTGACCGGTGTCCAGACCCCAGCACCTCGCCGGGCACAGCCCCCGGGTCCCAGGAGGGGCCGGCGCTGGGTGGGCGTGGGCAGCCCGCAGCGCGTGCCGGGGAGGGCAGCGCCGGGCCTGGGCCTCCCCCCGGGCGCCCACCGGGGCAGGAGGCCGCTTCTGCCGGGCAGGACGCGCGCTCGGGCTGGGCAGAGGCGCTGGGCACGGTGCCCCCGCCCACCCCACGCCTCCCCGGGCATCGTGTGCCCCCCCACGCTGCCAGGCACCTTGCGCCCCCTCCACGTCGCCAGTTCGCGCGCACCCCGCCCGCCCGCGCCCCACCCCCACCCCACCCCGCCGGGCACCGCGCCCCTCCCTTCGACGGGCCGCGGTGCCCGGGAGCCGCGGCGGGGTCGCCCTGGCGCGCGCCCGGCGCGGGGACACGTCTGCCGCCGCGGTGGACCCCGAGTCCGGGCCGGGCCTCGCCTAGCGCTCCCGGGCGGCGCGCCGTGGCCGCGGCTTGTCCAGCCCCGCGCCCCGGCCGCGCTCGGCGGCGCGCACGCGGCTGCGGCCCGGCCCGGCCCGGCCCGTCGGTCCGCCCAGGTCCCCGAGCCGCGCCGGGCGCGGGCGCGCGCCCCGCAATCATGGCAGCCGGGCCCGGGAGCGCGGCCGCGGGCGCGCGCTGGCAGCCGCCTCGGTGCCAGGGGCGGGGGCCGGCCGGGCTCGCCCACTGCCCTCGCGCGCGGGCCGGGCAGGGGGGCGGGCAGCCGGGCGACGGCCCCACGCGGGCGGCGGCGGGCGCGGGCGCGGGCGGGGCCGGCGGGGCGCGGGCGGGCGCGCGCGGGGCTGCGGGCAGGCGCGGGGCGCGGGCGGCGAATCCGCTGCTCGCCCCGCCCGCGGGCCCGGGGGGCGGGGGCGCGGCGGGGGGCGGGGGCGCGGGGCGCGGGGCGCGGGGCGCTCGCCCGCCGCGGCGCGGCCGGGCCCCGGGCGGCCTCTTGGCGTGGCGGGCGCCGCCGCCGCCCCGGGCTCCCCGCGGACCCGGGTGCCGGGCGCGGGCCCCGCCGCCCCCCGGCGCCCCCCGGCGCGGGCCACGGCGCCCGGCCCGCGCCCCTCCCGGCCGGCCCCGCCCGCGCTCGGCGGCGAAGGGGTGGGCAGGGAAACGCGCTCTGGGACAGGTGCCAACTCCGAGACAAAAGACATAAAATAGGCGGCAACAGGGGAAGCGCGGCCGGCGCGCTCGGGCGGGGACGGCGCCGCGGGGGCCGGTCCCGGTGCCGCCGGGAAAGTTTGGGAAGTGGCCGCGGCGCCCGGGGCGGGGGGCGCGCGGGCCGGGCCGCCCTCGCCGGCTCCCCCGGCCGCGCCGCTGCTGAATAATTCATGGCGCGGCCGCCGGCCATTAGCATGCACCGGGCGCGCGGCGCGTCTGTGCCAAGCGCCGCCGCATTCGGCGCCCGGGCCGCGCCAGACGAGCGGCCGCCGGCCCCGCGCCCGCGCCCCGCGCCCCGCGCCCGCCCCGCGGCGCCCATTGTGCCCCCGGCCCGGCCCGCCCGGCCCGGCCCGCCCGCGCCCGCCCCCCGCGCCGACGGCCCGGCCGCAGCCGCCCGCGCCCGCCCGCCCCGGGGCGCGCGCGAACTTGGAGAAAGTCGCGGGGCGCCGGCCGGACCCCCGCGGCAGGGCGTGGGCCCCGGCCCGCCGCGCTTTCGCTTTCGCGCGGACAAAGGTCCTCGCGGCGCCCGCCACGGGCGCGGGCCCGGCCCGGGAAGGCGCGCGGCGGGGTCCGGCCGCCCGGAGACGCGGGCGCGGGCGCCGGAGCGGCGGGGCGGCCGGCGCGGGGCCCGGCGGGCCTGGCACGAGCCGCCCGGCGCCGCAGGAAGAGTTGCCCGAGGTGGCACCGCTGCGCCGCCCGCCGTGCGGACGCGGGGGACGGGCGCGGGGGCGCCGGGACTGCGCCCCGCCGCCGAGGGCCTGTGCGGGCGGCGCGGGCACCAGCGCGGGCGCCGCCTGCGCCCCGGCCCGGCCCGGGCAGGGCTGCCCGCTGCGCCCCGGCGCGTCGGGCGCGGGCGACTCCGGAGGCCGGTAAGTGCGTTTCTCACTTTCGCTACTTAGTGAATATTTAAATATTAATGACGGGGTTTCCAAGAAGCGCCCCGGAGGGGGCCGGCCGCGCGCCGCAGGACCGAGGCTGGGACCGAGAGCTCGGGCGGCCCTCGCCACAGCCCTGCCACTTGGCATTCGTGAACCTGAGCCTCTGGCCTCCGGGGCGCGGACCCTGGCAGGGGAACCCCGCAGAGCTCGCGCAGAGCAGCCCGGGCACGAGGAGAGAAAACAGTTTCCAGGTCCGAGGTGTCTGGAGAGGCTCCTGGGAAGCGACAGCCCCGGCTTGAAAAGCTGAAATCTCCCGTTCACTGCCCAGCCCGCGCCACTGCCTGTTGTCCCGCCGGTGGGCATTCACGGCGAGCCGGGCCGCGGGCCCTGGCCGGGCACCGGTGGCGATCGGGCCTCTCGAGCGAACGCTCTGGTGCGAGCTGTTGTTTATAGTGGCATAAAACGAAAAACAACTCGTAACTTTTTGCAGTAACTCGCCTTTATAGGGGCTCACACGCGGGCCAGGCAGCGGCCCTGGAGAGCGTGGGGGCCCCGGGGGCCCGGAGGGGTGTGCTTTGCCGCGGTCACGAGGCCCGGCGGGAACCCTGAAATTAATTTCTTCAAAGTTGGGTCTGGGAGCCCGGGGCCCCGTGCAGGCCGGCGCTGCCCGCCTGGCGCTGGTCCTCGCTGGCGCTGCTGGGGCCCAGACGCCTGTGTGCGTGGCGCCGGCCTGTCCTGTTGAGACGCAGCCTGTGGCTGAGCGGCGGGCCCTGTGGTGGCAGAGGTGACTCCCCCGACTCCCCACCTCCTTGATGTGGTTTGGATAACCTTGCTGGGTGCTCTGACCACAAAATAACGGGGTTTGGATCTCTTTCCGTAACACCCCAGAACTGCGAGCTGGTACTCCTGGGGGCGGGGGCAGAGGCCCGAGCAGCAGGCCTGCTCTGCGCCTTCCTCCGCTGGCCGCCCGGGGGGCCCAGACCCCGCGGAGATCTGGGGGGAGCACGGGGCCGGCCCCACGGCCTGGCCAGCCCTGGCCAAAAGTTTGCCCCCCCACCTTGGGGTTCGTCTGGCCGGGGCTTTTTTTGTTAGGGCATGCCCTCCTCCCCATTTTAAGTTTTTATTTATGCATCTGTCAGGGGCAAAGCCCGGGCGGGCGTTGGGGAGTGAGCGCAGGAGCGGGCGCAGCGCGCGCCCGGGAGCTGGCCTCGTGTGCAGCCGACGGGGACGAGGTCACGGTGATGGGGGCCCGAGCTCCGTGCCGCCGGGCCTGCAGGTCGCAGGAGGCGTCTCCCCGGTCCGCGGACGACTGTGACGTGTCCCTTCACGGAGGGAATGGTGGGGCGGCCCCCGGGAGTGAAGTGGAGCCCCAAACAAGGGGCATCCACTGTTGCTTCTGTCTCTCCAAGGCCAGGCTTGGGGGGCAGAGAGACCTGAGCGCCCAAGGAAATGCCCTTTTGGGGGGTCGTCTCTCGTCTGAGCTCCAGAGGCCCCCTCCTGCCAGAGTCCCCGAGCCGTGGGCTGTGATGGATCTGGGATTCTGCAGCCAGCGTGGGGGACCCCCGTAGCGGCCTGCCCGTGCACCCTCGTGCCCGCCCAGCCTTGGCCTCCTTGCCCAGAGCCAGCCGGGCTCCAATAGCAGCTCGGCCCCCCAGGGTTTTTTTTTTAGCCACCTGGGCCGTGTCAGCCAGTTTATTGTTGTGACGCCCGGAGCCGGGGCCCTGAAAACGAAACTGCGTTTGTTTACGTGAGTGCTGTGCTGTCTCGCTGCTGCCTGACCAGGAGGAAGGCACTGAACGGGGACGGGGTCTGATGGACGGCGGCCGGCAGGCGGGAGACTGGCCCCGTAGTCCAGTTTTTGTTTTAAACCGTGCCCTGTCTCTGGCACGCAGAGACGCCCGATCCTCCCTGGCGAGGGGCTCCAGGGCTGGCAGAGGCCTGCTGCCTGGGGCGAGGAGGGTCCCCTGTGGTGGTGTGAGCAAGTCAGGCAGCGGGAGCGCGGGCAGCTTTGCCCCAGGGCGGCCTTGGGGTCGGCGTCTGCCCCTGGCCGAGGCGGCCGTCCTGTCCCTCCTGCTCCCACCGCAGGAGGCCTCCAGGGTTAGTGACGGGCCTGGTTAGAAGGAAGCCTGTGGGGTTGGGGGGGGTCTGGAGGGCTTTTCCCTCCTGGGTGGGCAGCTCCCTGGGTCCAGGGCCATGTTTGGGAAGGGAAGGCGGCCCTTCCAGGCCAGGCGGGAGGCAGCTTACAGTCGCATGCCCGGTGGCGCGGACCAGGAACGCGTGTGCAGGTCTGGAGAGGAGACTCTCTGGGTCTCCCCGCCGGCTGGTGTCCTCGCCCACAGGAGCTCTGGTCTCTGCCCCGGACAAGCCCCCGCACCCGGGCCTGGGCCCTGCGTGGCCTAAGGGTCACGGGGTGAGGTTGGGGTGTGGAGACTTTACCTCCGCAGGCCCCTCCCGGCACGGGGCCGCACGGCTGTCGCTGCTGCTGCTGCTGCTGCTGCTACTGTGAATGTCGCCGTAAGTGACAGTCGCCGCCCGTTTTGCGGGTTATTACATTGTTGAGCTTCTCAGAGCAGGCCCTGGCGTGGGGCTCATCAGGAGAGGTGCCCGGAGCGCGGCCCTCTCCGCCCGCCCGGCTGGCCGCAAAAGCACCTCAAGGAGACAGCGCGGCCGCCGCCAGGACCACACAGCCCGGCTGCCTAGCCCGGGACTGGGCGCGCGGCAGGGGGCCTGGCCCTGGCTTGGGCATGTGCCGCTCCCCGAGGAAGGCCTGGGAGGAAGCACCCGAGTGCAGGCCCCGGGGCCCGACCTCACCCCATGTCTTCAGGAACGGGGAAGCACAGGGTCAGCAGCCTGGCGGCGGGGGTCCCAAGCGCCCGCACCAGCTCCCTGCAGTCCAGGCTGGCGCGCGTGGCCGCGCCCTGGGCGGGTCCCACCACCCTGACGAGCCCATTGTTCTTTGGGGGGCGTGGGCGCACGTGAGCCAGAACGCTGGCTCGGGCGCCTCTCCGCTTGCAGTCGATGGTCGGGAAGCCCCTGCCAGGCTCCCTTTCTCAGCACCTGCAGCACGAAAGACCCCTGGGTGCCGCCGCCGAGCCCTCGGAGGCCGCAGCACCAGGGGGAGGAAAGCAACAATCGTCTCCCCCAGAGACAATGGCTCTTTTATAGGAAATATTTATTTTCAGGGCCGCCCAGCGTCCCGTTGGCCGGGACAGTGGAGCTCAGTGTCTGGGTGTCGCGGGCCCCGAGAGTGCGGTCAGGGCAGAGATTTATGGAAAAGGAGAGGAGCGGCCTCGGGGCCGAGGCTTCGGGGCGTCAGCGGGCGGCCGGCTCTCTTTGTTGAATGGGGGTGAAACCTGCACAAGGGGATCCTTATTTTCCTTTGGGGAGGCGGCAGGGCGCACTCGCCACCCCAGGCAGCGCCTGGGTTCGGGATCATGGCCGGGATGGGCTCCCCCGGTCGGGCCTGGCGGGGAGCCGGAGGTGGAAGCAGGGCAGACAGGGCCCGTGCGGGGCCAGCGGAGGCCGCCAGAGCGCTTCTGGACATGGCTGGGGACTGTCCAGGGATCTTCTTGGGCACAACCTGCAGGTCGTCGGAATGCGTGGCCTGACTCTGGCTGGACGGGCCGGCCTGTGCGCCCCGGGGGGACCCGGGGGCTGCTTCCTGAATGAACAGAACAGACAGAATGTCGCTGTGAGGCCGGCCCGGGCGCCGGCCCCTCTCCCTTCTCCGCCGAGCTCCCTTCCGGCGGGAGTCGCAGCTTCCACGCAGCTTCCACCCGCCGGGGAGGCGCCGGGAGGCCGGGCCCAGGTCCAGGCCCGCGTCGGGACTCAGAGGATGGATCCAGTCGGGGCTCGTCACGGGCGCCTCAGCGCCTTCCCGGGAGGGCGGCAGTGGACCTGCCAGGTGAGGGGCGGAGGACGGGGTGGGAGTGGCCGCTGGGTGGAGGAGGGGCACCTACCCCCGCACCGCCCAGACTTTGCTGAACCCCAGACCTTGCTGGCGAGTGAAACTATGTGACTTAAAAACGTCTTGTTTTTCAAAACTGCTGTTCCATCTTTTCTAAAAAAAAAACAAACAAACCTGGAAGCTCTTATCAGAGGCCCGGTCGCCTGCTGCCCGGGCCCCGCCCCCACGGGAGCCAGGAGGGGGCTCTTTGGGACTGACCAGCACAGCCCCGAGGCCGCGGGCACAATGAGTGAAGTTGAAATCTTGTCACATGGGACAGAAAAGCCCTAAAACACAGGCTTCCGTGCTGGGGCGGGCCTTGTCGTGAGGTGCGGGCGGGGGCTGCGGTGAGCCTGGCCTTTGGGCCGGGCCAGAGCCGGTGGTGGCCGCCGGCCCGGCCACTCCCGCTGCTGCATCGGCGGCTGCAAGGTTTGCTGAGCAGAGACGCAACCAGTGGAGGCCGTGGCCGCGTGGAGACACATGTCGCTGTGGTCAGGACCGTGCGCTGGCCGGCAGGGGACGGCGCCTTCTCATAAGGCAGACGGGGCCGGGCTGCTCGTGATCTGGCCTCTGCTGCCGGCGGTTTCGTGCGACGCCGTCCTCGCTTCTGGGATTGCAGGTGGCAGGGGCAGCAGCGAGCTGAAATGTTTACCTGCTGATTCAGGGCTCTCCCCCCAGATCCTTGTGTTTAAGGGAGAGATTTACATTCGAATCAGCCTTTTATAATTACATTTTAAAGTATAATAACACGATGGTGCGGGGCTGGGTGAGAGACGCCTGGACACCGCGAGGCCGCGCACCTCCAGACCTGCCCGTGTGGCCTGCGGGGACACGTGTGGCCTCGCCCGTCCGGTGTCTGGATGTCACCTCGGGAGGAGGACTTGTTGATGGGTCTTGGCCCAACTCTGCCACCCCTCCCGATCCCGACTCGCAGCTCCGAGGGCCTGGCTGCGTGCCGCCCTGGCTGGTGTGCCGTGTCCTGAGCCCCACGATGGCCATGCATGGAGGCCGTGCTCGCCGGGCAGCCAGCTGGGCCCAGCAGCGGGCACCTCTGATGGTGGTGACAGTGTGTGTGTGTGTGTGTGCGCGCGCATACAGCGTGAGCCAGGGTGGGGGTGCCCACCTTCTCCTGCAGTCGTAACCCAGCTCCTGCCTCGGCTCCCACATCTGGACTGGTCCCAAAATGGCCCCCCAGGTCATCATGTCCTCCCCACGGAGCTCGGAGGCCCTGTCCTCCGGGGCAGGCTGCTGGCAGCTGTGCCAAGCTGCTCTCATAGCGGAATTCCCGGCGTTCCTGGTGGAGCGCGTGGCATCGGAATCCTACCTGCTTTGTCTCTGGCGTCAGCTGGCGAGCTGGTCACGTGGCCGTGTGCGTGAGGCCAGGGCCCCGCGCCCAGAGGCCCCCCGGGCGCTTCCTTCCTCCCACCATCCCCCCATGGCTGTGGGCACAGCCGGCTCTGAGCAGGGTTGAATCAAAATGTGGCCCAGGCAGCAGGGAACTCAGCTACTGGGTGCCCACCCCACGCTCCATGCTTACCGGCAGGATGGCCAGTCGGCCAAGGAGGTGACCCAGAGCCACGGGTGAGCTCCTCATGCCGGCCTCCGGCCGTGGTCACTCCCTGATGATCCCTCAGGCCCAGAGCTAACCCTGCCTACATGGGTAATGCCACCCCGCAGCCTTGCCCCCCTGCCTGGGCATAGCCCAGCAGTCATCACCACAGCTCCCGGCCACATAAAGGGTCAGAGAAGAGACTTAGGGGAATAGGCTGGCCACGTGGCCGCGGCTGGGTGCCTGTAGGAAAGGCAGCGAGTCTGATAAGGGGGCCCTGACCCCTGCTTTTGCTGGGGAAACTGAGGCTGGGAGAGGTGTGGCAAGCTGGGGTTGGGTGGCCGCTTGGACCAAAGGCACAGCCTCTACGAGCACTGGCTGGATCCCACTGCCTTGGAGGCCCCGGGAGCCAGTGGGGTGGGGGCTCAGGCCTGGCCGCAGGGGAGCACAGCCGGGTGCTGGCCGCCTGCTCCCCTGCAGGGCCCAGCGTGGGAACAATGTGGCCTCTATGCCCAGAGCCAGTCCGAGCGGCCTGGACTCCTGAGCAGCCTGGCCAGGCAGGCAGCCTGCTCCACGGCCCAGGGGCTCCTAGCCGGCCAGGCCCAGCTCCCTGCGGCATCCTCCCCGGGCTGGCCACCGAGTGACCAGGCGTTCCTGCTGCCTCCTCCCTCTCCCACCCGGGCAGCCCCCCTGCTCGGTGGCGGGTTTGGGGGTCCGGCCCACCGCCTCTGCCACGTCTGCCATCCTCCCGGCGCCCAGGAGCATCTTTCAAAAATGCCCGGTGGGCGGGGCTGAGCCGCAGCGGCCGCCTCCGGCCCCCCCTCCCCGGCCGCCAGTGCCAGATGAGAGCCGGAGACAAAAGTAGCATTTTCCTCGTCCTCCTGGGCTGGCAGCAGGGCCTCCCCCAGAGCCCTTGGCTCCTGGCAGCCCTGCCCCGGGGGCAGGGTGGCTGGGCCAGGCCGTGCCGACCAGGACCCGGGACCGATGGGCGACGACGGTGGCCGGAGGCCCTTGGGCCTGCTGGCCGGAGGCCGGCACTGGGTGGCCTGCTGGCCGGCGGGCCCTGCCCTCCCTGCCGGTCACTGCCGTGGCGGGCCGGGGCCGCCACCTGCACTCCCGGGCGTTGGAGCGAGCGCGGCGCCAGCGCCTGGTAAGTCACCTCCCTCTGCCTCGCGCCGGCCAGGGCTCTGCCATCTTGCGCTCGGTGCTGGCTCCCCGCTCCCTCTAATTGGCTGTCCAGAATTCAAAATCCATCTCAGACACCCCCACTCCGCCAGCCCTTCCAGAGCTCCAGGGAAGGGCCGACGCCGAGCCCGTGTATTCCTAAGCTCCAAAGCTGCGGGCTTTCAAAATCACAATAAAAATGAATGTTTGTTATTCCCTCGGAGCTGCGCGTTCAGTTAGCTCCGAGCGAGCATTTCGGGGGTTATTAGCAGGCCTGGCCTCCTCGTCCAGCCCGGCGCTGTGGTTTGTCACGGGGTCTCATCATCATTATTATTTTAATTTTTGGCGTCGTCAGGCGTGGCAGAGGGAAACCCCAGCGGCGTCTGCCCTCCTCGGCAGACCCTGGCCGGCGGGACCGGGCTGCACCGAAGGGTGGGCTCTTGTCTGCACACAGAGGCCCTTTGATTTGGCATCTCCAGAGCCGCCGGCCCGCAGCTTCGGCCGCACTCTCCCGTTCTCTCGTGCCACTTTCTCCTCAGTGTGCCCTTCGGCTTACGGCTCGCTGTGGGGGATGTTTTAGGTCGTTTTGGGCTTTGTTTTTTAAGCACTTTTTTAGGCCCGGGGGTCCCGCCAAACTACCATGCCCGCTGGTCACCCTGGCCGCAGAGGGCGTGGGCACACGTGGGCACCTCTAGGCAGAGCCGGGGGCCTGTGCCATTCGGGCCTGCCAGGGCCCCATCTGTCCTGGCCCCCCATCTGCAGAGCTGTGGACCCAGACTGCACCAGCCAGGCCTGAACCCATGCCAGCGAGGTGGGGTCCCGCAGACCCGTGCGCCCCCAGGCCACACTGCCGGCCAGCACCTGGGCTCCGGGGCTGCCTGAGTTTCCCTGTGGGTCCCTGGCCCTTCAGAACTGCCGAGCCTTTTCTGGAAAAGTCCTCCCAGCTCACCTCTGTCCTCTGGCGCCCGGACAAAAGCGCCTTCACCGAGGCCTCCCCACGCTTGAGGGTGACCGGGGCCTTGATTTATGGAAAAGGGAAAATCAGGCCCAGAAAGTTCTAAATTGCAACTAAGAGGAAAATTCCCATGTCGATACATTTTTGTTTTCCTAACTGCAGGCGCTGGGGGCCTGCGAGTGTGAGCCGAGAGTGTGAGCCGAGCAGCCGGTGGGGCCGACCCACCAGATATTAAAGCCCAACTCGGCTCACAAGGGGTATCGCTGCTGCTTTTGTTCTCTGGCGAGACAGCAGTCAATACCGGAGGTTTGGGGCCGCAGAGATAATGAAAACACTTTCCCGACGATGGCCACGTTTTGTTGCTGCAAGCGGGGCGTCTTCCACCCAAATATTTAGCCAGCACCAAGGAAAACTCCGGGGCCAAAATAAAAGTAATTAGAAAAAACCAGGATGTGATAAAATTGAAAGGCAAGTGTCCAGAGAAGCAGAGATGAGCGGGGTGGGAGGGGCCCCGTGTTTAAGGCATTTGTATTTTAATAGCAGCCCGTGCCTCCTCTTTTTTTTTTCTTTCTTTTTATTGTTATTATTTTGGGGCGTAATGAACGTCAGTGAATTTAATTCTGAATCCTGGGGTGACAGTCAGATTTCCTGAGCATGAACACATGCTCTTGCTGGACGAGGTAGGGGCAAGTCACGTAAAATCAATTTCTACTCTTCGCGTTTTCATTCCAAATCAGCATTTCCTGCTGAGACGAGGCCCTTGCGGGGTTCCTGTGGGGAGCGCTCGCCAGGGCGGTTATATGGGCTCGATGATCATCTTGGTTTCTTCGGTGGTTGATACCTCAGCACCCCACGCCAGGAAAATTCAGAGATTTTTTTTTTTTTAACATCACGCAAAATATCAGCATTCCCAACGACACCCGGGACTTCTCGGCAGCATTTTTTTTTTTTTAGGACAGCACCACGCGTAACAGCTTTCCACCATCGCTGTGTAAATTCCACTATAGGCTGAAATTATACATTCTCGCAGCACAGATGGGCCGGTCTGCCGTTACGACTGCCCTTGTTGGAACACACGGCGTATTTCAATGGTGGAGTCGGTAATTTTGAAGAACTGGGGTCAAAATAAACAAGTTGCATCAATGTACAAAAACATCCCCGTGCCCTGAAAAATCGGGTGAAGCAGCAACCGTCACCTTTGTTAAAATACTAAGTTAAAATGAACACCCCGCAGCCTTTAGAGGCTGCCCGTGCCCTAGGCCAGAGGGACCTCCGTGTTTGGATTGCTGCTTCCACCCCTTTCATGGTTGTCACGGCCTGACACTAAATTAACATTCTAAATTGTTGGATTTAGGACTTTTGATTTCAGCGGATTAATAACGTATAGGAAAGACATTCTGTTTGCAAATTCATATAAAATCACGTTGCGATATTTATGAAAAATCAGAGGATAAAAGTTTTTTCTGCTCCAAAGGCACTTTTAAATCCAAACAACAACAAAAATTCAACAGGTAAACTGCAAAGAGTAGCTGCAAACTTTAAAAAAAAATTATCTCTGCGAGATAACAGAGTGAGGTCTTATCTGTCCCTATCAGCCTGGTGAGGACAGAGAAGTTTTACAGCCACAATAATTTGCAAATAATGCTAACTGTTTATTTTGCAAATTTGCCCACATTATGATGTCATCAGTTCTGAGGGTTCTTTTTTTGCCCCCTCCTGGTTCTAAGTGTTTGCTTCTGAGTTTCTGGATTCTGGACTGAGATTGAGGCAGAGCCCGCCTGCAGCCTCGGCCCCGGGGAGGGAAGGCTGGGCTGGGGCTGTGCCCTGCAGCCCCCCACCCCCGCCCCAGCCTGCTCCTTAATAGACCTGCCCCGGTGAGCCTTGTTTCTTTAAGGCCGCCCACCTGTGGGCACGGATGTTGGGGGCTAGCGGGAAGCAGGACAAGTTGATGAAATTGCCCAGGACTGCTGGGGAGCCCCGCTCGGGCTTTTAGCCACCTCACGCTGTGGGGCTGGGGTCTGCTCCCGCAGATGGACCCCCGCCCAGCACTGGGCCTGCACCTGAGGCGGCCTGGACCGGGCCGGGCCTGGGGTCCTCAGTCCCAGTGTAGCAGCGAGGGGACGCCCCTGGGTGCTGAGCGCCCCCCAGGCACGTCCACACTGGTGCTCGCAGAGCGGGGAAGCGTGGAGCCGGGAACCCCAGCGGGGTCCACACGGAGTCGTCGTTATTTTCCGACTGTGCTGATCACAGCTGAGTAATTTTGCCCCCCTGAGCCTCAGTTTCCCCTTTTGTACACTGGGCGCGGTGAGTGTCCCCACCTCATGGCAGCTGCACCTGTAAACTGTAAAGCCCTGGACGGTGCCCGTGCCCGGAGACCGCCCCGCAAATGCCATCAGCCCCCTGGGTGGGCCAAGACCCCATCCCGTGGGGTCTCGGGGTACAGCCTGCGGGGAGGGTCAGGAGCGTCCGTTCAGACCCGTGTCCCCATGGTGAGTGGTGGCATGTGGGCCCCGCAGTGGCCACGTGTGTGTGCATGCGTGTGCTGGTGGCGTGAGCACGTAACACGCCTGCATCCACACTGTCCAGTCTCTGCCGCCTGTCGTCGTGGTTCCAGAGGTGGCTGGTGTCCACCTGCCTCCTCACTCCTCCGGGTAGGGACCCTCGGGCCACCCCCCGGACGCCCCGGCCCAGCGCTCTGCTGCCCTGGGGTGGGAGGTCACTGTCCTGGGCGCAGGCCGGCCCCGCGGCGGTAGGTGGATGGCTGCCCAGGCCCTGGGCTCCCGTAGGTGAAAGAACGCCCCTGGGCCGGGCCGGCCCCACTCTGGGCCCTGGCCAGGCGCTCTCTGCCTCCGCGGGGACAGGAGCTCTGGGCGCCGGCCATTTGCAGGCTGGGAGGAGTGGAAGAGCCTCCGGGCCCCAGAGGAAATGGCGGCGCAGGCAGGCCCAGAACAGGACCGGGAAGGCGGGCCAAGGGAGGAGGCCGGAAGGCCCTGGGGTGGGCTGGTCACATGCTGGCGGCCCTCTTCCAAGAAGTGGCTACCAGCGCTGGCCCTCCCGGCAGGCTGTGCATGCACATGTGCGAGCACGTGTGTTTGAGCTGCGTGCACATGTGCTTGCGGGCACGCGCGTGTGAGTCCGTGTGCACACGCGGGCTGGGCCCCGGGGCCTAGCAGGTCCTGTTTCCCCATCAGGGACGGGGTCTTGGGGCATGAAGAGACCCCGAACCCTCTGGGAAGGGGCCGTGCGAGTGTCGCCTGCGGTTGGCTTGTTTCCCTCTGGCCTTCCAGGAAAAGACCAGAGCCCCGGGCTCTCAGGTGAGCTACCTGCCCCCCTGGCCTCGGTCTCCCCACTGGAGGGGGCGGGGGCCCATCCACCCCCAGGCTCCCGTGGAGTGAAGTGTGATGGCATTGCCTGCGTGCGGGGCTGGCCCGCGGGGACCCAGCTGCTGGGGCCTGGGAGAGGGTCCCTGGTCTGGTCCTGAGTCTGAGCTGGGCCTGCAAACCCCAGGCGGGAGCAGCTGGTGGGGCCGGGAGGGGACCTGTGCCAGGGAACCTCTGGCCCAGTTTCCTGGGAGCCCAGCCCTGCCCCAGGATTCCTGCGGTGGGTGTGCCCGCACTTCCGCCCAGGCGTGGGTGGAGGGATCCTGGGGGCAGGCGGGGCGTTCCCGCCATTGCCCGCCAGTCCCACCGCCAGAGCCTCCCGGCGCCCCGCTGCTTCAGCAGGATGGACAGGGCGAGGAGCCTGGCCTGGCCCGGTGCTCCAGGCCTGCCCACCGCGGGCAGCAGAGGCTTCCGCGCCTAGAGACGGCGCCTCCGCTGGCATCTCTGTTGTGAATGCACAAAGAGTAAGTCACAAGCCAGGCCCTGGGCCCGGGCCCCTGCGGGTGGGCCTTGGGTCTCACACCACCCACCCCCCGCCCCCGGCTGCTGGACACCAGCGTGATGGACTCGCCCGCCAAGGCCTAGCTGCTGGGCTGGCTGGCCCTTGGACCGTGCCGGCAGGCAAGGAAGTAGCCATTGCGGGGCACTCCTGGGCCGGGCGTGTGGCCAGGCACCGCGGCAGGTACCGGGAGGGCAGGTGTGGCTGCCACAGTCAGTGTCCAGTCGCCAGGACTGGACAGCACCCCCTGCCGTGGCCTAGGGGAGGCAGGCGGGCCCTGGGCTCCCAAGGGCAGTGGGTGCCAGCTGGATGCGGCGTGCGGCTCTGCAGCGTGGGGACTAGCCTCCATGACCTACTCCGCGCCAGGCCCGGCGCTGGGTACTTTCATCCATTTTGCAAACATCACAGCTCGGTGTAACCTGCCCAGTCGGTTTCACATCACCACCCAGCCAGAGGCGCCCGGCCAGCGCGGCTTCAGCGCCGGAAAATGGAGGAGACGGGAGGACTTGGTCCTGCCCAGGGGACGGTGGCGCTAACAGTTCCCCTAAGAGGGACTGAGAGGCTCAGAGAGACGGGGCACCCCCAGAGTCGTACAGCTCGTGGGCGCAGAGCCTGCATGCAGATCTGGGTCCCCTCCTGCCCAGTGGGCACAGGCCTGTGCAGGGCCCATGTGTGTTCAGTCTCCCATGGGTGCCAGCCTCCCCAGGTCCCCAGGCGCCCAGTGCAGAAGGACCCGCCGTGGACTGGAGTTCTGCTCCAGGGGGGAGTCAGGATTTGCCCCCCTCCTTGGGGGCCATGTTCTCACTGGACGTAGGCATCCCCAGGATCCCAGGCCTTCGGGCTGGATTGGCAAAGCCCCCGTGTGCCCTGCTGGGCAGGAGCGCCAGGCCTTTGTGACTCGAGGGCCGCGGCCCATCTGGACAGCGCCCGGGCTTCCCGTAGGAGGGGGTGCGCGTGGGCCTCCCGCTTGCTCCCGTCCAGATGCCGGGTATCAAGCTGTGAAAACCAGAAGCCGCAACTTCTAGCATTCCCGAGATGGGCTGCCGCGTGCCCAGTGCAGACCCTCCCCCGTGCCGGGAGCCTGCGGTGTCCGTCAGCAGCCCCGGGTTCTGGTGTCGACTGCTCACTGGGTGCCGACACTCTGGGGAACACACCCCTCTGCCCCGGGCCTGTGATCTGCAGGGGTCGGGGTCGTCGGCCCCCACTGGGTCTGCTTGGCAGCTGGGTGAGGGGAGGGCCTGGGCACCGGGAGGCACGTCTGGGCAGGACAGGTACCATGAAGCCAGCTCTGAAGTGGCCAGGACTGTCAGGTCCATGGGGTCCCTGTGGCCTGGCCCCCTGTCGTCTCAGAGTTGCCCAGTCCTTGCCCGATGCCAGGGCACCACGCAGAGCGGCAGGGAGCGGGCCTGGACACCCGGGCTGGGAGCCGAGGGGGCCCGCATCACCGTCCGGATGGGACCGCAGCCCTATGGGTGGTGGGTCCACGCCGGGGCTCCGCAGGGGCCTCCCTGGGACGGGGGCTTCATGTCACCAGCAACAGGCCTCCCGGAGGCCCACCCGGGTGCGGTGGGCTGTGCCCAACCCAGTGGGGACCTCCTGGGGACAGAGGTCCGGGGGCCTCCTGGGGCCGGTGGCCCGCAGCTCCCGCTTGCCCCACGCCAGCTGCTGCCACGTCCCGGGGCTCCGCTGCCAGGCACAGCCCGCCCCTCCAGCGCCCCACGCAGCCCCGCACCAGCCACATCTGCTGCCGCAGCCCTGCCAGAGCTCCGCCTCCGGGCTCCATCCCCATGGAAACCGCGGGAGGGGGCCTCCCACTGCCTGTGGGCCCTGACTGTTTCCATTCGCAGCCTGCTTTCCCAGCCCTGCCCCGGAGTTCAAGGCCGCCCCAGGGGTTCCTCTCCACATGCTCTGAGCACTGGCCTCCGTGCCAAGGGACCCGGGGGCCTGCCCATGGGCAGAGCGAGTGGCCACGCCCAGGGCCGCAGCTCCTAGTCCTCACGGCCCTGGCTCAGA
This sequence comes from Talpa occidentalis, assembly GCF_014898055.3. Classification (NCBI taxonomy): domain Eukaryota; kingdom Metazoa; phylum Chordata; class Mammalia; order Eulipotyphla; family Talpidae; genus Talpa; species Talpa occidentalis. Next base: position 1,243,534 of record NW_023601653.1, on the reverse strand, counting down.
CCCCACCTTCCTCACCCGGGACCAGCAGCTGCAAGGACAGCCCTGGCCAGGCCCGGGGCCTCCTGTGCCCGCATCCTGGCTGGGCCGTGGAGTCCTGGGGACCTTGAGTGAGTCCCTTTCACTCTGGGCCTCAGTTTACCCAGCTGTACAAGGAGCGGGTCCAACCGTCCCTCCAGCTCCTGGCAGCGCTGAAAGCCGAGGCCAGCTCCCCTGCCCCGTCTGGCTGGTGGTTTCCGCGGGAGCCAAGGGTCTGGCGAGATCGTGGTCACGGGCCCGGCCAGCTGAGGGCCGCTTGGGCCCATGCGCGGGGGGGAGGCCGGCCCCTTTGGGCGGCTGAACCTGGGCAGCTCCGCCTGGCATCATGCGGTGCCAGCGACCTGGCCATGGGCACTGAGGTCGTGGGTGTGAAGGGTGCCCAGGACGAGCCTGCAGGCCTGGACAGCCGCTCGGAGGCCGTAGTATGGGCAGAGGATGAGACGCCAGGCCTCGAAGCCCCCTACCCCGCGCCCTCCGGGAGACGCCCCAGACCCAGCCAGACCCGGGGCGTCTTCCCTGCAGCTCCTGGGAGTCTGGGACGAGCTTCGCGGCTGTGGGGGGCTTCCCGCCGTGCGGATGGGGGTTCTCAGCTCCTGTTGGTGTGAAGTGCGGAGCCCCTGGGGCGGACTCCGCTGGGGGACTTTCCTGGTGGCCACAGTGGGCTGGGCGGGTTGCTCTCCCCCCCAGGCCTCAGCGCCTCATCTGTACACTGTGGAGAAAAGTGTGGGGATGAGGCAGGGGTGGCTCCGAACCGCACCCTCCGGGGGCCTCCTGGGGATGGGGCTGGCACTCACCTGGCCTGGCCCCGGGGCAGTGGGCAGGCCTGACCTCTCCCGAGGTCACTGGGAATTGCAGGGGCAGGCCCTGGGTGGCCGGCCTCTCCTAGGCGGGGCTCCCGGTCCAGTCTACCCCGCTCCCCACCTTGGGCCTGGCCTCCCCGCCCGAGGCCACGAGATTCGCCAGGAGACCCTGGGGGTCGTCGCAGACCACCAAGGAGGGGGCGGCACACGTGCGGCGTCTGCCCTGGACAGGACGGAACTTCAGTCTGGCCCATCGCAACCCCGCAGCCGCCACCCTCCGCGCCGCGCAGGCCCCAGCGTGCCGGGGCGGGGGCTGCAGCGCAGGCCAGGCTGGCTCAGACGGGCGATGTGGGAAACGAAGCCGAGTCCCCAGGGGAGGGGAGAGAAGAGAGGGGAGCTTAAGTGCCCAGATCGTCATGAAGCCTGCGCGGTGATTTATGGGGGCCGGCGGGCTCTCTGGCCAGCCCCACCCCCTCCGCCCAGTCCCCCGCGCCCCGGAGACACACGGGGGGCGGGCAGGGAGGCCAGCAGGCGCCACCCAGCACCCAAGCTCTGCTTTGTCTCCTGGGAACAGAGCCCCTCTGTGTGCCGGGCCCTGCCGGCTCGGATCTGGGGCGACCTCGTGGAACCCCTGCGTGCTCCAGCTGGGAAGTGCCAGCCCCGGAGGCCGAGCCCCTCTCGCAGCCTGAATGGCAGAGTCTCCCCCGACTGGCCGGGCTGCCGGGCCGGGGGTGGCGGGGCCAGGGGCAGCCTGGGCCGTGGGCAGGAGCAGGGAGGCGCATCTTTCTGGCGGGGCACGGTGTTCCATAGCCAGACAGGGTGCGGCATTTCAGGGGGGCTGGCCCAGGTGCCACTAAGGGCCGCGCTGGGACTCTCCTCTGCCGTGACCACACCCGGCTCCTCCCTCCTGTCATTCCCAGGTGGCCCTGCCCCCCATCTCTGGAGTCATCCTGACTCCTCTCCCTGCCACACCCAGACCAGTCTCCAGCCCTGCGGTTCTGCCGCCTCTTGGCATGTCCCCTCACCCGGCTGGATGGTGCCCGAGCCCTGCCCAGCTCGCCCCCACCCACCCCTGCGGGGCTCCGTCCAGCCCCCAGCAGGAGTCCAGTCTGCCACGGGCCTCGCCCAGCCCTGCCTCCTCCTGGAAGCCCTCCCTGCTCTCCACCTGCGCACTGCCCTGAGGCCCATGGCCTGAGCCAGATGGGGGGTTCAGCATGTCCGCCCGGGCCCCACAGGGCCCTCCGCCGGCGCCGGCCTGTCGGGGCCCCCTCTGGGAGCAGCCCTCGAGGAGGGACGGCCCAGAACCCGGGACTGGAGCGGAGGAGGAGAAGCGCCACTCCATGCTCAGGGCCGCCGCGCCTCGCCCTCGAGTCCAGGAGCTGCGAGAAGCAGGCAGATACGCCACTTTCCACCCGCGCAGTGGGCTCCCCGCAGGACTGCCGGACAGCGGGGGACGGTGCCGTGGGGCCAGGGACGCAGGAGCCCCGAGGCCTCGGGACAGCGCCTCCCCAGGCGGGTGCCCCCAGGCGGTGCTGTGGAAGGCCAGCCCCGAGGGGTGCAGGCCAAGCCGTGGCCCTCCCCGTCCTGGGTCAGCCTGCGGGAGGGTCGCCGTCACAGGCAGAGAGGCGCGGCGGCTACTCAGGGCAGATGTTCCGGCTCACACATCCCTGTGTGGGCCTGTTGCCTTATCATGGCTGCGGGGGTCCTCAGTGCCTCCTCCCGGCAGTGGCCAGCTTCTGCCAGGGCTCCCCTGGGCCAACCCAGTGTGCTCTGTGGGCCCTACACACCCTTGTCTCCCCCCTTGGCCTTCATGGGTCTGTGGTGGCCAGCGGTCAGGGCCCAGCGGCCCGCCAGGGCCCTGGTGGCGGTGCTCAGCCAGCAGCCAAGTCTGGCAGCTCCCCTAAGACCCTCTAAACAGCGCCTGGGAAGGTCACCCCAGCCTGTTTCCCCATGATCTCTGATCACTTGGTGGCTCTTGGGGAGGTCAGAGGCCTGCCTCAGGCATGGGAAAGCTCCCCTGGGCTTTGGCCTGGACCCCACTTTGGGGGAACGTTGGGAAAGATGAATGCATAATGACAGAGGCCCTCAGTGCCTGTCCGCATGAGAAACGGGGTTGGACGCACCCCCGGGGCTGGCGCCTGGGCGCAGGGCCTGTGGGCACGTCTCCCGGTGAAGTGGGGCGTCCACTGAGAACGACTCCAAGGTGGTTTGCGCTGGGGTGTGTAGGAGGTGGGGTTCCCTGGTGGCCACTGACCCCTTTTGCAGCTTCCAGGGATCTTGTTCCACGAGCTTGTACTCCATTCCCAGTGGGGAAAGTCATTTAGATGACAGAAGTGACCCCATGGGGTAAATTGATCCCCAAAACCACCGCTGCGTGTTCCCCCAAAAGAGACCGTCATACAACGCACTGTCCTGGGGGGCAGCACCGACCTCTTGGCACTTCCAGGCGTGAGGGCGGCGCCCTGCCGTGGGGTAAGTCCTCCGCGAGCCTCTGCCCGCTCTCGGGCTGCATCCGGCGTCCGCGAGCAGGAACCGGCCTGGCACCCTGCGGTGGCAGAGAGCACGGCCTTTGGGTCAGACCCCGGCTCAGCCAGCCTGGGTGGGTGCGGGACGGACACGTGTCTGCCTCCCACCCGGGATGCTGCTCTCAAAGCGTGTTGTCGGCAGTGGCCTTGTGAAGACCTACTGTGTGTGGAGACCCGCTGTGTGTGCCCTCCGGCCCTGATGATGCTCTCCCGCGTCGTGGCCTTCTCCGGCTCCGGTGTCAGCGGAGTGGCGGGTGTGACTGGCGCTTTTGCAAAATCTGAAACGGCGCAGAGGCCAGGCCCCTGAAGGCTGCACAGCGGAAGGTTCTGTGTGTCCCGTTGGGCTCAGGAGCCCACGCCCCTCCTGGCGCTAGCAGCTCTGGCACCAGCTGCCTCGTCCCGCTTCCTGGCCACACCATCACCAGGAAGCTGTCGGACCCTGGGCCCTGCAGACCGAGGTGAGACCACGGGAGGGACTTCACATCCCTGGTCTGCCAAACACATCATGTGTCTGCCAAACAGGCTGGAGGGGGTGGCCGCCACAAGCTCGCCCATCCCTGGGGTCCTGGGCAGGTGACCCCAGGGGTCCCGCATCTCGTCCAGAAGTGCTCCGGCGGCTCACCAGCGCCTGGCCGCTTCCCTGCACCCGACCTGACAGGGCCGAGCCTGGCTGGACACCACTGCTGGGCTCGCGTGCCGTGGGTCTGGACCCTGCGGATCAAGTGGGCGTGGTCTCCTGCCCGGCGCTCCCGCCCAGCAGCCAGCCCTCAGGTGGGTCCCGTCGGCCCCCTGCACTGGCCCCTCGGGGTCTCCCCAGGCCATCCCTGCCTGGGGAGTGCTCACTGGAGGACGAGGCCCAGGGCGGCTTCCGCAGGCAGCAGCTGTTTGGGGACACGTGGCCCCAGCAGCCTGCGCGGGGCTTTCTGGAGCGGGTCGCAGGGAGCCGACCGCGGCCTGCGTTTCCCGTCCCCGTCAGGGAGGCGGGGACTGCCCCGAGGGGCACCGCGGGGTTCAGGAGTCGGGGGCTGTTCTGAGGATAACTCAGGCGATAGCTGCTTTGTCGTTCTGAGTTAATCCCACCTTCTCCCAGTCAGCCGTGTGGCTTCCACTTCCAGACGGCGCGTCTTTCCCGCTGGCCTGTTTGCTGGGCCTGGTCCCTGCCGCTCCTTTCTGTGAGGTCATCCATCTGTGGCTTTTCCTCCGATGCTCCCGGGCCAGGCCCCCATGGCCCTCCCGTGGCTGCCGGCGTCGGGGTCACGGCCGGCCTTGCCTGTAACTGGGGCCGAGGCCGGGAGACGTGAGTGGCTTGTCCAGGCGCACAGGTCAGAGCTGAGACAGGAACCAGCGGCCCCGCAGCTGGGTTCAGGAATGTTCTGGAATCCAGGGTCAGGGAGGCCCCTCCCTCCAGGCATCCTGCTGGGCCCAGTGCTGGTGCCAACAGGTTCAGCCCCAGCCCCGGGGGGCCGGAGCCTCCCAGAGGACAGACTGAGTCTGGAGAAAGCCCGTGAGCTGCGGGGCTCGGGCTGCCAGGGCGCGGCCGTGGGATCGGGTCTGGGGTGGTTCTGGTGCTGGGAGGTGGGGGAGTCGTTAGAGCCCGTTGTCGCCTCCCACATCACAGGGAGGGGCCCAGATCAGAGAGGGCAGCCCTGTGCCTGCAGCCACACAGCACGCAGAGGAGGCTGGTGGACCCCACCCAAACCGGCCTCCTGAGGGATCCTGGAACTTGAGGGGTGCCCCTGAGGAGCCCCAGTGTGTAGTTCACATGTGACTGAGCCGGCAGGGCAGCCCTGGTCACCCCTGCCCCAAAGCACCGCACGGCGACCAGTCGCATGTTGAGGCTGGCCCTGGGAGGCCGGGCATTCCTGGGAGCGGCTCACATGCAGGCAGGACGTAGGGCCGAGCTGGGCCATCCCTGTGTGCCGAGCACCTGCAGGGCCTCCCGCATGGGGCCCCAGTGGTCACTCCCATCCTGGGGGTGGAGGGTTAGTGTGTGCCGGCCACACTGGGGAGCAGTGAGAGCAGCGAGTACGCTGGAGGGAGGTGTCTATCGACGCTGCGTTGAATTCAGAGGGGCGCCCTGGCCCCAGCGGCCCCCCCCCCCCCGCGCTGCCCACCAGCTGTGTCTCGGGCGGAGCCGGGGCCAGGCCATACCTGCTGCTCTGGAGTGCTGTCACCTGTCAGGGTGAAGCCCGCCCGCCCGTGGGTCCAGCGCTGGTTCCCTGGCCGCCGCCTGGGGTCCACTCCCCACTTGTCCCGGAGCTTGGCGCCTGGTGTCTGATGCCAGGTCGGCTAGAATCACCCCAAATCAGTCGTTTGCAAAGCAGGCGCTGGCCCATAGCCACAGGGCAACGCCCCTCCCTCCCCGTCTAGGAGCTCGAGCTGATTGCTGTCCGGAGGGGGCAGGGCACATGTACCGTCCGCTCCCGTGCTGTTCTGGGGCGTCCCAGTCTGATCTTTTCCTGCCCCAGCCCCCCTTCCTGCAGGCTGCCCCACTCATGCTTGGCCTGGGCAGAGCTTCTAGAAAGGAGGGTGTGCTGAATTTCTCACCCCCGTGAGTCTGTCCAGTGACCTCCAAGATTCCCAGCCATGGGCAGGTGGACCAGTCTCGATTTGCTGTTGTCACGACCATGAGCCAGTCCTGCTTGTGGCAGGAGACAAGCCCCTGGTCCACTATTAGACCTGGAGAGCCTCGACCCAGGGGGCCTCCCTGGAGGAGGTGTCCTAAAGGATGGTGGGCATTAGGCCTTTGGTGGCAGAAGAACGTTCCAGCCCCAGGAAACAGTGGGTGCCAAGGGCGGGCTGGCGTGGGGGTTGGGGGCTCTGACAGCGTGACCTCACTGTGCCGGAACCGTTGCCCTTAGCCCCCCGGCTTTTCCTCTGCAGACGCTGGAGGAGGTGGTGGCTGGGCTGCCCAGAGCCAGTGGCATGGGTTTGGCGTGGGTGCACGTCCAGCGGGCACCGGGGCAGGGACGCACCAGCCATTGGGCTCTGCTGGCCACCCACTCCCTCTGTCCAGGTCCCTTGCCTGGGCCCGGGCACCTCGTCTGCAGCCAGGACTGGCCTTCCCGCTGGCCGCTGTCAGGGGCACCGGAGACACGGGACCTGCTGACCTGACTCCTGGGCCCTCTTGTGTCTTGCAGGATATGGCTGGTCCGCAAGCGCCCCAGGAAACTGAGAGCCGCCGTGGCTTTGGGAAGCCCCCAGCACGCACCGTCCAGGTACAGAGGGCTGTGCCCTGGGCCTGAGCAGGGAGGCAGCCCGGGGGGCGGGCGGGAGAGGCATGTGGACCCATCTCTTCGGAGTCCACCCCAATCTGGCCTCGGCTGTTGCATGGGCTTTGGGGGGCCACGGCTGCTTCCTGGGAATCTCGTTTGCCAAAGGAGCACCCCGACCTCCTCTTGCCTCCCTCCCTGGCACTGGCCCCAGCAGGAGTCGGGGAGGGTCTGGCCTGGCACCCCTGCTGGCCACCACTCTGGAAGGTGAAGCCCACACAGCTCTCACCAAGCCTGTGGGCAGGACGGGGCCTGGGGGTGATGGTGTGCTGGTCGGCCTGCGTCCTGCCACGCCAAGCACATGTGTCTGTTACTCACACGCACACGAAGCTTCGAGATACACACACAATGCAGAGGATAAAAATAAACAGCTGAGGACACTGAAGCAGAGAGAAAATCAGAGGAAGGGCCGAAAGAAGCCATGTCATGTAGCCACCGCCAGTTCAGCTCTGAGCTTCCCAGCGGCCAAAGCAAGGAGGGAAAAACCCCCTTGCAGGAGCTGATTTTCAGGAGGACCATCCTCATCAGTGATGCTGAGGAGAGCTGCCCAGAGGCCTCCAAAGCCCTGGGGAGCCAGGGGCAGGCAGGCCGGCCCCTGCTCTGCAGCCCCCTCAGCTACCAAGCGCCTTCCCAGCCTACAAGCCTAGGCCCGGGTTGCGTCTCTCTGGCCCCCAAACCCACATCCCTGCAGCCACATCTGCTGCCCCGGGAGAGCAGGGACCCAGCGGCCAGGTCACAGGGCCGCAGGCTCAGGGGCTCTGTGACCTCCCGGCCTTAGGGTGGGCTGGAGCCCAGGGAGCAGCACTGGACGCCGCCCTCGCCCGCGGGGCCCCCTGTCAGGACTCAGCCGCTCCTCTCCTTCCAGGTCTCCGCCTCCCAGCGCGTCGTCCCAGGGACGCCGGAGCTCTGGTGGGACCATCAGGACCTCAGGTCAGTCCAGCGCTTTGAATGTTGAAGCTGGGGCCACGCCGCTCCTCCCCCACACCCACGGTGACCCCGGTGTGCACACGGCTCTGGGGACAGGCAGGCGCGTCCCCCCGGGGGCTGTCAGCAGGGTCGCGCCTGCCTCCACCTGCCTGCCCCAGCCTTCCGCGGCCCGGGGTGGGCAGCCGTCGGGCGGCAGCTCCCAGCCGAAGCCCACGGGGTCCTGTGCGCCGCCCGCGGAGGCTCCCTCGACAGGGAGTCAGCGCTGGGTCCGTGGGGGGAGGGCTTGGCAGTGGGGGGACATGTAACCGCAGGGCGGTTCCCGGGCTGTGGGGGGCAGCAGAGATGGGGCTCCGTGGGATGGGGGACCATGGTGCTGGGAGCCTGCCCCCCACCACACTCCGGCCTGGCGCCCCCCCGCAGTCCCCCGCTTGCCCTACTCCCCCAGGCAGCAGCTGCCTGCTGGGTCCAGAGGTGCATCCTCGCCAGAAGGTGCCCCGGTCCCGACCCCGCGCCAGGCGGGCGGCCACGGGCGGTCCCAGAGGAGGCCGGGCTGGCCCTCTTGGTGGGGGCGGCAGGGGTGCGGGCACAGCCCCTAAGGCCCAAGACCTGGGATGGGGTCTGGGGCATAGAAGGGGCGACCGGAGGAGAGTGGACCATCCAGGGAAGGACCTGGCTGCCCCACTCGGCGAGAGGGTGGAGGGTGAGGGGCGGCTACGGGCACACGTCCATCCAGGGCCCAGTGGGTCCATCCGGTGCCCGGTGGCACCAGCGTGCCGGCAGCCCACTCACTGTGAACATGGCACCAGTGGAGGAGCCCCCAGCCTGCGGGGAGGTCCCCTGAGGTCCCTGGGGCCACAGCAAGGCTGACTTGTCACGCCCTCCCAGAGCAAGAATGCTCCTGGGCTCCAGGGGCGTGAGGTCCCTGCCGTCCTGGTGGCCCCCAAGGCCTGGTGCACGCTGGGGACAGGGCGCCGAGGGGGCCCTCACTGGGATGGCCCAGGGGCGGGCTGGGAGCTCTCAAGGGGCCTCCCGGCTCGAGTGTGTGGGGGTCCCGGGGTCCTCTGCTGGCCTGGGCGCCCAGACCTGGCACGCACACCGCCCCCACCGCAGGGCCCCGCTCCGCACACGTGGCATGTGCAGCCTCAGACAGGGACCGAGCAGCATCGCTCCGTCCGGGGCCCGATGCCCTGCTCTAGCAGGTACGGTCTGTGCCACTCGCCCGCCTGGCGCTGGGGTCTGGAGGGAGGTGTGTCTTCAGGGGGTTCCCAGGGCTGAGCCCCACCCCGCGCCGTGGCAGGAAGACAGAGACCTCTGGTTCTCTCCCTCACCCTGAGGGCCTGGGGCCTGGGGCGGCGGAGGGTGGCTTAGTCTCCCAGAGCTCGTCCTGCCTGCAGGCCAGGGCATGAGGGGAAGGACCGAGCCGCAGGGGTCCGGGACCAGATCAGGGCCTGCCAGCTGGGTGCGCCGGCCTCCTCGGTGCAACACACCCAAGGCTGCCCATGTTTGCAACGACTTCGGGCAAACAGGCCTCAAACCCAGGGCCTGTCCCCGCCGAGGACTGCTTTCCTGTCGGGACAGTGGCGGGGACACAGGAGGTGGGGACACGGCACCCCTGGCTGTGCCACGTGGTGGCCCATGGCAGGTCCCCAGCCCCCGCCCCGAAGGTGGTGGCCAGGGCCTCGAGGCCGGGTGAGCCCAGGAACACAGCAGGCAGGGCCGCCGTCCCCCGGTCTATGAAGTGGCTGGACCCTGCTCAGGCTTCTGCCTCCCTTGTGGGTTCTTCAGGCCTGGGGAGCCCTGTGGACCGGCTGGCTGCCCTGCTCCCGAGAGGCCCCCAGGCCCATGAGTGTCTGGTGCTGGTGGCCCCGCCTGGGGCTGGCCTGGGAGGCTGGAGGGATGCGGCTTGGGTGCGGCCTCTAGTCCCGCTGGCGTTTCCTGTCCTGAGCCCGGCCTGGGCAGGGGGGGCCGCTAGGCTGTCCAGTGGGTGCTGCACCAGGTGGAGCACAGCGGCCTCTCTGGCCTCCTGGCCAGAGCCGCCCTGACCGTGAGGGCTGCCCGCAGGGGCCCTGGGCCTGGCATAGGGTTTTCCTCTGGAAGGAGCCAGGCCTGGGAGGCCCGGAACCCATGTCCACCCTCTGCTTCCCCTCAGTGGTCACTGCCCTGTGCCCACCTCCGCTGTCCGGCAGGAGGGCCTCGGTGCTGCATCCTGCGCGGCTGGGAGCTTGGATAGGAGGAAGGTTCCGGAGAGGGTGCCGCCCGCCCCCACTCTGGCCAGGCCAGCCCGGGTCTCGGCATGGCACAGGCGGCCACCCTCCCAGGGTGGACATCCCCTTCCTGCCTCTGCAGCGCCTCCCGCCCGCCCTCTGGCAGCCGCTGCCTTTGTCCTCTGAGGGCTCCATAAAATGGCCGCCGCAGCCCTCCGCCATTTTGTGACTGAGGCTGCCGGCGGCCTTGGGGGAGGGAGACCGCCGGCCGGCCCCGGGGGCCTGGACGGAGCGCAGTGCCAGCCCCGCCCCCGCCCGGCCCTGGCTGCCCCAGGCTTGGCAGCAGTCGACGCCTTGGCAAGGTGGTCCAGGCACCCCGGCGGTCACCCGGCCCTGCCCGGCCCCCCTCGCCGTCCCAGGCCTCCCTCCAAGCAGGCGGAGATGCCGCGGCTGAGCTCTCAGAGGCCGTAATTAAAGCCACGCTCTGGAGGGGCCTTCGCAGGCATGGCGGCCGGTGTGGAATAGTCTAGAAATAGAGCTTGCCCAAGGGAGGGCTCCTGGGCACTCCAAGGACTGGGCTGGGCCGGGGAGGGCAGCAGCACCCCCGTCCCCCTCGCCCCACCTGCCTGAGGAACCGTGGACCTTGGGTCTGGACGCAGCAGCAGCCAGGGGCTTCCCGGAGGAGGTGAGCTGTGTGCAGAGCGGGCGCTGCGCCCGCCAGCCTTCCCTAGGGCCTGGGCCAGCTGAGGGGCTGCCCTGTGAGGTCCTCGCACCCGGCCCCCAAGGGCGCCTTCCAGACGGAGCCCCTCCTGGGCGCTCATACCCCGAGTGGCGGCAGTCCCAGGAAGGAGTGGTCGTGCCGGGCAGGACGGCCGTCTCCAGGGCCATCTCCCAGCTGGCCACCGCGTGTGCTGTGCCGAGCTCCAGGGTTGGTGGGAGCTGCCGGCAGCCTGGCGTCCGAGCTGTGCCCGCCAGCAGCAGGCCCCTCCGGGGAGCAGGCCCCAGGAGCCACCGCCCAGGCTGTGCCAATGGCAGCCGAGGAAAGGGCGGTGTTGCAAAGGGGTTGAGGCCATTTCTCGGGCCGCCGAGGGTGGGGACATGCTGCCCCGTGTGGCCAAGGGCGGCCTGCTTGGGACACCCGGGCCCAGCCAAGCCCCCCAGGCTGCACGAGGAGGCCCCCGCCCTTCCCAGACACCCTCTCTTTGCGGTTCCCGAAAACATTCCAGAGCTGTGGAGTGAGGCTTGCACAGGCCCTGCCTTCCCTCTGGGGAAACCCAGCAGTGGACAGGACGGTGGGGCTCTCCGCCAGGGCGGTGTCCACGCTCCCGGCCAGCCAGCAGGGAGCACAGGCCCCGGGGCAGGAGCCCCCAGCAGGGCTGCTCCAGGCGGGGCGTTCTCAGTGTGGGCTGCATCTGCTCCACCCCGGCCTCGCAACCCAGACCGTCGGCTGAGAATATTTTCAAACATGCGCCTCTGAGGCCAGTGTCTGGTGGCCTGGTGCAGAGGACACCTGGGGCGTCAGGCAGCTCAGCCCCGCCGGAGCGGCGCAGCCCACCACCCACGGCCCTCCAGGCACGCCCCTCACGGCAGCGCTCGGGCTGGCTTCTGGCCCCGACAGCAGGAGGCAGAGGCTGGGGGCGCTGGCCACGCGCTGGTTGGCCCACGCAGGGTGCTGGGCCCCCAAGCCAGGTGTCCCCCACTGCTGCGGGTGTGTCTGCAGAGCGGGGCCAGATCCCTGGTGCTCCCCAGCCAGTGCCAGGCCCCCCACTTCTCCTGGCAGCCTGAGAACAGGACCCCACCCTGAGCCTGTGTGCCTCTGGCCGCTGGCCGGGGGGATAAGGCAGGACAGCCCCGCGCCTGGGGGCAGCGGCCGGGGCTGGGTGGGGTCCTGTCTGGGGTCTGCGGCCAGCTACGCCGGAACCCGAGACGGGAGGACGCAGTGACCCGCCCGCCCTGACCCGACCCGTCGCCGATCCACATCGTGGACCTTCCACGTTCATTTTTATTTTCAAAGACTTGCATGGAACGGCCAGTCCTGACGGCAGGCTCGTCGAGTGGCCTCAGCGTGCGCCGGGGCTGCCAGGCGTGCAGTGGGCCCGTGGCCGGCCCACGGCGTCATCGGCTTTGTGGGCCTCGTTGCAGGGACACCCCAGCCCCGGGGCCACCCCCGCCTTTTCCCAGACTCACCGTTGGCACGGCCTGCCGAGCAGAAACACTGGCTGCTTTATGGGGAGAAACCTAATCGGGGCGGGGGGCAGGCGTGGGGGTGCCAGTTCCCCGTGGCCCGGAGCCAAGCCCGAGGTGACCGTGGGGTGACACCACCTGTCTGCCTCGCTCGCTCCAGACATCCGCCCAGCCTGCGAGGGCACCTGCCCACGAGCCTCCGCGCACCTGTCCCCGCCTGGCTCCTCCCGGCCCTGCCCAGGGAGCCTGCACCCCGCGGCCTCCGCCCCAGGCTGCCCCGCCCCCCGGCTAGGAAGCGCCTCCAGGTCCATCTCAGGACCCTGCCCTGCGCCCGGAGAGGGGGGGGCTCGGAGGCCACAGCCACTCTCTGGGGTGTTGGCAGAGGCCCTGGCGAACCGGGCCCATGGCCCGCGGGTCGGGGTCCTTCCCCAGACTTCAGACCCAGAAACGTCGGTTCTGTCTCCCCGCACCCCACAGGCTCGGGCTGAAGGACGAGTCAGCGTCTGGGGGCGGCCCAGACTGGGGAGCCTGCGGGGCATAGTCCCGCTGCCCGGTCCCCAGGGACCCCCAGCCTCTGTGCGCCGGGAGGGCGTCGCGGTCCGTGAGCGCCCCCTGCTGCGGGCCTGCCGGGGCGCGCCGGGAGCCTGTTCTGGACTCACCCGGTCCCGAGGCCTCCCGGGGAGCAGCTGGAGAGATGGTGGGCAGAGCCCGAGGGGCAGGGCGACCGCGGAGCCGAGGGCCGCCGGCCACGGACACCCGGGCTCTGGGCGCGGCAGGACCCTCCACAGGAGCCTGACACCCCGGCCCTGCTGGCGGGCAGGGACACCCGGCGTGGAGGGGCTCCTGGCTCGGGCGCCTCTGCACACCCCCACCCTCCGCCTGCGCCCCGGGGGGAGGGAGCCAGGCAGGATGGCACGTTCTGCTCTCAGGCCCAGAGGGGGCCCGGCCTTGCCCGGGCAGTGCCCCCACCTGAAGCCACCTCACCCCTGGTCTTCCCACCACCCTCCAGCCACCCCCAGCTGACCCTCCTCGTCTGCCCTCCTGTAACCTCCAGCCCTGTTGGTCCCTGCAGGTCCCCCTGGCCGCCCCGTCTGGTGGGCGTGGCGCGTCGGGCAGTGACCGGATGGAAGAGGAGCTCCCAGCTGCCCCTGCCGCACCGTGAGGACCCCGTCCGGGGGGCCCAGCAGGTGCCCCGCCCAGGCTCGCCGTGCGGGGCTGGGTCCCCGAGGGTGCCTCCTCCTCCCCGCCTGGCTGTGAGGCGCCTGTGAGCACCGCGCCCCACGCCCTGGCCGCTGCCACGTCGGCAAGTCCGAGCTGGACAAGCAGAGACCAGATAAGGGAAACCAAGTCACACCTGCACCCCCAGGCTGGGTCCTGCTGGTGCCCCCAGCCCCACAGCTCGGAGTCGCTCTCAGATATTCGGGGCCCAGACTTTCATGGAGGCTGAGGGTTCTGAGGCTTGCCCTGTACCCCTGGGGTACACCTCCCGACTGGGGTTCCATGACTCGTTGTCACAGCGGTCCTGCAGGAGACACCCCTCGCTGCAGAGGCAGGGCCCAGTCTGGAGGGCCCGGGGGTGAGACCCCCCCGAGCCGGGCGCGGGCCTCTGCACCTGCGTGTCCCTGTGAGCTGGCGGCAGCCTGGCTTTCGGGGTGGGGGGACTGCCCGTCCGCTGTAGCCTGCGAAGCCCATGCTCCCCTGGGACCCCAGGAGGTGGGGCTGACCGTGCCCTCCAGCCTGAGCAGGAGCCCCCAGGGGGCATCCCTGGGTCCCTCCAGAGTCTCCAGTCTGCCGCCCCCCAAACCAGCCTCCCATCTTGAAGGAAAGAGCAGCATCTGGACTTGGGGGCAGGGAGGGTCAGCGGGGCGGCAGGACCGCCTCGAGCCCAAGGGGGGTGCCCGCCGGCTCCGGCCTCAGCACCCCAGCAGGTGAAGGGAGTGGCCGCTGGCCATGGCGGGGCCCAGGAGGCTGTGCTGTCAGAGGAGGCTGTCCAGGGGACACTCCCCCAGCCCTTAGCCTGTGCTGGCCTCCCACAAGGCAGCCTCGCGGGGCTCCTGGGCTGAAGGCCCCAGGGGGCGTCACGGCCACTCCTGTCCAGGCGGGAACCCCCAGTTTCCCAAGCCCCTCCCCCTCGGCCCCCGCCTTGGCTGCCCTCGCTCTCCTCCCGCCTCCTGGTGCTTTTCTCCTGCAGGGTCCCCCAGGACGCCAGGCCGGCGGCCGCTCCTAGAGCACCGGAGCTCCTGCGCCGCCTCCCGCAGACGCCTCGGAAGCCGAAAGCCCCCGCGGCGCCCCGCCACGCCCTTTGGGGTGAGGTAGTAGGTTGTATAGTTTGGGGCCCTGCCCTGCTCTGGGTAACTATACAATCTACTGTCTTTCCTGAAGTGGCCGTAATGTCGACGGTGGACGCGTCCCGGACCCGCTGGGCAGGGGGCGGGGGCGGGGGCGGCCGCGCGGGGCGGGCAGGGACGCCCTGAACGCCGGGCACGCCGCTGGGAGGCGGAGCAGGTCCCGCGACCTCTGGCTCCGTCTCCTCTGCAAAGCGCGGGTGGAGGAGGATGGAAGGCGAGGCCGCGCGCGGGGTCCGGGCAGACCCTGCCTTCGTGTGCCACCCCCACCCGCCAGGCCCACGGGCAGCCTGGGTCCGGCCGTGCCCTCGGCTGCCTCCCTGCGCTGGGCGTGAGGACAGGCGGCGACTTGGCTGGGCAACACGGCAGCGCCCAGGGAGACCCCCGGGCCAGCCCCAGAGTGTCCCGTGTGCGTCCTGCTGGCGGTCAGGCCGCTGGGCGGCAGAGCACCCGCCGCCCGGGCAGGGGGAGGTGGGCTCACCCTCCCCAGCGGGAAGCAGGCCTGCGACCACCGTGGGCCCTCCCGGTCTTCCAGCACCCTCGGGTAGCTGACGGGAAACCGAGGCAGCGCCTACACTTCCTCCTGCCCTGCGCCTGCCCAGCCCTGCGCGCGGGTGCCCTGGCCCTCGTGGGCTGGGCAGGGCGTGGGGCAGCAGCGGCGGGGCCTCCCGCACCCGGGCGCCGCGGGGTGAGGTAGTAGGTTGTGTGGTTTCAGGGCAGTGATGTCGCCCCGTCGGAAGATAACTATACAACCTACTGCCTTCCCCGAGGGGCCCAGCGACGCCTGGGAGGCCCCCGCCTGACGCAGCAGGGCCCACAGGGCCACGGGCACCGAGTCCAATAAAGGCTGTTCTGGCGTGAGCCCTCGTCCATTCTGGAGGCCAGGCCCGGGCGACGGGGCCGCCGTGTGCGTGGGGCCTGCCCGGGCCACCAGCTCGCCCCTCAGTGCCCCGGCCTGTCCATCCCACTCCCCGGGCCACGGCGCCTGCCGCTGCATCTGGCACAATGGTGACCTTGAACCTGAGGAGTCGGTTCAGCCTTTCTCCAGTCCTGGCTCCTCCACCGTGCCAGGACCGGAGTTGGAGCCAGGCTCTGCCTGGGGCCAGGGGGACCACAGCGTGGTGGGGAACAGCCAGGGACACAGCGTGGCCAGCACCAGGCCAGAAGAGCCCCAGGACTCCTGGACCCACCTTGCAGTCAGGGGTGGCTTCCTGGAGGAGGTGACCCTGGGATCTCTGCGTCACGCCCTCCCAGCTGGTCACCTTCCATCCTCTGTCAACTGGTGGTGCCTGGAGCCACGGGAGGGGCGAGGGTGGGCCCGAGGGCCTGGCTTCAGCATCGTGCGGAAGCAGTTCAGTCCAGAAACAACCCGGCAGGCGCCAGTCTGGTCAAAGCAGCTGGTGTGCTCCTGCCCCTAAGCCGCCTCTGGGAGGTGCTGTGGGTCGGGAAAGGGCTGGCTTCGGGGCAGCAGGCCTGGGGCAGTCGCTCCACTGGCCAGGCCTTAGCTTCCCATCCCGTGATGGAGGCAGCCGCTCAGACCTGGGTGGGCCGCAAGTGGGGATGGGACCCCAAACAGCGCGGGAGCCGGCAGGCAGGCAGGCAGGCAGGCGGCGGCCCCGGCTCTGAGGCCCTGGGTGACTGCCGCCACCTGCTGCCGGATCCGGGGAGCGCATCCGGGTGAGGCGCCCCGCAGGAGGGGGGCACTGGGCTCTGCAGGAGGGAGGTCCCAGCACTAGGCCCCACCCCGGCCGTGACCCTCCCCACCCCCTGCCCCAGGCAGCCAGGGAGCTGGGGAGCTGGACCGGAGAGGCGGCCCAAGTGCCGGCCTGTGGGCCTTCCAGCAGGCCCGGCTCTGTCCCCCTCCTGCCAGGCCCTGCTCCCGCCGGGAGGTGACTTGTCAGACTCGAGGGGCTCCTGGGCACCAAGATGGGCCTGGGCTCCCAAGGAGCCCGTCTCCCCTCGGGCCGCGAGAGGAGCCGGAGCTCAGCCAGGGCCACGCGGCACGGGAACGGGTCACCCAGGGCCCCAGCGGGTGGCCGAGGCCGGGAGCCCGGGCCCTCGGGGTGTGCGCAGGCCCCCGGCACTCGGGCCCTCTCAAGACCCAGGGGACGCCGTGGCGCCGCGGCTCTGGGTCTGCACGGCAGCGCGAGTCCTGTGCGGCCGCGGCCCTGGACGGGTGGGCCGGCCCCGAGCGGGGCTGCACCGCGGGCGTCACCCGGCGCGAAACGCGCGTCTGCTGCACGGAGGGAGAGCCGGGGAGGCGGCGCCCGGGGTGGGCCTGGGCCCCACAGGCTCGCTCGCCCCTCACGCCGGCCCGGGGCCCCAAGGTGGCGGCCTGTCCCTGGGTGCCCGGACCCCAGCCCCACCTTCCAAACCCGGGCCGGGCCTGCCCCTGCGCTGCGCAGGCGAGGTGGGGAGGAGGCCCCCCACACCCCGCCCGCACACCGCGGCCCGTGTGGGGTGCGCGCTCGGCTACACCTGGTCAGGGGTGCGGAGGAGAGGACGCCGTGAGAAAGGGGGAGGCCTGGATGGAGGGGCGAGGGGGAGGCGTCAGAGGAGGGGAGCACTTGGGGGTGAGGGAGGAGTGAGCCAGCCAGCGGGGGTGCGTTCCCAGGAGCACCCAGGGTCAGTCCCAGCGGCGCCATCGGGGGGGTGCGGGGGGACAGGCTGATCCGGGGCTGACCCTGGCCCGCGGCGGCCAGGGGGGTTGGTGAGGAGCTGGCAGAGCACCCCCTGCTCAGAGCAGGGTAGGGGAGCAGGCCGGGGGTCACGGTACCCCCTGGGCGGATGCCGGAGGGAAAGGCGCCGGCCACTGCTGAGGGGGCCCGGCCAGTGCTGGGCCTGCCCCGTGCCAACGCCCCCAGCTTGGGGCTCTCGCAGGGCACTGCCTGGCCTGGGGGCCTGGGACGCCCGTGCTGCCCCCCTCGCAGGAGCCCCGCGCCGCCCCTCGCACCTACACCCGCGCCGGTGGGCAGCGCCAGGACCCTTCCTCCCGAGCGCCACCCAACAACCTGCCCCACCCCCCGGCAGCTGGAGAGCAGGGGGCCCCGGCCCAGCTTGGTGAACCCTGAGTTCTGAGGTCCTCGTGGTGTGGGGGGACAAGAGCTGGTCTCCTGCCCAGGTGGACAGTTAGGGCTCCAGGGCCCCCACAGACACGACCCTCCTCCATCCTGCTGAGCACCCCGAACCCCTGGGGGGTCTGCCAGCTCTGTCCCCCTCTGCTTCCTGCTGCCCCTGCACCCGCAGCCCCAGGGCCGGGCACCTCCGGGACGGCGTCCATGGCTCCGGCCCTGGCCACGGGGCTGGGCCCAGCGAGCAGCCTCGGGACCTGCAGGACCTGCTCTGGCGCCCAGCCCAGGCCTGGCCCGGCTCCTCGTAGACAAGCCCCCCCAGAGTCCTTCTGAGGGACCCAGGCGGACCCTCAGCCAGGCCAGGCCTGAGCAGGGGGTGCAGGGGCCCAGCTGTGACGGAAGTGCCTGCAGGGCTGGGTGGGGATCCCCCCCAGCTCCCCCAGCCCCCCAGGGCTCAGCACAGCCCGGGGGGCCGGGCCTGTGTCGGGAGCCCGGCGGCCGCATCCGGTCCAGGCCTGCCTGCTGGGGGCCCGGGGCTCTCCTGGCTCCGTTGCGGGCCTCAGTCTCCCTGGTGCACAAGCGGGAGCCCCCGAACTTGAGGGTCCCGGACCCCCCTCCGCGCTCTGCCCGCTCCGGCCCGCGGGCGCGTCCGCGGCGAGGCTCGGCCTGGCCGCCAGGGGGCGCGCGCCGCCCGCCGCCGGGGTGTGAGCGCGAGTGGGGGGGGCCGGAGGGGGCCGCGCGGGCGCCCCAGGTCCCCAGGCCGAGCAGCGCCCCGCGAGAGGCCGGGCTGGGGGGCGCGGGGCAGGCCCAGCACCGGCCAGGCCCCTCCGCAGCCGCCGGCGCCTTCCCCGGGTCCGCCCTGGGGGCTGCCGCCCGGCGTGGGGCGGGTCGGGACACGCGCGACCTCCCGCCTTCCGGCCCCCCCCCCCCCCCCCCCCCCCGCTCTGAGGGAAGCTGGGGCGCTGGACAGGACCCCCCCGCCGGGCAGGCTCCCTGTCTCCATCCTCACTCCCCTGTGGCTTGTCGACCTCGCGGGAGCCCCAGTTTCTCCATCCGGGGCGGAAGCTGCCTCGCCCCCTCTTGGGCCCCCAGGGCTGGGGTCACTTCTGGGGGCTGCAGAGCACGGGGGGCCCAGGGCCGGGCCGGCAGGGCCGAGCGGACAAGGCCCAGGACTAAAGCCGGGGTCACTTGTCCCCTCCTGCGGGGGGGCAGGGCCTGGAAGGGTTCCTGCAGCCGCGCCCGCCAGAGGCCAGTGTGCGTGGGGGTCACACAGAGGCGCCCCCCACACACACACAGGGACTCCCTGCCCCTCCCCGCTCTCTAGTCGCCCCACTCTTGCACCCCGACACCCCCAGGTCCTGGCACCTCAGCACTGTGCGCCACTGGGGCGGGGGGCGGTGGCCTCGACCCCAGGCTGCCCTGGAGGGGTAGGACGCTCCCTCTTTGCCTCCGGGGTGGGCTTGGGGTCAGCCCTGGCGTCACCCCTGCGCGCCTCCAGCCAGCAGAGGGCAGGGTCGGCCTCGCCACGTCCCCGGGAGGAGGGTCCGCACTGCCGGCGGGAGCGGGGAGCTCCCGGAAGCTCTCGGGCAGGTAAGTCCTGCCCCGGGTTTTGCAGGAACCTGGTATCCGCTGGATGGCGCCCCCGGGCCGAGGGGCAGTGTGGCCCCCACCTCCCGCCCCTCCGTGCTGGGTGCTGTCTGGGGAGGGGTCGGGCCGTCGGCGACCAGCCGGAGCCCAGGAGGAGCCAGCAAGATGGTCGACCTTGACCTCAGATCCGCGGGCAGAGGCCCGGCGTCCGCCTGCGCCTCCCCACCGTGGCCCTGAGCGCCCGCCCAGCACCCACCTGCCCTGGGTGGCACCTGCGATCACACAGGCCCCGTGCCGGCCCCACCCCGGCCAGGGTCTCAGGCGGCCCCACCCGGCTGCACAGACACGAAGGCCGTGCCTCATGGGTTCAGACGGGTCAGGGCCGCCGCCCCAGGGGAAAGGTCATGGGCTCCCAGCCTGCGCAGGCACGCCTCCCGCCAGTGAGCAGAGCGCCGCCCGGGGGGCTGCGTCCTGGCCCCAGGGCCGTGCCAGGCCTCCAGCCCCAGCCAGAGGAGCCCCGCGCAGATGCCTCGGCCTCGTGCACCCCTGGCTGGAGCCGGCTCCTGCGCCTCTCAGACACCCCCCCCCCCCTGCGCTGGCAGGCCGCCCCGGCCAGGCTGTGCGTCCTCAGGCAAGTTCCCCACCCACTCTGGGCGTCAGCTGCAGGGACTCCAGCGAGGCCAGGGCTTAAGGAAGCTCCAGCACCAGCTAAGGAAGGGGCGGGCCCAGCGCCTCCTCCAGGAAGCCACACACAGGCTCCGGTGCCTTCGTGCGCCTCCAGGGCTGTGTCCGCATCCCTGCCCCAGCAGGGCCCTGCATCAGGCAGCACACATGTGGCCCCTTGGCCAGGCCCACGGCCAGGGCCTGGGTAGTGCTGGGCTCAGGTGGTGCAGGTGGGCAAATCCCTCACTCAGTGCGGGGGTGGGGGGTTGGGGAAAGGCAGGAACCAAGGCCCGGGGAGGGGAGAGCCCAGGCCAGCCAGAGCTGCCCGACTCCATGCAGGTGCCCCACGGCCACCTAGCCCAACGTGGTGACCAGCAGGGTGCCGGCCCCAGAGTCAGCCCAGAGCCTGTTCCCGTTGGAGGAGCCCGGCCCGGCGGGGTGCAGGAGGCCGCCGAGGCACCCCCAGGCCCCGCCGTCGTGAGGGGACAGGCGCCTTCTCTGCTGCAATCCCCGTGCTAAATGCAGAAGTTGCGCTGGCCCCGCGCCGCACATAGCCTGGGCCGGCTCCCAGGAACAGCTGGGCTGCCCGGCCGTGACCCGGGGCCTGGGAACCCGGCCTGCCCCGGCCCTGCCCTGGGGCCTCAGAGGGACGGCCCTTCCCAGGGCCAGCGACCTTCCCAAGGGCGGACAGCCGGGCGGGGGCCGGGAGCGTGCCTGCTTCTGCTGACCCGTCAGCCCCCCTCCCGGAGGCCCTCCTGGCGCGCCTGCGCCCGACACGTCCCCCTGCTGCATCCTGGGCCCGGCCCTTCCCGATGCCCTCACAGCACAGGAGGGAGGCAGAGGCTGGGCAAGGGCAGCCCAAGGTCACATAGCACTTTCAGACCAAGCCTACGTTCTCGCACACCGCACCCTACTCTCCTCCTGTTGGGGGGTCAGTTCCCTGCTTCAGAAGTGAGGGAGCTGAGGCCGGGGAGAAGCAGCCCCTGAGGGCACCCAGCTCAGGATGAGTCCTGGCTCAGTGGGCACCGTGCCCGCACACAGGGGGTCATCCTTTCCCACCCGGCTGCTCGGCCAGAGGGTTTATCCCTCCGGCCTGACCAGAGCGCAGAGGCTCGTTGTACAGAGAGGCACCAAAACAGATGGCATTGGGGGGCAGCAGCAGCTGTATGGGCGTGCAGGAGGTGGCCCTCATCGGCTCGGCGGTCAGGAAGACTTCCTGGAGGAGGTGATGTGACCTCTTCCAAGTCTTCAAGGACAAAGTTAAGGACTGGGGTGGGGTTGGGGGTGAAGCACTGGGGTCTGCTAGTGAGGGTTCGCCTGGCGAGCAGAGAGCCTGGTGAGGGGTGGGTGGCCAGGCTAGCTGTGGGTCCTTAAAGGCCACAGGGAGCCAAGGAGGGTTCCAGCAGGTGAGTGACAAGATCGGGTGTGTGTTTGGAAAGTTCCTCTGGCTGCTGTGAGGATTCTGAATCTGGAGGGTCCCTCACGGGAGACATGGGGGTCCCGTGGCGAAGAGTAATCCAAAGCTGCAGTCCTTGCCCGGACAGGACACCTCCTCCCGAGCCCTTCCTGCCGCCCTGACACCTGCTTCAGGGACACCGGCAAGCATAGCAGAGAAGTCTCTGAGCAAATCGGGGGGCAGCTGGGGGTGTGATTTTTATCCCGGAAGCTCGAGCAGCAGATTTCCAGCAGGAATGTGGTTCTTGGGGCCAGGTCCCAGATTTGGGGCCGGTGGGCAGTGTGGGGGAGGCTCGTCTGACCTCTGCACTCCCCCGCCCACCCCAGAACCACACTGCACACCCGCGGCCTCAGGCACGGCGGGACACACCTGAGCAGCAGTGGTCTGCAGCCCCCCACCAGATTTGCTCGTCCCTGGCCTGGCCTCTCACCGCCTGCCCCCCACCCGGGCACCCCCGCCCGCATTGCCCTTTGGCCCCACCTGACCCAACATGAATTCACTTTGTAGGTGGCATTTGCTGCGCGCCGGCCTCTGCAGGCGGTGAGTGCACTGGCCTGCACTCCCTGCAGCGGGGGGCCGCGGGCCGCCAGCGGGTAGGGGTCTGGGGTGGGGGAGCTCAGCCTGGCACAGCCCCGCCCGGTGCACACACCTGCCGGGTCCCCTGGGGAGGTTCATGGTTCTGTGCTGGCCGCCGGCCGGGCCTAGCGGGTAGGCTGGGGCCTCACAGGGTGAGGGGAGCAGCTGACTCCGGGGGGTCACTGGGCCAGAGGGCCGCACTCAGCCTCGGAGTGACGTGGCCCAGGAGTCCTAAGGCCGGGCCAAGGGCATGTGTGCTCAGGGCCAGCTGTGGCGGGAAGCGGGCCTCCCCCCTCGCCAGGTCTGCTCCCCGCGGCAAGGCCGTGGGTGCAGGGCTGGGTGCCCGCGGCGGTGGTTTTCGGCCCTGGGGGACGCCTGGTACAGGCTGTGTCAGGGCCTGGGGGCAGCGGGAGCCCGAGGAGCCCCTCTGTGGTCAGGGATGGACAGAGACCTGCATGCTGTAGCCCACCCCCCCACAGCAGGGGCTCAGGGGCTCCCGCGGGGCGGCTCAGCGGCAGGCTGGTGCCCGAGCGCCCGCCCCGGGAGGGTGACTCCTGGCCCACTGGCCGTGTGGCCACGCGGGCAGGTCCTCTCCAGCCTGGCATCTAGGTGGAAGGTCTCGTGGGCTCTAAGGACTGGCGTTGCCAGCTCAGCCCGGGCCATGGCTGCAGGGCGCTGGGTGCCCTCACGGAGCAAGGCCGGAGTCCCAGCTGGGCTCGGCTCTCCGCCTCCCACTCCAGGCCCCGCCGGCTCCTTCCAGGGCAGAGGGCCCAGGGCTCCCCAGGGCACCCGCTGAACCCCAGCTGGCCTGGCTTCCCTCCCTCCTGCCCCCCAGCCGCTCCTGCCCTGGCCTCCCCGCCCCTCTCAGTGCCTCCCAGGCCCAGGCCTCATCCTCGCCAGCCTGGCTGGGCCCTGGGCCCCCTGAGGGTCAGGACCCCACCTGAGTCCCGGTTCAAGCCCCAACCCATCACCCAGCTCTGCAGCCTCTCTCTGCCTCAGTTTCCCATCTGCACAATGGGGGCTGGGCAGACCAGGTGGGGGTTACATGCGTGGGTTCTTCATAAGCGTGCCCGGGGCCCTGGGAACCACCAACTCCCCCACCACCCAGCACAACAGCCCCACACCCTGCGCCCCACAGTCCCCACACCCCACAGCCCCACCTGCCCATTTCGTGCCGGGCCTACCTCCCCTGGGGCTGCCTGCCCTTTCCAAGCTCCCGTCCTGCTGTCCCCAAATGCCCCACCGCTTCCACTGGAAGTCTCCTTGAGGTGACCTTGCCTGACCCCTGACGCTCCAGGTTGTTTGGGTCACCTCTGCCCACCCGCCTCCTCCCAGAGGGCATGAGGAGACTCTCCCACAGGGACAGGAAGGTTCCAGAGCACTGCGGGCGGCAGTGGTAGCATTGGAGGTGCTTTGAGAGGCGGGTGTGTGAGGGGCCGGCAGCCCCGTGGGGTGGCCCGCAGAGGAGTGAAGTAGGTGGGGTGAGGGAGGGGAGGTGATGACGCCGGCGGGGGCAGCCAGCGGGGGTGGGGGTGCCAGCCCCCAACACTGGCTTAGGCAGAGCTGACAAGGGGAGACCCTCATTTTAAGGCAATTCAGGGGATCCTGTGAGACACCCCACTTGGGAAGGAGGTGCAGACTGGGGTGTGTTGGCTCCTGGGGTCGCCGGAGCCAGATGGGTGGGGTGTCCAGGAGGTGGACGGACCTCCAGTGAGCCCTGCGCTCCGGCTGAGCCCGGACACATGGGAGGCGCTGCGGGGACTGCAGGAGCCCCGACGGCCTGGCCAGCGGCCACCCGCACCGCCCACCGCGGCCGCCCACAGCCACGTCCGGATTCCCAGGAGCTCCCGCTGGTGATGGGCTCCGGCCGGGAGGGAAAATCAATTCTTTGTGCAGGCCAAACCGCAGCCCCTTTCCCACACCCTACAATCCTGCCTTTGTTCCCCGCAAAGCGAGCCACAGAGGAGCCCCAGCTGCTGCATTATGGTGGCGCCTGGGAGCAGCCCTGGCCCGGAAGGGCAGCAGCAGGCCCCGCGGCGGCCCGCGGGAGGCCAAGGCCCGTGCAGCTGCAGGCTGAGCGTCCCCAAGGACGCGCCGGGCCCGGGCCTCTCCGGACGGCTTGGAACAGGAGACGCGGGCAAGGTGCCCTCCAGTGGGGGAGCCTGGGAACCAGCCCCCAGCCGGCCAAAGGTGCTGGCAGAGGCCGCGGCCCGGGGCGAGGCGCCCTGCTGACCTTGGCCTCGCTGAGCGAAGGTCCCGAGGCCTTTGGGCTCCAGGCAGCCCCTGGCGGGTGCGGCCGGGGCTCCAGCCCCAGCCCCGCAGGTCCGGGGGCCCATCTTGGCGCCCTCCTCCCCTTCCCGAGAAGCTCCCGGGCCTCTGGGTGGCCCGCGGGAGAAAGGAGCGACCCCACAGTCTCGCACGGCCAGTGTGAGCACACTCGTCACGGGCACGCCCGCGCAGACACTGCGCCCCCAGGCCACGTGCACACACGCCGCTCCTCCCCGTGCCTCTGCGCACACGCCGCTGTCTGCACACGTGTCCTCGGAGGCACACTCGTGCACACGCGCTCACACCCACGCTCACACACTGCCTGTCCGCTGTGCCCCAGCCACAGACCCCGCCGTCCCGCCTGTGAGGAAGTGGAGCCAGGCCTGGGGCGCCCTCCCCCACGGCCCCCCAAGGCCCCTCAGACTCGCTGCCCGGGCCCGGCCGGCTCTGGCTTCCGAGGGCAGCCAGGTGGGGGCCGGCCGCGCCCTCGTGGGGAGCAGAGGGCAGAGGCTGGTCACGGCCCGCCGAGGTCAGCTTTCTTCTGCCAGTTAGGGAGCGAGCGCCCCTGACATCGCGTGTGGAGAGAAGCGCATGGAGAAGGGGGGGACCTTGGATTCGCGCATTCTCCACCCGGCGCCGGGACTGTACCCCCCACTCCTGGCACCCGCGTCCTGGTGCTGCCTGTCGGGAGCATATGGGGTCCTGACCACACGCTCTGGCACCTCCGCGCAGACTCCCCACTTTACGGGGCAGTGAGGCCGCTCCACAAAAAGAGGGAACACCCCCACGGGCCGAGTGTGGGGAGCCCCCCCCACCCGCCTGTGCCGATCGCCCCCCAAGGCCGCGCGAGGCGGGTCCTCTCCCTGGACGTGGACAAGACCCGCCGGCAGCGGCACCTCCGGCCACCCGCAGGAGGTTTTTAAAAACAAACCGGTTTGTGGCTATTTGGGGGGCTGTGAAAAATGGAGCCGTCATGAAAGTGCCGCAGCCGCCAACATCTATAAAACCGTTACCCGCGGAGCTGCTCGTCGCGACGTGTATGTGAATGTGAGGACTTGGCGAAATGCCGCCGCTTCCGGAGCGCCCGACCCAGCGCCCACCCGCCCCGGCCCGGCTGTGTGCAGTGGGCATCTCGGTTCAGTCTCGGGCGCGGACATGCTGACAAGGGGGCGCGCGTGGAACTGGGGGCGCCCCGTGGGCGCCGGGAGCGGGGCCGGGGCCGGGCTCGGGCATCCGCGTCCCTCACTGGCCGCCAAGTCCGGGCGCGGCACCAGGGCCTGGGTCATCCGAGCCGCGCGCCCCTTTGCCTTTCACCAAATGCCCCTAAGTCTTGGAGGCGACTTCACCGCTCGGGGTGAAGGGACGGGAGCCACTCCCTGGGGCCGGGTCTCAGTTGGTGAGACGAGGAGCCGCGGAGAAGTCGCCCTGCGGGTGCCCCGTGCCCCCCAAGCGCGGAGGGAGTTATCGCGGCATCCTTGACCCTGGCACCAAGCGCCGACGCGGAAACCGCGGCCGGTGAGGCAGGGCACGGCAGCCGTGGCGCGGGGCGAGCACGGGCGGAAAGGCCCAGCGCACGTGTGGCTCATCCACGGCCACGCCGTCGCCCCGAGGAAGGGGACCCCTGCGCACCCCCCACCCGGGAGAGCCGGCGGGCCCGGGCGACCCCCGCTGTCCCTCCAGAGCTGGCAGAGCTCAGTCTGCATGAGCACGTGGGGCTTGTCCCGTCCCCCGAAGGCGACTCCCCACCTTCCGCCGGCCTGTTGTTAACACTCTCAGACAAGGGCTCCCCTGGACGGCGCCTCCATCCACGGAGAGGGTCCCTGCCCCCAGATGGTCAGGAAGGCCCTGCTGGTGTCCCCCCTGACGTCACCGGGCCTGCGGCTCGGGGGCCCTCCGCCCTCCAGGGGTGAGGGTCTGTCCCTGACAGCAGCGAGGCCCCCGGCGGGAGAAGCTTCGTCCTCGGTAAATCCTTTCCCTGTGACGAGGACACCATCACTGCCCCCCAGCCCCCCAGAAGAGTGTGGTTCGTCAGTGAGCACTGCCCCCCAGCTGAGCTCGTCTTTGCTCTCAGGGTGAGGGTGGGGTCACCCCTCCTTTCGGGGGGTCTGTCCCCGTCCCCTTGATGCCGGCTTCCAAGGGCAGGACGGTGTCCCTGCTGCTCTCCGCCACCCTTTGGGGCCTATACCTGGGTGACCGCCGCGTGTTTCTTATGAAGTGGATGTTTCCTTTGCTCTCCCTTTGATGTTCTCGTGGCTCGCCCAGCCCAGAAGAACCCGGAGGGGTGCGGGAGGATTTATTTTGTGCTCCAACTCTCGTTAGCAGACAAACGTAGCACAGGGAGATCAGCCGGGGCTCTGGAGGACCGAAGAGGAACTCCAGCCCAATGGGGCACCGGAGGCCTTCCTGGAGGAGGCGGTGTGTGAAGCGATCCTTAGCAAAGCGGGGGGAGGAGGATAAAGCCGGCAGAGGAAAGAGGTGCGGGTAGGAAGTGGAGAGACTGGGGGAGAGGGAGAGGGACCCCACCGATCCAGGGAGAGGCCGGGCCTGCAGTGTGGGAGGGTGGGCTGCGGGGGGACCCCACCTGGCAGCTGGCGGGTGAGGGGAGAGGAAAGGAGGGCCCAGCTGGGTGGGCAAGGTGGGGAGCGGCCAGGCCTGGGCCAGCGTGACCTCCGTTACCTCTGACCCCCACAGGCACCTCCACGGGCGACCTTAGTTCTCCCGTGAGGAGGCCGAGGCGCTGAGGGGAGAGGCGCCAGCCGAGCTGGTTGCTGGGACCCGGCCTGGCCTGGCCGCCAAGCAGAAGGGGCGAAGGGCCTGGGGGCCTCGGGGGATGAGGCCCCGCCGCCCGTGGCCGCCCCTTCTTCCTCCCAGGCCTGTGCTGGCTCGGGGGCCTGCCCTGGAGGACTCCCCGACCCCAAGAATTCCAGCTGGACCTCGGGCCCTGCCCCAGGGGACACCTCAGTCTCCCTTCCAACGGGGGCAGGAGCCACGGGGTGAGAAGGCCCAGGCCAGGCAGGGACGGCCTCCTGCCTCCCTGCTCTCCCTACTGGGGTCCCGTCGGTGGCGCCCCACCCCCGCAGGCCCCATCGCCTCCGCCAGCCTCCAGCCAGGCCAGGCCCTATTTCTAGGCCCAGGGCAGTGGGACGGTGGCTGAGGCTGGAGCGTGGGGGGAGGGGCGCGGCCGCGGGGTGGACGGCAGGGCCAGCCGCTCGCAGCAGGCAGCGGTGACTTTCAGGTGACCTGCCCGGGCCTGGGGAGCCCCAGCCCAGAGGGGAGCGAGGTGCCCAGCAGAGCTCGGAGGCCCACCAGGCGGGGGCCGGTCCTGAGCACTTCCGAGGCGCAGAGCACGAGACACGCGGCATCACTCACGGCAAAGGCTCGGCCCATGGTCATGTGTCTGCTCCCTCCCCCCAGCAGGGAGGGAAAAATGCGGCCAGCTCTGGGGCATGTCATGGTCACACCCCAGCACCACGCTGGATCCCGGGCTGGCATGGGCGCTGGCGCTTGGCCCGCCCGGCTCTCAGTTTACAGCCGGGAGGGGACACAGGGCGGTCGTGCTTGCTGCCCAAGGTCACGGAGCCCGGGCGGGAGCAGTGGGCACAGCAAGGACATGTGAACCAGCTGTCGGCGCCAGGCCAGCCCGCGACTCCCAGGTGTGCGGCCCAGGCCACGGCCCCGCTGCTCAGCCTCAGTTTCCACAGCTGGAGCTGCAGGGCTGAGCAGAGCCGAGCCAGGAGGGAGCAGTGCCCGCTCCCCCCTGCTCGGCCGCGCCCGCAGGGCTGGCTCAAAGAGCTGTCTGGTGCCCCCTCCCTGAGCCAGGCGGGGCAGGGACACGCCGAGCACCCGGCCCAGCCCCGTCCTCCAACGGCTTCGCATCTGCAGCCACGGCCAGCAGCTCTTGGAAAGAAACGCCTGGGCAACTGGAGCGGCCCAGCGGCCACCCGTGCAGGCGGGGCTGGCGCTCCCTCTGGAAACAAGTAAAGATTTTGGATTAAAAAAAAGTTTGAATCATGATAAAAGGCTCAAAGAGTGGCTAAGCACGTGGAAAACTGCCGGGCCAGTTCCGGGTCTGCAGGGCCTTTGCCAGCGTGGCCAGGCTGGCCTTGACCTTGGGAGCGCGGCATGCCAGGACAGAGCCCAGCTAGGAGAGCCCAAGTTGGGGTGAGGGGGTCTCCCTCGCATGAAGCTTGGACCCAGAAAGGCACGCCAGGGAGCTGGGACCAAGGGGTGCTGGAGAACATTCTGGCAATCCTGCAAGCACCCAGCACCTGCGTGGTCTCCCTGGGAGCCGCCGTGGGGGCGCTGGCTGGCTGGGAACTCGGGTCACGCTTGGAAAGTGCCCGCTGGGTCTCTGGCGCCTGCCTGGTGCTCACCTGGTTGGTTCTGAGCCTTGTTTTTAAAATTAGACTCAGCGTTGCCCTTTGCCCGGCTGCCTTGATTTCTCCAGTGCACGCCCCGGGGCCTGAGGGAGCCCCGTCTCCAGGCACCAGCGTGCGGGTCCGTCCTCCCGCCCCCGGGGGTGCTGGTCCGGGCCTTTCGCTGTCCACCGCCTTCACGTGCCGCGCGGGGTTCCGCTTCCTCCCTGGCCCAGCCAGCGCCCCCCAGCACGGCCAGGCTCTGCCCGCGGGGCCCCACAGGGGGCGGGCGCCTGGGTGCCAGCCCGTGTGGGCGAGACTCCCCGGGCTCTTGCAGCTGCGCCCACACCCTGCCCGGCTTTCTCAGAGATCGAAATCAGGCCCTCACGTGGGATTTATGCCCGCGCGGCAAGTCTCAACACACACCGAGGTGTTGACTTCAAAATAAATGTGGTAAATAATCTGGGGAGGGGCCGGGCCACGCTGGCGGGGCCGGAAGCGCCGGGCGCGGGACTCCCTGGACTTTGGGCTCACACCGTGGCGTTTCGGCAGCTTTGGGCTGTCACGGGGCAGCCAAGGGCTGTGTTTTCCCAAATAAAACACACAAGCCCTGTCAGCTCGCGCCAGCTCTTCGCCCAAGACACTTTAGTAAGCTTCCAACAAAAAGGAGGCAGACAGAGTCTTTAAGTCGGCTTGAGGGTTTTCAGAGGCGCGTCACGGGGTCCTCATTCCTTTCCCCATGCTGCCCCGGATGGGGACGTGCTGTCTTAGACGGCCTGGCCTGCAGGGTTCTGGGGCCGCCGTCCAGGCCCCGCGCTCACGGCCGTTTCTCCAGCCAAGTGCCCCAGGGCCCGGGAGGAAGAGCCGGAGAGGCTGGGCCTGCTCGCGCTGGTCAACCTCCCGGGGCTCATGGCCAGGGCGGGCCGGAGGCTGCTCGGGTCAAGCACGCTGGCCTCAGTGGCGGGCAGGGCTGTTCGGCGGAGGCAGACGCCCGGGTGGACCTGGGGATCACGTGGGATGGCTGCAGGCAGGTACGGGGACTCCCGGACCCGGTGAGCCTCCGCTGCCGAGGGGCGAGCCCGGCCAGGGACAGGGGTGGACTGGACAGAAGTCCCCAGGAGGCGGTAGCAACCCCGGGCAGAGGGCCGCTTCGCTGGCAGGCTGGATGCCAAGTGGGCTTCCTGGAGGAAGTGACCCTTGGCAGAAGCTTCGGGCAGGTGGTCACCATGTCAGGTCCTGGCCTGCCCTCCCCACACTCACCTCTCAGTGCAGCCCTGGGAGCCGCCCGTTCTGTAGCAGAGGACACTCAGGCATGAGGACGCTCAGGCACGAGGCCGAGCCGTCCCCACCACCTTCCCTCCACCCCTTTCAGCCTCTCTGATGAGGCTGACACTCGCTTCTCCCTCTCAGCCTCACAAACCTCACTTCCCTTACTAGTGTCCCCTGGTTTTTGGAAGCATTCTGCCTTGTGGACTCGTCTGCTGGCTGAGTGTCCAGCGCTCCTGTCCTCTGACGCGCGGCCCCTCCGCGTGGCTGTAGGGGCGGGTCTGGTCTTCCCCGGGGGGAGCCGGCTCCCCGGGGTGGACAGTGCGTCTCCTTGGTCCCCGCCGCGGGCCCCTGGGCGGCCCCGTGGCCTCACTGCTGTAACCGGCGCCGCCGTGACCACGGTGGACACGCAGCCTCCCGAGCCGGCGGCTCCGCGTTCTCTGGGTGATGCCCGAGGGCGGGGGTGCGGGTCCTGCGGTGTTTCCCGTTCCAGTTTTCTAAGGCCGGTCGGATCCTGCCCCTCACGGCTGCAGCGGCTGAGCTCCCCGCCGGGGCCGCCGCCGCCCCGGCCTGTTTGGGGGTAAAGCTAGAGCAAGGTTTTGAATGAGGTGTGTTAAGCTCCAGGCTCTGCCTCATGAGCCCACGAGGGAAACGGGGGTTGGAGGAACATGGGGGGCCGGGGCGCGGGCAGCGGGGGTGATGGGCACACGTGATGTGCGGTGCCCGTGACAGTTGCATGAGGTGCCCACGGGGCCGCCTGCCCCACCTTATCTCTGTGTCTTCTCCCCCCATTGTCCATCCACATGTGCAATTTACCGTTGGGACCCCCGCGGGCGGGGTCATGGGCAAC
Source organism: Talpa occidentalis (assembly GCF_014898055.3). Lineage (NCBI taxonomy): Eukaryota > Metazoa > Chordata > Mammalia > Eulipotyphla > Talpidae > Talpa > Talpa occidentalis. The sequence goes on along the minus strand of NW_023601653.1, from coordinate 1,213,149 downwards.
CCCACCTCCAGCGGGCCGGATGTCTGTGCCAGCCAAAACCCACCAGGCTTCACACGGACCAGGTCCCACGGTCCCCAAGTGTCCAGTCACGCTCAGGCTGAGACAGGGGACACCCATGATCCAGCCCCATCCCCCGACCGCGAGCCCACTGGGCAGGGGAGAGCGGGTGCTTCCGAGGAGGGCGGGCGGGGCCCCGCAGCTGGGCGTCTCAAGGACAACAGATGCCAGGGACCCCGTCAGGGGCAGCCTGCTCTGAGGAGGCCTGGACGCGGGGCCGGGGCAGGCTGACTGTGGGAGCGACGTGCGCTCCCGCCCGCCGCAGCTGCTGGGCCTATAGAAGGCTCCGGACCCTGCAGCCCTCCATGGGTGCTCAGGTTTCACCCCCACCCACCACCTCTGCTTCGGTGAGCCCCGCCGGCTAACGCGCATCACCTGTTCTCTGATAGAAACCCGATGGAGTCCAGTCAAACTCCCCACCAGGCCGCAGGGCCCTGCCAGGCGGGCCCTGCCCGAGGCTCCACGTCGTCGCCAGGAGGCTACCCTGTCCTGCCACGTGAGTGCTCCCTTCCTCTGTCTCTGTCCCCCCACGAGCTCCACGCCTGACCGGACGGCGGGTTCCAAGGGTCAGAGGCAGCCTGATGACCCTTGCAGCGCAAACTCTGCTGTCTCTGCCCAGCAGCCAAGAGCAAACAAGTGACCTGGGGGGCCTCGGTCAGTTCCTGGAAAAGGGCTTAGCTAAGCGCAGGGCAAACAGGACGACCTGACCTGGCCCCCGCCCCGGGGCCCCCGCCCGTGGGCCCAGGCCGAGCGCTCTCGGGACCGCAGGGCAGCCGTCCTCCAGTCTGAGTTCGGGGCTCCTCAGCCCCCTGGCCCCTCCTCTGACTGTCCCAGCTCCCCACTCTCCCCCAGAGGCCGAGGGGCCTGGGCAGCTCTGGCGGGCGCCCTCCTCCGGCCGGCGTGGCACATCTCCCCGTCGTGCCTGGCACAGCTTCGGGATCAGAAATGGAGGCCCAGACCTGTGCTCTGAGATGCCGCCCCCCAGTGCGCCTGCGTCCCCCGGCTCCAAGGAGGGCCGGGCTGGGGGCTCGCTCGCTGGAGGGGCTTGAATCGGTCCCCAGAGCGGCTGATGTCCGCTCAGCGCCGGGCAGGAGGCCCCTCTCCTCTGCCGTGTCCGCCGTGGCCATGAAGTTGAGGGGTGGCGCGAGGGGACAGCGGGGGCCCTTCAGAGAGCCCGCCCGTGGCCAGGCCCGTGTGGCCAGCAGAAGCGCCAGCCCCCGGACAGCGGCTGCGGCCCCAGGCACTTGTCCCGGACGGGGAGCGCGTGGTCAAAAGCGATACCTGTGCACACGCGCGCGAGCAAGTGTTCCCTCCTTCCAACTGGGAGCCGCAGCCCGCGGCCTGCTGAGCGTGCCCTGCTGCCATTCGGCTCAGAGCGGGCACAGGCCCCAGCAGCGCCTTTTCCTCCGGGACGGCTGCGGCCGGGCCTCCCGGCTGCCTGGACTGGGACACGGGGCCGGCAAGGGCGCCAAGCCCCCTGGATTTGCACTCTTGGTCCCCCACGGCCTTGGCCCGGGGTGCGGCGGGAGGCGTCTTGGGCCTAGAAGTCTTGGCCCTGCAGGGGCGGCGCAGGCCAGCGTCGGTCCCGGGGGTGGACACACCTGCAGGGAGGCACCCTGGCGCGTGGGCGAGGCCGCCGGCCCCTAATGTACAGGCCCCGCCGCGAACCCAGAGGCACCGGCTGCCGCTCGTTATGCAATAAAACACCGTCGGCGTCGGAGGGGAGGTTCACGCGGGTGTCTGCGGGTGGGGCGAAGTCCAGCGGGCGCTGGGCTGATCAGCAGGGGTGGGCAGCAGACATCTGTGAGCGGCCAGGTAAGGCCTGGCGCCGGGTCTCTGGGGACAGGGGCCCGAGCGCAGCCGCCTCCCGGGCGGAGCCGCCCCCGGCGCTGGCTCGCGGCTGCGAACAGCAGGGGCAGGAGCAGGGCCGGGCCGGAGGCGCTGGCACGGCACCCGCTTCGCTCGCAGAGGAGGGGCGGCCCGCGCTGGCACCCGCCCTGGCATTCCGCGGAGCTCGGCGCGCGAACAAAGCGGCTTTGCAGCGGCCCCTGCGCCTCGCCATTGGCTGCCGGGCGCGGCCTCCCCGCGGGCAGAGGCCCAGGCCCGGCCAGGCAGCGCGGGGGAGGGGCCGGGCCGGGCCGGGCCGGGCCGGGCCGGGCCGCGGCGGGGGCGGGTGGTCGGCGCTGGCGGCCGGGCGCGCGCCCCTCGCCCGACTGCGGCCTCGCCCTGGCCCCGCCACCTGTGGCGTCTCCGCAGCGGCTCGGGCCCGGCTCCCCCGCCCCGGGCCCGCGCCGGGCGCCTCGGCGGCCCCGGCCCGCCCGCCCCCGGCCTCCGCGGCCCGGCCCGGCGGCGGGGAGGGGCGCCCGGCCGGCCCCGCCTCAGTTTCCCCCCGGCGCGGGCGCACGCGGCGGAGCCCGGCCCGGCCCCGCCCCGCCCCCGCGCGCGGCCAATGGGGCGCGGCCGCCCGGGGGTGTGTCCGCGCGGGGGGCGGGGGGCGGCCGGGGGCGGCGCGTGCCGCGGGGGCGCGGCTGGCACGGGCGCGGGGGGCGCGGGGGGCGGGCCGGGCCGGGGGCGCGGCGGCCCGGGCGGGGGCGGGGGCGCGGGGGCGGCCGGGGCGGGCCCCGCGGGCCCCACGGCGCGAGCGCGGCCCAGGCGCCGGCGGCGGGGTGCGGGCCGGGGCTCCCCCGGGCCCCCGCGGCGGGCGGGGCGGCGGCGGCGCATGCGCGGGCGCGGGGCGCGGGCCGGGCCGAGGGCGAGGTGCGCTCCGGGCGGCGCGGGACCCCGGCGAGGGGCCGCCCCCGGCCCGCCTCCTGCGCGCGGGGCGGGCCCGGCGTCCCGGCGGCCTCCGCAGCCGGCGGGCAGGGGCGGCGCGAAGGTCGAGCCGGGACCCGGCGCCGGTCCGCAGGTCGTGCCTGGAGGGGGCCGGGGCGCGGCCGCGGCGGTGTCGCCGACGGGGACGCGCCCCGAAGCCCGACGGAGCGGCCCCCGGCGCGGCGCGCCCGACGGCCCGGCCGGTTCCCGCGGCGGCGCGCCCTGCGCGGAGCCCCCCGCGGCGCCCGGCGCCCCGACCCGCGAGCCCCGGCGCGGCGAGCCCCGGCCGGGCTCCTCGGCGGCCGCGCCCAGGGCGCCCCGGGCGGGCGGGCGGGCGGGCGGGCGGCTGGGGGGGCGCGCGGCCGGCGCCGGCGGAGGCCCAGGGCCGGTTCCGCCGCGGGGCCCGGGGACCCGGCGGGGGCTGGTGCGCCCCGGCCTCGCCGCTGGGCTTGCAGGAGAGAGAATGTGCCCAAATGTCAAGGTTCTTTCCAAGAAAAGTTCGCGGCGCATGAGGTCTTGGCTTTGGCGGGGGCCGCAGAGCCTGGGGGCTGCGCTCCCCAACCCCAGCCGCTCCCTCCCCAGCCGGCCCCCTCCGGCTGGGGAAGGGGGTGCGCCCGGCTTGGGGGGGCGGAGAAGCTCAGGGTTTCCCTGGGAACGACCCTGGACCGGGGCCAGGGAAGAGGCGGGTCACCGTGACTTTCCCCTCCCGTGGCGCTGGGGCGAGTCCAGAGGACACGGCGCGATCGCTTCCTCCTGTCCCTCCTCAGAGCCGCGGCTGACGCGAGGGACCCCCTCATCCCGCCAGGAACCCGGAGGCGACACCAGCCCAGCACCCAGACGAGCAGCCGCAGGTAAATAAGAGATTTGCTTCCCCTGGTTCCCGGCCGGGCTGAGTGTTTGCTTCCCGGCGCTGCTGACTCGCGCCGGGGGTTAATTATTACTCCCGACGCCCTGCAGCCCGTTGTCAGCTTGGAAAGTGAAGTGAGGGCGGTGGCGTCCCTGTCCCTCCGCGCCGCTGCATCAGCGTCACTGGAGCCCCTTCTGGCGCGGGGTTCCCCGCCGTCCAGGCCTGGGCGGTGTGGCTGCGGGTGTTGGGATGTTGCTACTTAGCAGGCGCTGCAGGGGCCCGGCAGGTAGGAGCTGCTCCAGCCCCCGCCGTATTTCTAGTTGGAAGCCCCTGCAGATGGCGCGTGGAGACGGGCTGCCTCCGCCCGGCCTCGCGGGGCAGGGAGAGCCGGAGCGGGGCCCGCGGGGACAGAGGCAGTGGTCACCGCCCACCGAGGGCCCGTGATCCGGGTGAAGGTCCCCAGCGTTGCAGAGGGGTCGACTGCAGGACAAATGCTCTCTCCTGTCTTCTCACCTCTCGGAGAAGAAAAGTCATCCCGTGTCATCCAAAGCGCTTTTCACCAGCCCCGTGGGTCAAGCGTGTAAACTTTTAGGCGCTGTCGATTCTTGAACACGGCCCGCGTGAGCCGTCGCGAGAGCCCAGGGGAGAGAAAACGTGTCTTTTGTGTAGACGCGACGCGTGTTGTGCTTCGTGACGATTAGGCCACGAAAAAGAGCTCGGCCGTGCGGGGAAGTGTGTCTGCACGGCACCCGCTGCGAGGCCCGCGTCCCGCCCCGGGTGCACCGTCGCCGTGGCAGCCCCTCCGTCCTTCGCGGGGCCACCCTGCAGGCGCGCCCTCAGCGCCCTGCCTGCCGCGCCCGCCCGCTGCGCCCAGGGTCTGCTTGCCCAGCAGACTTCCACGTCAGAGTATAAAAGAGAAACTTAGGGATGATCATCGTCGTCTTAAAAGGTGGAGACCCGGGTGCAGCGAGGGGCGCCGTGTCCCGCCGTCTTGCTCCGAGCGTGGGCGCCGGCTTTTCCCGTTTCCGGCGCTGCCCGCGGGCACCGGTGCTTTCCTAGTAGGGATTCTCTGCGCCGTTTCTTCTAAGTCACTAAAGTGCTTCATGGGTTAGCGTAAACCGACCTCGGCCTGCGCCTGACCAGCGCCGTCCCTGCCCACGCCCGTCCGGGGCCGTCCTGCTGGTCTGCTGCCTGCAGAGTCTCCGCTCACCTCTGGCGCCTGAGGGCCTCTGGCTTTGATTGCTCTTTTGGCAGCTCCGTATCCAGTGTGTCTTTTGAACGCCTCACAGACGTTTTGAAACAGGGTGTCGCTTCCATTTGGGGGGTAGACAGACGCTGTAGGTGTTTCTTCTGTTCATTGTTTAAGTAGCTCCAGCCTCACCCCCGGGCGCTCTCGGGGTGGAGAATTTTAATTTCCGACTTGGTGCTCCGTTAGAAGAACCAGATAGGAGGAGACCTGGAGGTCTTTTGGTTCTTTAGAAGAATTGCTTTCGTCTCCCAAGTGTTTCTGTGGCTTGGTAGGAACCTCTTAGGGAGAGGAACATCACATGAATTCTCCAGAGAGTTCTGTGGGGAACAACACAACCTGTGCGCATGTGCTCCCCCTCGAGGGTGTGCGTTCTCTGCGGCCGGAGTCCCGTCACGGCGTCTGCGGCTGTGGCACCGTGGCGTCTGGAGCGCCATGTCCTTGGGACCGCTTGGCCTGCTCTCGGGAGCCAGCCCCGCCCAGGAGCCTGTGGTCCAGCTGCGTTTGTTTTGAGAGCAGCGTGTAGCATGAGGAGAAGTCCCAGGTAATCCCACATGCCTCCGAGACACGGCTTGATATGGGGGAGAGGCTGCAGGTGGCCTGTCAAGAAATTGGGGTTCATGTGGTCGCTGCTGCTGCCAGGCCGGCATCCTGCCCCCCTCCCCAACTTTCTTTTTTTTTTAATTTATTTTGTGTAGAAGAGCTGGGGTACAGGCCAGAGGTGTGGGGGGTGAGAGGACTCACCAGAGACAGAGTGGGGAACAGAACAGGCGGATCCACTGAGACACACTGCTGAGGGGAGCAGCGGGGAGACAGGAGAGGTCTGCCCCCCGATTTGGGTCAGCTCCCTGGCTGGGGATCGAACTTAGGCCACAGTGGTGACAGCGCTGAGACTCAGCCCGTAGTCCCCCAGGGAGGCCCCAAACTGACATTTTTCTCATCAGAAAACAGTTCCTCTCGGGCCTCCCCAGTGGCGCAGCAGTTGAGCGCTGGGCTGCGAAGCTGCCCGCGGCCTCTGCAGCGCCAGTTCGATCCCCGGCCACAGGGCGAGAGTCCCACATGGCGCGCAGACCTCTCCTGCCGCCCGCTGCTCCCCTCAGCAGTGTCCTTCGGTCCTTCTGCCTGCTCTGCTCCCCGCTCTGGCTCTGGTGAATCCTCTCACCCTCCCGCGCTTCTGACTGTGCCCAGTGCTTGTGTAAATAAATAAATAAATCTTTAAAAAAAAAAAAACAACAGTTCCTCTCCATCCCGCCTCTCTGAAGGGGGGTGCTGACCAGCGGTGGCTTCCTGGAGATTCTTTATAAAACAGGAAAAACCATCTCAGCCTGGGGGGCTCCTAGGACACCCCGGCCTGTGCCCCCCTCCGCCTGGGTGACTTGCGCTCTGACCATTTTGTGACTTTTCAGAGGTTTCAGAAAGAACCACCCGCCCAGCATCCTCACCGCTGGCCTTCCTGTTCGAGAGGGTGCAGGGAGGCCTGGCCCTGCCTAGCAGAGATGCCGAGTCCTGTTGCCCCAGAGGGACAGGAGGGAGCGAGGGCCGCCCCTCATCCTGGGAGGGGATGCGTGCCCACCGTGGTGGTGCCCGGGCCCCTGCATCTGTGTCGCCTGCCAGGGCCTGCTTGCAGCGGGCAGAGCGTGTTTCTGCCCACGAACGGGTCGTGTTTGTTGAAGAAACACGTGGTCAGCCGTGTTGAATTCAGGTGTTTCTGAACAGCCCTGGACGTCCACAGTCCCGGGTGTGGGTGGGGGCTGGCCACGGCACTCCCCGAGCTGCCTGCGTCTGAGGAGCCCTGGGCATCCTGCCACTGCCCTGGCCTCGAGGGAACCGTCCTCCCAGCAGGGCCCACGGGGCTGGGGTGGACGCCTGGGCCCTCCCCCGTTCTCCCCACATCAGTGCTCTGAAGGTGCCGCTGTTCTTGAAGTGATGCTGTTCCTGTTCCCGCCGGGTTTGGGGTCTAGCAGGTCCCCCCTCGGCTTTTCGTGAGCTGGCCCGGGATGGCATTCAGTGCCGCGTCTGTCTTTCCACCAGCTTGGGGCTTCAGACCCAAACAACCGAGCGGCAGGGCAGAGGCGCATTTGACCCTGTGCGTCGGGACGTGCTGGGCTGGGACGCCAGGGCCACCGCCTCCGGCTGGACCAGTGATGCCAGGAGCCAGGGGAGAGGGCCTGATCCGGGGCCCTCCTGTGCCAGGACTCACACGCACCCCTGGCCTTTACCTTGCTCAGTTTTAAGAGATCTGCAAACAGAGGAGCGGCCGTTTCCATTCTGACCTACCTGCTTCGCTGTCCGCTTGCGGCCCCGTGGAGGAGGCAGCCCGGGTAGAGCGGGCGCTGGAACAGCAGGCGAGGAGGCGCTGTCCGTGGGGCAGCATGCCCACAGGGGGACTGGAAAGGGCAGCGTCGCCCAGCACAGTGCAGGCCTGGCCCCTCGCTGTCGCGGGAGGAGGCCCTCGGAACACGCGGTGGCTGGGTCACCCCCAGGCCGGGTGACCCATCACAGGCCCGTGACAGGGACGCAGCTGTGTGGCGGCGGGCGTGTGGCTGTGTCCTTTCTAGAATGTTCCGAGAAGCCGGTTGTCAGCCTGCCTGGGGCATTTAAGTGCAGGGTTACACTGAGGGCGCCGCGTGGAAATAGGGGCTGCAGGAGCGGGCGGCACCCCCATTTTGGCTGTGGGGACGCAGGCTGTCTTCGGTTACCTGCGTGTGAATGGTGGGTGCTTACCAGAAGAGTTTTGGGGAGCGTTTTCAGAGCTCTCCCTGGGCGCCGTGCGGTATCCCCTCCGCCGCAGCCAGCGCAGACGCGTTCAGTCCCCACCGCGGTCTCGTCTCGTGGGGCCGGTGAGCGGCTCGTGTCCTCCCCGCCCGCCTGCCGTCCACCGCCTCCGCTGTCGGGGGCGGGATTATCGTAAGTGCTGTTCAGAGGGAAAGCTGTTGCGAGAAACTGGCGGTTTGGCTTGAATAGAGCCATCTTTTGGTGGAAGTTCTTCAGGGTGGAAACCACCTGCTTCCGCCTGCTTGGTGTCGGGTTTCAGCTCGACTGTCCTGACACGGAAGATGGAAGACGTCGGGCTCTGCCAGCAGACCTGGGAGACACCTCAGCCTGGTCTGCAGACGGCCCCGAGCGATCGCAGCCCAGGGCCCTGCGCTGCCCCAGTGGCCCACGGTCAGAGCCTTCTGCAGAGAGAGGGGCGCCGGCCCCGGGGTTCTCACGTCCTCAGGACAAGCCTGACTTCCTGCTCAGCAGAGAGTCCTGATGGAGACGAGTAGTATTTTAATAAAAAAGTTACGTCGTGCAAAGATTTTAATTTGAAGGCAGCTGCTTAATGGAGCGTCTGGTGTCAGAGGAGGGCTTGGAAGTGGAGAGACGGGGCCGGGCTCTGGGCTGCGGGTGAAGCTGATGTCCCTCGCGAGCCCGGCAAAGCCGCGTGGAGAGAGCGGGTGAGGCGGTGGCCCTGGGCGGGCGCTCGGTGCCCAACGTCTGTCCACGCCTGGAAAGGAGGGTTCAGACCCGGAGGAGAAGGTTGGTGGGGGCGCACTGACCGCTGGGGGCCGGGATCTGGAGCAGAGACTGATCACAAATGGGGATGAGACAGCCGCTGCAGCCGGAACACCCCGCAAACCCAAGATGACCACCCCGAGAGGGACAGGAGGGCCGGCCCGGCGCAGGGCTGGCCTGGGGAGGGAGGGAGGCCGGGTGCCCGGGAGGCGGGCCACAGAGCAAGGGCAGAGGCGCCTCCAGGGCCGGACTTTGCCTGTGAGTCCAGCGCAGTCGCGGGTCTGGCGGACGTGAGGCGAGAGAAACACGGCGCTTGCCTCGCTCTGGACACTGCGCGTGGCGTCGCCCCGCTCTGGCGTCTTCCCTCGGGTGCGTCTGACAAAGCCAGCTCTGGCGTCTCGGTCTGAAGGCTCCAGGGGTGAACGTTTAACCACACTCAAGGACGGCGGGTGGTCGCGGAGCCTGCAGAGGCGCGGGCCGCAGGCAAACAGGGCCCTGGAGGGAAGAGGCGCGGGCAAGCGGTCCCGGGGGCAGAGCCGCGGGGCCAGCCCAGCCCAGAGCTGCTCAAGAGCGGCAGAAGCGGCTCCCCTCGAGCCGGATGACCCACCTCCTAGACGGCACCCCAGAGAGAAGGGCGGCCGGCCCCGGGCCAGGCCTGGTGGACGCGGCGAGCAGCCCCGGAGGAAACCGCGCAGACGCCTGGGAACTGAGCGCCTGGTTCCTGCCGCACCGTGCAATCTCACGTGAAGTCGCCGCCTCTGTGGGGCCCTCCGGCCACCTGTCCCGGGAGACAGCCGCCGCCCGCATCCACCACGCGAAGGGAAGCGGCCAGGCTAGGGAGGGTCCAGGGTGGACGTGCGTTTTTCTGAGGGTGCACCTTCCTGGAGCGCCCCGGCTTGCCTTCTCCCTGCGCCGGACTGGGCCCAGCCTGGCCACCTCCGCCGAGGCCCGTGCGCTTCCGTCGCGGCCAGGCCCAGCACCCGCGCCTCGGCGACATCGCCACCCACGCTCTCAGAGGCTCCACACCCGGCTCTGGCCGCCCAGATGGTCCTGCATGCCCGCGAGCGGCCCCACCATGACGTCAGACGCTGCGCCTGAGCCCGCGCGGAGTCTCTGTCCGCTGCCTCCTCGCCTCTGATGGGGCGAATACTGGCTTGCCGTCCGGCCACACGGCCACTCAAGCTCGAGGTGCCTGCTCCAGCCGCAATAGGACACCCCGAGTTATCGGCGTCCAAAGACAACAGAGGCTTGCCCGGCTGCACTCACGCCCTCCCTTATGCCTGCGAGCCCCTGGCCCGACCCTTCCCTGCACCCCAGCCTGGACCCTGCAGGGCTCAGCTTACGGCCACTCTCCAGGGGGCCTCCCAGATCTGCGCACCAGCTTGGCTCTCCCTGACACCGCGTCCAGCACCCCGGTGCGTCCCTCCAGGCGCGGGCTGGTGTCCCTCTGCAGGGGCCCGATGAAGGGTGCACCCTCGGGAGTGGCGGCCCCGGGAGGCGATGGCCACGCACCCTCCACACCATCACCTGGTCAGGCTGCCGGAGGCCTGGGGGCTGCCCTCCCTTTGGGATTCCTTCCAGGCTTAATCAGAGGCCACCTCCTCTATGAAGCCCTCCTGGTCCCCCCCAGCTGGAGGGGGAATTCTGTGCCTCAGTCCCCCCGGCCCCGTGTGGTCCCGCTGATTGGACAGCCTGCCCGGACTGCGGCGGCCGGTCTCACGCACGCCCGAGTTCGTCCTTTACCCCGAAGACCTTCGCTGAGCCCCACTGTGTGCCAGGTGCTGCTCCGAGTGCCGGGAAGCAGCTCTCCTGCCGCGGGAAAGCTCAGCCTCACGTGACAATAAGGCTTGCAGGCCAGGAGGCGGCCGGGAGCGGGAGCAGGCGGCCACGGCGTGCAGAGCCCGCAGGAGGGTGGGGCGCCCGGCTGCCCCCAGCTCCGCAGGGCCGGCACCTCGGCCGGGAGCCAGCCCCGCGGGCCCTCTGCCTGACATCCCATAAACGTTTGTCTTTGAAAGCCAGGCCTTCCTGTCACTACAGCAGCTGAGCTGGGAGGGAGGAAAAAGAAACATCCACCGAATTTCAGAGGCCGTGGAGCTCTTCTGATGATTATCTTAGCAGCGTTAAGTGCTCAAGTGCGATCCTTTTGACCCACTTAGGTCAGCAGTTTTTAAATCTTAGGTGAATATTAACTCTAGTCGTGCGGCTAATGGCTCGCATTCCGGAAGCCGTGCCTTTCGCCAGACGCGGCCTTGTTGTCCTCGTAGATGCAAAGCAGCTGAGCCCTGGGGCCGTGTCCCGAACACGCTGCCAGCGGGGTGGGCTGGAGGGGCCTGAGCGGCTCCTGGGCTCCGTGGCTGTTGGCTCGGCTGAAGCAGGCGGGCAGCCGCGTTCCTGAGTTGCCGGAGCGTGGGGAGAACCTGAAAGAGCCGTCACGTAACTCTTAGGGGTCGTCGTCGACTTCCAGTGTCCGGGTTCCTTGGAAGCCGCAGGCTCGCGGGCAGACTCCCCACCACCCCGACTGCCCGCGGCTCTGCTTTCCTGCCGCCTGGAGCGCGTGGCCGCCGCACGTCCGCTGCCCGAGTTTCTCCGCCGCGGGGGCGTCCTTCGTCCGCAGGTCCGGGGACGCTGACTTTCAAGAGCTGCCATGAGGGAAGGGCGCCTCGCCCCCGGTGGCTGCAGAGACAGCGACTCTGATGGATTTGGGCAGAGAAAAGGGGAGGCCGCCCGGACGGGGCGCGGGGGCCAGGCCGGGAAGGACACTTGTGGTTCATGGAGGAGCCCGAAGTGCCAGCGGGAGCAGGAGCCGGAGGGAGCGAGCCCAGCCTCGTGGATGACCAAGGGGGCTCCGGCCTCGAAGGGGCAGTTCGGTGCTAGGGATGGTGGGAGCCGGAGTGGGGAGTGGGTGGGGAGGAGCAGACTGGAGCGGGGGACGTGGCTGCTTCCGGGGGAGCCGGGGTGGGCTTTCCAGAGGGTTCTGCTCCCGGGTGAGATGCCGTGGAGATGCCGCAGAGCAGGACGGGAGCTCGGGGAGCAGACAGCGTGGGGGTGGGGGTCGGCTCCTGGGGGGGAGGTTAGAGCCGTCACACAGCGTCACCAGCTGCGGAGAACCTTTCAAAAAAGGGAGACTTGACCGACGTGGCAAACGTCACTGTCTTAGTGTAAGAAATCACCGCGGCCACCCAGACCTCCGGCCACCTCCACCCTGGCCGGTCAGCACCCCCAGGTGGAGGCAGGCCCCCACCATGGAAAAGACTGGGGCTCGCTGAAGGCTCAGGGGAGGGTGGCAACTTGCAGCAATGAGGCATTCTTAAGTTAAGATTCAGCCTTGTTTTTTAGACCTAAATGCTACACGCTTAGTGGGCTACGCGTGGTGTAGACATAACTTTCATTTGCCGCAGGAAGCAGACAAGTTCACATGACTCACGTTAGCTTGCTGCTCGCTCTCTCGAGGGCGTCTGGAACCGACCTGGGCTATTTCCGACGTGAGCTCTGTTTGGAGCACGGGGGCAAAAGTGAAGAGGAAGGTCCCTGTTCCGCACCGCGACGCGGGCAAACACCTGCAGCTGGGGGTTGATTCAGAAGCAGGAAGGCAGGGAGGCCCGCGGCGCCTGCACCCCAGGAGCTGGGAAGGCGCAAATGCTGAGCCCCAGAGTGCCCACGAGGGGCCAGGCTCGGGTCAGAGAAGATGGACACCTGCCACCTGGGGCCGGCTCGCCCCTGGGACACTGGCCAGTTTGTGGGAGAAGCAGCTGAGGAGCACAGTCGCACCTCCTCGGGGCCGGAGCCAGACTTCACATGCAAAGTCTCTAGAAGGCAAGACCCAGTTAGCACCCCAGACCTTGGGTTCTGACCTCCAGAACTGCCCCGGGAGCTACAGGGGACTGGAAGTCAGCCCACTTGCCTGCTCTGGACTAACAGTCCTCGGGGTTGGGCGGATGTGAGCCCTAGTTGCTGGGGCTTCTGCTGCCTGGAGCAGACGGTATCACCTCCGAGGAGCAAAGCCTCGTCCCGGTTTCGGTTCCCATGGGCGGCTTTTCAAACACAGGCTGTCCTGCTGGGCACACGGCCGCGGTGCACACGTCCCACGGAGCTGTGGTCTCCACCCCCAGCTCTCCCGCCACAAGCCCTGGGCATTGAGAGACCGTGTGGGGCCAGTGACCGATCCCGTGGCTCCTCTCGAAGTCGGCCTCCTCTGACTGGCCCTTGCGTCTGCCACTCAGCCCACGCCGACAGCAGAGCACGTGGCCACGCTCCGCTTCCTTCCCAGCCGCAGAGCAGGTGGCCTGGTCACGGTGGAATCGGCCAAGAAGGTAAAAGTGCAGCAAATCAATGAAAACCAGCATTGGAAGTAAAACCACAACCAAACAAAACCAGGGTTGTGGGAAGAGTAACTGACCGTGGTAGGAGCAGCTTCCAGGAGGCCCTGGACGGGCCGGAGGAACCTGGACAGCTGAAGGACTGATGGGCGTGCGTGGGATCGTGGCTGTGATGGAGGAGACGCAGGCACCTGGCAGAGCTGCTCACGCGGAGGGGCGCTGGGCTGTGTCATGGCATCAGAAGCGCGGAGCATGAAATGTCAGGAACATCTGGATGTGGCTGGGGGCACGGCGGCCACTGGAGCCTGGGACGCGCCCGCCCTGCGGCGTGGCTGCACGGAGCGAGGACAGCAAGCTGGGGACCTGCTCTCCAC